>NC_135480.1:90562187-92047433 GCF_052094955.1 Ictidomys tridecemlineatus | reverse complement strand
GGGAATTTATAATCTTTTTGACACAAATGATATGATTATTAAGATTCTAAAAAAATGTAAATGATATCTCAGACAAGTTACCTATTTTCCTGCTAGTCACGGAAAACAAGATGCTATTGTCACATGAAAGACAAATTCTATAGGCATCTGAATGCTCAAGATTATATTTAATTTTTTTCCCTGAAATAATATATAGACAAGTGATTTAGACATAATCTTATAAGTTACTTATAAGTAAAATTTTAAATGTAAGTGGCAAGGTTTTATATATATTATGTACTATCTATATCTATATATATATATATCTCTATATATCTTGTATGTTATTATGAACTTTGCTATGGACATAGAACTCTTTAAAAGAGCCACAAAATATTGAGCACTTGCTGACTTAGATAAAAAATGAACCAGATGTTTCATCCTGGAAATGCCCTTCTTGTGGTTTGGCCAACTTTAAAATAGGCATTTAGAGAATGCCAAAGGCTGTTGGCAGCTAGTAGCCTATGAGCACATTAGCCTTGTGAGTGCCTCTTATTCACCATGACATTATATTCCTTCTGTCCTTCTGGGAATAGTCACTGTGTTGATGTTTTATTTACCTGATTCTCTTGCCTTATAAAGCTGGCCCTCAGAACTGATTTCCAAAGACTAAAATACAAGTCTCCCATACCTTTCATTACTACTGATTACTATCGACTAATCCCTGCCCCTGCCTAAGATCCTGAAACCTGGCACTTTACACTTAGGGTAATTCTTTTTTTTTTTTTTTTTTTTGATACTGGGATTGAACCCAGGGGCACTTAACCACTGGGCCACATCCCTAGCTTTTTTTGTATTTTATTTAGAGACAGGGTCTCACTGAGTTGCTAAGTGCCGCGTTGTTGCTGAGGCTGACTAGGAACTCAAAATCCTCCTGCCTTATCCTCTGGAGTCACTGAGATTATAAATGGACGCTATCATCCAAACAAACATCAGAACTCTTTTTGTTGGTATAATTCCAGGATCTTTCTATGAAAAACCTAGTCTATGATTATAGAAGTTCTATATAATACTGACAAGACCTAATAGACCATATGGATACATGAACCAATTGTTCTGTGGCCACCTTTTATTTTCCTTTTATGACAGATCATCATTCATTCCATCTCTAAAATTATCCAGCTTTTATTTCCAAGTCAATTGAATAGATGTGGTTCTTTGTCTTCTAGTTTCTCTCTTTTATTAGGTTTGTGTTTTCAAAGTTACCTGTGTACTTATCACTGCCTGTTTCCCACTCCTTGAACTTAACAACATTGTTATACCATAATTTTGGTAAGATCATTTCTTAACATTTATGTTATACTATCCATATAAATTTGGTAAATTCTTTATTGTTTAATGGTGCTTCTTACCAACGCAGAAGTCTCTATTTGCCTTTTATACTTTATTATTCTTTGTTATGATTAACATATTCGGACATCCTATAATTTTTCCAGCTTATTTGTTTATAACCTGACTCCTCCCATTTGAAGACAACTGAGAATAAATGACTTATTTTTTGGTGAGGGATACTCTTTTCCTAGTGTTTAAAACTGAACTGTATATGCAAGTGTACTACCAATATTTGTAAATAAATAAACAAACAATTGAATTAGTAAATTCATACCCTATTAGGTTGAGGAAACTGGAGAATAAAGAGTGAAATACAAAAAAATCTCACCTCCTTTTGATACTGAAAGTAAGGTCAAAGAGGGTCATAGATTGAATAATTGCACACACCATAAACTTATAGTTGAAATTGTCCACATTTTCTAAAGAACTATCAAATTGTCCTTTTTAGTGGATTTTGGAAGGTAGAACAAGTTATGTGTAAAAACTGAAAGTTTATCTGGAAATTAATGAAAAAGGTTTCTAGCTTCACTCTCTTCTAGGTGAAAAAAATGAAAAAAAATTTTCTATTTGGAAAGGCACTTATCCCATTGCTTTCTGATTTTCTGTTTCCATAACAATAATGAGATGTCTAGCTTCTCAAGGTTACTTTATTTTCTATATAACATAGAGAGGATTATATGATCTAACATAAGGGGTATATTTTCTTGGGTTATAATTCTCCTACCATTTCTGTGACTGCTGTCTGCTTCTATATGGATTTCTCCATACTGCTTTGTTTCATGATTTCCTATATCTCTCTATATCCTAGAATTTACAATTGATGTTTATTCTTTTCTCACTTCATTCCATCTCTAAAATTATCCAGCTTTTATTTCCAAGTCAATTGAACAGATGAGGTTCTTTGCCTTCTAGTTTCTCTCTTTTATTAGGTTTGTGTTTTTATCAAAGTTACCTGTGTACGTTTCCCACTCCTTGAACTTAACAATATTGTTATACCATAATTTCGGTAAGATCATTTCTTAATATTTATGTTATACTACCCATATAAATTTGGTAAATTCTTTATTGTTTTGATTTCTCCCCTCTGTTTTTTTCTGATCTCTTTTTATGGAATGCCTAATACTTGTACACTGAACTTTTTAGACTGACTCTCTTATTTAAAATAAACAATTTTTCCCCTCTGCCTTTGTCTTTTGTCCTTTTTTTTTTTTTAGAGATTTTCTCAACTTCTTTTTTTTAAATTTTTAGTTGTAGATGATTGATGTACACAATATCTTTATTTTTTTAATGTGTTGCTGAGAATTGAACCCAGTGCCTCACATATGCTAGGCAAGTGCTCTACCACTGAGCTACAACCCCAGCCCCTCAACTATTTTTTCAGTTGTAGTTGAACATAATACCTTTATTTTATTTATTTATTTTTATGTGGTGCTGAAGATCGAACCCAGGGCCTCCCACATGCTAAGCAAATGCTCTACCACTGAGCCACAACCCCAGCTCCCCTCAACTTCTTTTTTTAATGGTAGTTTCAAAAGCTCTTTTGTTCTTAGAATATTCTTTTTAGTATCCTGTTCCTTTTTAATGATTGCAATTTTTTTCCGTTTATTATCTCTCTGAGGAAATTAAAGACAATTTTTGTTTAGTTTTTAAATATTCCCATCTCCTTTATTAAGTTTTTGTTTCTCCAGTTGTTTCCTGTTGGTTTGTCTCAAGGTTTCACATTAAAGATTTTCTATTATTTCTTATAATTTTCCATTGAGACTAAAGGCCTCATTATAAAATGATTAGTCAGGATTATTTAGTTGGTGGAAACTCTAATATTGGTATCTTTAAGACTTTCCTTGTGGCTTGGTCAGATTAGTCAGAACTGACTTCACCAATGTCCTGTCTGAAGGGCGAAGGCTTGACTACTACCGGAAGCTATGTCCGGGAAGAGGGCAGAGGGCATCTACCATGCATATATTCACTTAAAGTTCTTACTTTTTAACAAGGGACCACAACCCCAATCATTTCTGGTGCTTTCATCCAAAGGCCTTATGTTTAATTCTTTTCAAGAATTAGTTTTCAGTTTTTTGACAACATGGGGGAAGAAGTCCCTTGGTGTGTAGAGGATGTAAGGGGATGTGAAGATCCAATCTTTCTTAAACAGACTGATAGTGATCCATCCTTTAGCACTCCCACTTCCAGAAGTATCTGGTGCCACCATTTTGTGAGTCTTTGAAGGATTCAATGGTATGCATCAAGTGGGTTGTGGATTTTTTTCAACCATTAGTTTAGAAATCATTAAAAAAATTTTTTTCCAGTGCTCAAGATTGAACTCAGTGCCTCATGCATATACATTCTACCACTGAACTACACAGCCCCATAATTCAGTTATCTTGAGTCTGACCATTTATTTATAATGCCCCAACAGTTTTCCTTCTTCCCAAATTTTGTTGCTGTTATCTCTTTGTTCAGGAGGGTTTATGGTTTAAAAAAATTATTATTGTGATTTTAGCAATTTCAGGAAAAAAAAAACTAAAGTAGATATAGCTGTTCAGTCTGCTATCTTTACTAGAAGCCAGGTCTTTTTCTATTGTTATTGTTTCCTACTGTTTTCCATTTATTACAGACATATCCATCATGTCCCAGCATCAAGCACCACCTTCTTTGGGATACATCTTCTGAAACTGGCCTTTACTCTAAACACAGATGGCAATTCCTCCCTCTATTTTGCCACTGAAATTTATTTTAGTACTTACTATCCCTTACTGTAATTATTTGATTATTTTTCTTTATTAAAATCTGCAAAAGGGCTAGGGTTGCAGCTTGATGTTAAAGTGCTTGCCTAGCATGTATGAAGTACTGGGTTCAATCTTCAGTACCACATAGAAATAAATTAAATAAAAGTATATTTTTTTTAAAAAAGTCTGTAAGAAGGACTATCCTAACTATTCCCCAGAATCTGTTCTACTATTTTCCGTTAGTAACAAAACCCCAAAAGTTTTAGCTGGTACTCAGAAACCCATTTAGAAATTATGTTCATTTGTGTTTCTTGCAGTTATTTGTGGTCATGGCACTACTTTGAGTCACAGGATCTGATAAGTAATGTGTGCAGTCTAACTAAGGTTCATCTACTTGAAGAAGAAGCCATTTGTAAAGAAATCCTTTGCCTGTTCTTGCCTGCTAAGCAATGGCAATGTTGGAGATTCCTGGAAACTGATGTTGAGGCAAAGCCACCATAATTACCCAGGAGTGCTCATTCTATAATATATGATTCTATTACAGGAGAGAGTAATTAGGCTCTATTTTATTATTTAAGTTGCCATATTTTGGTGGTTTCTGTAATAGGAGTACAGCCTGTTTTCTATCTACTACAGACACTACAAGGACTTTAAATGTGAAACAGTATTATTTTTATACCTCTAGTGACTGGTATGTAGTTAAGCTAAATAAATGTATATATTTCCACAATTAGTATCTTGGTTAATTTTGCTTCTAAGAAAGCAAGCAAGCATTTAAGGATTGGAAATGTTCACTATACTTATAAAACTTTAGAACACTATATCCAGTATTTGCTCTCCAACACCTCTCCTTGTCTAATGAGGCAAATACCTCATGTAAGTTTCTCCACTTCAGTGTCAGTGTTCATTATCAGTACTGCTACTAACATGTAAAGCTATTTTCCCTTTTGTTTTTTGAATACAGCAATAAACTCAAGATTTGGGTCTTTGGGGATAAGGAGTTGGGTTGTATGCAAACAGAAATACTTTCAGGATAGAAATTGCATAGCACTCATTAAAACTCATTTCAACCGTAACAAGAAATCTAGTATAGTAGAAAGAGCACTGAACACACATTAGGAGAACTGGGCTCTTGTGCAAACTACCAACAAGCTATGAGGCCTTGGGTAAGTCAAAGGTTCTCTGGATATTAACCATATTATTTTTAAAAATGATACTTTTATATCAGATCATCTCTATGTCCCTGTCAGATTCTGTGCTATAGTTACTTTTCTACAAAAAAAAAAAAAAATGTTAAGCACAGTGTAGCTGATCTCTGTAGGTTTTTTCCTCCTCACTTTCTTGGACTTTGTTTTTAATTCTTCTCTAATTTTCTTCACCTTCAATAATTCTCTGCTATAGTATTAATTATACCTTCTCTTCTACTTTTAATTCTCTTTTCAGTGTGTAGCCATCTGTTCTCTAAAATTTTTCTTAAATTTCAGCTATTTACTTCATTAACTTTTAAAAATGTTTTTTAAATCAGTGTATTATTGTTATACATAATAGTGGGGTTAGTTTTGACATAATGACATATGCACGGAATATAATTTTTTTTCATTTCAATTCCCAGTACGTCCACCTTCAAACCTCCCCTCCTTCCCTGGATCATCTTCCTCTACCTCACTGATCTCCCTTCTATTTTTATGGGATCTCCCCGCCACCCCTACTTTTTATTTCCTTATTTCTTTCTAGCTTCCACATAGCTTTATTAACTTATGTTTTCCTATTCCCAAAGCCTTTCTGTAGTAATTTTATATCTAAAATATCTAGTTATGAATGTTTAACTATTTGCTTCTTTATATTCCAGGTTTTCTAGTGGTTTTTATTTGAAGGCTTTGTGCTTAAAACAAATACTAATGATTTTTATGATCTGTGTAAAAGTTTGACAAGTGGCTAAAAGTCAGACAAGAACATAAAATCTTTTAGTTTTGAATGAAGGACAAAAATCAAAGGACTCTCAAGAGCTTCTAGAAGTCTCCCTAACATATAATAAATCAAGTATTTAAAAAGGAAGCCTTGATGATATCCCCTAGAAACACTAGTAAAAGTGACATAGAGAATCATGAGAGAAGAAAGGAACTGCCTACACTTTAAAGTATAAGTTCCAAAAGTGCATTCTGTAGAACGTTATTATAGCAAAATCCTCTCTGTAAAAGCACTCTGGACTGGGAAACACTATATCTACTTCAGGGGGTCACAACATATACTAGTATATTAAATGACCTGAGAAAGGCTCAGGGTGTAGCTCAGTGGTAGAGTGCTTGCCTACCATGATTGAGGCCTTGGGTTCAATCTCTAGCATCAGAGTGGTAGTAGTGGGGAGCTCTGAAGAGTACTGCAATGACCTGGCATTTTCAAAGATCAAGAAAGGCTTTTCTCAAATGACACCTATTAACATCACTTTGAAAAATGCAAGCCTAAAGAAAAATGATAGGCAATGCCTATAATTTGAGAATCTATAATTTTTCTTCATATGGCTTTCTCTTATAGCTAGAATGTTCTTAGTATCTACTAACTCCCTTTTATGGCATTCTCTCTTGATCTGTTTGCAGAGAAGAGGTTTCAGTTGGACCATTCACTGTTCTTTTGTATGTCTGTCACCAAGGCTATACTTCAGTTTTATCTATTTGAGGACATCCTACCCTAAGTCCTGTGAAAAGGAAATACTTTTGGAGAAGCTAAAGAATCAGAAGAAAAGCCATTTTTCACATTCTGGGTAGAAAAAGATAATTTTAAAACATATTATGACCAATCATACAAAAGTAGGAAAAAAATAGGAACAGTGCTCACAGTTTGTCAAGAAAAGTCTTTGATGACCTTCTGTATGTACTTTGATAGAAAGCTTTCTCATTTGACTCCTGATGCACTCAGCTAAGAGAAGTCTCCATTTCCTTATCTCAATATTTTTGGCACTGAGGTATTTTTTTTTTTTAAAGAGAGAGTGAGAGAGAGAGAGACAGAGAATCTTTTTTAATATTTATTTTTTAGTTTTTGGCGGGCACAACATCTTTGTTTGTATGTGGTGCTGAGGATCGAACCTGGGCCGCACGCATGCCAGGCGAGCGGGCTACCATTTGAGCCACATCCCCAGCCCAGCACTGAGGTATTTTTGATGGTGCCCTAACTATTGATCAGCATATGGTCTTAAAGACTTTCTGTCAAAAGTGTGATCATTTGCCTTAGCAAGATGTCCCTAAATTAAAAATCAGTCACTACCATAAGAAGAAAAGTAGAAATAATCATTATATTTTAAGAATGTTTAAGAGAATACTGTTATGATTTTAAATCAAACTAAGATAATATGCCAGCTAGCAATGGAGGAAGGATAGCATCTTCAACAAATGGTGCTGGGAAAACTGGAAATCCATTTGCATCAAAATGAATCTGAATCCCTATCTCTCGCCATGCACAAAAGTTAACTCAAAATGGATCAAGGAGCTTGATATTAAATCAGAGACACGGCATCTGATAGAAGAAAAAGTTGGCTACGATCTACATACTGTGGGATTGGGCCCCAGATTCCTCAATAGGACAGCCATAGCGCAAGAGTTAACAACTAGAATCAACAAATGGGACTTACTCAAACTAAAAAGTTTTTTCTCAGCAAAAGAAACAATAAGAGAGATAAATAGGGAGCCTACATCCTGGGAACAAATCTTTAATCCACACACTTCAGATAGAGCCCTAATAACCAGAATATACAAAGAACTCAAAAAATTAGACAATAAGATAACAAATAACCCAATCAATAAATGGGCCAAGGACCTGAATAGACACTTCTCAGAGGAGGACATACAATCAATCAATAAGTACATGAAGAAATGCTCACCATCACTAGCAGTCAGAGAAATGCAAATCAAAACTACCTTAAGATACCATCTCACTCCAGTAAGATTGGCAGCCATTAGGAAGTCAAACAACAATAAGTGCTGGAGAGGATGTGGGGAAAAGGGCACTCTTGTTCATTGCTGGTGGGACTGCAAATTGGTGCAGCCAATTTGGAAAGCAGTATGGAGATTTCTTGGAAAGCTGGGAATGGAACCACCATTTGACCCAGCTATTCCCCTTCTCGGTCTATTCCCTAAAGACTTAAAAAGAGCATGCTACAGGGACACTGCTACATCGATGTTCATAGCAGCACAATTCACGATAGCAAGATTGTGGAACCAACCTAGATGCCCTTCAATAGATGAATGGATAAAAAAAATGTGGCATTTATACACAATGGAGTATTACTCTGCATTAAGAAACGACAAAATCATAGAATTTGGAGGGAAATGGATGGCATTAGAGCAGATTATGCTAAGTGAAGCTAGTCAATCGTTAAAAAACAAATACCAAATGACCCCTTTGATATAAGGGGAGTAAACAAGGACAGGGTAAGGACGAAGAGCTTGAGAAGAAGATTTACATTAAACAGGGATGAGAGGTGGGAGGGAAAGGGAGTGAGAATGATATATAAGAGGAAAGGAGGGGTAAGACAAGATAATACAAATGGAAGAAATGATTTACAGTAGAAGGGGTAGAGAGAGAAAAGGAGAGGGGAGGAGAGGGGAGGGGGGATAGTAGAGAATAGGACTGACAGCAGAATACATCAGACACTAGAAAAGCAATATGTCAATCAATGGAAGGGTAACTGATGTGATACAGCAATCTGTATACGGGGTAAAGTTGGGAGTTCATAACCCACTTAAATCAAACTGTGAAAGATGATGTATTAAGAACTGTGTAATGTTTTGAATGACCAACAATAAAAAAAATATGCCAGCTAGCTACCAATACTTAACTAGTAATATATATCTACAAAATTACTATCTGCACTTTGGTGGGGTTGGGTGGGGTTACCAGGGATTGAATCCAGGGGTACTCTACTGGAGCTACATCTCCAGCCATTTTTATTTTTTATTTTGAAATAAAGTCTCACTGTGTTGCTCAGGCTGGTCTCAGATTTGTAATCCTCTTGCCTTAGCCTCCTGAGAAGCTGGGATTATAGGCGTGTGCTACCATGTCCAGCTACTATCTGTATTTCAAAACTCTTTTATAGCTTAAACTAAAGAAATCCTTTTAAATTTAAAACATATTTTGTCTTCTACATCACATTTTTCTGGAGTTCCTATAGGAAAGTGCAGAAATTAATCACATATTTTGTAATAGGCCAGGAAGACTGTTTTAAGGTAGCAATTTTTAAAGTGAATGTTCTTGAATCATATATATTGTCAGAATTGATCACAAGTTACTGACACTTAGATGGAGATTTATTAAAATCATAAAGTATAGGCTTTATAGGTATTTTGTTTTAGAAAGAATTAAAGAATACATATATTTTTGTTTTCTTTCTTTCTTTTTTTTTTTTGGAGTGGGAGGCGGTACTGGGGATTGAACTAGGGGCTCTCAACAACTGAGCCACATCCCCAGCCCTTTTAAAAATTTTTATTTAGAGACAGGGTCTCACTGAGTTGCTTAGTGCATCAGCAAAAGCAAGGAACTGGCTTTGAACTCGAGATTCTCCTGCTTCAGCCTCCTGAGCCACTGGGATTACAGGCATGTGCCACAACCGTGCTTGGCACTAAAAATAATCTTGAGAGTATAAAAATGTTTGGCTACATGGATCATCTTTTTACATTCTGTTACACTTGTTAGAAATGATGTTGCCTTATTCTTACATACATTTTACTCCAAGACACCACAAAATAGTCATTTTGGGATGAGACTGCTCACTTTCCTCTTCTGTCAATTTTTCTTTCCAAAAAAGTGTACCATTACAGACACATTTGCATTATGTGACTCATAATGCCTACATAGTGTATTTATATTACAATATAATATTGTATTATATGTGAGTGCAGCTCAATAATCTGCAGGGGAACTGATTCACTGGCTAAACACCCAATTAGATTATCTCCTTCAATAATTTCAATAAGAGGCTCAGAGACAGAGAACTGGGAGTCAACAAAGTTCAAGAATAGAAACAGGCTAGTGGGGAAATCCATTTGAAATTTTCATACTTCCAAACACACAGATGTTTGGGAACTAAAGAAAGAGTTAAGAAATATGATAAAGAAAAAGATACACACCAGAAGAGGAGTTGAAGGAAAGGAGTTGAAGTATGTGGTCGGATAGGGAGAAGCCCAGTAAATCGAGTGGTACTGGAAACCACCCCAGGTTTTGGGAGGGGGTGCAAATAAAGGGCTGACTCTTATGTAACAGGTACTATCTATACCACTTTGCCAAGTTAATTAGCTGTCTAACTAATGTTTGCATATCTTCCATTACTCCAAACTTTAAATATGTAATAATTCTGCCCTCCCACCCTCCCCAAGTGACTAAAGCAATTCATCATCAGAGGGAGCTTTCTCCAAATGACAGTCCTTAGAACACTGTCATCATAGATTTTCATATTTTGAAAATAGCCCCTCAAATAAATTTGGGAAATGGAGTTTAATCAAAGTTAAACAGGTTCCTTTGCTGCAATTCTTAGAGCTTAGATATGAATTTTAAAAAAAATGTTATATGGAATACAGAAATGTCCAAACTTATATGATCACAGAACTCATCTTTCAAAAAGAATCACAATGGACATGATCTGTAGAAAATACCCTGCAAGCACTGCAGGAGGAGGACATTATTCTCTGAACTTTATATTCAGTGGCTATAACTACAACACCCCAAGACCACAGACAATGTGGTAAAAAGGCCAAATCTGTCTTGAATCCTGGAGATTTCATATTCCTATCATCAACATTGCTACTTCCTTATTTCACTTTATGTATTAGTTCATTTTCTGTTACTATAATAAAATATCAGAGGTTTTATAAAGAAAAGAGGTTTATTTAGTTTACTTTTGGAGGCAAAAGTCCCAACAACATGGCTCTGGGAATGGTGAGGCTCTCCTTGACTACATCATGTCATAGGGGATGGTATCATGGTGGAAATGTGTAAAAGGGAGAGATCACATGTCAAGATAGGAAACCAGAGAGCAGAGAGGAACCAGACTAACTCTTTAATAATAGTTCACTCTTGTGGAACTAACTGGGGTCCCATAAGAATTACTTAATTCTTTTCAAAGGTGATACCCATAATAACCCCAAAATTACCTTATACTAAGGCCCACTTCTTAAAGGTCCCACTATTTCCTAATACTGCCATGTAGAGAACCAAGCTTCCATACATGAATCTTTGGGAAACAAACCACATCCAAATCACAAAACTTTATATTTTTATTACTTTAAATGTTTTTTATGGAAAAAGTTCAAAATTTATATTCTTATATTTAATGCTTTCCATATTTCCAGCCTACTACTATACTTACCCTTATTAGCACTGTATTAAACATTATTCTTATTTTCTTTACTGTGACACTTCTCCTGTGATTAAAATTTTTAAAAAGTGATGCTAGATGTAGTGATACATGCCTATAATCCTAGCAACTCCAAGGCTAAGACAAGAAAATTTTAAGAATAAGGTCAGCCTGGACAACTCAGTAAGACCTTGCCTCAAAATTTTAAAAAATATTTTTTAAAAGTGGTAGAGCACTCAGGGTTCAATTCCCAGTATTGGAGGTGAGAAAGAGAAGAAAAAGAAAAAAAAAAACTATTAAAAGTAGTGATTGATAGTGTTCCCAACAACAATGCCAAACATCTTCCTTACCTCCTGGGCACATGGTGGCCTAGTCTGTGTGGCCTTGTAACTAAAGTTCTCTTTAAGGAAGTGACGGTCTAAATGGTCTAATTTTTTTAAAAGGAACATCACTTGGTTTAGATCTCTTTTGAGCCTACATGGTGTGCCTGTAATCCAATTTTTGTGCATGCAGATGATGAAAATGTCCTAGGGATGGCAGAAAACTAAAAGATAAGGTATCTGCATGATACCTAGAGCAGAATTACTACACAAACTTGAACCACTTACCTTGAGATTATGATGATTATATTATTATTACATAAGAGATGGGGCCTAGGTATTATATGAGAGAAAAATAAACTTCTATTTTTATTGAAGGCATGGTAATTCTGAGTTTCCCTAATACAGAAATTTAACATTTTCCTTCATTAAAAAAGTGTTAATAACAGAAAATTAATATCTAAGTTTATATTATAGTTTAGAATATGGTCACATATACACTTGTTTGAAAACTTTTTTCACTTTGAGTTTGTTCCTTTTTATGTCATATAGGTAGTTATCATTTACTAGAATACGTTAATCTAAAGACTGAAAACAAAAGCTAATCATGATCATAATTATCAGCTGTTCTATTGTTCTGAGCCATATTTTTTATTTGTTTATTTTTATTTATATATGACAGCAGAATGCATTACAATTCTTATTACATATATAGAGCATAATTTTTCATATCTTGGTTGTATACATAGTATATTCACACCAATTTGTGTCTTCATACCTGTACTTTGGATAATAATGATCATCACATTCCACCATCATTAATTACTGCATGCCCCTTCCCTTTCCCTCCAACCCCTCTGCCCTATCTAGAGTTCATCTATTCCTTCCATGCTCCCTCTCTCTCTCCCACTATGAATCAGCCTCCTTGAGATTGGCTAACTTCACTTAGCATTACCTTCTCTAACTCCATCCATTTACCTGTAAATGCCATGATTTTATTATCGTTTATTGCTGAGTAATATTCCATATTTTTATGTTAAGCTACTCCATAAGCTTCTAAAGTAGGATCCTTTTGTAAGTTTATGTCTAACCACCAATAAACCTCCAAATACAGTTTCTTTTTTACTATTTTTTTTAGTTGTACATGGACATACAATATCTTTATTTATTTTAATGTGGTACTGAGGATCGAATCCAGTGCCTCACACATAGGAGTCAAACATTCTACCACTGAGTTATAGCCTAGTCCCCCAAATACAGTGTTTACCACAAATTTCTCATGGTGTGATTATGAGAAATCACAGGAATGTATCTTCAAGTATCATTTTCTATGAAATAAAATGTGCAAGAATATCTATTATTCAAAGTAAGTATATTTTTCTGGATAAAGATACAAGATGATTTAATAGTAATCACTTTAAATGCAATTTTATAGTAAAACATTCTGCTACATGATAGAAAAGCTAAGCATTTGGACATAGCTACTGAAATATGTATTTGTGAATATATCTTTGGTAAAGAGCCAAACAAAATAAAGTATGACTCATTGTCAGTAAACATTCCCTAAATGTCCTTGCATTACAATGAGTGTGCTTTTAATAATGTATTTAAAATGAATTACTATTTACATTCTTCTCAAAAGCATTAAAACCCAATCATCTATTTAGCAAAAAGGTCTTTAAAGTCAAACAAATTAATTATCCTTTACTTTCTTGTCAAAAAGTTGAGGAGCCACTTACTTATAAGCAAACAATTAGACACAGTAAGATTTTATTACCTATGTTTCTTGTAGTTGTAACTCCTAGAAGTTACTTGAAGTTGAAGGCACAAATGTCATGTTTTTATTGTACTGTTTAGAGGATAGAGAAAGAGTTACTTAATAAAAGTTTTTTTCTACACCTGAAACATTTCAAAGTTCATCTCTGATTGAGATCACAAGTGAAAAATTTACAACCAACCTGAGAGTTAAAACTGAGAAGAACTTATCTTCGAGATCATAATGACACCTGCCTTTTGCAGATGAATGACAAGTTTGAAAAGCTATTTTAATTAAAGAAGACTTCTTGAAAAAAAGAAACAATTTCTTCATGGAATCTCAAGTATTGTATAAATCAAATCAATAAGTTTTCACACCTGTCAGAAGATAGGCCTTACCAACTTTCCATTTCATACATAAAAAAACTAATGTATAAGCAAGCTAAGCAGTTCCCTTATTATCTCTATGAATCAGTGTCACAGCTAGGAATGAAAGCCAAAATTCTGAATATTGGACATTCTCAAGATGTAGGCTGATCTCATTTGGATGGATGCTGGCTGGGGGTGAGGGGAAGCCATGTTTGGGAAGTCCCCTCAAGGAACACTGTATTTCACGACCAGAGTATTTGCTGAGGAACACAAAATGCTTGCTTAAATGAGTTTCAAATGATAATGTGATCATTAAGAACCAAAATACTATAAGATATCTGCTTTCTTACTTTCCTTTAAAATAAAGTGTCCTTGAATCATAGGATTTGAAAATGTGCTATAAATTTGGATCAATCTCAAATATCCAAGAAATGCACAGTTTCATTTACTATTTAGTTACATGAGCTGCCTTTGTGAAATCCTTTAGACTCCCAGTGAACCTTTAGAATGAGACTATTTGGGTCCCTCTTTCTCTATTTAGAAATCTATTTTCTGTTCTATTATCACCCTGGAACATTAAGAAGCGATCATAAGTGAAATAAAGAAGCTCCTGGCAAATTTCTTTTCCCCCCGCCCCCGCCTCTCTGTAAGTAGATAGATAGATATATCCCCACACCCCAGCAACGAACCAATGGTGACAAACTTCTAAAGACAATTCGAACCTTTAAACACCTCCCACCCCCACCTCACACACTCACACAACTTCAGCAGTGCCAATGTCCTGATGTTGCATGTAGTTGTCCTATAAACCATTCCCACGGGTCACGGCCCAGTATTTTCTGATGACCACATTCGGTGCTGTGAGGTGTTCAAACCATTACCGCATCCATCTCCCTGTGAACCATGCCCAGTGAGCTCATGCAGTAGCCTGGGTTGGGACTCTGCTTGCTGTCAAGCTTAAGGATCAATCACGAATCAGGGAACACTACTTCACACTTCTCCCCGGCCGCGTCGACAGGGCGCCTCTTGGTTAGGGCACCAAAAGGGGCACCTGGAGGAAGGTGATCGGATCCGAGAGTGCTCAGACTGGAAGCCGGGCAGGGGAGAAAACAGCGGCGGAGCCCAAGGGGATCAAAATGCCATCAGGGGCAGAAAGAGTTGGGGAAGAAGGGAACGCGAGGGTGACCCCGGTTCAGGCGGGAAAGGAGAAATAGAAAGGGGGCGCAGGAAGTGGGCGCCAAAGAAAGAAGTGAGAAATTGCGGAGGAGGAAGTCGTCCCTGGAAGAGGAGGGGCAAAGGGGAAGCAAGAATGGAGTGTTTGCACTTTCAGGAGGGAAGGGCCAAAGCCTCTCCGGACCAGGGCTGGCGGGGCCGGCGCTTGGGGAGGGGCCGTGCGGGCAGGCGGGGTGGCTGCCCGCCCTCTGGGTCCCCGTGGTCTCGGCGCAGGCGGCCCTACCTGAACCGCTCCTGTCCCGCCGTGTCCCAGAGCTGCAGCTTTATCCTTTTGCCCGGCTCGATCTCCAGCAGGCGGGAGAAGAAGTCCACGCCGACCGTGGGGTCGCAGGCAGGGGAGCGCAGCCCGGGGAAGCGGCCCTGGGTGAAGCGGTGCAAGAGGCACGACTTGCCCACGGTGGAGTCCCCGATCACGATGAGGCGGAACTGGTAAATCCAGATGGTCTCCATGGCTCACGTGCCCCACCGGCTCCGGGCCGCCCCACCCGCGCTCGGCCGGGCAAGTTCGGCGGCGGGAACTGTCCCTTCAGCACCTCCCGGGCGCCAGCCTGCCGGCTTCCAGCATATTCCTGCGGCTGTGGCCGCCGCCTGGTCCCCGCCCTCTTGGAAGGGAGAGGCGGGGCCCGGCTGGGCGGGGGCGGGGCCTCAGGCTGGGGGGCGGGGCGGGGGCTTGCGGCACGCAGTTCCCGCCCCTGACCGCTGTAAATCACTTTACTCCAAAGCTCACTGGGCGCTGACGCGAAAGTGGGAGTGGCGAAAGGACGTGACGGCAGCAACAACCAATGAGAATAAATCAAGGTCTCAACTCCGAGAGGGTCAGCCAATGAAAAGTGAGAGTGATTATCTTACGGGCGTCCCGGCGGGCTTGTCAGATTAGGGCTCTGATTTTGGAAGAGCAGGAGGCCATAGCTTTATTCTGTTCTCCTGGTTTTTCTTTAATCGATTTGTTACATTCCGCCTTTCTGAAGGTCCCGCTTGGCGTCTTTCTATTGTCTAGTCTTGTTGAGCGCCAGCTCCTAAGTGTTCTAAGGCAAAGGAGTTGAAAACATGATCAAAATAAATTTGCGGAACTACTTCTGAATGCTTCTAATAAGGACTACCCATTGCTGTTTGCCACCGTGGTCTCTTCACTGTCTTTTGAGAAAAATATCGCGTATTTCCTCCAGGTCCTTTGGGGCCCGCGACCTTGGAGAAGGAAGGGAGAAAAAAAGTGAAATGTTTAGATGCTCATAAAAGTTCCAGCTCTTCTCTATAATGGGGGTGGTGGGGGGGAGCGGGGAGTCTACAGTTAGTCTCGGATTGTTTGGTCAACCATCTAAGAAAATAAAGCAAAACTAAATTCTGGAGAGAAGTTACTACCTTCTCATGCCTTTCCTCAAATTAAATAGTAGTGAATCCAAAACGTATTCTTAAAAAGTTAAATCTAAGTTAAACGACTGTTTTTAAAAAATGAAATTATGGTGTTGCTGGTAAATGGATGAAAATGGAGAATAGGCTAAGTGGAATTAGCCAAACCCAAAGATCCTATGTTTTCTCTCATATGCGGAAGCTAGAGTAAGATAAAGAAGAAGTGGGGGAGGGAAGGATAAGATTAAATGAAGAAACAATCAAATGCAAATTAATAGGTGAAAGGGAGTCTGGTAGAAGAGGAGGAAGGGAGATCATGAACTGAAACCGATTATCACGCATGTATGAGTTTGTTGGGATGACCAACTACTATGTATAACTATAAAGTGCTAATAAAAAAATAAATAAACCTAAAAAAATGGTTTTAAAGTTCATGCTTACTGAAACAAAATTTTCAACAATTCCACTTTTTTTTTCTTAGATATATCTAACTGCTACCACTACTGTTATTTGTCCTTACTTCCTTTCTTGATTTGGAGTAAGAGGTGTTACTTTTAAGAATGCCTTGTCATTTATCTTTTTGGGCTTTCCCCTAACAATTGACCTTCATTTTATGCCTTCTATACCTCAACTCTCTGGCTCTCCATTTGTTCCTATCTCTCAGCCTATAAACGTAATACAATTATCCACAATCTTAAAACCAAGCAAAACACCTCTTCATTATGCATTTCCTTCAGATTTTTGCTTTCTCCATTAATTCTCCTTTTCACACATCAGAAAGAACCATCTATTTTCATTTCTCACCTACTAATTTGTCTTCAGTAAGTCTAGTATAACCCTAATATACTTCCTATGCCTAATATACCCATGAAACAATTGCTTTAGATAAGGTTGCTAGGAACTTCGTAATTATTAAATCCAACTCCCCACCTTCACTATCCTCACTTCCCACACCACTATCACCTATCTTTAGCTATCATTCTCCTTGACCTCCTACCATTCCTTCAGTTATGAATAACCAAGTGACGGAGTTCTGACCATTGAGGTGTGTGTGTGTGTGTGTGTGTGTGTGTGTGTGTGTGTAGTGTCGTGTCTTGTAAAGTTCTTCTTTTTGTAAGGGCATGGCACCCTTCACTTTTTCTTCTTTCTTACTCCCTGGAAGGTGTAACAACCATCTTGTGCCATGAAGATGGTAGGAGAAGGAATCAGGGTCCCTGATGACTTTGCTTATGTATTATACCAATTCTGTACAGCTCATTGAGACAAATAAATTAACACCCGTTTCAACTAATAGTGGCTCAGTTTTCTGTAGTACAACCTAAACACTTCTATTTCTTGGTTTCCACAAAATAATTTTTCCTGGTTTTCTGTTCTTTTTAAACTGCTTCACTGACTCCTCTTTCTATGATCCATATCTTAAATATTGAAGATTCTTTGATCTTCATCCTTCATCTCTTCCCCCTTTTTACTTCATCTCTTTGCGCCTTTATGAAGAACTTCATCTATTCCAGTGATTTCAGTTACTCCCTTACCCAAACAATACACTCTCCTACAACTTCTGCTTTAAGTTTAGACTTGTATTTCCAACTACTCTCCTCTTAGAAGTTCACATTTTATACTGAATACATCTGTGTTGTTTAGGCTTCTTTGAAACAAACTCCAGTGAGGGTAATATAAAAAGATGAGTGCACTTGTCCTAAGGATGTAGACATGTTTTTATAGAATTCACAAGCAGAAAAGTTGCTGGCATCAGAAAGGTATTGGGACAAAAAAAAAAAAAAAAAAGAAAAGAAAAGAAAAGAAAGAAAGAAAGAAAAAGAAAACTACACTATAGAACCCATATCTCTCCATCTCTCTCATCTTTACTTCCTTCTAACATCTGCTTAATTTTTTTCTCTGCTGCATAGTCTATAGGGAAGACTATAGCTGTTGCATTAATTTTGTGTTAGATATTTAGACACATGCAGAGTTTAATTTCTGTTCCTCTATAGAGACAGTTTTGTTGGTTCAGTTTGGAAAAGGTGTTTATACCGGCTATAAGTCGGACCTTAAATGTTCACCAAAGGTTGTGTTAAAGGCTTGGTCAGCAGCTTGGCACTATTCAGAGGTGGTGGACCTTTAAGAAGTGGGATCTAGTGGGTGGAAGTATTTAGATCATTGGGAGGTGTGTCTTCAAAGGGGATTGTGGGATCCAGTCTCTTTCCTCTCTCTCTTTCACTTCCCAGCTATGCAGTAAGTGGCTTGACTTTACCATAGGCTTCTGCCATGATGTGCTGCCACAGGCTTAAAACTATAGGGCCAACCACTCATGGACTGAAATCTCTAAAACTATTCTCTGGAGTTAACCTTTCCTCTTTATAAATTGATTATTTTAGTTATCTGTTATAGTGATAGAAAGCTGAATACACATGTTAAAATATCTGGTCATTTGGATAGGAACATGTACTAGACCATCTGCTTTGATTAGATGTATGAAGTAGTTGTAGTCTTGAGGAAAGTGGGGTCAATGTCTTGTCTTTGTGGGGGGAAAAAGTACCTATTCTGTACAATGTCCAAAAGTGAACTCAGTATCATTCTTCACATGTTTTTTTTTTTTTAAGAGAGAGTGAGAGAGGAGAGAGAGAGAGAGAGGAGAGAGAACTTTTAATATTTATTTTTTAGTTCTCGGCGGACACAACATCCTTGTTGGTATGTGGTGCTGAGGATCGAACCCGGGCCGCACGCATGCCAGGCGAGCGCGCCACCGCCTGAGCCACATCCCCAGCCCGACATGTTTTCTTTTTCTGTGTTTTACAGATTGGTTCCTGGCTTAAGTATCTATTTTAGCTCTCTAGATAAGTGAGAGCTTGTAGTATTAAATCTGAGCTGTAACGGGGTGGGGGTTGTGCTGTATACAGTGAAGAGACAGAATTGATCTAAAGGTGACAGAATTCATAGCTAAGAATAATTTCATAGATAACATTCAGGACAAAACTAAAATGGGAAAAAAGTGGGCAGGTCAACTAAAGTCTCTTAAAGGGACTGGATATAAAGAACAGGATATTGTAAAGATATTATAAACTAACATAATGAAAAATGGAATTCCAGCCCAAAGAAAGGTTTGAATAAAAGGTCAGAAGCACAGCTTGATTTGTTAACACTATCCAGGGGAAGTAGTAAGAGGATATTTATAAGATCCCTGGCCTTGGGAGAAATGTAACAAAGACACCAAAGTAGTTTAGACACCACTTACGGTTGATTAAGATAGGATAAAAGCTTCTTCTATCTTGGACTCCTCCTTCTTCTTTGGCATATTCAGTCCATCACTAAGCCCTCTTCCTTCCTTCTTTCCTTCCTCCCTCTCTCTCTCCTTTCCTTCCTTTCTTTCTTCCATTCCCTCTTCTTCCTTTTGGAGATGGGGGGGTCTCATGACATTATCCAGGCTTGCCTTGAATTCCTGAGCTCAGGTATTCTACTTGCCTCAGCCTCCTGAGTAGCTGGGTTTACAGGTGACTGCCACCACACCTAGCACTCTTGTTTCTTTTACCTCATTAATGTATTTTAGATTCATGACTTTTTATGAACAGCACAGATTATCGTTTGGATGCAAGGTGTATCCTCAAAAGCTCCTGTTAATGCAGGAATATTCAGAGGCAAAATGATTGGGTTGTAAGAGCTGCAACTTAATCAAGCCATCCTAGTTTGAATGAACTTACTAGGGGCAGGTAATTGTAGGCTTATAACTGTAGGCAGGTCCAGTGTGGTGGGGGCATGCCCTGGAAGGGTTCATGTACCCTGCAGCCCCTTCCCCTCCCTCTTGGCTTCCTGGTTCCCATGAGGGGAGCAATGTTTCTCTACCATGCCCTTCCACTATGAAGTTTGGCTCCACCCACCCTGGCCCAGAGCAGTGGAGTCAGCTGACCATGGACTGAATCTCTGAAACTGTGAGCCTAAATAAATGTCTCCTTTTCTGTGTTGTTCTTGTCAGGTATTTTGGTCACAGCGACAAAAAAGCTGACTAACATATCTCACTGTCACCGTTTATATCCAATTTCTGTTCACTTTAAACTATATCACTCAATATACTTTGCGTTAATTTCCTAAGTTTGCTGTAATGGAATATAAAAAAAGGTACAAAGTGGCTTAAAATAGTAGAAACTTAGTGTGTGTGTGTGTGTGTGTGTGTGTGTGTGTGTGTGTGTGTGTGTGTTTCCCCCTGAGGGTAGGGACTGCTGAGAATTTAACCCAGGAGCATTTACCATTGAGTTATATTCTCGGTCATTTTTTTTTTTTTTAATTTTGAAACAGGTTCTCACTGAGTTGCTTAGGCCCTGGATAAGTTGCTAAGGCTGGCCTTGAACTTGTGATCTTTCTGCCTCAGTTTCCCAAATTGTTGGGATTACAGGCATGCTCCACCATGCCCCACCACAAACTTACCATCTTATGGTTCTGGAGGCTATAAATCCAGAATGTGTCAACAGGGTTGCTTTCTTCTGTAGGGAAGAATCTGTTTTATGCCTCTTGCCCAATTTCTGGTGGTTTTCTAGCCATCTTGGAATTCCTTGGCTTGTACATGTATTCCTCCTATCCTCCACTTCCTATAGGATTATCGTCGCAGTCTCTGCATGTCTCTGCATGTCCATTTACCCTTTCTGTAAGTACACCAGTCATACTGAATTAGGACTCACCCAACTGGCTTTATCTTGACAACATCTGTAAAGACTGTTTTCAACTATGTCACATTCTGAGGGATTAGGGGTTAGGACTTAAACATGTATATTTTTTATGGGGGACACAGTCCAACCCATTACAGCCTCTCATTTAGTTTCTACATTGCTTCTAGAATTGCTTTATTAAACAGCTTTGATGACTCATCTAGGAAAGAGTCTAAA
Source organism: Ictidomys tridecemlineatus (assembly GCF_052094955.1). Classification (NCBI taxonomy): domain Eukaryota; kingdom Metazoa; phylum Chordata; class Mammalia; order Rodentia; family Sciuridae; genus Ictidomys; species Ictidomys tridecemlineatus. The sequence goes on along the minus strand of NC_135480.1, from coordinate 92,026,105 downwards.
TATTTGATTATGTACAACCAATCATTGGTATCCCCGATCTAATGAGGTGATTCCTCTATGTGACATGCTATTTATGCTAAATGTTTTTTTCTTTTTTTTTTTCATGCTTTTCCTTCCCCTTATAACCCTTTCACTCTTCAACTGGATAGTAAATTTAAATTCATCTTTCAAAGCCTAGAACAAATATGACCTTCCTTTTGAGTATTTCTGAACCATCTATAGCTTCCAGGAGAACTGATTTTTCCCTCATCTGTGTACCTTCAGCATTTAAGCAAAGAGTATTCTTTGCTCTTGACCATCTATAATAAATCTCATATTAAGTTATGGTATTAGTTGAACTCTCTCTCCTGATAGATTGTAAGTTCTTAAAAGCCAGAAGAATGCATTCATTCCCTGTTATTTTGCCAGCACAACACAATTAGCACATTAGATGCACTATAAATGTTCATGGAATTGAGGTGGATATATTAACCATAATTCTGTGTTAATCTGAACTTCAATGTATGTGCAGTGTAAAATCTCATGAGCTTTATGAAGAACTAAAATTTGATATAATTTTATGATTATTGAAATTTACCTTTGAATACTCTGTGAATGACTTTAGTTTTAAGTATATTTGGATGACAAATATTATAATGTTTGTGTTTATAAAAGTTTCAGTAAATAAAACTAGTAGGTAGGGCACCTTTTAGAAAGCTAATTAGGGTGTTTCTCAGGAAATTCTGTTTTAATATAAATACTTTTAAAAGAAAGTTAAAAAAAGGAAGTGCTAGAAAGAGGTTCTGGCTTCTTTTTGTTGTGGGAAACCCTGGACCAGGTGTCAAAAGAACTGGTTCTAGTTCCAGCATTGCTGTGAAATCTGGGGAACATTTTAAAAACCATTTGATTTCTTGGTCTGTTCCTCCATTTGGACAAAGAGAAGGTTCAGCTACAACATTGTTTTTCAGATTGAAAACAGGATTTGAATTGAAACAAAACATCAAAGTCCACCATACATAATCAAGATGCTTGTTCTGTGAAATATATTTCAGTGATACTCATGTATGCATGTATGCGTGCGCTTAAATGTGTGCATGTGTAAATGTGTGTACTTGGCTAAGATGTAAGAATTTATTTGTTTATTTATTTTGGATAAAAGTAAAATATTTCAAAAGCCAGTGAGCTAGGGCTAGGGTTGTGGCTCAGTGGTAGGGCACCTGCCTAGCACATGAGGCACTGGGTTCGATCCCTGGTACCACATAAAAAGAAAACAAAATAAAAGTACTCTGTCCATCAGCTAAAAAAAAAAAAAAAATTTTACAAAAAAGCCAGTGAGCTAGATGGTCTCTAATGCATATTCTGGTTCTGAGATTCACTTAAAATTCTAAGAAGTTCCCCATGTGCTGTTTATGATTGTTAGGTTGAATTCTAAGAAGTGCTTTATATGCTCCTTGTGGGTGCTGTGATGTGCAGATGAGAAAACATCTGAAAGAAACCACTCTTCTCCTTAGTAAATAGAAGCATTTTTCTTCTAGTTGCTCAGGCCAATAATCTCAGCCTTAACTATTCTTTCTTATTTCCCCCCTAAGTATTCCATCAGCAAAATCTGTAGACCACATAGTCAACAAAGCCATATTCCATCCATTTCTCTTACCTCTTCCACCTCAGCCACATGGTCCAAGTCTCTTTTGTAAATAATAGTTTCTACTTAGACTTTGTCCTCTATTACTACTGCTAATTTCAACCTAGCAGCCAGAATGAGCCTGTGAACAAGTCAGATCATATTCTTTGCTCAAGTCCTCTAATGTCTTCTCTTACCTCTTGGGTCCCCTTTTCTACTTTCCTCTTACAGTCTCCATAACAACCATACTGGCTTCCTTGATGATCCCCCCAACATACTAGGAGGCTGCTCTCCGAGAGCCTTTGCAGTTGCTGGTCCCTCTGGCATAGTTCTTTCCCTTCATCTTTATCTGTATTTTTAAACCTTTGTCTCACTCAGTTTTTGCCCTAAAATTCATGAAGTTCTCTGTATTGCTCAGCTTTTCAGTCACTGTGACCAAAATACCTGACAAGAACAACCTAGGAGAAGAAAAAATTATTTTGGCTCATGGTTTCAGTCCATGGTCGGCTGACTCCACTGCTCTGGGATTAGGGTGAAGCAGAACACTGTGGCAGAAGGGCATGTAGAGAAACATTTCTCCCCCTGAGGAAGCCAGGAAGGAAGGGAAGGGACGGGAGGGAAGGTGCACCCTTCCAGAGTAGCCCCCAGTGATCTACCTCCTATAGCCATACCCCACCTATCTATAGTTACCACCCAACCAGCCCATTTGAAGTAGGATGGACTGATTAGGTCTCGAGATCCAATCATTTCATCTCTGAACATTCCTGTATTGACACAGGGGGGATATCTCATATCCAGATGTACACCTTCCCTTCCTATTCCGTTAAAAGTACACCCACATGCCCTTCTCTGTTTTACTTTCGTTCCTAGCATTTATCACCATGTACCATATATTTTACTTATTGATTCTGTTTATTGTCTACCTCCCCAAAGATAATGTGAACTCCACGAGTGTAAGGATTTTTGTTTTGTTCTGTTTTATTTACAGCCATACCCAAATATGGTATCTGAAATATATAGACACCAAATAAATATATATAGTATAAATTTAAAGTTGCCAAAGATTTTGACTCTAGAAGTCAAAATCAGGATAACTCGTCTTTAAATAAAAAGATAGCCATCACATGATGGTACATGCCTATAATCCCAGCAATTTGGGAGGCTGAGGCAGGAGGATCACAAGTCTGAGTCCAGCCTCAGCAATTTAGTGAGGTCGTCAGCAACTTAGACCTTGCTGCAAAATGAAAAACAAAATGGGCTGAGAATATTGCTCAGTGATAGAGTGCCCCTGAGTTCAATTCCCAGTACCTACCAAAAAAAGATAATAGTATTCTATTTCTGACATGAATATAGAGGACTTTGGATGAAAATTTAAAAAAAATAAATAAATTTCTGTTTTTGGAGAGTGAAGACAGGATGTTATCAGTTGTAATTTCACATTTATGAACAGAGTGTTTCATAACCTTTTCCAACCAAAGATAAATTTTGATAATAAATTTTATATCAGAACTAATATTTTCCTAGTGACTCCACCTGAGAATCATGAGATAGACTATGGAGGGGTCCATATGAAGTGATTAATACCTTCACTATTTTTAATATCTGGTTCTCACAATCCGAGACTGCTTAAGCTGGAACCAAAGTTCTAATTTGAACTGATTAGTTAGTCTCATCTATCTACTTGGAGTGTTTGAGACAGAATTTTTCCAGGGTTTATGAATAGAATGAACTGAAATTATTTCATAAAATTAGAAGTTAGGTTTTGAAATATATGTTCATGAAATTCTCAATACTCTAAAAAATTACCAAAATTTCTTTTTATCCTTCCTTCCTTCTTTCTTTCTCTCTCTCTCTTCCTTTCTTCTTTTCTTTATTTTCTCCTTCCTTCCTCTCTCCCTCTTTCCCTTTATCCCTCTCTTTCCTTCTTTCTCTCTTGATACATAGGATCATAATCATTTTCTGAATAGGAAAAACAATCAGAAATGAACAGAAAAGACTACAGTGAATCATAAACCAATTTATACTTTAAAATGCAGTAATAGTTTTCTATCCTGTATAGCTCTTATATTATTGTATTATATTTGCAATTATGAGTATATCAGTGAGATACTCCTCTGCACTTTAAAATTAAGACTCTGGTGATTATAACACAGTCTCAGCAACTTAGCAAGACCTTAAGCAATTTCGTGAGAGCCTGTCTCAAAAAATGCTGGGGATGTAGCTCATTGGTAAAGTGCCCCAGGTTCAATCCTCAATTCCTAAAACAAACAAACAAAATTAAGACTTTATAGCCATTGTATTAGTGAAGGACTTTATTATCTCTAACCTGAGCTTATATGCAATTTCACTCCCTACCTTCAATCCAATAAGCTCATATTAACATTCAGGTATATAAATAACCTGAAAAATATGGGAATGGGGAAAATTCCGGAATTGAAAGTTTAACTTTAGCTGGGCATGGTGGCCCATGCCAGTAATCTTAACCACTCGGCCGAGGATAGAGTTCAAAGCCAGCTTCAGCAACAGCCAGGCATTAAGCAACTCAGTGAGACCCTGTCTCTAAATAAAATACAAAAAAGAGCTAGGGATGTGGCTTAGTGATTGAGTGCTCCTGAGTTCAATCACTGGCACCCCACCCTGCCCCTCCCACCAAAAAAGGAAAAGAAAGTTTAATTTTATAATAATTATGAAAAATATCTTAAATAACCACAGTGTATCATCAGGTGGAGTGGAGGCTCAAGATGAAGACTAAATTGAGCTGAGGAAAGATTAAGTTTTCGTTCATTTCCATGCCTGAGTGAGTAGATTGAAAACATCTTGCTTGATATGAGAGGAAGAACTGATCCATATTATACCTGACATGTAAGAATCATTTAAATTTCTGTACACTCCACTAAAACTATGTACATTTATTCAGACCTAATGTGCATGTGAATCTCAGAACTTTCATGAGAACTCTGTATGGCTGTGGTAAATGACTCATCTTTAGCTTCGGTTGCCGCATTTTTTCAGGTCACCTCTCTTGAATGCCATTTCTAATATCAGCTGTTGGTAGTCTTGTAATTATGCCCAACTATTACTTCTGAATTCATTTAGGTTTATCCCATTCTGGTCAATTCTAATTGTACGTATCTTTCCAACTTATCTTTTCTTTGCCTTTCCAACATTGTTGTCCTGATTTTGACCTTCATTGTTTCTTTCGAGAGTTGTTCCTCTAGTCTTGCTCACCTCCAAAACCCATCCATCATATCACTTGAAGAATCTTTCTAACTTAAAATAGTCTAATAATATTACTCCTAGCTCAAAATGCTCCAAATCCCTTCTCTGTGTGCCCACACATTGCTGAAAGGATAAAATTTAAATTGATTGGAATGGCATAAAAGACAGACTTTGATCATCATTGGTTTTCTTTCACCTTCAACTTCCTTCTTTTTGTTCTCACATTTATTATACTATATGGTCAGGTTCTAGATTCCCCTCTGGATATAGTTTGAGATTCACTACAACATGCAGATGAAAGGGCCTTCCAGACCCAAAGTTATATATAGCAGAGTGTAACTTTAGTCAATTAAACTGAGAAACTAAATCCCTATCTCACCCATTCAAAGTGAAATACCTATAGGTAACCCAATGGGTAAAATTGTGTAAGTTTATAATTGATAGGCAAGTTAAACTTTAGTGTCTGTCTTTCAAATGTAATAATTTATTTTCAGAACTGTTGACTTTTTAGATGCATTTCTTATTTGAAAATAGAGAATTGCAGCCAATTTGGAAAACAGTATGGAGATTCCTTGGAAAACTGGGAATGGAACCACCATTTGACCCAGCTTTTCCTCTTCTCAGACTATACCCAAAGGATCTAAAAACAGCATATTACAGGGACACAGCCACATCAATGTGTATAGCAGCACAGTTCACAATAGCTAAACTGTGGAGCCAACCTAGATGTCCTTCAGTGGATGAATGGATTAAAAAGTGGCATTTATACACAATGGACTGTTACTCAGCAATAAAAAAATAATAAGATCATGGCATTTGCAGGGAAATGGATGGCATTAGAGAAGATTATGCTAAGTGAAGTTAGCCAATCCTAAAAAAAAAAACAAAAAAAATGTCTTCTCTGACATAAGGGGGATGACTCAAATGGGTTTGGGAGGGAAAGCAAGGGAGGAAGATTACCTCTAGATAGGGAATAGGGGTGGGAGGGAAAGAGAGGGAGAAGGAGAATAGTATGGATGGTGAAAGGAGACCCTCATCATTATACAAAATACATGCATGAAGATGTGAATTTGGTGTCACCATACCTTATATATAATCAGAGATATGATAAATTATGACATAATGGTGTATTAAGAATTATAATGCAAAAATAAATAAGTAAACAAATAAATAAATAAAAATGAAAGTCATAGGGAAAAAAAGAAAATAGAGAATTGTTCAATGATAGCAGAAACATTAATAGTGATTCATGTTTAAGATTAAGGCTGATTTCTTGTTTTTGTTTGTTTTTTTGTTTCACGGCCAGGGGCCAGTGATGTATTCATCCAAAGCAGTGTCATGTCATTAAAGTGCAAATTTTTTAAAAAAAGAGGAGCAAGGACACAATTTTTCTTTATTCCATTGGAAATTGATATCTGATTTATTGAAAAATTATTTTTACCTGTGAACAGCTTATTTACAAATAAAGAAATACAAATGGCTATTAAGGACTAAAAAATGTTCAACCTAACTAGTAATCTAAGAAATGCAAATTTAAATCAATGATATATAATTTTTACTTATCAAATTGAGTTTTACTGAAGATGACTAATTTGATGATTGATCATTCCTAGTTTTTCCTTACCTCATTTTTCCCATCACTGGAAATTAAATGCTTCAAAGGTTAAGGTATAAATCATTGCAATGAATTTCAAGATCATTAAGGAAAGCAATTTTGTGGGAATTTCTGAACTGTGAATATAGACGCAAATTTTACTCTAGTCCCAAATATAAATCATTCAGAAAAATTTGCTTTACAAAGATGCTCAGAAATTGATATTATTAGCTGGGCGTGGTGGTGCTCACTGTAATCCCAGTGGCTAGGGAGGCTGAGGCAGGAGGATCGAGAGTTCAAAGCCAGCCTCATCAAGACCAAGGCGCTAAGCAACTCAGTGAGTCCCTGTCTCTAAATAAAATACAAAAGAGGACTGGGAATGTGGCTCAGTGGTTGAGTGTCCCTGAGGTTCAAGTCCCTGTACCCCAAAACAAAACAATTGATATTATTAGAGGAGAGAAAAGATATTCTAAGCCCTCTCAGATGCCAATTATTTCTGATTGAAAGTCTCTCAAAGAGTGTTTTGAACATACTCACCCTATCGGAGCTAAATTCTAGAGCTCTTAAGAAATAATTTGGCTTTAGGACACACTTTCCACCAATTCAGCTGGCATCTCCAGCCTCACCAGGGCTCCCAAAGGACCCCAACAGCTCCTGTGCCTTTAGTAGCTCCTGTATCTATGTCAGCTCCTGCAAGTGCAGAGTGCAAATGCACCATCTGTAAGAAGAGCTGCTACTTCTGCTAGCCTAAGTGCTAAGTGTGACTGGGATGCCTATGCAAAGGAGGATTGGAAAAGTGCAGCTTCGGTGTATGATTTGGAAGAGAACTGCTCCCAGGTGTAGATACAGTGAAGTGTATAAATGTGGATTCTTTTTTTTTTTTTTTTCATATAACCCTGACCATTTGTTGTGTCATAAAAGTTGTTCACTTAAAAAGAGAAGGTTTGGGCTGGGATTGTGTAAGCAGTAGAGCACTTGTCTAGCACATGTGAGGCCCTGAGTTCGATGCCCAGCACCACATACAAATAAATAAATAAATAAAGAAAGAAAGAAAGAAAGATTGTGTCAAACTCCAACTAAAAACAGTAAATGAAAAGAAAAGAAAAGATATGGCTTTTACTACATTTTGTATCTAGTAACATTTCATTAAGAATGGGTAGCCTGGATGTAGCATTCATTTTTCAATAATTAATTTATGGAATTAGTGCAAAAGAGTACCTATTTATTTTTTAAAAAAACAGAGATCTGGTATATTATCAGAATCACTATAATAGTCCTCCTCAGAGTTAAATATATTAAATTGTATTTCATTAACATCTGAAAGATCCCAAAATGAAGAAGAAAAAAAAAATGTTCTTTGTTTTTCCAAACCACTTTCTTCTGATTTTTTCAGGTGTCTGATCTGTAATTGTTTTGGTCTTAAGTGGTCATCCTTTCAGCTAGCTCCTCCTCATCCTCCAAGGCATTCAAGGAAAGTCTATAGGGAGCATGGCCAGAGGCTGTGCCCACCCATCCTTGATCACAACATGTCACACACGTGTCTCTTTTCTCTGCACCTCTCTATGTGACCACCATAAGCATTTTACCCTTTTTTTCAACTACCTCCATATAATTCAGTTTATAGGGTTGCAAGAGACCTTAAAGATGATGTAGTCTGAAAGTCCATGATTTTTATTTGTGCCAGAGTGTACCAACATAATGGAAGTTTCAACTGAATCCCCTGCTCAACAGAAAACATATTACAAAGTAAGTACTTGATCCAAGATACAAAAATGTCAGAGGGGACACACACTAGACTGGCCATTCAATTCATAAACTCCTACCTGTATGGAGAATATAAAGAGCCATGGGGTGCTGGTGATGAGGAGAGGATTTTGGAGAGGGCTGGTAGTGTTCTGTGAGTTCCTTCTGTCCTCATCGCAATTCCAGGGAAAGAGCCTCAACAGATGCTTGCCAAGCTCAGTAGATATCCCTTGCAGTTTAGGGTGTGTTTAATTTCACCTGAGAAATCCAAAGAGTGAAGACCTGGCTGGCTGCTTGTTCCAATGAAGAGCGAAGTAGAGATTGTACTATCAAGTTGCTGCTACATCTGCCTTCATTAGGATGCTGGTGAATCATGAAAACACCTTACAGTTGGTAATGTGTTGGTATTACCCTGCCTTTCTTGTTCATTAGGGAAAAAGATGACTAAGGATTTTATGTGACCCCAAAGAAAGTTGGGAAAGTCAGCGTGGAACTATCTTGAATTCCATTCAAGAGGACACCCTGTAGTTGTACTACTGACTGCCTGTGACTAAAGAAGGAGTCAGACAACTAGCCAGAACACAGATACAGGCACACATGGCAAGGGACTTGCACATGAAAGCTTCCTGGTAGTGTATCATTTATGCAACCTGCCACAAAATCTACCAAAGAGCACATGAAATAAAGATCAGGTTTAAAATCTGTAAGTCCAGAAACTATAGATGCCGTGATCATGACACGGCCAGTTAGGCATGACTTTTTTCTGTTCTTTGTTATTCTGATATTTATTTTTGAATGGAATGTGCATTGCGTAACTGAAGTGACTAAAAGGACTTTTTATTACCTAAGAAAGGCCTGAAAAATCTGAGCACCAGTCTGAGTTTTATCCAGGGATGGGAGAAAATGAATACCACAGGTTGGATTCAAAGGGACCGTGGAGAAAAATGTAACCTGAAACTCTTGGATTCTTTTTTTTTTTTTTTTAAATCCAGTTTTGTTAGAAACAGTAATCTCATTCTATAGCCCTTGTATTTCTTTACTACATTATACTCTGCCATAGCTTCAACTGCTTTGTCCACCAAAGACATGCCTACAAAAGACACTTCATACTGGGCATGCCTGTAATCCCAGCTACTTGGGAGGCTGAAACAGAAGGATTGCAAGTTTGAGACCAGTCTCAAAAAAGAAAGTCTGAGGATGTAAGTTGGTGGTTCGATCTATAATACTGAAAACAGAATGAAACCCCCCAAGAGAGGGGTTGGGAATGTAGCTCAGTGGTAGCATGCTTGCCTAGCACACACAAGGTCTGTGTTCAATCCCCAGTATTGAAAAAAAAAGAGACACGTTTTTCAGTTCACCCATATGACATTGAAAGTAACTTTGCCACCAAGTAGCACGGATCATCAGCATCCTATCTTGTAATTGTGATGAATCTCCACTCCTTTCATATTAATCCAGACCACATAATCCCAGGTTCTTATCCATGAATGTCTGATATCTATAACCACTTCTGAAATAGACAACAGAAACCACTCCAGATATTTCAAGCAGAAAAGTATTTAATATAGGGATTCAGTGCCAAAAATAGCTGCTGAAAGGACCAGAGAAGAAACTGGGGCCTATAAAAATGACTCTCAAAACAAGACTACTACCAAGTTGCTGGTACATATACCCACATTGGGATGCTGGTGAATCATCAAATCACTTTACAAAGTTCGTTTCCAGAAATACCCTTTGGTAGAGGAATCAGTAAGCTGCCACTACAGTTGTTGGGACTACAAATCCATGCCAGCAAAATCCAGATGCCATCCATGCATGCCATATTCTCATGCTTCACTTAGCCTAGTTCTAGGATTCAAGTCCTGTGTGCATGCATCTGAATAACAAAGTGAGGGCTGGGGATGTGGCTTAAGTGGTAGCGCGCTCGCCTGGCATGCGTGCGGCCCAGATTCAATCCTCAGCACCACATACAAACAAAGATGTTGTGTCTGCCGAGAACTAAAAAATAAATATTAAAAATTCTCTCTCCTCTTTCACTCTCTCCTTAAAAAAAAAAAGTGAAGTCTTCAATTCAAAAGCATTGGGGAAAATGTTGTTTTAAGATTTCTGGCCTCTAGCTAGGGGTGGAGGTGCACTTCTGTAATCTCAGTGGTTTGGGAGGCTGATGCAGGAGAATTGTGAGTTGAATGCCAGCCTCAACAATAGTGAGGCTCTAAGAAACTTAGTAAAACCATGTCTCTAAATAAAATATAAAATGAACTGGGAATGTAGCTCTGTGGTTGAGTGCCCCTGAGTTCAATCCCCAATAACCCCTGCTCCCGCCAAAAAAAGATTTCCAGCCTTTATTCCAGAAATACACACTAAGAGGAGGTTAGAATCGTTTAATGAGTTAATCCCCTGCATCTGTCATACCACATTTCCTTTCTTTATATACTTTTCAATTTGGCAGATCACATTTTCCAGGTTTCCCAAAAAAAGAGTATATAGCAGGTAATTCTTTTGAGAACTTTCATGTCTATCTTCCCTCATACTTAATGTTTTCCCCAGATAAAGTTAGATAGTTTTAAATAATTTTGAAGTCATTCTCTTATTATCTCCTAGATTCCAGTGTTGTAATCGAGAAGTTCAATGCCATTCTAATTCCTATTATGTTTGTGCATAACCTTCTTGCCTTTTTCCTCTCTGGAAGTTTTTAGGACACTTTCTCTATTTCTGTTTTTGTAAGATTTTTACAGTGATGTGCTTTTTTGTTGTTATAGGCCCTTTCATTCTTACTTTTCAAGGATTTTTTTTTCTGTGAGAATTTCCTTTTCTATATTTTTTTTCCCAAATGTTTAAAAATTGGAGGTAATATCTTTTGAATATATTGTTTGATTTCCTCAATGTTTATCCCATATTTTCTATCTTTTTGCATTTTTAGTTTATTTTTTTGCAAATCCCCTCAACTTTATCCTTCGATCCTTCTGTTGAATTTTTATTTTTGCTCTCATACTTCAATTTCTAAGAGTTTTTAATTGTTTTCTTTTTATGTGTGTGTGCGCATGTGTTTCTCTGTATGTGTATGTATAGTACTGGGGATTAGGCAAGTGCTCTGCCATTGAGCTATATTTTCAGCCCAATATATGTTTTTTTTTTTAAGAAAGAGTGAGAGGGGAGAGAGAGAGAGAGAGAGAGAGAGAGAGAGAATTTTTTTAATATTTATTTATTTTTTTTTGTTTTTGGCAGACACAACATCTTTGTTGGTATGTGGTGCTGAGGATCGAACCCGGGCCGCACGCATGCCAGGCAAGTGCGCTACCGCCTGAGCCACATCCCCAGCCCCCAATATATGTTTAATACACTATTTTAAGAAAATTTTCATTTGATAGATGAGGAACTAATATCCAGGGGAGTGAGGTACTTTGCCCAAAACTAGTGTATGACAAAAACCAAGGTAAATCTAAATTCTGATTTAAAATTCAGGACTTTTTTTTAGTACTGGGTGTTGAACCTGAGCCACATCTCAGCACTTTAAAACCCAGGGCCTTGTGCATGTAAGGCAAGCACTCTACCAACTGAGCTATATTCCTAGCTATATTTTACCTTGAGACAGGGTCTTGCTAAGTTGTTTAAGGCCTTGCTATGTTGCTGAGGCTGGCTTTACACTAGCAATCCTCTACTCTCAGCCTCTCGAGCTGCTGGGATTTCAGGCGTGCGCCACTGCACCTCTCAAGATGATTACCAATTTCTGCTTTCCCACTCTTTCTCTCCTATCATTAACACTTACGATGATTTAATATTCTCCTATGTGTTGTCTCATTTCCCTACCCCCTCTTCACTACTGTGTACATACGGTACTTGGACAGTGCCTGGCATGAATTAAGATCTTCATACTTAATTGTTAAATAATTGAAAGAATGAAAAGGTAGGTGACATGCATCTTAGATTTCCCCTCAGATTATACTTTTGGGGAAGATGATTTCTCTGGGTGATGGCTGATGAAAGACATGCACACATTTTGACTCAAGGTTTTAAAAGATCATGCCTAATGTTCTTTATTGAAAGCAGAAAATAGGGTAATTAAGAGCGTGTCATTTAAAGATAGAGGTGGACTTTGTACCTGGGTTAGAATTCTAGCTACTTCACTTAAAACCCTGTGCAACCTCTTTCTCCTTTTCAAGTCTCAGAAGGTAAGAGAATCTGACATATAAAGCCTCAGATCATCCACGTGTGGTTAAATTTGCCTATAATTCCATGACTCAGGAGGCAGAGGCATGGGGATTGCAAATTCAAGGCCAGCCTCGTCAACTTAGTGAGTCCCTAGCAACTTAGTGAGACTCTGTCTCAAAATAAAAAAAAACTGTGCTATCTACCTGAGTCAATTAGCTAATCACATTTTTTTTTTCAGTAAATTGACTAAGCTAATTGAATTAGCATGTTGGATTGTCTTAGAGTTATGTGGGCTGGAGATGTGGCTTAGTGGCCAAGCTCCCCTGGGTTCAATTCCCAGTACCCCCCCCCCAACTCCACAAAAAACTCTCAGATCAGTGTATTTTCCTCATTTCTCTCTGCTGTTCCCTCCTTAGAATCCTTTTCTCCCTTTGGAGTTTTGTGGGTTTTTGTTTTTTTTTTTAGTGTTTATTTTTTAGTTTTCGGCGGACACAACATCTTTCTTTGTATGTGGTGCTGAGGATCGAACCTGGGCCGCACGCATGCCAGGCGAGCGCGCTACCGCTTGAGCCACATCCCCAGCCCCGTTTTGTGGTGTTTTTGAAGAAGGGAGGCATTTCTTCTATTTGCATAGGCAAGTAACAACAATATTTTGTAGAATGTGTGTGAATCTAATCCCCCAAAGGTTAAAAATTCATTTTTCATTGTCTTGGTGTTTTCCTGTAAATTTTCGGACTATAATTCTTAAAAGTGCTTTTATTTTTATTAACACTAGCTAAAAATTAAGATTTTTAGCACTTTTGACTAAAAATCATGGGAAGATAATATAACAAGTAATTACATTTTACTTTTAATCCTTATATGTATTTGGTGCATTTCTTCTTGGTAACTTAATGAAGCTTAAAATATAATCCTTTCAGATTATTGAATATTTTCTTATGTCACACAAAAGTATTATTGTGAGAAGTACCAGACTATGGTGGAACTCCCAAAAAGATTCCTTAAAGATTACATAAACTAAGAATCCATTGGATTACTCTGGCCACCAAGTGTTTGAATATGTATAATGCTGCCTAAAACAGTGCAGTAGATGTAATTTTTATTGTGCTGTTGCAACTTGGATACACATGGAGGCAGTACAGTCTAGTGGATAGAGTCCAAGTTTGGGTGTCAAACTGGCATTCACAAGGCAGCTTCTGTTGGTGACTAGGTGTAGGATTATGTACACTGGTATAGCTATTAAATCTATGCTTTTGTTTCTCCACATGTAAAAGGATGTTTTGTGAATAAAGGAATATTCAATCAATATTAGCAGATACTAAGAAATCCCTTCTGAGTAACTTTTTTTTTTTTTTACCACTTTGTTGTGCATCTCCATCATGATGTCTTAGAAGCATCCCAAACAGGAAGAGTCCAATGTAAAATTCATGATTTTCCATTTCAGACCTACTCATCTTCTTAGAGTCTGTAAATGGAATAAATCATCTTCTATGCAGTTGCCTTAGTCAAAGGGCAGGGACTTAGCTAGACTTTTCTACCCTTTGACCCATGACATTCAATCAGTGCCAAACCTCGTAGATTCTACTTCCTAAGTGTGCTCAAACTCTATCCCCTCCACTCTACCCTTAGTTTGGGTTTTATTATCCTTTGTCTGGATTATTACAATTGCTTCCAAACTAGTGGTTCTGTCCCATCCTGTGTATCACGCTCATTAGCGACAGAGTGATCTTGACATTCTCATGTTTCCTGGTGCTTCGACTTTTCAGGAAATATGGAGTCCTCTGTGGCATGGAGTCCTGGATGAACTTTCTGAACTCATTTTTTACTACATTTTTTCTGTGCCTTTTGTGAACCAAGCAGCCATAATTTGTGTTTGAATTTTTGTGTTTGAATTTTTGTGTGTGTGCTGGAGATTGAACCTAAGGCCTTGTGCATGCAAAGCACTCTATCACTGAATTACTGAGTTACATCCCCAGCCCCAATTTCCTCTTATTTTTAAAAAGTTTTTTTTTTTTTTTTAAAGGGGGATAGGAAGGGGTTAGGAAAGACAGCAGAATACAACAGACATTAGTATGGCAGTATGTATAAACGTAGATGTATAACCAATGTGATCCTGCAATCTGTACACGTGGTAAAAATAAGAATTCATACTCCACTTGAATCAAATGTATGAAATATGATATGTCAAGATCATTGTAATGTTTTGAGCAACCAATATATATATATATATATATTTTAGTTGTAGATGAACACAATACCTTAAGTTATTTTATTTATTTATTTGTGGTGCTGGGGATTGAGCCCAGGGCCTTATGCATGCAAGGCAAGCTCGCTCCAACTGAGCTATATTGCCAGCCCTATTTTATTTATTTTTTATGTGGTGCTTAGGATCGACCCCTATGCCTCACACATGCCAGGCAAACACTCCATCACTGAGCCACAGCCACCGCCCTTTTCTCTAATTTTTTTATTTAAAAAATGTTTTAATTTGTTTGTTCTAATTAGTTATATCTTCCTCTTTTTTAAAAAAATTACCATAACGTCCTTTCTATCACCTTAACTGTCTACCAAATTCCTACTTTTTTGGTGATGCTGGGGATCAAACCCAGGGCCTTGCATATGTTAGAGAAGTGATTTACCACCAAGCTACATCCCTGCACTCCAACTCTCTGCTTTTTCTACTTTGTCAGCAAACTCATTCTTTTTTTTTCTTTTAAAATTTTTTATTTGCTCTTTTTAGTTATACACAACAGTGGGATGTATTTTGACATACTATAAATACATAAAGTATAACTTCCCATTCCTGTGGTTGTGCATGATGTGGAAGCAAACTCATTTGTGATTTCTTTTCACCTTTTCTGTGCTATCTCTTGCCTTTCCGCATCAAGAAGTGCTTCCTTTCTATTTCCATTGCACCTTTTAATCAAAACTCTATCTGAAGACTGTATACATCTGTGTTTAAGAGCCCAGATTCTGCAGTCAGCAAATCTGGGTTTGATTTTATCCCTTAGTAACTAACTATGTGACATTGAACAATTTATATGACCTCTCTATACTTCAGTTTCTTATTCTATGAAATGAAGACTATATTTAACATCTGGTAAGCACCTAATAATAATAATATATATTTTTATTTTTGCATTATTTTATTGGAGATTTATATACCTAGTTTTCTCTGCTATCCAATAGCATCTGAGGTCAGAACTTCATTAACAAATTATTCAGCATTAATTAATTAAGCACTTAATGCACATATATCAACTCATGTAATGAAATTCTTTTTAATGTTCTTAGTCTAAATTTGCCTGACTATCAAACCTGTGCTATTTTACTATCCAGCCTCCTGGTTTTAATATTATTAGATAAGGATATTTACTGTCTTTAAATTCTTCCAATAATTTGGTGGTTCCATAAAAATATTCCCAACAACAGTCTTATGCTTATATAAGGCAATTATTCACAAACATAATTATTGCTTGACATAATGCATAAATGGGACAAACCCATTCAGAATTCAGAGACTCAATGATTGAGTTGGTTTGAGGATTATCTGTACTAAGTGAATTATTAGAAATTTACTATGCTCTATTTGAATGTTTGGTTTTGTCCATGTGACCACATAATTCTAAGACAATCCAACATGCTAATTCAATTATCTTAGTCAATTTACTGAAAAAAAAATGCAATTAGCTAATTGACTCAGGTAGATAACACAGGTGATTTACTGATTGTGAATAATTTTATCTTATTCTTCCTAGAATTTCATATAAACTTAAATATTTGTATACATATACTTTATTAACCTTCATCTCACCCAAATGAATGATATACATTAACTTAAAAACACTGCAACTTTATCTATCTCTGTCTCTTAACATATCATAGTTTCTGTTGGTCTAATTCCTAAAAATTTGGTGTCACTATTCCTTTTTTGTTTTCCTTTAGTAAATTTTCAGTATCTTATAGTTTCTTGAATAACATTGAGGGACAAACTTCTAAAATAATAGTCATTGTCATCATTAATGTTACATATTTTTATTTTATAATTTAATTATTAAATTATAATTTAATAAAGTATTAAATGTTTTGGCTTCATGATGGCCTTTCTTCCTCTTCCTATCTTCTTGTTGCTGAAAGCTCGGTCCTAGTCTCAGATGCCAATCCAATAATAAGAAGTCAGTTTTGAGAAAAAGGAAAAAAGATGGTTTATTGCTTTGCTAGCAAAGGAGAAACACAGGGACTCCTGTCCCAAAGGCTGTGATTCTGCTCATCAGCAGGAACAGGGCTCTTTTACAGAGGTGATTCAGAGAAGATGAGATTAGGAAGGAGAAGATCATGGAAAACAAGTTCAGAGAGGAGAAGTTCAGGGAAAAGATCAGGGAGGAGAAGATCAGGAAGGAGAAAGTTAGGGAAAAGAAGATCAGGGAGGAGACATCAGGGAGAAGAATGTTGGGAAAAAGAAAAAAAAATATGAAAGTTTCAAAGCCACAAGGGATATAGTCAAAGCATCAAGTGAACCCCTGTTACATTGTGAGTAAGGGCATTTTCTAGGTCTGGTTATGTCTTTCTCAATTTGCATTCTTATTTTCAGAGAATTTAGTAGTTCCATTGGCTTAACCATCCTTTTTAGGCAAATGAATCCCAATTTTTTTCTCTCTAGTTATCTTTTCAGGCCCAGACCTGACTCCTTGAAAGCTTAAGTGGTCCTTAAAATACAGCATGCTTAAAAATCAAACTCATTCTCTTCTTCACAAATTGACTCCTGATTTCTCTTTTTCTGTCCCTTGTATATTCTCTAAGTTCCTCAAAACCTTCAGGTTTATTGGGAGCGGTGATGCATACCTGTAATCCCGACTGGCTTCTCGGGAGGCTGAGGAAGGAGGATACAAGTTCAAGGCCAACCTGGACAATTTAGGGAGACTCTGTCTCAAAATTTTTAAAGTTTCAAGCCATCCTGGGTAACTTAGTGAGACCCTGGGGATGTAGTTCAGTGGTAAAGTTTCCTTGGATTCAATCCCCAGTACCACAAAAAAAAAAAAAAAAAAAAAAACACACACAAAATAAAATTTAAAAAAAACTTCAGGTTGGGTATATTACATTTTGTCTATGGACATTTGGCTTGTGTCCACATTTTGATTATTATGAATAGTGCTGCAATACATGAAGATTTGTTAGTATCTCTTTGAGGTCCAGATTTTAATTCTTTTGGGTAAATTCCCAGAAATGGGATTGTTGGATTACCTGAGTTTTCTTTTTAATTTTTGAGGAACGTCTGTATTGTTTTCCATAGTGGCCACACCATTTTTGCATTCCCCTCAACAATGTTGAAGGATCCTGATTTCTCCACATCCTCATCACCATTTGCTTTCTTTTTGATAATAGCCGTCCTGATAGATGCAAGGTGACATCTCATTGTGATTTTGACTTGCCTTTCCTTGATGACTGGTGACTTTGAGCATAGTTTTATATGTTGGACATTTGTGTGTCTCCTTTGTAAAAACGTCTATTCAAATACTTGAAACACAATAGATAAAACAATATAATTCGTGAAACCGAAAAGTGGAATGGTGGTTGCTGGGGGTTTGGGGGAGAGGGAAGTAGGAAGATGCTAATCAACAGACATAGAATTTCAAATAAGCAAGATGAATAAACTCTAGAGACCCACAGCGTAACCATGCACCTATAGTCAACAAACTAAAGTATTGTACACTTAAAAATATGCTAAGGTAGCTAGGCACAATGACATATACCTGTAATCTGAGCAACTAGGGTTGCTGAGGCAGAAGGATGGTAAGTTTAAGGCCAATCTGGACAATTTAGTGAGATCCTATCTCAATGAATGAATGAATGAATGAATGAATGAATAAAGTGATGGGGTTGTAGCACAGTGGTAGAGCACCCTTGGGTTCCATCCCCAGTACTTAAAAAAAAATTGCTAGGATAGATCTCACATTATGTTTCTTACCATAATAAACAAAATAAATATATCCTCTGTGTTATCTTTCATCTTTCATCTCTTCCTTTTGCTTGCCAAGAAATCACCAGTTCTATAGATTCTGTAGAAACTTCTTTTGCTTTGGTTCCTTCTTTTGTACTCCTATTACCATGACTCTATTGTCTATAGAATGAAACAGAAATTTCTAGATTTATAATCTAAAATCTTTCACAATTCAGTCCCAGCTTTTCTTTTTTCCTTTTTTTTTCTTCTTCAGTGTCCTATCATTGAAACCTCTTTCTGCCGCCAAGCTGTTTTGCTTATTCTTCCCTGTTAGATAATACACTCCACTTTTTCCCTGGCTTCCAAATTCTCTCTTACTCATCACCTATCTACATCCTAAACAGCATTTAAAGCTCAGAGAAAGGAACTGCCCACCTCTCAAGCTTTCTCTGATTTAATCCAGAGCCTTCTTGTCTAGCTCTAAATCTGTATGATTTACAGCACTTCACATTTAGTACCTTTCTTTGTCAGTTAATTTGTAATGCATATGCCTTATTTCTCTAATAAATTTCTTTTTTCTTGACACCAAGAACATATATTCATACACCTTATAATACATTTAACAGTGGTAGAGCTCATGCTTAGCATTCACTGTTCCTGGGTTTAATCCCCAGTACTCATTAAAAAAACAGAGAGAAAAAATACACATGTTTTCAAGCCCAGGGACTGTATATATTTTCAAAAAGTTTGAATATATGTTCTGTGAAAACTTTTCTGTACTCAGGAGAACACAGGGCTACCATTTGATTCGGGGTACTTGTAACTTGTGGAAAATCCACCCAAGTTTCATGACCAGTTTTTAAGTCCCTTTTGTCAATATTTTAAAGTTCGTTTCTAAAATATTTTGTAGAGCAATAAAGATGGTGTTATCTGGCATATATGAATGGAAGATTTAACAGTTTTTTAAATTATATCTGATTTAATGAGAAAACAAGTAAATCAAAGTATGAAAATAAAATACATTAAACCTCAGTATATTCTTAGCTGATTTATTTTGACAAGTGTTTAAATTATTTAGCTTTTTTGAATTTATTTGATTTTAATTATTTATAACAATACACTGTAGTGCATTAGTAAATGTCTTGAAGAGTGTTTTGTAAAAGTAGGCAGCATCTCAGTAATAATATTGCTATAACTCTGCCATTTAATTTTTGCTGACAAGTGGCCTGAGCTTGTGAGGATAATTGTAAGAAACATTAAGGGACAGTGCTTATGCAATGGATGTAGGATGGCACTGTGTTTGCCTTTCCAATTCTGTGTTCTACTATAGTTTTTCAATAATTTTTAAAACTGTCAGCAGTTCAATAAGACTTTTAGCTCATTCTTGAGCTTAAAATATCTTTATGTGCACTCCATGAAATATGTCCAAATTTCTCAAGTGCTTACCTACTTCTTTTTTAACAACAGCACTTTTAAATGATGTTTCATTATATCCCCAAAGTACAAACCTCTTCTCTTTTAATTGCTTGGAACGTTTTTAAAAGCACTTAAGTATTTGAATAATAATGCAACAATAATAATATCTCTAACATAGATTTTACATGCAACAACTCTAGGTAATGAGACTTGTTTTGCTGTGTATTTTTCCCTTGAATTTCTTTCCTTTGACATTTTCAATTAGGCTATTTAGTTGTTCCTCAATGAGAAGAAGATTTGTAAAGAGGGTTATGGTAAGGTGTTCTCAGCATTTGTTGGCCTTGAGAGCAAATCTGAAAAGACTAAAGAACTAAATGCATTAATGAATGAATGAATTAATTCTGTGGATATCAGCTCCAAGAGTATCCACTCTAAGATTTATTGCTAATAAACTCTGGGACTATGATGTAATTCTGGAACTGATAAAATAACCATACCAAAGTGAATTCCAAGCATTATCTAAGGGAGACACTGTATTTTACAGATACAAATATCCCAGTTACTAGAGAGAATTAATGTGGGACAGGGCCTTTCTAATTTATATGTCATCTGTTTGTGTTTTATTTGTGTGATGATGTGATGCCTTAGCACTTGATGTCCATCCAATTTCTTCCTAGTATTCCTTCCTCAGTTGCAAAGGCTGGAAAGCTAAAAATTAAATTTCCCACACTCCTTTGTGGCTTTATGTCTTTTTAAATATAATTTTTAAATCTGTTCTTTTTAATTTTATGTCATTAAAAAAACCCTTTTTAGTATGGACATTTTTAAACAACCACTTACAAAAGTAGAAAGAATAGTATAATAGACTCCATATAGAGCGAAAGATTTAAAATAAAGTCAAATGAGTGTGCTGAAAGAGATCAGCTCTCAATTTTATTTTATTTATGATATTTTTTATTTATTTTCTTGATTGTTTACTTTTTTAAAGATTCATTTTTTATTTATAGGTGGACACAATATCTTTATTTTATTTATTTAATTTTTATGTGGTGCTGAGGATCCAACTCAGTGTCTCTTACGAGCCAGGCAAGCACTCTACCACTGAGCCACAACCCCAGCCCAGGAGCCTAAACTTTTTTCTAAATACAACAGGCAGCATTGACTGCTTATGAAGTTTATTTCACAGATAACTTGGATAATGGGTTGTAGAAATCCAAGAATGAATTAAGTAAGAAGATAAACTGCAGTGGCCTTGTTACTGGATTCAAATGTCTGGGCTGCCGTCTGCTTTAGTACCATATTTGGGAGGAAAAGTGAGAGGGGAGTGGTCAGTGAGGTTGCAGGCTGGGCAGGGTTTTCCCCTGCAAGGATTTGATATCCTCTCCAGGATATCATAGTTGATTTGATCTCCTGCACCAGTTACTGAGGAAGGTGTTACAAATGCCATCTGGGTTCAGAGGATCTAAAGCCTCTAGATGGACTGTTCTTCAGCCAAAAGATAAGGGAGGGATGGAAGGGCAAAAGGAAAGGGGAGCACCAAACAATTCCAAGGGAGCCACTGTTATAGTCTAGGATAGAGATTTTTTGTGATTTGGTTTATGGTAGTAAAGATGGAGTGAGTAAGTAAAGATTTGAAAGCAAAATTTAAGAATTATCTATTGGATTGAGTAGGAGAGAAGAAGAGAAAAGGAGGAACAAAGTATGATCCTTAGATGCTTAGCTTGGGAACTGACAGATTAAAGAGCTATATACTAAGATGTGAGTAAGGTGGAAAAAGCAAGAAATGAGGGAACAGATACTTTTGTTAGGGTCATATTTGAGATGCCTTTAAGACTTCCTAGAAGTCAGGAGTGGTACACAAATCTGTAATCCCAGCAACTCAGAAGGCTGAAGCAGGAGAATTGCAGGTTCCAGGCTAGCCTCAGCAGTTTAGCAAGGCCCTAAGCAGTTTAGTGAGAACCTATCTCAAAAATAAAAATAAATAAAATTTAAAAGGGCTGGGGATGTGGCTCAGTTGTTAAGCATCCCTGGATTCAATTCCTGGTACCTGCCTCCCAAAGACTTGTAAGAAGCAAGTAGGGCTGGGTGTGATGGTGCAGGCCTGTAATCCCAGCGGCTCAGGAGACTGAGGCAGGAGGTTCATGAGTTCAAAGCCAGCCTCAGCAATAGTGAACGAGGCACTAAGCAACCCAGTGAGACCCTATCTCTAAATAAAATACAAAATAGGGCTGGGGATGTGGTTCAGTGGTCAAGTACCCCTGAGTTTAATCCCCAGTACCAAAAAACAAACAAACAAACAAAAAAGAAGCAGCAGCAACTAGTACCCCCTACAGCTCAGGAAATAATGCCAAGAGTTAATAAATGAATGGCATCAAATTAAAAAGATTCTGCACAGCAAAGGAAACAGGAATGTGAAGAGAGAACCTACAGAATGGGAGAAAAATCTTTGCCAGCTACTCTTCTGAGAGAGGATTAATAACTAGAATATATAAAGAACTCAAAAAACCCAACACTAAAAAAGTCAAATAGCCCGATTAATAAACAAGCAAATGAATTAAACAAACACTTCTCAAAAGAAATACAAAGGGCCAAAAATATATGGAAAAATGTTCAACATCTTAAGCAATTAAGGAAATACAAATCAAAACCACACTGCTAATCTCTGGTATCATCTCATACCAGTCAGAATGACAGTCATCAAGAATATAAATAATAATAAATACTGAAGAGGATGTGGAGAAAAAGGAACACTTTTACCTACTGGTAGGATTGCAAATTAGTACAAGGTCATGGAGATCAGTATGGAGGTTCCTTGAAAGATTAGGCATGGAGGCACCATATGACCCCTTGGTTTATCCAAAAGAATTAAAGTCAGCATACTATAGTGATATATGCACACCTATGTTTATAGTCACATGATTAAAAATAGTCAAAGTGTCCATGAACAGATGGATAGATAAGGAAAATGTGGTATATATACATAATGGAGTTTTATTCAGCCATAAAGAAAAATGAAAACATGTCATTTGCAGAAAAATGGATGGAACTGCAGTCCATCATGTTAATAAACGTAAGCCAAACTCCAAACGTCAATAGTCATATGTTTTCTCTCATATATAGAAGCTAGAAAGGAAAAAGGAGGAAAAGGTGAGAGATGATCACATGAAAAGCAAAGGGAGATCAGTAGAATAGAGGAAAGGGACCAGAGGGTGGAAAATGCTAGGGAAGGATATTGACCAAATCATGTTATCACATTGTGTGCATGTATGGATATGCAACAACAAATCCCACCATTATTAAAAAAAAAAGAAAGAAAGAAAGTCATTCATAATCTCAAAACAAAAGAAAAGCCAGGTGCAGTGGCACATGCCTATAATCCTAGCAGCTCAGGAGGCTGAGGCAGGAAGATCTCGAGTTCAAAGCCTGCCTCTGAAACAGCAAGGCACTAAGCAACTCAATGAGGCCCTATCTCTAAATAAAATACAAAATAGGGCTGAGGCTTAGTGGCTCAGTGGTTGAGTGCTCCTGAGTTCAATCCCTGGTACCTTCCCACTAAGAAGAAAAAAAAAAAGAAGCAGTTAGATATATGAATTTGGGAGTCATCAGTCAATCGTTGGTATTTAAAGATATTAACTTACACAAGGGGCAGGTATGGTTAATTACAAAATTTAAAACTTCTTCAGATGACTTTTGACTTTCCCCCCTTATTTTTTGGTGACTTTTTGCACAAACTATGTCTATTTCCTTTTCATTATCTCTTCGGTACTTATATCAGAGGTTGACTGGCCTCAGGAAAAGTGATTAGGGCAATGGGATCTGGAAAAGAGGTGAACAGAAGAGAAGTCTTTCAGGACTGGGCAAAAAAGAAGGGGTGAGGTTGGGAGGGGGCATCGGGGTAGGAGAGATGGTGGAATGAGATGGACCTCATTAACCTGGGTACATGTATGACTGCACTATGATGGGATGCCACTTCGTACACAACTAGAGGATAAAAACATTGTGCTGCAATTGTGTACAATGAATCAAAATGCATTCTGCTGCATATATACCTTATATATATGTGTGTGTGTGTGTGTATATATATATATTCACATACATATATAGACCTTATATATATATTTGAATATATATATATATATATATACCTCATACATACCTAATGTGTTATTTATTAAAAATAAATTAATTAATTTAAAAAAGAGGGGGTGAAGTGAGAGCTGGCAAGCTGTAAGGAATAATCAGTAAAGAGCTCATTTATTGGAGTCTTTTCTTCTTAAGTGACTTAATGACTTTAGTTTTTCAAAATAAAAAGGACTTGGGATATAGCTCAGTGGTAGAACACTACTAGGTTCAATCCCTAGTATGGTGTAGGAATAGGGAGAAAAAAGATAGTAAGATCATTTAGTGTGTATACAAATCATTTCTTTTCCTATTTTGTTGAGGGCAAGAACTAAGTTTGATTTATTCTTACATTCTTTCTGCTACTTAGTACATGTTCTAAAGCTGTGTTTTGCGGGGCAAGGAAAAATGGGTAAAAGCATATTTCATAGGCAGACATGGATCATGCCTATAATTCCAGTGACTGAGGTAGCAGGACCACAAGTTCAAGACCAGTCTGTATGATTTAGTGAGACCCTGTCTCAAAATTTTACAAGGTGGCTGAGGACGTAGCTCAGTGGTAGCATGCCCCTTGGTTCAGTCCTCAGTAACACACACACACACACACACACACACACACACACACCCCACACCTTTCATATCTTGAACATCACAGATTATATCTAGAACTGCAGTCTATACATAATTTGCATTAAGCCAATATCCAGTTGATTGATTTGAAGCATGCCCTATGGTGAGATAATGGTAAAATGTGAAATCTTCAAACAAAGTTGCCATCTAAGCATAGAGTTCTATGGATTCACTCTGCTTAATAACAAATAATTCTGACATTTTCATTTGTTTGATACTGTGTGTACTTTTTCCTATTCAAATTGAAGACAGATTGGCACTGACTAGGATTCTCAGAACACCTCTGAAAGAGAAAATAAGGAGGCTAAGCTGGAATAAGACAGATATTTGTCTTTGTGAGCTTTAAGGGTATTGGCAGTAAATATATTTAGTAGGATGACACAGATAGGATCTTCTAAAACAAAACTTTTAAACGAGTCTTCAATATGAATTTTAAATACAGCTTACATTTAGAAAGTTCACATTAACGATTTATAAAAATAACTACCTAAAACAATGGTTGCAGAAAAAAAGTCACAAATTTTTACTTTATTCATTTTAACTGGTGCATAAAAACATAAAATTGTACATATTAATGGGGTACCATATACTGTTTTGATACACTTATACATTATGTAATATTTAAATCAGGTTAAACATATTTATCTCCTCAAATATTTATCATTTATGGTAAAAATTTTCAAAATACTTTCCTCCAGTTTTTTGAACTGTACAGTACATAATCTCTCTAACTTCTTGCTCCTTAGCTTGACATAGTGGTATACACTTGTAATCCCAACTACTCCAGAGGCTGAGGCAGGAGGATTGCAAATTTGAGGCAAGCCCTGGGCAATTTAGCAAGACTTTGTCTCAAAAATTTTAAAAAGGCTGGGGATGTAGCTCTGAGAAGAGTGCTTGCCTAGCATGTGCAAGACCCAGGGTTTAATCCCCAGGACTGTAAAATAAAAATAGTAAAATAAAATAAAATGAACTCTTTTACTCCTATCAAATTGTAAATTCACATCCATGGATCAAGCTTCCCTCATCCTCACCCACCACTACTCCTCCCCACCACTACTCTCCCTGGCTTATATAATGGCTATACAACTCTCAAATTTTATGGATCAGTTGTGTGTGTGTATGTGTGTGTCTGTGTGTGTGTGTGTGTGTGTGTGTGTGATTGGAGATTGAATTCAGCATGCCATGAAAGTGTTCTACTCCTGAGCTACATCACCCACCTTTTTAAATTTTATTTTGAGACAGGGTCTCACAAAGTTTTACCAGCTAGCCTTGAATTTACTATGTTCTTGCCTCAGTCTTCCAAGTAACTGGGATTATAGGCATGCACCACCATGCCCATTTATGGATCAACTTTTTTAGATTCCACATGAGTGATATCAGGTGATACTTGTCTTTCTGTACCTGGCTTATTTCATTTAACATAATGATCTCCAGTTCCACCCACGTGGTCACACATGACAGGATTTCATCTGTAAGAAAAAAAAAAATAACAGTCTGAATAGGATTCCATAGTGTATATGTACAATATATCCTTTTCCTTTCTTTTTTCTTTTCTTGTATGAGGCTGGAGATTGAATCTGGGACTTTGCACATGCTAGGCAGGAGCTCTACCACTAAGCTACATCTCTAGTCCTTTATGTTTTCATTAGTTGATGGACACTTCAGCTGTTTCTCTCTTGTACGCTGTGAAAAGTGCTGCAAGGAACATTGGAGTGCAGATACATTTTTGACATATTGATTTCATTCCTTTGGATATATACCAAGTGACAGGATTGCTGGATCATATGTTAGTTCCATTTTTAATTTTTAAAGGAACCTCTGTACTTTTTTCAATAATGGCTGTACTAATTTACATTCCTACTGATAGTGTGCAGAAGTTACATTTTCTCCACACCCTCACCAACATTTATTGTCTTTAGTCTTTTAATAGTAACAGTTCTTTACTGGGAAATGGTTTTGATTTGCATTTCCCTGATGATTAGTGATGCTTAGCACTTTTCATATACCTTTTGTCCACCTGTATGTGTTCTTTTTGAGAAATATCTATTTAGATATATTGCTCATTTTCATTTTTTTATATTTAGTTTTTAGTTTTAGATGGACACAATATCTTTTGTTTTACATTTATGTGTTGCTGAGGATTGAAACTTGTGCCTCAACCTAGTGCTTCGAGCACTCTATCGCTGAGCCACAACCCCAGCCCCAAAGTTAGTATTTCTTGGGATCTCAGGAAGATTTTTTTTTTTTTGTAGTGCTGGGGATTGAACCCAGGGCCTTAGAGAATGCAAGGCAAGCACCCTACCAGCTGAGCTGTATCCCCAGCCTGCTCATGTTAAAATAAGGCTACTCGTTATTTTGCTATTAAGTTTTTGGACTTCCTTGTATATTCTGGATTGGCAGATGTATCGTTTATGAATATTTTCTCCTATTCTGTAGGTTGTCTGTATATCCTGTTAATTATTTACTTTTTTGTGAAGAAACTTTTTAGTTTGATAAAATCCACATTTATCTATTTTATTTTCTATGCTTTTGGAGTCTTTTCCAAAAAATTATTGCCCATTCCAATGTCCCAAAACATTTCTCCTATGTTTTCATCTACTGATTTCATATTTCAGGTCTTACATTAAGTCTTTAATATATTTTGAGTTGATTTTTGTAACTAGTGAGAGAAAGGGCTTAATTTCACTTTTCTGCATGTGGCTATCCAATTTTCCTAGCACCATTTATTGAAAAGACCAGCCTTCCTCCAAAGCATGTTATTAGCATCTTTATTGAAATCAGTTGGCTGTAGCTGTATAATTTTACTTCCAGATTCCCTATTCTGTTCCATTGGTCTCTGTTGTTATGACAATACCATGCTATTCAGGTAATATAATACCTTCTGTTTTGTTCTTTTTGCTCAAGATGGTTTTTGCTATTCAGGTTTTTTTTTTTTTGGTTGTTGTTCCATATACATTTTAGGATTTTTTTCTAAAGTTCTATGAAGAATGTCATTGGTATTTTGATAGAGATTGCATTGAATCTGTAAATCACTTTATGTAGTATGGGTATTTTAACAATATTAATTCTTCCAATCCATGAACATGGAATGTCTTTCTACTTTTATTGTGTCATCTTCAATTTCTTTCATCAATGTTTAATAATTTTCACTGTAGAGATCTTCCATCTCTGGCTGAGCATGGTGGTGCACACCTGTAATCCCAGCAGCTCAAGAGGCTGAGGAGGATCACAGGTTCAAAGACAGCCTAGCAATTTAGTGAGGCCCTAAGCAACTACTTAGTGAGACCCTGTTGAGAGAGAGAGAGAGAGAGAGAAAGAGAGAGAGAGAGAGAGAGAGAGAGAGAGAGAGAGAGAGAGAGAGAGAGCGCGCAAGCACACTAGATCATCCACCTTGGTTAAATTTATTCATAAATATTTTATTATGTATTTTTGTAGCTATTGTAAATGTAATGTGCTCTCTCTCTCTCTCTCTCTCTCTCTCTCATCCCCGCAAGATTGAATTTATAATCTTGCACATTAGGAAAGGGCTCTACTATTGAGCAACATCTCCAGCCTTTTAAAAATGTTTTTTTTTCTTTTTGTTTTGAGACAGGGTCTTGTTAAGTTGCCTAGTCCGAACTTGAACATGTAATCTATCTGTCTCAGCCTTCTAAGTAGCTTGGATTAGAGGCATGTGCTACCATACCCAGATGTTTTTTTGATTTTCATTCCTTCTTACCTTCTATCATTCTCTCTTTCCTCCCTCCTTCACTTTTCTTTCTTTCCTTTTCTTGTGATACTAGAAATTAAACTCAGGGCCTTGCACATACTAGGAAAGTGCTCTACAACTGAGGTACATCATTATGTGTTTAATTTTTTTTTTAATTTTGAAATAGGGTTTCACTAAATTGCACAAACTGGTCTTGAACTTGTAATCATTCTCTGCCTCAGCCTCCTTAATCTCTGGAATTATAGGCATGCACCACCACATTTGGCTTAAAATTCACTTGTGTGAGTGTGTGTGTGTGTGTGTGTGTGTGTGTGTGTGTGTGTGTGTGTTGCTGGGAAACAAACTCAGAGTTTTGTACATGCAGGACAAACATTCTACCCCAAAGCTGTACCCTATTCTTGTCTTCTTGGTTTCTATTTCAGATAATTTGCTATTGGTACATATCAGTGCTACTAATTTTGTATGTTGATTTTGTATTCTGAAACTTTGTTGAACTCATTCATTATTCACTTATTCCAACAGGTTTTTTTGGTGTCTTTTTTTTTGCGGGGGAGGGTTCACATATAAGATCATGCCATCTGCAAAAAAAATGACAATTTTATTTCTTCTTTCCTAATTTGGATGTATTTTATTTCTTTCTCTTACCTGATTGTCTGGGCTAGGATTTCCAGAATGAGGTTGAATAAAAATGGAAAAGTTGTCTATATCAGATATTAGAGAGAAAGCTTTGAGCTTCTTCATGCAGTATAATGTTAGCTGTTGTCTTATTATAAATGGCTTTTACTATGTTAAAGATATGAATCTTCTAATATTGACTTATTTAGCGTTTTTATCATGAAGGATATTGAATTTTATTAAATGCATTTCCACATTTGTTGAGATGTTTATATGATTTTTGTCCTTCATTATGTTGATAAATTATATCATATTTACTGATGTACATTTATCAAACTATCCTTGCATCTCTGGTGAATTCCACTTGATCATGGTTAATAACCTTTTTAATATGCTGTTGAATTTGATTTTCTAGCATTTTGTTGTGGATTCTTTTACATCTATGTACCTCAAGGGTATTTGCCTTCAGTTTTCTTTTCTTTCTTTTATGTGTGTTCTATCTGGTTTAGGTATCAGGGTAATGTTGGTGGTGTAGAATGTGTTTGGAAGAATTTCTCTTTTTTTTCTTATTTTTTGGAACAACTTAAGTGGTGTTGGTATTAGTTTTTAAGTGTTTAGGTGAATTTTAGTGAATTTGGATGAAACAGATCTTTTTTTTATTCATTTTTTTCTCCATTTCATTTATTTTGGTCTGCTCTTTATCATTTCTTTTCTCATGCTTATTTTAGATTTGACTTGTTCTTATTTTTCTAGTTCCTTGAGATGAAGAAATAGATTATTTATTTTAAAATTTTCTATTTAAAAAATTTTATTTTATTTAATTTTATTTATTAAGAAAGGGTCTTACTTAATTGCCCAGGCTAGCCTCAAACATGCAATGATCCTGCCTCAGCTTTTCAAGTAGCTGGAATCATAGGTATGTACCACTCTATCTTTCTTTCTACTTTTTTTCATGTGGACATTGATTCCTATAAAAATCTCCCTTAGTGTTGCTTTTGTTGCATCACATAAGTTTTGGTATCACCATTTTTGCTTGTTTCAAGAAATTTTTAAAATTCCATTTTGATTTCATCTCTGATTCATTGGTTGCTCAAAAATAAGTTGTTTAATTTCCATGGATTTCTATAGTTTCCAAAGCTTTTCTTGTTATTGAATTCTAGTTTTGTTGCAATGTATTTAGAAATGATGCTTGACATGATTCCAATCTTTTAAATATTGTTGAGACTTGTTTTGTGGTCTATCATATGACCTATCCTAGAGAATGTTCCATGTACTCATGAGAAAAATATGCATTCAACAGCTGTTGGATGAATTGTTCTGTAGATGTGTTTTAGGTCCATTTGGCCCAGAGTGCAATTTAATGCTGTTGTTTCTTTATTGATTTTCTATCTGAATGGTCTTCCCATTTCTGAAAGTGGGGTATTAAAGTACCTATTGATATTTGCTTTATATAATTGGGTGCTCCATTGGATGGATATATATATATATATAATATATATAATAAAATTAATATATTATATAATAAGGTAAATTTATATGTTTATTTTGCAGTGCTGGATTGAACCAAGGGCCTTGTGATTGAACCAAGGGCCTTGCACATGCAAAGCAAGCACTTTACCAACTGAGTTATATCCACAGTCCCTCCCTATCCCTTTTTAAACTGTATTTTGAGATCAGGTCTTGCTAAATTGTTCCAGCTGGCCTTGAACTTTTGATCTTTTTGTCTTGGCCTCCTCAGTAGCTGTGATTTACAGGTTTGCACCATGCCAGACTATATATTAATGTAGAATTAATATTTCCTCTTAGTGAATTAATACTTTCATCATTGTGTAATGACCTTTCTTGACTCTTCTTTTACTGTCGATTTAAAATTTATTTTATATAAGCATGGCTACTCTTGCTTGCTTTGGGTTCCATTTGCATGAAATATCTTATTCCATCCATTCAGTTTAAGTCTCTTTGTTCTTAGAGGTGAAGTTTCTTATAAGGAATACAGTTTGGTCTTAATTTTTAATTCATTCAGTCACTCTATGTTTTTTTAATTGGAGTATTTAATCTATTTACATTCAAGGTAATTATTGATAGGTAAGCTTTTACTACATTCATTATGTAACTTACTTTCTAGTTTTATTATAGTTCTTTTCCTTCTTTCTTTCCTTACTACCTCCCTCCCTCCTCCCTTTTTTCTTCCTCTTACAGTCTTCCTTTGTAGTTAAGTGAGTTACTCTAGTAGTGTGTTTTGATTCCTAGCTTATTAGTTTTGGTTTGTGTTATGTTTTGGATCTTAAATCTCCCTAATCTTGTGTGTTATAGATTTTTCCCCAGTGTAGTCATCTGCAGAAGTGGAGCCTATAGGAGGTGAGTGGATGATGAGGGCTCTGATCTCATCAATGTATTCATTCATTAATGGATCAATAACTTAATGGGCTATTGGGAAGTGGTGGAAACGTTAGGAGATGGGGTATAGTTGGAGAAAGTAGGTCATTGGGGGTATGTCCTTGAAGATGGTTTTTTGTTTTTTTTTTTTTGGTACTGGGGATTAAACTCAAGGACACTTGACCACTGAGCCACATCCCCAGCCCTATTTTGTATTTTATTTAGAGACAGGGTCTCAATGAGTTGCTTAGCGCTTTGCTTGTGCTGAGGCTGGCTTTGAACTTTCGATCCTCCTGCCTCAACCTCGTGAGCCACTGTGATTACAGGCATGAGCCACTGTACCCGGCTTGAAGAGAGTAGTTTATGTCCATCCCTTCCTATCTCACTGCCTCCTGCCCACTGCAAGATGAATAGCTTTGCTCCATCATGTGCTCCCTGTCATAATGTTTTATCTCACCACAGTCTCAGAAACAACAGAGACAAGTGATCATGAATTAAAACCTCTGAAACTTGAGCCAAAATATTTTTTATTTAAGTTGATTTTCTCAGATATTTTGTCACAGGGATGGAAAGCTAGCAGTTTGCCTATTGTAGATTTTTGCTTTATTATCATGAGGCTTACAAAAACATAATTTGATCATAAAAAGCTATTTTGAAATGATAGCAACTTAATGTGATGGTATAGAGAAGAACAGCAATAATCAAACAAATAAAAGAATAAGTGAAGAAGTACCCATAAGAAAACTCTCCAATTGCATTCCATTTTTCTCTGCATTTTATATTTTGTTATCCCATTTACATCTTTTATTATAAAAAATAACTTTTTATCCCTTTTACATCCTCAACTAATGTGTTAGGTCTTAACACATTAATGTAGCTCCATTCCATCCTTCCTTTTTTTTTTTTTTTTTTTTTAGTGGTACTGGTGTTGAATTCAGAGTCTTGTATGTGTTAATCATGCCCTCTACCACTGAGCAACTCCCAGTCTCCCTTCTCCCCTTTGAGACACTTATCTCATTGTATTGCCCAGGCTGGTCCAGAACTCTTGGGCTCCAGTGATGCTCCTGCTTTGGTGTGTCAAGTAGCTGGGACTATATACTAATGCCACCAAATTCTGCTAATGTAGTTACTACTATTTAATTTTTTATTGCAGTACTATGACTTGAACTTGAGCCTTATGCATATGAGACAAGTGTTCTGCCATTGAACTATGTCCCCAGCATTTTTTAGATGTTTATTTGGAGACAAGGTCTTGCTAAGTTGCCGAGGCTTCAAACTTGCAACTTTTCTTCCTTAGTTTACTGAGTAGCTGGATTACAGGTATGTACCACTACACACTGCTGTTATTTTTTATTTACTTATTGTACTGGGGATTGCACACAGGGGTGCTTTATCACTGAACTACATCTCCAGATCTTTAAAAAAAATTTTTTTTTTGAGACAGGGTCTTGCTCAATTGCCTGGGTTAGCTTTGAACTTGTGATTCTCCTGCCTTAGCCTCCTGATTAGTTGGAATTACATGTGTGTACCACCATACCTACTGTTATTTTTAATTGTTTTATTTTTTAGTCTTCAAAGTAAATATGAATGGTTTATGCACTATGCTTGTAATATTATATAGCCTTCTGAATTTGTTCATATAATTTCTCTTACCAGTGAGTTTTATATATATATATATATATATATATATATATATATATATATATATATATATGTATATTTAGTTGTAGATGGACACAATACATTTTTTTATTTTTATGTAGTGCTGAGGAACAAACTCAGTGCCTCATACTTGAGAAGCAAGGGCTCTGCCACTGAGCCACAATCCCAGCCCCATTACCAGTGAGTTTTATACCTTTCTATGTTTTCTTCTTACTTGTTAATGCCCCTTTCTTTTAGTTTGAAAAACTTCCTTTAGCATTTCTTATAGTTCAGATCTAGTAGAAATCTATTCTATCAGCTTTTGTTTGAGATTTTTTTTTTAATCTCTTCTCCTCTTCTAATGGATAGCTTTGCTGGGGACAGGATTCTTGGTTGTTTTTTCCTTCGGTACTGTGAAAATCTCATGCCACTCTCTCTTGGCCTATAAGATTTCTGCTGAGAAGTCTGCAGTCAGGTAAATTAGGGCACTCTTATGTCCTAATATTTGTTCCTTTTCTCTTGCAGTCTTGAGAATCTTCTCTTTATCTTTTTCCTTTAAAAGCTTGTGAAATTTTATATCTCCCTCTCTCTCTCTCTCTCTCTCTCTCTCTCTCTCTCTCTCTCTCTCTCTCTCTCTCTTTGTGTGTGTGTGTGTGTGTGTGTGTGTGTGTGTTTGTGTGTGTGTATTAGTTACTTGGGATTAAACCCAGGGGCACTCTAGCACTGAACTACATCCTTATCCCTTTTTATTTTTTATTTTGAGGCAGGATCTTGCTAAGTTGACAAGGCTAGCCTTGATCCTGCTATCCTTCTGCCTCAACTTCCAAAGTCACTGGGATTACAAGCACGTGCCACTGTTCCAGGTTTATAAAATGTCTTTTGGTACACTTGGTTGAGTAAAATTTGGTGATATTTGACATTCCTATACCTTAATATTCATATCCTTCTTTAGGTTTGGCAAGTGTCCTGAGGTGATGATGATGATGATGATGATGATGATGAAGAAGAAGAAGAAGAAGAAGAAGAAGATGAAGAAGAAGAAGAAGAAGAAGAAGAAGAAGAAGAAGAAGTAGTAGTAGTAGTAGTAGTAGTAGTAGTAGTAGTACTGGGGATCCCATGGGTATTTTACCACTGAGCCACATCCTCAGCCCTTTTGTAATTTTATTTTGAGATAGGATCTCACTAACTTGCCAAGGCTGGCCTTGAACACTGTGGTTGGCTATCATTATTATGTTTAAAAATAACTTTATCCCTTTCTCATCCTCAAGTCCTTAAGCTGCAATAATCTGAATATTTGGTCTTTTAAAACTGTCTCAGCATTCCCATAACTTTCTTCATTCCTCTTCATTCTTTTTCTTTTTTCCTCTCCCAACAGTGTATTTTCAAATAGTTTGTCTTTAACCTGATTCTTTCCTCTATTTGGCCTATCCTACTATTGATGCCTTCATGTTTAAAAAAAATTTTTTTTGGTTGTATATAGATACAATATCTTTATTTATTTATTTTTATGTGGTGCTGAGGATGGAACCCCGTGCCTCACACATGCAAGGCAAGTGCTCTACCACTGAGCCACAATCCCAGCTTGCCTTCATGTTTTTTAATTTTTCCAAATGCATTTTTCAGCCTCAAAATTTCTGTTTTAATTGCTTTTCTCTGTTTGTAAGTTTCTGTGTTAGAGTATTGAAATGTTTCTCTTCATTTTCCTCAATCTCATTGAGTTTCCTTAAAATAGTTCTTTTAAATTCTCTGAAATTTTTCCCATACTAATTATGGCTTGTTCAGTTTCTGATACCTTATTAGGTGAAGTTGTGATTTCCTGAAACCTTTCAATGCTTATTGATGAGACATGTTGGGGCGTTAAAATCCTAAGTTCACTTTGTTTGTGCCTGTCTTTCTAGAAATAAGAAAGCCAGCTTATTTTCTCTGAACCTGTAGTCACTTCCACTGTTTTAGCAATGGATTATACCCAGGTTAATTTTCTAGGAGTCTGCTATTGATTTGTCATTCATAGTACTAGAGGGCAATCCAAGCCCAGGTTTGTCCCAATACACGGTTGGTATGTTGTTCAAAAAAGAACTAGGAGAGTCCCTAGAAAGAGTAGTCTGTTCCCACAAGCCTTTCCCTGGCTTGTGTAAGGTTGAGTAGGCCCATATACCAACTATGGTCAGTCACTGTGGGATTCTGCCAGGCTCTGGGTAGAGGACCATGGATGGACCAGCTTCAGGCTCCTATGTGACACCTGTAGCCATCAATAACCCCCAAGCTGTGTCACACCCTGAGCTCCCAGCCTGCCAAGACCAGCATAACACTGGGAGTAAGATCAAGACTTATACAGCTGGTAGCTACCTATTGTTGTGGTAGACTCCTAACTCAAGGCGGCTGCAATCAGCCACAGGGGATGCTAGCTGCAACAGAAGTCTGATAGGCTGGGGCCATGTGTCTTCCCCTGGCATTGGAGATATTCCAGTTGTTCCATCCTCAGACAGACCTGGGTATGGGGGCCATTAGGAGGCCATTGGTTTTCACTAACGTAGCACTAAGTTTCAGGGTAAAGTCTGTCCCACCTTTGGCAAATGGTATCTTACACTATATTATGTTGCCCAAGGTTGGGAGAGTTCTGGTGAAGGCAGTCCTTTGGCAGATGCTAAGCTGGGTCATGCTTGAGTCTCACAGTTGCAAGGATATACATGGTTTCAAGGTACATCAAAGCCCACACCAAAGGTGGCAGAGATGCAGGCTGAAACAGGGTTATATCCCATTGGTGTACAGGTCTCTGCCTATTACCTGGGCAGTTCTAATGACCCATCTCTCAGTACTAGCCTAGAGATAGCTGTGCTGCTCAAGGTAGGGAACAGGTGGTAGAGACAGTACCTTGACAACTAAGGCTGTCACAAAGGTTCCTTATGCCTCACAGTCACA
This sequence comes from Ictidomys tridecemlineatus, assembly GCF_052094955.1. NCBI lineage: Eukaryota > Metazoa > Chordata > Mammalia > Rodentia > Sciuridae > Ictidomys > Ictidomys tridecemlineatus. The sequence continues at coordinate 91,990,437 of NC_135480.1, read as the reverse complement.
GTGTCCTGCACAATTTCAGGATGAGGGTGGGTGTTCTCTAAGCCATTTCAAGGCTAGAAATGATGCAGACCAAAACTTGAGTCTGTTTCACTGGTGTGCATGTCTCTGCCTAATGTCAAAGCCTATCTAGAGGAACCATCTATAAGCTCTGGTCTGTTTATAGGGATTTTGGTTTCTACCAGATGGTGGGTCTTATCTTGGTGAGCCTGGCACTTGGCTCCAGGGAAAACCCCTGTGCTAGTTTTCCTGCTTGCTCTCCAGTGGATGGAGTCTTGATGCCTATCTACTGCCTGAGTTGAAAGGAGCTGTGTTGAGGAAAAGTTCTAGCAGCTCATTCTGCAGGTATGCCACGGGGCACTGGGTTTCACTGTGGTGAATCTGGTATTGGGCTTCAAGTCCAAGGTCTAGACTCCATTCTTTTTTCCTTCCCCAAGCAGGATGCCTCTTTCTCTACACTGGGTGCTTAGAGTTGGGGCAGGAGTGATGTAGGGAACTCTATTTTTTCCTGCCTTCTTCAATGAATGTTTTCATTTCCTTGTACTAAAAGCAGGCACTATGGCCTCTCACCTGACTTTTTTAGGGCTTGTAAAGGTAGTTTGGTGCATAAATAGTTGTTCAACTTTGTGTTTTTGTAGGGACAATTACCAGAGGATCTTAATTGGCTGCCATCTTGCTCCTCCCATCCTATGTGGTCCATATCCACTGGGGATTGGATCCAGGATTTCCCCCCTCCCACAGCACCATAATTCAAGGGTGCTCCATTGTATAAAAGTGGAATAATGGCTGGGCATGGTGATATAAGCCTGTAATCCTAGTAATTCAGGAAGCAGAGGCAGGAGGATCCAAAGATCAAGGCCACAATCAATAACCTAGTGAGATCATGTGTTAAAATAAAAAATAAACAGGGTTGGAGATATAGATTAGTTGTAAAGTTCCCCTGGGTTCAATCCCCAGTATCAGAGAAACAAACAAACAAATAAATTAAAATAATAGCTTGGTGTAGTTATATAAGCCTGTAATCCCAGTAATTCAAGAAGCAGAGGCAGGAGGATCCCAAGATGGAGGCAAGCATCAGTAACCTAGGGAGACCCTGTGTCAAAGTAAAAAATAAAAAATGTTGGAGACATAGCTCAGTAGTAAAGTGCCCCTGGATTTAATCTCCATAATCAGAAAAACAAACAAACAAACAAACAAACAAGCAAATACAATGGAATAAGCTGGGTGTGGTGATGCATGCCTGTAATTCCAGAAACTCAGGAGAGTGAGGTAGGAGGATTGCAAGTTAAGATCAGCCTGAACAACTTGGTGAGACTCATCTCAAAAAAAAAAAAAAAAAAAAGGAGCTGGAAAATATTTGCCCAGGCTACTATCAAACTTGTGGGCTCAAACCATGCTTCAGCCTCAGCCTCCTGAGCAGCTGGGACCACAAGCATGTACTACTATGTCTGGCTTCCTCCAGTATACATTAAGTCATCTCTAGATTACTTATAATTACTAACACAATGTGATATTCAATAGTTGTTGTACTGCATTGTTTAGGGAATGATGACAAGGAAAAAAAATCTGGCTGGGTAGGGTGACACAAACCTGTAATTCCAGCAACTTGGGAGGCTAAGGCAGGAGGATTGCAAGTTGAAGACCAGTCTTAGCAACTTAGTGAGACCCTAAGCAACTTAGTGAGACCCTGTCTCAACATAAAAAAGTAAAAAAAGGGTTGGGGACTTATCTCAGTGCTAAAGCCCCTGGATCCAATCCCCAGTACACACACACACACACACACACACACACACACACACACACACACGGCTGTAACTCTTCAAATACAATTAAAAAAAAATAGTATTTGTAAACTGGATACAGTGATGCAAGACTGTAATCCCAGAGACTTGGGAGGTTGAGGAGTATGGCAAATTCTAGTCCAGCCTCAGTAACTTAGAGAGACCCTGTCTCAAAAAAGGGCTGGGGATATAGTTCAGTGATAAACCACCTCTGGATTGCTTCAGTACCCTCACCTCCATCCTACTCCCAAAAAAGTATTTGTGATCTGAGGTTGGTGAATCCAAGAATGTGGAACTAATGGATGCAGTTGTGGGCTCACTATACCAGGTTCTTTCTAATACCTTCTAAAACATCCATTGTTCCTTTATGCTGTGTATTCTTTCTTACTCTAAGGAGTAACAAATTCAACTTGTCTAACTACATATATATTCATGAACATCTAAGCCATATTTTAATCTTATATATTTATACAAAAGCACACACTCCATAAAGGGACTATGTCATGCTTGCTGGAGTTGTTTTTTGTTTTTTAGGTAAAGTTTTTTTTTTTTGTCTTGCCTTTTGCATCTCCACCCTCTTTATGGTTACTTCTATTGACCTGTATCCTATGCTTTCTTCCTTGCTCACATAATCAAATTAAAAAACCATACAAATCCTACTTAGTAAGAAGAGACTTTCTGGTAGTCTTTGATAGGAGGATATTGACAATATGCTTTGCCTCTTTTCTCTTAGGACCCTTGTCTGTGGGGAGGGACCAGCTGCTAAGTAAGCTGACCAAATACCCTGATGTCACCAGGATGTGAGGAAGTTCAAATTAGTCTACATGGAGGGTCCCTGAAACTAAGTGGATACAGAGAGGTGCTGGTCAGGTGCTAGATTTTTCAACATTATTCTCATACGCTACCCCTGCCTTCTAACTTCAACTGCCTTCAAATGTAACTGCACTAGAAACCTCGAGCCAGAATTGCCTGGCCCATGCTTTCCTGAATTCCTGACCCACAAAAACCACAAGAGATAATAAAATGATTGTGTTTGAAGCCACAAAGATTTGGGGTTGTTTGACACACACAATAAATAATATAAGTATCTGGTATATGGTAGGTGCTCTGTAAGTGGTAGTTACTATTGTTGCTATTATTTTGACTTATAAGAAGTAAGATTATTATGTGCAAAATTCCCAGCCCCTAATTTTTTTCCAGTACATTTCCTTGGACAAAAACTTGTGGATTGGTGCCAACAGATCGACTCAATGTATTTTAATCCGGATACCAAAATAATGTAGACTGATCAATACTCCTCAGTAAGGGAATGAGCTCATTTCGTGCTAGAAAGTACTACTATTTGCTACTCTTTGAGGAGGACTTTGTGTTTAGAAAATACATATAACTTTTTAACTTTAGAATCTGTACCAGTGGTTGAATATTTTCTGGCTCCATCTTCTTCTGGAAGTGATACATTGAGCCTAACATGTTTTAAATTAAGATTAATGTGGCCTATTGAAAAATTCCCTAATTGAATTTTATTTTACTTTTCTGGTACTGGGGATTGAACCTATGGGTAATTTACTACTGAATTACACCCCCAGCCATTTTTCTTGTTTTTAATTTTGAGACAGAATTCAATAAGTTGCTTAGGGTCTTGTTAAGTTGCTGAGGTTGACCTTGAATTTGTGAACCTCCTGCCTCAGCCTCCCAGCTTGCTGGACCACAGGCAAGCACCATTGCACTCACCCAGCTAAATGAATACTTTTTTTAAATCACAAAATTAAAATATTAATTTCTAAAAATTGAAGCTATTTTAAAAACAAAAAAAAAAAAGAAGAAGAAAGGTATGTCAAAAGAAAATGAAGATATATAAGGCAGCTGGATACCGTGGCACATTCTGGTAATCACAGGGACTCTGGTGAGCTGAGGCAGGAGGATTGTAGATTCAAAGCCAGTCTTAGCAATTTAGTGAGACCAGGTCTCAAAATTAAAATAAACAAAGAAAGAAAGAAAGAAAAAGTGGCTGCTGTGAATGTAGTTCAATGGTAAAGCACCCATAAATTCAATCCCCAGTACTGGGGGGGAAAAGATATATAAGACAATTTCTCTGTTACTGAAAGCTCAGCCCTTGTCCCTGATGCCAATCCAATAACAAGGATGAGGATAGTTTAAAAAAATTTTTAAATACATGACAGCAGTGGAAAGCGTTACGATTCTTATTACACATATAGGGCACAATTTTTCATATCTCTGTATATAAAGTATGTTCACACCAGTTTATGCCTTTATACATGTACTTTGTTGTTCTTTTTTTGCATTATAATTCTTTTTTTAAGAGCGAGAGAGAGAGAGAGAGAGAGAGAGAGAGAGAATTTTTTAATATTTATTTTTTAGTTTTCGGTGAACACAACATCTTTATTTTATTTTTATGTGGTGCTGAGGATCGAACCCAGTACCCCGTGCATGTCAGGTGAGCATGTTACCGCTTCAGTCACATCCCCAGCCCCATCTTAATACACATATATACCACAATTTTTCGTATATCTGTTTATATATAAAGTATGTTGACACCCAATTCAAGTCTTCATACATGTACTTTGTATAATGATATCCATTACATTCCACCATCCTTGCTAATCCCCTACCCACTCCCTCCTGCCCCCCCCCATCTAGAATTAATCCATTCCACCCATGCTCTCCCTCCCTATGCCACTATGAGTCAACCTCCTTATATCAGAGAAAACATTCAGCATCTTTTTTGGGGGAGATTGGCTAACTTCACTTAGCATTATCTTCTCCAACATCATCCATTTACCTGCAAATGCCATGATTTTGTTATTTTTTAATGCTGAGTTAAATTCCACTGTGTATATATGCCACATTTTTTAATCCTTTCATCCACTGAAGGATATCTAGGTTGGCTCCACAGTTTAGCTATTGTGAATTGTACTGTAATAAACATTGATGTGGCAGTGTCCCTGTAGTACACTGTTTTTAAGTCCTTTGGGTATAGACCGAGAAGAGGAATAGCTGGGTCAAATGGTGGTTCCATTCCCAGATTTCCAAGGAGTCTCCATACTGCTTTCCAAATTGACTGCACCAATTTGCAGTCCCACCAGCAATGTATGAGTGTACCTTTTCCCCCACATCCTTGCCAACACTTATTGTTGTTTGTCTTCATAATAGCTTCCATTCTGACTGAAGTGAGGATATGGTTTTGAGAAAAAGGAAAAAGAAGTTTTATTGCTTTGCTAACAAAGGAGAAACACAGGGGACTCCTGTTCCAGAGGCTGTGATTTTTGCACAATAAGGAGAGTAGAGGACTTTTAAAGAGGTTATTCAAAGGCTATATTCCACATGTTCTGTCCAGAAGTTGTAATTCACTTGTTAATTTGGAAGACAGTCATTTCTGAGATTTTTTTTTGGTGCCATCCCCAAAGTCTGAATTACTTCATTCCTATAAAGGGACAAATAAATCTGCATAGGATGGGGAAGAAAGGTAATCCTGTTTCCCCTGAGATTAGGGAGAGAAAGAATATAGGGAGGCATGGGGAGAGAGGAAGAAAAAGTAATATGTTCTTTACAAATAATTTTAAAAAATAAATTGCAGTGGCAGAACAAGGCCTATATTCAAAGCATAAAGTGGACCACTGTCACATCTCCTTATATCCAACTTCAATTCCTGATCACTCCCATGATTTAATCCTTATTAGTTACTTAATATGTATTCTTCCACACCCTACCTTTCTTGATCATGTAAGCGCAAGTGAGTATAAATATATTTATATGTGTGTGTATGTATTTGCAAAGATATTTTGCTATTTAATTGGTGGTTTTCTTTTTTTTTTAACATTTATTTATTTTTCTTAGTTCTCGGCGGACACAACATCTTCCTTTGTATGTGGTGCTGAGGATCGAACCCGGGCTGCGGGCACACTAGGCGAGCACACTACCGCTTGAGCCACGTCCCCAGCCCTAATTGGTGGTTTTCATTAAAATGCATACACATTATACTAATACTCCGCAACTTGCTTTCTTTTACTTGATAATATATTATCACCTTTATAAATTAGTATGTTTATATTTATGTTTGTTTCTTATGGCTACTGTTAGCAAATTACCATCAATTTTTGTTTTTGTGTTTTTGGTATTAGGGTTCTAACCCAGGGCATTATACCACTGAGCTACAAACCCAGACCTTTGAATTTCTATTTTGAGGCAGGTTCCTGCTAATTTGTTGAGGCTCTTACTAAATTGCTGAGACTAGCCTTAAACTTTCGATCCTCCTGCTTCCTGAATTCCTTAGATTACAGAGACTTTTCTTTTGCTCCTTCCTATGCTTCCTGCTCCTCCTCCTCCTTCTTCTTGCATAAGTATGTGGGTAGGTGTGCGCTGGGGATTGAAGACAGTGGTACTCTATCATTGAGCTAAATCCACAACCCTTTTTAATTTTATTTTGAAATAGGGTGTTGCTAACTTGCTCAGACTGGCCTTGAACTTGAGATCCTCCTGCTTCAGCTTCTTGAGTAGACAGGATTATGGGTGTGTGCTACCATATACAGCAGGTTCACTTTTTTTTCCATTTTTCATATCCACTTACCTTTTCTCCTTTTTCCCTCTTAAAGTTTTTCTTTTCTTTTTCAAATTTCTTTTTTCCCCCCTCACCTCTCACTCACTCTCTTTTCTTGTACCTAGTGAAGGGAAAGTGAGGAGCAAGAGATGGGTAAGCAAGAAATGAAAGATGGAGACTAGACAGAGATACATACAAGAGTTTATTTGTCAGAGCTGACAAATAAAGACCCTTTCTCTACAGCGCAGAGAGGCAAAACAGGCTTGGGTTTTGGGACTTTTATGGGGGAAGGCTCAGGAATGAGAGGTGGGCGTACCCTAATGCAGGTAGTTAGGGCTTGGGTTGGTATGAGAGAATGGTGAGCCTTTCTCAGAAACGCTTTTGGGAGGGAAAGCGAAACTTTCCTTAAAATGATGGTTGTCACTTAAGATGGCTGTCCAGGGCCTCATGTATGTTAAGTGTTCTCTCTTTACCCCTCATGTTTTGTCACACATTCTTTTAAGGTTACGTGGTTACTTATTTTGACAAACATCCTATATTTTTCTCTGTGCTCAATAACCATCTATATATTGTCAAATAAAAATATGACTTAGCAAGCAGAGACTTTATTTGAAAGAATTATTGCCTGGTGAGGGGTGGGGTTTACTGCAGTAGAAAGAGGGGGCTAAGGGGTGGGGTTGGGCTCAGTGGTAGAGTGCTTCCTAGCATGCATGAGGCACTGGATTCCATTCTCAGCACCACATAAATATAAAGACATTGTGTCCACCTAAAACTAAAAAATAAATATTAAAAAAAGAAAGAGGGCAGCTATTCCATGAGTAAGTGGGGGGCATAAATGTAAGGGTGGCTTGATTGTTAGTAGATGAGAGAATGTTTTGCCCTGAGGTCAGCTTATAAGGAAGGGCCTTAAGGAGGGTTTACATGTTTGCTCAGCCTTAGGGTAGGTGAAAGTACAGAGGCCAGGAAAGGAAAGGAATTTTACCAAGAATTTTGTTTTGGTTGGTCAGTGGAGACAAACATTTCAGCCAATCATTTGTGAGATAAAAAATAGTAGAGGAAAGGGAAGAGAGGGAGGGAGGGAGGAGGTGGGGGAAAGGGAAGTACTGAGGATTGAATTGAAGTAAATTATATTACATGCTTGTATAATTATGTCAAAAGAACTCCAATGTTATGTGTGTGTGTATGTATGTTTGTATGTGTATATACATATATAATATAATATAATATATGTAAATTATAGTATATAAGATATTATATATATATATATATATATATATATATATATGAAAGAATTTAGAAGATCTGAGGCTCACCTTGTCCCAAAGGGACTTTATGGGTCTTATAAAAATCATATGGAGGACAGGGCTGGGGTTGCAGCTCAGTGGTAGAGGGCTTGCCAAGCATGTGTGAGGCACTGGGTTTGATCCTCAGCACCACATTAAAATAAATAAATAAATAAATGTATTTTAAAAACTCAGTCTTCATTAAAAAAAAAATCACATGGGGGTGTTTCTTTGTACTGTGTTGTTTACAGGAACTCAACAGTGTGGGAGATTTTTAAGCCATAACTATTTTCCAGGAGCACAGGGCTTGGGTAAAATTCAACATTGTCAATATGCAGGATTTAATGCGCTGGGGCTTTAGAAAAATGAGATCCTATTAAACACAGTTCTGATGTCCTCATAATGCTTCATGATGTGGTTGTTTCATACCATTTAGTTAGTCCTTTATGGATGACTTAGTTTTCAGGGGTTTTTCCTCCATTTCACTTCAGCAATTTACACACACACACATACACACACACACACACACACACACACACACACACAGAGTGGGGGGCAGGGGGAACCCAGGGGCCTGGAACATGCTAGCAAGCACACTACCACTTACCTCTATTTCCATCTCTTTCTATTTTTATTTTGAGACTGAGTCTCACTAAGGTGCCCAGGCTGGTCTTGAATTCCATCATTCTCTTGCCTCAAGTTCCAGAGTTCCTGGGATTATAGCAGTGCACCACCACACCAGGTTCACTTCAACATTTTTTAAAATAAATCATTTCTTTTAAACTTTGGGGTTTCAGCTGGTCCCTGTGACACACCCAAGTAATCCTTGCGCATCCGGAGGCTGAGGTAGGAGGACCAAAAGTTCAAGGCCCTCCTCAGCAAGTGGTACCCTCAACAACTTAATGAAAGCCTGTCTCAAAATAAAACGTAAAAGGAGTGGGGTTGTAGCTCAGTGGTAAATCTCCCCTGGGTTCAATCCCCAGTTTAAAGAAAAAAATCAAGCAATAGAAACAAGCAAACAAATAAACAAGCAAAATAAACTTCAGGGTTCCTGTAGTTGGTAAATTTGGAATTCCTGAAGCTACATTTCATCTTTCAAAACGTATTTATTTATTTTTTTTAAAGAATCTTTTTACAGAAAACTGCCCATTCATTTACACTTCTTAAAAAAAAAAAATATATATATATATATATATATATATATATATATATATCTTTTTTTTTTCCTTGTCTTCCACCTCTTCCAAGGAAGGAGGTGGTGGGGTGGGTGTGGGGAGTGGGGAACAAACAGTATCAACACCTTTTCTTTTGTCTTCTTTTTTCCGGAAACAAGGACTCCAGCAGACTTACTGATTTCCTTCTGTTTGGGAGAGCCTGGAACTTTCCCACCCTAGGCTTTAGTCTCTTTTAATCCTTAATCCTCCGGGGTCCTGGGGAAGCATCGGAAGGTGTGGCCCTGGCAGCGGCATCCTGGCTGAGCGCCAGGGGTCGGTAGCGTTTCCCTCCCTGGCACCCCCAAGACAGCTCCGAATGCTGCAAGGAAAACCTAACGTACCAGTAAGGAAAGAGACGTGCCGAGCTCCACGCCACAAAGACACATTTCCAGGATCTTTTAAGGATCTTACCGTTGCTTTGCAAGGAAACACACACACACACACACACACACACACACACACACACACACACACACACACACACACACCTGAAATGTCCCTTTAGTTCTTTCAAAGGGGCTGGCTATCTTCTATAAATCAGAGGGAGGAGACCGCGAGATAAAGGGAGAGGTCAGTCGGTCCTGCTAGTTAGCGAAGTTCAGGTAGTTACCACCTCTGTCTTTAGTGAGGACACTGTGGAGCCAGTCACAATAACCTCGGGTCACCCCATTTGCTGATTTGAAACAAGGAACCATAAAAACCTGAAAGGCATATTAGGTGCCACAAAACACTGAGGCTCGACTGCCAAGGTGAAAAAAAAAAAAATCGCCCTTTCTCCTGCTGCTGCCCCCGTGGTGCCAGGTTGCAATCTGCAAATGTATTGTCTGGCCCTTGGGGCTTGACAGTTAATGATTTGTCGCGGAAGGAGCCCGACCGAGGAGCGAGAGGGAAGCGAGCGAGCCAGCCGGCGAGCGAGCTAAAGAGGTAGAGCCAGCGCAGGGCCCGAGCTCAGTCCCCGCCGGCTGCACAGGCGCCGCCTCCTGTCTTCCGGGCCCCGGCACTTCGTGGGGTTCCGGGCGCAGGACAAGTCAGGGGTCCCCATGGAGACAGAGTCGCCGGCGAGTACCGGCACCCCGCTGCCCGGCGCGCTGGGAGAGGCGGGCGCGCTGGGTAGCCTGCTGCGCAGGATAAAAGGCAAACTCTTCACCTGGTGAGTGGAGGGAGCGCGCGGCGGCGGGCCCGGGAGGCGGGAACCGGAGCCGAGCGCGGGCCAGACCGCCTGGCGACCGGCTCGCACGTGTCTGGCAAGCGGGGAGGCAGAGGTGGCGGCGGCTTGGACTTTGGTTCTGGGCGCTCAACACGAGCACCAGGATGTTGCGCTTTCACCTGGCTTCCTTAGGTACTTCTAGCCCCTCCCTTGGCGCTCTCTTAGGTCGTGGCACTGCATTTCAGAGGATCTGGGTGACATTCACCCTACTGGCATTGTTAGGTCGTGTCCCCGGTGGCCTCCCGGCGGATGCTGTGGAGAAGGGGTACCCATCCTCGGGCTTGGCAGGTGGATGAGTTCCACTTCTGGCAAGGCGCCCGCATTCCTTCTGCCTCTGATCCTGTCAGACTGGGGGCCGTGATCTGCACTGAGTTCACCCAGGTAACAAATCCAGGTTAAGTTTAGTATGGCAGAACAGAACCTGCCTCTTTCTTGGGCCCGAAGCTAGGTGACATGGCCACCTCCGGAGCTGGAGTCCAGGGAAGGCTGTTTCTGGTGTCACTCCCGCTCTGAGGGAGAAATGTTCTTAAGGAGCTGGCAGCGACTCTGGGGAAAGCATTTCTGTGGTTACTGGAGGACTTGCATTCTGGAAATACAGATAACCCAGGACCTAAATAATGAAAGCCATTTATTGAGCATTCATTCTGCGCCAGGTATTGTGCATAGCAATTTGTATGGATAGTATCATCTCATCCCCCCCAGTAGGAGATAGTGCTATTGTTATACCCACTTTGCAGATGGAGAAACAAAGAAGGCTAAACAATTTGGCTAGGACCATTAAATGACCTGTAAGGAGAGGTGACCGTAAATTCTGATCTAAACTGCACCTTAAACTCTCCTGGCCAGGCACCTCCTAAAATGAGCATTTGATTTTTATCTTTTCCCTTTGGAGATCCTGAAAGCTATATTCTGAAAAGCCATACTATTTCCAAAACTAGATCAATAAAGGTATATGCATTCTTGTCATATAAATAAGTATAGTTTTAAATAGATGCACATGTTTAAAGGGGACATTGGGTCAAAAATCACCTTGTTTCTAGCCGGGCACTGTGGCGCATGTCTGTAATCCCAGCAGCGCCTCCGAAGGCTGAGGCAGGAGGATCGTGAAGTCAAAGCCAGCCTCAGCAACAGCCAGGCGCTAAACAACTTAGTAAGACCCTGACTCTAAATAAAAAACAAAATAGGACTGGGGATGTGGCTCAGTGGTTGAGTGCCCCTAAATTCAATCCCCTGTGCCCCCCATCACCTTGTCTCCTAAAAGTTGTGTATATCCTGATAATGTAGCTAAAAGTGCTCAGCTCTGAGGTAGTATAATGGTATGGCCAAGGACACATATTCTGTATTCAAATCCTGGCTGGGTAGACTTGAGCAAGTCACTTAACTTCTCTGTGCTCCAGTTTTTTTTTTTTTAATTTGTAAAATGGAGATAATCATAGTAACTACAGAGGCTGAGAGTGTAGCTCAGTAGTAAAGTGCATGCTTGGCACATGCAAGTCCTTGGAATCAGTCCTCAACACCAAAAATAAAATGTAGTAAAAACAAACAAAAACAAAACCAAAACAAATCAAAACTAAAAACTAAACAAACCAAGAAAACAAAATTACCTCCCAACCTCAGGACAGTACTTACCTTGTAGTACTGTGTGAAATTTAGTTGGGTGACTATACATGGCTACACAGGAGTGGGCACACAGTCTGGTCATTTCAGTGCCTGCATAGGTTGTTGTCACCATTAGTTCTCTCCATTCCTGGGTGATGGGAAAGTGCCTGAGGTGATTGCTCCAGGAGATGCCTGTGGCCCTGAGGCTGGGCCAGATTATATAGCAGATTTCAGTTTAGCAAGATATAATAAGTAGCAATAATTACATTAGCAATTCTCCTAATATTCTCACATTTTCAGAGTCCTGGTGTGTTTTACACTTAGAGGCTCTAGTAGCCCATTTATTTATTTATTGTGGTCCTGGGGATTGAATCTAAGGCTTTGTACATGTTGCTTTACCACTGAAATACACTCCCAGCCCTTTTAGTTTTATTTTGAGACAGGCCTTGCTAAGTTGTCCAGGCTGGCCTTGTGATCCTCCTGCCTCAGCCTCCTGAATAGGTGGGATTCAGGCATGTACCACTGCACCCGTCTAGTTACTTTTTAAATATGAGATTTCCTCTGTCTCCAAATGTACTTCCTTTTTTCTTTCTTTACTTTTTTTTTTTTAACTTTCTTTACTTTTGTCTGGAGACTTTTTGCATTTCCAGTGGATAGAGTTCCTTAACAGCAGGAATCATATTATTTTCATTTTTATATCTCCTACAACCTTTAGCACACAAATGAATGAAAGAATGAATTGGAATTGTTCATTTAGGTTTTTGGTCTTACCTATGCCAAACATCTAGGCACTTCAATTCTGGATGGCAATTTTGTCCAACCTAGTGACTAACTAGTTTAGTTTAGAGAATACCTATCTGTGGTGAGGGAACTATGGGGATGCAGAGCAGTTCGTGAATGGAGATGATGTGTTACCATCGTATGGATAGGATGCAAAGGGATTGGTTTGTAATTGCATGGCTCTTTTCTACTCCTTTTACCAAAAAGTGGTAAGAATAGCCCTTTTAGCAACTGGGTACCAAATACAGAACAAAGTTGGGGGCCTAGAATTCATTCTGTTTTCATCATGAGAAGCATGTATTCTAGGTGACCCCAACTCTTAGCTATCTGCCTCCCTAAGGTACAAACAGCTTTTCTCTTTGATTAAGAATTTCAGGTTGCTCATTAAGTTTATGTGTTAGGATTCATGATAATGAGTGCCACATAGTCCCAAAAAAGCCTCTGCTCTTAATTTTTACTTTCTTTTAAAATTTTTTTTAACTCTTTTTAGTTGTAGTTGGACACAATACCTTTATTCCATTCATTTATTTTTATGTGGTGCTGAGAATGGAACACATGCGCATGCTAGGTGAGTACTCTACTGCTGAGCCACAATTCCAGCCCCTAATTTTTACTTTTTAAAAATATTTTTTAGGTGTTCACTTTGGCAGCACATATACTATAACTGGAACGATACAGAGAAGATTATCATGGTCCCTGTGCAAGGATGACACGCAAATTCATGAAGTGTTCCATATTTTAAAAAGTCTATATATTTTTATTTGTCAACAGACCTTTATTTTATTTATTTATATGCATTGCTGAGAATTGAACCTAGTGCCTCACAGATTCCACCTAGTGCTCCACCACTGAGCCACCACCCAGCCCTTAATTTTTACTTTTGTCATTTATCACTATCAACTCAAATGACCAGTGCTGTAACAAAAGTCTGAGTGCCCAGAAGCACCTGAAGATGCTTATTATTTAATTGTATTCCATCAGGAGGTTTACATATTGTCCCATGGATTCTTTTATTTATTTATTTATTTTGATTAGAGGAGAAAGAGTTTTTATTGTTGCTCTGGGTGTGGTGGTGGAGAGCTGATGGCCAGGCCTGGGTGAGTCCCTCCAGGTAACTTTAAGTAGAGGGGAAGGGATGTACCCCAGGATGGAGAAATCGTGGATCACAGAACCCCTGTTGATTGCTGTTGTTCGGTGCACTTCCATTAGGCTGTTTTATCAGCTGCTTGGAATGAGGAGGCAACTTCTCTAGGTTGTTGCCCATTAGCCCAAGGAGCTTGGAGCAGGTGGGTGGAGGAATGATCACTGGCTGGACAGCCTGACCTGTTTGGTTAATTTCTCAACCCTCTGAGGAAATGTGAAAGGGGCAGGCAGTATCTCTCCCCATGCAAATCTAGCGGGCCTTCCTTTAGGCCTCTGGTTGCTCCGCCTCCGGCTGTAGTCCTCTCCCGCCTCCAGACCAGTTCTAGACAACCTCTGGATTCTTCCTGCTTTCCTTCATTCCTTTTTACATGTTGATTTGAAGGAAGCAGCAATGGCTGCCAGTGCTTGTTCTCCGTTTTGACAACACTTCCAGAATATTCCCAGATTCCTTCTCCTTTTCGAATCCTTACCTTCACTACTTCAGTGCAAGCCTTTATCTTAATCTCTTACTTGGACTCTTACAGCAGCTTCCATTCACATGACCTGCCTTCCTCCTCCCCAGTCCTCTGACTTCCCAGGATCCAGAGTGATAACCAGCTAAGAAGAAAGGGCACCAATAGTTGTCACTATGTGAGAATTCACCATGTATCAGCTCTCCTACTTACATTTCATCAATCCTGTGACACTCCTATAAAATATGTTTTTTTTTTTGCTTTTTAAAATTTTTTACTTTATTTGTTCTAAGTAGTTATACATGTCAGTAGAATGCATTTGACATATTGTATACAAATGGAGCACAACTTCTCATTCCTCTGGGTATTCATGATAAAATAGGTTTTTTAATCCCACTTGACAAGAGTAGGTAAGTAACTTGCCTAGGACAAATGGCTGCTGCAAGGCAGAGCTGAGGGAGTGTCATTTGATTCCAAATGCAGACTGTCTCTACTATTTCCAGCATCTCACTGTATCATATTCAAGTGGAAGCTTCTTAGATATTCCTCACATCACCTACACCAGTGATTTGCAAACTGAAGGTGAGGCTCTTGGGGTTCCTTAGGGTTCACCATGGGGGACCAATGGAAAATTAGGAGTTTGTGTGATTCTGGGAGGGCCTCTGGGGCTTCCACCAGATCTGCTGCTATTGTCAGTTTTATAGTTGGGCTTTTAATCTGTCCAATTGGGCTGTGATAACAGCAATACTATAGACTGGGTAGTTTATACACAACAGAAATTTATTTCTCATAGTTCCGAAGTCTGGGATGTCCAAGATCAAGGCTCTGGCAAACTGGTGTCTGGTGGAGGCCCACTTCCTGCTTCATAAAAGGCTATTTTCTCACTGTGTCCTCATATAGCCCAAGGGGCCAGAGAACAATCTGTTGTCTTTTTTATGAGGGCACTAATCTTGATCATAAAGACTCCACCCTTACTGCCTAATTACCTCCCTGACCCTCTCCCACAGCTACCATCACACTGGGGATTAGGTTTCAACATGGATTCTGGGACGACACAAACATTTAGTCCACAGCTGTGTTGTCTGAAGAATGATTTCTATAGCTAATAGGGGTCTGAAAGCCACTGGTTACTGGAAAGAGCTCAAGTTGGTGCTGTAGCTGCTGGCCCCTCCCCTCCTGCTGTCTCTTCTTTTTCCTTTACCTATTATTTTTTCATTTTTTTTCTTGAACTCGGAATTGAACCCAGAGGTGCTTTACCACCAAGTTGCATTGCCAGCATTTTTTTTTTTTTCAATTTAAGGCAGAGTCTCACTAAATTGCTGAGGCTTGCCTTGAATTTGTAATCCACCTGTCTCAGCATCCCGAGTTGCTGGGATTACAGGTGTGCTGCACTATGTCAGTTCATGGTTGTTTTTTTTTATTGTGATAAAATATATGTAACGTAAACTTTACTATTTTAGCTGCATTTATGTGTGCAATTCAGGGGCATTAAGTACCTTCACAGTGTTGTGCAACCATCACCAATGTGTATTTCCAGAACTTAGTCATCCTCCCAAACTCCATAGCTGTCAAACAACTCTGTGTCACCTCCCTGCACAGCCCCTGGTAACTCCTGTTCTACATTTCATGTCTGGGAATTTGATTTCTCTAGAAGCCTCACATCGGTGGTGTCTCATCACATTTGTCCTCTTGTGAGAGCTTAAGCTTTTTGGTATGAACCATAAGGGCCCCATCACCAGCCCCTCCAGGCTCATATCCCAGAACCTGCGTTTCTCACTTGTGTTTGCTCCTGTGATTGCTCCTGTGCATGCAGTTTTGCCCTGTGGTCCCCTCCTGGGTTGCTTTTGATGTTTGACCTCTTCTCCTGGCATCCTAAAGAATCTTTGTAGACAGCATCAAGTTGGAAAGTTGTCTTTGCTGAATTCTTTCAATTTCTCTTCACAGACATCTTCTTTGGGTGCCCTTCCTGTCTGGTACTATTTTTAACTCATCATTGCCCTTACCGTATTGCAGGGTGAAATGTAGTTCTCACCAGCCTGCCAGTGTACCTTCAGGTAGAGGCTGCCATTCATCTTGGAACTTCCTGCAATACTTTGTTCTTGGCACAGACCTCAAATGACAGCAGTTCTTTCCATTTTGGAGGTAGAATTGATTTCAAGGAACAGTAAAAACCTATTTGCAACTAGATTTGGTAAGTAAGATGTATAAGTTAGGACTGAAGTAAGATTAGGCTATTTCTGGGGAGGAAATTTCAAAGCTGTTTCCAAGGTAAGCACATACATGGAAAATGGGCTTGTGTCTGTAAGTTTTGGTAAGTTTATTAAAGGACTCTACAAGTTTCTTATGTTATTATTTACTGAGGATCATCAGGAGGAAATTATCATTTCACACAGGTCAATTTCCCAAATAACTTCAAATTTACTCTTCTAAGCATTAAAATTTACTTTTTAACCCAATTGAACGGCAGCATTTATGTAATGGATTTCTCACTTCTGCTAAATCATTCGTTCATAATTTATTTATTTATTTATTTTTGGCAGCAGCTCTCCAACACTTAATTGGTCTGTACTGAACAACTCTCCAGGGTAGGCCAAACCATTTAATTACTTAGTGGGTCCATTTGCAACAAATCCTAGAGATTTTGCCAAGAAAGAAAAAAATAAAACATTATTTGAAATTCTTCATGGCATGTTTAAAATATATAGCAGTAGTCTTTTTCATAAATTGAACGTGATGCTATCTCTTCTTGATTCAGGATCATCATGAACTTGATTCTGTTGAGCGGCAATAATATGCTCAGGTGCATTTAAGTGAATTACTTATTTTTTTCCAACTTTTTCTCCCAGCTTGTCAACATATGATGTGTGTGTGTTACTAAGCATATTTGCAGAAGCCTGTATTCTTTCTAAATTATGATTTCTAACCCATTAACACTATAAGAACCAGATAACTCAGTTCACTTACTGTGAAAGTGTGAATAGACTCTGAATAAAGACTTGAATGGTTTTCATTTTAATAAGTTATAGATGTTTTTAATCTGCAGATCTTGGGATGTTTATTTTGGGTGGTTACAGGAGTCTATATTAATTGAAAGTCACCAGGAAAAGTGGTATGTCGCAAAAACCTGTGTCAGTTATTGATAACAGAGACAGATTTTATGAGACTTACGTGAAAAATCCATTTCAAAACTTCTTTCTAAGGCTCGGGTTGTAGCTCAGTTGTAGAGCAGTTACTTAGCATGTGTGAGGTTCTGGGTTCCAGTCTCAGCACCACATATAAATAAAAAAAATAAAGGTCCATTGACAACTAAAAAATAAAAAAATTAAAAAAACCCCAAAACATCTTTCTAAAATATGGGTGTATTTATAAAACAAATTGATTCAATTTCTTAAGTCCAAGTCCTTACTGCAAATTTAAGGCTGTTTTCATGCTGGGTGTAGTACGTCTTCCCAGAGAATTATTAAAACATTTCTGCTCTAGAAGAGCTTAGGATATACTTGGGGAGAACAGCATTTTCTAAGTTTTTCACAGTGGAATCAAGTGAGAGATAAAAATAATAATAAAAGTCAAACTTGATTAAATTGGACTTTGTGCACCTAGAGCACCCACACCATTTCAGGATTTTGGGGGTGGGAGAATTAATTCATGTAATCCTTCTGCTAACTTTCTGCAGTCAGCATTTTAATACTATAATTGCCAGCCCCATTTGACATATGTGGAAGCTGAGGCAGAGAGGTTAGATAATTTTCCCTAACAGGATAAGTCATACAGTAGTGAGGAATGCAACCTGGTATTCAACACTGTTCTCCCTGTTTCTTGAGGGATGCACAGCAACAACAACAACAACAACAACAACAAAAAAAAAAAAAACCAAAACAGTTCTTGGGCAATCTTATCCCAGGCTTGCTCTGGGCTATTTGTGTCTCCAGTGGGACCAGAAAGATGTACATCACAGGATAAATAAGAGTATCTTCCTGGAACATCATTTGACTAATTTTTTAGCCTCCAGTGCCCTGAAGTGGATTAATCATAATTCCTGGCTCATGACACACTCCCATTGTTGACCCATGTTCCAACCACCAGCCCTAAAACTAGGATTTTCAAGTTTTGTAAAACTAAATTTACATGCAGATAATCCCTCTTCCAATCCCTTACTCTTCAACCACAGATCATCATCATCTGGAATCCTCTTATTTTCATATAGTTTTGTATTTCTATGTATGTCCACAAAGGGTTCCTGTCGTGATTTTAAACTTTATAGAAAGGGTACCATGCTGTGTGTAATCTTGAGATCTCTCCTCTAAATCACATTGCTGAGATTACTCCGTCTTGTTGCATGGTGCTGCAGAACAGTCACTTTTTCTCTGAATAATATTCTTTCTGTGAGCACATCATTCTCCATCCATTCTGTTTCTGGGCATTTAGAAGTTTCCAGGTTTTTCACTCTTGTGAACAGGACACGCTTTTTGCACATTATATTTATATTAAACAGATCCCTCTGTACACTTTTCTGTGAGTTTTAAAGACACCACCAGAGGGCTTGCAGCAGGTTTACCACCCAGGCTCTTTGGCTTCCCTTGGAGAGTGGAAGTTCACTGGGGAAGTCTGAGAGTATGAGCGTTGGCTGGATGAAAGCAGTGGAAGCTGACGTAGGAGGAGGAGTGTGACAGTGTTTCGGATCTGAGGCCTGTGGGGTGTTGAAAGGCTGGATGACTCACAGGAAATCTCCCCTCCGCCTCCGTTCCTCTCACTGGGCCAGGTCCCCAGGAGCTCTGTAGGTCAGTTTTAGACTCTAGTTTTTTTTCAGGAGCCTGGGTGGTGTTTGATGAGTGGATTAGGTCAGTTCTTTGAGAAATCCAGCTCACCACTGGCCTAGGAAAAAAGAGCATTTATCGCTTTACAGGATCAGGAAAGGCCACACTGCCACACCACAGGGAGACCAGGGAAGGAGATGGATCCGGAGACCAAACCACTCCAGGGTTCTTTCTCTCTGTCTCTCTTTGTTCTTCTCCTTCACTGTTGGCTTCATTCTCCCAAAGGCAGGCCAGTTGTTATGTCTTCATTTGAATATTACATTTTCTAGTTTAAGTCACACAAAACAAAACAAAACAAAAAACAATGGAAAAGTCAAGTTTTGAAAACAATTTTTGCTTGGATAATCCATGAAGAAGTAAGTTTAGATGTTATGACAGTTAAACAAAACTTCTTATTCGGCCTCAATGGTCAGACAGTATTAAGGATTTTCTGGGATATGGCTTCTTGGCTGCCTTTGAGAGCAGGGTTAGTCTGTTCTCAGTTCTTGTGCCAGATTGGGGTGGGTAGAGAGGGGGGAGTTGTGTCCGTCCCAAAGACATAAACACTTGTAATCCAGACTTGAAACAGCAGTGCATTTACGATTCAGTAACAATCCCACGCTTCCTAATCCTGCCCTCCCCCCATCCCTGCACCCACCTTTCCAGCCGCACTGGAGCTCCTGTGTGTCCACCTGGGTGCTTCTTATGGAATTCACAGAGAGGAGTCTGGGGAGAGGGAATATTCTGGAAACAGAGGCAAAATCCTTCACATACTGCCCACAGGATAGGACTCCCCTCCCTGAATCTAGATCTACAAAAATAGAAGGACAAAGAGAAGACTATCATAAATTGATTTTATGGGATCTGGAGCTGTAGCTAAGAGGCAGAGTGCTTGCCTAGCACTTGTGAGGCACTGGGTTCGATCCTTAGCGCTACATAAAAATAAACAAATAAAATGAAGGCATGCTGTCCACCTACAACTATAAAATAATTAAAAAAATTAGACTTTATGGCTTCTTTCCTTCATTAACTTTGCAGTACTGGAGATTGAATCCAGGTCACTGAACCCAGCCCTTTTTATTTTTTATTTTGAAACAGGGTCTTCCTAAATTGTTGAGGCTCGCCTCAGACTAGTGATCCTCCTGCTTCAAACTTCTGAGTGGCTGGGATTATAGGTGTGCTCCACCTGCCTGGCTTTCTTTCTTATTTTCATCAGAACACCCTTTATTAAATAACTGTAGAACATATCATCAAATGGGTTGTGCTAATCAGTGCCCATTGTTAGAGATGCTGGAGTATTTTATATCAGTTCATCTCCCTATGTAGTATAATAATCCTCAATATTATATATTTACTATTATTAATATTATGAGAGAGACATTGTATGGACTGGCAAAAATGTAGATTTACTAATTCTCTGACCTTGGATAAGTTAATTCTCTGAATAGCCGAACCTCACTTTCTCAACAGTGTAACTGTGCTAATCATCCCTATCTCATGAGAGTTTTTTTCTCCTTTGATACTCAGAATTGAACCCAGGGGTATTCTACCAATGAGCCACATTCCCCAGAACTTTTTATTTATTTATTTTTTATTTTGAAACAGAGCTTAGAGGCTCACCTTGAACTTGTGATCCTCCTGCCTCTGCCTCCTCAGCTGGGATTACAGGCATGCTCCACTACGGCCAGCAAGTTTTTGTGAGATTGAAATGAAACATCATATATAAGCACTTAGTATGATCCTGGCACATAATTACTTTTATTAAGCCACCTCAGTTTTGTTGAGATAAGATGAAAGTGTTTTTGAATCCCTAATGGATGTAAGTAGTGTTTTTGCCATATAGCAGTGGTTATGAGCTCTAATGTCACACTTGGGTTGTTTTCCAGATTTTATCATTTGCCTGTTGTGTGATATTGGGTGAGTTGTTTAACATCTCTGTGTCTTGGTTTCTTTATCTATAGATAGCAACAATAAATGAATTAGGACTGTGAAATTGTTAGCATAGTGCTTGGAATATAGTGCATAATGACTATGAGATGTCATTATTATTATTATTATTATTATCATCATCATCATCATCATCATCACTATCCTCATTCTACTGTTACTAGATATTTTGTGTGGCTATGTGTATATGGGGAGAAGGGGTAAAAAATATTCCTGACACAGTTTCTTTATTTATAATCTGGTAAATCAAATGCAATATGTAAAACTTCACAGGAAGAATGTAGAAATGGGAAAAAGGGTTATAACCAAAATGCCATAAGAATTTAGAGGTTATCATTCTGGTGCTATGCACCTTTTTCTTTAATACTTATTTTTTAGCTGTAGTTGGACACAATATCTTTATTTTACTTATTTATTTTTATGTGGTGCTGAGGATTGAACCAGGGCCTTGTACATGCTAGGTGAGTGCTCTACTGCTGAGCCACAACTCCAGCCCCTGCTATGCACTTTTATTACTTTTATTTATTTCATTTTCTTAGCATGGCAGAAGGGAAAGAACACAGGCTGTAGAATCATATTTAGATTTTGAACCTAGTGTTGCTACTTATATGTCATATGAACTTGGTTAAGAAACATAAACTTTGGCAAAATGCTACCTAGTTTGTAGTATTATGTGAAAACACAGTAAGTTCATATGTGTAAGAGGTCAGCACAGTGGCTGGTACTTTCCCTTCTTCCTGTATAGGAGGTGGGAGAGCATTAACAGGTTTCCCTTATTCTTGACTATCTAAGAATCATGCAGGTCATACTGTATATGAAGAAATCACTGGATTTATACTTTTACTTTTTTGGTCTGCATAAAAGTGGTTTAGTGCCACTTGATGGCATGGTTTTATCTTTTCCCTGGCAAACGATGAAAGTGCTTTAATCCAGGGTGATTCCTGATCAGCTTTGCATGCAGTTATTTAATGGACTTTTTATTTGATGGGATTATCTTACTAGTGAGGAAATTCACTGAGATTAATCTGAATGGGTCTAACATTATGATTCAAGTATCTCATACATTATTGACTTAGTGTGCTAGTTTTCCATTGCTTTCATAACAAATGCCTACAAATAGTGACTTAAAACAACACAAATTTGCTGGGTGTGGTGGTGGACATCTATAATCCCAGCTACTCAGGAGGCTGAGGCAGGAGGATCTCAAGTTGGAGGTCAGCCTCAGCAACTTAGTGAGACCCTGTATTCTGATAAAATTTTTTAAATAAAAATTAAAAAGGAGCTGGGGATGTGACTCAGTGTTAGAGTGCCCCTGGGTTCAATCCTTGGTACCACATACACACATCCAAAAAAAAAAAAGAACCCACACATTTATTATTTTATAGTTCTATAGGTCAGAAGACCAACACAGGTCTCACTAGGCCAAAATCAAAATGTTGGTGGAGTTGCATTCTTTTTTAGAAAAGTTAGAGGAGAATCAATTTGTTTGAGTTTTTCTAGCTGCTAGATGCTGCCTGCATTCCTTGGCTCATGGCTCCTTTAGATCTTCAAAGCCAGCAGCTCTCTGACTCTCTGACTACACTTGGAAAAGGTTCTTCCTTATAAGGCTCATGTGGTTAGATTGAGTTTACTTGGATAATCCAGGATGACCTCCCCATCTGAAGCTTTTTCATCTTAATCACATTTGCAAAGGACCCTTTGTCCTGTAAGTTATCCTATTTACAGGTTTGGGGAGAGGACTCGGCTGTTTTTGGAAGGCCAATATTCTCCCTCCCAGAATTAGTGATAAAACTTAAAATGGCTCCAATAAAAAAAATAGCTTTAAAGCACAAAGAAAGAAGACTACCTGGGTGTTGGTAAAAATGAAGCAATAATTCATAAAATGTCAAGGAAACATTTTCTCAGATTTTTAAAACCCCAACTTTTCACGTTTGAAATAATCAACCAAGAATAATTGATACTGACTCTGCTCAAGTTGTACCATAGGTTTGGAAAAAATTAGGAAACTCCTAATTCCTTTGGAAGAGTTGCATCTCCTTGTTCCGGTCATGCTGAGGACTGCTGCTCCGGCTGCTGGAATGACACTTCCCACATCTCTTCTCTTGACCTGAAAAACTTGTCCTCCACTACTTCCTCCTCTTTAGTTTTTCTTCTTCTCCTTCTCCTTCTTCTTCTTTTTTCCCCACTGTGGATGGAACCCAGAATCTCACACTTGCTAAGCAAGTGCTCTACCTCCCAGCTGCATCCCCATCCTTTTTTTAAAAAAAAAATTATTTTGAGAGGGTCTCTTTAAATTTCCTGGGCTGGACTTGAACTTTTGACTTCCTGCCTCAGCCTCTTGAACAACTGGGATTGTAGGAATGCACCACCATGCCTGATTTACTCTGTAAGTCTCAGATGACGTATTACTTCATGAAATACTTCATGAAAATCTCCATGAAATCCCAGATTAGGTTGGATCCTATCCTACCCGCTCATCTCTTTGGGCACACTCTCCATATTTGTAATGATGTCTTCACTGTTCTTCTTCTCTGTTGTATTATGAATTCCATGAAGACAGGTGCTTTATTTGTCTCTATTCCCAGAGCCTGGCATAGTGTTAGCATCCCTCTAGGTATTAAGAAAGTATTGCTGAATTGAACTGGACATCATTAAAGGGATGACAATAAAAGTCACTGTGGGTATTTGAAGTTGCATTCTAGGTTTGGACTGTTTCCACTAAACAGACAAGGAAAATTCTCCCATATTCCAATCTCTCTGTAGAAGACTTGCAGTGAGTGCTATTGCAAAGGCCTCTTCTGAAAAAGTGCCAGGAACAACCTGGATTTGAGTGTTCCCGAAATAGTCCAGCTCTCAGATAAGACTGCATTTACCAGGTGTGCCCTGTCTATTCCACAGGTGCAGTTACCTTCAAATATCTCCACTGGCTATTTGCTCTTTCTCCACCTCTCTCTCCATCTTTGTTTGCAAGTGTGTGTTTTTAAGGTTCAAGACATTGAATGGTTTAGACCCTTCAACTAGCATCTATTTGATTTTCTGTTTAACAGTAATTTTCTAGAGGATTTGATATTGATAGCTTCTGTCTTATTTTCAGTGGGATGATATCGTGATGATTTAAAGTTGCCAGGGATTGCAGAAAGTTGAACATGTCAGTAGTGTGGGCAATATCTATTAAACTGATTAAAGTGTGTTAGTATATATATATTTGCATGCAAAATTCAGATAATTATAATCTTATAATAACTGAGTCTGTAGTTATTATGAAATGCAGTATTATAGATTGTATGAAAAATATTATACCAAAGTAGTGTTTAATGATTAGGTAAAAGGTCAGGCATTTATAAAAAGAGAAGAAATCAGTATGATCCAGCCTGTTATTTTTGCACCTTCATTCATTTTTATCAGTTCTTTGGTTGGAGGAAACAAAAAAAAGATAGATCCTTTAGTTTGGAGTTATTTTAATAGTTTCGTGTAGGAGGAATGTGGTTAGCAAAAGCACTCTACTTAGTGCCAGTGGATTTGAATTTTGTACCTGACACTTTCGAACAGCGTCAGGTGACCCATTCAGCCGCTCTTAGCTTTAGTTTCCTTGTGTATCATCCTGCAGCATTGGTGGATGGATCAAAAATCAAACAAGGTAGGGTATAGAAAAGTTTCTGTAAACTATGAAGCACTATAAAAAACAAAGTATTCTGATGGGGTCCATTAGCATGAATGTGATAAATAAATAATACCTGATGATGATGGATGCCCTACTGGCAAATCCAGGGAGCTTTAAGTCAGCAGTTTGGAAACCTTTAATGTCAACGGAGAATCACAGGGTAAGAGGAGGTGGAGGGGAAACAAGAGGAAGGTGAGCTGTGAATCCAAGTTAGCCCAAGGATTCAAAGTGAGGAGTGAGGAGAAGTCTTCGAATGTTATAATAC
Source organism: Ictidomys tridecemlineatus (assembly GCF_052094955.1). Classification (NCBI taxonomy): domain Eukaryota; kingdom Metazoa; phylum Chordata; class Mammalia; order Rodentia; family Sciuridae; genus Ictidomys; species Ictidomys tridecemlineatus. Next base: position 91,965,760 of record NC_135480.1, on the reverse strand, counting down.
TGTTTTCTCCTGGTCCCTTTACTTTGCTAGTTTTTTTTTTTTTAACAAAGATTTAAAAAATAGATTTCTCCTTGTTAGAAAACTTGGTTCACATGAAATGGATAAAGAAGACTTACCAGATTCTGTGGTTCTTTAAGAAGCAATCAGGTAATTTGATCCATTCATCAGTGCATCCAAGTCATTGATCTCCTACCCCTTCTACTAGTATCCTTCAACTCTAAGCCTTCTCTTTTTTTGGAATGGGGGTGTTACTGAGTATGAACTCAGGGGCATTTGACCACTGAGGCACATCCCCAGCCCTATTTGTATTTTATTTAGAGACAGAGTCTCATTGGGTTGCTTAGCACCTCGCTTTTGCTGAGGCTGGCTTTGAACTCCCAATCCTCCTACCTCAGCCTCCCGAGCCACTGAGATTTCAGGCAGGAGCCACCACTCCCAGCTCTAAGCCTGCACATTCAGAACAGAATGAAACAGTTCCAGGAACTAACAGTGTTGGGAAAGCCAAAGTTTGAAGATTGTTTTCATTGAGAACATCCTGAATTACAACTAAAGTGACTGGATGTAATTCAGTGGGTTTCTTGCGGGATCTAGACCCACACTAGGCTTGCTCTTCTCTGCACTTTTGTTGTGTTGAGAAAAATGCTGCAAGACTGGTTCACTGTTTTCCCCTCTTCTAGTCTAAGAAGTACAGTATGATATATTGTGAAGATTAGTAGAGAAAAAAAATTGCTGAAATCAGGGATATCTTACTACATTATTCTGTAATCACAAATATAAGAAAATGTATTTGGCCTAACAAAATGTGTGGGGTAATTTTTTAGAAAAGCTTGCTTTGTTACTTCATTAGATGCTGGACTATGTGAATATGCTTCTTGAGTTGTAGATAAGGCTGACATCTCGATCTCAGGATTCCTGTTCCTTGATGGACTTCCTGTTCCTTGTTTGGAACTTCAGTTAGTTCACTTGAGGGTGACCAGGCTCTGGAGAAAGTACTTGGGCTATTCAGACTTACATTTATACTTGAAAACAATTACTAATGTACTAATTAATGAGAATCGACCCTGTTAAATTTGAAGCTGGTCATAATAGGATCCTTCCAAATAAAAAACCAACATAAGAAATGTAAGATCTGACACATACACATGCACACACACACACGCACACACACGTGAAATATGAGATCTGAAGTTTCTTGGTAAATCTAGAACAAGGACAAAATAAATTATATGACCTCCTCACTCCGAAACCTTTTCTTCTACTCTTGATATCTGTTTTCCAAGAAGATGAGAAGTATTGGTAGCGGAAAAGGACTCCACAACTCTAAGAAAAGTCCCCCCCCCCTTTTTTTTTTAATTCATATTACCCAGCATATCAGATCACTATCACTCTGTCCCATTTCACTATACACTATGACTTATTTTACATTTTATTTTTAATTTATTTTTATGGTGCTGGGGATTGATTCCAGGGCCTGGCCCATGCTAGGCAAGCTCCCCACCACTGAGCTCTACCACAACCCCCTACATTTTTAAGTTGAATGCTTTCTAATAGTCATGTATGGGTTGGCACATTTCTAAATTACACTGTGGAATGGTTTCTTCTTATAATCCATTATAATTTCTATTTATAATCCATTTGCTATAGATGGACTAATGGGCCTTCAGAAAGGCCAGCTTTCTTTGTTGACCTTTTCTTAACCTTTGCAGCAATTCAGCCCATACTAATTCACATACAGGATGAACAGAGATGAAAGTAACATAGTTTCTGCCTTCTAGGAGCCTACAACCTTACTTGGGGAGCCAAATACACATAGGAAGGAGAATTAGGGGAGACACTTTATAGTGGATCAGCAGTCTTCATGTTTTTCCTTCATCATAAACCTCATTTATTCATTTTTTTGGGCCAGAAATCCTGTTTTTTAAAAAATCTTAACACTTTCTCCCATAATTGCATTTGTTAAGTACTAATGAATTAATGTTTCCCTCTGTCTCTTAACTAATCAGAAACTAGGACTTCTCCTTAACAAAAGAAAATGAGTGTTACCACACTTGTTGGTATAATTATAGCTAGTAAATATATGTGATGCTTTGGTGTGTCTGAAAAACCTTACCATTGAAATGTTTCCTTTAAATTTTTTTTTTTTTTATTGTGGGAATGTTGAAATAAAAGTAGAGGCTGTTCCCTCTGATGTACTCATCACCCAGTTTTAATAAATGTCAGTAACTCATCTTGTGCCATTTATACCTCTGCACTTCCTCCTTCCTTGATGGTCTTAAAGTAAATCTAGGCATCCGATAATATTATGCATAAGTATTCATTTCTTAAAGATAAAGACTTAAAGACATAATCATAATCCTGCTATCTCATCTAAAAATTAACAATAATTCCTTAATAGCAAACAGCCAGTTCATATTCAAATTTCAGTTGTCTTTTGTTTTGTGGTACTGGGGATTGCATCCAGCACCCACCCCACACTGCCCTGCACTTTTTTTGAGGCATACTCTTGGTCTTGCTGAATAGCTGAGTCTGACCTTGAATTTATAATCCTGTTTCAGCCTCCCATGTTGCTGGGATTACAGGCCTGTTCTACCATGCCTCTGGCTCATACATTTTTTTTAATGGTTTGTTAAGTCAAGGTGCAAGTAAGTTCCACACATTGCAGTGGATTGTATTACCTATATATTTTTCTCTCTGGAGGCTTCCTCCTTCACTTTTTTGCTTTTGGTGTATTTTTGAAGAAACATTTTTTTTGTTGTTGTTATACAGAGTTTTCTATATTATGGTTTTTGTTGATTGTGCCTTTCTGGTGGATTTACAGTATTTTTTTCTTTTTCACGTTTTTTAATTGGTTCATTATAGTTGTACATAATGATGAGATTTTTTGCTGCATTTTTATATATGCACACAATATAACAATATAATCTGGCCAGTATCACTCCCCAGCCCTTCCCTGCTCCGTCCCCTCCCTCCAACCCCTGGTTCCTTTGTTCTAATGATCTTTGATTTATGAGATCTGTGACCTTTCTTTTCCCTTTCCCTCTCTAACTTCTGCATATGAGAGAAAACATGCATCCCTTGACCTTTGAGTTTGGCTTATTTCACTTAACATAGTGGTCTCTAGTTCCATTCATTTTTCTGGAAATAACATAATTTCATTTTTCTTTATGGCTGAATAAAACTCCATTGTGTATATCTATATATAGCACACTGTCTTTATCCATTCCTCTGTTCATGGACACCTATGTTGGTTCCATAGTTAGGCTATTGTGAATTGTGCTGCTATAAACATGAGTATACACGCGTCACTGTAGTATGCTGACTTTAATTCTTTGGGATAAATACTGAGGAGTTGGTATAGCTGGGTCATATGGTGATTCTTTTGAGGAGCTTTCAGACTGATTTCCATAGTGGTTGTACTAATTTACAATCCCGCCAATAGTGTAAAGTGTCTGTATTTTCTTCATATCCTCTCCCTCATTTATTCCTCTCTGTATTCTTGATGACTGCCATTCTGACTGGTATGAGATAAAATCTGTGTAATTTTGATTTGCATTTTTCTAATTGCTAATGATTTTGAACTTTTTTTCATATGTTTTTTGGCCCTTTTTATTTCTTATTTTGAGAAGTCTCTTTAATTCACTTATTAATTGGATTATTTATTTATTTTTTTGGTGTAAAGCTTTTTAAGTTCTTTATATATTTTAGATTTAAGCCTCTGTCAGAGGAGTACTAGCAAAGGTTTTCTCCCATTCTGTAGGGTCTTTCTTCACATTCCTAATTGTTTCCTTTGCTGTGCAGAAGCTTTTTAATTTGATGCCATCCCATTTATTAACTCTTGGCATTATTTCCTGAGCCTCAGAGGTCCTATTAAGTAAGTCTTTGCCTGTGTCTATATGATGGAGTGTTGACCCTATGTTTTCTTCTAGGAGTTGTATAGTTTCTGGTCTAATTCCTAGGTCTTTGATCCATTTTGAGTTGATTTTTGTGCAGGGTGAGAGATAAGGGTCTAGTTTCATTCTTCTACATATGAATAACCAGTTTTCCCAGTACTATTTGTTAAAAAAGCTGTTTTTTCTCTAATTTATATTTTTGAAACCGTACTTTTTTCTTAGAATAAATATTTCCCTCCTCAACCCAGATTGAATTTATTGAATTCAGAATATATCACTGATCTATATTCCCAGCCCATTTCATTTTTATTTTGAGACACGGTCTTGTTAAATTGCCCAGATTGACCTCAAACTTGTGATCCTCCTGCCTCAGCCTCTGAGTCACTGGAATTACAGACGTGTGTCATGCCTGGCTAATTCCTGAATTCTTTGGCAGCAAAGTCATAGATACTGTAGTACTACAGTAGTCATCTACATTCATAATTGAAGGAATTGTTAAATTTTCAGATCATGTTACTGAAAATAAGGATGTATTTTTTTTCCTAATGAAGTATATGTTCCCCAGACTATTTTCATGGGCTTGGCTCATGCATGCCAGGTAAAAGCACTTGTGATTGTATTACTGGTGAGAATATTTCACAGGTATTGTGTACTGCCATTAGGAAGCACTTAGTGTTTGTTTTCTCTTTTTGTTATGTTAGTAGCTATTGACATTTATTATCCAAATCCATTTTTTAAAAATTAAGACTTATAAAGTGATATTCTATTTCTATCATTTAAAGAATTTTTCTACAAAGATTAAACTCGCTTTCATCAGCTCTTTGAAATGTACAGGAAAAGGTAGGGTAAATGTTTCATCTTTCCCTTTATTTACTATCATTTATTTATTTATTTAGGGTACCGTAGACTTTTAACCCAGGGGTATTTACCACTGAACTACACCCCCAATCCATTTTATTTTTCATTTTGAGATAGGGTCTCACTAAGTTGCTTAGGGCCTTGCTAAATTGCTGAAGCTGGCCTTGAACTTGTGATCCTCCTACCTCAGTCTCCCAATTGGCTGAGATAACAGGATTGTGCCTCCACACCCTTTACCACCACGCTGGCTTATTTACTAGCTTTTAAAATTGGTTCTTAAGCATTTTCCGAATTCCAGTGAGTTTTTTTTTTTTTAAGTATTGCTATTACTAACTAGTGGATTTAAACATATTTGAGGTGTGTGAGTCCATTGCAGTTATTCTTATCATACTCAGAATATCTTTTTGTCATGTATTTGGTAGTTTTCTTGTGCTTTGGTATTGATGGTCCAGGCTTGTTTTGTCACATTTCCTGCCCTAGGTCTGAAATCAGCTATTCTCAAAGAACCCTACCTCTTTTCAGTGGGAGGTAGTACTTGGTCACCATGATATGGGTTCTATGGGTGTTCATAAGTCAGTGGGTTGGTGTTTGTTTCAGGGCTTTTCAGTGGACAGAGGTGGGAAATATGAATAATTATAGAATATCTCATGAGTTAATTCTAACTTTTAAGTTCAGAATTATAGGGTCTTAACCCATTTCGTCAGTCTTAAATCTTCATCTCCTTTTTCCTTAACATTGGTACATCCATGTAATTTCTTATTTATTTTATTCCACAGTATTCACACACAGTCTCATAATAATAGGAACACGATTGCCAAACAGTTTAAGATGTCTTACAGTTCTTTTTGTTCCTGTGGTGTGTATTTCTGTTAGGAATGTACTGTTAAATTAGCATATGTTAAAGTCACTTGAAATAATTCCCCTGTTTTTTTTTTTTTTTTTTTTTTTGGTACCTGAGATTGAACCCAGGGGTGTTTAACCACTGAGCCACATCCTCAGCCCTTTTAAAATATTTTAGCTTAGAGACAGGATCTCACTAAGTTGCTTAGGGCCTTACTAAATTGCTGAGGCTGGCTTTGAACTCTTGATCCTCCTGTCTCAGCCTCTCGACCTGCAGGGATTACAGGCCTGTGCCACTGCAGCTGGCCTCCGTTTGGTTTTGCCACCAATTTAAAACATCAAATTCATTTTTAATTTAAGTTTTTAGTTAGATATACCTTAAAAGTTTATTTTAGATAATCATATTGTTTTACAGTCTTTACATGGTTCCAAAGACAAATCTAGAAAACAAGATATATTTAGATATCTTTTACTTTGCTCCCTTCCAACCTTATGAATAACTTTAACTTTTAAATTTTAATTTTTTAATTTTAAAATATTAATAAGACAGGCCGGGTGCGGTGTTGGACGCCTGCAATCCTAGTGGCCCGGGAGGCTGAGGCAGGAGGATTGTGAGTTCAAAGCCAGCCTCAGCAAAAACGAGGTGCCAAACAACTCAGTAAGACCCTGTCTCTAAATAAAAAGAAAATAGGGCTGGGGATGTGGCTCAGTGGTTCAGTGCCCCTGAGTTCAATCCCCAGTACTCCTTCCCCGCTCCAAAAAAATAATAAGCCAAGTGTGGTGACACACGCCTGTAATCCCAGTGACTCTGAAGCCTGAGGTAGGAATAGCACAATTTTGAGACCAGCGTCTGTAACTTAGTGAGTTCCTAAGCAACTTAGACTGTCTCAAAAAAAAAAAAAAAAAAAAATTAAAAGAGGGGGTCTGGGTTTGTGGCTCAGAGGTAGAACACTCACCTAGCATGTGTGAGGCACTGGGTTCAATCCTCAGCACCCCGTAAAAATATAAAATAAAGATATTGTGTCTACCTCTAACTAAAAAATAAATATTTTTAAAAATAAAAATATAAATAAAAAGGGATGGGGATGTGGTTCAGTGGTTAAACATCCTAGAGTTCAGTCCCCAGAACCAAAATAAGTAAATAAATACATAAATACAAAACTAGTAATGAATTATAGATAAATATTAGTATTCTGTTTCCACTTAGCCCCACATTTGCTTCTTTTATTTAAGTGCACCTGGCAGTTATTTTATAGCAGCGTATAGAAATTTTTGTCTTATTTCTTTTTCTTTTTTTTTGCCCTGTATCATAGCTGTACAGTACTGCTTTGTGTTTACTACTTCAGTCCCTTGTTGGACATTTAGGTTTCTTCTTTAGTCTTGCTATTACAGTGTTGCAGTTAATAGCTTTGTATATATACTTTTTTGTATTTTTGATGACATAGCTTTGGGATGGGTTCCTAGAGATAAAATAGCTCAAGTTGCCAAAAATTGCAACTCCCTCCCTCTCAATAGAGATTGTTTCATTTTGCATTCTTACCAGCAATGGTCAGAAGTAGTTTTAGACTTCCTGAAGTTTTATAAAGATCCCCAACAGTACAAGGATTGCTGTCACTTCTTTCAAAGGGTGCTGGGTCTGAGGTCTCTCAACCTCAGAATTGGAAACATTGCTGTAAAGCCTTGTTGGACATTTGCTACTCAAAGTGTGGTCCAGTGACTGGCCACATGGGCATCACCTATGCACTCATTTGAAATGCAGAATCTCAAGATTGTCTCCAAATGCATTGAGTCAGAAGTATGCAACTTAACAAGAACTTTAGGTGATTCATATCACATTAACAATTGAGAGGTACTGGGCTAGAGCTGTGCTTTCTAGTACCAGAGCTAGTTGCCATCTGTAGTTATTTAAATAGAAATAAATAAAAATGAAAATAAGTGAAAAATTTAGTTGCTCATTCATACTAGCTACCTTTCAAATGCTCAATAGTTACTTCTTGAACATTTCCATTATTACAGTAACTTATACTGCACAGTGCTCTTTTATAACTGCACCATTTAATTTGATACCAGTAGCCACATATGACAGTTTTAATTTACATTGTAGTTGAATAACATTAAAAATTCAGTTCCTCATCCACATTAGTGATATTTTAAGAGTTCATTAGCTACACGTGGCTTAGAGCAGTGTATTTGATGGTGCATGTATTAGTCCATTTTGTGTTGCTAGAACAAAATCCCCAAGACTGTGTACTTTTAAAGAAAACAAACTTATTTGACTCACTATTTCTGGTGGTTGAAAGGTCCAACCAGCATCCTGATGGGATTCCCCTATGTCACAACATGGTGGAGAAATGGAAAGGGAACCAGCTGTGTGCAGAAAGGGGAGAGTAGCTGCATGGTGAGACAGGAAGCCAGAGAGGTTTAGGGGAGGTTCCAGGCTTATTTATAACATTCCTCTCTGGGAGAATGCACTTCCACGAGAAAAACATCAATTCCTCTCAAAAACTTAATCACCTCCCAAGAGGCTCCACCTCTTAGAGTTTGTACCACCTTTCAACGTCACCACATTTGGGATCCAGCTTCTGCCACATGAAACTTTGGGAGACACACTCAGACCATATACAAACCATACCAGTGCACATATGAAATATTTTCATCATTAAAATTCTACTGGGCAGGTTACTGAGAGGCTGGGCAAGGCAGAGGAAGGAAGGAAATAAAATTCAATGAGTGCATAAGATGGGTGGATGGTATAATATCCATTTAAAATAACAAGAACAACTATAATTTTAAAAGAATTTTAAAAGGGTAGAGTTAGGGTCTCTGTTTTGAAGTCTAGGATTCTTTGGTATATTTGGAAGGCATATTCCTTTGAAGGCCACATCTCAGGAGCAATCACCCTCAGACTTCTAGAACAAGGCTTGATGTAAACCACCGTTCTCACTTGCCTATACCTGTTTCTGTTCTCGTTCATGTTTCAAATTTAAATCTAGATCTCATTTATTTTTATTTTATTTTTATTTTTTGAATTTTAACATTTATTTATTTTTTCTTAGTTCTTGGCTGACACAACATCTTCGTTTGTATGTGGTGCTGAGGATCGAACCCGGGCCCCATGCACGCTAGGCGAGCGCGCTACCTCTTGAGCCACATCCCCAGCCCCAATTTTTAAAAGTTATTTTATTTTATTTATTTACTTTTTGGATGCCGGGGATTGAATCCGGTAGTGCTTTATTTCTGAGCTACATCTCTAGCCTGCAGAGATGGAAACAAAACAGGTCATTGAGGCTTCTTTTCACTATGTAAAGAAAAAACTATTTATAATTAATTTTGAGCTTGTTTCCAATATTATTTGAAATGTTCTAGAAAACAACTGGATGATTTATGTGCTAAGTGTAAGGGCTTGGCCTAAATGAATATTTCTTTATGGATATGTGATAAAATTTCTATAGATGTTATGGAAATTATTATTCTTTACCAGATATTTATAGGTGGTAGATGTGATGGATTTAAAAAAATTATCCAAAGTAGCTGTGCTTTATAGAAGTCTTTAATATTAAATCCTACCTTTAGCAGACCATGTGCAACCTAGCAGCAGATTTATTGAGACATAATGTGAAGGAAATATGTGATCTGCATCCAAACAATGCATTTTATAAATCATTTGGATGTTTCTCTCTCTCGCTCTCTTTTTTTTAATATATTGAGGGAGTTGAACCCAGGGTACTTTATCACTGAGCTATATTCCCAGGCCCTTTATTTTTTATTTTGAAATAGGGTTTCACTAAGTTGCTGAGGCTGGCCTTGAACTTGTGATCTTCCTGCCTCAGTCTTCCAAGTCACTGGGATTCCACGTGTGTGCCCCTGTGCCCAGCTTGGAACTCTTTTCCTTTCCCCCCATCAAATAAAAAGGAGAGAATAATTTGATGGTTTGCTATCTTGATTGAATCTTAGACTCATCTAGGAGGCTTTTAAAATAGGCTGCTATTTTAGACCCTGCATCCTGAGAATGTGATTCTGTTGTTCTGAGCTGGGGTCTTGATGTCCAAGTAGAGGACTTCTCATCTGACTTGAAGTTGCCCATGAACAAGTGCTAAAGAAATGAATGAACTCCACCATTGTGTTTCATGTATATATTATGTCCAACTAGTGTTTGATTTAGGCAGAAATCAAGATTATAGCCTTTCCTGTGTTCTTGAATCTTCCTGGAAATCGTTCATCTTTCTAGTCTCTAATCAAGTATCTCCTCTCTGAACCTTCTCTAGGAGATCTTGACCCTTCTCGTCTTAGCTGCAAGCACTGCTTTTATTTTTAACTTTCCCATTTTATTGTCCTTCTGTGTTGTTAGGTCTGACTCTTTATCTAGACAGAAACTCCTTAAGATGTTCAACAATGGTAAATATCCCTCCCTGTGTGCCAGACACTGTGTTAGTCGTAGAGGATGAAGGGTCCCTGTTCTCTTGGAGCTTAGGGTCTTAGTGGAAGAAGAGCCATCGGCCCAGTGTGAGGCCCAGATTTGGGCTGGAGAGAAGAGAGAGGTCTGGACTGGGAAATATGTGGGTCTTTTATTTTTATTTTTTTTAATGTTAATGACTTTTTAAAAAATATCTTTATTTTTTTTAATGAGGTGTTGAGGATCGAACCCAGTGCCTCACAGATGCGAGGTGAGCGCTCTCACTCTGAGCCACAATTCCAGCCCCATATGTGGGTCTTTTAAATTCTAAATTCCTGGTGGGTGACAATATATATAATATACACATATTAGCATTCAATATATGACTGAAGAATTTACTGAAGGAATAAGTGCATAAAAGAGGATATGGTTTCATTGGAAAGCATATGCATGAGTATGTGTTTTGGAGTAGAAGGGATATTAAGTTACGTACTTTAGGTTTTCTGGAAGAAAGAAGGGGGAATTAAAGTGCTTTAAGGACTGGGAATGTAGCTCAGTGGTAGAGCACTTGCCTAGTGTGTGGAGGTTAGGTCCCCAGCACTACATACAGTCTTCTTCTTCTTATTTTTTTCATTCCGTAAATTCTTAGGTTCTTATCTAAACAATAAAGTGGTTGGAAGTGGCCTTACTCACATCTTTCCTACCTTCTTGTGCTGCTGCCTCCAGTGATCCATAGCTCTTTTGTTTGCTGTGCTTTCTGGTGGCCTGCCTCCCACAGCATGATGCCGCCTTGGGAAATATATCTTACCGTTGGACCATATCCTGCCATTGAAGTTCACTTCAGTGAAGGTTCCGTTTGAAAAACCATGACAGGATATATCCCATGGTCAGATGCACGTTGATTCTGGCAGCTTCCCTCAGACAGGAACAGGTTTTGTTCTGGTGTAGTGTCCCTCTGTTCAGAATTCACCCAAATTAGGACCTCATGGTGAAATGTAAATATGAATGTTAGGTGATAAGCAACAAAACGTGTTTTGAAGCTGCTGTGTCTTTCATTACAAGTCTGAGTGTTTCCCTTTTTTTTCTTTAATTTCCATCCCCTCCCGGTTCTCCCTCTCTCTTGCTTGTATGCCCTCTCTTTCTCCCTCTCACTTGCTCACTTGATCTTGCTCTCTCTCTCTCCTGCTCTTCCATTATAGATGAGGTCATTATGATTTGGAGCCAAGAGAAGTGCATTCCTGTAACTTTAAATCTCCATACTCAATTTGTGACTCTTCTTTTTTTTCTAGAAGATGGTATACTTTATAGTTGGAGGACAGCTTGCTTAATTGCACTATTTTAGAATGCAAATATGAGCTTACTGGAGGAATTCAGTCGGTTTGTGAATAGAACTTAGTGATGCCACACTTCTTTTTCTCACTCATTTCGAATTTATAATTGTTTTCAGGTCCATTATGGGATGTGAAAAATAGTCTGAATATGATTAGGTTATCAGCCACTTGATTAGATTTCCTGTCCCTTCTCCTTTGGAAATCTAGCTCCCCCATTATACACAGGGAAGCAGTGTTACTGAAGGGAGGGGAGAGACCAGGGGTGGCTCGCTCTTTCTTGACAGCAATGTGAGGTGCCAAGAATGTTTCAGAGAAGAGGTTTTCTGATATGGGCTGTGTTATGGAATCACAACAGAGAGGTTCAGGCGGCTGGGGAGAGAGACATGAGGAAGGAGATTGAGGAGAAATGATGCAGAGAGGAGGAAGATACCCACTGTGAGGGATGACCTCACCTATTATCTCAAGACCATGTGCTGTAGGAGGCACAGCAGATGTTTAATGGTCAGGAGATTTGGGCATTGCATTTTTTTCCCTGTCTGTCCTTAGGCAGAATGAATCCCTCCTGTGGGTCCCAGTCTCCTCCATTTAAAGAGGTGGGCATTAGTACCAAAGTTCGATAATTCTAAGATTTTCTTTCTGGGGAGGAGAGGAATTTTCCCTAACTCCCCAACCCTCTTAAAGGGAATTTGAATCTTTTGATTAGTTCAAAACAAAACAAAACGAAACTGATTTCTTCTGCCCTTGGCTAACTGGGTGAGTTTCTGAACCATTTTCTGAGCTTCGTTTTGTCCATTTGTAGCGTGAGTATAATGATACTTGGGAGTGTGTGCTACGGTTATACTCACTGCACAATGAGATATTGGGAGAATGAGAAAGTTGGGATAATTCCCTTTGCCAGGCACCCTGTCCTTCATGTTTACCAAGGGGAATATGTGGCTGGGAGGAAGGACACTAAGGAATGAACACATAATGAATGACAGTAATGAATGAACTGTTCAACCTTTGGCTTTGTCCTCTTATTCCTTCAGACACTGAGTGCACTATACAGGACCAAGTGGTGCATTTCTTTTGTCTAGGATAGACCCAATTACAGCCTGAGATCAAGGCCAACAGGCCCCTTTAGTAAAAAGTGAGCACAAAAGAAAGAGACAGCAACCTCGGGATCTGGGTTACCACTTTAGCCTGTGGCTACAGCATGCCTAAAAAAGTACCTCCCCTCCAAGAGCATGTCCGTAATATTTTGCTCATCTTGGTGAATTGTTTTTTTCAATAGCTTAGTCTTTGGATTTGGAAAGTTTCTGACATCATTCCTTCCTCCTGAAAGGTGGAAGTTCCTTCCTTTTGGAATGGACAGACTAAAACTACAGGGAAGAATATAACCCTTTGAACTGCAAAACTAGTAAAGTTGATGCTTATGCCCTAAGACCAATGACTCCACTCCAGATTAAATGATTGCTTTAAACTCTTAAGGCACAATAGAAAGTCATTATATTTTCAGTGCACTCTAAATTCACTGTTCCCAGAAGTAAAAGCAACTGACTGGAATCTCTCCAGATGCCTTAGATAGCCCCATCAGGCAGTCCTGAGTGCTGGGGAGATTACATTTTAAGTATATCTGTAATCCATTTGTACAGGTTTGTTAAAAACTAGAAAGATAGATATGTAAATCAGGAGACATAAACTAGAATGTTTGTAGAGGCCTTGTTCACAAGAACAATAAAAAATTGGAAAACAATCTAAAAATCTAATACTGGGAGAATGAATAAAATATGATATATTTGTACAGTGGAATATTACATAGTAGTGAAAAGGGAGGGATGATACTCTCAAACAATGTTGATCAAAATAGCAAGTTGCAGAAGTATACATATACAGCATAATGCCATTTATATAAAATTTAACAACAAACAAAAGCAATGATATTTGCTTAGGGATACTCATGGTAATAAAAATGGATGAGAATAATAAATATCAAGTTCTGGAAAGTAGTTACCTCTCAAGAGGGCTCAGAGATTGGGGAGAATGCAAGAGAGGTATGTTGATGTTGTTAATTTTTATTTCTTAAGCTACCTGGTAGCTACATGGTACATATTGATTGTATATTAGATAATTGGTCTTATATCTGCAGGTTCTATATCTATAAATTCAACCAACCACATTTTGAAAATATTTGGGAAAAATTATGTTTGTACTGAAGACATACAGATTTCTTTTCTTGTTATTAATTCTTAAATAATACATACATTATAACACATACCTTACTTTTTTTTCTTTTTGATGGTACTAGGAATCAAACCTAGCACATGCCAGGTTAGTTCTCTACCATTAACCTAGCACATTCTAGGTTAGTTCTCTACCATTATATTTTAAACAAAGGTATCATGTTAAAAATTAAACAATCTGTGAAGGAGTAGTGCAAGATGAGGCTGGAGAGCCAGGCACAGGTCTATCTCCAACTTGGTTCTTTCCCCAACTTCCAACTGCCTACTCGACATTTCTTCTTGGCTGTCTAGCAATTAAACAAAATCCAGTATGTCCAAAATAGAGTTATTTCCTTCTAAATGTATCTTTTTCTACATTTGGGATCTTGATTAAACATTGTTTTCTGGTCTAGGAATCCAAGTTTTGCTCTAGACTCTTTTGTCTCTGTTAACTTGTCTCTTTAATTGGTTTCTTTCTGTATTAGGTAAAGTTTCGGGTGCCACTCGCTCTGACATATTTGGAATGACAATGCTAAGGGTTGACAATGTATTCTTTTCTCTGAAGATTTGTGTCAGTAATTTGCCATTCACCTTAAACAAGGACAAAAAGAAGAAAAGTGAAGCTTGCTGGGTAAGACAACCCTAAGTACATTTGTAGAGCACCCACCATGTGCCAGGCCTTGGAGATGCAAAAATGAACAGGCACCCTCTGCCCTGAGAGGCTGGGACTGCTGGGGATGGATGTCAAGAGTTCACCAGAGGGGCTGGTGTCATGGCTCAGCGATAGAGCACTTGCCTAGCATGTGTGAGGCACTGGGTTCGATTCTCAGCACCACATATAAATAAAGGTCCATCAACAACAAGAGTTAATAACAAGAATCAACAAATGGGACTTTCTTAAACTGAAAAGTTTTTTCTCAGCAAGAGAAACAATAAGAGAGGTAAATAGGGAGCCTACATCCTGGGAACAAATTTTTACTCCTCACACTTCAGATAGAGCCCTAATATCCAGAGTATACAAAGAACTCAAAAAATTAAACAATAAGATAACAAATAACCCAATCAACAAATGGGCCAAGGACCTGAACAGACACTTCTCAGAGGAGGACATACAATCAATCAACAAGTACATGAAAAAATGCTCACCATCGTTAGCAGTCAGAGAAATGCAAATCAAAACCACCCTAAGATACTATCTCACTCCAGTAAGATTGGCAGCCATTATGAAGTCAAACAACAACAAGTGCTGGCGAGGATGTGGAGAAAAGGGTACTCTTGTACATTGCTGGTGGGACTGCACATTGGTGAGGCAAATTTGGAAAGCAGTATGGAGATTCCTGGAAAAGCTGGGAATGGAACCACCATTTGACCCAGCTATTGCCCTTCTCGGTCTATTCCCTGAAGACCTTAAAAGAGCGTATTACAGGTATACTGCCACATTGATGTTCATAGCAGCACAATTCACAATTGTTAGACTGTGGAACCAACCCAGATGCCCTTCAATAGATGAATGGATAAAAAAATGTGGCATTTATACACCATGGAGTATTACGCAGCACTAAAAAATGACAAAATCATGGAATTTGCAGGGAAATGGATGGCACTAGAGCAGATTATGCTTAGTGAAGCTAGCCAATCCCTAAAAAACAAATACCAAATGTCTTCTTTGATATAATGAGAGCAACTAAGAACAGAGCAGGGAGGAAGAGCAGGAAGAAAAGATTAACATGGTGAGAGGGAAAGGGAGAGAAAAGGGAAATTCCATGGAAATGGAGGGAGACCCTCATTGTTATACAAAATTACATATAAGAGGTTGTGAGGGGAATGGGATAATAAACAAGGAGGGAAATGAATTACAGTAGATGGGGTAGAGAGAGAAGATGGGAGAGGAGGGGAGGGGGGATAGTAAGGGATAGGAAAGGTAGCAGAATACAACAGTTACTAATAGGGCGTTATGTAAAAATGTGGATGTGTAACTGAAGTGATTCTGCAATCTGTATTGGGGGTAAAAATGGGAGTTCATAACCCACTTGAATCGAATGTATGAAATATGATATGTCAAGAGCTTTGTAATGTTTTGAACAACCAAAAAAAAAAAAAAAAAAGATAACTACTCCAGGAAAAACCAATTCAATTTGAGAATTATGTTTTGGAAAGTCTATAGTTTTTACTTGATATGCAATGGCAATTAAAAATAAAAACTCAGCCAGAAAACTAAAAAAAAAAAAAAACAAACAAAAAACTAATAAAATATTAAAAAAAAAAAGAGTTCACCAGAGAAGGGCTGCAGCTTAGTGGCAGAGGATTTGCATAAAGCACATGGGAGGCCCTAGGTTTGATCCCTAGTGTCACACACACACAAAAAAATTCACTAGTCTGACTCAGTAAGAAAAGGCATTCCCAGCAGAAGTGATATCAGATACCAAGGCACAGAGCCAGAAAACTGTGGCACATTCAGAGATTTCAAGTACATTGATGTAGGTACAGCACAGAGCATAAGGAAAAATGGCAACAGGTGAGGGTGGAAAAGTCAACCAAAGCAGATCAAGAAGGGCTGAGGATGAAAAATGCTCTAATGTCAATGTCTTATCTTGCTGGTGGTGAGATCACTAAAACCTCCTAAATAGGAAGGAGGGGAGTGATCAGCA
Source organism: Ictidomys tridecemlineatus (assembly GCF_052094955.1). Lineage (NCBI taxonomy): Eukaryota > Metazoa > Chordata > Mammalia > Rodentia > Sciuridae > Ictidomys > Ictidomys tridecemlineatus. The sequence goes on along the minus strand of NC_135480.1, from coordinate 91,949,599 downwards.
AGGCAGGAAGGGAGCATTCATTCACCAGGACACCAGCCCCTCTGGTGAACTCTTGACATCCATCCCCAGCAGACCCAGCCTCTCAGGGCAGAGGGTGCCTGTTCATTTTTGCATCTCCAAGGCCTGGCACATGGTGGGTGCTCTACAAATGTACTTAGGGTTGTCTTACCCAGCAAGCTTCACTTTTCTTCTTTTTGTCCTTGTTTGAGGTGAATGGCAAATTACTGACACAAATCTTACAGAGAAAAGAATACATTGTCAACTGTTAGATACTCTGTTTCCTCTTATTGCTTAGGAACTCTGGACAACAAGTACATGTTGAATGAAATAAAAGAAATGAACGAACAAGGAAAATATTTTAAAAAGTGAGACAGAGTGACAGTATAAGGTTCTGAAGCTAGAAGAAACACTAGAGAAAATAATTAGAGCTGGGTGGTGGGGGGTGCATCCCTATTAAGCCAGCTACTTGGGAGGCTGAGGTAAATTCAAGGCCAGCATGCCCAACTTAGCAAGACCCCTGTCTCAAAATTAAACAACAACAACAAAAAAAAGGTTGAGGATGTAGCTCACTGGTAGAGCAGAGTTCAAGCCAGAGTTCAAGTCCCAGTACTGTAAAAGGAAGAAGAAAGCACACATCCAGTAATTTAACAGAAATTCATAAATCACTGCAGCAAGGCTGGACTATATCAGGCTTTCTTGTGGCAGTTGGGTTGTTTTAGTAAAGCAAGACAATAGCTAGTTGTGTTTAAAAGATGGCTCCTGGGGACTGGGGTTGTGGCTCAGTGGTAGAGCACTTGCCTAGGATGTGTGAGGCACTGGGTTTGATTCTCAGCACTGAATATAAATAAATAAATAAATAAATAAATAAATAAATATGTATGTATGTATAATAAAGTCTATCAACAACTAAGAAAATATCTAAACAACAACAACCACAACAAAGTTGTCCCCTGGCACATAGTTTTAAAATTCTCTTTATTGGCTCTAAAGATGGTGGTAGGAGCTGCCTCACAGTCCAGGAAAAAAAAAAGAGGAATATGGTCACGATTAGAGGAAGGAGCAGCCCTACCAGTGGCTGATGGAAAGGCCCATCTCAGTGGCATTAAAGTGTGTAGGGGGCACTTGTGGCTCCTGCAGTTTCTACTTTGCATTCTCAGATCCAAAGAGAACAATGCCTGGAGCTTTCAGCCTCACCAAAGAGCCCAGGCTACTAAGGTGACATCGAAACCAGAGGTGGTTTTTTTTTAGTTGTAGATAGACACAATATCTTTGCTTTATTTATTTATTTTATGTGGTGCTGGGGACCGAACCCAGTACCTCATGCATGCGAGGCAAGGGCTCAACCACTAAGCTACAACTGCAGACCCCAAACCAGAGGGTTTAAAAGGAGTTTTAAAGAGCCATGACATATTTTGTTGAAATAATCATGCACATCCTCACCACAGATGACATGGTGAAGAGTCTTGGAATGTCTGTGAAGACTTATTGGGTTAAGCATAATTTCTCTGAAACGTTAAAAAGAAAAAAAAAAAAAAAAGGGAGGCAATCCGTAAATCAGATTGGATCCCTTCGGCACCTCATCTCCCCTGGGAACTTTCCTGTGGCAGCTGTAACAGGAGAAGGTTGAAGTGCATCTTCAGTCTCAACGTGGCTCCCTAAAAGCAGACCAATTGCTAGATTCCACTATAGAGATTGTCCAATAATCGGTCTGTTTGGGGGGCCAGGAAACCAGTATTTTATCCTATTTATTTGTTTGTTTTTTTTGCCGCTGAAGATTGAATGCAGGACCTTGTGCATGCTAAAAGTTCTCTCTGCCACCGGCTCCTTCCTGAGCCATAGGTACTTTTAAAACAGCTCTCCTGTTAATGGTAGTATGAGCCAGGGTGGAGAACCAGTGAGCTCTGAGGTTCACACGATAATGAATTCAAATTCTTATCTCTCTAAGTTCAAGGAAGCATTTCTATAGAGAATATTTTTGATAAAGGTTGTAGTGTTCTCAGCCCTGGTTCCTGACCCTTCCAAGAACTGTCTGTCTCCATCATCTCTTGATTTTCTTTCCTGTGGGTCTTAGGCTTTCACCCTTGCTGCCTTCTGTTGTTTACCTTCCAAACATGCTAAGTTTCCCTGATCCTTGGCAAGACAATGAAAACCCTGTCCTCAACCCCTGCTGCCTATTCTTTGAACTCTTTGCCCATCCCTGTTCTCCTTCCTTTCATCATTTTTTTGGAAACAGCCGTCTGTTTGGTGCAGTCAATTGCAGGTCTTCTGTTCCCTCGGCCCGTTGAAATCCACTTTGGATATTCCCACCAACAAAAAATTTGCCTTCAAAAGTCCAGCAGCTTCCAGTGTACCAGTCGTCCTGTTTCCTTAGCCACCCTGCCATTCTCTCTGCAGTGTCTGACACTCTGTATTGATGATCTCTTCCTTCTTAAGGTGCTTCTTCTAGCCTAACTTCTCTGTCATGGCATTCTCAGAATTTCTTATCTTTTTCTGACCATTGCAAACTATTGGGAAAATAGGGAAGTGTATGTTTGGACTGACAAGGACTGACAATCAATTTACATTCTTTTGTTTAACAAATATTTATTTAGTGATTACAAAGGGCCAGTTATCTATGGCTACATAAGAAATTAGCATAATCTTTGTGGCTTAAAAACAACTCGTATCTATTATCTTTTTGTGGATCAGAAATCTGAGCACTGCTTAGCTATGCTTTCTGCTTCAAGGTCTCTCACTGCATCATGGTGTTGGCCTGGGCTGGACTCTAATCTGAAGATTCAGCCGGGATAGGATCCACTACCAAGCACTAAACTTCTTTTTTTTTTTTTTTTCTTAATGATGTTGTGTCCGCCGAGAACTAAAAAATAAATATTTAATTATATATTAATATTTCTTAAATATTTATTTTTTAGTTCTCGGCGGACACAACATCATTGTTTGTATGTGGTGCTGAGGATCGAACCTGGGCCACACGCATGCCAGGCGAGCGCGCTACCGCTTGAGCCACATCCCCAGCCCCAAGCACTAAACTTCTAATGTGCAGGCAACATTGACAGTCGCTGCTTCTAGAAGGGCAGTTGAAGAAACAGAGTCTTCAGAGAGTGAAAAGATGACAAATTGTCCAATGCTTACCGAACAGAGAGAATTTAACTAGAGTTAAAACTGAATTTAAAGAAGTCTCTCTCTCTCTCTCTCTCTCACACACACACACACACACACACACACACACACATTTCAAATAGCATATAACAGCTTAACTAAAATGATCACTGATTGGATGGTCAATTAAATGGGGAACATGTCTTCATGAGACTGAGGAGGTGGTCAGAAATGTAAAAGAGAATAAAAATGTAGCCTCTCAAAATCCAATAATTTAATTTTTATGCACATGAAGTAAGCAATAAAATGAAATAAGGAACTACTTGCAAAAAATTTAATATTTCCCTTTGTGTTTAGCGAGAGAGAGAGAGAGAGAGAGAGAGAGAGAGAGAGAGAGAGAGAGAGAGAGAGTGTGTGTGTGTGTGTGTATGTGTGTATGTGTGTTATGGATAGAACTTACTTGCAAGTTATTCTGATATCTTCTTTTATTTTCTAGGAATATTTTGAAAACCATTGCTCTGGGCCAGATGTTGTCCTTGTGTATATGTGGGACAGCCATCACCAGCCAGTATTTGACAGAAAAGTACCAAGTGAACACCCCCATGCTTCAGAGCTTTATCAACTATTGCTTACTGTTCCTAATTTATACAATGATGCTGGCATTTCAGTCAGGTAGGTCAAATGTGGAAATTACCTTTTCAATAAAATTATCTTCAAAAAGATGTTCTGCTTTTAGACGCTTAAAAAATAAAACAGTGCAAAACCAAGAAAGAAAACAGTAGCATTAATTATAAAAGTTATTAGAAAAAAATGACACTTTTAAAGTCTGAAAGTAGTGACTAGAAATTTATGCATAACTCTCTGAAGTTGTTGATTAAAATCAAGTATGTAGCACCAGCTATTTGTAACGGGGTAGAAGTTGTAAAAAAAAAAAAGTGTAAATGTTAGATCTCATTTTTTTTTTCTTCTCTCCTCTGGTTGATAAAATTAAGAGCCAATATCAGAAACACTTGAAAAGTCAAGAACTTTACTTTCCAAAATACCTAGCTCCAGCCAAGGGGAGAATGCTGCATACGCATGGATTACATGTGGATCAAGTCCATTTTGAGAGTGACAAAGATGAGAACTTGGCAAAGAATTAACATCATTATTGCTAGCACCATTAGAAACCCATTAGAAAATTGTTGAATTATTGTTTCTAGCTAGTTACACAAAAATGGGAAAAGCTAGACTTTTTTTTTGTGTGTGTGTGTGGTGTTGGAAATCAGACCCAGGGTGTTGGTCACATGAGGCTCACACTGAGCTCCACCAGAGCCCCAGGCATCATTTTGATCGCTTAACTCGTTTGTTATATATGGACTCATGGAAGCCTCATAGCTCAGGTGTTATATTATCCTCATTTAACAGAAGAGGAAGCAGGTGTGCAGCACTTAGATCACTTGCTTTAGGTTATGTTGGTGGTAACTGGTAGAACCAGGAATTCAACCTAGGCAGCCTGTCCCAGATACCATGCTCCCATTACCTCTCTGTATTAGGGGCTGCTTGTCTTGCAGTCCTAAAGTCCTTCTCACAAGAAAAGAAGAACATAGTATCGCCAGATCAATTAAAAAAGATTCAGTTCAGGAGCATGAAGAAAATGGGCAACCCAGCTGACTAGGTTTCATCATATTTAAAATTACCAGTGTGGCATTTGTTAAAATGAATCTTAGTGCATTGGTGGAATTCCTATGTGTCAGGATCATGACTTTTTTTTTTCTTAAAGAAAATAGAAACTAGTTGTGAGAGGGGAAAACATGTTTGGGAGTGGGGGAGCACCACATTTGGCAAGAGTTCTAGAAGTTGGAAGCAAAACCAGTACATGGTTTGCAGACCTAGACCTTGCTCTTTTCTGGAAGCCCTGGACTTCAGGAAGTCAAGGCGATTCATAAGTGCATCATGAGGTCCTCCTAAGGAATGCTTGTTGTGTGCTTTCCATGGATCTTACATCTAGGAAGACTTACTCTGTTTTCAGGATATTCCTGCCAATTGGATTTTAATGATGTTTATTTGGTTATGATTCTCATCAGTTTTATTTCTTTTTAAAAAAAATTTTTTAGTTATACCTGAACACAATATATTTGTTTATTTAGTTTTATGTGGTGCTGAGGATCAAACCCAGTGCATCACACGTGTGAGGCAAGTGCTCTGCCACTGAACCACAACCGAAACCCACTAGTTTGATTTCTTCATGGGTTATTTTACCATAAAGCTTCCCCTATCCATGCCAACTCAATGTCTCCTGTGACACTCGATTCTCCAAAGTATTGACTCTTTGTTAATATGAATAAACAAGATTTGATGGAATAAAAGGTGTTTGTTTAGTTGTATGGCTGGGCCTTTTCCTAAGCTTATCACTGGCTTCCTTTCACTTAACAGTTCATCTTTTTCAAAAGAAAGACCACTTGCAGAGTTTCCTTTGAAGAAGCCCATGAATGGAGGTTAAGTAACCAGTTAATTCACAGGAAAACATTTCATTTCCTAGAATAGTCTGTGGCTAGTCAGAAATAGTGACATCCACGCTCATCTGGATATTGTACTTCTTTGACAACAGGAAACAAAATTTAACCACTTTTCTCTCAATTTCTTTCTGGTGTTTTCATTGACTACTTGGTCTATGGTGACACCTTAACTTGAGTATCATCTAGAAAAAATATGACTCTGCTAAGGTGGTGCAGGAGTTTGGATTCTGGGTAATGAAACTTAGGTGGGACCACTTTCAAAATACACAATACAGAATACAGATCAGAGAGTCCTGGCTTGAACGCTCTGATCTCCAGATGAATATGTGTTTTATTATTTTCAAGTAACATGAACTAATCCAGCATTCTTTCAACCAGGCAGTGATAACCTTTTAGACATCTTGAAAAGGAAATGGTGGAAGTACATTCTGCTGGGACTGGCAGATGTGGAAGCGAATTACACGATCGTCAGAGCATACCAATACACCACTCTAACCAGTGTCCAGGTGAGAGGGAGCCTTCTGACCACTGTGGGTTTTACAGCTTCAAGAGGAGAACATGTGCTTATGTGTGCTAACTAATTTTATTGAAATCTGTTTACTTGAAGAAAAACCTAAACACAGGTGTATGATATCTGTTTTCCAGTAGAGCACATGCAGTAATGAGTAATGTTGCCTGGAATTAGTAAAAAATGTATACATATTAATCATTTCCTAAACCACTAATGCTAGAGCAGTTTAGAACAATTCCTACCAAAATAAGCACAAATATTTAGTTGGCAGTTGGTACTGTGATGTTGACAGGAGTTCTGTTTTATGCGTTGCTCATACATGAAAGTGGATGTATCCTTATACTACAGAAAAATTGGAGGTTTGCAAGCAAAGGAACCTATTGAAGGAGCCTATTAAACATCTTGGGGAGAGAGGGTAAGAGAGCCAAAGGTAGAACTCTCATCCCTATTTCTTTATTAATTTTATTCTTGCAGGGTTGAGAGAAAAATGCTCCTATATAGCATTAATTTCCAACTTTTTGGAGTTGAGGAAGACTTAATTTCAGTTGTTTAAATGTTAGTGGGAATGCTATGTATTAATACCAACTTATCATTACTAGCAACAAAATGTATATGGAGATGGAAGTGAAATGGACTCCATGTTTAAACTTCGAAGTTCTATGAATTTATACCTTTTTGATATATTACTTTTCTCACTATACAGTTTGTATTAGACCTACAAATTTTAGCAACTGTGGAAAAATTAAAGTGAAATTAAACTCATTTCACTGGAAAAGGTAAAGACTGACAAAAATCTATTTTTTCTATATGAACATACATTAAATGTTATTCCCAGAATGTGTTTTATTAAATACTTTTTTCCCCCCTATAACATTGTGCTAAGCATCATCCTCAGCAAACCCTTTGGTTTTTTCACTGGTATAGCTTAACATTCCCAGATAGGAAATGATTTGTTAAGACAGACATTGTTTTAGTCACCAAAATTCCTGACAAGAATAGTTAGAGGGGGAAAAGTTTATTTTGGCTTGCAGTTTTGGAGTTCTCAGTCCATAGATGACTAACTGCATAGCTCTGAGCCCAGGGTGAGGCAGAACTCTTGGCAGAGGAGCATGGTAGAGGAAAACAGCTCAGGATGTGGTAACAGGAAGTAGAGGGAGCTCTCCTGGGACAAAATTCATACCCAAAGGCTGGCTCCCAGTAGCCTATGTACTCCAGCCACACCCTACCTGCCTACAGTCACCACCAGTTAATCCATATCAGTGGGATAAGCCATCCCATCAAGTTACACTCAAAACCTAATCATATCACCTCTGAACATTCTTGGGTCATCTCACACATGAGCTTTCAAGGGACACCTCATATCTAAACTGTAAGCTGAACACCATAGGAGGCACACAAAGAACCTAGAATTTCATAAAAATTATAAGCAGAGTTACGTAAAGGATGAAGTTTGTCACAAGGAGGAGTGAGTACATATAGAAAATGTCATTTTCTTGTCACATCTACCCTTATAATTTCAGATACCTTTTTCTTTTTTTGATGCTAGAGAGTGAACTCAGATACATTTTAATTACTTGATTTCAGTTTTCAGAAACTTTGATATCTGACTAGTAATGATGAACAGTTTTTTAATTAGTTCAAGGTCTACACACAGTTAAACAAAATACTTACCTTGGATTTTCTTTAAGGGGGGGGTGGGGTACCAGGAAGTGAACCCAGGGGTGCTTGATCACTGAGCCACATCCACAGCCAGTTTTATTTTTTATTTTGAGACAAGGATCTCCCTAAGTTGCTTAAGTCCTTACTACGTTGCTGAGACTGACTTTGAACTTGCGATCCTCCTGCCTCAGCCTCCTTAGCTTCTGGGATTACAGGCATGTACCAACATGCCCGGCTTACCTGTTGCAACTGAAGTTCATGCTTTTTCCTATTGAAAACAATTTCTTATATGTTAGCCTGTAAGGGGGGTCCGGCGGAACGTCGGAGGGAGAGACCACACAAGAGACTTACTCCATGCAATTGGCAAAAGGGGATTTATTGGGGATCCATTCCAGCGCGCTGGGACTCTGTGCCCACTCAAGAAGGGAGAGCAGCTCAGAGCCCAGAGCAGAGGTCAAGCAGAGCTTAAGTACACTTTTTGGAGAGGGCGGTGGGCTTTGCATACATCAGAACAAATCATCATGAGGCGCGGGGAAATTGAACAACAACTCTGAGACGTGATTGGCACATTCATTGGCGGGAACAGGTCGGGTGGGGGTGATTGGTCATTCCTAAGCGGGTTACACATTCAAACTGATTGGTTCGGGCCCTGTGACGAACTGCACAGGGCCCTAGGCTAAATGGCCAGTAGGGCGTTGTTTTAACTATCTCAGGAATCTGGGTGTAACAGAGGAATTTAATAATACCTAATCTTTTACATTCAAGCTTTCCAGCTTAGAAACTTTACCCTTTCAAGCCCCTTAGAAAAACCTAAGCATTTGATTGTCAAGTCACATACTTCTGGTCTTAGCAAAGAATATATTATTTCAGAAAAAGCATCTTGCTTCTAGCAGCAGAGATGCCTATGATTGGATTTATTCAAGTTGATTCTCTGTTAAAGTAAATCTCTGACTAGGGAAATCTGAAAATGTGGAAATTTGGATTAGAAGGTCTTTGTACCTCCTTCTTAAGGATTCCTTTCTCGTAATTACAGGTTGTTCATTGAAGTTCATGGTGTGGCCTTGGGTTTCTACTCCTGTCTCTTCCCACTCTACTGCCACATCTGCCCATCCCCTACCCTATCTTCTCCTCTCTTTTGCCACTGTATTTTTTTTCTAGAATATAATCTAGAAATCTGTTTTGAAGTCGTCTCCCCTTTCTCTAAGGCTTACTTCAATGTGGCTATCTTTTCTATATGCTATTGTTCTTTTTTATTTTATTAAAATATATATTTATTTTGTTATATATGATGGCAGAATGCAATTCATTTCATATTACATGTATATTGCACAATTTTTGAAGTCTCTGGTTGTACACAAAGTATCTTCACACCATTCGTGTCTTCAAACATGTACTTAGGGTAATGATGTCTAACTCATTCCACCATCTTTCCTGCCCCCAAACTCTCTCCCTTCTCCTCCCTCCCCTTTGCCCTATTTAAAGTTCCTCCATTCCTCCTATGCTCCCTCCCAATTGCCATTATGAGTCAACATCCTCATATCAAAGAAAACATTTGTTTTTTTGGATTGGCTTAGTCACTTAGCATGTTATTCTTCAACTCCATCCATTTACCTGCAAATGCCATTATTTTATTCTCTTTTAATGCTGAGTAATGTTCCATTGTGTATATATACCAAAGTTTCCCTATCTGTTCATCTACTGAAGGGCATCTGGGTTGGTTCCACAATTTAGCTATTGTGAACTGTGCTGCTATGAACATTGATGTGGCTGTGTCCCTGTAGTATACTGTTTTTAAGTCCTTTGGGTATAGACCAAGGAGAGGGATAACTGGGTCAAACAGTGGTTCCATTCCCAGTTTTACAAGGAATCTCCATACTGCTTTCCATATTGGCTGCACCAATTTGCACTCCCACCAGCAATGTATGAGTGTGCCTTTCTCCCCACATCCTCACGAAAGAACACTTATTGTTGTTTGTATTCTTAATAGCTGCCGTTCTGACTGGAGTGAGATGAAAACTTAGAGTAGTTTTGATTTGCATTTCTTTAATTGCTAGAGATGTTGAACTTTTTTTTATATGTTTGTTGATTAATTGTATACCCTCTTCTGAGAAGTGTCTGTTCAGTTCCTTGGCCCAATTGTTGATTGGGTTATTTGTTTTTGTTTTTTTTTTTTTTTGGTGTAAAGATTTTTGAGTTCTTTATATATCCTAGAGATCAGTGCTCTTTCTGATGTGCTTGTGGTAAAGACTTGCTCCCATTCTGTAGACTCTCTATTCACTTCATTGATTGTTTCTTTTGCTGAGAAGAAGCTTATGATTTTGAGTCCATCCCATTTATTGATTCTTGGTTTTAATTCTTGCACTATAGGAGTCTTATTAAGTAAGTTGGGGCCTAATCCGACATGATGGAGATTGGGGCCTACTTTCTCTTCCATTAGGTGCAAGATCTCTGGTTTAATTCCTAGGTCCTTGATCCACTTTGAGTTGAGTTTTGTGCATGGCGAGAGATAGGGGTTTAACTTTATTTTGTTGCATATGGATTTCCAGTTTTCCCAGCACCATTTGTTGAAGAGGCTATCTTTTCTCCAATGTATGTTTTTGGCATCTTTGTCTAATATAAGATAACTGTAATTATGTGGGTTAGTCTTTGTGTCCTCTATTCTGTACCATTGGTCTACAAGTCTATTTTAGTGCCAATAGCATGCTGTTTTTGTTACTATTGCTCTGTAGTATAGTTTAAGGTCTGGAATAGTAATGCCACCAGCTTCACTCTTCTTGCTAGGAATTGCTTTGGCTATTCTGGGTCTCTTATTTTTCCAGATTAATTTAATGATTACTTTTTCTATTTATATGAGGAATGTCATTGGAATTTTGATTGTCATTGCATTGAATCAGTATAGTGCTTTTGGTAGTATGATCATTTTGATAATAATACTAATAATACTAATTCTGCCTATCCAAGAACAAGGTAGATATTTCCCTCTTTAAGGTCTTTTTAAATTTCTTTATTTAGCATTCTGTAGTTTTCGTTGTAGAGGTCTTTCACCTCTTTCATTAAGTTGATGCCCAAGTATTTTATTTTTTTTTTTGAGGCTATTGTAAATGAGGTAGTTTTCCTCATTTCCCTTTCAGAGGATTTGTCACTGATGTACAGAAATGTCTTTGATTTATGGGTATTGATTTTACATCCTGCTACTTTGATGAATTCATTTATTAGTTCTAGAAGATTTCTGATGTAATTTTTTTGTGTCTTAAGGTATAGAATCATATAGTCAGCAAATAGTGCTAATTTGAGTTCTTCTTTTCCTATCCATATCCCTTTAATTTTTTTCAACTGTCAAATTGCTGTGGCTAGAGTTTCAAGAATTATGTTAAATAGAAGTGGTGAAAGAGGGCATTCCTGCCTTGCTCCAGTTTTTAGAGGGGATGCTTTCAATTTTTCTCCGTTTAGAATGATATTGTCCTGGGGCTTAGTATAAATAGCTTTTACAATGTTGATATGTTTCTGATATCTCTAGTTTTTCTAGTGTTTTGAACATGAAGCTGTGCTGTATGTTGTCAAATGCTTTCTCTGCATCTATTGAGATGATCGTATGATTTTTATCTTTGAAGCTATTGATGTGATGCATTACATTTATTGATATCTGTATATTGAACCAACTTTGCATCCCTGAGATCAATTCCACTTGTTTGTGGTGCACTATCTTTTTGATATGTTTTTGTATTCGATTTGCTAGAATTTTATTGAGAATTTTTGCATCTATATTCATTAGAGATATTGGTCTGAAGTTTTCTTTCTTTGATGTGTGTTTGTCTGGTTTTGGAATCAGGGTGATATTGGCCTCATAGAATGTGTTTGGAAGTGCTCCCTCTTTTTCTATTTCTTGAAATAGTTTGAGGAGTATTGGTATTCTTCTTTAAAGGTCTTGTAGAACTCAGCTGTGTATCATCCAGTCCTGGGCTTTTCTTGGTTGGTAGGCTTTTGATGGTGTCCTGTATTTCCTTGCTTGAACTTGATCTGTTTAAATTGTGTATATCATCCTGATTTAGTTTGGCATATCATATGCCTCCAGAAATTTGTTGATGCCTTTGATATTTTCTATTTTTTGGAGTACAGATTTTCAAAATAATTTCTAGTTATCTTCTGTATTTCTGTAGTGTCTGTCATGATTTTTCCCTTTTCATCACGGATATTAGTAATTTGAGTTTTCTCTCTCCTTCTCTTTATTAGCATGGCTAATGGTTTATCAATTTTATTTATTTTTTTAAAAGAACCAACTGTTTGTCAGTTTTTTCAGTTGTTTCATTTTCATTGATTTCAGCTCTTATTTTAATTATTTCCTGTCTTCTACTGCTTTGGGGGTTGATTTGTTCTTCTTTTTCTAAGGCTTTGAGATGTAATGTTAGGTCATATATTTTTCGACTTTTTTTTCTTTGAAGGAATGAACTCCACACAATGAAATTTCTCTTAGAACTGCCTTCATAGTTCCCAGAGATTTCAATATGTTGTATCAGTGTTCTCATTTCCCTCTAAAACTTTTTAAATCTCCTCCTTGATATCTTTTGCAACCCATTGTTCATTCAATAGCATAGTATTTAGTCTGTAGGTGTTGGAATAGCTTTTATTTTTTGTTTTAGCATTGATTTCTAATTTCATTCCATTATACTCTGATAAGAATGCAGGGTAGTATCTCTACATTTTTGTATTTACTAAGAGTTTCTTTGTGGCATAATATATGGTCTATTTTAGAGAAGGATCCATGTGCTAATGAGAAGAAAATGTATTCGCTCGTTGATAAATAAAATGTTTTATATATGTCTTAAGTCTAAGTTATTTATTGTATTATTTAGTTCTACAGTTTCTTTGTTTAGCTTTTATTTGGAAGATCTATCCAGTGGTGAAAGAGGTGTGTTAAAATCACCCAGAATTATTGTGTTGTGGTCTGTTTGATTCCTGAACTTGAGAAAATTTGATTGATGAACATAGATGCTCCATTGTTTGGGGCATACATATTTATAACTGTTATGTCTTGTTGATGTATGGTTCCCTCAAGTGGTATAAAATGTTCATCTTTATCCCTTTTGATTAACTTTGGCTTAAAGTCTACTTTATTTGATGTGAGGGTGGAAACCCCTGCTTATTTACGCAGACCATGTAAATGGTGCATTTTATCCCAACCTTTCACCTTCAGTCTGTTGACGTCTTTTCCTATGAGGTGAGTCTCTTGAAGGCAGCATATTGTTGGGTCTTTTTTTAATCCAATCTGCCAGTCTATGTCTTTTGATTGGTGAGTCTAGGCCATTAACATTCAAGGTTATTATTGAGACCTGATTTGTATTTTTGGTCATTTTGTTTATTTTTGGTATTTAACTTGACTTGGTTTCTCCTTTGGTTGGCTTTTCCTTTATTGTCGTTCTTCCCTTTGCAGATTTTCATTGTTGTTTTTTTATTTCCTCCTCCTGGAATATTTTGCCAAGAATGTTCTGTAGTGCAGGCTTTCTTGTTATAAATTCTTTTAGCTTTTGTTTAGTACAGAAGGTTTTTATTTCATTATCAAATCTGAGGCTTAATTTTTCTGGATATAAGATTCTTAGTTGGCATCCATTATCTTTCAGAGCTTGGTGTATGTTGTTCCAGGATCTCTGGCTTTGACAGTCTGGGTTGAAGAATCTGCTGAGACCTGAATTGGTCTTTCCTTATAGGTAATCTGATTTTTTTTCTCTTGTGGCCTTTAAAATTCTATCCTTATTCTGTATGCTAGGCATTTTTGTTATAATGTGTCTTATTGTAGATCTGTTGTTATTTTGTACATTTGGTGTCTTATAGGCCTCTTGTATTTGATTTTTCAATTCATTCTTCATGCTTGGGAAATTTTGTGATGTTATTTCATTGAAGAGACTGTGTATTCTTTTGGTTTGAATCTCTGAACCTTCCTCTATCCTAATAAATCTTAAATTTGGTGTTTTGATGCTATCCCATAATTCTTGAATGTTCTCTTCATTGTTTCTTACCATCTTCATTGTGAGGTCAGCTTTATTTTCAAGATTGTGTATTTTGTCTTCATTGTCTGAGGTCCTGTCTTCCAAGTGATCTAGTATGTTGATGATGCTTTCTATTGAGTTTTCTATTTGGCTTATTGTTTCTTTCATTTCATGAATTTCTGTTGTTGTTGTTGTTTTTCCCCAGAATCTCTCTTTCTTGAAGTAATCTCTTGCTACCTGTCTTTGCTCTCTTATCTCTTTGTTGGTGTGATTGATTTTTGCCTGTATATGCTCATTTAGGTCATTCTTTAATTCCCAGATCATTTAGTTATGAATATTCTGAACTCCTTCTCTGACATTTCATCTACTGTGCCATCTGTGGATTCTATTGTAGTATTTTGCTTTGTTTGGGGCACTTTCCTCCCTTGGTTTTTCATGATGTCTCTGTGTGTTCCTCTCTTGCAGTATAGATCTGAGGTATTACAGCTTTGCCCTATTGTCTTATAATGTCCCTGCAGGTTACCAATACCTCACCTTTAAGGGGGAGATTAACATTACAGCACTCAATGTACCCAATGTGCAACCATAGATCCGTTAGTTTCTATTTTTACATTTACAGTTTTGTTGCTATAATCAGAAATGATGAGTTTGGTTATCTTCTACCATATAGTTGATGGGTTTGCATAATGGTTTACAGTTTCTAATGGTAGAAGTGGTGGCTTGGGGGTGGGCTGAGATGTTTGTGAGGTAGGATGTTAGTAGGAGAAACAAGAGAGAGGCAACCCTATGCAAGACTGCCTGTTACCTTAGCAACAGGATAACTGCTAGCACCCCTAGTAAAGATACCTCTGGTGCAGCCAGGCTCACAGGGACTTTGGTGACATCTTACTAGGTCCTTATTGTTGTCCCTTGATAGAAGCCACGATATGCCAGTTTTGGGGCAGTGGCAGCTTCAAGCCTATATGTACCCTGATGTTGAGCCGTGGAGTCACACTTTGGTGAATAAGGAACCCCAGCTCAGGCTAGGCCTCTCTCTGGGTCACCAGGCCGCGTGGAGCTGCGGAGCTTCTAATATGATCTAACTCGTTTTTATATCCGTGTCTCCCTACTCCTGTCCTCAGGGTCTCACTTAGTGCCCTCTTGTTGTGGCTCTATAATGCTTTTTAAAGATGAAGTGGGAATCTTGGAACTGAAGGCATCGAAGAAGACACCCGTCAGCAAGAATACATTTTTGAAAATTTGGTTCATGTGGATAAATGACTGAAGGTGTTAGGTATCAGATGAGAAGTTATGGAATTTTAGAATAGGAGTGAACCTGAGATCATTTGGTCTGATCCCTTCATTCCATGTTTTAACTCAGAGAGTGACTGGCTTGAGATCACAGAGTCAGCTGGTCCATGTCAGGGACAGAGCCGAAGCGTCTGAGGCTTTTCCCATGACAGCAGCTTCCTCATAAGGTCATTTGTGGCCTACTGAAATTGCTACAGGTAGAGCAGATTCAAGTTTGATTTTAAGATGCAGTTTTTGGATAGGGAGTCTTTTGTGACAGTTTCGAGTGAACTTTTTCTACTTTTTTTTTTTTTTTTTTGTTTGAGAACTTTGTTAAGCTATGATGGGTTCTGCTGGTGTCTTCCGGGACAGCCTATTATCATTTGCATCATTTAATGGCTTGTTATTCAGGAAAACTCAATAAAGCACTTAGGAGATTAGAGAATTGCAGCTGGAATAAATAACAAGGCAAGGTGCCCATTTCTACATGGTGTGTTGGATTCCAGTGATGATATTGCAGTAAAAGGCAGATAGGATCAGACAGGCTGCTGGAGATTTAGAGATCTGCCCTGTCTATGACTAAACAGATTCAGAGAGAATCATGGACAAGAGTTAAACAAATAACCAAATCAAACCAAACTGACCAACTAAATAACAACAAAAATCAGGGTAATCCAAACCCAGCAGTTTTGGGATATTATTTGTGTAAGGCATATATATACTTGAATGCATCATGAATTATCCTTATTTATATTTTATCCTTGAATTTACATAGTTTTGCAAAATTAAGAACTAAGTGCCATCTTTATTTTTCTTTTATTTTGCAAATAGTTTTGGATTTGTTATAATTTTGACACCCTTAATGTCCCTGTCTTTGAGATGGGCAATATCAGGGTACAAGTGTTTTCTGGACCTAGGATTAACAGGTGATGGAGGAGCATGTGATGAAAACAAGCAAGAGTTTGAACAAACCATTGTCTCATGTCATGGGGTCACATACTCATCAGGGAGAGGGTTCTACTTGCTCTTTCAATGTGACCTTTACTTCTTTGTAGCACATTCCCCTCTTGCAGTTACTTATCTGGTTTTGTGATTATTTATTCCATATCTGTTACCCTTGTATAACTCCTGAGGACAGGCCTTGTATCTATCTTGTTCACCTCTGTATTCCCACCTCCTCTTACAGTGTCTTGCACATGTCAAGTGCTTAATAAATATTTGTTGACTGAGTAAAGAGATGAATGCAGGAAGGAAAGTTTGCCTTCTGGATTTTAGGATAAACATAAGTGGGAGTGTAGAGGTAAATTGCATATGCCCCTGAACAGAATTTTTGGGTTCAGCAACCAGCCATCCCACTTTGGACAATATGGTTTTGGGCAACTCTTTTCTTCTCTCTGTGCTTTTGTTTTCTCATGTATAAAATGTGATTATAATTCCAAGCTCACAGGGTTGTTGTAAGGATTTTTAAATGAGTTAGTCCAGGTAAAGCACTTAGCATACAGGACTGGCAATAATAAATGCCCAAGAAATACTGCTTCCTATTATTATTAGCCATTTTTTAGCTTATGAGAGACTTTTGAAGCTGTTTATTTTTCTTTCCTTGAAGCTTTTGGATTGCTTTGGGATTCCTGTGTTGATGGCTCTCTCGTGGTTTGTTCTTCGTGCAAGATACAGAGTGATCCACTTCATTGCTGTGTTTGTCTGTCTGTTGGGGGTAGGAACCATGGTTGGTGCAGACATCTTAGCTGGGAGGGACGACAACTCAGGTAAGAACTTGTGTGTTATTTCTTTGTGGTTCAGTCACAGAAAAGTTTTGCTCATGTTAGCACTTTTAGTTTTGCAAAGATGCAGTCAAAGGCAGTAAACATGTCCTGGTTAACTATCTTTTACATTTTATTATCAGCTGTACTTGTTTCTGGTGTTTTGTAACTGTTTCCACAAAACAATCTTCCTGTTCCTACTGGCCCACAGTCATTCCCTGCTCTTTTTTTTTTTTCTTCTCAGTAAATAGTTTCTGGTTTTGTCTCATGAGAGAGTTGTTTCTTTGTATATTTGCAATCATCTTCTTTTGGTATGAACATTTAGATTAGTTACTGAAAAATCTATTGTAGAGTCTTCTTGTTTTTCTGTTTTTATCAAAAATGAGACTTGGTGTTCACTGGTGACATCTAAAGTCACTGTAGATGACTTTGGTGAAATTTAGACTTTGTGTCAGATTTAGACAAGAGCGTTTCCATGCTTCCTGCCCTGTGGTTTTTAATATATCCCCTTCCACAAATTCCATGAATTTGTCAAGTTATAGAATCACTTTCTGAGGCCTCATATTATGGAATATATTATTTTCCAGTTATTGAGGAGTAAAAATATGAAAACTTTGCCATATAGTGAGAATTGTATGAACTTCTAGAAACCAGGGTTAAATAAAAATCTTACTTATATGAACAGGAATCAGGTAAACCCCTAGTTCACTTATTGACAATATATTCCTCTTTGTGTCTTGCCTGCCTGTAGGGAGTGACGTGCTGATTGGTGACCTCTTGGTCCTGCTTGGAGCTTCCCTCTATGCCATTTCTAATGTGTGTGAAGAATACATTGTGAAGAAGCTGAGCAGACAGGAATTTTTAGGAATGGTGGGCTTATTTGGAACAATTATCAGTGGCATACAGTTGTAAGTGTCTAAGATTTTTCTTAAGAACGAACTAAGCAAATATATCAGAGGTTGCTTTCTAACTACTAATATTCATAAGTTCGGTTAAGCCCAAATTCACTTCTGAAATAGAAAGCTGATAAAGATTTGTTAGAGGATTGTTAAACATCAATATTATTATGTTTTATTTTCTTATGCATGTGGGATTCCATAGGATTCCTGACTACAATGTTGTGGAGGCCTTGCCAGTAAGAACTTTTTCTTTTAAAATTATTTTTGAAAAAATGTTAACATATTAACTTTCTAATCTTGTTCAAGGGAAAGGAGTATGCCATGTTTTCCTTCTATAGCTGATTGCTGTTGAAGAACACTTGCAAAGGAGTCTCACATATCATTTTTTTTTTTGGTGGTGGTGGGGTACCAGGAATTGAACCCAGGGGTGCTTAACCACTGAGCCACATCCCCAGCTCTTTTTAATATTTTTATTTAGAGACAGGGCCTCACTGAGTTGCTTAGGGCCTTGCTAAGTTGCTGAGGCTGGCTTTGAACTCGCAATCCTCCTGCCTCAGGCTTTTGAGCAGCTGTGATTACAGGTGTGTGCCAATGTACCTGGCTAAGTCTGACATATCTTTATGGACTCCTTTGGTTTTATTTTTTGTCATTTTTATTGAAGATAATTATTTCCTAAGAAAAATTCAAAAGTCAACATACTTTTGCTGAAGTATAGCAACTAAACTACTTATGAAATAGTAAAAATTAGGGCTGGGGATGTGGCTCAAGTGGTAGCGCACTCGCCTGGCATGCGTGCGGCCCGAGTTCGATCCTCAGCACCACATACAAACAAAGATGTTGTGTCCGCCGAAAACAAAAAAAAAATAAATATTAAAAAAAAATTCTCTCTCATCTCTCTCTCCCTTTAAAAAAGAAAGAAATAGTAAAAATTAATATGTGGCTCTCTCTGCAACCTCTTGTTTTTATCTTAGATTGATTGTGGAATATAAGGATATTGCCAGTATTCACTGGGACTGGAAAATTGGTATGTAAATAAATAATAATTTTGTTATCCGTGTTCTATCCCCAACTGACAAAAGGCACACCAAAAAACAAATGCTTCATTTTAATAATATTTATATGTCTTTATAAAATCACACTGATGATAGAGATTTACATTGAGTTTTCTCTGAGAATTGGTAGATGAACCCTTATAAAATTAATTTTTAATTTTTAACTCCAGGAATAGCTTTAAAAAAAAACAAACTATGAATTCTAAACAAGACTGATGACTGAACTTCGTCACACTAGCTTTCAATTAGATCTGTATTTAGGTTCTCCAACGTGTGAAAGTTGCCATCTGCTTGTTGTAATTTGTGAAGCATTAACTGGAAGCATCAAAGGTTGTGTAATCACTCACTACCTCTGGTTGCTCCTCTCATCTGACATTGCTAGGTGTCTGCACAAAAATAAAACTGAAGAAAATGTTAAGAGAGTGAAGAAAGATTTGAGCCGTATTTTTTTTTTTATTGGTTGTTCAAAACATTACAAAGTTGAGCCGTATTTAATGATGGGTGAAAAGAAGTTAAACAGTACATAAATGTCACTGAAGATTATGTACCATGCTTGAATAACTTGATTCAATTAAATAACAGAGAGAAAGAGAAAGAGAGAGAAAGAGAGAGAAAATGAATATATGTATATATTTGCACTGAGCATAGCACAAGGTTAAAGAAGTAGATACAAAGCGGAAACATTGCTATTGTGATCAGCATCCACTTGACTAGCACTGTCCCAAAGAGGATAGTTATATTGTGCCGTCTTGGAGCATTTAATTTAATGTGATGTACAAAATACAAAGATCTCTCATATCTGTCTTGGATGTTCTAAAAATACTTTATTCTGAATCCAGTTACACAAACCATACCCTAGTGACCAAACAAATAAAAGGAACAAAAGATAATGAGTGATTTCTCTTGACACATGACATTGAGTCTGTTTTTATTGACCTTTTATCACAGAATCATTTGCCCAGGGAGGATAGATAGGATAGCAGAGGGTGATAAGAGCTGTTAACTCAGTCACACTATAAGCAAGATATTATGGTCTTCATCATCCAATACTCTATTAGATTTTTAAGGTTTGTCATCTACATCACAGCTTGTATTTTGTTATTATTTTCCAGAGAACTTTGTAGTCGCATTTGCAGTACTACTATTAGGAGAAGCTTTGTAGATAGTGTGTTAAAGGATCAGGGAGTTTTATATGGCAGCCAAGCTTAAGTGACTTTGTCTTGTGATTTCTCCCCCATAATATTAGATATTCCATTTTTCCACAGCCCTGCTGTTTGTGGCATTTGCTCTCTGTATGTTTTGCCTATACAGCTTCATGCCATTGGTGATTAAAGTCACTAGTGCCACCTCTGTCAACTTGGGCATCCTGACAGCTGATCTCTACAGCCTTTTCTTTGGACTCTTTCTGTTTGGTTATAAGGTAAGAAAATAGATCATGTTCAAATAAGAACACTTACCTGGTGGAAAAGAAGTTTCTTTAAGCAGGTTTCTTTAAACTCTCTATCCAAAAATAAAACCTCATCCTCTTGACAAGGATTTCACTGGACAAGCCTAACTCCTTTTGTTTCCAAATTAGAAAATCGGTCCAAATAAGAATCGCCCTTCTGGAGTTATTCTAAAGGGCGAAATGCATTGCATTTTGTTTTTGATTTAGCCAAGAACACTAGGTTTTGGAAATGCTAATATGTGTTGCCAGGTGATAACCAAACAATCCGAGAGAGATGCTATTGACCTTGCAAACTAGACTGAGCACTTGGGGCTTTTCTCTTCACTCTTTGCCCAGATATAAAGTCTGCAACATCTGATGGAAAGGAAGGAGGAAAAGGTACATTATCACGAGTGTGTGATTGCAATGGGTTCCTCTTTGGCAGTAATCTTGTATCATAAGGGACCTGAAAGGTAGTTCAGTCCAGAGGTTTTTCAGATTTTTTTCTGTCTCCAGAGCATCACAGCACACCATAAGCATAACCCACTCCCATCATTAATATTAGTTTCTGCTAAATGCACTAATGATCAAGGGGAATAGGGTGGGAGGAAATAAATCAGCGTCCTCAGGGGAAGCAAGAGAATGAATATGTAATTTGAAAAAATTGTATCCTCAGTCTGGATCACCCTCTCTCGAGAATTACTGATTATATTATTTATTTTAGAGATGGGAAACAAAGGCCCAGGGAAGTTATATGTAGTTAAGTTGGTTAGCCTTAGTGAGCAAGGCTTTACCACTGGTTAGTGGTGAAGTCATGACCAAATCTTAAGTTGTCATCCTCTTCTTTCTCTTCTAGCAATCCAATTTTCTTTTCACTGAACTTCCTACCCCCGCCATTTTCATTTATAAAATGAGAATGTCAAGTTAATGAATTCATCATGTTGTCTCATACATCAGAGAGAACCAAATAAGTAAATATTTTTTTGACTTCACAGCCTATTTGAGAACTCTTAGGGCAGCATTTTCCATACTTTTTGATCTCAGGACACTTTGAAATGCTTAAAAATTGAGAGTTCAAGTCACTATTCCCTATTATTTATCATATTGGAAATTAAAGCTGAGAAATTTAAAAATATTCATTTATTAACACATTGAGAAAATAATAAACTCATATAGTACATAATAGCATAAATGATATTTTTATGAAAAATTATGTTGTCTAAGATTTTTTAAAAATGAAATTGATTTACATTTTTTAAAGATTAGTATATCTTATTTTTTAGTTGTAGATGGACATAATACCTTTATTTTATTTTTCATTTTTATGTATTTTTTATTCTAATTTGTTATATATGACAGCAGAATGCATTGCAATTTATATTACACAAATAGAGCACAATTTTTCATATCTCTGGTTGTATACAAAGTATACTCACACCATTCATGTCTTCATATGTGTAATTAAGATAATGATGTACATCTCATTCCACCATCTTTTTTACCCCCATGACCCCTCCCTTTCTCTCCCATCTTTTTGCCGTATCTAGAATTTGTCTAATCATCCCATGCTCCCCCTCCCAACCCCACTATGAATCAGCCTCCTTATATCAAAAAAAAATTTCTGCATTTGTTTTTTTGGGGGTTGGCTTACTTCACTTAGCATTGTATTCTCCAACTCCATCCTTTATCTGATTTTATTCTCTTATTGCTGAGTAATTCCATTGTGAATATATACCACATTTTCTTTATCCATTCATCTACTGAAGGACATCTAAATTGGTTCCACAATTTAGCTATTGTGAATTGTGCTGCTATAGACATTGATGTGGCTATGTCCCTGTACTATGCTGTTTTTAAGTCCTATGGATATAGACCAAGAAGTGAGACAGCTGGGTCAAATGCTGGTTCCACTCCCAGTTTTCCAAGGAATCTCTATACTGCTTTCCATATTGGCTGCACCAATTTGCAGTCCCATCAGCAATGTATGAGTGTGCCTTTCTCCCCACATCCTCACGAACACTTATTGTTGTTTATATTCTTAATAGCTGCCATTCTTACTGGAGTTGAAATCTTAGATTAGTTTTGATTTGCATTTCTCTAATTGCTAGAGATGTTGAACATTTTTTCATATATTTGTTGATTAATTGTATATCCTCTTCTGAGAGGTGTCTGTTTAGTTCCTTGGCCCGTTTATTGATTGGTGCTGAGGATTGAACCCAGTGCCTCACATAGGCTAGGCAAGCGCTCTACCACTGAGCTACAACCCAGCCCTGATTTACTTTTCAAAGAATCTGTTTAATGTTCAGCTTAGTAGAAAACTGTTGGAATCTTGCATCTGCTTCTTCATTCAGCCTTGTGATTACATGTCATGTAGCCTCTGGAACATTCCTCTGTGCACTTGTAAGACAGTGGAAGTGAAAAGGGCAGATATTATCTTAGTATCATTGTGAAAATAGTTTTGAATTTACAGATTCCCCTCAAGGGGTTCCCTCAAAGGTCTTTGGGTCACACTTTGAGAACTGCTCTCTTAGAAGCTTTCCCCCCACATCATACCCACAATAGAAGCTGGTTGACCTGCTTGCTCTCTTTCTCCATAATCGTGGAGCAGATAGTTACCATGTTGGCAGTTACCTGATAATTTTAATTTCAGTAAGGGATAGCAGCTATATTTCTTTGTTCTAGTAAACTTTGTATCCACATAGTAATCCTTTATGCTGATGTATGCTCTTTCCTAGGAACCAGCCATGAACTCACATTCTTATCTGAACTGTTGATACATGAAGCTCACTGGGTTCTCAGAAATTGTTGCTTATGAACTGTAAACCTTTGTCTTGCAAAGCGATGGAGGACAGAAACCAGATTTTATCTTTGCAGACTTGGTTAAGATATTACTGAATTAAGACAGAAGGAGTATTTATAGTTTATTGGAAGCATCACAAAAAAGTAACAAATGTCAAAGTGAATCTGAGAAGTGGTCCTGACAGGCCCATCCCCCCCACCCCCAATTGTCAAGGGCTACAAAATACTTCTTAAGATAACTGAGCTGCTCCTTGGTTCTGTGGTTGCATTTCTCATGACTGCCACTAGGGGATGGCAGCGTTTCCATACTTTCTTTCCAGGCCCATGATAGCTTCTGTACCCAAACAAAGCATTTGGGGGCAAAAGTAAAATTTATGACCTGTCTCACGAGTGCTGTTTAATTTTTTTTAACCAAACATATTGATTTATCTCTAGTAGCTTAACTTTTACTCTCCTATCATAAGTAAAATATTGTCCAAAAAGGAGCAAAGGTTAAAGAAATAACTTCTAGGACTGGGGTTGTGGCTCAGTGGTAGAGCGCTTGCCTAGCATGTGTGAGGCACTGGGTTTGAGCCTCAGCACCACATTAAAAAAATAAATAAATTTATTGTGTTCATCTACAACTAAAAAAAGAAAGAAAGAACTTCTAAGTGGAAGTTCCCTTGTCATTATCATAAACTCTTTATCTTAACAAATATGTCATTTAATAAACTCTTAATAATAAGTAATTAAGATTAGACCTTAAATATTTGCTCTTCAATCTCCCTTGAAAAAGCCCCCTTTTGTGTCATTTTTGGGGCACATGACTTTAAAGTATTATTCTTAGAATGGGAACTTGCAGTCTATATATTCCTCTCCAGTTCTTTTGTTTTATGGTCCTTTGTCCCTGCTGGTCTAGTTGCTAACTCCTAACTCAGATTAGATTTTATTGTTTTTTGTCCAAAGGCCATTTCAAGACTTACAGAGCAAAGAGCAGGACTGCAGTGATTTTCAGACTAAATTGTAGAGGTAGAAAAAAGTTCAGGGAGTAATGAAAACACCTAGCATTTTAGACAGTTTTTAAAGGAAGCCCAGTATACCACCAATTTAAAAAATTGTATAGCCAAAATAACTTTGATTCTTTTGAAGAAGACAATTGAAAAGAGGTTTAAAAGTTTTACACTTGTCTGTGTCAGATCTTAAACACTCTGTTCCTCTGGAATCGACCTTAAGTAAATACCTGTTGAATAAAGTGGCTACCAGAAACTTCCTGTATAGATCTAGACTCAAAGGGTAGAATTGTATAAAGGAAAAAGGGTTTAGGAGACTTACCACACTCCCTCAGTCTCTATTCTAATAAAGGTGCCTCCATTTCATCACCCTTCTTCCTAAGAGTGATATACAGTGTTTTTCTTTAGAACATTTGAAAACCACCAAACCAAATTGGGTATGTTTTGAACAAACTATATAGCTTTCCCCAGAGGTACCTCTGAACACTTTACAGGGGAGTGTGATTGCTTTTTATAATACTGACTTTAAAAGTTTAATGAGCTGGGTGCAGAGATGCATGCCAGGTTCGTGGGAGGGTGAGTCAGGAGGATTTTTTCGAGTCTGTGAGTTCAAGACCAGCCTAGGCAACATTGTGGGACTCTACCTTAAAAAAAAATTAGGATATTCTAAATAGCTTTAACTTCCCCTAATAGTCTCTGAATCAATGTTCCCCCTACAAGCATCCGTTAGACACCAGCTGTGTGTTGATACCGTGCTAAATGCTAGATATAAGAATTAAAGCCAGTGGTAAGAAGGTAACTTTACTGCTCAGCTTGATGTTGTCACTGGCTCTGAAACATCCTTGAATCTGGTGAAGGCTGTCGGGCCTTGGGAGGAGAGCTGTGGCCTTTCTGTTCTTTATGAAGATTAATATTAAGAGGAAATAAGCACCTTTGAAAATTAGCATGTCAAACCCAATGGTGTTCCATAGAAGGTCACTTATTTCACAAACCTACCTTTAGGGATGTGTCTTGCTTTCCTTTTCATCTCTTTCTGTAATCTTTCTCTTTCCTTTTCCTTGCCCATTCTGTTTTCTTACTGCTCTTTTTGTAATCCCCTTACTGAAACCCTTTTTTAATGGACATAATGTAAAACCTAAGTGAATTCAATACATCTACTGACCTGAATAACATAACATGCCCTTCTACCCCCATTCTTCATTTTAAAATCAGTTTAACAGGACCATTCATGAACTGAATTTACTTCTATCAAGAAAAAAAAATCCTAGGCATTTAATTACGCATTACTTATGCTACATAGTTTCCATAATTAAAAAAAATCTATTTTTTGGTACAGGGATTGAACTCAAGGGCACTCGAACACTGAGCCACATTCCGAGCCCTATTTTGTATTTTACTTAGAGACAGGATCTTTCTGAGTTGCTTAGAGCCTCGATAAATTGCTGAGACTGGCTTTGAACTCGTGATCCTCTTGCCTCAGCTTCCTGACCCACTGGGATTGCAGGCATGTGCCACCTCGCCTGCATGTAGTTTCCATAATTTTTACTTCACCATTCTTGATTAGACTTCAGTAATTTTCTTTCTGTGCTTTATTTGTCATGCTAATATAAAAGCAAATACAGTGTGTTCCAAAATCTTCAGGGAGTACCTGAAACTGAATGGCACTGAACCCCATATCTATCTATCTATCGATAAAGTTTATAAATTAGGCACAGTAACCCTAATGATGACTACTGACAACAATAATAAACTGTAATAAGAGTTATGTAAATGTGTCTTATTGTACTCTTCTTATCCTTGTTGCCTTGGGTAATAGACACCAAGGAAGGTGAAATCATGGATAAGAGGGAACCACTTATATTGATTTTATTAATTTATTTAATACTTGAATTTTTGTATGGATCTTCAGTTCATATAAGAGAACATTTACAAGGTACCTAATATAACTTGTTTAAATTTTGGGAGGTATGTCAGATGTCATTTTTGGAATATATACCCAATGAATTAGCTTTCTGTCTATATTGCATTTTGCCCTGGGTAGATGTTTTTATTCCTAAAAAGGATCATTTGAAGAAGTCACCAAAACTGCTCTGCATTCTTATAGTGTGTCTGTCAGAGTGGGCTCCAGTTCTGTTGGTCCTTCTGGGAGCAGAGAGGGTAGCCAGTGTCTCCTGCAGGTTCATTCTTGTGGCTGTCGTCACCCCACTCTCCTCTTTGGGCTTCAGACTCTTTTGAAAAATGGTGTCTTAGTCACTTTCTAGCTCTAAAAATCTGAATCTGTGTAGTCAGTCCATCATAAATTTTACTATGTAATAATTTCCTACAGAAACAGGATAATTCATTCTAGTATAACAAAATGAAATTTATTGAAATAGCAAGATGTTTTATCCTTGTGACCAAAATACCTGACAAGAACAATTTATAGGAGAAAAATTTATTTTGGGATTATGGTTTCAGATGTTCTGTCCATGGTTGGCTGGCTCCAGACTGGAAGGGGGAGCGGAGCGAGAGAGAGGGGAAAGAGGGAGGGAGAGAATACAAATGTGCACACATGAGCAAGAAAGAGCCCAAGATATAGTCCAAAGCCACACCCCCAGTAGCCTACTTCCTCTAACCATACCCCACTGCCTACAGTTGCCACCCAGTAGTCCATTCAAATTGTTATTCCATCAAATGGATTAATCCACTGATGAGGTTACAGCTCTGATAATCTAATCATTTCACCTCTGAACATTCCTGCACTGGGGCTGGGGATGTGGCTCTAGCGGTAGCACGCTCGCCTGGCATGCATGCAGCCCGGGTTCGATCCTCAGCACCACATACCAACAAAGATGTTGTGTCCGCCAAAAGCTAAAAAATGAATATTAAAAAAATTCTCTCTCTCTCTCTCTCTCTCTCTCTCTGTCTCTCTATCTCTAAAAAAAAAAAAAATTCCTGCATTGACTAACACATGAGCTTTATGGAGGACACGAAAGATCCAAATTATGATACACAGATTGAGAAGTTATTGAGTAGATATGACATCTGTGCATCCATATTTTGTCTTAGGTTCTGTGTCCTTCTGTTTTATAACAATATGGTAAACTGTGTCTAGGATCTGAAATGGGCTCTCTCATGGTATTCATCATCATGGCCTTTTATTTCCTCCACTTTGTTGGATTGGTTTCAGGGTGAGGTACATCTAAATTATCACAAAGCAAGGCAAGGTTCCATTTCCCTAAAGATGCAAGGCTGTAGTTGGATGATGTGCCAGGTGTTTCGATAGCCTGTGCATTCACCAGTATACATGGGAGGGTCTGGGGCATTTAGCTTCTTCTTACAGAACTTTCAGAAATAGGTAAAGAGAAGGTAACCTTCAAAGGACTATAGACAAAAGGTGTGTATATGCGGGAGCGCTTTGCATTGTTTGTTCTTTTCTTCTCCCAGTTTTCAGGACTCTACATTCTGTCCTTTACTGTCATCATGGTGGGGTTTATCCTGTACTGCTCCACCCCAACGCGCACAGCAGAGCCAGCGGAGAGCAATGTGCCCCCAGTCACCAGCATTGGAATTGACAACCTTGGACTGAAGCTTGAGGAGAGTGGTCTCCCAGAGACCCAATCTGCGTTCTTGTAGCTGGAGAGGATGGCACACACCTGTGCAGCAAAGGAGAAAGCAGAACCCACGGACTGCTGAGAGACACTTGGGGGAATGAACCCTCTATAGCATGGATTGCACTCAGTGGTTAGATTTTAGAAAGGAACACTGAACAATGTATCAAAAATAGATATACCAAAATAGAGCAGAACCCAAGACTAGGACCTGTTTCTTCTGTGTGATAAGGACCAAAACCTTTGGGTGAGAGGGAGACAAGGTGTGGGCCCTGCTGCGGGTATCTCAGAGGTACATGTGAGAGAGCAGAATGGGGGAATACCCAGGAGGGAACCAGCCTTGGGCAGGGTCTGAAAGCAGGCTGTCCAGCCTGGACAAAGTGCTCAGGAGTAGGGATGGTCCAGGGCGGTTCTGGAACAGGTTTCCTCTGTTGGAAACTTTGGGGTTTTGTCCTGCTGAGGCAGTAATCCACAGGCCTTGTGGCCTTTGGGCACAGATGAGTCCTGGCCACTGACTGTATATGGTGGGAAAATGGCTGGGGCAGCATTTGAGAGGTTCTGAGATAAAAGAATGAATAATATGGAAGCATGAAACTGGAATGTAGTAGCCTAGAACCCTCTCGATTGTATGCTCTCTCTCTTTTTAAATATTTCTCCTCCATCATTCCCAGGTCCTCACTGGTCACATTTGTTCCTTCATTCCAGGTCCCAGAGCAGACTGTGATCTTAAAGTCTGTGACGGTGAACATCCCTTCTACATTTTCAGCTTCACGCCATATGCCAAGATTTCTCAAACCTGAGCAAATATGTGGATACCATCCTTTAACAAAAATTCTCATGAATCCCAGAAATATTCCCTATTGATCTCATTTTATTGTTACAGCAAATTATCACAGCAAGGAGAAAACTTTATTTGTATAACTGGTAAAGAAAATAGATTATCATCAAAATGAAAACATAAAATGAATGATTTTTCAGAGAATAGTATGCCCCAGAGCCTAGGAAGCCTCCATTAGTTGATAGAGGACTCTACTTCCTACCAAAATGTTTGTAATGCCATGAGATTTTTATGATTCTTTTTCAATGTAAAGTGTTAACATGCAGCATCAGTATAATATCAACCACCAAAATGACACTTTCAGAAAACTTTGAAAAAAATTTTTTTTATAAAAGTATAATACAACAATTGGGGCTAAATAAAGATTTTGAATTCACAAAATATAGTTATTGTGTGTTTTCTTAGGTTCACTGAATCCCCTGGTGGACATTAAATGACTTCATATATTTAAGATCTTTTATCTCCAATTTTTTAGAATCATGTCTCCTGTGAGGTGAGGCAGACATACCTATTTGGGGGCTACTGTGGGATTGAGGGAAATTGATACTGAGCTTACAGGTCATTTGGAGGAATCTGAATGGCCACAATGGGATTTTTACTTTTTTGAATAAATATACTTTCATTCTCTGAAACCTATTAAAACTGCCTTCCCAAACTCTTCCCTCTCTCCCTTCCCCCTTTCTTTCTTTGTACAGGGGTTTGAGTCCAGGGTTTCATGCATGCCATGCTAATGCTCTGTACTGAGTTATATCCCCAGACCTGCCTGTCCCCTTTAAAACATTTTTTTTTTTTAAGACAGGCTCTTGCTAAGTTGCCCAGACTGGTCTTGTACTTTTGATCCTCTTGGCTTAGTATCCTGAGTAGCTGGAATTATAGGTTCACACCACCATGCTAGATTTTTATGACAAAGTACTCATTGAGCAGGTTACAGTGGTGCATGCCTGTAATCTCAGTTATTCAGGAGGCTGATCCAGGAATATCTCAGATTTGAGAATAGCCTTGGCAACCTGGCTAGACTTTGTCTCAAAATTTAAAAATTTAAAAAAGAGCTGGGGACATAGCTCAGTGGTAAAGCATGCCTGGGTGGTTCAATTACCAGCACTATAAATTACAAACAAACAAATAAATAAATATTTAAATATGTGGTGATTCCTTTGAAAATCAAGAGCATATGCAGGCTTTTGAAACACCACATTCTTAAGCTGAGAGTCTTCTCTAAATTCTTTTTGCCTATTAGAACAATATTGATTTTTCAATAATTTAATAGATATTCATGGCATTAAAAAAGACCCCTATGAATGAGAGAGTTGCTAGAATGTTCCCGAGTATTGTATAGATGTGATAAATTGGGCAACTGGACTGTGGTAGCACTATAAGAAGAGAGGACTTTGCCTATGCCATGTTCACTATTTGTATTTTGAAATTGGGTTTTCTTTGGTAACAGTTAACAGTTCTAACCTGATGGTAGCAGCATCTCATCCAATTGATATGTATCAGTGGCCTTTCCAGCAGGTAGCGCTTTAACAATTGTAACAATCCAGAAATTGTGATATAAATAACAGTGTCATTTTATAGCACCACCATGCTGTCCTGTTAGCGTATTTGATTTTTTTTTCAATTTGTAGATGGAAATGATACCTTTTATTTATTTATTTATTTATTTTTATGTGGTGCTAAGGATCGAACCAGTGCCTCACATATGCTAGGTAAGTGCTCTACCACTGAGCTACAACCCCAGACCCCAAGTGTATTTTTTTTCCTGCATCTTTTTTTTTTCCACATCTATTTTCTTTTAAAAAAGGTATAATGAATTTCCTCAGCAGAGATTGCTGTTGCTTAACAGTTGAAGAACTGGGGGTTCAGAAGAGTTGAAACACCTTTAGCAGCTCACACAGATTTGGGGGGCTAAGTAGAAACAGGATGCAGATTTAAAATTTTTCAGTTTAGCCAGAATCTGGTTCCTGCTCAGTATATTCTCAGGGATCACGGTTCTTGTGGGACTGCTGAGTCGGTGAATGCAAATGCTACTCTTTTGAGAGCTGTTGGGAAGATTTTTGTGGAAAAACTAGCTTGGTCATGTTTTCCCTGCAACTCTGGAGCCTTCCCTTTAAAGAGAACTGTCTACTCTTGTCTTCACAAGGTGTTTTGCATGCCTAGTCACGATTCTCGTTTCTATCATAATTATGGTGATGTGCCATTTCATCCTCATTGAATCACTTAGTATCTGGACATATCCTCAGCCCTCAAAAGATATCAATAAATCAGGGAAATTCAGCAGATAGCCACTTAGCTGATTAAAAGGAAAGAGATTTATGAGCAAATTAGGTAATGCTGAACATGCAATTCTCCAGTAGTCATATAAAGGGTGTTTTGGAAACTCTGACGCTATATAAAAGATATATCAGGGGAATGAAACCTCTTCAAAACAGCAGAATGTAACCTGCCCTTCCATGTGTGAACCTGTAGAATTTAATGCCCCAAGGTTTTTTCTCCCCATGCTCAACAATTTTCACTATGTACTTTATTCCTTGATTTAAATAATGCCCTCTTCTAATAACCTTGGTCTGAAATGCAGACACTTTTGGAGAGATTGAAGATTGAAGGAGGGTGGGTAGACCTGATACTGATATAAAAAGGTAGACCTTTTGAACAATCATTGTCACTGACCATAAACAAGCATTTAGATGTTTCCAGGCACTGGTCACTCAATCTGCTATTGCCACTCACTGCCTGCTCACTGAGGAGGCCAGAGTTTATACACAAGGTATGACACAGACAGCTTGCAATGCTAGTAGCTACAGTTTCCTTGTGAATGCCACCTTTTCTGTGCTTTTCCGCATTTGCCTGATTATTTTACATTCTTTCAGATTCATAATCTGACTTTGGCCTGTGATCCTCTGTAGATCCTACTAGTTCAGTGCATCCACCTTTAGAGATCACACACACACACACACACACACACACACACACACACACACCCCATCACTAAAACAAACCTCACCAAGATCTACTTTCTTAAGAATTGCTATTCTCAATAAGATGGATAGTAGCAGTTTCAGGGACTCTGCCCCTGCCTCTGGCAACATCCAAAGGCCTTTCTGAAGAACTTCATTTCCCCTCTGTTAGCTTGATTGTATTGGGTACCCATACTTGGACACAGTTGGTGTTCAGCAGTTTTTTGTTCTCTGTTATCAATCTGGAGGATCACATAGGCCATGAAAGGGCCAAGGTTGGTCCCCTGATTTGCTAACTAGAGTGGGAGACATGCCAGCGCAGGCAGATTTGGCTCAGCAGAGAGGCTAATTTGGCTGGTGAGCCCAGTGCACTATCCTGGGTACTCTTGGTTATGATGTAGTAACATGGCTGAAGTCCATATCTCCTTGTGGGGGGCAGAGCGGGAGGACTCCAGGCTAGACCAGCAAACGCTGTTGGGGAGATCTATCTGTGGATAACCAGGCATTCTCTTAACAGCGTGGAATTTAGCGACCACGTGCCAGTCTCTTAGGGAGAAGGCTAGCTAGAGCATAGGAGGGTGCTTAAATAAGTCCCCAAGGTGGGATAACTGGCATGGGGAAAGAAACTGAGGAAGGTGAGACTCCTGGACACCTGGGGTGAAGATGAACTCAAGAAAGGTAACTGCGGGCGTTAAAGACAGACTGAACTCAGTCTGCTATTGGTTTAGTAATAGGCCTGTGTCCTTAGAATGTTCTAAAACTTCCTAATATGGAAATTCCTGAAGCTGACTATCCCACCATTGCCTCAAGCCCAGGAAATCAAATTGAAGAATGTTGTGATTTCTATTCCCTTCTCGTCTTCTGTCATCTCCTCTCACCTTTGAGCATCCACTTCTGAATTCCATATTGCATTAGTTGCACTGTTCTAGTGTTGCTCAGATGTAAATCTTTGAAACTATATTAGATTTTTTCTCACTCATTACATCCAACAGGCACCAACAGGCTATTCTTTGATGATAACTCTTACAACTGTCTTTCTTGTTATTTTCAGTTCTTTCATTAGCTCAAATTCTCATTACTTTTTTTCATACTCATCCTATAGCCTTCTGTATTAATCACTGTTCTCTAAAGAAACAGAACCAATAGGGCATATAGATAGAGATACAGAGAAAGATTTTAATGAGTTTTTATTTATTTCTCATGTTTCACTGTTTATCTTTTAGAAAACATAAATGTCAGATAACATACAAAATCTTATGTAACTGCATGTTTTGTTTCACAATACAATTTCAAATTTATTAATCATTTTTTGTTTCTAATAATTTTAATTTTTCCTAATTTCTATTCTATGGATTACTGATTTTACTGATTATTGATTCTACCTCTATACTACTCTCAGACATTTTCTTTCTGGATTTCGCATGTGTACACACATTTGTTTGTGGGCATGTGGATGTGATTGCATACATTAGATAAAGTATCAGAATGAATGCTTTGAGGAACCCTAACCTTCAGGAACTCTCTCAGAGATGACTGCCTATGAAGCAGACTACTATGACCCTTCCTTCCTTTATGAACTTAACTGTGTCTTCCCAATATTCATATCTTGAAGACCTTACAAACAATGTGAAGAAATTTGGAGATAAAGTTTGCAAGGAGGTCATTAAAGTTAAATGAGATCATAAGGTTGGGGCCCTAATCCAAATTGACTGGTATATTCTCATAAGAAGGCGAGAGATACCAGGGATGCACACAGAAAGCAGAAAGACAGTGTAAGGACAAAAGCAAATGGTGGTTGTCTGGAAGCCAAGGAGAGAGGCCTTAGGAAAAGCTAAACTTGCTAACATTTTTATCTTGGATTTCTAACTTCATAAATGTGAGAAATAAATTTTATTCATTTATACCATCCTGTCTGTGGTGTTTTATTATGGTAACCCTAGCAAACTTATATGTCCCACACATACATTTCCCACAGTCACTAGAATGGTCTACATTATGGATTATCACACAAAACAGAAACTAAAAAATGGCTTCAGGTAGCCCAAATACTAAAACAGAAAAGAGAGGGGAAAAAAAGAAAAAACTGGACTCCCGTTTTGGTCAGATTTTCATTGCTGTGACCAAAAGATCCAAAAGGAACAACATAGAGGAGGGAAAGCTTATTTGGAGCTTATGCTTCCATTGGCCTCAGTCCATAGATGGCCAACGTCATAGCTCTGGGCCTAAGGTGAGGCAGAACATCATGGCAGAAGGGCATGGTAGAGGAAAGCAGCGATGACAGGGCAGCCAGGTAGCTAAGAGAGCTCTGGTTACAGGGACAAAATGTAACTCCAAAAGTACACCCGCAGTGAACTACATTCTCCAACCACACTCTACCTGCCTATAGTTACCACCCAGTTCATCCATATCCTTGGGCTAATCCACTGATTAGGTCATACCTCTCATAATCCAATAATTTCATCTCTAAAAATTCTTGCATTATCTCACACATGAGCTCTTGGGATTACACCTCTTATCTAAACCCTAACATTCTACCCCTGGCCTCCAAAAGCGTATGCCCATTTCACCATGTAAAATACATTTAGTCTATTTCCAGGAGTCCCCATAGTCTTAACAATTCCAGCATTGTCCCAAAGTCCAAGTCCAAAATCTCATCTGAGACTAAAGACAAACTCTTAGCTGTAACAGTAAGAATCAAAAAGCAAGTTACACATTCCAATATATAGTAGCAGAGTAAACATTTCCTTTCCACCAGGGAGAAACAGGAGCACAGAAAGAGGGGATGAAACCAAAGCAAGATTGAAATCCGGCTGGACAAACAAGTCCTGTAGCTCCGCTTCCAGTATCTAGGGCATATGGCATTATG
The DNA here is from genome assembly GCF_052094955.1 of Ictidomys tridecemlineatus. Taxonomy (NCBI): domain Eukaryota; kingdom Metazoa; phylum Chordata; class Mammalia; order Rodentia; family Sciuridae; genus Ictidomys; species Ictidomys tridecemlineatus. The sequence continues at coordinate 91,915,409 of NC_135480.1, read as the reverse complement.
ATGTTCTCTCCAAAAGCCTTGTGTAGCTCCACCCCTGTGGCCTTGCCTATTGCAGCCCACAGGGCCTCTCTCTTGACTTGTTTCTGCTCCATTCCTGCAGGTTTCCTCAGAAGATGCCCTGTATTGCTGTCATCTCTTAATCTTGGGACTTTCTACTATAGTTTTGGCATCCTTCTCACTTCTTTATGCATCGCCATCTCAGGGGGCACCCCACAGGGACTCTAACCCTGCTACATTTTGCCTGACCTCCCAGGCCTTCCTTTGAAATCTTGATGGAAGCCTCCACAACTCCTTACCTCCACTATCTTGCATTCCTGGAGAACAAGCACTATGTGGTTAATGCCAAGTTCTGCCTCCATTTAAGGGTAACCAACCTTCCTGGGAACATGGCTCCAGCAGCCTCTGAGTACCTGGGCAGCTGAGCCTGGTGAAAATAACTTCTTAGATACCTCTGCAAACAGGGCACCCTAGTGGTCTCTTCTCAAAGGAATTTTGACTTTAACATCCTTGAACCTGAGATGGATATGGTTTTGCCAATTCATGAATTTCCCTCAAGCCATCTTTTTAAATTGTTTCTGGGTAAAGTACTTAGCATTCCTTTAGTGGGTGTAATCTCTTTAACCACTACACCTTCCCTGGCCATAGTTTTACTTACACTTTTCAAGCTGAATTGCCAAATTTTAAAATCTTTCTGCTCTGCTTTCTGCTCCTGATTATTACAGTAAACATGGCTAAAGTCTTCCAGCAATATCCATGTCACTGCTTGAATGCTATGCTGCCTAGAAATTTCTTCCACCAGATAATTATTCCATCTTCTTTAAATTCAGCCTAATGGAAAGTCTCAGCACATGGGGAAAATGTAGACAAATTCTTTACCACAACATAACATGAATTGGCCCCTAATCTAATTTCCAGTAGAGTCCTCCTCCTCTGAGATGTCATGAGCCCAGTGTTTACTGTCCACAGTTCTATTGGCCATTCTGGTCTTCTGAGTTCTCACCCCATTTCATCCAAGATTTCATCCATTAAGCTCTGCTTAAAACATTCTAAAGGTTTTCAAACTTGCATCTCTAAACTTTTTCAAATTCCTCCCCCCTGCAAACCAGCTCCAAATGCTTCTGAATCACATGGTCAGGCTAGTCACAGCAATGTCTCCACTTCTTGGCATCAATTTCTGTTTTAGTCAGCTTTTTTTGGTCACCGTGACAAAAAGATCTGAGAACAATGTAGAGGAGGGAGCACTTATTTGGGGTCATCCATAGATGACTGATCTATAGCTCTGAGCTCAACATGATGCAGAATATCATGGCAGAGGAAAGCAACCAGGAAGCAGAGTAGAAAGATTTATTAAGTGGGGTTGATTCCTGTGACTGTAGAGGCCAAGAAGTGCCACAAAATGCCATCTGCAAGCTGGAGGTCCAAGAAAACCAGTGGTGTAGTTTTAATTCAAGCTCCAAAACTTAAGAACCAGGGGTGCCAATGGTGTAGGTCCCAGTCCAAGTCTGAAGACCTGAGAACTGGGGGGTTGATGTCCAGGAACAGGATAGATGACTCAAACAAGAAGAGGGAATTTAACCTTCTTCTGTCTTTGTGCTCTAATTGGGTTTTCAAGAGTTTGGTTGATGCCCATCCACATTTGTGAGGGAAATCTGCTTTCCTTTGTCTACTGATTCAAAAGCTAATCTCTTCCAGAAACTCTTTCATTGACACACCCAGAAATGTTTTACCAGCTATTTGGGCATCTTTTAGCTGTCAAATTGACACAAAATTAATTATTATATCTTCTAATATATTGAGTTTTTGTCTACAGTTTCTTTCCCTACACATTCCTATAATTCTTCAACCTTATGTATTCCTGCTAGAGGAAATTTTCTAAAGCATGCTCAATTGACCCAGAAACCTTCAATGGTCCTAATTACTCATAGAATAAAATCTGAACCTAACTGATTCTGTTCTTACCTTCCAATCTTATATCTTGTTACTGCTTTCTCACATAAATTCAATCAATAAGCCTCCTTCCTGGTCTATGCTCACATGCTTACTGCATTCTGTCTTCATATACTTTATAGACAATTCTTCTTACACATGATTTCTTCTTCCAATTCATCTTTGTATATCTAATGTGTACTTCATTTTCCAAGCTTCAGCTCCAGTCCTCTTCCCCCTTCCTAGATGATGGAGTCCACAAGCTTGTCTCCCTCCTTAGGGTGTCAATATTGCTTACCCTCTTGTAGCACTCAGCTGATACACATGGATCATTTTCTACCAGAATCATACTGCATTCCTTTAAATGTGAATAAGAGTTGAATAGGCAAGTCAAAACAATACATTTTCATGTTATAAAGGAAAAGGAGGTTTATTTCAAGCTAGCCAAGAAATTTAGACTATCCAACTATAGCTCACATTTTATTTATTTTAATTTTTTAATTAGAGCTTTATAGTAACACATCGTGGCTGGGTTCATCTCAACAAAATCATACAAACATGGAAATTGATTTCAGTTCATGATCCCCCCCTTTTCCCTCCTGCCCTCCCTCTCCTCTCCGTATTCTTCTTCATCTACTACACTAGACTTCCAGTCACTCATCTGTTATTATATATTTGATTGGTTCTTTTTGTTGTCCTGTCCTTCCCACCCGTCTTTCCTTTATTTTACTTTAGCTTCTGCAAATGAGAGAAAACATTTGACCTTTGAGTTTCTAAGTTTGGCTTATTTCACTTAGCATGATTTTCTCCCCTTCTGTCCATACTGGCAGAGACCACAATTTCATTTTTTATGACTGAGTAAATATATACCATAATTGTAAATTATGAACTTCCTTGTAAATATATACCATAATTTCTTAACCCATTCATTTATTGACAGGGTTAATAAATGGGTTAATAATTTGGGTTGATTCCACAATTTAGCTACTGTGAATTGTGCTGCTATAAATGAAGTGGCTTTCTCACTGTAGTATGCTAATTTTAGATCTTTGGGGAAAATATCAAGGTGTGGGATAGCTGGGTCAATATGATGGTTCCATCCCTAGTTTTTGGAGTAATCTCCAAATCTCTGCTTTCCAGAGTGGTTGTACTAGTCTTCAGTCCCACCAACAATGTACAAATGTACCTTTCCCCCCTCAACCTCAAAGAATTTATTGTTGTTTGTATTCTTGATCATTGCCGTTCCAACTGGAGTGAGATGAAATATTAGTGTAGTTTTGATTTGCATTTCCCTGATTACTAGAGATGTTAAACATTTTTTTCACATATTTTTTTGGCTATTCGTGTTCTTTTTTTGAGAAGTTTCCATTCAGTTCTTTTGCTCATTTATTGATTATCTGGTTTTTTTTTTTTTGGTGTTAAGTTTTTTTAAGCTCTTTGTATATTCTATATATTAATCCCCTATTGGAGGAGTAGCTGCCCAAGATTTCATGGCATTCTGTAGGCTCTCTCTTCATATTCTTGATTATTTCCTTTGTTGTGCAGGAGCTTTTTGGTTTGATGGCATCCCACTTACTGATTCATAGTTTTATTTCTTGCGCTTTGGGGGTCTCGTCAAGGAAGTCAGTGCCAGCGCCTACATAATGGAGTGTTGACCCTATGTTTTCCTCTAGCAGTTATAAGTTTTCTGGTCTAATTCCTAAGTCTTTGATCCATTTTGATTTGAGTTTTGTGTAGGATGAGAATAGGGGTCTACTTACAACTCACAGTTTAGACACATACTTAGGTTCTGCATGTTCAGCGTTTTGTGAGTATTTTATGCTCAATCTTTATTGCTTCCTTCCTCCTCATTTGAAAATCCAGTGAGGTTATGGATACACCACTTTCATTATTTCCACATTTTGGAAATGTACACATTTGTCAGTTTTGTTCTATTATATTACATTTATAAGAATTACACTACTATATGGAACTAATATTATCATTCCTTTTTATAAAATAAGATGGGCAAGATGAGGTAAAATAGCCAAACAGTTACATAAATGCCAATTGCTCAGTGGAAATAAATTGTTGATTGGCGGCAGCATCATTCATTAACTCATTGAAAAATAAGCTTATTGAGCAACTGAGGGCCTTCAAAAGTTGGTTTGGGGTCTTTATATAGTATGGGATATTTGGGATTCTATGAACATGTTGAATTTGAGGTCTTGCATTGCTAATTTACTTAACAGTTTATGTTAATATATTATCTTCTTAATGAAATGATAAGATCCTTATGGACAGAAATTATGCCTTGCTTTAGAGCGAATGTTTGTGTCTCTGTGAAATTCATATGTTAAAGCCTAATCCCTAAAGTAATGGTATTTGGAGGTGGGCTTTTGAGAGGTGATTATGGAATGAGGGCAGAGTCACTAGTGTCCTTATAAAAGAGCACCAGAAAGCTCCCTTCTACTTCTGCATGTGAGCATACAGTGAAAAGATGGCCATCTACACACTGGACAGGAGGCCTCATCAGACAATCAGTAGCCACCTAGCTTCCAGAACTGTGAAAAATAAATTTCTGTGGTTTATAAACCTCCCAGGTTTATAAACCACTTGATATTTTTGTTATAACAGCCTGAGCAGAGCAAAACATGCCTTATTTTAGTTTGTGGTATACTAAAAATCTTAATGCAGTGAGAAAGGTTAGAAACGCTCTTTTTAATATTCAGCATAACCAAACATCAACTCTTAAAAATAACAGAGACTGGTCAGGGGCTGTAGCTCAGTGGGAGAGTGCTTGCCTGCATTTGTTAGGCACTGAGTTCAATCCTTAGCACCACATAAAAATCAGTAAATAAAATAAAGGTGTTCATCTACAACTAAAAATGTTAAAAAATAACAGATATTCAGGCATTTGTTGGTTAATTATGTTTTTTCCATTTTCTATCAGACTCTAAACTTGTGAAATGCCATTTTAAGTTTGGGTCAGTAGTAATAATTCTCTGATGTAAGAGCTAGAGGGTAATTTATTATTTAGGACATTGTCCAATGTTGTGGCTGATGTGGATCCCATTAATTGGATTATTAATTATTAGTTTTATTAGTTGCATTAGTGTCTCGCTGGAAGTATTCTTAAAATCCTTTAAGATGGGACTGAATGAAGAATTTTGGAAGATACTTGATGAGGAAATGCTACTCTGGTTTGGAAAAAGTAAAGTCTAGGTCAGTAGACTTAATTTCCTACAATTAGACCTTGTTATTGAAAAATGACAAGCATATCAAATAGAAGGGAAATTTTGGTCATCACAGTGTTAATATGTATATTGGTGAAAATGACTACATTTGGAAGCCAGAATATGCATATTTGAATTAATGATTAACATTTTACAGACTCTCCAGATGACTGCTTGGGGAAAAGGACCTTGTTCTATTATTAAAAATCTAGATGATATCAGCTGATTTTTTACTACTTTCCCTTTTGTATCTCTTATTGATCTAGAAGTAGTATGTGAATGGAAGGGTACTAAGTTTTTAGAAACATGTCATCTGACTTAAACTTTATAACATCTTAAGCATGTTGTATTTATATCACAATTTTACAATTAGGAAACTGAGGTTTTTAATCAGTGAGAAAGGACTAGGTTATGCTGCTGTAACAAACAATGCCAAATATTGTATTGCCTTAAAACAGCAAAGATTTAATTTTTGACCAGACTACAGTTCCGTTTTGAGTGTGCCTCAAGTTGTCCTCACTCTGGGACCCAGGCCAATGGGACCACATGGCAGAGGGACAGAGGGAAATTGAAAATTCTTCCTTGCCTCTTAATTACTACCCTGAAACAACATATATCACTTTCTATTATATTTCACTGGCCAAAGCAAATTAGATGGCCATATCTAAATTCAAAGGCACATACAAATGCAATTCTGCAATGTGCTGGGATGGGAAGAAACTTGGGTTATTTATGTGTATCCCTAAGACTGTAAAAAGACTTAAGGAAGTTAAACAAACATCAAATTTAGATTCTCCTTTATCTAAGTCCAGGGTCTACATTTTTAGGTTCCATGATATAGTGCCATGGTATAATAACAATTCTTGTGTTATCTATCATTGTTGAAGAGTAAAATCAATAATATGGGCAGAAAATTATGAATAAATTTCAAGGTATTGTTTTTAAATTAAAATATCATTATTATTTTGTTATTATTTAGATACATAGAGATCTGATTATAACCAACATAATTGTGAGCTTTAAACATTAACATCTCCTTGCACTTAATTAGTGATAACCAAATGCAACCATTTGAGAGTTGACTTGGTAGCGTGTAAGCCTGACAGAGAGTGTTCTTAGTTCCTGGGGATCTGAAAGTAAATTCTGAGCTTTAGATTTTGGCTGTTTTCCAGACACAGATAAGTCTGCTACCCAGGGAGCTATTGGAAAAGCCAGCCAGAATAACTAATGTGCTGCTATACTCAACCCTGTGAGAGTTAGACTTCTTCATCTAAAACTTAAACAAACAAACAAACAAAAAACAACCTTGGTGAATTGGAGTTCACAAATAGGTTGGTGTCTGCTCGGCTGACCAAAGGTTTCTTCTGGCCTACCAGCCTTTAGAGTACAAAGCAGCGCCACACAGTGATTGTGAGTGGAAGTGGGTGCAATCCTGGCTCGCCTTTTGCTTAGTGAGCCTTGAGAAAGTGATGTGATTTACACTTTTTGGTCCTCAAAGTTCAACATAGTTCTCCACAGTTTCACAGAGGATGTTATTCCTTTTTTGTGTGAGGCCAGTGTTTATTCAGATCTGCACAAATTGATGTGGTTCTTTGATGGAGAGTGAGCGATCCAAGCCTGTTGAAGTTTGGCCAGGGATATTGCAGCATTTAATATTTAGCATTTTATTTTATATATAATTATCTCTTAAGTGTCATCTGGACTCAGATACTTAAGTAGGACTTGTTTAATGCCTGCTGACCAGAACTACCAACATATTTTCTTTAGCACTCAAGCAGTGTAAAAAGGTTCAATTCTCAAAACACAAAATAATTCTCACTCTCCCCACACAGCAAACCACCAATCCTCCTCAGAGATGCAACCCTTAGTTTTTTGAATGACATAAAAATAATATAGGAGAGATGCCTCCAAGGAATTGAAATGACTCCACATAAGATTCTGGGGGTAGTGACTAATTTTAATGACTCTAAGCTATTCTCTCTCTTTCTGAATGGAAGATGCTCTCAGTGAATCTAGGGTGGTTGTCTGGTATCTTCCTTGCCAAAAAAAGAGAAATTCCCTACAAATTTGTTGTCTGGAAAGTAATTTCATTACAATAGCAGGATGATTTACACTTAAGAATAAATCATCAAGTTTGAAAAATCTGAATAGCTTTCTTTAAAAATATAGTACCCACCAGGAATCTTCTCTGATGGGAATTAATAACTATTTGTGCTTTATTGCCATTGCCATATAATTGTTGCCAACAGTATTCTTTCAATTCTTGTCCCAATGAAAAAGTTAGATATTTTTCTCAAAGTAATAAAATATATTTCAACAAATATGACTACACCTTTTATCGTATCTCTTCATGTTTCATATTTACTTTCATGCTTTCTGCCTCTTGGTGTGGCCCCTTTCTGCCTCCTTTTCACTCTCCAGCCTTCAATAAGGATCTTGCAACTTGGTTTACAGTTCTTCTACCTAACATCCTCTATCACACAGAGGGTCTGTACCCTTGTAGATGACCCCCCCACACACTTGAACCTAACAATTTCTTTGTCTCCTTAATGCCAAACACTACTTAATTTCTCTCATATTGTATTGAAAATTTGTCATCCCTCAGAAATGCTCTGCTTTGGTATCTTAAAATCCCATGTTCTCTATTTTTGAGCACGATATTCTCAAACCCAGCACACCTATCTTTCAAGTTTTCCTGAGCTCTATTCTATAATTACTTTAATGTTTCCCCTTCTGGAACATATTTTCTCCTCTCTACTCTGCCTGTAGTCTGTGGTTGATTGCTTGGACTTCTTCCATTTCACCTTAATATTTCATATTTTTTTTTTACATTCATATCCTGCCTAGCAAACCCTCATGCTGGATAAGTGGTATGATACAGCATTTTTTGTAATTTTCCCCAACCTGACATTCCTCCTCACAACCCGGGCAGATTTCAATCACCTGCTTAATATTCTAGCTTGTCTAATATTGGAAATGCATGTTGGAGAGTCCATGGGTTAGAGTTTCTGAGCCACCTTTTGTCGAGTCAGGGGAATTTATGACTCTGGATAAGATATTAGAAGTTTTATAGCGGAAGTCTCCTCTCAGAGAAGCCCAAAGTCCATGTTCAGTGATCTCCAAACTGACAGCAAATGGAAAGTAGCATCAAGTACGGGAAGGATCACACTACCATGTAGGTCCTACCAGTAAGAGAAATGAATCACCCATCATATGTACGACTGTTACTGAATGCATAAAAAGTAAATGCATTTCTCTACTCAGAATGGTCTACTGTATTTCTGTTACTTCTTCACCTTCTGGTAAGTCAAGGAAATATCAGATTTCAGGTACAACTATCCAAGTGGCATATGTACCAGATCTCCGCCTATTACAAATATACTGTTCTATTGTGCTAAAGACGGGAGACAATTCCTGGCTTGCAGATAATGGAGGTCATCAGTACAGTGGTCTTCTATTAACAAGAATGCTTAATGTAGCTTTAATTGTAAGGTACAAAAAAATTGAAAATAATACAAATGTTAATCAACAGAAAAATGGATAAACAAGTTGAGACAAATTCACAAACTGAATATGTTATGGTTTGAATGTGAGGTGCTCCCAAAAGCTCACGAGTGAAAGACTGTAAGAAGGTTCAGAGGAGAAATGATCGGATTAGGAGAGCCATAACCCAATCAGTGAATTAATCCCCTGATGGGATTAGCTGAGTGGTAACTGAAAGTTGGTAGAGTTTGGCTGGAGGAGGTGGGTCACTGCAGGTGTGACTTTGGAGTATATATTGTATCTGGTGAGTGAGTCTATCTCTGCTTTCTAATCATTATGTGACCCTCTTCCCTTTGCCACACTCTTCTGCCATGAGGTTCTGCTTACCTCAAGCCCTGAGGAATGGAGCCAGCTATCTATGGACTGAGACTTATTGCCCACTTCCTTCGCGGGCGATGGAGTCTTTCCCTGTGAATTAGGCTGGCAATGTAAACACCACATAAACATGGCTCTGTGACCTCAGGGGTCAGCTCCCACCCTGGAGGGCAAGAGGAGCTAGGGAGGCAACAGAGAGTGAGCTACCCCGAACCCCTGTATTTATTAGGGAAAAGACATTCGATAGAATATACCACCCAAATAAGGCAAGGGATTGTGTTACAAGAAACAGGGGGGTGTAGCCCCGTTCCAATGGGTGATGCCCAAGCCCAGAGCTGCACTTCCTTGCTGAGGGAAGGCCCACTTGCTTTGCACTGCATGCGCTGCCAGTTCAATCCCTTTATTACTCAATGAAGGGGGGCGTACTTAGCTCACATTCAGGGTGGCCCAGACAGAGACCTCTGAAACTGTGAGCCCCCAAATAAACTTTTCCTCCTATAAAACTGTTCTGGTCAGATCTTTTAGTCACAACAGCAAGAAAAAGCTGACTAAAACAGAATTGTACTTAACAATAAAAGGAACGTATTATAGATACATATAATAATGTGACTGAATCTCAAAAACATATGTTTATGTTGAGTGAAAAAACAAAAAGCCAAAAGAATACATATTGTTTGATTCCATTTGTATGAAGTTCAAAACCAGGCAAACTAATCTATGGAACTAGAAATCAGAATGGTGGTGCTTTGGGGGTATATAAGTCACTGCAAAAGGGCAAGGGGGAACTATCTTGGGTTTCTGTGTCTTGCCTGGGGTAATGGTTGCATGGTTGTTCCATGATTTTTTAATGCCCATACTCCTTTTCTTTTAACCTGCCTTATCTTGCATTGTTCCTTGTTCCATATGACCTGCTCAGCTTCCATCTTCTCCCCTTCACCTGTGACTTACCTTGTTACTTCCCCGGATGGAAAACCGTAGGAAACAGTAAAGGAGATAGTTGCTCCATGTAGATCCTGGTCTGGTGGAAACAGCATACAGTTCAGAAGGGTATGGGATATAACCTTCCAAGCTCAAAATTTCAGGAAGGTCAGGAGCCCTTTGCCAAAAAAATAAAGAAATTTGGATTTTCTCTCTGTGAAAGACAATTTTACACTCTAAATAGAAACCTCTCCTTCAAGCACTCATTTTTGATTTAATGAAGACAACTAAATGTAGGTACAAATCTTTAAAATTGTAATCTGAAATAGGCAAAATCCCTAATAATCAGTGTGCTAACTGTTAGGCAGAATAGCAGATGTCCATGTCCTAATCCTTGGAACCTATAAACATGCTGCTTTGCATAGTAAAAGGAATTTTGCAGATGAGATCAAGCTAAGGATCTTGAGATAGGGAGAGATCTTGGATTAGCAAGTGAGCCCAACACAACTACAAGAGCCCTAATAGGTGAAAGAGAGAGGAAAGAATGGCAGAGACAGAGGAGATGCAATGATGAAAAAGGTCAGAGATGTAATGTGAAAAGGCTTGACTGGCCATGGCTGGCCTTGAAGATGAAGGAGCCATGAAACCAGGAACATGGGCAGCCTCTAGAAACTGGGAAAGGCAAGAAAATGGATTCTCCCCTTGAGCCATCACCAAGGAACACAACTCTGCCCACAGCTTGATTTTAGTCCAGTGAGAACTATTTCAGATTTCTCATCACCAGTAAGATAATAAATTTGTGTTGTTTTAAGCTACCATGTTTATAGTAGTTTGTTCCAATAAGAGAGGAATACATTAGCCATTTGTGGTTAACATACTCTTGCATGTAGGTGAGTTCAGGTGTCAAGAAGAGTCTGGGAATGCCTGAGAACCAGTCATGCTGGATTCTAATCATATTGACTAGCTCAGGGATCATGGACAGTTTTGCATTCAAGCCTCTGGGTCCCAGATGTCTTCTGCAAAATGAGGACAACAGCAGCCTCATTTTTCATTTATTCATCTGAAATAAATCCTTATCTGAGATCCTTTTCTGTACTACCTTATGCCCAGGACAGCACGTGCGCATGAGAGAGAGAGTGAGAGAGCGAGAGAGCGAGCTTTGGAGTTAGTCAAACATGTATTCAAATGCCAGCCCTTTTATTTACTAGCTAATGTCTTGGGCAAGCTGCTTAACCTTTCTGAACTCTTTCTTCTTCTGCAAAATGAGAATGATAATTGTGCATGCTACTCATGGGGTTATTTGGAAGATTAAACAGTTCAATGCATATGAAGTTTTTAGAACAGGACCTGACACATAACTTGTGCTCAACATACTCAGTAATTTTGTTTCCCATCTCTTCTACTTCAGGAAATCTTGTACAAAGAACTTTGCCTGTAATGTGGTTGTATGCTACGATATATCACTTCATCGATTATTGGTTAGGGAATAGTGACTAACATCACTGAACAAATTTTACTTCCTTTTCTATTGTGCTTGTGCACAATATGTGGTAATTTCTTAGACACGTGTCTAGAAGAAAGACTTGGATTTGAATGCCATATAATCTTTATGACTTTGAGGAAGTTACTTAACCTCTGTGAGTCAAAGTGTTCTCACCTTTAGGATTTAGTAGTTTAGTCTTTAGGATTATTTTGTGATTTAGAATACAGTGATTAGTATATTGCATACCATAGCAAACATTCATTAAATGGTAGCTAATATGGTAGAGGGACATTGTCTGACTTTTTTGAAGATCAAAAGAATACATTTTTGCATAGTCACTCAATAAACATCAGTTGAATGTAATTACATTTAGAAAATAGTTCTTTTTGGATGAATTCTTATCTTGGGGGCTCATTTGGTCTTTTAAAAAGTTATGTCTTTTCCACGATTACTTAAATTATTGACTAGTGTTATGAAAAAATGAAGGACAGAAAAGAATAAGAAAATTTGAAAAATCCCCAAATTCTACCAACCAGAAATAATCATCAATAATAATTTGGAGAATGTTTCTAGACCTTTATGCAATAAAAACATATGAAAAAATTTGTACAGATACAGATGCACATAAATAGTCCCATGTATGGATCCACATAAACATACCATTTTGTAATTTGCTTTTTTAAATGTTTTACTATTTTATTTATTTATTTACTTTTATTTTTATTTTTGGATATTCATGACAATAATAGAGTACATTTGGACATATTATACACACATGGAATATAACTTCCCATTCTTGTGGTTGTATGTGATATGGAGTTATACTGGCTGTGTATTCATACATGAACATAGGCAAGTTACATCTGATGTAATTTTCTCCCAACAATATGTCAGGACATTTCCTTAGGTAGAGAATATTGATCTTTCTAAGATTGAATAAATAGCATTCTCTTCTACAGATATTCTGAGGTTTGGTAAATCAGGGAACTGAACACTAGATGGCGGTGTTGAAATAAAAATTTTGGAAAATAAATACCTGCATTAACACGAGAACAAGAAGCCCCTGGGACTTTGTTCAGTTGAATCCTGTTATTGACTTTCCTGATAATTAATAACTGGTGAAAGAACATTTATCTGATTAAGATTGTATTACTTTGGAGGCTCCTTATTTCCCCAGGTTGGGCCGAAACATCAGCTCCCAAGACTGAAGGATTTGTAAAACTACATTCAGGCATCCAGGTCTGTTTCAGCATCCATCTGTGACACTGAGAAATTTCACTCCATGGAAGCCATACGGTGCTTGCCATCTCTTTCACACTCTCTCTCCTCTGATGCTCATACCAGACATGGCAGATGGACTGACACTTCAATGCCTTCTGCCCCAAAAACCGAGTCTGATTTTTGTACCATGTTCATCACAGCACGGGAAGCCCTACTCTGTGATAGTTGGGTGAGAAATAGCTTCCTGTCTGGTCCAAGGTACTCTGGGGGGTGGTGCTTCACTCTAGAATTCCAAATTCCAGAGACTTGGATCCTGGGAATGTGTATTCCACATAGTAACTCTGTGCACAGAGATGCCAGGTCAATCTTGACCTTCAGAATCCCTGTCTTCCTTGAGTCAGATTAAGTCACCTTGTGTTTTATAGATACTTTCCACCACTGTCCCAATACCTGCACACATTGTGTACACAACTAAGTATATGGGCAGTGTAATCTAGTGGAGAGAATGTAAGATGCAAGTCTAGAATTTCAGTTTAACTACTAACTAACCACATAATCTTGGTCAAACCCAGTAGAGTGTCTATTGTCTTAGCAAAAACAATGCTTGCCCCCATTCTGAGATTTCAAATATATACATTATACCTGTGCTTAGGGCTTTCCCATATCCACCCATAAAAATAAAAAAAAAATATTTTTAAGGAATTTGATAATTCTATTTTTCAAACATTCATTTTGGAGAAAATAAGAAGTTTGTGAGTTGTTTTTCTTTACATATATTTGTTTTTTATTTTGGACAATGGTGACTTCTAAAACCACTCCAGGGTAGAGGCTTCTAAACACGTAATGCTGTCAAAATATTCTGTGATTTAGAACATGAGGGTATTTCCAGAGTCAGAGCTCAGTCATGTCACATTCCCTGATGGTTACCCCTGGGTCTATTATAGCACTGAGTCATGGGCAAAAAGTTCATCCTATGGGAATCAGCAAGGGGAGGAGAAGCAGCTTTGCTCACACAAGCTCTGTGAAAAGCCAGGTGACGCTTGCTCTGGGAGCTGATTGTCCTGGCTTTAGTCGGACCAAATGGAGATATCCGTTTGAAACTGAACCTGAATAGGATGAGAGGTGGAGGAGATGGTTTGGGAGAAGTTTCCTATATTTCTAAGATAAAAGGGAGAAATAGTCAACCATATATTCCAGAGATTTTTTTTTACCATAGTAAAATAAGAGGTTATATCATAGTTTATCCAAATGGTCCCTTGGTGATGAAAATTTGTTTCTTTACAGCCTTTCACTGCAGTGAATTTCCTTGTTCAGTACTACTTTGTAACATCATGGAGGAGGTTTGTGTCAGTGCTAAGGGATAAGAAGTATAAGAAGATACTCAATCTCTTCAACATGGCAATATCTTAGAACTATTAAAAATACTTGGCAAAATTTCTGGATGCAAGATCAACTTATAAAAATAGACACCATTTCTCTCTAGGCCAGTAATTAGCAAACTTGAAAATAAAATAGAAATAAGATTCTGTTGACAACAGTAATAACAACAGCAGAAAATGACTTGACAATTAAAATATAGTGGATAGAGCCTGAATTAGAAGCTCTGCTGTATCTTAAAAGTGGTATATAAACAGATTTAAATGATATTTAAAGTACATGCACAACACCACATGTTTCATGAGGATATATGCTTATTTTATGACATTTTATGAAATACATCCATTAGTGACTTTGGGGTCAAGAATGAAGAAGGAAAATAAATAGATAAAGTAAGAGAGATGCTTTTCATGGACTGAATATGATAATGTGCTAAGAATGAGGACATTGTATTTAATGAGACGATTCATCTAAGTTAGAGCAAAACAAAACAAAGCCTCTTAAACAGACATCCCTGCAAATCCACAGGGACAAGGCTCACCTTACACAGGGCAAGTGAAGTTTACATAAATGGATCATTAGAAATTGCATGGCATGCTGAGAAGCCGTCTGACAGATTGTCTAAGCATGTAAACACTTTGTTGAAATAAATTCAACAATTTGTTAAATCAAGCCCTCTATGCCTTAACTGAAATGGCAGATGTGATACCCATGACATCTTGTTCCTCCTGAGATCCAATCATAAGAAACTCACTGCATTTTTTTCACATGGGACCTGGTCTGCAAAAAATAGTTTTCTATTATTGTGTGGTGATTTTCACTCCATAGGATTTAAAGTGGGGAGCAACTGTCAGTAACCCTGAGTCACCAAGATTCATGGTTGGAATATTTCTGCCTGCTGGAACATTCAGCACCAGCACCACCTCCTGCTGATGGAATGCACATGGGGCCCCTCTCAGTGACAATATATAGAAGGTGCATAGTCCTACAGAAGGTTGAGTTTCAATTGGTTTATTCCAGTTGTCTTGAATAATGAGCTCTAGGTACTGTGGTCGAAACAAAGGTATCCAAGGAAACTGTGTTCCTTTGACTCATAAAACATTATTTTTAGAAGGAATGTATTAAATGGTCATCCTGTCCAGTTCTCCATTTGATGCTTGGCTCTGCTTAGCAAGATTCCATTAATTACCCATTTGATTATGATTAAATATCCTTGTCTGGAATGCTTACTTCAACGACAGGGATAGTGTTACCTTTTTCATACCTTGATGGATTCATTAGTTCAACAAATATTTATTAAATATCAACAATGTATCAAGTACTAGGCGTACAAGGTTGAGCAAGAAAGATAAATTTCCCACTCTGGGTCTTTCTGGTGAAAGAAGAGTTAATTAACAGGTAAAGGATATGTTACTGAGTAATAAGTGCATGATGATATTAAAAGAGAGGGGGGGTAATAGGGCAGGCAGTGGGATGATTACTTAGGTGGGGTGGATGGAAAGATCTCTGAAGAGACTACATTTAAACTGAGAGATAAACACTAAAGAGACAATTATAGGAAGTTTCAGGGAACATAGTTAGGACTAAGGCAGTGGCTGGCACATACATAATGGTTAGAGTTGGAAAAGCTGGTATGTTGGAGGAAGAGAAAGACCTTGATTTGAGGGACAGGTATGTGCTGGTCATTTGGCATTTCTCTTTTGTAAATCCTCTGTTCATAGTTCTTTACCAAGTGTGGATATCCTTTTTTAAATTTCTTATGTTTTCAGGTGGCCCTGGCATACGGTGGGAATCCATTCCTTGTTGGCTTTTTATATTATAAATATATCCTAATCTGTCACCATATCATTTACAGGTATATGTGCTTCCTTGAACAGAAATCTGGACTTTGATGTAGTCAAATTTCACCAACTTTTCTCCTGATGGATTTTTCCTTGTTTAAGAAATCCCTGAGTTTTAAGATATTTTCTTTCATTTTCCCCTTTTTATTTGCTTTATGAATTTATCTTTCGTGTATCATTATTTAATCCACCTGGAATTTATCTTCATTTGTGGTATAAAGTGTGGATCCACATTAATTTTCTTTCCATATCATGAGACATTGTTTTTTCCAACACCATCTTTTCCTCTTGTTTAACGATGCCACACCTACTATGAACCAAACAAGACTGGGGCACCAGTGACTCTTCTTGTTACTGACATGTTTGTTTATTGTTGAAATTATGAGCTCATGCTAAGGCTCCAGTACCATGCAGCACAACAGATTTTCCTTTCTATCCTCCATTCCATTGCTGTGTCTCCTTTCTTTCACAGTTCGAACCCTGGCTTCCTCAGACTTAATCACATTCACTCAGACTCACATCTACAATAAACACAAAATAGATTCAAAACTATTATATTTTTACCACTATGAAAAACAAAACTGCTAAAAAAGGTTTAGATTTGTTTGGTATTTCCTCACCTCCTACCTTGACTAGACTGATGATTGAGGATTATGGTCAAAATATTGTGTTCAAAAGTGATTATTATGTACAACTATAATGCACCAATAAAAAATGTGGGGAGCTGGTGTGGTGGCATATGCCTGTAATTCCAGTGGCTCAGAAAGCTGAGGCAGGAGGATCGCAAGTTCAAAGCCAGCCTCAGCAATTTAGGGGGGCCCTAAGCAACTCAGTGAGACCCTGTCTCTAAATAAAATACAAAATAGGGCTGGGGATGTGGCTCAAAATAGGGCTGAGGAGTGGTTGAGTGCCCCTGAGTTCAATCCAGAGTACCTGCCCTACCGCAAAGAAAAATGGGGAAAAAGTGATTATTCACTCCTGCCATCCCCTGACCATGCGCCTTCAGTGTGATCATGTTATTTACTTATTTTTTTTATTTTATTTTTTAGAGGAATAAAAGTTTATTTTGGCTTGTGGTTTCAGAGGTTCAGTCCACGGAAGGCCAACTCCATTGTTCTGGGCCCTATGTGAGGCAGGACATCATGGCAGAAGAGTGTGGTGAAGGAACACTGCTCCATTTATGGTGGCCAGGAAGTAGAGAGAGTGTTATTATTTATTTCAAATACAATTGGGTTCATTTGTTTTTGTGTGTATTCAGTTTTAGATCCCCTCCCATTTTTGTTGATTCAACTTTATTATTTATGTATGTAGAATATTAACATGCTTCCAAAAATTAACACTTCACTCAGAGAAGCATCACTTTCTCTTGCATTTATCTTTCTCATTCCTACTTTTAAGTGGCCAATTTCATTGTCTTCTGGTTGCCCTTCCTGTATTTCTTTTTGCAAAAAGACAAAATAGTACAAGTTATGCTTCTTGTCCCCCTAGTTTTTAAAATCACAAAATGTAGCATACTATGTGAACTCTTTAGCATTTTACTTTTTTTTCACTTAACATATCTTGGAAATCACATTTTCTCAGCCTTTCATCAATTAGATGTTATAATGATGGTATATATTTTATGCACCATGCTTTTTTTGCTATTTAGAAAGAATTTCTATTAGCACTTAGTTTTATAATTAGTTCTGATAGTTATCTTTGTTTTAAAATCATTTCCAATCCCCTTTTCCCCTTTCACTATCCACTGACTTTCAGTTGAAGACAGCGTCCATTTTCTGAATCTTTTTCTATTTCCCCCTTGTCTCTTCTCACCATTATTTTAGTTGCACTGTTTTTCTGTTTTGTTCACATATTATTATTCTTCCTTTTCCTAACCTTTATTTTATTCCCAGTTTTATGAATAAATATGTTAAATGTTCATTTTCAGTTCTCTTCCCATGTTTTTCTCAGTTATCCTGTGGTTAAAGAAAGCATTCCTCATAGGTTCCCCTTTGGTGAGTACTAGAAGCAAGCTTGACTCCATATAAAATCCTGGTTCTGTCTGAGACCTCTCACGGAAGCTGTTAACTGTTTCCTTCAGTTTCCCACAGACTTGAGATGTGCTGAGACAATCTCAATTAACAATATTTTGCTGCAGCATCAGACCTGTGTCAGATCACATATTGTACTTTGGGGTTCAATACATGGTCACCAAAGCTCTAAGCCTAGTATAGTTAAGAATTAGTGACAATGAGGTTTTAAGTTAAGGCTTTTGGCTTAAAATTGGGGAAAGGAAACAGTAGCAGGATGTCCAGACCCCATCACTGTACAAACTTTGTGTGGAAGCTGAATTTAGATAGAGTTCCCAGAGTATAAATAGATGGGACACTAATTGGGGAATGCCTGTGGGGTGAGGCTATGTGAAAAGAAGCAGCATTCACAGTTTAAAAAAAGGTTCCATGGCGTCTTGTAACAGCTGACAGTATATTTCTAGCTCCTTCCCAGAATTTACTTGAATAAAAGGTCACCTGTCTCTAAGCTCTTCAAAGCCTTTGAGATTTCAAGGAGACTACTGTGTCAGGGCTGGAAGGGATCTTAGACATGATAAAATCTACCTTTTCTTCCATTAACAGATTAGGAAGCTTGCAGAGTTAAGTCTGAAACATTTGAAACTTCCTTATAAAATGCCAAGCTTATTAAAAATGTTTTGAAAAGAAATTGTGTTGCAGAAATAAATTGGAGCTAAAATATTTTTAATTATTCAGCTCAGATTTTTGAAAAAAAATTAAGAAAAATAAAGAGCTAGCAAAATTGGAGTTCTTATATTTCTCACTCCTATTTATTTTCCTCCGTTTCTAGAGGTAACAATTATCAGGAATTTGGTATATGTTCTCTCCATGCTTTTATACTTTTCATATATGTATTAATAAATATTTTATAATCATTCTAATTTATAGAAATGGTAACATAGTATATAACATTTCAAAATTTGTTTTATTTTCATCTTGGTGGCAAACAATATTTCATTGAACTCCCTTGTACATACCTCTGTAAATATGTGTGAGTCATAGAAGATCATAAAGCATTTTTTAACTTCATTAGATATTGTCTGATTCACTCCTGAAGTGTAATTCTTTCTCATCCCATCTTTATCAATACTCTTTTTAGACATTAAAAGTTAATAAATCTGGGGTGAAAAGTTATCTTATTGCTTTAATGTGCACCTCAATTAATGATGAGTATTTTTCATATATACTTCCTTGGCCATTAAGTTTACTATTTTTGTGAGTTGCCTGTTCATATCCTTTGCCCATTTTTCTATTAGATTATTAATCTTTTTCTTATTACTTATAGGAATTCCTTGGATTTTTTTTTTGGTGGTTTTGATATGAAATTGGTTTTTTTCTTTAACCAGTGGCTTATCTTTTAACTTGGTTTATAGAATCTTACTTTTATAGACATTTCACCATTTTATATAGCCAAAATTAACAATTGTTTTTTTTTACTTGTAACAAGGCTAATTTACAACTGGACACCAAATAAAGGCAAGAGTCAATAAATCCCTATGATTCCATCTCTCCCCAGTCTGTTGGCAAGTGAGGCATTCAGCACAAGTGTT
Organism: Ictidomys tridecemlineatus; assembly: GCF_052094955.1. Lineage (NCBI taxonomy): Eukaryota > Metazoa > Chordata > Mammalia > Rodentia > Sciuridae > Ictidomys > Ictidomys tridecemlineatus. The sequence goes on along the minus strand of NC_135480.1, from coordinate 91,895,972 downwards.
CTGGTAATTGGGATGGCTATGAGTAATTAGCAGTGGTCTGTCCCTATGAGGTGTCAGAATGCGCTTGCATGTTGGCTGAGGAGCCTTCTGTGGCTGGATCTACTCCTTCAGTTGTGACTGGTAGAGAGCAGGGGCATGGCAGGAGGAACCCTGAGCAGACACCGGGAGACTGGACTTCCAGCTCTACTGCTAATTCCATCTGAACCTCATTTTCTGATCTGTAAAAAGGAATGATGTTGTTCCACAGGGCTGTTTGTTTCAGGTTGGATAGTGATGAAAACACTTTGTAAGATGATGAATAAGAGCAAAATACTGTTACTATTAACCTCTGTGGACTTCAGTGTCCATATTTGTAGAATAAGAGGGATACAACTAGGCATTAGAGACCCCTGTCAGCTCTACAATAGTCTGTGATTCTATGACTGGGGGTAAAAACAGATCCTACAAATAAGATGGGGTAGCAGGTGGCCTTTAGCAGTTACAGGGCTCTTGGTAAAGCCACATTCTGGAACAAAGCAAGAAAGATAATGTGGTATCCCCTGCTTCCTCTCTTCATTGCTTCTTCTACCTTCTCCTTCCTCCCTTTCTTCCTTTCTTCCTTCCTCTTGTTTCCTTTCCTCCTCTCCCCTTCTTCCTTCTTTTTTCCATTCTCCAAACTGCTATTCTCTCTGGAGCACTCTTTAGCCCTTTCCTGGTTAACTTTCATTTAGTCTCAAGATATTCTTTTTTTTTTTTTTTTTTTTAAATTTCTGGGAAGCATCTTCTAGGAGGCTTTTCCAGAGCCCTCCCATTTTCTTACGTTCTTGTAGGAGGTCCTTCAAATAAGCCCTTCTCCTTTGCTCCCATAGTGTGCTCACAACCTCCATCATTGTACTTATCACATTCACTTGAATTATTTGCAATCCTTGATAGAATTTAAACTTGGGGGTAGGGAAGGTTCATGTCTTATTCACAAATGTATTTCCGGAGCTGTTCCAGGATACATACCTAGCAGTTGTTCAAATTCTGTCAAATACATGAATAATAATAATAATAATAATTAATAATTAATAATAATAATAAATAGGCACAATTCTAGGTGACATAGGTACAGAGATAATAAAAGACACAGCCTTGGCCCTAGACAGGCAACCAAGTAACTGCAGTACTGTGGTATAAGAACAAGTAACAATAATCTGTTCAAATTGCAGATGTATGAAGAGAAAGATTTGGATGGGTCAAGGAAAAGTCTACATGAGATAGATGAACTAGATTTTTTTTCTTTCTTTTTTTTTTTTTAGTACTGGGGATTTAACTCAGGGTCACTCAACCACTGAGCCACACCCCCAACCCTATTTTGTATTTTTATTTAGAGACCGGGTCTCATTGAATTGCTAAGCACCTTGCTTTTGCTGAGGCTGGGTAGGAACTCAGGATCCTCCTGCCTCAGCTCAGGAATCACTAGGATTACAGGCCTGCACCACCGTTCCCAGCTATGATGAACTAGATCTGGATGGATGAACAGCAATGGGTCAATCTGAGAAAAGTAAAATGCATGCCAGACAGAGAAGCAGCATATTTATTCAATAATTTATTTAACGAATATTTACTGAACCCCTGTTACGTGCCCAGTACTGTTGCAGGTGCTGAGCGTACAGGAAACAGGCCTCCTGGAGCCCCTCCAGTTCCTTGCAGAGGTCCTCTTGCACGGATGACTCATGTCATATGGTGCCGCTTCAACTCTTCTAGAACCTGGGTATCTGCTGCATAGGAAGTCTATGAGAAGTTGACATGCCTTTAATTGATCCAGGAAAATAGAGTCCTGGCTGGTTTTGTGCCAAGGAAGACGTGGAGGCTTGAGTTTCTCAGTGTTTGGATCAAAGGAACACAGCTGTTACATGAGAACACCGTGGAAATGTAATCTGATTGCCCCAAGGCGTGGACTGGGCCTCGCCATCTGTCTCAGGCTACAATTTGACCGAGAACTGTCTTTGACTGAACACCCTTGGCATGCATCTGCCAAGGGAAATAACAAGATAAGAAGAAATAAAAATGGAATAAAGCCTGGAGGAAGTCTCATAAATCCACACACACCATTACACAGAGCCTTTATGGAGAAGATCAATAGAAAAAAATACAGGGTTACATGAAGATGAAAAATAAATCATTTAAGGGGTCATTTTGTGACAAAAGCAGAATTTCAACTTGCAGAAATTTTTGATTCATGTGGCATCCTAGAAAGGAAATGATTTTCTTTCTTGTCTGATTGGATTCTTTTATTTTATCTGAGTCAATCTGATATTTAAAATAACTTAAACATTCTTCTTCAGCTGACTAGCTGAAAGGGCTGACATGAGATTTATAATTTGAGGAGAGGTGTGCCCTTAAATATTTCTTTAAGTTTTTAAGAAAATTTAGTGGTTTAGATTTTCCAATAATATGTGCAATAGTTTAAAGAGACCAATAGCTTTATAATAAACAGCAGCCATTTTCCACTCACTCCAGTCTCTTACCCTGATGACCACCTTCTCCTCTTGGTTCATTCATTTCATGTGCCTTATATAATTGTTTTTGCTTATCATTTCATGTTTACAAATTAAAATGATATTTTTCAAAGACACAAAGATTTATTCAGGAAAGCAGGGACACATTTAAGGGCGAATGTGGCCCATCGAGAGAGAGAGAGAGAGAGAGAGAGAGAGAGAGAGACAGCCTTTATATGTTTTTAAATAAAATATATGCATTAGTTCTTGAATTTAAGTTTTTGATTTCTCACTATGGTAAGAAGAAGCTATTTCTCTTTACTACTTTTCCCTTAAAATCCCAATAAAATAACATTTTAATTTTGTTTAGCTTATTATTCAGCATTTACTTTAGTAATATGAAAATGTTCTTCTTGGCTGAGCAGTGTGATAAACTAGGCTTTCTTTTTCCTTTCCTGGACAAATTGTGATTTTTTTCCCCCTGGGGATGAAAACTGCCATCATTCTGTTGGTTTGGTGACTTTTCTATGTACTTATCACTTATTCAACCCTGAACTCCACACATGCTTGAAAACACCCCTCAAGGTTTTGGATGCATCAGGTTTCTTAGTGGTTTGCATTTTCCTGAAGGCATCTCTTATAGTCTTCTGATCTACTCTAATCTGCACTGGGTTGCCCTTTGTTCCAGATACATAGATGTCCATTTGCTATCATCTTGGGATTTCTTCTGCCTCTTCTGTTTCTTGGATCTCGTGTCTATTTTCATGGCCAACTTCCTTAGGGGCTGAAGCCATTGGAGGTAAATTGTTTGAAACCAAGAGTACCTAAATCTTTATTTTGCCCTTCACTTGGGCATAGACTTCCAAGTTAGGTACAGTTGTCCTTCAGACTTTTGAAGTGATTTTTTCATTGCCTTGTATTTTTCAATGTTGCTCAGAAGAAGTTGGAAAGCAATCTGATTTCTTCCTCTTGCATGTTTTCTTCTCACTGTGTAGTTTCTGTTTCCCACAAATTGCTTTCCTTCTCCTTATTTTGGACTTCCACACTTTATGTTAATATTTAAGTGCATAGGACTAAAAATTTCTAAGACTCTCCAAGTTCATGAGTGAGGCTTAACTCTGTTTCTGTTTTTAATGAACTGTTGGGGCTGTTTCTTTGGGGGGAATTCCAGTGCTGGTATCTTATCCCCTTGGGCTGCTCAGATTCCCCAGGAGAGGTTCTCCAAATCTTCTGCTTGTCACTCAAGTGGAGGTCTAGCTTCCATTCTTCTGAGAATTGAGTGGGAGAAGAGGGCTGAGTGGAAGGTGGACTCACCACACATATATATATATAGTCGCACATCACTTAACGATGGGGCTATATTCTGAGAAATGCATGGTCAGGATTACATTGTTGTGCAAATACCATAAAGTCTACTTACACAAACCTAGGTGTTGCAGTCTCATCATTCTCTGTGGCCTCTTGATTGCATCAAGCAACTTGGTGCGATGAGCTATGAAGCTGCTGTTGGTGTAACATATCATATTGTTTTACAGTAAATTTTTTACAAGTAGAAGAATTACACTCAAATAACAAAAATATAGCACCATAAATACATCATCCCATAACAGTTGTTTATCATCATCAAGTGTTATGTACTGTAAGTAATTATCTGATATACAGATATCACAGACTGGCAGTGCAGGAGGTTTGTCTATACCTGCACGTGAGTAATACCTTGCACTACAATGTTCCCTCAGCTTCTGCATCACTAGGCAATAGGGCATTTTCAGCTCCACTATCATCTTATGGTCCCACGTTGACCAAAACATCAACATAGAGTGCACAACGTCACATTCTTTTAAAACCTGTTTTCAAAAGGACATTTCTGCCTTCAACTGTGCCTGGACAGTCCAGTAAAACTCCAGTCCTTTGCTTCTTAAAGCTAGAGTCAGAAAAGGGATCTTGGGACCTAACAATTTCTTCACAATTTTTCAGTTACTTCTTATTTTAGTCCCTCATCTCTTCTCCCAAGTGCCACCAATTTAAGCAGTGTCAATGGGGTAGGCTCTCAGTTACCGAGCACCAGTTCTGGATGCAGCTGTCTTAGCTTTGCTAAATCAGTTACAACTGTCCTTTTGTTTTATTGCTTCCAGCATTTGTTTGCTGCTTTCTCTTTCAGTTCTCCTTGCTCTCATGGCATTTTGCCTTTTAAAAAATCATCTACTGCCTGGTGTGGTGGTGCACGCCTATAATCCCAGAAGTTTGGGAGGTTGAGGCAGGAGGATCACAAATTCAAAGCCATCCTCACCAAGTTAGTGAGGCCCTTCAAAAAATAAATAAATAAATAAAAAGGGGTGGGAATGTAGATCCATGGTTAAGTGTCTCCGCCTGGGTCCAATCTGTGGCAACAACAACAACAACAACAAAAAAAAACCCATTTATCATTTTAGGTGAGTTTTGAGGGTCTAAAATTAGAAATATTTGTTTAATCTGCTATTATTAGCATACTAACTCAGAAGATCAGAAAACTTTTGAGGGTAAAAAGAAACTATTCCTATTACTGAATCTCAAACTCAGATAACTAGGACATTAGCAAGCAATAGCGAAAGTGTCAGATCTTAGACCCTAGCATCAAACCTGAAGATTGAACGCTGTGTCTGTTATTTGCTGTATGTTTTAGGCTATTTTGTGGTTGCTGTAACAAAATAGCTGAGGTTGGATACTCCATGAAGAAAGAGAGATATCTGGCTCACAATTTTTGTGGCTGGAAGGTCCAAATAGCATGATGCTGGCATCTGGGGAGAGCCTTATAGCTCTGTCACAACAGGGCAGATGGCACCATGACAGGTACTTGTGTAAAAGATGAGTAGCATGTACAGAAGAGATTACGTGGTGAGAGAAGAAGCAAGAGACCAGGGAGGGGTTAGCTAACTCAATATAACAACCTGCTCTTGAAAGAACTAATTTATTCCTGAGAGAATTAACTCACTTCCTTCATGAGGTGGGCCATGACCCAGTCTCCTCCCTTTTAAAAATCCTGCCACCTTTCAATACATTATATTGGGGACCAAACTTCCAGCACATGAGCATCTGGGGAACTAACCATAACCAAATTATAGCACTCAATTTCTGACGTTTCGAATTTTCCCTACCTCTCTCAGCTTTAGTCTGTGACAGAGATAACAGTATAGCTAATCTACATGTTTAAAGTACATGAACATATAAACCATGCTTCTTACATTGTCTCAATTTTAGAACACAGCTATTGCCAATAAATTGATATAACTTGGGTGTCCATGAAAGAACGGTCATTTAGTGAATCAGTCAACATCTTTATGACCCTCTGGCTGCATGTTACCTAGCACCCATTGCACACCAGGCACTGTGCTAGGCACTGCGTTTTTTTTTTTTTCAACCTCCCTATGCTACCTTTTCCTTTCTTCTACAAAAAAGCCATTTGAAGATTGCACATATATGGCCAAACTGAGACCTGGCTTTAGTGGGCTCAAGTGAAGAAGAACAGGATCCTGAGAGTGCATTACGAGACAACCCCTAAATGACCACACTGAGAACAAGGCTTGATCCTGCATATGGAACATGTCTTAGGCACTGAGTTTATAGTGGAGAATTGAACATGTAGAAGATTTGCCTTTAAGGACTTCAGGGTCTGGTGGGGGAGAAGACAATAGATAAGCAAAAAGTAATATATAATTAAAAATCATGGTGCATGCTGGAAAGGAAAGGAACAGAACACATATAAAAGGGAATAACAAGAATTAGTTTGAAGTTGCCTGTTGGGTAAAAATCTCTTAATGAGAGAGAATACTGCATATGTCACACCCAGATTAATGTCAAAGTGTGTTGGTAAAATGCATACACATTTTAACTACTCAAAGTAAATTAATATTAATATGTAACATTAAGGTCAAAGGGATTAGAGATGTGGCCTTGCTGTCTAGTTATGTAACTTGGTTTAATTTTCTCATCTACAAAATAGAAACTGGACAATTGTAATCTCAATTCACCTCCAGTGCTACAAATCTATGCAAATACAAGACAGTAAGAATAATTAACAAGGCTAAAAATAAAGAGAACAGATTTCCCCCCTGTAGTCCTCACTACATAATTTTATTACTGAATTTAATTTTATTTAATAAAGCATAAATACAGTTTAGGAGTTACCAAGCCAGAAGTGAATCATCCTTTCTCCCCCTCCAACCTCTGTCCATAGGGACCACCATAACTAATTCTGTGCCTTTTCCTCTGGTGTGCATTTTTTCATTTGTTCTGAGTATTAGGCATTATATTCTTAGAAATGAAAAGCATAAGTGTGTCTTGGAGACTGGAAGATAAGTGACAAAGTATTAATAATAGTTAACAATGCTATTTTCTCCTCAATTTTTCCTTCTAACATTTCTCCCCTTTTCCAGAATTTGCAAATATTACTTTTAAAGTAAAAGTTACTTTTAAAGTAAAAGTTCTATTTAAATAAAATGTTAGTTGTGATGAATAACAACAAAAGTATTTTATCTCTGTCTTATTCTTTTTAAAAAAATTTTTTTTAGTTGTCAATGGACCTTTATATTATTTATTGATATGTGATGCTGAGAATCGAACCCAGTGCCTCACACAACTTAGGCAAGTGCTCTGCCAATGAGCCACAACCCCAGCCCTGTCTTAAAGAGAGAATAAGAATAGACCTATTCATTTCATTGACAAATTTGCATGGAGATAGTTCTAGCTAGTTATTAAATTTACTCTGTTAGTTTTAAAAAATGTGATAGTAAGTCCATGTTTCCATCTCCAATAACGATGTAAAATATTCATAAAGACAATACTGGCCTCTGTCAGCAAAACATTCTTATGTAATGAGTTCAGGACAGGTTTGTTTGGGGGGGAGAGCTTCTCTAATATCTTTCAGTAAATAGTTGAATTGAGAATTTATCAGCCTTGGAGGAGGGATGGTCAAATCTCCATTATGGTCTCACACTTTTTTTCTTTTTAACTTAGTTTTATTTCAGAGTTATTATTTTCTAGAAGTTAAAAGAAGGCCAGTAGGATGTAGTGGCCTTCCCTCTGAATTATTCATTTTGGAATCTACCAGAATCCAGTTATATCAAGGATATTCTAGCCTTTGAGAAGTTCAAGGGGAGTTTCATGATGTCATATTGTTGATGAAATTTTAATGGACTGAAGCTATTCCATGAATGTCACAGATTGGGTCAATGCTGGGTGTTACTGCTAAAGCTTGTGAATCCATATTCATACTAGTCACAATCTATAGACTGAACACATAACTTTTATTACTATTTCCCAAATATTTGTAGATAGGATTTAATAAATGTGAATTTATTTAGAACTATTATTATTATTTTTTCTATGTGTGTTTTTTCAATAAATATTTTCTAAAAGGTTGGGAACATTTAGTGAAATGAGCACTTGATTTGGAATCTGTTTTTTTTTTTTTTTTAAGTACTGGAAAATGAATCCAGGGCTTCACACATTCTAGGTAAGCATTCTACCATTGAACTACATCCCCAGCCCAGGAATCTTTATTTTGAAAAGACAATAAATACTACTTTTATATATAAAAGTTCATTCTGGGTTGGCCATTTAACTAGCTATGTGGTGCATTTTCCTTTTCTTTTATTTGAAAAATTGAGATAATAATATAATCTGTATTTATTCCTATATGAATTTTGTGAGTCTTCAAGTGCTTTGAAGAAATCATGTTTTGAAAGTTTTAGATGTCTCTATGATGAGAGTTATTATCACAATTATTTATATTGTAATATGAAGTATGCTTGAGGTCAGAAAAATCAGGTTTAATTTCCTGCTTTTTAAGTCCATGAAAGTGCATTTTTTTGCTATTTCCTTCAATAACTTATTTTAAAAATATAAGTAGGAGGAGTCATGTCAAAAGAAATTCAGAAAAACCACCTTCAAGGTGCTACAGGCCTAAAATGGAACAAATTTGAGCAGCAGAAATAATTAATCAGGGGGCTGGGATTGTGGCTCAGAGTGAGAGTGTTCGCCTCACACGCGTGAGACACTGGGTTCAATCCTCAGCACCACATAAAAATAAAGAAATTTTTAAAAAGCCAATGGAAACCTTTAAAAAAAGAAATAATTAATCATCATTAATTAAAACAGCAAAAATAGAAGAAACTCTAGTTCATAAGCATATCCGTGAAATTTATTTGGTTTATAGGGCATTAACCACAGCCATGAACATTGATATACAAAGGGGTTCCTGCCTTCCTGTCTGAACTATGTTTTTTGGATAACCCAACAGAATTTGATGAAGGAGACTGCTTTGTGGAAGAATTTTAGTAAATAAAAATTTGGATATTATATCTACAGAAAGAATTAAAATGTTACTAGTTTGAAATCCCCACTATATAATGTCAGGGCAACTGTTTATTATGGCTCCTAAAGCAATCAGAATTTACTAATCAGTCTTAGATATACTATAGCTGGGAAAACTAGACATCATCTGCCTTACAATTTTATGTCATAAAATGTATATTGCTGCAAAAATGAAATATTCGTTCCAAAAAAAAAATTGAGCCTGAATCTATTCATCAGTTTAGATGAACTTAGATCTAACTAGCATTTTGTGGTAAATACAGAAGATAAAGGAATAAGTTAAATGACATCACAAGGAGAGTACAACCAATCTAGAATGTGGACACTACACAATATATTAGCCCTATTTATCTGACAAATTAATAGTGCACATTCATGAATGCTCAAGAGAGAAAGAGAGAGAGAACACTATTAGAGAATAAAGATATTAACCAAATACAATGTATGAATCTTGTTTGAATACTAATTTATACAAACTGGAAAAAAACATTTTTGAGACAATCAGAGAAATTTGAATATAAATTCTTAAATAGAATTCAGAATACTATTAATTTTGTTAAGAAACTGGTGTGTGGCTGTGTTTAAAAATTTTGTTAATTAGAGATTCATATTTAATGATCATGATCACTGGGCTTTCCATTAAAACATTCTAGAAGAAGTCCAGTGCAGTGACACATACCTATAATCCCAGTGACTTGGGAGGCTGAGGCAGGAAAGGAAGATTGCAAGTTCAAGAGCAGCCTCAGCAAATTAGCAAGGCCTCTTAGCAACATAGTGAAACCTGTTTCAAAATGAAAAGGGCTGGGAATGTAGCTCATGGGTAAAGTGCCCCTCGATTTAATTCCCACTACCAAAAACAAAAAAAGTTCTGGAAGAAATAATAACAGAAGTAAAGAAAGAAAAGGGCGGCTGTGTGTGGGGGGAGTGTGAGGGTAAGGGTAAATGTAAATAAATGTAACAAAGTGTGAGGGTAAGGGTAAGTGTAAAAAAATGTAACAAGATTGGCAAAATTTTCATCATTATTAAAACTTGGGTTCATTATAATTTTCTTCAATTTTTGTGAGTTTAAAACTTCTATTATGAAATATTTTTAAAAGGGGAACAGAAAAATAGATGAGAGATCTTTAAAATAGAGTCTAGGCAAATATAATGTAAAGTGATACCACTAATAAAATACAAAAAGATTGAATGGATAATTTTCTAGTAATATAATAAACGCCAGAGTTAACTTGAAAGGAAATAGGAAAACTACTCAATAAGACCTATAACCATGAAAAATCACGATGTAAGTAGTTAAAAATTTCCTCCAAAGCTCCAAAAAGGTCAGATCCCTCTACAGTTTAATGTTGTATAAAAACCAAAAACCAACCAAACAACAAACAAACCCCAAATCCTATTTTATAAAAACTGTTTCAGAAAAGAAAGACTAAAACCTACCTCTCCAGTTAGCATAATCTGGATACTAGGTCTAAAAGGGTTAATTATAGAAAGTTGTATTATGCCGCAAACTTATAACAGCTGGGGAAGTGTATCTGGGGAGGTGGAAGGAGCACAGAACCTCTGATTTAGTGGGCCCCTGCGTTTATCTAAAGTATTTTAATTCTTTTATTAAAGAAAGACTTGAAGCAATATGACAAAAATGTTAAGAACTACAATTGTGTATGATTACAAACATTCTAATTAGTTTTTGCTTTTTTAAATTAAAAAATTTTCTAAAAAAAAAAAAAATCCACAACGAATTACATTGTTTGCTGCTCAACTTTAACAGCAGAGAAAACCAACCCTTTAAAGCCTATTATGTGCCAACCAAATAAACAGCTGTCAGGCCTGCTTGGTGGTAGGAAGCCCAGAATATGCTATTCTTAGATCAAGAAATTCTGGGTAGTTCAAGTTACTTACAGCTCTGGTAAACATCTGAACTTAAACCCATGAAAGGTTAGAACACTTCATTTTTAAAACCATTCACCGATATGGAAAAAAAAAATTGCTACAACTCCCCAGAGTTTAAAAGTTATTAGTTAACCACTTTACATCCACGTATTTATTTATCTAAGGAATGCTATGGAGTTCCTACCTCCTACTGTGCACTACATGTTTAGGCACTGAGTCCACAGGGGTGAGAGACACAATCCAGTTCCTAAGGAGAGGTGATGGCAAGAAGGCCAAGGTTGACTACATGGTAAAACCAGTAGTGGATATGGCTCCATAGGTCATAGAGGCCTAGTTGTCCTTGCCTTGAGAGTTGGGGAATGTGGCACGTGAACTAAATGCATTTGTCAATCATCAACTCATCAAACAAGGTGGGAGCTGTTGAGGAAATGAAGGAAAATGTTCTGATAAGGGAAAATAGTAAATGCAAATGGAGATGAAAGTTGAGGAACTCTTCAAGTTTGGAATTACCAGAGAGGAGGGCCAGGATTTTGCCTTAGAGGATTCAGAACTTAATCTGGGAACTATAGAAACCATGGTGGGGTCGGGGGTGGAGGGTGGGGTGGGGGATGGGGGAGGGACACAAAACAAACATGTTTTTTATCTGGAGTTCAGAGAAGCTACTTTATACTCGGACCCCAAGTTCATTGGTAGAGACCACGACAAGGCTGCAGATTCTGTGCAGGGATATTATGTGGTAGGGCCTCAGCTGGAGTGCAAGGTGTGTCTAGTTGTATAGTTCCAGATTTGTCAGCAGATGTCTCACATACTAAGAGCAAGCCTGGGCGAAGTTGATATGCTTTGTGAACCTAGATGCCTCCTGAGACAAGGAAAGTCATATCTATTCCTGCTGTGTAGTCCCTGGATGAACTTCCTTATGAACTCCTGTGTGGGAAGATGCTGGAGTGAGGGTGAGGTAGTATTGCTTCATTCTTGTGATGGTGAATTTTATGTGTCAGTTTGACTGGGTTCAGGGATACCCAGATAACTGGCAAAAGTTTTCTGGGTGAGTCTGTGGGAGTGTTTCTGGAAATGACTGGCCTTTGAATAGGTGGACTGAGTAAGAAGATCACCCTCATCACTGTGGGTGGGCATCTAGAATCCACTGAGGACCTGAATAGAACAGAAAGGTATAGGAAGGGCAAATCCTCTCTTTCTCCTTGAGCTGGGGCCCCTGTCTTTTCCTGTGCTTGGGTATCCTAGTTCTCCAGCCTTGGGCTTCTGGGACTTACACCATTGGGTTTGTTGGCTCCCAGGTCTTTGGACTCAGACTGAATTACACCAACAGCTTTCCTGGTTGTAGATGGCATATTGTGAGATGACTTGGCCTCCATAATCTTGTGAGCCAATTCCCAAAATAAATCCCCTCTTACACATCTATAGCTGTCCTATTGGTTCTGCTTCTCTGGAGAACCCTGACCAATGTGGTACTTCTCAGCAGGGTGAAACACATCAAAAAAGAGGCCCACTCCCCACTCCCACCTCCCATTTTGCTCCAGAATTAAGAGTAAGTTTGGTATTTCCAATGGTCCAAAGCATGGAACCCAGCACAGGTGGTGTCAAAGGAAGGACACTTTGTAGGCATGGAAAATACCCCAGGCAAGTTATGGTGGTGCTTGGCAGATGTAATCACATCCATAGAGGGTGCCGTGGGGAGGTGGTGTGCATGTGTTGGTCCTCAGTGGGAGTAGCAGGCCTGAAAGTTTGCTGTAAATGTCTGGGGAGCAAAGTAACATCAAGAAAAGAAGGAGCAGAATAGAAGAAGAGTAAGAAAATTTGGCTAATTGAACTTTTATTAGCACAGAAACTATGCCTCCAAGGATATAATCAGTGGCCTGAATGTGTGGGGTTTTCTCTTTTATTCTGGCAAGCGGGGGCAAGAACCTGTGAAAATGTGGAGCTAGAATAGGGCTGAACTACCTCTCCCCGATGAGGTGCCCAAATTCACAGAATACTAGCCCCTAGCAACCTCACATTTGCTCTTACTGTAAAAGTGTAAAAGGTTAGGTTACTGTCCAACCTGTCGATCAAGTGCCAGATTGCCTTCTGAGATGGCACATCCCTAATCCCAAGGGAAACCAAGCCTCTAGCTTGCATCCAGCTAATTTTCCACATTGCTGCCACCAGGCAGTTCAGTTTTCTCATTACCTTCATGGACAGCAGAGATAGATTTTTATGACTCTTCAAGACTCTGTTCTGTATGCATTAATAGCCAAAGGCTAAAGTCAAATGAACTCTTTCACAGGGAACAAGCAATTTTGTCTGATCCTTATTATTGTTGCTAAAATAGCAATTGTGTTATTCTGACTGACAGATTCTCAGAAGAGATTCAGTGAAAATACTGTTGATCAAATTCACTAAAGAACAGAATGTTTCAAGTGGGCGTGTCTGGCTAGAATCTGAACTGCTCAGTAATAGCACATCCCAGGACTGCTGAATTCTTACTTCCCATCAGAAAAAAATAACAAAGCAATTGAAATCTGGGAGTGTTTTGAGGGCAGATGGTATTAGCCTAGTAGTAAACACATTTTTGGCTGCTTCTTCTACGCCCCTTCCCTGTAGCTATGTTTAATGTGCTGAGGGAAAGCCATTTGTGGGCATAATCTTATTTTAGAGCAGAAATATACTTGTTCCAGAGAAAAGAAATTTAATTGGTTCCAAGTCAAATAATGTTAGCAGAGGTCACCTCACCAATCCAGGACTTAAGATGGGTCATTATAAATAGAAGAAACAAAAATTTCTGGCTCTCGCATACGTCTCTTAACGTTCCTCCTGATTATTTTCCAGCAACTTCAGGGGTGGCTCATGTGCGTTCATGAATAAGTATTGTCAGTGCCTACTGTTTTCTTGCTCCTTAGCTCTGGCTCTTCTCAGCTGCTTATAGAGTTAATATGCTGCAAGTAAGTACTGGTCAGTATCAATGCTTCTGCTGGGCTCTGTAACACTTCAATAGAAGGACAGTATGTTGCTGGTTGCATGGATAGGCTCTGTAACACTTCAATAGAAGGACAGTATGTTGCTGGTTGCATGGATATGCAGTGATCTGCCAGAGGACATATGAAGGGGGAATGTCTCTCTCCAATTCATCATCAGACACTGAGAGTTCTGGAGTTTTGACCCATAGTCCTCTCTCCTCCCAGCAGGGGAAGTTGAATGGGTAGTTTATCATTCTGGAGACTGTGACCACGCACAGTTCAGATCCCACTGCATGGTAATCGAGGCGGGTCCAGTAGCTGGGCTCTATCACCATCATGCTTGCACTGAGGCCACACTTCCAGCAGGCTGCTCCCTGTTGACCATGCAGCACAGGAGGGATACTAAGGCTGACTCATCCCTGGGAGATATGGCACAGCTCTGACAGGTGATTGATTTGAGGTTTCCTGCCAGCTTGTCCAACTTTCCTAAGAGCTGCCTTGTGTTTAACCTGCTTCCACTGGACCTTCCTTCCCTTTTCTGTCTCCTCTTGGGGATGGATCTGCATTACTGTTTGATGACTCTCTGCTCCCCCTGGATTTTCGATTAATCCTTAATACAGTTAGTTCCATCTTGGCATCTGCTTCTCATAAGAGTGTCACGAAACTGTAAAATGTTTTCTTTTTTAAGAGCCTTGAACCAGTCTTCCTTCTTAAAGTTAGAAAAAAAAAAGGAGGACAATTTTTATTTTCTCTGGTCAAGCTAAATACAATTCCTATTTTCATTTCTGTAATTATTAATCGACAATCTTCTTATCTTTGTTATTCTGTGTAATTTACAAGCTTGATATGCAGAACTGTAGATTGCTTGAGGGTCTACCAGATGTCCACCCTCACCAAGCAGTCTGAAAATTTTGATTTTACCAAGATGTGTGAAACTACCCAGCAACTCCGCCACCCCACCCCTCCTTCCCCTTTCCCTTCTGCAGCTCATAATCATGCTTGCTGGGGTGAGGTGGATTTGGCACCTCCCCTGCCTTCTCAGTGGTATCTTCTTGTTTGGTACCTTCTGGATTAGATTAATTTTTCTTTACTTTGACCTCCACTGTTCAGTGATTGCTGTGCATCTGGCATCGGAATTTGATTTGGGCATTCAGTACAGGACCTGGACTAACACAGAGCATTTCTGTAATGTGCTTTGGAATCCTTGTCTTGTCTCTCTGCTGCGGAGCCATGTGTATCTTCTGGATTCACTTCCTTTCAGAAGAGTTTTCCCTCCCGGAGGTTTCTAGGTCCTTTCATGAGTAGATTTGATGTTGACCTCAACTTCTCCACTGGTATTTGCCAGGCACGCTCAGGCATGTCAGGATCTCAGCGGGGTGAGATGGGAGGGGGGCTTTTAGGCCTTTGTTATGCATTTCAGAGCATCTATTTCGCTTCTTGACTGATTCAGTGCACAGGTAGGAAATGAGAAACACAGGAATTGTCTCTGGTGGGAAATTAAAATTCAGGTAGTGAGATAAAAATCACACATGTGCTACAAGTGGATAGTGTAGATAATGACATCTAGTTTTCAAGAAAGATTAATTGATCACCTGTCATGATTCAGTGTATAACCACAGCTAAATTGTATGGAATTCATTTTTCAGTGCCATAGGTTATAGCATGTTTCCAAAATGGGGGGAAAATATTCTCCTGGTGTGAAAAAAATAAATAAATAAAATTTTTATTTCTCTTCCTTTTTAGAATGAATTCCATACAATTTAGCATATTGTATCATATTTAATAATGTTTATTTTGGTGGGCTGTAAAATACACACAAAATACTAGTATGGTAGCACTTACACGTAATTCATAAAAAATACACATATTTTCTGTTGGTGATCATGCTAAATTTTTTATTAATAACGTGTACCATAAAAAGAGGTGGAGGTGGGGCTGGGCTATAGCTCAGTGGTACAGTGCTTATCTAGCAAGCATTAGGCACTGGGTTCGACCCTCAGCACCACATAAAAATAAAAGTATTGTGTCCATCCACAACTAAAAAAAAAAAAAAAAAAAAAAAAAGATGTGGAGGTGTGGGAAGCCACTCCTGAGCTATTTGGCGTCTTTAGTGGGCGTTAAGCCAAGGAGATTTGGGTTTGGCATTGCAAGTCATTTTGTGGCTCCTCCCACTTAATAGAGTACTCAGTGCTCCTGACCTCAGTCTTCACTTGACTAGGAAGGCTGCTCTCCTAGTGCCAGAATTGGATGTGACCCATTGGGCCTGGACAGCCCACCTGCTACCTTATTTGGCAAAAGAACATTCCATGGAAAACCTTTGAAGTTCCCTTGTATGAGTAAACCAAACATGGGCTCTTGTTCTCTCTCTCCCCAGTGTGGAAGCTCAACCCCTAAGGTCAAAGAGTCATCCCACCCCTGCTTTTAAAATTACTTTCTGTGTAGTGTGGTTTTTCGCTGCCTTCTTTTCTTAGCTTGATTTTGCAGCCAGCCCTTGTCACAGAGGAAACCCAAATTCCACCGCCTGCCCACGGTGAATTTGGGTGAGATGGAGGATTTTGGGCTAGAGAATACTTTTATCACTGTACCGACTACATTATCATGTGGTGGTTAGATGTCCAGGGCAGGGTCCAAAGCTGGGTCTTTAAATCTCATCCCTGCCATTTACTGACTCCTTGGACTTTTGTCTAGGTACAGAAATGTTATACCCACCTCACAGAGATATTGTAGGGATTAAATAAGGCAATGCATATTTAGTGACTGCCAATTGACATGATGATGATGATTTATTGTTATTCTAGCCTTAAATAACTTTGTTTTTCTCATTTTGAAGTTCAACTCAAGCCTTCTAGTTGATTGCCCATGAGTTTGCTTCATCTTTAGGACCTTATGTTTACTCTTTTAAGGAAGCTGCTCTGCTTTCTTATCATCTCAGGGGAAAGACATCTCTCTTGTTCTGGAATTCCTACAGATTTTTTTTTTTATTTTATTCTGGTTCCATTTATCTTGTACTGTCTTGTGTCCTATTGTGCACTTAATTTTTTAAAAATCTTACTGTATGGACAACTTACAACTATATATATTTATGAATTCAGAGTGATGTTGTTATGGAGCAATTGCAAAAATCACCCAGCTGATCTTAAAGCAGGAGACGGAAACTTTATTCACCAGTTAGCGGTCCGGATCCACCAGCTGGCGGGCCAAGGGGAAGGCTGCAAGTCTATACCCATCAACGCCCTCCTGGGGTTTGAGTACACCTATTATAGTCCAAAACCACATTAATCATAAGTGGCTGTTGCTATGATTCAAAACCATAAACAAACATCATGAGATCTAAAATCATAAGCAGAAAAAGGAGTGGGCCAAAATGTCTCTAGTTGAGTACAAGTAAAAGAATGGTTACCAACATCTAGATAATCAATCTCTGAAAGGGCACATTGTCCAAGAAAAATAGGAACCAAAGAGAGAACACTTTTACATTGTATAAGAATTGCCATTCTGTGTTGCCAAACAGGCTATGCTAAGCAAGTATTCATGGGTACAGAGACAGGGCTTTCTCTGGGAGAAGCCTTTCTTACATGACATGGAGTCTCAGGGTAAGATGGAATCGGTTTGGTCATTGCTCATATAGCCTGAATAGAGTGCAAGCTAATTAACCAAGCTAACATATCTGTCACTCAAATACTAATTTTTTTTTGTGTTGAGAACATTTGAAATCTATTCTTATCAGTTTTGAAAGGTATACACACTATTATTTACTATACTTTCCACACTGTGCAAGAGATCAAACAACAACGACATTCACTCATCCTGTACCCTTTGACCGTCATCTCCTCACTCCTCCCTTTGCCCCCATCCCCACTGCCCCTTGGTCACCTCTGTAACCACCGTGTACCCTCTGCTTCTATGAGTTCAGTTGTTTTGGATTCCACATGGAAGTGAGAACACGTTGAACTTGTCTATCTGTGACTGGCTGATTTCACTTGGCATAATGTTCTCCAGTTCCAGCCATGTTGTCACAAATGATAGGATTTCCTCCTTTTTAAAGGCTTAATAGTATTCCTTTGTGCATACACACCATATGTCCTTTGTTTGTTCATCTGTGACACTGAGGCTGATGCCATAACTTGGCTATTATGAGTGGTATGAACTTTTATTAGCTTTCTCCTTTTGGGGGCAATGGTCCTATTCTGTGTCATTATGACTTCCTGTGTGTGTCTAGAACACTGTTTTGTATGTAGTAGAGCTCACCTGATACCAGTTGAACAATCACAGGAGCAAAGGTGGAGGTGGTGACTTTGGCCTTTTGCAGTAAACCTTTCCTGCTCTTCAGGAATAGTGGGCAGTAAATGAGGGGCACATGGATGGAAAGAGGAAAAGCCAGGGAAGCCATGCCTGCTTCAACTCTGTATATAACCACACTTATGCTTATGCTCCCTTCATTGGATTTTTACAATAAGTGACCCTCAGCCTATTCTCTTTTGATCCTAAATGAAAAGAGAAGTTTTGCACTTATGTTAGAGAAAGGCGTTCCTTGTCATTTGTTTATTTATGTGTATTTTAAACTGTTACAAATGAAAGAAAAGAAGCCCAGTGTGATTTAACTTATGGGCTAGGCAGATTCTGTACTTTTTTTGTTCTTTCTTTTTTAATTTTTTTGGCACTGGAGATTGAACCCAGGGGTGCTCTACCACTGAGTTTTACTTTTTATTTTTTAGAGACAGGATTTTGCTAAATTGCGGAAGGTGTGAGGCTTGAACTTGAACTTCCCCTGCCTCAGCCTCTGGAGTTGCGCTAAATCTTAGTAGTAGAAGGGAACAAGAGCTTTTACACACTTATCAGTTGGATTCTGATTGCATGCAAATGTTTTTAAAAGCATTGTTAGTATTTTCATCTTATAGATGGGGAAATAGACCCAGAAAGGATAATTTTCTTAATGTCATTTAGTAAGTGGAACATTCGGAATATGGACATAGGTTTTTGTCATTCCAAGGTCCCTGTGCTTTCCACTTTACTACACGGGACTGAGTGGGAGAAGTTTTCCCCAAATGGTAAAAGGCTTGAGTTGGCAGTTCTGTGTAGACTCTGTGGCTGGTCACCCAAGTGCCTTCGTGACCTTTACTTGGATTTTCCCTGTACTTAGAAGGGCAGCCTTACACAATGATTGTAGATAGTGACATGGAGACAACTTCAAGAGATAGAGCCTCTTTTTTCTCTGGACTTGTCCTCATGTGTTTGGGACAGTGAAAGAGAAGAGCAGAAACCCACTTCATTCCTTTTTGAGCAGCTGGATGTGAAGACATGAGGTGAGAGGGCTCCATGATGATCACACTCAGGTCTGTGATGTTCAGAAAGCTTAGCACCTTACATCATGGCCTGGTGAACTGTCCTATCGTGTCATGGACTACAGAATTCAGAGACTGACATAGGTACTTACTTTTTAGTTCTTAAAGTACAAAAGAGGATGGGAATGGGGAGTGACTTAAACAAGTAAGTTCAACAACTACTCAAGCACAAGAGCTTATCACTGCATCTCAGGGGGGTCTAATATTTTATACCTGAAAGTGCATATGGTGATGGTGGTGGGAAAGATAAATGTCAATCAGAGCATTGGTGCCACTGCCAATGTGCACTCTGTTTCCCTGACATTTGTGGCCCTTGGCTAAGTTGTAGATGAATAGGCACAGAAATAATGTCAAAGATTATTTAATATGTCCTCCTGCTGACAGGCAGAACGGCACCTTGAAAGAAAGTTGATATGGAACGAGCTTGGCTAAGTCATGGTAATTGCTCACAGGAAGGAAAGTATCAGCAGAATGAAGTAAGGTTAATGGAAAGGGATGGATTTGCTTTGGCACTGAGGTTTGAAGCCTGGTCATTCTCAGCCTTTTACATGAACGCAAAAATGTTGATTTTTTTTTTTTTTAATGGACTTGCAGATCCTGAGAGCTAAACTCTCCCTGAGGCCTTTGAAGAGTTGTCAGGTGATTTTAGGTGGCCTGCATAATTTTCCCAAGTCTAAGTCAAAGGAGTGACAAGCTGAATTCTGAGTGTAATTCTACCAGAGAAACCACTGAAAGGCAGAAGTTTCTGAAGCCTGGGACTTTGTCAGTGTGCTGGGCACAGCAGTCCCTGTACAATCTAAGATACTCTTGAGCGAGATAAACAGACAAAGTAGCTGACTCATCGATTCAGTGAAAAAACAAACAAAACCAAAAAACAAACACTTGGATGTTTCCTCCAAATTACATAGAAATTAACAGTTTCAACTAAATCGACAGTATTGGCTAGCAGTTCCAAAGATGAATTAACATCTCCCATTGTCTTTTTAATATTTTCAACATTGTAGAGCTAATCAACATTCCAACATGTACAAAATAGATACCTGTCCTGTGAACCCAATACCAACACATGGTATAACGTGAATAATTTGATTCTAAATGAGTCAAAAAGGAAAAAAAAAGTTATTCAAGTGTCAGATTCTTTTACTAAAAATACCCTGGGAATTTGAGAATTTTGTCTATACAGCTCAAAACATATAAATAAAAAATAATATAAAGTTTTTCCTCTCTGAGGTGGTGAGATAAGTGGAATTGGAAATTTTCATATTTTTACATATTTTTGAATAGTCTACAATAAATGTTACTTTTTAATTGGACAAAAAAATAGTTTTGAGTGGTTAAAAAAAAAAAAAAAAAAGGAGAGAGGTATCTTGGTGACCAGGAAAACATTCCCAGTATTTGAAACAATCTGGCAAGAGCTTGGAAGCAAACGGCAGAAATCTGACTACATTCAAGGAGTTTGCCAGATGGCAACAAATGACTGCCAATGTTCAGTTGCACTATAATTGTTGTACACTATCTGTCACTTCAGAGAGCTATCTTTTTACCAGACAAGTGGTGACAGAATGCTGTATTAAGATTACCCAAGAAATGAAAAAAAAATGAAGTGGAAAGTCCTTCTTTTAGTAATAAGCCTGGGGTATAAGGACTTGTGGGAAAGGTTTGGCTGAACACAATTTACAGATAATTTTTTTAATGCCTTCTGAGATTGCATTATTTTGATTGACCCTAGTTGGGAATTCAGAGGGGAGATTTGTTCTTTTATCTATAGAAACTCCTTATCTGGAGTCACGGTTAAAGGGTTAAATTAATCTCATTTCAAGTCCAGTTAAATGTTTCAGAGATTCCATTTACTTTCAAACATCTGATTTGTTGATTGCAAACTCATTTTAGTCAGTTAGGGGTTATATTTGAAAATTACATATTTTATTTCTTTCAGACATATTCTATGTATCTTTATTATAGTTTATATCTCATGCCTTTACTATCTTGACCAGCTCCTCTTTGACCGCCCCCCCCCCATCTACCCCAATGACTGAGTCTTGCTGTCCGATTTCACTCCTATGTTAGTGTACTGACAGAGATATTCAAACCAGGGCTTTCTCAGCTGTTTCCGATGAAACTGTAGATGAATGTGTAAACTTGGAGCGCCTGGCTTAGCTGGGAAGTTATGTGTAGCAGGTGACGGGGGGAGAACTTTCACTGCCGGAATTGAAGTCAGTTTTCAAGGAGTGCCTATGGAATTCTTGTGTGTGGGGGAGACTGGCGGTGTGGGTGCAAGACAGAGACCTCTTCACATGTCAGATAGATAAAGATGTGGGTGGTGAAATGAAGTCACATTTCCACACCTTCACGTGCTGAGTGGGGAGAAGAGCCAAATGCAGCATCGATTGGTTAAAATTAGCCTATTGCTTTTGATTTATGATGTTTTAAAGACATGCTAGAGATATTCATAAAGATGTAAAAGATAAATTTAAAATCCACATAAATTACACTAAAAGGTCACTGTGGGGTTAATACAAGTTGGTAACCAAAGGAATAAGGTCTTAGTCAACACATTTCCATGTCCCCCTGAACACAAATAGCCTCAGACCTTCGGAGGGTGTTCCTTTGAGATGTTTCATCACTGACGTCAGAGTGAGTGCCACCTCCCTCAGACTACTTTAGGCCCTGCCCAGAGTCGGGGAGTCCAGACAGCCTGGGAGAGGAACAGGAGTTGGGGCGCGAGTGGGAGAGAGCAAGGAGAAGTCTACTCAGCCAGGGCGTGTCCTAGACCCTCTTCAGGTAACCCTGAACAGGATTTCCTGCTCAGCAGATGATGTGTGTTTGTGTGCACAAATTACTAATGAGGGAGACAGAGGAGAGCTTCTATATCTCAAAAATAGATGATGCTCCTTGTACATGGCATTTGAAAGTGAATATTATTGATTTTTGCTTTTTCTTTGGTGTGCATTTTCTTTTTCCATATCATGGAAGAAAGTTTATCTTCCATCTTCTCAAAGTTTCTAATGAAAGAAAGCCAATGTCAAGCTTTTTGTACAATCTATTCATAGCCTTTTGGTGTTTGGTTCATGTATATGACAATCACTTCAGATCACAAGACATGAACTTGATGCTGGGGAAGGTTTAGAATGAAGTCAAAGCTGTTTGGTGTATTAACAGCAGAAAAATAGAACACTGCTGATCTGAATTTCTAACTTTGGTCTGTGCTTCTTAAAAGGGTGAAAATAAAGTCTACACCTTACATTCAACACAGACATGGATTGGATTGGGTTCCTTGAAAATTCTCACTTTAATTCTTTATGTTTTGTTCATTTTAAAATACACAAAACAATAAATATTTAAAGATGCCACTGAAGTGCAATAAATTGTAAGAGGTGAACCACAGTAGACACAGAAGTGTGATGGGTAACCTGGTAACCTGTCAATTCAGAGAAAATTGAAAAAAAAACTTGTGGCGTCCATAAACATATGCAGTTTAAACAATAATTATAAGTTTCATCAAGAAACACGTTTTTGCCAGCACCCAAGGAGTCCAATCCTGATCACCCCTCTTCTGCTCCTAAAATGTTAAGATTGTCTTGTCCCTGCTTTTCTTTAAAGTTTTACCATGTCTGTATTCCTATACAATATTCTAAATTCTCTATTTCTGATTTTGCCTAAATGGAGTCATATTCTATGTTCCCTTTGTAAATTATTTTTTTGTTCAACAATTATGCTTGTGAGATCCATTTATCCTGTTGTGTGCAACTGTAGTAGTTCCTGTACTTTCTTTACTCTGTAGCATTCAAATATATGCACCACTGTACTGCTGATGAACATGGGAGATGTATCCTGTTTGGGTTCTCGTGAACAATGTAGTGAACATTCTTGTGTTTGTACCTCAGCACGTGTGTGCTTGAGCATCTGGGGGTAGAAGGGAAATTGTTAGATATTAGGAAGAAAGCATTTTCCACTTTAATTTTTTAAATGTCAAATTATTTTCCATAGTGGTCGAAAATTCATACTAACTTTGTTTAGCCATGGCAGCTAATTGCAATAATAATTTGTTCTTGTAATACGTTGGTGGAGTGATCACAATTCTGATAACTAATTCTAGTCTCCCACTTTTATCTCTATTTCCTACTTTCTGAGAGTCATTACACAGCAACTTCTCTCTAAAAGTTAATTTCTCAGCTGTAATTTTGGCAAAGACAAAAATCACAATAATACTTGCCCTAGTGTACAGGTAACATGAACAGAGCTGTTGGAACTGCTTTTAATAGCATCTTTCTCATTATCCAAGTATATTCCTGTAGAATCACTATCCATAATTCCCTTATATAATAGCTTAATCTAATAAGCAGATTTGATGGGAAAGTTATTTTGCTTTCCCTAGATTGGATTGTTTTGATCATTATAAATAGGGTTTCATAATTTCTGCTTCTTCCCCCTGCCCACCTTTCTTCTCTCTCTCTCTCTCTCTCTCTCTCTCTCTCTCTCTCTCTGGGGGGGGGGGTACAGGGATGAACCCAGGGGTGCTTTACCACTGAGTCACATCCCAGTCCTATTTATTTATTTATTTATTTTGAGACAAGGTTTTGCCAAGTTGCTGAGGGTTTCCCTAAGTTGCTGAGGCTGGCCTTGAACTTGTGATCCTCCTTGGACTTGTCAGCCTGCTGCCTCAGCCTCCTGAGTTGCTTGGATTATAGGCACACACCATTATACCTGGCTGTATCTCTGCACTTCTTGAGAACTTAATCCCAAAGTAGGCATTTGGATCAGGGTTTGATTTCAATTAGTAAGTTCATGAGGAAGAGTCCATATTTGATTCTCATTCCTTTGCCTCCAGCCTCCTTGGCTGGATTCATTCCCTTCCTGCTCTCCTCTGCTCTTCTGTGCATTCTTACACATTCTCTGTTATTTCTTTACCCATTAATCTTCTGTTTACTTTCCTTCCCAAGCAAATCTTTGTAAAGTTTTTCATTGGCAAATTACTATTTCCTTCATGCTGAAGGTCAAAAGATGGATAAAAATTAAATAGGAAATTAAACATAGATTCACCATTATTGGCCATTTAAAAACCCAACTCAACAATCTACTGGTTGAAATAGTCTGGTTTGAACCTATATGTCATATTAACATAATTTAAAATTTGATTATTCAGCTGAAATTTACACAGCTAATTATTTGGTCTATTGATGATATAATAAATATTATTAATAATTGAGTCAGTTTAGATGGTTAAAAATACCATTCAGGTCAAAACCTTGCTAACAAACCTCTCTGTTCCTTGTACTCCTATCCTTAGCAAATAGAATGTCCTTTCTGCCTAAACTTTTTCATTCTGTAGTAGAATTTGGTCCAAGATATCTAAAATATATGTATCTACATAAAATTATTTAACATATAAATCTTCTATTTTCTTGGGCTGGGGCTGTAGCTCAGTGGTAGAGTGCTTGCCTTGCATGTGTGAGGCACTGGGTTTGATACTCAGCACCACATAAAAATAAAATAAAAGATACTGTGTGTCCATCTACAACTAAAAAAATTCAAAAAAAATCTTATATTTTATTTATATTGCAAAACAAAAGCCAATTATAATACATCACTGAAGCTAATAATTTGATTGACTGCATTGTAGATGTTCTTCAAGTTTGATTTCCTGCAGGTACAATCTGTACACACTCTCAAGATACCATCCCTGCTCTTTGAAATGTTTACAATTTAGGCACATCCTGGGCCTAACTAAAAATAGCTGGCACAAGCATTTGTTGAAATAGGAATACCCATTAAGTTAACACATGCTTTTTGGACTGAGTACCTGTTATGTGAGGGACTTTTGTTTGACCCCAGTAGGCTTTGTGCCCAGTGTAGGCTTATACAAAAACCATGCAGCTGTTGGAACTACTTTGTGCTTTCATCAGGGTTAGATAAAGACCTATAGCAGCCTGAAACCTGAAGGATTATGGTATCCCACTTCTAAATGTTACCCAAAACAAGAACAATACTAAATTATAACTTTTTTTTCTGTTTTGATGTTCCTACTTAGTGATATTCAGTTAGTAAAGTGAATACATGCATACACCCGCAGAAATTGAAGAGAGAAAAATGTAATATTTTATATTTTATTGAAAGCACCAATACAATCATCCAAGAAGAAAATCAGAACAAAAGTGTTGGTGTTTATCACAATGGGCAGAGAAACCAGGCTCTCTGTATTAGAGTTCTTCAGAGAAACAACTGTGTGTGTGTGTGTGTGTGTGTGTGTGTTTAAGGAATTGGCTCATGTGGTTGTGCAAGCTGATAAGTCCAAAATCTTCAGGATAGGCTTGCAGGCTGGAGACCTAGGGAAGAGTGATGGTTCTGGTCAATGAATCTGAGGCTACATGTTAGAAATCAGACAGTCGGCAGGGTTGGTTTCTTCGGATACTACTCTTTTTGGCTTGGTGACGTTCATCTTTCTGTGTTTTAACATGGTCTCCCCTCTGTATGAGTCTGTCCTAATCCCCTCTTCATATAAGGACACCAGTCATATTGGATTAGGGATTGCATGAATGACCTTATTTTAACTCAGTTACCTTTCAAAAGACCCAAATACAATCACATTCTTGGGTCCTGGGGGTTAGGATCTCAACATATGAAATTAGAGGAAGACACAGTTCAGCCCCAAACCACCTCCTTTCCCACAATACTTCTATTTCCTTCGGGAAAGAATAAGCATCATCTTCCAGGAACACTTGTTCATCTCCCCATGTTTTCTTTATCACTTTCTGTTAGGAGGTGAGGACAAGCCGGAGGTCTTGCTGTGCCCCCAGAAGTCTACCTGAAGGTCTCATCCAGCCACTCTGAGGATGGAGCTATCCACCCGGGAGCTGTTTCTCAACTTCACCATTGTCCTGATTACGGTCCTCCTCATGTGGCTCCTTGTGAGGTCCTATCAATACTGAGAGGCCATGCCTCACTCCTGGGACTGACTGAGATGCTCTGGAGCTGCCTGCTGCATACCCTGAGGTCCCACTGCTGTCACTGTCATGGGAGGCCATTCTGGACACCCCATGGCACCTCTGATCTGCGCTCACAATGCCTGACATGCCCCAGCACTAGGATTGATTGTTTTCTCTAAGATGCTGCTCTCACAGGCTGCCAAGTGCTTGCCAGTGAGTGTGAGATTTATTCCCCAACTCTTACTGCAAACGTGTCAGACAAGCCTCAAGGTTAAAATTAAACGGGATTCATGATGATGTAGAATTATAACAAGCCCCTGATCTGTCTCACTGCACATCCCTCCAACCCACACTGTCTGCAACCAAACTCTAATTCAACCCTCTAGAAGAAATGTTAGAGGAAGTCTTTGTCAATCTCTCCAGCGATCATGTGAATAAAGTTAAGTCAACCACAAAAACAGCTTTTAGAATTTATTTTAGTTACTAGGTGTGATACAGCATTTGACCCTTGGCTGGGATTGAAGTGACAAATGCTACAGTATTTCTAGCATTTGAGATAAGCCAAGATGCTCCAACTGCTGAGGATTTGAAACCAAGTCAAGTTAGAGTGTCACATTTCAAATAATCCCATTGGTTCAGAGCTCCTCAAAGTTTTCCCTTAACTTGTCCAAGGACAGAAGGAGAGTAAGTTTATTCCACTATGAGATCTGGACCGGAACCTGAAGTGCCCACTAAAAGCAAAATATCTTTGAAGTATTCTGTTTTTTCCTTAGAATTCACAAGAAATGTGTATTCTACCCTGTAGTATCTCCATGTTTGCCTTAGCGTTTTTAAATTTTTAGAATTCATTACCCTATTTTACCACTGAGTAAAACAAAGTCATTTCCCTAACAGCAGCATATTCGGGTTTACTGTTTAGATACAAAGGGAGCTAGTCGATAACTACCATTAAAAAAGGAGGAAAATGGAAAATACACATTACATATGTTTAGGAAAGAGACATGAAATGGGCATTTCTTAAACATGTTGCTAGAATTAGATGTTACTTGGGTCAGTTCGGAGGTGACATTGGGGACAGAGGAATGTGGTTAGGCCTCATCTTTCCTAGCACCCCTCATGGAGGCATTCCTTGCTGTGAACTGGACCTCTCCTGGGGAACTGCCTGTGTCCCATTATGGTTCTCAGGCCTGGTTGGATTCAAAGAAAGTCAACAAATCTAGGGCTGAGTTTTCAAGATCCTGACGCTGGGTTCACTTCAGACCAACCAAATCTAAGGGGGCAGAACCCACACATAAGCTTCATTAAAAAAATACTCCCTGGGCTGGGGTGGTGGCTCAGTGGTAGAGCGCTTGCCTAGAATGTGTGAGGCACTGGGTTCGATTCTCAGCACCACATATCAATAAATGAATAAAATAAAGGTCCATCGACATATAAAAGAAAATGTCCAGAGGATTTAAAAAAAAAACTCCCTGCCCCAAACCCCCAAAGTTCTCTAGATGATTACATTGTGTAGCTGCGTTGAGAGTCACGGATACCCACTAACCATTGCTTCTCAAACTGATGTGATTGTGAATCATCCTGGGGTCTCATTTAAATGCAGATTCCGGTTCAGAACTGATTCTGATTGTCAGAGGTGGGTCCTGTGAGTCCACGTCAAATATGCTCCTAAATAATGCCAGCGCTGCAGCTCCACCGGTCACTACACTTGAGTGGCACCTCAGAATCACCTGAGAACCTTTGGAAAAACACCCAAGCTTGGGCTGTGCTCCTAGGAGTTTCTAATTTAATTGGTCTAGAGGTAAACCTTATTTTTGAAGGGGTCCAGGTGATTCTAATGTGCAGCCAGCATTAAAAACCTGAATGCAGTTAGAGGAAAAAAAAAAATGGGTATTTTGAGAGGTTCTCAACAAAAGTTGGGAAATAACAGTGTATGGTCCTCAATATCTTGGGCCTAATTTTGGAGTTGGACTACACACATGGGTGTACAACTGCTAATGATTCATATACAGCACACCTGCTCAGAGGCACGTGGCTTGAGGGCCCTTTTGATGGTTAGCAGAATCTCCTGGCGTGTGAGTGTTTGAGAAGGTGCATGTGTGCTGGTGGGGAAGGGAATGGACAAGACAAAAGGAGTGACACATTCCCTCCAGACACTGGAGCATCTGATTTTTCCCTGAAGTCTCTGTCCTGGTGCCACATTTACAGGGGGGCACCATTTCTTGAGTCCACTGAATGTAAGCCCCGTGCTGGCCACTTTCCACATATCAGGCCATTTTGTGGATGGGGGAACTGAGGGTCAGACACCTGGCTAACCAGACATAGGTGGTGAAGTTAGGATGGCAAATAGTGTCATCTCATCATTGAGGACTGTTTGATGATAGATCTCCAAACCATTTGACCATGTTTTAAGTTTTATTCTCATATGCTTTAACTTTTGAATACACCAGCCTAATTAGGTAAAGGTGACAATTGTAATTCTCTGTTATTTCTCTTTGTTTATCAATTTTCATCTTTCTTTTCCTAATTTCCTGTGAGTAGATCTATTGATAATTTTAGGTCACATTGTGGTCATCTTTTCAGAGGTAGGACATCCATTAACAATTTTCAGTTGTGGGTCTAGGAATCTATGTCTAATATCTTCCATATACAGGAGTCCTTGTCATTATGGCTAAATAATGACTGACTCAGAAATCTTTGATGCATAACCTTCCCTGGGACTTTGGGATACTCTGAATCATTGCAGTACTTTTTGCTTCCCTCTTGGCTCTGCCCACTCGAAAGGGACCTGGTTACCCTAAACCAAATATTAGTTCTTCTCTAGAACCAGACCTCTGAATCCTAGTTGTTAACTGGAGTTCTAGCCCATGAGCTTGAGTCTACCATAACTTCTTTTAGTTCACTCATTCATTCATTTAAGTACTTATTGTGAACTCATGTAGAGGGAATTGTGTTAGACACTGGGGATAAAATGGCTAATAAGACAGAATTGAAACAGGTGTGGTGGCACCTGCCTGTGATCCCAGAAGCTCTGGAGGCTGAGGCAGGAGGATCATCGAGTGATCAAAGCCAGCCTCAGCAACAGTGAGGCACTAGCAACTCAGTGAGACCTTGTCTCTAAATAAAATACAAAATGTGGCTCAGAGATCGAGTGCCCCTAAGCTCAATCCCCAGTATCCCCTCCCCCCCAAAAAAAGACAGAGTTGAAGCATAGAGCATCTCTCCAACTGCTGGCAGTAATGATGCTTTATGAGGGCTGGTCTCAAGATTCTGACGACATCTGTTTGACTTCCAAGTTGGACCACTGCTGAGATCCTTTGGCACCATGCTTCACACACTGGAAGGGACCTCATACCACCAACAGTTGTTTGGATCATGATTATGTTTACAGAGCGTTTAGACACTGGGCCTTGGACCACCTGGCCATCTCTATTGACAGCAGCCAGACCAGTTCTCCCCAGTACCATCTCACCAGTGGAGCAGCTCGATGCTGGGTGATGTTCTCCTCTTTCTGTCATAAGTCCTGGGATGCCAATACACATCACATTATTGGTTTGTTTGTGCCTCCCATGTGTATTTCTTGTCTATGGGGACTCTTCAGTTTTTAATTTTTTGTTCCTAAAATTGTCTTGGAACTGAGTTGCCCACATTACAATGCCAACCAACTATTTGAATTAAAATAACATCTTTCAGAGCTGGTTTGGATTTTCCTTCCAGTATTCTCTAAACTCAAATAAATGGGACATTTTTAGAAACATCCTGTATTTTTCTAACTATTCTCTCACATTGAAATAAATAAACAAGCTTCTAAATCCATTTCTGGCAGTTCCAACACTATATCTTCCCCCAGATCTTCTCCCTGGGGCCAAAATATGGTTGTCTCCATAAGGTATAAAAATTATTCAAGTAATACCAATACTCTTCAAATTATTTTGTGAAATAGAAAAAGAAGGAACACTTCCAAACTCATTGTGTGAGGTCAACGTCACCCTGATTCAAAAACCAGGCAAAAACACATAAAATTCAGACCAATATCTCTAATGAACATAGATGCAAAAATCCTCAATAAAATTCTGGCAAACTGAATACAAACACATATCAAAATGATAGTGCACCACAATCTTGGTTCAACATCCGGAAATCAGTAATTGTAATTCATCACATCAATAGACTTAAAGATAAGAATCATATGATCATCTCAATAGATGCAGAAAAAGCATTTGACATCATACAACACCTCTTCATGTTCAAAACACTAGAAAAACTAGGGACAACAGGAACATATCTCAACATCATAAAAGCTATCTATGCTAAGCCCCAGGACAACATCATTCTAATTGGAGAAAAATTGAAAGCATTTCCTCTAAAAACTGGAACAAGACAGGGATGCCCTCTTTCACCACTTCTGTTTAACATAGTTCTTGAAATACTGGCCAGAGCAATTAGACAGATGAAAGAAATTAAAGGGATATGGATAGCACTATTTACCGATGATATGATTCTATACCTAGAAGAACCAAAGAATTCCACCAGAAATCTTCTAGAATTGGTAAATCAATTCAGCAAAGTAGCAGGAGATTTCTTGGAAAGCTGGGAATTGAACCACCATTTGACCCAGCTATTCCCCTTCTCGATCTATTCCCTAAAGACTTAAAAAGAGCATGCTACAGGAACACTGCTGCATCGATGTTCATAGCAGCACAATTCACGATAGCAAGATTGTGGAACCAACCTAGATGCCCTTCAATAGATGAATGGATAAAAAAAATGTGGCATTTATACACAATGGAGTATTACTCTGCATTAAGAAACGACAAAATCATAGAATTTGGAGGGAAATGGATGGCATTAGAGCAGATTATGCTAAGTGAAGCTAGTCAATCGTTAAAAAACAAATACCAAATGACCCCTTTGATATAAGGGGAGTAAACAAGGACAGGGTAGGGACGAAGAGCTTGAGAAGAAGATTTACATTAAACATGGATGAGAGGTGGGAGGGAAAGGGAGTGAGAATGATATATAAGAGGAAAGGAGGGGTAAGACAAGATAATACAAATGGAAGAAATGATTTACAGTAGAAGGGGTAGAGAGAGAAAAGGGGAGGGGAGGGGAGGGGAGGGGGGATAGTAGAGAATAGGACTGACAGCAGAATACATCAGACACTAGAAAAGCAATATGTCAATCAATGGAAGGGTAACTGATGTGATACAGCAATCTGTATACGGGGTAAAGTTGGGAGTTCATAACCCACTTGAATCAAACTGTGAAAGATGATGTATTAAGAACTGTGTAATGTTTTGAACGACCAACAATAAAAAAAAAGAATCAATAAATGGGATGGATTCAAATTCAAAAACTTCTTTTCAGCAAAAGAAACAATCTGTGATGTGAATAGAGAGCCTACATTTTGTGAACAAATTTTTACCACATGCACATCAGATAGAGTGCTAATCTCTAGGATATATAAAGAACTCAAAAATCGTAACAACAAAAAATCAAATAACCCAATTAATAAATGGGCCAAGAAATTAACAGACACTTCTCAGAAGAAGATATACAATTAATCAACAAATATATAAAAAAATGTTCACCATCTCTAGCAATTAGAGAAATGCAAATCAAAACTACTCTAAGATTTCATCTCACTCCAGTCAGAATGGCAGCTATTAAGAATACAAAAACAATAAGTGTTGGTGAGGATGTGGGGAAAAAGGCACACTCATACATTGCTGGTGGGACTGCAAATTGGTGCAGCCAATATGGAAAGCAGTATGGAGATTCCTTGGAAAACTGGGAATGGAACCACCATTTGACCCAGCTATCCCTCTCCTTGGTCTATACTCAAAGAACTTAAAAAGAGTATACTATAGCAACACAGTCACATCAATGTTTATAGCAGTACAATTCATAATAGTTAAACTGGGGAACCAACCTAGATATCCTTCTGTAGATGAATGGATAAAGAAAATGTGGTATATATATATAAACAATGGAATATTACTCAGCAATAAGAGAGAATAAAATCATAGCATTTTCGGGAAAATGGATGGAGTTAGAGAATATAATGCTAAGTGAAGTTAGCCAATCCCAAAAAAACAAATGCCGAATGTTTTCTCTGATATAAGAATGATGATTCATAATGGGGTTTTGTGGGGGCATGGGAGATAGGGCAAAGGGGTAGGAGATAGGGCAAAGGGGTGAGAGGGTAGGGGAGGGGTATCGAAGTAGAAAAGATGGTGGAATAAGATTGACATCATTACCCTATGTATATGTATGAAGACACAAATGGTGTGACTATACTTTGTATATAATCGGAGATACGAAAAATTGTGTTCTATATGTGTAATATGAAATGTAATGCATTCTGCTGTCAAATATAACAAATTAGAATAAAAATTAATAAAAAATTATTTAGATAATTCATGTACTAATCCATGGCTCTAAGAAAAGAGTCCTGTGGTACTTCAATACAGAAGACAGGTTCCATAATTACATTTTCATCTTTGCCTCTCTGACTCATAATAGGGGTGTGTGAATATGGTCATAAAATTGTAAAGATTCCATGGTTCTCTAGACTAATTTGGGGCTCTCAATCAGTCTATAAGAAATCTCAAGGAGATAGTCCATTTTTTCATTCTGCTATTTCCTTAGCCCTCCATTGTCCCTTTTGTTCCCCTGGAACATAATTCTTTCTGCCATTCCTGGCTGCCTCCAAAGATGTTTTGGTGCATGATCCTTGCCATTTCTACCTGGCATCCCTAGAACCTTCTTCAGCAGGTGGGTATGTCCATTCTCACCTTGAAATCCCAATCCCCAGAATCCTGTTTTGAAGTCCTAGAGAACCCCAGAAAGTACATAGAGACAAAATAAACTAACCATTTAGTTCTATTACCTTTTTCTCTGATGTTATTTAACATTTTATAACTTTCCTATTTTTAGACTCTGGAAAAAAAATTTTTTTTGGCCCAGAAGACCCTTCTTAGCTGTGCCATGTCTACCTGTAACTTCTCTTTTGTTCACCTGTCCCATGTGCCCCCCTCTACTCTTATTTCCAAATATTTATCACTATTTGTAATTTTCAAGTATGGCCTGGTCTCTTCTGCTGTGGTTTCCTTGTAAGGCTATTCCTTTTCCTGAACTTCCTACTTTTTCTTTTCCTGGCTATCTCC
The DNA here is from genome assembly GCF_052094955.1 of Ictidomys tridecemlineatus. Taxonomy (NCBI): domain Eukaryota; kingdom Metazoa; phylum Chordata; class Mammalia; order Rodentia; family Sciuridae; genus Ictidomys; species Ictidomys tridecemlineatus. The sequence continues at coordinate 91,862,884 of NC_135480.1, read as the reverse complement.
TGATCATTTGCTAAGATTTCAAGTGTCCTTCCCTCTTAGAAGTTACCCCCAAATAATTCCCTTCATCTTGGCCTCATGCCTAAATGCTTTTAGCACTCACCACATTGTGTTGGTTTGTTTGTGCCTCCCATGTGTGCTTCTTGTCTATGGGGAGACTTTTCAATATTTAATTTTAGTTCCTAGCTCATCCATCATCATCGCTGGATAAGTGTCTATTGAACACATCAATGACTGGCCAGATAGAAAAGCCTTTGGAGTAGCCAGGTACCATATCTATGGCTACATCTGTGTCCAACACAGAAGGATTTAAGAAGAGGCATTTAAAAGTTCTATTTCGAAAAGTTCCATTACATTAATGAGCAAACCAAACTTTTTAAAAACTTTAAGCTGTTGAAACAGCTTTTTCAAAGGCAGTTATGAAATATTCATGATGCTTACTTCTTTTTGATCTGTCTGTATCACCCCCTGAACAATTTGACAATGTTTATGAATTACTCATCAAAGTACAATGTGTTGAGCATATTTTCAAGTTCATCCATCAACAGGGTGATACTGGAGAACTCTCCATTTTTCTAGCTGTGTTCAGTTAGAGTCAAAGTTCACAAATATTTACTGCATGCCTACTGTGTGTTAGAAAATTTCATGTCCTATTTTATTTAATTCTCTTTTATCTTGTGAAGCATTCATTAATCTATTTTTTGAGATAGGGTCTCGCTGTGTTGCCAAGGTTAGACTCAAATCCCTGGGCTCAAGAGATCCTCCTGCCTCAGCCTACTGAGGACTGGAACTACAGATTCACTGTGGCTAGAGATAACAAAGTATTTTTGTTTATTCATAATTTAAAAGTGAGAAGACCGAGGCTCAGAAAGGACAAATGATCAGCCATAAAACAGAGAGATTAGAGGTAAATCTCATTTTCTCCACCTCTGAGATCAGCAAATGTACCTTTCTCTAATCATCAAGGCTGACCCTCTGCACTGTAAGATAGGAAATTCTGGGTGGCAAGGCATGTTCTCTTATTCTGGGCCAAAAATGTCCAAAAAAATGGTGTATATCAGAGGCCTTCAGATATGTAGCTTACTGGCTCTGTAGCTCAGTCATACAGGATGTACAACTTGTACAAATTTCTCTGTCCCAGGAGTTTAAAACAAGCTCTGGAAAAATCTTTTCTTGTCAGTCAAGTGAACACTAGATAATAAGAGAGGAGAATACTGATGGCTGATTAGCTATTTTCAGTGTGTCAGTGTTATCTACAGGGATTAAGTGGAAACGACAGTTCCATCTACAGCATTAACTGGTTATACACACTTGCAGAATTTTGTCAGATGGTAATTTTCGTCTCCCACTCATTAAATTACTTGAAAATATTGCTTTGGAAAAAGCTTGGTCTTTTGGATTCACAGACTGAATTTTGCTTACTAATATGTGACCTCACACAAGTTGCTGAACTTTGATGGGCCTTAAATTTCTTAGTTGTAAAAATAGAAGAAACTGGTGTATAGATGAGTGGTAGAGTGTGTGTTTAACGTGTGAGAAACTCTGGATTCAATCCTCAGCACCTCATCCCCAAAATAGAGAATAATACCTTCTACATAGGGTCACTGAGTTAAATTAGATAATGTTTGCAAAGTGTTTAGCACAATGCATGCCAATTAGTAAATGCTTACAAATGATGGTTAATGTTATTACAAGTAAAGTGTTAACAATGCCTGGTACACAGTAGGTCCAAAAAGTGTTAAGCATTGACAGTATTGTGGCTACTGCTATTTCAAGAGGCAATAATGAAGCATTTTGTGAAAGTTTTTTTGTGTGTGTGTGTGTGTGTGTGTGTTCAGCACTAGGAATAGAAGCCAGGGCCTCATGCATGCTAGGTAAGTGCTATACAATTAGCACAATTGAAAATACATTTTAAAATATTTTGTAGTTGTAGACGGACAGAATACCTTTGTTTTATTTGTTAATTTTTATGTGGTGCTAAGGATTGAACCAAGTGCCTCACATATGCAAGGCAAGTGTTCTGCCACTGAGCTCCAGCTCAGCCTGGAAATATATTTTTTAAGCAGGGGAAAGAGGTGAATTGGAGATTCCTTTGCTCTGAAAAATACACCCTGTTTCTCAAAATGTAAGCATGATTGAATTACAATATCTGAAATACTTGTTTAATTGCAGCTTCCTGCACCAACCCCAGATCTACTGAAAGGGAATTTTTAAGAGAGGGTTCTGGATTGCCACATTTTAAACCAGCTCCTTGGTAATTATTAACTAAAGTTTAAGAACAATTAATGTACAGCATCCTAACATACCAGCTCTCAGGATTTGCACTTCTAATTATTATCAAGGATTTGGGCAGTGGTTGGACTGAGAAGGGCACATGTTTCTACATTCTCAGAGGGATCACAGAATTCTTACTCCCATTCCTTTACATTCTTCCAGAGAAAGCTCTCTTTGCATCTTGTACCATTCTTCCTAGTCAGTTTCCACGCTGGCTCTGTGGATTCCCTCCTAAACAAGTTTCTGTCTTTGCACCTGCATATTCAGACCAACCTCAGCTCTACTTTAAAAAAAAAAAAAAGTTAACATTTTTAAAACTGAGGTTATGTAATGTGTTATCTTGTAGGTAAAAGTTCTATTTTGACATTTTCAAAGAAGATGCTGAAACTGTCATTCAAATTTTAATAGCTTTTAAAACATTAAACATCAAAAGGTTTTTCCCATTGATGTCTCCCTTTGACCCTCACTGTTTTCCCTGCATGTCAGACAGGTAATGTGCCAACCTAAGCAATAAGGTCTGAAGGAAGCACATGTCACACCATGATGTGAAAACCTAATCATCATACTATAAACCACAGAAGGATCTGACTCTTTATTTTATTCCTCCCGGCAGCTAGTCTACACCCAAGAATAAAAACAAACAAACAAAACAAAAACAAAACAACAAAAACTCAGCATAGAAGTCTTTACTTGAGACTCAGATTTTCAAAATTCAGAAATGTGTTAGCTTCTCAGTAGATGAGTAAAGTGAAAATAAATTTAATTAATTAATTTTTTTAGTTATAGATGGACACAATACTTTTATTTACTTTATTTATTTCTATGTGGTGCTGAAGACTGAACCCAGTGCCTCCTACATGCTAGGCAAGTGCTCTAACCCAGAGCAACAACCCTGGCCCTGAAAATGAATTTTCTCAGCAGCAGAAATTTCATTCTAGTCTGCATGATGAGACATCGTTTGGAGGACAGCGTTCACAGGCCTAGCCAGTACTGTGGCCCATATCCTACTGTGAGTTGTCTCTTTTCCAACTGCTTATCCACTTTATATTCCTCTGACACAGCCTCAAAAAGGACAGGGAGAAAAGAGTATTTTCAACAGATGCTGAGTCTCTAATGATGACATACATAGTGATACTCAACACCCAGGGATTCACATACACCTGCCAATCCAAAGCCAATTTTTCTTCATAATGGCAAACTTTTCAGATATCCAAAGGTTTCATGGTGATTATCAGACAATTCAACACAAAAGCTGCTCCTGTCCTTTGCTGCATCCCTATTGGGCTTTCCATTCATCCAGAATGACAAGGCCATCAGAGTGCTTTACAACCAATTTTAAGATTTCTCTTGAACATAAAAGACACACTTGGAATCAGGTGACATTGCAAAACCTTTTTTGAAAGTCATTACTCCCATCCCACCCTACCCTGTCAGAATGACAGGGGTTACATTCAGAATACAGACCAACAGAGTTAAGTGGGAAGTTGAACTTGTAGGATTTGATTTGGTCACATGATAATTTCAACAAATCTTGACTTTGGGAATGAGAGACAGCCATATACAATTTGATAGACTGCCAATCTCAGATACATTATGCATTATACCATATGTCACTGACTTCAAGGATGATTTTTGAACCAGCTTGTTTTGAATGCCACTTATGAAAGATCACATCTTTGACATTTGATATGACTGATGATTAGTCTCTGAGCTATAAAGCATTCCATTCTAGAGAAAGATGTGTATAGTGAAATAAAAATGTTTCCCCTGAAGAACTCTGCTTGGTTCTATTTCTCCTTTTCCATCTTTTCATGATATTTTTAGTGTCCCAGATATGCTTATTCTGACACAGTCTTGATTGACATAGATTTTCACCCGAGGTTCTATCTAATCTGCAAATAAATTCTCCAGAATCAAAGGACATATTTCTATCTACAGTGAAAAGTAAAGCAAACCCAATTTTCCAGACCTGTCTGTACAAACCGTATAGTTACTCACTTCCAGGGATGAGAATACAGGGATATCTCTGCTGGGAGAAAATGATGTCTTAGTATCTGGAAAGCAGAACATATATTTTGATGGGCCCCATTTTATTTGCAATTCAAAACTGGCAAATGTTCTTTTGAATATTAGTTCTGATGACTTGAAAAAAAAAAAGACATCAGAATTTTTTAAAAAGATACCAGAAGCTGTGGGCCCTCCCTCCCCTAGTTTGAGTGTCAGTCAGAAAAGAACTTTCTCCCAAAATATAAATTGCTCTGAGTTACTGTGCTGTTTTAATTACAAATGATTATAAACCATCATGATAATATTTTATATTTTCTGGGGAGAGAAAAATCGATTAAATTGTATTTGGCATAGCCAAATCTGTGTGATTAATTTTCATGAAGAAATAGGGAAAGAGAAGAAGTGTGGTCTATCATTGCCTATTTTAATGTGGTGGACCTTTGAACTTATGGAAAATGTGGAGTCATTTCAAATGAGTGCTTTACATGGACAGCACCCAGTGGCAGTATTTATATCAGACCACCTGGTGTAGGCATAAATTGCAACAGAGAGGTAGAAGAAATAACACTGTAATAATTGGGGGTTAATTTCAAACAGGAAATAATGTTTCTGGGATATTTTTGCTAGGGGGAGATCAAAGATATTTAATTCAACAGTGAAATTTTATTGAGAGGAGACAGGCTGAGAGAAGTTATACAACTACTTATGATTTATTGATGGCAATGCTGGAGTGAGAAGCCAGATTCCTAGGGTTAGGCCAACATTTTCCCAACTGGCAGCTCTGAATAATTGGATTCCTCTACTGGAAGCTGGCTTCACAATTCTTAGACGGGAAGAAAGGGAAAAATCTGGTTCCCTTAGGTTGTGTCCCAAAGATTGTATCCCGTTCCACACATATGGTCAGAGGTGTGTGATTATGTAGTTTCCCAAGACCATGTTTCTCTTGCAGTGGGCTGGAAGATGGGTTGACATTTGACCTGACTGGCTGGATATCCAGGCATCTGTACTGAAGATTCAGCTTTTTAATAGTTTGGTTACTTGGAAAAGGTGTGCACAGGGTGCTGGAATCAGAATCAAAGGACATATTCTCATGAATTTCTCAGAACCCTTTCTTATGGCTATTTAATAAGGGACATTTTAGCTGTCATTAGGATGAAAAGTGGAAAAGAAATTTAGCAAGGTTGAAATTAGCTGTGGGAAGAAATAAACATCTCCCATGGCCTCTGAGAGTCCCTAAAACATAGTTGGATGGTTTTCTTTAGAACTTTATTTTCAACTCTCAGATGTTAAAACCAGCTGCTTACCAATATCTTTCATGTCTTTCTCTACTCTCAAGGAACATGATCTAAATATGAATCATCACAGGCACCGAGATCTTGGCTAGAAAAGTCTTCCTAGTGACACAGTATCCTATTCCTTGAGAAGTGCCAGAGGAATTCTTTCCATTGCTTCTTCCTCAGAAGAGGCAATGGGGTGGAGTGGAAAAAGCACAGGTTTGGGTGATAATTAGACTTGAGTTTTAATTTTGACTCAGCTGCTTAGTGATTGACCTGAAGTAAATTAAACTCTCTGAGTCACAGTTTTCTCATCTCAAAATGGAGATAATGTTACCTACTTCAGAAGGTAGTGGCAAAAGTGGAAAAAGTGTTTATAAAAATATATGTGAAGGGTTGAGATTGTGGCTCAGTGGTAGAGTGCCTAGCACCTGTGAGGCACTGGGTTCGATCTTCAGCACCACATAAAAAATAAATAAATAAAATAAGGGTATTGTGTCCATTTACAACTAAAATTAAAATTAAAAATATGTGTGAAGTACCCAAACAGTAGATTCTGAATAAAGCATAACTTGCAACTATAAATTTTTTTAGGTTAAGCGTGGCTAACTACAGCAGAGCACTGACTTCCTGTATCACATAAGCTTTTGAGAGTTTATTGCCCTATGAATTCCTAACACTTGCCAGTGTTGGTATGTGTTGGGGGTGGAGGGCTGGATGAGAGCAGACAAAGCAAGACATTGGTTCTTATCTTTCTTACTAAAATTTTAGTACTTTTTAAAACCTTTTTCTTTCTCATTCCTTTGTTTCTCATTTGCCTTTTAATAGTATTTACTTTTCAAATAGAAACAATACATTAATACATTCTTGTTAGGAAATGTGAACAGAAGCACCCCTGTCATTCCTTTTTTCTGACTAGGGGTGAATCAAAATAGCTGCTGCTATAGAGATGAAATGCTAGCAAGTAAACAGTCAAGGCTGGCTCTTCCTGTGAGAAGTCAAAATTGTCTTTAAGTATTCTTGTGGGTTCATTTTTCCATATGAAGGTTAGAAGCAGTTTTTCAAGTTTTGTCAAAAGTCCTTTGGGATTTTGATTTGAGTTACATTGAGTTATAAGTTGATTTTAAGGGAATCAGCACCATTAAAATGTTGAATATTTTCCATTATAAGCAGAGTTTTTCTCCAAATTTTCTAGTTTTTTTTTTATTAAAAAAGCTCTTCAGTAATTTTTTTTGGTTTAATTTAAAAATTAAAATTAAATGTGAATATACATAAAGACCATGAGATTTTTTCCTATGTACTTTGTAGTTATTTTGCTATTAGAAGTGGAATTATTATCTATTAATTTATAAATATTTTAAAAATAGAAAAATTAATTTTGATATTAACAGCATATTTTTATAATAGTATGTTTACTTTATATCCAGCCACATGACTAAATTCTTTGTTAGTTCCAATAGTTTTATGGTTGTTGCTTAGGAATTTCTAGGTGGGCCAACACATTGGGCAAATGGGGCAGATTATTTCTTCCATTCAAAGTTGTATAACTTGTGTCTTCTTTTGTTGTGGTTCCTGTGGTGTTGGCCAGATTTTCCAGTAGTAGGTTGATGAACAGTGATATAGATCCTTCTTACTTTATTATTCTTAATTTATTATTCAGTAATTCTTCCTTACTTTAGTGAGAATGCTTCTGTTTTTCCCCACTAGGTATCATTTTGACATAAATTTCTAGTAGATAATTTTTATGTGATAAGAAAAGTTTTCTTCTGTTCTGAATTTGTGAATTTTAAAAAATCAGGTTGTGCTTTTACCTCTATTAAATGTTTTCCCAGTATCTATTGAGATCGCCATGAATTGTCCTCATCTGACCTGGTAACCATCCTACTTACATTTACTTGATCACACTATATTCTTTGTACTATCAGAGTCAACTAATATCTTATTTTGGATGTTTGGTCTTGTTCCCATCCCCAAGATGTCTATTATATATTTGTTAATATTCTAAAATCTGAAAAATCCCAAATGTAAAACTTTGGGATATAATTCACCTTCTACTTAGGGCTAATATTTGACAATTCAAATGAGGAATAAAGGGAGGCCCCTTTATCCTCCTTTCTTTATATTTGCATTGTTGGATGTATATTTCATCTACATAATTAACACCACCACAGGCAATGTAATGGTTTTTCTTTCCATAGTCATGCATGTTTTAAGCAACGTAAGAGGAAAAAATAGTCTACTTAAATATTCTTTATTCATCCACACATTCCCTTGGTGGGTGTCATGTGTGTCATTTTCCTTCCACCTGAAGAATTTCATTTAGTGTTATTTAGAGATAGGTAGGCTACCAACAACTTCCCTTAGTTTCCTGTCTCAAAATGTCTTTATTTGCCTTCATCCTCAAAAGGTGTTTTCATGAAATATGGAATTCTGGGTAGCCTATTGTTTTCTCCCAGCACTTTATTCATCTGTCTTGTGCCCTATATCTAAAGTTTTATTTGTCTCTGGTTGATTGCAAGCTGTATTTATCGATCTTGCTCCTTTTCATGATTTCCCTGATATTCTCTGGCTCTCAAGGGCCCCCCTTTCATGGTCTTTTGATAGAAAGCTGGTGTTTTAGCCTCTCTATATTGTTATATATTTCTCATAACTGGGTCTGCCTCAGCAGAAGAGGGTAGAGAGAAAAGAGAAAGGAAACACGTAGGAGAGATTCCCCAATACTCTCCAGAGCACAGGGACTCCCTTTTCAATTCCTCTGGTAATGAAGGAGTTTCTCGGAGTGCAGGTGCCTGCAAACTCACCACTGCTGCTGCTGCTGTTGCAGTTTCATGACTTGCCATCAGGTGAGACCAGGGGCTTAATGAAAGAAAGAGAAAAGGTACACTTAAGATCCTGCCGGGCTCCCCACCTGGTCCTCTGGCTAGAAGAAAAAAGCCTGTCTGTCCGTTCCCTCCTGCTGTGCAGTTCCAGGATTTGGGCTACCCTAGAGTTATATGTAGAAAAATAAGAAGCAGGAAACTCACTCCTGTACTGATTGTTCTATGAGTTTTGAGGAAGAGATAGAATGGAAGAATTTTACTCGTTTTAGTCAAAGCCAGAATTCTGTGAGACCAAAATTTGAATAATCTAGGTCCCTGATTACATATGGTGATAAAAGATTGTTAGTGCCACCGAAGCTTGCCAAAGCATATGAAAACTCTTGGAGAAAGGTAACAGAAGCCTAGGCTCAACTTACTAAAATTTTCATTTATAATATCTGGTACTGAATAAAATATAATCAGACATAGTTCCAGAATCCACAGAGCACTGTCAGTTGTCTGTAAATTTTATTCTTTGAATTTGGTAGGCAAGACTGGAAAGAAGTTGGCGGGGAGCTGCTGGGGTCTCTGCAACACTGGAGGGCATAGCCTGCCCTGAAGAGGTGCCACACACCACTCCATAGTAGTGGAGAAGAATCTGGCTTTGCCAGCTGTGACTTTTAAAGCTGAGACTGGCAGGCCTCCCCAGCTTGATTAACTGCTAACGCCAAAACAGGCTTTCTTAGCTTGAGAGGCCTGAAGCTTACATATTCCCTGCCTGCCAGAAGAAGTGTAGAAACTCTGATTTCAGTATCTGCTAATATAGAAATTTCGTACCTTTTCAGACAAGTATATTATTTTAAATAATTTGGTAAAAGATTAATTGCAATATTTTCTGTCTGCTGTTTAAGTATTTTCTTTATAGCAATATGAATAATTACATCATGTAATCTGATTTATAAAAAATGTAACTACTATAATCTGTAAATTTCTTTACTCCCTAAATTGAGAGACATCTATATTTAGATTCCTGTAGATAAAACTTCAAGTGATGGACATGTGCCATGTATGTAGTTGCTTCCTCCTCAAGGGGACTTATGCTTCATCTACTTTACCATCTCTATTTCTTACTACTTTATTACTTATAAAGGGCTTATTTATTATCTAAACAAGACAAAAGCCTGAGACAAAATATTTTATTTATTCAATAAACAACACAGGTAGCTGCAGCTATAAAGTAAACCTGCCACAATTATAGCACTAGAGAGGGGTACAGTACTCTTCAGTTAAGGTTATGGATCCTTTGCGTGGAATGAACCCTTCTGTGAACTTTTTGGGGGGCTTCCTTAGGAGTTGCTCTTCATACACAAATGTGTGATCAGACACACACACAGCAGAGGGCGCCACAGCATAACACAAGAGCCCTGGGGCCACCAAATAGCTCTGTGATTATTGGGCCTTTGCTCAATTCTTACCCTTATGGTTTTCTTTCTTTCTTTTGTACCAGGGATTGAACTCAGGGGCACTGGACCACTGAGCCATATCCCCAGCTCTATTTTTTGTATTTTATTTAGAGACACTGAGTTGCTTAGCACCTCACTGTTGCTCATGCTGGCTTTGAACTCGCAATCCTTCCTGTCAGCCTCCTGAGCCTCTGGGATTACAGGTGTGCGCCACTGCACCTGGCACACTTATGATTTCTTGACCAGCATCTGGAGAATGTTTATAATGTACAAAGCAGATTGAGATGCAAAGATGAATTTGATTCAGTTCCTGCTTAAAAGAAGCTTATCTGCAGTCAAGTAGAGGAGATGAATGTGTATGTTAACTAACTAAAATAACAACAGCTTACTTTCCACAATGTTTTGGGCACCATGCTTAGGGCTTGGCCTTTATTATCTCAACTCTTCAAACTAAGAGTGCTTCTAATTAGGTATTATTGATAAGTCTAGCATCATATCGAGAAGTGCAATAGTAGAAGAATGAGAATGCTTGGGAAGAAATAAGAATCTACCTAAGGAAGTTAATAGAAAGGAAGGAGGAGGTGGCATTAACTATTTACCTGTTTGCTTTTTCCTCATCTGTGAGCTAGTGGGGTGCACATACTATCTTGTTCAGTTTCAAACCTCAGTGCCCAGCCTCAATAAATACCTGATAGATAGATAAACAATGTTTGAGCTGGATCTTCAATGGTGAGTAGATTTTCATGAGACAGAAAACAAAACAAAACAAGACAAACAGACAAAAATATCACCCCCTCCCTCAGGCCTACTAAGCAGAGGGTGCATCATAACAAAGCCATTGAGATAGGATGTGAGAGTCAGAGAATATCAAATAGTTTGAATTAAATAGATTGAATGAAGTGGGGGAAGAAGCTGGTTGGTTTCTCAGCAATCGCATAACAAATATCCTAAATAGAGTGGCTTAAACAACAAGCACTGAAAATTGCTTATGAGTGTACAGGATAGCTGGGGGTGAGGGTTCTACTGATCTGGGGCAGACCTGATTTTAGCTGGACTTGGTCATAGATATGCAGTGATGGGGTGGGTAGTGTGGGGCTGGTTTGCTTAGGATGTGTGGTGGTTGACTGATGTTGGCTGGGTGGATAGAAGCAATTGGGCCATGAGTCTTTCATCATTGAATATGACAGCCCTGGCTTGTTCATGTGGCAGTGCAAGGGTTCCACAGAGGTGGGTAGATATGGGCAAGGCCTCTTGAGATGTGGCTTGGACGTGGTACTTTCTCTTTCTGCCACATTCTACTAGCCAAGGAAAGTCACAACCTGGTTTAAATTCAAGGTTGGGGGGATGGACTACATCCCTTGATACGAGGAGCTACAAAGTCAAATTGTAAACATGGGGTGCAGGGAGGGGAACAGGCTTGGAGACATGTTTGGTTTCAAGCTATTTTAGTTGAGGTCACATACGGTTATGGTTTGGATCTGAAATATCCCCCCAAATCTTATGTATTGAAGGCTTGGTCCCCAATGCAACAATATTCAGAGGTGGGGCTTTTAGGAAATGATCATATCATGAGGGCTCTGACCAGTGATTAATCAATTCAATGGGTTAATAATTTGAATGGACTACTCGGAGGTTATAGAAACTATAGGCAGGTGATGTATAGGTCAGAGGGTTGGGGGTGTAGATATAGTTCAGTGGTAGAATGCTTGCCTAGCATGTTTAGGGTCCTGGATTAATCCTTAGTTAATAAAAATGGGCGTGGGGGAGCATGCCCTTGGGTACTATATCTTATTCTTGGTCTCTTCCTCCTGGCTGCCAGGAGTTAAGAAGCTTTCCTCTACTAGATCCTTCCACCATCATGTTTCTGCTTCAGAGACAGTTGACCATTGACTGACCCTCTGAAACCATAAGCCAAGATAAATCTTTCCTCCTCTAAGTTATTTTTGTCAGGCATTTTGATCACAGCAACAGAAAGTTGACTAACACGGATACCAGAGGGTTATCACCATCTGAATGCCAAGTATGCACTTTATTTTGTAGGAATTGGAAGCTCTCAAAGGCCTGACATAGGTTTGCATTTTCAAAAGATCTCTCTGGCAGTGGCATGATAAAAAGTTCAGAGGGAGAAAGCTCGAAGGCAAAGTTCCTTTGAGGAGCCTAATGCAACTGTACAAGATAATATGGGTTTGAACAGCATTCATGACATTAATTTATTCCATCTAGTCTGCCGAGTTAGATCAAGATCATCTCCTCTATTCTCTGCCTCCACTAATTCATTTCACACAGAGATTTACAGAAGTGAGTTTAAACATGTGGGTCTAGAAATTAATTTAGATGGTCTCTAAGTTTTTTTCCCTATGTTATATTTTCATCATTCTGAGAATCAAAAACTTGTCTGTGGTTGTTTCAAATGCTTTCAGCATGAAAACTCTCTTAAAGTCATTATTTTACATGAAAGAATAGTTTGTGGAGAATCAAGAAAGTTTTTTGAGCTAGAGAAAAATGTGATCAGAGCTGCTACCTTTGGTAAGTTAAATTTCACACTGGAATAGGATGGATTAATTGGGGAAGTTGTATTGGGGGACCTATTTTGAGACTGCTTTGGTTTGGATCTGGAATGTCTTTCAAGGGCCTGTGTGTTAAAGGCTTGGCCCCTGGTCTGTGGTGCTGTTGGGAGGTGGTGAAATTTTGGGGGAGGTTGGGGCTAGTGGAAGGAAGTTGCGTCACTGCGGGCATGCCGCTGAAGGGGATATTGGGACTCTAGCCTCTACCCCTCCAGCCCCTTTGCTTCCTGGCCACCATGAGCTATGAAATCTTACCTGCCACTTACTCATACTATGACATGTTGTGCTACCACAGACCCAAAACAACATGGCCAAGTGGCCTGAAACATCTGAAACTGTGAGCCAAAGAAACTCTTCTTCCTTCTAAATTGACTCTCTCAGGTATGTTGTCATAATGATGGAAAGATGGTGAATACAGAGACCAAAAGAATAGTTCATATATGAATTCATAAGGACCTGAATTAGACAGGGAGTGGTCAGTGGAGGGTGAGCTGTAAGAGTGGGAAAGGAGGAATGGTCTGCATAGTAGACCTAGTAAGATTGAATACTAGGGTAAACTGTGGTTGACAATAATTATTTGCATGTTTCAAAATAGTAAAGATGATTTTCAATGTTCCCAACACAAACAAATAATAAAGGTTTGAGGTGATGGATATGTCAAATATCCTGATCTAATTATTATACATTGTATCCATGTATTAAAATATCATTCCATACTCCATAAATATGTACAGTTGTTCCATGTTTTATTCAGATTATACTCCAAGCACTGATTCTGAGAAGGTGAATTACACGGTTAAAAATTCAAACATTCTTTTGGGCTTCGTGGCCTCGTAATCTGACTTTCTTGTTTGGCTGTCCATATAAATTAAACAACTAATCATGAGTCTCCACTGTGTGATCTGAACCTAGGAGACTCAAGCCTGGCTCTAGGCCAAGCAGAGGTGAATTAACATTCACTTTGTCTGTTCTTTTCATCCCTTTCTCTTTCTTCATTCCTTGATGAGTCTGCAGAGAATGTGCTATGCAGGCACTGTTCTGGCACTACCTGAACAAAGAAAGCTGAATTCCTGGCCTGGAGGAGCTTCAAGTCTGGGGAACAATTACAATTTGGTGACACTGTAAAGGACAGGCGCTGAGCTGAGCTGAGCCGAGGGAATAACAGAGAACTTCTTCAACCAAGACTTGGAGGTTCAAGGATTTTCAAAGGAGCTAAAATTTGAGTTAAGGCAAGCAGAGGAATTAGACACTGGCATGAAATTGGCTCCACCATTGCTATGTACTAGATGTAAGACCTAAAGCAAGTTTTAAGCTTCACTGAACCATAGTTCTCTCATACATAAAATAGGGATAATTACGCCTACTCCACAAATTGTTGTGGAGGGCACAGAGAATGCTTGTCAAGTATTTGGTACTTAATGATAATAGTAAACAATTGTGTAGCATTTACCTGTACCAACCATTATTCTTATTCAACAGTTATTTGAATTTCTCAGGCAGTTATTCTCAGGCAAGTAAGATCATCAGATCCTTATAAAAACCCTCTGATGTGGATGCTTCTTTTCTTCTCATTTTATGAATGAAGACACTAAAGCCAAAGGTGTTAAATAAGCAGCTAGCTTTTTCGTCACTCATAAGTGGTTAGACTGGAATTTTTAACCTATGCTTTTAATTGCTATCCTATAGAGTCTCCATAAAAAGTGCAAAAATAATGGGTTATTAGTAAGAAGAAAAAACACACAAAGCAGAAGAAACAGTATGTTCTAGCACAGGAAGTAAAATATAACACTGTGGCTTATGAATAAGACTGGTTCTGGCGGGATATTACTGTATTCAGTTAGGATTTTCATTAGCCAGATAAGGAAACCAACTCAAAACAGCTTAAGATAAAAGAGAATTTGTTAATAACGTCAGGGGCTGACCTGATGGATAGGAGGTTGAAGAACCAGGCTTTAGAAACATTTAGGATCCACAGAAGCCTATGGATACCAATAGGCATTGTGGGAAGGGAAGAGTTTAATGAGCAGCACCTAGAAAGAACAACACCTACCCCAGCCCAGCCGGCTCAAGTTCAAAGCCCTTGGAAAATGCCCTAATGGTCGAGCTTATTAATGTGTTCTAAGAATGGGGGAAGGAAGATCTGAGCTTCTCATCTTCTGCTAAGGGAAATGGTTTCCAAGAATTATCCTCTCTCCAAAACACACAGTGAAGAGTTATCTCCCACCAGAAAACTGGGCGCTATTGGCATGGACTATTAGGTTGGGATGAATATCAAAAGCTTGGTCATGACCTGGAGAAGTACGGGTATTCAGATTAATGATAGTTGATAGAAGTGTCATTCCTGATGTCATCGAATAAGTATTTATTTGAACTCTGAGGCTTTGAGTTCCCACAAGAGACATTTGATCATTTTTTCTCACAGTCATAAAAGTCGACATGGCCTCATTACTCTTGGAGGATTTGAAACATTTCTGGAAAAAAGATAATACCCAAAAGATTATTCTTTTTTTTATCATATTTGAAGCGTAATATGTATAGCTCCCTCATCCTCAGCTTTGAAATGACAGTTTTTTGGCTTTTTCTCTCTTCTTACAGTTCCCTGGTAAAGAGCTGATTCTTTAACTAAAATTAAGGTAGATGAAATATCCCAGAAATTACATGTTCTGTTTTATGGCTGGGCTCTTTAATACAGAGTGAGAGAATTTTTAGAAGAGGAAATGTTAGAAATTGCCTAATGTCTTTATTTTCTAGATGAGGAAACTAAGCTCCAAAGACTTCTGTGGCCAGCCCAAGGTCAAACAGAAACAAAACTCAGGTTGTTGATTTTAACTCCCTACTTTTTCCATTCTGATTCAGATTCTTCAGTAAACTGTCTGAGCTTCAAAATTTTCAGGGATTATATTCTCTCTGGGGATTATAAAACGGCTTCTCTCCATTTTTCCTGCATCCCAACATTGTCTCTTTTTAGTTTCTACCTCATTTAGCTCTTGCGTCTGGCCAGTGAGTATTTGATTGTATCGGAAGGATCATTATGTTCTCTACACTCTCAGTATTAGTTTCTTCTCCTCTGCTCCTTTATTTTTTGCCCAGATACCCTGTGCCACATAACAGTATTTCAATACATGTGTGAATGGAAATTTGTAGATTGACTAGTTTGATTTCCCAGTCACTCCCCACCTCCCCCCAAATTCTGTACTTCAAGCCTCAGGCTGCCCGCATGCCCGCTATGGCAACCTATTCAGGCTACAGCCATGTGTTCATCTCTTTCCTACTCTGTTTCTAACCAACAAAATGAACCCACTATCTTGGGCTTAGTTACCCTTGTTAACTTTGATAACCTCATTATTAGGCGTAAATGGAGAATGTCAGTTTCAGATACCTACAGCTGCATCATAAAACGCCATGGAAATTAGTGGCTGATAAACCCAATCATTTATTATTTCTCATGAGTCTATGTTTGGATGCTTCTGCTGCTGTGGTAGAGCCTGGTTAATCTCGGCTTGTTCAAGCATCTGCCGTTGACAGACCAACCGGGGACGGGTTGATCTAGGATCACTTTGATAAAAACAGTGTGGCTTTTACCACCTGGTCTTTGGCCTTCTGGAAGGCTAACCTAAACTTGTTTTCATGGTAGTGGCCAAGCTCAAATAGAGAAGCAGTGGAAAATTCAAAGGTTCATTTTCAAGCCTCTGCCTGTGTCATGTTGATACTATTGGTGAAAGGAATGCACAAGACGAGCCAGTAGTCAGTGGGGGAAAGTAGACAGATTAAATTCAGGAAATTGTGAAAATTGGGATGGTCTAGTACAACATCCAAATTGAATTAAACATCAAATTGTGTGTGTGTGTGTGTGTGTGTGTGTGTGCACGTACCCACACTCTGTTTTAGTGCAAGATAATAATAGTAATCGGTGGAGTGTACTTTAGTTGTTGCTTTGGCCCTCTGATCCTCTGTTCATTTCTACCATTCCTTGCAAAAGTACCTGTTTTCCTCAGTGACTCCTCCTCTTCGTGGTGTATGTAGTTTGGGAGAGCGGCACATGACCACATTTCATCAATCAGAGTACCACCTCCCCCTAGCCACAGTGTTGTTCAGGGATGGACATACTTCTCAAGCAGGGCTAGTAAGGGTCTGTATTCAAGATCTTTATTTGAAGCAGCCTTTCCCAACAAACTCCTTGTCAGGGCACAAAGCTAAAAGTATCAAGCTTCGTTGCTTTAGTTACTGACACCGTGGAGCCAAGAGATGGAGACAAACTCAATTCAGTGATGTTTTCTGAACCGTTAGATGTATCTATATCTGAAGCTAGATGTATGACTTATTTTTTCAGTCATGTGTGTAACCGAAAAAATGCCAACCCTAACCCCATTTTCAGTCATGTGCATTAATAAGTCTTGTCTTTTTATCTAGATGAGTTCAAAGGTTAAAAACACGTAAGTAATTAGATCATTTATTGCAATAATAAGCACTTGATATGTGTTATTGCTTGTTTATACCAATTTGAGTTGGGTTTTCTGTGGTTTGCAGCACAAAGAATCCTAACTGATGCAACTAATGAGAAAGATGTCAAAAGGATCCATTTACAAAAGCAACAGGAAAAAAACTTAAAAACCAAAGCTATAGGGATTAACCTACTGAGAAATAAGAGAGACAAAGGTGAAGACAATGACAACACTTTATTTAGGGACCAGAATAAGACTTAAGTATTTGGCCTGGGAATGTGGCTCAGTATTAGAGTGCTTGCCTGGTATACATATGGCTCTGGGTTTGATTCCCAGCATCACAATAAATAAATAAATCTGAATGAATGAATGAATGAATGAATAAATAAATCTGAATATTTGAAAAGAAGCAACCAGAGCCTGAATAGGAAATTCCTCATTTTAAATAAATCAAATTTCCATAAAATAATCTACAAAAAATTTTCTTTATTGGCGCCTTCTTCCTTTCCTATACCCTGATCCACCTACCCCAACTCTTTAAACAGAAACTCTTCTCCTTCTGTAATCATGGACTAATTCCTTCTGATTTACTCTTTCAAACATTTTCTGAGTCTGTTTCTTCTTCTGCATGCCTGCCCCAAACTTCCAGTTTGGGTTCCTATAAACTGTCACCCATAGTGCAATATCAACTTCCCAACAATCTTGCAGGCACCTGTTATTTTTCTAAAATTTTTACTGGTTCTTTTTAGTTGTACATAATGTTAGGATTCTTTTTGACATAATTATAAAAACATGGGATATAATTTGCTCTAATTCAGTTGCCAATACTTCCCCTTCTCCTCCCCTGCCCCTCTCCTTGTTCCCTTCTCTCTATTCTACTGATCTTTCTTGCAGACTTATTTTTGATGCTTCAAATTCACCCTCTAGTCCCAGCTCTTTAACAAAGCATTGAAGACCTTCATCATCATGGTTGTCATTCTTACCCCATACTCCCTGGTGTCTGACAACACTCAGTGGCTTGCAATGCTCTGCCTAGACTGCTCTTCCTTGCCTTCATCCCTTAGTTCATGTTGTCTCTGAGAGTGGCTTCTCCCACGGCACCCAATGTTCAGCAACAGACATTCCAGTTGCCTCCCTGAAGGGCAATGGCCTGTTTGTGTGTCTACCTCCCAGCTTAGCTTGCAGGTAAAGAGTGTCTGTCATTCATTTTGGTATCCTGGTGCCTAGTACAAGGCCTGGTAAGTAGCACACCTTCCATTAAGACTTGCTGATGAGTAGATGAAAGAATGCATCTACTCATTGGCTATCCAGCTCTCTGATTGCACAAGAGCAGAAGTGACTATCTCTTTGATGGATTTTCCAACTATATAATAGGACCATAAGGAAGCCTCCTTCAGGCTGTGAGTGGGAGGAAACAAAGAATATTCAGGGTTGAGCAGTGAGTTGGAAAATGAATGTGGTCACTTGTGCTGAAACTGTCATTCCGTGCAGCAGCAATAATAACAAAACATAAATATTCATGTTCATTATACAGAGAGTTATGAAGTGTTGGCAGGGATGTGCTGTCTGGAATTTTTGCTTCAGTACCTGAACTTATTACTGATTAAAAACAATAACAAAACAAAACCTAAACTAAACCCAGTGGTCTCTGAGAGCCAGCAAGGTGATGAGAAACCCTCCCAGTAATGGCTGAGCAAAAGGAGGCTCCTGGTGTGCACCATTCCAGAGGGCTCCTGTCTGCCAAGACTTTTATTGGGAATATCATTAGGGTCAGCCCCAAATCCTGGTGGCAACTGGAGCCTGATTGTTTAAGACAGTTACTTCTTGTCTACCAAAGAACATGCATACATGTTGGCTCCTGAAGCTATTCTTTCTTTCTCAGAGAGTATTATTTTATTATTTAAATGAAAAAAAATTTAAAGATTATAGGCACTCTATATACTCAAGGAAGAAAATGTTGAAAAAATAAGATGTATAAGATAAAAGTAACCGCTAATCCTTCTACTCAAAGATTACTATTTTAGCATATTTTCTTTCAGTTATTTTTCTAAAAAATACAGAATTTAACTGCTGAACTGGTGGGATCTGGTTTTGTCTGGAGAGGGTTCAAAAAGCTGGTTTTGCAACATATTCTTGCCAGTTGCTGGCTGAAAAACTATGATTGGGGCTGTTCCCATTATCATTATTTTTAATAACTTAAGTCATCTAGTGTCAGAAGCCATCCCATACTCCTCCCTATATTGTATCACTAGAACCAAGAGTTAGCAAATTCTATTGTTCTCACATAGTTTGTTCTACTCAAAGAAATTTCCTCCACTTTGAGGGACACAATCTTATTCCCTCAATCTCTTTGGTTCAGGCCCTTGAACCAAACCTTGACCTAATACTTGACCTCATAATTAATGCAAAAATTAGCTCAGAATGTATCACATATTTAAATGTAGAGTATGAAACTATAAAACTTTTAGAAAACAAATGGAAAATCTTCAGGTCTTAGGGCTAAATAAAGAATTCTTAGGCTTAGCCAGGCAGGGGATGCACACCTATAATTCCAGCTTCTCAAGAGGCTGAGAATTGAAATTTTGAGGCTAGCCTGGGCAACTTAGCAAGATCTTGCTGAAAGAAAGAAAGAAAGAAAAGAAAGAAAAGAAAAGAGGTATATAGCTCAGTGACAGAGTTCTTGCCTAGCTAGCTTGTGCTAGGACCCTGTGTGTGATCTTTAATAACACACACACACACACAACAACAACAACAACAACAAAAAACTTACACTTGACACCAAAAACATGATTCATTAGAGGTACATTGATATATTGGGCCTCAATAATTTAAAATATTCTGTTTTGAGAAAGACTTCCTTAAGAGGATGAAAAGAAACTACAGACTGGGACAAAGTATTTGCAAACTGAATACCTACCTGACAAAGAATTAGTATCTTATATATACATAAAGAAATCTTAAAATTAACCAAACAATCCACTTAGAAAATGGGCAAAATCATGAACAGACATTTAACTACAGAGGATATAAAATGGCAAATAAACACATGAAAAAAGATTTAAAATCCTTTGTCATTAGGTAAGTGCAAATCAAAACCA
The DNA here is from genome assembly GCF_052094955.1 of Ictidomys tridecemlineatus. Taxonomy (NCBI): domain Eukaryota; kingdom Metazoa; phylum Chordata; class Mammalia; order Rodentia; family Sciuridae; genus Ictidomys; species Ictidomys tridecemlineatus. Next base: position 91,842,967 of record NC_135480.1, on the reverse strand, counting down.
CAATGACACATCCCTGTACCCCTATCAAGGGATTGGAGATTGAACCCAAGAGTGTTCTACTACTGAACTACACCCCCATCTCCCTTTAAATTTTTTTTTGTAACAAGGTCTTTTTTAGTGGCCTCAAATTTGTGATCCTCCTGTTTCAGTCTCCTGTCTCAATTTTCTGAGTTATTGGGATTACAGGAATGTGCCACCTACCCAACTTCCTTCTATAACATTCTTGAATTGATCAAACACTAACAATGGAGTGGTTGCCAGGGCCTAGAAACAGGGACTGAAAAAGGAAAATACATACAGGTATAAAAGGACAGTGCAAAGCATTCATATGGTATTGGAACCATTCTAAATATTGACTGTGATGGTGATTGTACGATTTGTGTTTGTGTGTTTTTCAAACATGAAAAACACACAAACACAAACACACACTTCCAAATTAGTACATGTAAATTTGGTAAAATCTGAACAAGACAAATGGTTTGTTATTGATGTCAATTTTCTGGTTGTTATATTGTAGTACAACTATGCAAGTCATCATTGGGGAAAACAGAACAAAGGGTAGATGAGATCGTTTTATGTCATTACTTATAACTGAATATTGTATGAAATACAATTCTTAAGAAGTAACTTGAAAGAAAACATGCTTTCAAAAGTTGGAAAACACCTAATTAATGTGATTAAAAATGTTAATCCATAAAAACAAATAAACCCACAGAAAATTAGTGGCATTTTAGATAGATCCTGTTTAGATGGTCCATGTATACATACTTTTGTGTAAATGGAGGTGATTTTTAAAGAGAGGACCCTTCGCATTTATGTAGTTTATTCATTCATGTGAATTCAGTTTATATTTAAAAAGGGTCAGGATTTAAATGGGTAAGAATGAGCAGGGAAAAGACATCAAGCCAAGAAATTAGCTATGTGGCTTATAATAAGGATACATAGAACCTCAAATCTATAGCTTCATAATGACGTTTAAGTAGCTTTCTTGTAATTGGCATGTGTTTAATATTGTTTTAAGTTCATCATCTTTATTCTAGATCATGAAAAAAGGTTCAGATTATTGTTATTCTGTGTGATACTCTTTGGCTTATTTAAGAATGGACTCTATCTTGTTCTGCAAATGTTTTGTTCCTCTCTTAAAATAAGGTCAGAACAGTTGAACCCTCAGAATTGCATTATTTGGGTTGTATTGTTGCCTTTAAAATTCCTGGGTTCATTCTAGCAAGCACAGGGCTTTTGAAACAACTTCCACGAATAGTCACTTTTATTGACTGAATTAAGCCCCCCAAATCCAATAAGATATATTAGAAATAGTTATTTGGGGCAAATTAAGGAAAAATGAAGTCATAAAGGTGAGGCCCTAATCTAATAGTATTGGTGATCTTATAAGAAAAGATCTCTTCCTCTCTCCTCCTGTCTCCATATGCATGCAGCGAAGAAAGGCCATGTGAGCACAAGGTGAGAGGTTGCCATCTGCAAGCCGGGAAGAAGGCCTTCACCAGAACTTGACCATGCTGGTCCCCTAATCTCAGACTTTCAGCTTCCAGAATTGTTAGAATGTTGTTTGAGCCACCCAGTGTATGGTATTTTGTTATGGTACCCTGGGTAGACTCATACAGTTGTCATGGTACACCTAGGTAGTTCTATTCACTGAGAGGAAAACTTTGACTAACAAGAGTTTGTTTTCTCCAGCATCTAGGAGGCTGGCCATCCTGACAGACATCTTGAGAGAAGGAAACTCTTTGAGAAAGGCCATCGGTGGGAATCTGTACCTGGGGCAGCAGCAGGTTTGGCTATTATAGAAAGGTTCCTAAGAAACATTCGAGGTGGGGAGGCAGCCCATCCTCCAAGGCTGGTGTCCAGGGTGATGGCCATCCTCCTCCATGCTAACTTGTCTGCACCTCCAGAGATGAAAATAGAATGCACAGTGCTTCTTTGTTTAGAGGTAGGCACAGGGTCAAGTTACACTAACAGTAAAGTTAGGGAAAACAAAGGGTATGTTTCATTCATTTCTAAATCATTAACAGCTAAGGCCAAACCTTGTCAGGTTTCAGTGGAGAGCAACCAGATCAATATTCTCTAAAGCAGTACTTCTCAATTTAATGTGCACATAAATCACCTGGTGAGGATGTTAAAATGAAGATTCTCGATTCAGTTGGTTTGAGGAGGGGCATGAGGTTATTAATTTCTAACAATGCTCATGCTGAGGGGACAAAGACTAGATTTTGAGAAGACCCTAGACTATGAGGTCCCTGAGTACAAGGCCAATATCTTGTTTCTAATTTGATCCTCAGATTTGGCACGAAGCCTGGCATGAAAATAAATTTTTGATAAATATTTGCTGAATTGAAGTAGTGGGGACACTGGCTATAAGGACAAATTCTATAGATTAATTTTCTGTTAGAATAAGCTCCTAGCAAAAAATCAAATGGACAAAAACCAAACCATAATTAAACATACATTTATTACTTTGGAGTTTCCCAAGCACTTTAATTAATAATACCTTATTTTATTTTTGCTGTGACCACAATCCTTTGAAGAGCAGCTGTCGTTATTATTTTATTACGGATGGTGAAGCAAAGTCAGAGAGGTTAAGTCAGTGACTTAAGGAAGGCCAGAGCACATACACTGACCAGTACATGTTTTTTGCTGTTGTACTCTACAGAAAAGATAAAACTTGACCAAACATGACCAAAAAAAGATACTTTTGGTATCCTACAGTTTGAGTTCATGTCTGTATTTTTTTATATGTTATACACTTGGTGCAGAAGAGCTAACATGTCAAAAATGTAGTGTGGTGTGAGGAGATTTGTCAAAAATAGCCAGTGTGCTCTCTGGGCTACTTGGGCAAACCAGCTGCCACTGAAGCCTCCTTTCTCCCAGCAGAGTTTGCACCGGGACTTAGCTTCCCCTAAAACCAAAGAATTTCTTCCCAAGGGCAACATCCCACAGACTAAGTGTTGGGAGCCACTCTGGACAGGAGCTATGTATATACCTTTAACTCCTGAGTGGTACTGAACTGATATTGCACCCATTGCAATGCAGTTGCACCTTACCTCCACTTGGATAAAAGGGGTGCAGCTCCAGGAGGGGGCATCACCTGATGGAGTGTAACCCTACCCCTTGCTTCATTTGAATGACTTCTCCCTAATAAAACCCTGTGTGCTCTTTCTCTTTCTTGCCTACCTTGCCCCCCTCGTGGGAGCTGTGCTTGAGGAACAGTCACTGAACCCAAAGAAAAGGTACTTTCTGTGTCTGCATCTTTATTTAGTCAGCCCAAATTCACCTGGAGTGACCCTGATTGGTTTAGTTGTCCCCCATCCAAGGACTCCAGGTGCTGGGCTCCACCTGGTTTCCAACCAGCTGGAGGTAGGTCCAGCTCGCCTGGCTCATCACTCCTCTGACACAGCTGCTTTTCTGCTCACCATAAAAGAAAGACAAGTGTGATATGTCTCTCTATACCTGAATTCATATCTGCTGTTAGAGTTTGGATCCGAGGTGTCCCAGAAAGCTCCCCTGTTAATGCAGGAGGTGAAGTGATTAGATTAGGAGAGCGGTAACATAATCAGTCCCTCTTAGTTTGAATGAACTAACTAAGCAGGGAGTGGTTGAAGGAGATGGATCTCGGGGGATGTGCCCTGGAAGGGTTTATCTTCCCTGCAGCCCCTTCCCCTCTAACTCTGCTTCCTGGCCACCATGAGGTGAACAGCCCGTCTCCGCCACCACCCTTTCACCATGATGTTCTGCCTCATCTTGGGACCAAAGTGATAGGGTCAGCTGACCTTGAACTGAGACTTCTGAAACCATGATCCCAAAATAAACATTTCCTCTTCTAAATTGGTCTTTTTAAAAATATATTTTTTTAGTTGTTGATGGACCTTTATTTTATTGATTCATCTAAATGTGATGCTGAGACTCAATCCCAGTGCCTCACACAAGCTAGGCAAACGCTCTACCATTGAGCCACAACTTCAGCTCTCTAAATTGGTCTTTGCCTGGCTTTTTGGTCAGAGTGATTTAAAGACAATACCTACAGTGTGTCTAGTACAGTACCTGTCAAGCCTTGGGGCAATGGAAAGCACTCATACCTTCCTCTCTTGCTGATTCTGACTTCAGAAATTTCCCTAAAAAAGCCTGTTTCAAACCTGGAGCCCCGTGATGCTGCAGAATGCATCTGAACCCATGTGTGCTAGGCAATCAGAAAGGGACCCTTTACCTGGCACTGCACAGGGGGGGTTAATTATAGTTTTACAAGTTTAATTTGTTTTCCCTTCTCTTTGACACACTTTCCTAATTGCCATAAACCTGTCTTCTATGTCCCAAAGCATAGCACAATCCTAGGTAACAGATAAAAATAGCCAACATTTCAGTCTTGTAACCTTGCCCTGACCCTTATCTTTACCATCTCTGCTGAGTTTCCATGAAATATCCCGGGGAATTAAGGACAACACCATTTCTGTTAGTTTTTCTGATTAGCAGCATTCTGGAGGTTATCTTAGGTCGATAGGTCACTAGAGAGATTTTCTTTCTGAAGAGTGCACCTGTCCAAAGCCCCTGTATTTCTCTCCCCACAGAAATGCCCTGCAGCATCTGGCCTGAGGATGCCCTCAGCCAGGCTCCACAAACCTAGCTTGATGAGGTTTCCCTCCAGGGAGCAGGAATAAAATATGCAGCACTACCCCACCTGCCTGGGAAGGCAAGGATCAGGAGAAAGAGCTTAAAATATTGTCAAAACTGTCGTGTATCAAAGGGAGGAAATTCTGATTAAAAAAACAATGTGGGAAGTCCTGAGGAACAGTGAGGCAGCATTTGTGATCTGCAGGTTTGAATTCATCTTGCAGATATCTGAGCAAGAAATATTTATTAACACACATATTGCTTGGGGCAGTATGGTGTGTGTGTAAGTGTGTATGTATGTTTGTATGTATAAGCACACACATGAGTGGGTCTGAGCATCGTAGGTGTTTATAATCCACCAGTCACCTGGAATAGTGGAGAAGAATTCTAGTTAGATAGATAGTATAGCATAATGATTAGATGTCTGGGCATAAGGTCATTTGTCTCAAGGTCTAGCTTTTCCCTTTACCTTTCTCTTGAGACCCTTAGCAATAAGTCAAGAAAAGAAAGTAAGAGTGCACTACCCACAATCCCAAAGACTCAAAAGCTGAGGCAGGAGGATCTCAAGTTTGAAGTCAGCCTGGGCAATTTGGTGAGGCCCAGTCTCAAAATAAAAAATGGAGCTCAGTAGTAGAGTGCTCCTGGGTTCAATTCCCAGTACTAAGAAAGAAAGAGAAGAAAGCAAACAAAAACCATTTGATTTCATAGATTGTCAGGAGATGACACAGTCCTGGGACATGGCATAAGAGCTCATTAAATCTTAGCTCATGAAATGGAATCCAAGCCAGCATCTTTTCCTTCTTCTAGGACTTCAGGTTGTCTCTGTTCTGCTTCCCTGCCTTTTGTCTCTAGATTAGGGCCATTATCTCTGTTACTTCCTGGAGAGTTAGAGGCTTGGCTTTGATACAGTACTTGCCACTATGGCTCAATTTCCCACATGTGGATGTGGGCTCGCTGTGCTGAGAATTTTAACTTTTCTTTTTGTCTGTCCCTTTCTCTTCTATCATTTCCCATCCCCTGTCCTCACACTGTACCAACTCTGGTCCAGTCCTCACTCCCAATTTGAGTCTGGTCCCTTATGTTTTATGGGTCAATGTAATTTGTAGCCATGAAGTTGGAGTGCCAAGTTTTATTTCCCCATTACTAATTTTGGCACAGCTTTTGAAGTTGAAATTGTCAGCACAGTCTAAGCCCATACCTTTGAAAGGTCTCTATGATTTGGGGTAGAACCCTATGATATACTTCTCTTGCCAGAGATCAGAAAGTAAAAAAACAAGGGTTGTATTCGCCTAACAGAGTTGAGTGGACAATTCTTACTTACATTGATCTCTTGGTCTACTGTGGTCACCTAACATCACAGTTTCTTAAACTTCCCAGTTTACCTTGATGTACTAAAGAAATTAAGAGCATCTTCTTTATCTCTCAAAAGTGACCTGGCTTGGAAGATATGCTATAAAATTCACTCTGTCTTTAGGAGTTGGTGTATAGTTAAGTTTCTTTTCAAATATAGGAGAAATGAAGACTTTTTTTTCCCATTACATTAAAATAACAAGAACTGTGAGAAGGAAAGTCAGGTTGAAGTCTCAAGTTCCAGAAATGGTGCTTCAAAAAAACATTTTTTTTTCTTTTCCTGTAGTCCAAGCTGGAATATATTTTAATCATAGCAAGCAGTGTTTGAAAAACACTTGAAAGAAGCTTGCTACACAATTTACATTTTACGTGGTCAATCCTTGTTCAATGGAATAAATATAAGCAAGCTAAAAATACTCTGGGGAAACACATGCGCGCGCGCGCACACACACACACACACACACACACACACACACACACACCCCACATTTCTGGAGCTTTTGGAAGCTTCTCTTTCTCACCTTACTTTGTGTTACTGGGTAGCAAGCATCTTCCAGAAAGAGGTGTGAATGAAAAATCTAATAATATTCAGAACTAGGAGGAGTTGGCAGAGCTTTTTCAAAATTGTGCAGCCATGTTAAGAAACAACAGAGAGACAGCATTAAAGGAGCTGAGAGGGGAAACTCTTAGCTTTGTTAATGTCAACTATCTCTACCTGAACAGAGGAGACATGAGCCGGTGTAAGTGCCACACACTATCAAGCCATGGCAGTGACACGGGACCACAGCGGATAGAAAGAGACAGTGCCCACATGTGGCTGACAGAGGCTGAGCTGCATATACAATAATGCCTTCATCTCCAGCAGCTGCAGCTTCACTGGCAATTGAGCATTCTCAAGACAGGCTACTTAGGAGGCTTGCCGTTTCTCACTTCCCTGGAGAGGAATACACATTCTTGTCATTACTCATGATATGCATCACATGTTAACCAACTCCTTCTCCTCTGCATTCTAAGAAAGGGCAAGGGATTCTAACAGAGGCAATGCAAGATGCTGCCACCAGGTACAGGATCAAAAAAAGGCAGAAGATGAATCACACCGTCCTGGAGGAACTAGATTAGGAGAGGAAACAATGGGTAGTATGTGTTTTCCTCAGCTGTGGCCAAGCAAGATGGTATAGGAAATAAGGAAGAAAAATCTGGATCTTAATCTTTCATTAAAGCACCATAAGACCTTGAAAATAAAGAAGTCTTTCAGAAATAACGCATGCTAACTCACACCCAGTTAATCTGAAAGATGGCATGATTTACAATCAGCTTCAGGTCATCTGTCTTTGACATTCTACCCGATCACATATTTGCATATTCAGAAGCTGTACGAGCACAAAAATTATTAATATGAAATCCACTCTCCGTTACAGTAGAATGACATGTAATTTATTCATATATCTGACAGTTAGGCAGTACTCAAAATTCATTTAAATAAGCAAGTGATTACACAAACATCTAATAATACTAAAATTGATAGTCTGAAAGTATAAAATACCATGGGTATGAAATGCCATGGTAAATACTATTCAACAGACTACAATCATAATTCCAAACTAAATCATGTTTTTTAAAAATGATTTTTAGCAGTTTTGGAATGATTTCACTTTACTTTTTCCAAGCAATTTACTTCTTCTACTGGTAAGATCATTATTTTCAAGAAATATTGCAGAATGACATAGTTTTGGTTTCTCTCTTGCAACACATTTTCTTGCAAATTGTTTTTTAATATTGCCCATTGACATAGAAAACAAACCAGTCAGCACTCAGTTCCCCAAGCGAATGTTTGGATGACTTGGATCAGAACAGTGCTGGGGGATAACTCTGAGTTCAGCAAGAAGAGGCAGGCAGTGAAAAACCTTTTGCAGCTTTTGAAATAGGCTTACTTCTCTTCTGAGGCTCCAAGCATCATGAACATATTTAGACATCCAAGCCAGTGAAATTATGAGAATAAAAAAATCATTTGATCGCCAGATGACCATGACACAATTGCAACTGGGGTTAAGTTACAAAATAATTCTGCAGAACTTCACACAAAAACAGCTCCTACCTAAAGTTACTTCTTGTAAGCCTCATTACATTTTTGTGAAGCACAGCTATGTTTGCAGGAAGAGTTTGGCTTATCATGTGTCTGTCTGTATTATGTTAAAGTCTTATACTTTATCAGAAATGAGGTCCAAGCATGAACCTGGCTTGAAAAGCTAGCAGCAGTAGTCATGAAACATATCAATAAATTAAAAGGCTTTCACAGAACAAGATTCAGCTAAACCTCTTACATACAAAATACAGCTAGTGAAATACAAGTCTTTAATGTTGAGTTATGAGGGGGAGGAAAAAATTTAAAAAAATAGAAAACTCTTTCCATACCTGGGTGTCAAGGCAAGATGTAACACTGCATAATGCCATAATATAAGCAGTCACTGGAGGACAGATAGTCCAGAAATAGTGATATTTGGGGATCTTGGAATTATGACCAAGAGATGAAAATACTGTATCAAAAGGCATGCATATAATCACTGTGTGCATTCAGTGAGTGAGCTGTGACCTAAGCAGAGACCTAACACGACAATGAGGCAGTGTTCCAGGGTATCCATTAAAATCAGCGTGGGCGACTACATGTTGATTAAACCTTCAGAGGCAGCAAAATGCGGGCACAGCGCCATGTCTGGATTTTGCAGCTGTTTTACGATCCTCTTGCGGAATTTCTCCCTCACACGATTAAATTCCATTATGTCCATGGGATCTTCTTCAATCCAAAACTTGTGAAATTCATGCATCAAATAGCCTGTTAGAGATAAGGCGGTGATAAGAACACAAGAGATAAAGGTTCTTAAATGTATTAAACAACCAACCTTGGTGTTAGAGTCAGTTGCTTAGTGTGCTTGAGGATGTGGGGTTTGATAATCAGCACATCAAAAAGATTCTTTATTCTTTAAGACCAGTGAGGCAGAAGCTAGCGATTGATTAAGATTTTTACAGTTGGTCTTAGAATTATTCTCAATTTCAGGAAGCAGGAAGACAAATCAGTTCTGCCATCTCTTGAATATGGATCACATGGGGAATATATTCTGAAAGGCCAACAGTGACTACTTCATCCTTCTCCTCCTAATTAAATTAATATAATGGTTCAATTTTTCAAAATTACTCTGCTCCACCTTTTCTGTTTTGACTTTTGATTTAACTGCTTTTCAAATTACCCTGACAAATCAAACAAATGCATTTTGACAATCTATTATGAGACAATAAGAATGGTAAATCAACTCTGAACAACACAGACTGGTCATTAAACTATGTGAAATTGATAATAAGACTTCCTTGCTCTGAAACATAATTTCATATTCGAATGCTTTTGTGTCTCAAAAATGTTATCTATGAATGATCTGGAGTAGGAAAATTTTGGAAAAAATGTGAAGACCTTGATACAAGAATCTACTTATTGTGTCTGTTTCCCATAGTGCCCCCTCCCCTCCACCACATTTAAAATTGAAATGTGGATGGTTTTTTTTAAAGACAATTATAGGTATTTGTATGTAATAAATTCATTGCAAACTCTCTTAGAAAAGAGTATTTAAGGAAATAATCCTATCAAAACAAACATTACACAAGCTTTTTTGTTTGTTAACTTTAGAAAGTATTTGAAAACAGGAGCCAAGACTGGAGTAAAACACCTGGTTTAAATATCAGCTCTTCTACCTCTTTATGTGAACAGAAATGAAGAATCATATTAGAAAGAATATACTCAGTTTGAATATTAAAAAATTAACAACTTTTGTTTTTCTGGTAACTAGCAATGATTGGGAATCCTTTTGACAAAATTCCATAAACAGATTTAAAAAATCTTTATTCATATATATAATACAAATTAGAAGTAACCTCCCCCCAACATATATGGCCAGGTGTAGACCCACTTGTACTCCTGTTCCTCCCATCATATTCTTCTCATTATTTTTGTTAGGTATGCTCATACATCCATAAGTACAGGGTCTCTACACAAATATAGGACAGGGAAAGAGAGTATTTATTTTATGTTTCTTTTGGGTTCACTGTTCCATTTCTTTTAGGATAGTCTGTCTTTGGGCTCTTCACATGCAGTAATTGACATGACTGCTTTTAACATTTCTGATAAGAGACACAATCCACCCTCACCCAACTGGCCCGTGGTTACACACACTAGGGCTGACAATCAGAAAATACTCAGATCAGTAGTATCAGTCACCTGGGAGCCATCTTCTCTGTCTATGTTCATCTGATGCTTGGATTCCCCAAGGCAGCCCAAGGTGGCATCCAGGCTTGATGGTTCCATGGATGAGAAGCTTGTCTCTTAAAACGGTTCTCACATGGAGCCTAAAGCTTTAGGTTTTATGGAGCAAATTCAATCCTCCGTCAGATCCTTCAGATCCAAGTATCTGAAGTGTGCTTTAAGCCCAGTGCTTATCTCATCTCCAGGCTGGGCATCCCTATTTCTCCTCACCATTTCCACATACCCTGTTGGAGTTTATTTATCAGCCTGGTTGTTTTGGTGCACACCAAAGAGAAACTTGTTTCCTCTAACCTCAGTCTTATCCAATGAAAAGAAGTCAATAATCTGCCCATTTCAGTGACTGAACAAATTCTTAAAATATCCCAGGAATGATTTGGGGTACCTGTTAATAATGCAGGTCCTTCCAGATTCAACCAAACTTGCAATCCATTAAGAATCCTGTGTTACTAAAGTTTGAGAACCTATAGTCTAGAAGATGACATCTTTTTAAGTTTCCTTGGCTTCCTTCTAAATATTAAGATTTCTATGGTTCTAAAAGAAATCTATGATAATGTATAATTTCTTCTCTTTTCTTAGTATATAAAATCCGCATAATTTTCCTGACTGGTTTTTGAGCTCAAATAAACATATCTGAGCTATTTTGCATGGAAAGTCAAGTTTCTAATACTATGAATTAAAAATGTCCATGATGTATCTCATTAGTATCTTATGAGTGACAGCATCTTTACTCCTGTTGACAATGATAAATACGTACTGTGAAAAGTTATCTTTTAAAAATTTTATTTTTAATTGCACTATTTATAGGGTACAATGTAATAATTTGATACTTGTATACAGTGTGGAATGATCAAATTAGTGTACATAGCATTTCCATCTCAAATGTTCATCATCATCTTTTAATAATTCATTTTTCTGCAACATACATAAAAATGTTCATTCTTCTATAATGTGTAAATATATTTGGCAAATACTCTAAAGATGATGTAGTGTGGCATAGAGTTCTAAAATAACGCAGTTCCATTTAGTTTTTTTAATAATGCTTTCATTTACAGTATCTTTTATATATTATATATATTTTTAAGTTGTCGTTGGACCATTTATTTTATTTATATGCAGTGCTGAGAAACGAACCCAGTGCCTCACACAGCCAGGCAAGCACTCTACCGCTGAGCTATAACTCCAGCCCAGCTCCATTTAGTTTCTCCTGTTTTCTACTTTATGCACAATTACAGAACAACATCTTGGAAGTTTTAAAAAATTGGCTAGATGAAGTGGTTCATATCTGATACCACTCTCATGATACCTCCTCTTAATGCTACAAATTCAAACTGTAGAGCTTGTAGACAGATTCCCTGGGATTCTCTCTATCCATTAGGAAAGCAATTAGAGATCATATAACATGATTGTAATAAAAATGCAGAAATGGTGGCCCAGAATCCCAGGTACATATTACAGTCATAAAATTCTTCTCATTTTTATATAATGTGGGGTGTTCAAAAATTCATTTGGCCAATTGGTCAGGTAACCCATCCTCCAATTACAAATATGTAACTGATACAACGTTAGGTGCTGAGGATGAAGAGAAAGGTCGAGTTCTGTGTTTCCTAATTTCTCAGTCTCCTGGAGAGAGGGAGACAGGTATGCAATTTCAGCTGATGATCTGTTAGCTCAGGAAGCTAACAAAGCAGTGTGGAAAGCAGGAGAAAACAGAGGCCAAGGTATGGCTAACAGTCTCTCACTTAATTCTTACAACAGCTTTGTAGGGTAAGCAATGGAGATTTTATATCTCTATTTTACACCAGAGGACACTGGGCTTAGATAAGATTCTTGAAGGGTGCATAGTTACACAATGACAGCAGGAAATCAGGACCACAAACCAGTTGATTTCCCACAGCGGCAACAGCCAGCCTTTCCTATGCATTCTGTTCCTCTGGTTCTTATTCTTATTGAATAGTTCTTTTTCTGAAGGTCAAAGAAAAGAAAAGACAATTCCTTTTCCTCTTCCGGCCATTGTGTGTTCCTTTGCTCACTAGCCTAACCTCACTCCATTTTAATGGGGCTGTGTGTTCAATAGAGCTTTAGATTGAATGCAGTTTCTGTAACATAGTCTCTTAGCGGTGCAGTGTTCACCGAATAATGCTGTGAAGTCATAATGATGGAGCCATTATGTTCTTATATTTTTCCACCTAGATGAAATACTTATTTTGAATACTAATTTGGCTTTCCATCTCAAGCCTGCAGCAAATTTATTGCTGCTTCAATGTGTCTTGGTTTTGCTTCACTGCATCAGGTTACTGGAGAGCAGAGACATGTGCAAGGACACAGGTAATTGCAAAAATATTACAGAGAAGACGTGCAGAACTGATCATAGTTGGTGAAGGAATAATGAAGCTAGGGCACAGTTTGCTTCCTCTAAAGACTCCCCAGTTCCTCTGCCTATGAGCCAATCCACAGGGAACTGCTGCTGTTTCCAAAACCTGAGGAGTGCCTTGGGAAATAAGTAATCCTATGGCATGCTTACTCATCTGCTCTGGGACTCTCAGAAACATTTCAATCCAGGACAAGGCTAAAATTTTCCAGATCATATAGTGTCCCCTTCCCCTTATAAAGAACATTGCCCAATATTGTAGCTTCCTTTCCATTCACCCATCCATTCATCCATGCATCCAATAAATAGTTACTCAGTGTTTACTCTGCACGAGGTTCTGTGCTGAGGGTATGGCAGTGGACAAAACAGAAATGCTATTTCCCTATAATTTTAACTTTGATTATTTTCCCGGGAAATGCCCTTCTCTGTGTGGCACTGATTTTCTTCCTCAATGCTGATGAATTTCAAATCTGTAGCTTGTGCCATTCAGATTCTTCAGAGCTCCTGAGCCTTACATTAGAATGTCCATTCTGTGGCTCTACATGGATTTCACTCTGCTTGCCTAAAATTAAACTCATTTTATTTTCCCTCAGAATTTCCCTTATTTCCATAAAGAGCATGGAAAACACAGAATAGGCTAAGTGTAATGGACTAAGGAAATGTAGCATGAGGTTTTATTTAGCTACACGTTCATGCTCTTTAATGTGGCCTTCAAAGCTCTTTGGGATCTGGCCCCATTCTACTCTAATATTCCCAGTATCGCCTCTAGTCACGCTCTGTCTCCTCCCCGACACTCTCTGCTCTACTACTTGATTCCACTTTCTTCTGTTTTGTGACCTTTGCCCTGCCACTTCCTCTGGCCCAACCACTCAGCTACTATTGCTTTATTTTCTGCCACTTGTCCTTCACGTCTCATTGAAAGTGGCAGTTGCTTCCGGGAGCTGTCCTTAATTCCCAGACTTAGTGAACTTTGAAAGCCATAGGTGTTTGCAATTTTTAAAAACTAGCTTTACTTTCTCAATCACAAAAGTCTTCCCAGAATGTTTTACTTCCTTGTTTAGATGTCTGTCTTCTTCATCCCAGAACCTGACCTGCAGTAAAATCTCAATATTTGTTAGAGATGGTCAGAGTTATTACAGGAGTACATATAATCATCCAATTGTCAAAATAGGAGCTGTAATGACATTATATGTGGGACTCACATTTTCTATGGACAAGTTATAAAGTATATGCGTCTTTAAATTTCCTTTTAGTTTCTAATCTAAGTTACACATGCATATTGTTCAGAGTCAAATAGTTTAACAAGTCTAGTTGCAAAAAAAGAGAACAAAACAAAACAAAATATTCCTGTCTCACTTGCCCTAATTCTTGCATTTCAACTCTTTGAGCTGATTATTTTGACTACTGACCTCTATAGTTCTAAATAACAAGATTTCCATTGCTTGATTTTTTTAAACTCCCTTTTATAAGAGATGAAGACTTAGCTCCCTTTTACCCACCTAGACATATGACCATTTATTTTCTCATCTCTTCTTAGATTTTTTAAATTGCCTTATTTTCTATTTGCTTAGTTTTCCACTTTAACCTTAAACCATCTCTAAAGTACGCTAATGTCCTCTTAATGTGCTTGAACGTGATAGATACTATATTTTTTTATGGTATTAAGAATGGAACCCAGTGGTGCTTTACCACTAAGCCACATCCCCACTCCTTTTAATTTTTGAGAAAGGGTCTCACTAAATTGGTAAGGCTAACCTCAAACTTGAGATCCTCCTTCCTCAGCTTCCCAAGTTGCTGGGATTACAGGTGTATGTCACCATGCCCCCCAAAAAATATGGTAGATAGTCTATCAGTTTTATAGTCTTCAAACAGTCTACCAGAGCCTTCTGTACCTGCTAAAATACAAATTTCTTAGAGACTATTGCACAGACTTTATCTTGGGCTTTCTCTTCACATTACCCTAAAAACCCCCTTCACTTCTCTCATGGGATAAATCCTGTCTTCTGGATCCATTTATTCATTTTAAGATTATTTTTAGGTCTGGGGATGTAGCTTAGTTGGTAGAGGGTTTGCCTCCCATGCATAAGGCCCTGGTTTCAATACCCAACCCCACACACACCAAAAAAAAAAAAATTCTCTTATTGTGTGGAATTACATTCTATTAGGAACTTCCTGATAAAAGTACCAGGAAGTAAACTGTTCAAGATCTTGCATTTTAAAAAGTGTTTATTCTATTTCAGTATTATCTGGTAAGTTAGACCGGAACTAGAATTATAAACTGGAAATCATATTCCCTTTATGTTTTCTTATATATTTGCAGACATTATCCCATTGTCTTCTAGACTACAACATTGCTATCGAGAAGTCCAATGTCATCTCTAGTCCAAATTCTTCATATGACAACTTTGGAAAATTTCAAGATCATATCTTTCCAGTGTCATGATATTTCACAGTGGTATTTTGGTGTGGGTCTATTTTCATCCACTATGTTGGTGCTTAGTAGTTTAAATATGAAAGTCCATTCTTCAGTTCAGAAAATTTTCCTGATCTATTTCTTTGGTTCCCTTTCCTTTGTTTTCCTTTTTTCCAGGACTCCTGTTTTTCAGATATAAAACTTCCTGGAATAGTCTTTTCTTTTTCCACCTTTATTTTCTATTTTTTATCAATGCCTTTTGTTTGTTTGTTTGTTTTTTGGGTTTTGTTTTGTTTTGTTTTATTTCTGGGAAAGGTTTTCAACCTTATATTGTAATCTTGGAGATTTCATTTCTGCTAAAACATAGATCTGGCAGTCAACTCAGGCTGTGTAGACAGCTGTACTCTTGAGTGCTATGCCATGTGGGATCAGAGGGAGAGAGGCACTTGCAACATCTTTAAGTCAAACCAGAAGCTGACACATTGAATATCATGCAAAGCTGGAAAGAGTAAAATTCATGAAACCTAAAAATATGAGTATAGTTTCTGAGTGAGAAAATAATCTGTTTTAGTCAGTTTTTTTTTTTTTTTTTTGTCACTGTGATCAAAAGACCTGACAAGAGCCACATAGAGGAGGAAAAGTTTATTTTGGCTCATGGTTTCAGAGATTCAGTCCATGATTGGCTAACTTCACAGCTCATAACAGAAGGGTGTGGCAGAGGCAAGCAACTCAGGTTATGGCAACTGGGTAGCAGAGAGAGAATTCTGTTCACCAGGAACAAAATATAAACCCCAAGGTCATGCCCCCAATAACCTACTTCTTCTAGTCACACCCTGTCTGCCTATAGTTACCACCCAGTTAACCGACATCAGAAGTTTGATCCACTTGATTAGGTTGCAGTTCTCATGATGTAATGAGTCATCTCTGAGTATTCGTTCTATGAGTGGGGGATATCAAATAAAAAATTCACAACCAAATAAAAAATTCAAAACCAAAGGAAAGATTTCAAAGGGCCCAAAACAGCACAAAGATTTCTCAGCTTTGATCCTTTTCTGGAGTGCTCTATAGACACTTGTATTGATAATTAAATGACAGAACACTTACAGAAGGTTTGTTGGAAGTGAGACAATGTTGGAGCTTCTGGAGCGATGTTGTAGAAGTGGGTTTTTAGTGCTCCACTGACCAGTAGATTATATGCCAGATCGGTTATATTGATGCCCACAATTGCAAATGAGTACCTGTGAGGTGAAAACCACAAAACCAATAGTGTTGCATATATGGGAAATAAGCATTTCAAAAAATGATAACTTGGGTTTTCAATTCCTATTACATTATCAGAGTGGAAAATTGCTCTTTCTTCTCCACCCCATCAAAACTTTGACTTTTATAATTGATCATATGGTTTAAATAATGCATACCCAAAGAGTTGAGAGTTCATATGGTTTGACTTGGTAATTCTACTTCCAAAATATCCAAAGTGGCCTGGCGCGGTGGCACATACCTGTAATCCCAGTGTCTCAGGAGGCTGAGACAGGAGGATCACGAGTTCAAAGCCAGCCTGAGCAATAGCAAGGTGCTAAGCAACTCAGCAAGATAATAAAATACAAAATTGGGCTGGGGATGTGGCTCAGGTATTGAGTGCCCCTGAGTTCAATCCCTGGTACCACCCCCCAAAATAAATAAATAAAAATTTAAAAAGCCCAAAATATACAATGTGGGCTAATGTTTACACACAGATATTAATCACAGCATTATTTATAATAGCAAGATGTGGAAACTATCCTTAAAAATAATGACTAGAGAAATAGATTACAGTAATCTCATATACCATATTACAGCTGACTAAAACTATGTTTTTAAATCCTATTTAAGCAGGATATAAAACTTTATGGATTTAACAAGCCAAGTTTAAAATATATACAAATGTGCATGAAAAAAAGGCTAGAATGAAATGCCACAAAATATTAATATGGATACACAAGAATAATAAGATCAGGGTGATATTTTGGTTTACTTCCTTTGCTTCAGAATAAATCATATATCATTTAAGTGAGAGAAATTTAAATAAGCATATTATCACAAAATGTATTTTATAGTCCCTTTTCTACATGCTTATTTAAAATGAAAGGAGAAATAAGTTTTAAATCCTCTTTCTTATTACAAACCTGCACAAAAATATTTTTGGATGAAATGGGCATTTTAAAAAAGCTTCTAGAGTAAAATTTTATCTAATAAGTTCAATACTTTGTAAAAATCCTTCAAAGAAAACTACCAAATCGAATTCTGAAAATCCTTCCTATACAGTTATAACTATCTAAACCTCATCAGTTGGTTCCAAAGTGGTATAATGAAGTCACAGAAATAAATCCCAACACATATAAATAGTCCTTTTTAAAATTCAACAGGCTTACATATTTCCATCAGGACAAGTGGAATTCCATCCTTGTCACCTTTCACAGCACTCTTGGGGCACTTTTGCTCTGTTTGTGGTTTAGTCTGTCATTCTTTGTGTATGAAATTCTATACTCACCCAATTGCTTTATCCATCCTTTTCTTCTCCCATTCTGTTTTGCTGAATTTGCTGAATGAATGAATGAATGAATAAATAACATTTAATCCTTTATGGGTTCTTGCTTTCTTTTATTGCTTATGTTAAAGTTGCTAACTGTATGCAGAAAAGTCTAGAACTTGAATCAATTTGAGTATTGTCAACTTCTAAAGCAACAGTGAAATACAGCCTTAAAGGCCAAACATTAAGTACTCCTTTACACACTGTCATTACTTACCAAGTACTCCTCCTCTGAAAGTTTGCCTGGTATCTCCTTTCCCCTAAACAGAGGTTGCCTTACACACTCATGTTTCCCCACCGAATTTTGGTGAATCTCATGGTATTCATCCTGCCCAGCCCTATATGTGATGCCTGGTTCACAGTAGGTGCCAAATAAATGTTAGTAAGTAAATGATTGAGTTAGTAAAAGAAAGAAAAGAAGGAAAGAAGAAAGGAGGGGGGAAGGGAGAAGAAGAAGGGGAAGAGGAAGGAAAGACAGTAGATAGGTTTTAACAAATTCTGTTCTCCAAGTGCGATGATACTTCTTCTGGTTGAGCTCCATTTTAATCTATTTTATAATTTGAGATCCTGAATATGACTGTTTGAAGAATCTTCTGAAAATCCTGCCTTACATTCTATTATTTTGCATACTGTATATCTGCCCCTTCCCAACAACATCTTGTAGGCAGAATAATGTTCCACTTCTCTTCTTGAATGATGTAACCTTCATTCAATGTTTTGTGCTGAAAACTGACATTAGCACTGGAATGAAATAAAATGTAAAAACTAAAGACATGAATACTTAGCTTCTATCTAAGCAAAAGAAAGGAGAGTTCTTTCAAATACATGGCAAAACATGCAGATAATACACACAGCACACAACCACAAAAACATTAGGCAAAACTGATATTTAACTCTGTATGCTTTCTGGCTATGTAAATGACTGGCTATAATTAAAAATAACTGCTTTTAATTCATTTAAATATGCCATCTGTTTTTAAAGTATAACTTCTATCCAACAAACGAGTCAGCCAGAGAGGCTTCAGAAGATTTTTCCTTATAATACTCATATACAGCTGTGCAAAGTGGCATACACCTCTAATCCTAGTGACTCAGGAGCCTGGGGCAAGAGGATTGTAAGTTTAAGGCCAGCCTCAGTAACTTAAAGACCCTGTCTCAAAATAAAATTTAAAAAAGGGTTGGGGATGTAGCTGCATGGTAAAAACACCCCTGGATTCAATACCTAGTAACAAAATAAACAAGCAAACAAACAGAAAAAAAACTCATTCAAATTAAAAAGAATTTTATGTGAAATTTTAAAAAATTGTATGAGAATTTATAAGCATCATTTCCTCTTTAACAAAGTCTTTTTAGCAAATAGTGTCTCTGTTTGTTAAATTAAATCTTTATTTGCATTGGAAAGTATTGAAAAGGCCGATATCTTCCAATTATTTGATTATAGAATACAATCCTACAACCAACAACAAATGGGATCATTTTATTCAGAAAAAATAAATCAACATAAAAGCTCACAGTTATAATTCTCCTTATAAACTGATTTACTTGTATCCCTCAAGTTCTTTCTAGAATCTAAAGGTAGATATTTAGGACAGCAGTATTACATCATGCTTGCTGAAAGACAGGGAAAGAACTTTCTCTAGTGTGTATGTTGACTTTTCACTGTTGAGCACCTGAAATATTCAGGATCTGACAGAAGCTACATTGATATCATAATTGACTTCTTTCAGACATCACTGAAGAAGAATAGGAATATTTTCAATACATTTTGATTTGTATCCAGTGACATTTACCATCAATCTGAAACAAGAAATACACAAGCTTCCTCTATTCAATTGTATTGTAACTTGAGGGATAAAACATGGTAATTTTACAAATAAATTTTTTTTAAAAATTATAATTCTATCTTATGTTTAGCAAGCACAGGACACACTCACTAGTCTCTTCTTAAATGAGAGTAGTCACATAAACCTGCAAGTAATTCCTCTCTGATGGTGGATACAGGAGTTAACAACTATAAAGATTTTTTTTGAGAATGGTTCACAGACAAAAATCTCTTTTCAATGGTTAATCAAAAATATTTTAAGCTTGACATGAGTCAACACAGAGGAAGGGTGGTACAGTTGGCATAAGCTCTTTTAAACAGATGTATGAATGCTGCTATAAAAGATGTAGGTGTTCAACCTGAAGACATATCCTATGTCAACACACATGCTACTTCCACACCATTGGGAGATGCTGCTGTAAACAAAGCCATTAAACATCTTTTTAAAGACCATACATAGGCCCTTGCAGTTTCTTCGATGAAGGCAGCCACAGGACATCTTCCGGGAGCTGCAGAGGCAGTTGAGGCAGCTTTTGCTGCATCAGCTTGTAATTACTGAAATCTACCATCTACTTTAAACCTGGATTACACAGAACCAGAATTTGATCTCAATTATGTTCTGCTAAAGGCACAGGATAGAAAACTGATAAACGATGTATTGGACCCATCAATTCCTTTGGTTTGGGGGATACTAATGCAACACTTTGTATTGCTGGCACACAGTCATTTTTAATTAAACATTGGTTTTTAAAATGTTTTTAAAAAATATTTTAAGCTTATTGTTACTTTCCATGAAGGGTTCATGTCTTCTGGCTCACACTTCTCTGGCACCACAGAGCACACACAGACTCTCAGCCAATTTAATTACAGAAATATAAATTCAGATGAAGTTACAACCGCTTGATTTTAACCATCTAACAAATCAAGAAAGAACAAAGTAATTTTAGTGTTTTCTTAAAATAAATAAAAGTAGGTCTCTCATTCTTGAGCTAACCCACATTCCACCTGGAGTGTGCCTACTTTCACTTTTCACTTTCTAATAAAACTCTTCTTCCTTCTTTTGCTAAATAAATGAAGCAAATGAATTTTCAGTCTTAGAAAAGATTATAAATGTAAACCTAGGAAAGTGTAATGTAATTTCATGAACCTTCACCAAATGGAACTGTAATGAATATAATAAGGAGTGGGAGTCTAAGCCACCCTCTCCTGAATTTTGAGAAAGTTATGATAAAATTTTGATTTGTTTAACCAACATGAACACTAACAACTAACCTGCCATCATGCTGAGGGAAAAAAAGTGATACAAAACCATGACTGCAAAATAGTGGAACTACTTATAAGAAGAGCAACTAATAACACACACAGATACACACATTAGCTGTTATATACAATCAAATCAGATACATAAAACATAAGGGAAGATTTGCTCTATGTAATGAAATTCCCACGTGAAATGTCCTTCCTGGGGTCAAGTGTTCCCCCTCGCGGTAAAGGGTTTAAAACTTCCTGAAACCGGGTACAGTTGTGGCTATCAAAAGGCACTTTGATATTTTCCATCAGATTTGTTTAATCAGATTTTCAGCTCATTGAGACACAGCCCCCAAATAATTAATTATAACATAAAAAGTTGAAAAATGTTTGCTTTTTAAACATTTTTCATAAATTTATATTTCCTTTAAAAAGTCTTACCACTAATCATTCTCAAATAAATAAAAGCAATCAAACATGAAAGCAAAGGGGAAAATACCTTATTTCTTCCTTAGTGATATCCCTTCATGTAACGAATTAAAGAAAAACATTTAGAAAGGTAAATTAAAATGCAAATAAGTTAGAATCCTAAAATTTACAAAAAAATAAAAAAAAATTAAAAAGCTTCAATAATTCCAGACTTCCTCAGTTGGTTTCTTACTTCATGACTTCTGTTCCTTCTTTCTCCCACCACACTTGCTTGTTTCTCTGAATTCTTTTCTTTCTCCCAACCCCGAACTTCTTCCTTGCCTACCTCTCAATCTTCCTGGACCCAGTGACATTATCAGTCTCTTTAACTATATATCTTGCTTGCATGGTGCCACTTTCCAGCCTAAATCCTGGAACAGTACCTGAAGTTTTGCTCCTCCTATTCAGCATTTGTCAAAAGGGCTTGTTTGAGAGAACTTTAAATCTCATTCCTGGTGGGCTGACTCTCCTGGTAATCTTTATCTACAGATCCATGTAAGAGGTCACCTTTACCTAATTCATAAAGCCTAATCCATCTTTTATTTTCAACAGTTACCTGCATTTTGGATGAAGAGAGTCAGAGAGGACCTGCTGAGCTGCTGTAGAATCCCTTTCTGCAAAATACCTGCAGTTGAAGAAAAACAAAACAAAACAAAACAAAAGCCATAATTCTGTACCGGCAGAATAAATTCACTTTTATCGAGTTTGAGGATATTTTGAACTCAGAGATGGGTACTAGCATAAGATTATTACTAGTTTCAGTTCCTTTAGAGAATAGTTTTTTATAATAGGTGCCCCCCCCAATCTGACATGGCAGGGTGGTTGTGAGAGCCACAGTTTCTATGTGTCAACTAAGGCAATGTAAATTGCTGTGGGATTTAATTTGCAGAAAACATCTTTTAAAAAAGCATAAGAGGTTGAGGTTCATTGGGATTTTCAGAGAAAAGGAAAAAGGAAGCTTGCCCTGATGATTAAGACCCCACTCAGCCAGGTGCAGTTCAAAGCCAGCCTTAGCAACAGCAAGGCACAAAGCAACTCAATGAGACTCTGTATCTAAATAAAATACAAAATAGGGCTTGGGGGATGTGGCTCAGTGGTTGAGTGTCCCAGAGTTAAACCCCTGGGACCTTCCCCCACCTCAAAAAAAGAAACCACTCAGCATGTACTTTTCTGCTCTGCTCCCCCTTCCCCTCCCTATGAAAGTCCATTATGTTCCTGGGTCCCCCAAGATGAAGCTGTGAGGATATAGCCCCTCCATCTTCTTCTGGGCTGGCCCTTGAATAGACCTGATTCTTTCCTGCCAACTCTGGTTTCCTGAGTATTAGCCTTTGAGCAGCAGCAGCACAGACCTTGTCCTGGTTACACTGTTCCTATTTCTTTATCTAATGTATCAAAACAATTCTCAAATAATAAGACAAACAACCTCACAGAGAATAATGGGCAGAATGGACCCTTCATCATTTAGGTGAGTGCCAATCTTGTCTCATTTCACTTTCTCTTTTAAAAATGTTTTTATTTATTTTTTGTTCTTTTTAGATATACATGACAGTAGATGGTTCATTTCACTTTCTTTAAAAAAAAACAATTATTTTTTTTAGAAGTAGTTGGACATAATACCTTTATTTTATTTATTTATTTTTATGTGGTGCTGAGTATCAAACCCAGGGCCTTGCACATGCTAGACCGGCGCTCAACCCCTCATTTCACTTTCTTTATGGTGGCTTGGCTCACAAAAATAATCAATTTTAATATGTGAAAATTTTTAATCTTTTTTTTCAGTCAATACTTTTCTTTTTGTCTGTCTGTAAGAGATCCCACCTTACTCATCTATCTTAAAGATTTCCTCCTAAAGGTTAAAAAACCTTGTTTTCACTTTCAATTTTTGAATTGAGATGAGGTAGAGATTTAACTTTTATTTTTTCTAAACGGAAGGCAAATTGTCCCAGTTCCACTTCTTCAAAAACTCAGCCTTCTACAGTGGTTTGTGACATCACCTTTGTCATTAAGGTCTGCTTTCTATTCAGTCACTTTACATGATAATGTAGCATTTCAAACATTTTATAAGAAAATAGGTGATGATTAAACTTCCTAAATTTAAATCAGAGGGAAGAATCTAGGGAGAAAATGGGATGACACAAAAAGTGACTAAGGTTTCATTCCTTTTAAAAGTATATTACTCCCTCTCCTCACTAATAGGGTTGTGTCAAAAGACAGAAGAACTTATTCAAAAGGACTCTCTTTGTCTTGAAAAATAATGACTAGTGATAGCTGAATTTAATCATAAAAAATATTAAGTACAATTAGTCGGATCACAGTAAACATATAAAAGCACAGAGTTAAGGAGCAATATTCTAAAAAATAGAGAAAGGAAAAAAAAATGTCAACCACTAACAAGGGAATGAAGACACCAACTTCCCACCTGAGAATTGGCAACTAGATAGAAAAATCAACCATCTCTCCACCTGTATTTTAGAGAAACCAAATAGCTATAGTTAATAAGAAAAACTTCTTACAGAATTCCAGGCAACAATTGTGGGAAAAATAGCAGTAGAAAGGCTTTTTTTTTTTCACAATAAATTAATTGGTTCAGCAAAAACCATGGAAGGAGGAAAGGCTGATGGGGGATATACAATACAGCCATCAGGCCATGACCCATCCCAGCACAAGGGCTGAGAGTGCTGGGATGACACAGACTCCTGCTGTGATGTCAACCTAAATCTCTTCAAGCTTTTCTGAATACCTCCAATTTTCAGGAAATTCAGGGATGGTTACAAATGCAAACAGACAAATCTGGACCATGGGACATTTTACGGGACAATTGACCTGAAAGCTTCTCCAAGTTAATGACAGAGGAGAAGAGGTGAAAGAGGGAACAGTGGAGAAGAGACTATTAATTTATAAAGACCCAAGGGACATATTCACTAAGTGCAATGCATAGGTCTTATATGGGACTGCATTCGAACAAAAACCGCTGTAAAAGACATTTTTTTTGAGCTGGGAATGGTGGTGCATGCTTGTAATCCCAGTGGCTCCGGAAACTGAGCAGGAGGATCAGCAAGTTCAAAGTCAGCCTCAGCAACAGCTAAGCGCTAAACAACCCAGTGAGACCCTGTCTCTAAATAAAATACAAAATAAGGCTGTGGATGTGACTCAGTGGTCAAGTGCCCCTGAGTTCAATCCCCATACCAAAAAATTTTAGAGAATTGGGCAATTTAAATATGGACTAGTTATACATTGTTAGCAGTGATAATGGTATTTTTGTTAATGGAATGCTGACACTTTTTAGAACTACCTATGGAAATACTGAATAAGATTGGATAGGTAATGGTCCCCAATTAGGGAATTATTCAAATGTAAAGGCCATCCCATGAAAATGATCAGAAAAAATTCCAAATATTCCAATCAAACCTTTGTCCTAGGGTGGAGGTAGGAGGGTGGGGGTTTACAGAAGGGAGAGGGAACCTGAATGGAGGTTACAGGAAAGTTCAAACTCAAGGTCTATAAATGCACAGCCAATTAGAAGGTCATGGGCAGAACCAATACAATTGGTACTTTTCCAATACCTGTTTTGCAAAGATTTTGACCATTAGCTTTTGTACTTTTCCAAGACCTGATTGGCATAGATATAGATCAATCCCCCTACCCAGTAGCTGTATCAGCTCCTAGCCTAGTATGCTTAAGTGGCAACTCCTACTGGGTCCCCTCTCCCCCTGCAAAAGCTCTCTCTCTCTCTCTCTCTCTCTATCCGGTATGGGGATTGAAATCAGAGGCACTCAACCACTCTGATTCACATCCCCAGTCCTATTTTGAATTTTATTTAGAGACAGGGTCTCACTGAGTTGCTTAGCGCCTAGCTGTTGCTGAGCCTGGCTTTGAACTCGGTGATCCTCCTCCCAAGCCGCTGGACTTACAGGCCTGCACCACTTGCACCCAGCTTTTTTCCTTTTCACTTGAATAAATCCTACTCTTTTGCCTTACTCTTCCTTGTCTGTAGATTTCATTTTTTGAATTCAAGATACAAGAACCCCGAAAGATGCCACTCGCAGGTGGTTGGGATCTGCTGCAACACTACAGTAGCAGAGGCTGAAAATCCAGTTTCAATATGAGGGGTGAAATGACAAACAGTATAGGATTTTCATTAACATACTTCTGTCAGAAAAACAGGATTGCAAGTATTTCAAACCTTGACAATTAATGAATCTAAGTGGTCGATATAAGATGTTATAACATCTTCCTTATTTTTTGCATATGCTTAGAGTTTTCATTTTAAAAAAGTAAAAAATATATTTGACATCATTTTTAAAAATATGTGAAGTCTGCTGAAATGGAAGAAGATGCTAGTAACTTTTTAAATTTTATCAATGTGAATTACCTCTGAGAGAACTTGAGTGTTTTCTTGGACTTTTTGGAAAGTGACTTTTATAGCAGTAACTCCACTTTGTCATTTCAAAACATCACTCTAACATTCATCTATTCTTCATTTTACTTACTGCAAATTGTATAGTCCCAGAAGTCCCATTCCTCGAAAATCTGTCTTAGGATCATCACCTTGGAAACCTATTTCACACCACTGCTTAGAAATGCGAGATTCCAGTGGAGTATTAGGCTTCAAGAATTTCCATAACTGAAGACAAAAGAAAAGAGAATTTCCCTGTTGATATGCACATGTAAATATCCTTTCCTACTGGTTTAGATCATGAAAACTACATTATGAGAAAGGAATTTGCAAAGCTGAATATGTGCAAATATATTATAATTAAAGATATGACCGTCTTTCAGTTATCTGCAATAGCAGTTCTCTAAGTATGGTAAAGACTCCTTGGAAGTACCAAAGACCTTTTCAGCATAGGTAGTAAAAAATCAAAACCACTATTCCCTAATAAAAGTAAGAGGTTAGTTACCTTTTCACCCTCATCTCAGGAGTGCTCTGAAGGCAATAGAATGTGTACTTGTGTATTTTAGCATTTTAAACCTTCCTGATTTGATTTCTTAATGGAAATTAGGTAGGTGACAATCTCCCACAAAATAAAGCTCTTTGGAGTTCTCTAAAATTTTCAAGAGTATAAATGAAAACGTGAAAATTTGAAGCCATTTATTATTCAACTCCTCAGAAAACACATTTCTAACATTAAATTAAGACATTTAGCTACATTGTTAACAAAAAGAAAAGTGAAATTACTTGAGTTTCATTTATTAAGTTTTACCTCTAACAGGAGTGAGTTACGTATTATTGTCTAGCTGAACAAAGGAATACCGGTGAAGTTCATGATTAAATCTCAAAGGATATTGTCATGTTTAAGAGTTACCAAAAAGAATATCAATTAAAATCAATTATATTCTAGTGGAAAACATAAATTATAAACATTTTATACTCTTTACTGCTTACTAAACTAGTTTTATTTTTCTAAGTTTTCTATAGAAAACCAGATTTAGCACATATCATTATGAGAGAGGGAGAGGTAAAGAGAGAGATTGAGACTTACAGTTATATAAATATATAATACTTAAATTATTCTTTATTTAGAGAACAGTAATACAAAATTACCTTGCTTTACAGTGAATTGTGCCATGTTACACAGCATAAACCATACTATTCAATGACAGAAAGTATTAACAATAGAAATTTGCAGTTCGTTTTCCTTTTTTAAAAACTCATTTAAAATGGATTCATGACTTTAATCTATCATCTTCTCTATTTTTGTGTATGCTGAACATTTTTCACAATAAAAAGTTTTTTAAAAATTACATAGGTGTAGGTTGAAAGAATATTTAACGCCAGAATTTTTTGCTTATAATTGTAACTTAGTACCCATTGATCAACCTTTCCTCATCCTTCCCTCTCTTCCCCAGCCTCTAGTAGTCCCCAGTCTATTCTCAACTTATGTCAGATCAATGTTTGCAGATTCCACATATGAGTGACATCATGCAGTACTTGTCTTTCTATGTCAGGTTTGTTTACTTAACATAATGATCTCCATTTCTGTCCATGTTGTTGCTGATGACAAGATTTCATTCTTTTTTATGGCTTAACAATATTTCATTGGATATATGTCCCACACACTCTTTTATTTCTTCATCAGTTGATGGACACTTTAGTTGTTTCCACTTCTTGGCTATTGTGAATAGTCACAGTGAACATGAAAATGCAGATGTCTCTTTGACTGATTTCATTTTCTTTGGATATATACATACTAGTGGGATTGCTGGATTATATGGTGGTTCTATTTTAATTTTTTGAAGAATATCCATACGTTTTTTTCACATGGCTGTACCAAATTGCATTTCCATCAACAGAGCATAAGTATTTCCTTTTTTTCCAGGTTTATGCCAGAACTTGTGCTTTAGTCTCTTTAAAATTTTTGTTTAAAAATTCTAATCTGCTATATATGACAGTGGAATGCATTACAATTCATATAGAACACAACTTTTCATATCTCTGGTTGTATACAAAGTATATTCACACCATTTGTGTCTTTATACATGTTCTTAGGGTAATGATGTCCATCTCATTCCAACATGATTTTTACCCCCATGCCCTTTCCTTTACCCTCCTACCCCTTTGCTCTATCTAGAGTTCATCTATTCTTCCCATGCTCCCCTTCCCTACCCCACTATGAATCAACCTCGTTATATCAGAGAAAATATTTGGTATTTGTTTTTTTGGGATTGGCTAACTTCACTTAGCATTATATTCTCCAACTCCATCCATTTACCTGCAAATGCCATGATTTTATTCTCTTTTATTGCTGAATAATATTCCATTGTGTATATATACCACTTTTTTTTTATCCATTCATTTACTGAAGGGCATATAGATTGGTTCCACAATTTAGCTATTGTGAATTGTGCTGCTACAAACATTGATACAGCTGTGTCCCTGTAGTATGCTGTTTTTAAGTTCTTTGGGTATAGACTGAGAAGAGGGATAGCTGGGTCAAATGGTGGTTTCATTCCCAGTTTTTCAAGGAATCTCCATACTGCTTTCCATATTGACTGCACCAATTTGTAGCCCCATTAGCAATGTATGAGTGTGCCTTTTCCCCCACATCCTTGCCAATATTTATTGTTTGTATGCCATTCTGATAGGAGTGAGATGAAATCTTAGAGGAGTTTTGATTTGCATTTCTCTAATCACTAGAGATGATGAATATTTTTTCATGTATTTGTTGATTGATTGTATATCCTCTTCTGAGAAGTGTCTTTTCAGGTCCTTGGCCCATTTATTGATTGGGTCATTTGCTTTTTTTGGTGTTTAGCTTTTTGAGTTCTTTATATACCCTAGAGATTAGTGCTCTATCTGATATGTGAGGGGTAAATATTTGCTCCCAAAATGTAGGCTTTCTATTCACCTCACAGATTGTTTCTTTTTCTGAGAAGAAACTTTTTAGTGTGAATACATCCCATTTATTGATTCTTAATTTTAATTCTTATGCTACAGGAGTCTTATTAAGGAAATTGGGGCCTGATCCCACATGATAGAGATTAGGGCCTACTTTTTCTTCTATTAGACAAAGCGTTTCTGGTTTAATTCCTAGGTCTTTGATCCACTTTCAGTTGAATTTTGTGCATGGTGACAGATAGGGGTTTAATTTCATTTTGTTACATATGGATTTCCAGTTTTCCCAGCACCATTTGTTGGAGAAACTATCTTATCTCCAATGTATTTTTTGGTGCCTTTGTCTGATATAAGATAATTGTAATTTTGTGTGTTAGTCTCTGTGTTCTCTATTCTGTACCAGTCTATTTTGGTGCCAATACCATGCTGGTTTTGTTACTATTTCTCTGTAGTATAGTTTAAGGTCTGGTGTAGTGATGCCACCTGCTTCACCCTTCTAGCTAAGGATCGCTTTAGCTGTTCTGGGTCTCTTAGTTTTCCAGATGAATTTCATGACTGCTTTTTTTATTTCTATGAGGAATGACATTGGGATTTTGACTGGAATTGCATTAAATCTGTATAGTGCTTTTGGAAGTATGGTAATTTTGATAATATTAATTCCGCCTATCCAAGAACAAGGTAGATCTTTCCATCTTCTAAGGTCTTCTTTGATTTTTTACTTTAGTTTTCATTGTATAGGTCTTTCACCTCTTTCATTGATTCCTAAGTATTTTATTTTATTTTTTTGAGGCTATTTTAAATGGGGTAGTATTCCTCATTTCCCTTTCAGAGGATTTGTCATTGATATACAGAAATGCCTTTGATTTATGGGTGTTTTATATTTTATATCTTGCTACTTTGCTGAATTCACTTACTAGTTGTAGAAATTTTCTGGTGGAACTTTTTGGGTCTTCTAGGTATAGAATCATATCATCTGCAAATAGTGCTAATTTGAGTTCTTCTTTTCCTACCCATATCCCTTTAATTTCTTTTGTCTAATTGCTCTGGCCAGTGTTTCAAGAACTATGTTAAATAGAGTGGTGAAAGAGGGCATCTCTGTCTTGTTCCAGTTTTTAAGAGGGAATGCCTTCAATTTTTCTCCATTTAGAATGATGATGGCCTGGGGCTTAGCATAGATAGCCTTTATGATGTTGAGATATGTTCCTGTTATCCCTAGTTTTTCTAGTGTTTTGAACATGAAGGGGTGCTGTTTTTTGTTGAATGTTTTTTCTGCACCTATTGTGATGATCATATAATTCTTATCTTTAATTAATCTATTTATGTGATGAATTACATTTATTGATTTCCATATGTTGAACCAACCTTGCATCACTGGGATGAACCCCAATTGATCATGGTGCACAATCCTTTTGATATATTTTTGTATTCGATTTGCCAGAATTTTAATTGAGAATTTTAGTATGTACGTTCATTAGAGATATTGGTCTGAAGTTTTCTTTCTTTGATGTATCTTTGCCTGGTTTGGGAATCAGGGTGGTATTGATCTCATAGAATGAGTTTGGAAGTGCTGCCTCTTTTTCTATTTCCTGAAATAAATTGAAGAGTATTGGTATTAGTTTTTCTTTAAAGTTCTTGCTCTTAAAGAACTTGGCTGTGTATCTATGAGGTCTTGGGCTTTTCTTTGTTGGTAGGCTTCTGATGGCATCTTCTATTTCATTGTTTGATATTGGTCTGTTTAAATTGTGTATATCCTCCTGATTCAATTTGGGCAAATCATATGACTCAAGAAATTTGTTGAAGCCTTTGATATTTTCTATTTTATTGGAGTACAAGTTTTCAAAATAATTTCTAATTATCTTCTGTATGTCTGTAGTGTCTGTTGTGATATTTCCTTTCTCATCACATATGTTAGTGATTTGGGTTTTCTCTTTCCTTCTCTTCGTTAGCATGGCTAAAGGTCTGTCAATTTTATTTATTTTTTCAAAGAAACAACTTTTTGTTTTGTCAATTTTTTCAATTGTTTCTTTTGTTTCAATTCATTGATTTCAGCTCTAATTTTAGTTATTTCCTGTCTTCTACTGATTTTGGTGTTGATTTTTTTCTTCTTTTTCTAGGGCTTTCAGATATAATGTTAGGTCATTTATTTGTTGACTTTTCCTTCTTTAAGGAATGAACTCCATACAATGAACATTCCTCTTAGTACCGCCTCCATAGTGTTCCAGAGATTTTGATATGTTGTGTCAGTTTTCTCATTTACCTCTAAGAAAAATTTTTAATCTCCTCCTTGATATCGTTTGCAACCCATTGTTCATTCACTAGCATATTATTTAGTCTCCAGATGTTGGAGTAATTTTTATACTATTCAGACGTCCCAGTCCTCAAAATCCTAATTTATGCAAAGTACTTGGTTTCACATGTGTTGGGGATGTGAGGGTGGCAAGAATGGATGGGGAGAAGAAAAAGAGAAAGAATAAAAATATCAAAGGAAGAAACCAGGATTGTTAATTGTTTTGGTTGGAGATCAGTATTTTTCCTGCTTCCCTTTTCATCCAATAAGTAGGGTTGTCTGTTGTTAGCTGGTATCTCTGCACTCAGGATGGTGAAGGTAACCAGGGTGAGAAGGCTGGTCCTGGTGCAGGGCATCTGGAAGTGAGGTGTGGCACCTGAAGGGAGACTGTACCTCAAGGGTCTGTTTTTGTATCTGTATGACTTAAGCAACAGGTCCTATCTCCCTATCTTGCCTGAAGATTTCCAATTCCTGGTCTTTCTGTTAGTCTCCAAAATGTTGAACTCTCTCCTTCTCCCTTACTAGTTCCCAATTAAGGGACCTCTCTCACTGGGGCTCCCATGGGTGGTGCCCTGGTTGCACTGCGCACCATCCCACTGAGAGCTGTTTTGTGTTGGGGAGTTACTGTGCTGGGTTTCAGGCCGCTGGGGTGAGGGGGGAGTTGGAAACTGGGTACCTGGCCAGCTGGAGTTCCGATCTGGGAGCTGCCCCCACCAAAGATGGTGAGGAAGTTGACCCCAGATGGAGGCAGGCTGCTTCCAGCACTGCGGTGTCAGGTCAGGTGGGGGGAGCCAGGCGATGGCGTGCCATGTGTTCAGAGATGAGCTCTGTGGCATGCAGTGTTGTGGCTGTTGGTTGTCTTCAGAGCCTGTGGGATGTCCCCAGGTACAGGCAGACTACCACACACAGGGGACTATAGTAGTAGCTGCCAACTTGCAAGATGGAGGCACCTGGGGAATCCTTGGTTGATAGATAGGGGTCCACAGGGGAGTGGCAGCCGGAGTTTTTGTGGGTGGGTAGCAGCTGAGTGTCCTGCGTGGAAGTGGAGCGGAGTCTGGGATTTCTGCACTGGTGCTGAGGCAGTGATCCTGCTGAGGCACTCGGGAACTGGGTGTCAGGAGCCAGGAGTCCTGCTCCAATGCTAAGGCGCAGGGAGCACAGCACTGGTGATTTCTGCGCGGGATCAGCTGTGTAGGGGTCTTCTATCACTCTCAGAGAAGCAGTATTCCCACTAGTTGAGATCCGGGTCATGGAGTGACACAGAATGCTGCCTCCCTCTGGCCTGCCATCTTGGATTCCCCTCATTTTCTTTTATTATGGTTATTTTAGACATTAAACAAAATTACTTACTATTCATATTATTCAATATTTTATGTTAGTGCCACAATAGGTAATTTTATCCAAAGGGTGAAAGAAAAACCTTAGAATAAACTTGTCATGCCTGAAAACAAAATTCAAACATAATGTACAAAATATACTTATATAATCCAAATAAGAATTTTCCAGTGCTCTACATTCATCAAAACAAAATGTTTGAGTTTATTAGAAGACACCAAATAATGGAAGACCAGGTAATGACCTTAAGAAAAAGATCTCTTTAAAAAATTTTTTCAAGAACTGACTTGGTTACTACCATAAATGGAAGTCGGGAGGGGAGAAAACAAAACTATATGGAAATAACGTTAATTTGAATATTACTTTGAAGCAATCTCAGGGTCCTACCCAGTTTAAAAAAAAATATGTGGTTTCATCCAGTGATTGGAGTAAAATGGCAAAAGGAAGCAATTCATTTCGTAAGTAGGTTACAATCCTCATCTATTAGGTAAATGCTTAGTTTGGGAGAATTAAATTTTAAATAATAAAATGCTTTAAAAAGAAATGCCATTTTCATAGTTTATTGCTTTGCTATCAAAGGAGAAACATAGAAACTTCCTTCTCAAAGGCTGAGATTCCTCTCATCAGGGGAAATAGGGGTTTTTTTTTTGTTTTCTTTTTTTTGGTTTTTGTTTTTGTTTTTTTTAAAGAGGTGATCCAGAGGAATCCTCTTTCCTCAATTATGGAGGGGAGCCTCAGGGAGGAGAGAGCTTTAGGGAGGAGAGGATCAGCAAGGAGAAGGTCAGGGAGAAGGCTGGAAAGAAGAAAGGAAGGATATAGTCAAAGTACAAAGTGAATCACTGTTATAATGGCAGACTAGACTAGTGGCTAAAATGTCTTCTTGAATAAATTGTTAATCCTATTTGCTTTGGTGAGGGTCACTTTCTTGGAAGATGAAAGCCAGTTATGTTGAAATACTTAGATGACGTATCTCTCTATGCATTTGTATATTTCTGTAAGAAACCTTGAGCTTTTTCTCTTCTAATAGGCTCTTCCCTGAAAAAGTAAGGGTAGGTGGCAGAGCACTCTTGCAGGGTGAGCTCATTTCTTGCACTAGGAAGCCAACTTTACACTCAAACTCAGGTGATGGGCCTTTTCTATGGGGGCCCTGAGGAGTCCAGTCATCTAAGACTGCGCTACTTGGAGTTGAGTTATTACAGAACCACCTGCCAAGTGCAGGAGACCAGGGGCTAGAAACAGTGATGCTCACAGCAGATGACAAGCTACAGATGTGGAGGCTGTCCTCTGAGTCAGACTATCAGGCAGCATGGGTTGTCCTCTCTGTTGATTCCCCTTCTCTTTGAATGAAGCCCTTACACAGGCTTATTTGGACGCTTCAGGTGTCTCTCATCTGCTGCAGAACAGAAAGCATGAGGTGGTTCTTCCACCCTGGAGCCAGAGTATTCAAAGAGAAGCAGCTTTTCATGGAGGCCACCATGGGACTATCTCTTCCCATTAGTAAAGGGCTTTTTAATTCTGGCTTGTATGTTTTCTAGTACATGCATGAATCCACCTAAATTTCTGCCTTTATTCTTAACTTGGTAGAAAACTTTAAATAGAAACACATCTGCTTGAATAATTCATAAGGGCAGTGGTGTATGAATATAACAATATTATTCAATTTAATTCCAGTCTGTGTTCAAATGATCATAAAATCTAGAATTTTTGTACTTAAGGACTCTAAGTAGCAACATTGATAATTCTTACCTGTTCTTATAAAGCAAAGCACTTAAACAATGTGGCAATATATTATCTGAGCTTATAAATCAAGGGGTCACCAAACTTTGGAAAGAACCAGCTGGTAGAGATTTGGGGCTTTGTGATTCATATGATCTCTGTAACAACTATTTAACTTTGCCTTTGTAGTAGGGTGGCAGGCAGATACTATATTAAAACAAATGCATGTGGCTTTGCTCCAATAAAACATTACTTATAAGCATGGATGGAAATACAAACTTAGCCACAGACCTTGGATTGCTGGCTTTTGCTCTGAATAATTTTGTGAAGTAGGTAGCAAGGGTATTCTTATCCATCTTGAAGATAAAGAAGCCAAACTTTGGGCCATTAAACACAAGCCATGGGTCAGCCCCCAGGAAACAAAAATGGATAAAACATGGTTTCTCTCCCCAAGGACTAGTCCAGTACTACAGTTAACAACCCTTCCTAAACATGTGAGTTTGCACAGTCACTCAGCATTCAGCCTCAGTTTCCTCATCTGAAAAATGGGAAAAGTACCAGTTATATCAACAAAGCTTGTTGTGACAACTAAGTAAAAATGCTATAATATTAGGCTGAGGATATATCTCAGTTGGTGGAGTGCCTGCCTTGCATACACAAGGCTCTAAGTTCAATCCCCAGCATCTCCTCCAAAAAATTTGGTCCACACCAAACACTCAATAAATGTTTTATTTTCACTGCATAAATATCCCACTCCTATGTTTGCTTAGAGAGCTAGAAAAGGTCTCCAAATTTGGGGAATGAGGATTTAAAAAACAAGCTGGCTTCTGCTGTGAGAATAATGGGTAGCAGAGGGAACAGCATGAACAAGTTCATTGGCATATGGGATGGCACGTCCCATTCTAGGTCATGGTGACTGACAGAGCATGGCAGAAATGCACTGTCTGTAGTGGAGATGCATAAGATGTCGCTAAGGAAAATATAGTGAAAAGGGGCCAAATGCCAGGCTAAGGTTACATGGGCTTTCCACTATAAGACATGGGAAACCAGAAGGGTCGATGTAGGTAATTATATGGCTAGATCTGTATTTTAGAAAAATCCCTCCAGCAGTATTTTAGAAGATGGAAGGGAAGAATATAATGGTTAGTGACATAATTAAAAGGCTATAACACCCCACTTGGAGATGATGGCTAGAATAAGACAGCAGGAATAGAAGACACTTGAGAGATATTTGGGGATGCTCTATGGAAAAGACTGGGGTATTTTTGTAGATGCAGAATGTATCCCAATTAGCCTGCAAGTCATTGAAAGGCAGAAAAGAAGCCTTTCCTCAAAGTGCCTAACTCAGTGCTGGACATCACTGCTTTATCATTTATTAAATTTGTGGATTAGAACCTAGGCTAAAACACTTACAGTTTTCTCATCCCCAAAATAAAGATAACAATCATTCTACTGCTTACCTAGCTGTAACAACCAAATTAACACATACATAATAAAATTATAACCACTGATAAAAGTCATGTCATAAAAATTCTTGACATGAACTAGAATACCTCAAACATTCACCTTTATTTGTTAAAAACCTTCTAGATGTGAGCCCACATGCAATAGATCAGCTAAAGATGCTGCACAGCAGGCACCTACACCAGAATTTATTAATTCTGAGGCTGTCTTAGCCTTTTTAATGTATTGTTCAGGCACTTGTGACCAGTCTGCTAATTATACCACCTCTTCTTTTTACTTTAATTCACCTGTTAATTCTCACTGTTAGATCCTTTCTTTGAACTTGACTACCTGAATCCGAAAATGGTCAGGGAAAAGAAGGCAAAGAAATAAGATGGAATTCATCCAGTGAGTCAGCTAAAATTAAGCAGCAAAAAAAAAAAAAAAAAAAAAGGAAGAAGAAAAACCATTGCCAAGAGTGAGATTTCCTCAATTTTTAATGATTCACATTAGATACTACACTAATTAGTAAAGACAAATGTGTCATTTGCTTAAGTACTTATAGACACAAAAACATACGCTCCTTCACACAAAACACAACAGAATACATTTTTAAAATTATGTCTTCTATTGACATTTTTCAGTAAAGCAAAATTAAGGCAGCTAAACAATGCTTCCTTCCAATTTTGTTACTATAGTTTATAATTCTAGGAAGAGGCAAAGAAGCACCCTAATTCTTAAAATCATCTATTTTCAGAAGTGAATATACCAAACATTTCAGATAACTAGTTCTAAAGGTTGGTCTGAAACCTATCCTTTGGTCTTAATTTCTTTAACTAAGAATTCATTTTTGTTAATGGTTCTGGGGATTTAACCCAGGAGCATTCTACATGACCTTACCAAGTTGCCCAGGCTGCCTGCTAACTTGTGAACCTTCTGCCTTATTCTCCCAGGGAAAAAAAAAATGTGTGTGTGTGTGTGTGTGTGTGTGTGTGTGTGTGTGTGTGAGTGTGTGTGTGTGTGTGTATAAAAGGTATAATATCTATAATATATATAGGTATACATCACCATGCCCAGCAAAAATTCAGCGTGTTGTGGGAAAGTTTTATTAATGTTTCATAATGCACCATTGGGGGATGAATTTTAGTGGTAGAGTGCTTTTCTAGTATGTTGAGGCCTTGGGGTCAATCCCCAGTAACAGAACAAAACAATACATTATGAGATCCTCTAAGATTTTTAAGGTTTTCTTTGACAGCCAGGAATAGTTATTACTCCATATTATTTTCCAACAGTTTTAATATGCCAAATATAAACCTTTACCTCCTCTTTGAACACTCTCCAAGTCACATGAATAAATAATCAGCATTAAGATCTTGGGTAATTTCCCCAGAGAGCTGTTGCTGAAGTAGAAATCAACTTCATCTTGTTTGATGTGTATTAAAAGTCATAAGTGAAAATCTCAGGACACTCTTTGATAAATGTTATTTCTCCTATTGACTTTCAACACACGTGAAACAATCTAAACTTGAGCCAAACATGAGAGCTACAGAAATCACCTCTAATGCTTTCTCAGATTACAAAGTAAACTGGCTTTAAAGTCAACTTCTCATATGACTTTTCTGACAGGAAATTTACCTCCAACCTCTGACCCAGAAAGAGAACTCGGTCTTACCAGCCAGTCACTGTGCCCATGTCTTACTCATCCCCATATCCCCAAAGCCCAGAGTAATACGAAGCACATAACAGGTGCTTGGCCAACGTTAGCTGACTTACGTGATAGTGTATTCAAAGACTAACCTTCAAAAGCATTTCTTCATGTTGGGGATTATCAGAATCATAAGGTTCCCTGCGAAGTTTTTCCACATCTGCGATAAGGTTTCTGTAACCAACGATTTGAAGAAGGCAAGCCTGAAGAGAGATTCCCAACCTAAGGTGTTCAAAAAGAGAGGAAACACCCGTGAGGAAGAAATCAGACACATACTTTGGCTTTTGCTCACATGACATATACATAATAGAACTTTTCATGTAAATAGAATATTCAGGAAATTGTTCAGATATAACCTATTTAATAGAAGCACAGTATTTACTGAAACTTCACACACAGGCTAAAATTTGGCTAAATATGGCTAAAATTTGTCTCCCATTCTGACTTTTTCTTAAGCTACACTATGACAGTTTGGCTTAAATACAAGGGCACTCTTAATGAAGGTGACTTGAAAGTATGTAGAAAATATAGGTAATGATAATGTAGATAATAGTGGGTTCTTAGGGATCATGTAGACCCCTAGGTGAGTACATCAAAATCATTTGAGAAGGATGTATATGAAAGGGTGAGGGAAAAGGTTAAGGGGGAGAGAAGAGTGAGAGAGTGCGAGAGCGCCCCCTACAGGGGCTTTGGGGGCAAGAAAATTTCAAAATGAAACAGAAGGAAACAACCCTAGCACCACTGCTATCTCTGGGGAGTATACCCAACAGATGAGCCAGTGACAAGAGAAGTCACAGCTTTACAAGATTTCCCAGCACATTCAAACCACTCTTCTTGTCTGAACACACAATCTGCTTTGCTTATTATCAAGTAGTTCAAATTCTGTCCTCTGAGCAGATTCATTTCTACCATTCCCTTGCTCTGCCTTCTTATTTTCAAATAGTTTCTTCTAATCTCATTTCCAGGACTCAAAACAATTCTCTATTCCTTCAATGTTCTCTCATGGGACATGGTTTTTAGATGCCCTGTCATCTTGCTGAGCCTGCTCAGAATGAACACTACTTGGTTAACAGTTCCCTTGAGCCATATCACTGAAACAGGAGGCAATCTGGCCACACACAGAGGACCATCACTTCCACCCATCAGAGCACCCTTTCCCTTTCCTACAACATAGGAGGTAAAACAGGATCTTTCTAAGCAGTCACATAATATTATAAGTTTCATTAAACAGGTGACTGACTAAGCACCAAGATCTGTTAGACATAAAAATACCATCATATAAATGATCCTCCTATGCAGCCTGTTCTCATTTGTGACATTTTAAAATCTAAAGGTAATACTTCACATTTATTTGTTATTTTTTCTTTCTTTCTTTTTTTTTTTTTTAACTGGAGATTGAACCCAGGGGCACTTTATCACTAAGTCATATCCTGAACACTTTTTTAGTATTTTATTTAGAGACAGGGTCTAAACTGAGTTGCTTAGGGCCTCACTAAATTGCTGAGGCTGGTTTAGAACTTTTGATCCTCCTGCCTCAGCCTCCTGAGCTGCTGGGATTACAGGGGTCCACTACCACTGTTGACTTCTTTATTTATTCTTTCTAAATTCTTTTTTATTTTTATTTCTTTCTAAATATTTTTTTAGTTGCAGATGGACACAATACCTGTATTTTATTTGTTTGTTTATTTATTTTATGTGGTGCTGGGGATTGAACCCAGTGCCTCACGCATGAGCCACATCCTCAGACCCTTCTTTCTAAATTCTTTAGTCATGTATTTTTTTTGTGGTTCAAAAATGACTGAACGTTGGTAATTTAATCTGATGCTGTCCAATATATTCTTGCTCCTACTTTATTCAATCTGAACATTTTTGTCATAATAGAGGTGGTCATTTTAATCAAAATGATGGTGACATCACCATCATCATCATTTCGGGGGGGGGTAAATGAGATGCATAGAGTTAAATCTAAAATTGGGGCAAAAGGTCTACTTCAAATATAGAGGGTAATGTTAGAAAATCCAGGAACACTAATCTCAAAATTATGTGTTCAATTAAATGGCCTTCATCATGGCACTTGTTACCATACTAACAAAAACTAAAAAAAAAAAAAAAAAATCAAATCCTTGGGCACTTTACCCCTGAACTGTACCTCAAGATCCTCAAGATATTTATATTTTTAATTTTGAGATGGCCTCACTAAATTGCTGAGGCTGGCCTTAAACTTGCAATCCTCCTGCCTCAATCTCCAGAGTCACTGGGACTTCTGGCCAATGATAAATTACCTGTCAAGATATTTAAATTTAGGAAAGGACACAGTAGCATTAGTCATTCAGAAAATCAGTGTAGGACTGAGAAGAGAGTTGCTTTTGAGGGAGAGAAGAGAATGAAAGAGGCAGGAACAAGGTTAGTTAATTTTTTTTTGTAGTAATTTTTAGTACCACTGTGAGCAGCACTTAAAAGAACATAATTAAAACAAAGTGCGATTAACAGTAGTAAATCTTTGTGATTTAAAAATGTTTTCCCCAACTCTAACCATGTATTTCTTTATTGGCTTGGAAAAATATTTAATTTTTTTTATATCTGGCTCTGTTAATCATAGTACAGGAGAAAAGAAAAGGTTCTGGAAACCACATTGAGATATGAAAACAAACAATGAGACAAACCCTAATGAAAAATGCCTAATGCCTATTCCTTTTTCTAAGGGACATGAAAAGAACAGATACAAAGAATGTTTTCCAATGTAACTTATGTAACTTTCACAGGACAGATAAAGAAAAGACTTGCTAGTCAATGTAATCCAACCTCTAAATATGATTAGAGGACTAATATATCCTTTATGCCCAGTTGTAGTCTTCAATTTTTGGTTCAATCTAATTTAGAATGAACTGCCTTTTTATCACCTTCCCAAAGGAATAAAATACATGGCAGAAGGCTTAAAATACATTTATTGCCCAATTAAGTCAACCTTAATGGCCGAATAAGGGAATGGCAGATAATAAGATGAAGTGGCTACAGAAGAATGCTACGGAGAACAGGTAGAAATGGAATTTTTGTGATGAGCCCCTGGACAGCTAGTATCTAGAATCCTTACAAGAGGTGGACCTGTGCCAAGCACACTCCGACACTCCCTTCAACTCCACTGGTAATTAAAAGCCTTTCCCGGAGGTAACATCTAAAGTTCTCATGTACATAGATCTAAAAGACAGTTTGATTGTTACCCACCTAAAACTGTCTCTAAATATATCTGAATTTGAAATTTATTCTAACCAATGTCCTAAGCCCCAAATTTTACTGAAAAATTGCTGTTCCCCGTGGAAAATATAAAACTAATTTTAAATGTCACGAACACTGCCAAATGCATTTTAATACTTCCAAGATGAGAGGAATAAATTATAAAGTTCTGAAGTCTTCATACAAAAACCATCTCTTCCGCCCACACATGCCTGTCTTCTTGACGAGCAGGTAGGAACTGTCTCCAAGAATATCAGCCTGTTGTGAAGGAATATTCATGAGGGACCTTAAGGAATATTCTAGCAGAATCAGTTTAGGTATAGTTATGATTTGAATGTTTACTGTTAATGTAAAACAGGCATTGAATAGATCAGATGTCAATGAATGGGATTCCTTTGTCTCACAGTCCCACGCCAGGAGTATCCCCCACCCCATTCTCATATTCATTGTGTCTCAGAAGCTAAGCATACACCATAACTGAACTGTCAAGTTCCTGCCAGTTACAAACATGAAAAGGCACCTTTTTTTTTTTCCTTTATTTTCATCTGAAAGTTGACACACTGCAGATGATTACTTTAGGATGAGAGGGAAGGACAGGGGAGTGGGAGAGAGGGAAGAAGAGAGAAAAACAGGAGGCCACATGATTCGTGTTCCAATTTTCTAACATACGAAACATATTCTTACTGTGGATTTATGTCGGGATTAATTTTTTTCAGTTCCATGATGTCGTCTATAGTTTTTTCAATGGCATCAGGGTGAACACTCACTGAAGTCTGCAACAGCTAGAAAAGACACTTTGATCAGTTCCCTTTTGGTTAATGGCAATGGCTTGAACAGGGTCTACTGGGATAAAGGCTTCAAGTGCTAGTTCAAGCTTTTGTATGAAGGTGTAAGCTAAAAGCAAATACTGATTTAACCTATTTGAATTATAACAAATTTTAACTTTTCATGATAAGGTTAGTGCCATTTTCCTGAAAAAGGTAATTGACGTAAAGCAGAAATATATAAGACTTTTGTTTTGTTTTTACTATTGTCATCAGTTTCAATGTTGTATTTTCTTTTCCTCCCTCGATAAAGTCCCCACTGTTAATGGGCATTCTATGAGTAAACAGGGAAGAACATGGGAAGAAGTTCTTAAGGATGCAAAAATTAAATATTAAGATAAAATAACCAAAAAACTTGAAAAAAAGCTTTTTTTTTTTCTGTTATGTGGATGCTCAACTATGTGCCATAAAGGCTAATGAAGTGACTTCTTTGATTTTACTGGGAGACCTTAAGGTTAGTATAAAGTTAAATCATTTGAATAGTGAGGAAATCCTAGAGAGTTAATATTGTTCCTATATTCAAGAAATATTTCACAATGTGAGAAGACATATAAAAAAGGGTTCATTCAGCAATGAAACTATAAGTGCCTCACAACTCTGCCTAGAAATTCAAATGTAGAAAGTACAGTGGTTTGTGATGGGCAAATGATTCTTTCTTTTTAACTTGCATTAGTTTTCAATCAATTGTATAATTTTGTTTCTTAAAATTTTTACTTTTTATGATAAGCCTCCTACGCACAGTTGTTGAAAAATAAACAATTTTACTTACCTTACTTTTAGAATCCCTCAGTGATGTTTCTGTTAAAAAAATAACAAAAAGTCACTCAAAAATCACCCTTTACAAAAGGCTTAAAATTACTATAACAAAATTAACATTGTGTCCTCACTCCCGTCAACTCTGCATTTTTCTTTTTTCGGCTTACCAATCTTCATGGTTCTAGAAGCTCCAGGTTTGGTATTGTAACAGATCCGTTGCAGTTCACATCTTCCAGTTAGCTTCCTCATTACAAACTTCAGGCAGCGCCACAAAAACTTACAGTAAAAATACAGGCACACCTGGATCAACATTCTGTAAAAAACAAAAGAGGGCACCCTTCCAACAGAACTCTGGAAGACAACAGAAAGCAGCCACCACCAGCAAGAAAAGCAGCCCACAAGAAAATCAGCAATTAGATGTAGGGGTTTGCAAGTGTACATCTGTGACTTTATTTGCAGGAGCTACACTTTCTGTATGAAACTCCAGAATCCCCCTTTCTAGAAAGTTTGATATTCCAACAAACTGAGGATGAAGCATTGGAATACTTTGTCCCTCCCTCTGCCTAAAATGTTTTGGAAATAACTAAGTGCCTTGCAAACAGAATTCTTCAATATTTCTGTGCTAATGCTGTATCTAATGTTAGAGCGGGGGAAGAAAGTCTTTGCCTTTCCCTTGAGTGAACAGCCTCTCAGCTCACCCTTGTTCTTTTCTAGCCCTTCCTCATGGCAGTTATTTATTTAGCCACTACCTGTATTTGTTTCTTCCCCCACTTTCATTCTTTCTTCCTTCATCCTGTTGTCCATTAGGCACTGCTGTCCTCCCTGAAGACTTGGCTGTGTGGCCACCTTTTTCTGCCAACCAATCCCAGCATTCCTTGCACTTGTAGGAAGATTTCCCTATCAAGTCACTGAATGAGCACTGCTGACCTTCAATTCTCTTCAGAAGTGACAACATTCCTTGATTAAACTTTTCAGAAACTATTAAAAAAAAAAGTCTGTTCTTGGCTCTTATTATGTGAATTTGTCTTTTATGCTGACTTTTCGTTTTAAAAATGTAAGCGCCAACTACTTTATGGAGACTACTGGTTCCAGAGCCTCAAGTGACTCAAAGTTTTAGAAATAAAGAGGGCTTGTCACTCAGGACCTTACATTCAACCCATCTTCTCTTTATACTATTCATTCCTGGGAGGCAGAAATATTTCTATTACTTCCTGTCAGTGTCATTTCTAAAAGATTTTTTTTTCCTCAAATGCTCACTGAATTCTACCTTCAATCACTGCCCTGCCTGGGTTCTGAAATAAAGTGATCCAAGGCCATTTAGATTAGTTAGAATAGTGAATTAATAGCCTTGACAATGTGATCCATCCCCCCCCAAATGAACCAATTCCTTGGTTGCTCAAATTGTTCTGGTTCCAATATCTTTAATAGCCTGGTGTTAAAAATAAAAATTCCA
Organism: Ictidomys tridecemlineatus; assembly: GCF_052094955.1. Lineage (NCBI taxonomy): Eukaryota > Metazoa > Chordata > Mammalia > Rodentia > Sciuridae > Ictidomys > Ictidomys tridecemlineatus. The sequence continues at coordinate 91,799,717 of NC_135480.1, read as the reverse complement.
ACAGTCTTATTTGTACAAAAGCACAGGGTCTATATCTTAAAGTGAATGCAAAGAAATATATGACCAAGCTGATACATTAAGATAACAATGCAGGCAATAACAGTGTCCTAGAATGTCTAATAACATGAAAATGTGCAGGATATGTTTTTCAAGTAAAAAAAAGTTACAAAAAGATATGTATAGAATGATTTCTTTCTTTAAAAAGCAAAACAAAAAAGTTTTAATAGTGATATATAAATACAGGGGGAGAGAAGGATAGGATACCCATCAAAACTGTTAACAGTGGTATCACTGGGTAATGGTATTCTCAGTAATTTTTATTCCCTTTTTTTGATTAAGTATATTTTCTTTTTTATATAACATATATATTATTTTATTGAAGAAAAAAATGAAAGTTATAACAAAATTTAGAATGCATAAAATGATCACCCAACACCATTACAATAGTACATATGAAATTTCTATGTGTAGTCAGTTACTATAAAATCAGTTGAATTCTGCTCAGACAAAAAATGAATTTACTATGTTATAAAGCCTAACATTCAACTTCTCAAGTCAAATATGTTTTAAGATCTGTTAGGATTTAGGTTAACAGCTTAAAAAAAAAGTAACACTAAAAATAAATTTCGTGGAACATTTTAATTAGACAAGTGAGAAGATTTATAAAATCTCAACTTGTTCTCTTGGAAAATGTTCTTCATTTTTCAACTATTGGATAGCTATGCCAGAAAAAAAGATTGAGCAGTGTCTTTGTTAACTGGTCCCCTGCCAAATGACAATGATATTAATTACTAGGAGACATTATTCCTATTATTAAGTCAGGGATAAAAGCTTTCCACGATTATCTCTTTCATATGCAATTTTCAATAAAGTCAGCCTCACACATGAGCCAGAAATCAAATGAAGCCATGTTTCAAGTCTGTGGATTAGAACTCTGGCACAGGTGGGATCACACGATCATCCGGTTATTGTAGTACTAATTCTTCCCAGAGGAAAGGGTCCTGACAATTGTTTATGGAGCGCTACATGGATCCTAAATGTCCCTCAAAGGCCCATATGTTAAAGGTTTGTTTCTCAGGGTGTCACTATTGGAAGGTGGTGGAAACCTTTCAGATGTGGGGCCTACACATGAAGGGGCTGTGGAACTCTGGCCCTCTCTTCATTCTTTTTTGCTTCCTGATCAAGAAGGTGAGTGGTTTTTCTGTCAGGTGCTTCCACCATGATATGTTGCCTTGCTACAGGCCAAAAGCCATAGGGCCAAGCAGTCATGAACTAGAACCTCCAAAAATGCCTCAGGTACTTGCTGTCGTAAGGAAAAGTTGACAAACACACAGAACATGTTTGTATTCATCCTACTTAGGATACAAGGCACAAACTATTTTATAGTTTAAATTAAGCTATAGAAAAATTTCCCCCACGATCATTATATCAGATCTATGCAAAGATGTGGCTTGAGGCTTAGAAGGGTCATTCTCGGTGGCAGGAAGTGCCTATAAGTAGAATGACCTATAATTTCTCCCACTGACCTCCTTGTGTATGGGAAGAAAATTCCTGTATTGCTGTTTTTGCATCAATACAGTTTGACATGAAGAGGGAAACAAATTCTGTTGGATTTTATCTTTTTCTGTTTTAACTCCTCTGAGGATGTTCATACCATGAGATGGGAAAAGTGGTGCAACCCAGTAGAAATCCAGTCAGGGTTAAGAATGCAGCATCATTTCTGAGGGTTCAAACACTCTGTGAAAAGTATGACATCCTCTCCCATAACCACATAAACATTACAAATCATGGAAGAAAAAAATGCCCATTTTATTGATGCAATGACATTTATATACTGTTACCCTTTTGTAACTTCTAGGCCAGCAGTCCTGATAATGCTATTTATTATCCAAGATATATTTAAATTTTTTTCTTTATTTTTCTAATGGGCCAGCATGCCCACACATATTTCATTAAAAGAATGGCTTGCCTTGCTGGGCATTGTAGTTTTTTGTTTGTTAAGTACTATACTTTTTCAATTCAGATAATTAGATTAATGTTTTGACAGACATAATTTCTTTTGCATTTAGGTCATAAGCCTGGTCCAGGAAAGACATGGTCAGAGATGGAAACACCAGAGTCATCTTTTATGTATTTTTGATGACAGAAACAATACTCAATTGACTCCCTCATGAAAGGACGAGATGAGCAAATTTGCCATATGCACAACTCAGGATATTGATGCTCACCTACACTGCCAGGAGCTCGCTTCTTAAATTATTTGAACCTATTTGGCTCCCTAAGTCATAAAGTTCACAGGAAAATTGTTACAGATTGAAAGCAGAACAATAAGAACAATTAAGTATTGAAAGACTGATAAGTTGGTTTGGTTAGTTTACCCTGAAAAGGAAGAATCTAAGAAGTAGAGTTGCAAATGCTCTTGACTAGTTGGTGTTGGAAGGAAAGAAGGAGGGAAGGGAAGAAGGAAGAAAGGGAGGAACAGAGGGAGGAAAGAGAAGAGGATGGGGGGAAGAAAAGACACATCTCTTTGGAAGTTTCGGATTCACTGTACCCTTTCCTCCCCCTAATTTCCTTTGTTTTACATCCTGATCTTTCTGACTGTGTTCTCCCAGAGGAGGCTTTTCAAATAGACCTTGAGACAGACCTCCTTGGCTTTCACTTGCACAGACTCTCACCCTGTCCTGTTCCACATCCTCTCCACCTCGGCTCTGCTCCTTTCTCCTCCCAGCCTGAATCAGCAGATCAACAAAGCTGAGTTTTAACTGGGGCAACTTTCGCTCTTTTTTTCTTCACAATTCTAGTCTAAGTGTTTTTAGTTCTGTTGGAGGTTTTCCACTCACTGCTGATAAGGTTAATTGTTAGGTTTCATATGAACAACAATTACACCCGCAAGTCTAGAAGGAGAAAATACTGACCACCACTTCATATTTCTAATCACTACATGCATAGGCAGTGTCTCTTCTACATCTGTTTCTGCTTTTTTAATCACAGCTTTTTGACAGTGTTCCAAAAAGAGTTGCTGCAGCTTCCTGAGATGAATACCACACTTAAGCACTGGGAGAATTTGATTCAATAATAATAGCTACTACATGTCCCATTTCCAATATTTTCTGTTACTGCCGTTTATTAATATGCTACAGAGTGAAGTTTATGGCTGAATTCACACCAGCCTTTTTCCAGAAAGCAATTAGGATCACGATTATTATTTAACATCCATTCTCTAGCTTGAAGCAGAATAGCCACCCAAAGTAAATTATTTAAAATGGATCATATCTCTGCCACCAAATAAAAGCGACCTCCTGTCTTGTGCTGCTTTATTAACAGAATCCATTCATCAGGGATGGGTCTGGAAAACAGGACATTCACCTAGAACCATGAGGCTCCTTGCCTGAGGGTGAGGGGAGTGGGTACCTGTAGTGCAAACTACTCCATCATCTTAAATTTGTGATTCAGATGTCTTCTTTTGGAAAAATAAGAGAAAAGTGGCTTATTTTGAACAATTTCAATGAATGTGCTAATGAAAGTCAATTCTTGCTTGAAGAAATCCTGTAATAAATAAGAAGTATACTATTGGTGAGAAAGGAGACATACAAAAAGAAAAAAGAAAAAGAAAAGATCACATTTCTTAGCTCAAATCAGTTTCCCAAATGAAACACTTTTCATCTAAATTGCCAAAAAAAGAAGAGCAAGGTTCTCAATGTTTCCAGAATTAAATACACTTTCAAAAATGACTTTTTAAAAAAAATTTTAGTTACTCCATTGAAGTTCCTTATTAGGGATACTGGCAATTGTTAGGAAATTAATGTATCAAAAAGTGTTTGGCCTACTAAATGGAGCCATCTCTAGAAAGAGCTCTCGACTGGGAAGAGATGCTTCAGAGAACTGGACACATGAACTGGAAATGTAAAATTCCATAGAGAAACATCTAAGAGCCGCCAAGTCAACAAACATTTCCCTCCCATAGAACAGGGCTGAGGCACCAAGACCCTGTGCCCAGGTATATTGAAGTCCCAAAGTCTTTCCCATCCTTCTTTATCTACAGAGATCACACTGCCTTCTGATAAGCAAAAATTAAGGGAGTTGAAGGATAAATATCTATCATAGACCAATATTATTCCAATTCTATTGCTATAGCAAAGGGCACTATCTTTACATTCCTGGGAAATTTTATCTGTGGGCATGGAGAGCAACAGTGGATTGTGGGATAATTAAAATAATAAGTTAATGATTTATCTTTTTCCGCTCAAGGAAAAGGAGACACAGAATAATAAATTTAATCTATTAATGACATTATTATTCAAATTAAAAATCTAATGCTTGGATACATGTATTTTATAAGATTTGTTTTTAAAAATCAGATTTTTTTTCCTTTTTGGATAATATATGTAAGGGAAAGCAGCAAACACATTATACTTTCACATTTATAAAGTATTTAAGTACAATCTCAAATGTACACTTTTATTGGTAAATAAAAAATATTTTAAAAACAACCAAAATTAAATACATATGTAAATAAAGGGTTGTCACCAAAGAGTAACATTAATCCTTCATCATCCATTATAGGCCTCAAAATAAGGGATAAGGGGAATAGCCCTGTTATTATTATAGATTTTCTACTTAATTAAAAAAATTTAAACCACCAGCTTAGAGGAAATTAAGTTAATTTCTGTCTTAAAGACCTAAGGAAGTTGAAGGAAAGTGATTATGAATAAATTGAGGAGAAGCTGAAAGAAGGTAACTGGAAGGTAGTTTACTTATTCCTTCACGGAATGGAAAAAAAAATCCAAAATGAAACTGGCAATGACATATAGAAGAAAAAAAAAAGCAGGCACTATGGCAGTTGGAAAAAGGGAACAAGAGCCAAGGACCTAATTTTACTTCAAGTCATGTGATGCTGCCTTAAAGGAAAATGACAAGAAAAGCTGATGATTTGAGAGAGAGGAGGTGAAGTACCCTCCACTGAGACTGGACAGGAAGGTAAACTCTGGATTGTCCTGCAAGGAGGACCCTCCTGGAAAATCAGCATGCCTTCTCACTTCAGAACAAGAGGGAAATTGTAGATACATGAATGAAATTCAAAGCAGCATTTATTGAGTGCCATGGCTTTCAATGATCTTGTTAATGCTCTGCAGGAGGGGCTTAATAAACAGTTACATGGCCAAAGAGTTGCCCCTGAAAAACTGAGGGAAAGCAAAGGGCAGAAGAACTGGGATGTAGACGACAGAGCTCTAACAGCATCCCTGGCATCAGCTCGGTGGCAATAAGCAGGCTCTGGGGAGGCCACCTGCAGTAAATTGCCTAGAAAGAGATTTAGGTGAATGGATTTTAATGAGTGTGAAAACAGTTTTTGTTTTGCTGCAGGGAAAATAATTTGAAGTATATATGTGTATGCATATGTGTATATTTGTGTGCATGTCTATATAAATGTATATACACATAGTTTGTGGGGGTGTATAAATGTGTGTTCTATATGCACACATATAAATATAGTACATACATGTGTATATTTGTCCTAAATGAGAAAACTAACTAGTGGAAACACAGTCTACAGTGACAGACGAACTTGAGTGCACAGGCCAAAAACTTTGCCCTTTTCAGGATTCAGCTTTTACATCTCATAAACTCAGTCAATGTCTCAAGCAATGCTAATCAAAATCTGGGGCAGCTGCACAGGCATAATATGCCTTCTGCACTTCAAAAGCAGTGGTGCTGAACAGAAAGTATGACTAGACAGTCTAGAAATCACACTTCAGATATAGTCCCCACTTGCCACTATTGAGCTATGTGACTTTGGACAAGCTACTTTGTTTCTCTGGTGAGTTGCAGGGATTGGAATCGATTTCCGGCTCTAAGAGAAGGCTAGATGTGTTGAAACAGAAAAAAGATTTTTGTCTGACTCTCCCTTCTCTTGATGAAATTTTTACCACTTTGAAATCGGGGTAAAAATGCTACCATACTTCAGGGCTATTTTATTCTGGTTGCTAAGGTATCTAAGAACTTGAACTCTGCAATGTTTTCTACTCAAGTCTATACAGAGTCTACATCCCACAAACCTGGACCATTTGTGCTTTGGCACTTAGTCATACTTTCTTTGCTTTGTTCACAGTATCTTTACCTCCCATGCCCTCTATCCTTATTTTAAAATATTAAAGTTCTAAGGGGCCGTGCATGTAGCTCCCTGGTGGCCCTGGGTTTCATCCTCAGCACACACACACAAAAAAAGTCTTAATCCTCTTTATCCCTCAATGAAACCTCTACATGGACATTCCTTCACAAAATGCCTGTAACCTGCCATGGATCACACTATGCTTTATGTCTTAGTTTTGAATGTGTACACTTCATCTCCTTATCAGACAGTGTGTTACTTTGGAGCAGAGACCATCTCATATTCATCTTTGTATCACCCACAAAGACTCCCAGTGGGCACACAGCAAGAGAGTAACATGAAGCACAATGAGAAACAGGCCTGTGTTCAAATATCTTGTGCCTTTGAGCAAGTTACTTAATTTTGCTATGCTTCCTTGTCTTGCTCTGTAAAATGGGCTAGTAAGTCCTATTTAATTACGATTTCTATGAAGAGAAAATAAAAGTAGCATAATACTGGCATTATTAGCAGCAAATGCTTACTGAGTGAATCAGAGGACCAAGATATTAGTCGAGTGTGAATGACTTATAAAATCCCATTTACAGTTATTTTTGCTAATGATATGCCTTTATTTACCTAATCATAATAGTAAAATACTTTCCTCCCTCAATTGCCAGGATGAAGGGATAAGTCTGCTGTATGGCTCAAACATTCTCTCCCACGGAGGTTTGAGCTTGACAGATGTTTTCCTTTATTTGCATCTGCCTGAGGAAGGAAAATCGGCAAAGAGGTCCTTAGTCAAGAAGTTGAGGTTACAAAGCTGGAATGGTTGGTAGCAATTATTTATATGGCATTACTTTCAAATTCCATTTATTAGAATTTTCCAAAATTAATAATGTTCTGATTATTTTAAAAAATGTATCTTGGTCTGAGGATGTAGCTCAATGGTACATTGAATGTAGGTAGGAGATAATGGATAAGTACCTCATAGTCAACCACTTGACTTTAGCCATGTTCTGCGTGAAAGGAAAACAAAGTATAAAATGGATAAGAAAATGTGCTTGTGGTTGAGAATGGTGGCACAAGCCTGGAATTTCAGCAACTAAGAAGGCTGAGGCAGGAGGATTCCAAGTTGCTTAGACAACTCAGCAGGACTCTGTCTCAAAATAAAAAAATAAAAAGAGCTAGAGATGTAGTTCAGTGGTAGAGAGCCCCTAGGTTCAATCCCCAGTACTAGGGGGAAAAAAAAGGAAGAAGATCTTCAGTACGAATCTGTGTCCTATCTATAAAAGTGTATCAATTGAATTAAAATTCATAAAATATACTATAAAAATTAAACTCTACCCTTAGTTATATTTGGGGCTTAAAAAGTGCCCTCTCACCACATAAAATAAAGATAAAAATTTCCCTCTCTTTTACTGATTACCTGTAGGCTCCTTCCCCCCTCCTCCTCTTCCTCCTTCTCTACCTTCTTCTTTTCTTCTTTCTATTCCTCTTCCTCTCCTCTTCCTCCTCCTCCTCTTCTCCTTCTTCTTTTTAATTTGTCCAGTACTGGGGATTGATCCCAGGGTCACATTTCCTGTGATCTACATCCCTAGTCTTTTTTATTTTTGAGGGTCTTGCTATGTTGTCCAGGCTGGCCTCAAATTTATGATCCTCCTGCCTTATCCTCTTGAATAGCTGGGATTATAAGCATGCGTCACTGTGTCCAGCCACAGGAACATTTTCTTATCTATTTTATCTTTTGTTTTCTTTTCATGCAGATCTGGCTAAAGTCATATTTGGTTAGTATGAGGTACTTATCCAACATCCCATATGTACATTCAATTTGAAACACGCTCTGGCCGGGCACAGTGGCCCACACCTGTAATCCCAGAGGCTCACTCGGGAGGCTGAGGTAAGAGGATCACCGAGTTCAAAGCCAGTCTCAGCAAAAGCAAGGCACTCAGCAACTCAGTGAGAAACTGTTTCTTAATAAAATACAAAATAGGGCTGGGGATATGGCTCAGTGGCTGAGTGCCCCTGAGTTCAACCCCTGGTACCTGCAAAAAATAGAAACAAAAACAGAAACAACCCACATTCTTTGAGCCAGTGTGTTGGCTCACACCTGTCATCCCAGCTACTCAGGAGGTTGAAGCAGAAGAGCAGGAGTATCACAAGTTGAAGGTCAACATGAGCAGCATAATGTACTCCATCTCAAAAACAAAGAGCCATACACTGTAGTTGAGTGTACTAAGATTGTAGTATTTGCTTCTTTTATCTCAGGTAATTCTTTTCAAACACCCTAAATGTTTTCTCCATTATTTCATACTCACTAATGTATCTAATGGTGGCAGTGAGCCACCGTTGGTGAGGCTTGAATGGCCCCACCAAAACTTATATTGAAATCTCATTCCCATTGTGAGGTATTTAGAGATGGGACCTTTAAGAGACGATTAGGTCCTGAGTGCTTTGCTTTCGTGAATGGATTAATTCACTCACAGATTAATGGATTAATGGGTTATCTTGAGAGTTAGTAATCTCTGGTTGCCCCTGTTATCATATGATACCCTGCATAGTCTTGGGACTACAGAATTCCCACCAGCCAGTAGGGCTTCACCAGATGCAGCCCTTCAACCTTGGACTCCCAGCCTCCAGAGCTGTGAGCCCAACAAACCTTTATTTATGAATTCCTTGATCTGCAGCATTTAGTTATAGCAACAGTAAACAAACTAAAACAAGCACCACAAATTTTAAAGTGAATTAAATCTCATTCTTTCCTGCAACCTGCTTTTTTTTCAGATTAGCCTAGTTTCTTCTGAGGCTGGGCATACAGCATTTCATTCTAGAACATCTCAGAAGTTGACAGATTAATTTCTCTGTGGGTTTTTAAATAATGCTGATTTCTCAGCAAAAGTCAGCTTCTCATTCTTCATAATATATTTGCTGAGTTCAGGATTATCACCCGATTTATTCAGGCCATGTTTACATAACCTTCTATGTGGTTCAGATGAAAAGATTGCCAAGATTGTCCAACATCTGTGGGAATGGACTATAGGGAATAAATGTCAGTCTAAATCTGATGGAGTCAGTGAAGCAGGATTATTACTTCTTGCCCTCTTATCCTTCCAAATTCCATAAACATTAACATATAGTGAAACCACATATGTTATAACTTAATAAAAATACTAGAAACAAAAGCTAAAGGATGGGTAATGACTGAATCTCCTTTTATTACTTTAAAAATCAATGGTCAATTAAAATCCTCAAATGTTTTTCTTGATGCAATGTTATCCTAGCTTTTGTTTCACATAGTCAATGCCAAATAATATTTAGAAAATGTGAGTGCCAAGTTAAAAGAGAAAATTTTGTATCAGAATACATAACTGATAGGATGTACTGGTTCTATTATCCTTGGTGCTGGTCTATGCAAAATTGTAGTGGTAGATTTTCACTATACCAGTTCTAAATCATTATATACAAATTGATTCTAAAATATAATCTCTACTAAATGTACTGTTGCCACTATTCAACAACAACAACAAAAACTAACAGAATCAAAAGCTACAGTCTCTCCTAAAATGGCTGGTTCTGAGTCCACTCAAGTTTTTCTAAAACAAATGAGACACTGAAGAAGAAATTCAAGTGCAAGGCTTGGCACAAACCTAACCACCACCATTACCTCTTAGACAGAGCACTCCTGACTTCTAAGCTTCAGCTAACACTAAAGCTTTCTGTTAACATGCTTCTACAGTGAAAAGACCCACATTGACATTGGAGAGGCATTCATAAATACAAATTTTTCACGGATGTGTAAACAGATGGGTTAATTACCATGGCAACCAAAAACATAACAGGTCAAATACTTGGCTGGCAAATGTCTTAGTGATATTTCAAGTACTATCCTTTAAACATAGCTGAGATAAACAGGCTGGAGAGTATTCTGTGCAATAAAACAAACCGATGTCTGGAAGTGGTTTCACAGTGACCTGCGGATAGGTTTCCACAATTCTAAGATCCAGTAAACACCAGCAGCCATATCAAAGCACAGTAAATCTACACAACCTGTCTGTGCCTCCAGAGACAAGGGAACCAAGATCAGTGGGGAAAATAAAATCTTAGATTGCAGCCACTGAAAGAATCAATTTCCTAAAAGAAACAAGCCCACTAATGATTTCCTTAGAGAAAAATCAGAGCAAAATAAGAATGTGCATTAAGGTAAGTCACTATCTTGAGGCAGAGAATGTCAGTCTTCTGGAAAGTGTGTTGAATTTTCTAACATTCAGGATGAGAGTGACTTTATTTTGTTATATTTTAATATGATATAAAATTTCACAGGGAATTCCATTAGTCCTCTTGAAAATCATCCTAAATACAAGTCTCAAAACAAAAACACCATAAACACACCATCATACAACATACTCAAGCTATTCAGTCTTCAGAAAACCAATCATAAATACATATTTCAGAAATATCATTGAGGTAGCAAGAGCAGAGCCTAGAAGAAACTAGGCTAATCTTGTTCAGATTGGCCAGCCAACCAAAATCTAAATTAAGGGATATTTAAAATTAATTATTTCAGGAAATAATTTTATACAAATGTATTAGTTGGTTCCTTGACTGCTGGCTCCTTAAACCTCAGCTTTCAGCCCAGCCACATACCATACCATTCTTTAGAGACACACGCCATCAAGGTTGTCCATACTACTCATGATTTTGTGCCCATGTTCTTTTGTCTCCTACAAGTGCTCTGTCACAGGATCAATGTGCATTGAGGGTTGCCAGAGGAACTTTATGATCAAATTATTCTTGTCCAAAATGACAAAACAGCAGACCTGGTCATAGGATTACAGATGGTGAACAGAAATACTACCCTAACTGGCAAAAAGGTTTCTTGGCTTTAGTGGGCTCATCCAGGAAGCCACAGTCACTTACCTCAAGAAGTGCTTCATTGTGCCTCTGTTGACTATCCAGATGCCAGGCAAACCGTGCTTCCAAATTTGCTTTTGTCAAAGTAAGTGTGATCTGTGGGAAGAAATTAGATATATTTACTAATTAGGGGACAAAAGACCTTAAACCAAAAATTTCTGCTACTGAGGTAAGTGGACCAGAACACCATCCACACAGTTCACAGAGTAGACAGTTCAAGGGATGAAGATTACAACTATAGCCTCTCACTTTATAATTATATAATAAACCTTACATTTTAAGTCACTCGCTGGAGAAATTATTAGTTTCATGAGCTTCAATACTAAGGTTTTTTTCCCCTCTATTTTGGGCATTATTCTTGTATCTTGAGGAAGGGTATTTATAAGGAAAATAAAAATAAAGAACAATAGATGTAACTAACTATCTTGATTTCCAGATACCCACCTTGGCAGCCTCAACCTTTCAGAAGTACTATTGAAGAAGAACTAGAAACAACTGATAATGTTATTAAGCTCATACTATATGCATATTTGAAAATATCACACTGAGCCCCACTAAAAAGTACAATTAATACAATATTAATAAAATAAAAAAATAACTATAAGGAGTCAGGTATTCCAAACAAATAAATGATTCTCCCGGTGCTATTTTCTGGGGCATGGGGTGGGCAGAGCTATAAGATTTTTATTTGCACAGCACTTCTAAGTTTACAATTTGCTTTCACAAAGCTTACAACATCAGTCTTCTTCATTCTGAGATGGGATAAGACAGACTGGAGAACACAGAGTGTCTAGGAAGTGACAGCAGAGAGGAGAGGAGTCACCTTTGGAGAGGAAAGACAAGTGGAACAGCAGCTCTAGGAGGATCGTGAGGAAACGCTTATATGAACAAATGGCAGAAGACAGACACACAACTACCAACTAGAATAGCCCAGAAATGGGGGAACTCAGCCCCAATCAAAGCCAGTTTTTCAATAATACATTTTTTTTTCTGCAAACATTCCATGCATAGTTGAGAGAAATGTCTATACAGCAACTTAAGATTGCGGTTGGTTCATTACCTTTGGGAAAAGATTCAGGGCTTAAGCATAGGGAGAGCGAAAATAACCTTTAATTTTATGTTTTTTTTTTCTTAAAATAAAAATGTAGGAAAATAAAGAAGGATTATTCATTTTTGGTGGTGGGAACATACATTATTTTTTGCGATTTTGTGGCTTTTAAATATGACTCTGGATTTTCATTTAACTTGGTTAGTGCGCACCCAGCACTCTGATCATGGCTTATAATACATTCAACAATAAAGGGACCCAAGGATCCTTGGACAATAGTTTATTTAGGGCCGAGGGAGGGCAAGATGAACCGGAAGTGCTCAAAACAGACAATGTAGGGTATGTCAAATAAACACAGCTGCAAACTGAAAGAGCTCTCAATGCCCCCAAATTAGAATAATCTAAGCAATGAAAATAAAGTAGTATCTGATTATGGCCCAAAGCATAACATAAAGATTCATGGTTTCAAACTGATGTAAATATATGACCAAATAAATAAATGTGGAGAATATATAAATCTCTTATACAAAAGAATTCAAATAGTTTATTTATGTGGATAGTCTATACTCAAGGAGGTGAAATGTAACTCTTTACCCTTTAAGTGAAGGCAGGACTTAACAGATTTTCCCAGTACAGTATGCAAATTGACACCCCCCCACAAAAAAAAAGCAAAGTAGAGAAATCTGACAGGTACTGCCTTGGCTAAGTGTTGAAAGCTAATATCACCAGTGAGACATCAGGTCAACAGCAGGTAACTTGACATGATATGATGAAAATAGTATTTTACCCCTATGGTTTCCCTTAATGAAGCCCCCCAAAATCTAGTCTAATCATGATGAAAACTTCAGATGAATTCTAATTGGAGAACATTCCACAAAGTACCTATTTAGTACTTCTCAAAACTCTCATGATCATAAAAAAAACAAGGAAAATCTGAGAAACAATCAAAGGAGATATATGCCTAAGCAGATAAAACTTTTAAATGTTATGTATCCTGAATTGTATCCTCAAACAGAAAAAAGGCATGAGATAAAAACCACGGAAATCTGAATAATGTATGGATGTTAGTTAATAATAAGGTGTCACTATTGGTCTGTTAGTTGTGGTGAATGTCTTAAAGTTAACAATATGGGAAGCTGGGTGCCAATATAAATCTAAACTGTAAATCTAAAACTATTCTAAAATAAAAAAAGTTCATTAAAATGTGTTAATAACTATTATACTCTAGACACAGAGTTAGGCACCAAGGGTCAGGGTGAACTGAAAGGGCATGACTCTATCCTTCAGATTGAACTGTCTTGAGGAAGGATGGTAGAGAAGATGATATAGAAAAGCAAACCACATGTAAAAACAGCATTAACCCAGGAAATGGGTGACAGTGAGAAGGAGAGATGCCAATCCTAGCTGAAGGGCTTAGGGTATCCCCAGACAACATATGCAAAACACTAGAAGCAAATCAAAACACAATGTGTGCAGGGAGAAATGTTCAATGTGACTTAACTCATTGAGAGATACAGGGAAAAACAGGGATGGCAAAATATGGAAAGGTAGACACTCCAGAAGACCCCACCTACAACTGTTGAGAAGAGAAGCTGAGAATAATTTGAACTGCAATGGAAATAATTCTTTAACTTTCATCAAAGTTTATTATTATTATTATTATTATTATTATTATTATTATTATTATTCACTGTTTAATTGTGACCTTAATGCTACATGGACGTTTATACAGTTTCCTATTTTTTTCTTCTCATCTCTAGCATTTTTGAAGCCAGTTATTTTACATGGATTAGTTTTTGTAAACTTAGGATGTCTGATTAGTATAGTTTAGTTTTGTTTTATATTCTTTTATTTTTATTTATTCTTGGCAGAGCTGGGGAATTATTTTTTTATTTTAATTTAAATTTCTACTTTATGTAAATATTTTTCCTGCCTATTTCCTTTGATTCTCTCTTTTCTTCTTCTAACAGTCAATCTGTATTATTTCTTTCTTTAACTCTTCCTTTAACCTTTCACTTCAACCTTTCCTTCTCCCTCATAATCATCACATCCTATATCACTTCTGTTCTCTCCCTGTATACCATTTGAAAATGTAAACCTTTTGCACACTTGCTGTTTTTATTATAGGCATAACTGATCATATCATTTCTGTTTATTGTGATAATTAACATTGTAGATGTCACAGTAGGAACTATTTGGTTCAATGCTGTAAATTGTTTGCATTGGTTGTTATTATTTGTCTCCCCCTAAATAGAGGCATGGAAAACCTTCAGGAACACTATAAGTCCACAGGGTAGAAATTCTACTGCTTCAGATTCATACTGTTAGATGGGTAGACACACAAACAACATGAAAAAGCAAGGGAACAAATCGCCCCAAGCAAACCAAGATACTCTAATAAATAGAATCTGTTGATACCACAGTGGAAGAAATGTCAGAGATTGTTGAGAGCCACAGCCACTTTTGACAAGTGGCTCCTGAATCGTGCCCAGCCAGACTGCAGACATGGAGTTTAGAATGTACTTAATTAAACTGATCTGCAAAGTAAAGGATGATGTAAGAGAGCAAACACTGGTAGCAAAAGATCACTTCAACAAAAACATAGATATTCTGAAAAAAAAAGCAAAACAATGAAGAAAAAAATAAACCAAGTTAAAAATTCGATAGAAAGCATCATCAACATGCTAGACCACTTGGAAGTCAGAACCTCAGGCAATTAAGACAAAATATATAATCTTGAAAATGGAGTTGACCACAGAGAGAAGATGTTAAGAAACCATGAATAGGACTTTTGAGAATTATGGGATAAAGAGACCAAATTTAAGATTTATTGGGATAGATGAAGGTGTGGAGATACAAACCAAAGGAATGCACAATCTTTTCAATGCAATAATATCAAATTTCCCAAATCTAATGAATAAAATGAAAAATCAAATACAAGAGGCTTACAGGACCCCAAATGTACAAAATTATAACAGACCCACACCAAGACACATTATAATGAAAATGCCTAGCATACAGAAAAAATAAGGATAAAATTTTAAAGGCTGTGAGAGAAAACCATCAGATTACAAATAGGAGGAAACCAATTCGAATCTTAGCTGATTTCTCAACCAAGACCCTCAAAGTTAGGAAGGAGGTCCTGGAATAACATATATCAAGCTCTGAAAGAAAATGGATGCCAACCAAGAATCTATTCTATATTTGGCAAAATTAAGCTTCAGATTTGAAGATGAAATAAAAACCTTCCATGATAAAACAAAAATTTTTAAAACTCACAGCCAGAAGTCCTGAACTTCAGAATATTCTCATCAAAATACTCCATAAAGATGAAATTTTTTAAAAAAATGAAAATCAGCAAAGGGAGAAACTACACTAAGGAAATATTAAATCAAAGACAGAAACTAATTCAAATTAAAAACTAGAAATAAATCAACATGACTGGGAAGACAAATCATATCTCAATGATAACCTTGAACATTAATGGCCTAAACTCATCAATTGGATTGGATTAAAAAACAAGACCCAACAATATGCTGTCTCCAAGAGATTCACCTCACAGGTAAAGACATCCACAGACTGAGGGTGAAAGGATGGGAAAAAAGGTATCACTCACATGGATTATGTAAACAGGCAGGGGTTTCTAACCTCTAAAATAGACCAAGTTATGTAAGCTATGTAATTGTAATTATATAATTGTAATATTACCTTAATACATTTTTAGGGGTTGTTTTGATAGCTTCCTTTCCACTGATATTAATTTTTTCTTGATTAGACTTATTAGATTTTTATCAACTTTTAGCTGTGTTAATTCTTTTCTATTTCACATATTTCTGCTCCTACTTTTTTTTCCTTCCTTACTACCTAATTTGAAAATAATTTGATTGTTAATATAGCTTCTTTTTGATACAAATACTTTAAGTTATAAGTGTTCATCTGAGTACTATTTTGTTCCCAGAGATTCTGATATTTTAAGCTTTTATTATCACTTAGTTCAAAATACTTTTAATTTACTTTTCTTGTGCTTTCTTCTTTGATCTGTGAGATATTTGTAAGTGTGTCATTTAATTTTGAAGTAGTTGAGATGTGAAGGGGGGTTCTATATATCTTAAAGTGATTGATTTTCCATGGAATAAATCATGCAGGAAATAGTCTACATGCTTTCAAACTTTTTAAATTTCTCAATGCTTATTTTATGACAGAATATAGTCTACCTTATTAATTTTCTACTTGTCATTTTTGTGTATAGTTCTCTGTAATAACAAGTAGGTCAAGGTGGCTGATAATGTTTAGCCTTCTATATCATTACTCCTGCTTGCAAAGTGAAGGGACTTACAATCTCTAAATATGATTGTGGATTTGACATTCTAGTTTTAATTTTTACTTTATGTACTTTGAAATTTTGTTATTAGGTACATACACATTTAGGATTGTTATACTTTCTTGAAGAAGTTTCCCTATTCTGGTTATGAAATGTTCCCCTTTATCTCTGAAAATAGTTTTTCTTGAAATTTATTTATATTAATAGCTCTCCTTCAAATTTTTCATGCTAATTTTCCCCTTCTTTTGCTTTTAACCCATTGGTATATTGATATTTAAAGTTTGACATGTAGTTATTGTTTGCTTTTTACACATATTGAATATTTATACCTTTTAATTATAATATCTAGTTCATTTATATATTCTTTAAAATATTTTCTTAGTTGTCAATGGACTTTATTTTGTTTATATATAGTGCTGAGAATTGAACCTAGTGCCTTATTCATGCTAGGCAAGCACTCTACCATTGAACCACAATCCCAGCCCTAATTCATTTCTATTTATTATTGATATTGTTGGAAATAAAGAACATCTGACATGAAGGTCAGTGAGAAATTGGGTAAATGATAGGTTTGGTGATATAATATTTTGGAAAATGGGTTGAATAGTCCTCCTGTCAGGTTCAGAGAGAAGATTGTTGGAATGCTTTCGTTGCAATTGTCATTCTCTTATTTGTCATTTGGTACACAACAACAAATTTATTTTATTGTTTGTTAACACTTTTTATTTTGCAAATAAAAATAATATATACAAAAACTTTAAAAAATATAGAAAGGTAAAGAAGGGTCAGGTCACTTATTTCACAATGTCAGGAAGTTTGAACCTTATTCACTGTGAAGGAGGAACTACTGAAAGCTTTCAAGCTGAGATGTGAAATGATTAGATTTCTACTTTAAAAAAATATACTCCAATTGTAGTATATGAAGAATGAATTGTACTATCATTTTTGGTAGCGACACCTTTGAAAAGCTTGCTACAGTACTATAGGCAAAAATAATGGAAGGATAAATCAATGGACAAAGAGTGTGAAGGATCTGACAAATATTTAGAAGGTAGGATTGATGGGACTTTTAATTGACTGATTAATTGGTGGGTGGTGAAGGAAAAGGAAGAATCAACATTATGCCCATGTTAATGGATGGCAACTGGATAGATGTAGAATGAGTCACTAAGGAATAGAACTTTGAAGAAATACTTATGGGGGTCTGAGTATATTAGATATCACCTAAAAACTTTCATTTCATAATGATATGAATAAGGGAAAAAATATAATCTTGAAGTTAAAAAAAACACAAAGCTTGCTTTTTTCTGTATGATGGATTCTAAATTCATCCATTTTAAAAAAAACTTTCTTGAATGCTTATGTGCTGGGCACTGTGGTAGTAATGCAATATGATTTAAATACTGCAAGGAAGCTGTACTACTCAAGGTTAAAAAAAAATTGGCAAATGAGCAGGGACTGTGTGTGGTGGTTGAGAGCACTAGTTTTGGAGACAGAGTTTATGTGTCGGATCTATTACTAGCTAACCAGTAGCTTTAGGCAAGTTGCCTAATCTCACTAAGGCTAAATGGGGAGAGTAATTATAAGTACTTTGCAGGGTTTTTCTTAGGGTTAAATGAATTAAATAAAGCATATAGGGTACTTAGCATAAGTACAGGCATGTAATTGGCACTCTGTGAGTGGGTACTCATTGATATTATTAGTTTGTGATTCTTATTATATCCTCATCTAAATTAAAAGACGATTTGTTCAAAAGTCACGTAGGATTGTCAAATTCTGACAAGTTGAAGTGACTTGAACTGGGACAATGAAAGAAGTGAGGAATACAAGTGAACAGAGGTGAAGAAAATTTAGGAGGTAGAATCAATTGAAATTACTGACTGGCTGGGGAAAGTGAAGGAAAGGAAAATAACCATTAGCTTTAATTATCTGTCTTCCAAACAGAAAACAAAGATAACAATTAGATGTAATGTCCCCCAAAGAAAATAAAAACAAAAAAATAGCTTTGGGAGATTGAAGACATTCTGTGCAAATGCTATTTAATTCATTTCTTATTGGAAACTCACTACACAACTTTGCTAAATGTTTTATGTAGAAAAACAAAAAATAATTTAATTTAAATTATTGGGGGTTTTTTGTTTGTTTTGTTTTAGAGGAGGGTCACTTGTTAATGCCCTATATGGTTAGCTGGATAATTGGTGTAATAAATCATAGTCTGGGTGCAGTGTATGGTACTCTGAGCCATTATTGTTAAGAAATACCCTTTGATACGCTTTTCCATGAGTGGTGTCACAGTTTATTTACTCATTTGTGACCAAATCGGCATTTCCCAAGTGGCTGTGCAGGACATACAGATGGGGAGAATTCAAATTTGCTCTTCATCTGTACCATACTCTAACAACAGTGTGGCCACATAAACTTCTTAAGCACTTTACATACCAGCTTGTTAACTCTAACTTGGTTAAATGTAAGTTACTTACCTGGTTTATATCTGTTTCACTAATTGAAAGATACAGATATTAACTTTGTTTCATTAACAAAAGTTATGCTACCTGTTTCCTAGTAATCAAGGAACACTGCTGTGTGCTGTCTCTTCTGCATGATGTCCTCTCCAAAGGGATTTTATCCTGGGATGGACATCAGAATTATGGGCTCTATTTTAAATCTCTAATAGTGTTCCAAAATGATCTGTTTTGTTTCTTTCTCCTCTGGACTCCTGTGGACTGGTGTAATGCCTGGCACAATGAGAACTCAATATGCATTTGTCAAAATGAATGTTGTATCTTTTTAGAAACGTACCTTCCCAAATGGAAGAAAAATATGTGTATCTTCCTTTAATCAAAATAAAGAATACAATCATAATCCTGGGTTTCCTAACCCCATCAGTGTAGTGTAGTGATTTCTTTCCATGTGTGCGAAGACATTGCCCTGAACTCATTCAAAGGGAAGGATCAAACGATCGGGCTTGCCAGATCATACACCCCTAGAGATCAGTTGACACTTCAGTGCTGGGCTGCCGTTACCTACCTCTTCATTATTTTTTTTTTTTCCAGCTGAGAGGAAAGAGACAGCAATGAGTGGTCTGCTACTTCTGAAAACTCATCCTCCCACCTGACATCAGGGGACTTGCCCTGTCTCCTTTGAGCAAGAAGCCCCCTGAGGTTCTTTGCAAAGTACCACGTACCTCAGGGTAACCCTACCTCTTAGAAGTCTATCTATCTATTGAACACCCCAGGGAATGAATCAGAGACTCAACTAGAGGGAACAGAGCTTCTTTCTTTAAAATCTTAATTCCTACATGAGAGAAAAACCTCCTTTCTATAGAGCTTTTCAAATTCTGTATCGTTGGTAACAAGCAAAATATTTGTGGACTCAATATGTTTAAACAAACCAAAAAAGACAATCTACAAAGTAAATACTGTTTCATTCTATAATCTGCCTGATTTGGGATTATCCCAGAGTTGAAAAAATGTTGTATAAAGAATATTTTTAAAAATCTAATTTGAAACATTCTCAACTTAAGGTTTTGTGAAATTAATAATAACAGTTAATGTTTACACAGTGCTTGCCAATGGGCCAAGCAATATCTTATGGACTTGACTTATATTGGCACAGTTAATTTTAGCCACTTTATGAGATGAATAGTGATTATTATCTTTATTTTTCAGCTGAGGAAATGAAGACACAGAGAGGTAAGGAATGTTCCAAGGTCATATGGCATAGCTAGTATTTGGCAGAGCTGAGATCAAACCCAGGCTGCCAGTTTCATAGGCAGTGCTACTCATCACTGTCATATGCTGCCTTGGGAGACCACTGAGGTATACTTCTGGGTTGATATCAAAGAGTGGAGAATGCATAGCATATTCACTTTAAACTAAACTGCAGAGCTAAGGATAATCAAGGTCTGAGTGTACACCTGCACCTCAAAACCTAGTGTTCTCTGGGAGCTACCTGGGGAACTCCTATAGATACTTATTACCTGGTCTAACCATATGTACTTCTGGTACTTTTATAATGCAACAAGATCATGGTGGTGGAATCTCTCAATCGGGCCATCGTGTAGAGGTTTGGGAATCTAGCAGAAACATTTAGGCTTCTATCCTGTTCCCCAGTTCTTCAACAATGACTATGTCTGGGTGGAGAAGGTAAGATGAAAACGAAAGACAACTATCCTGGTAAAGGCCAAGACTAACAGATACCTTAAGCCAGTGTAGTTTAAATATGTATTTAAATCAGCTTCCAGTTCCCATTAGCTCTTTATCATGCCCTGCATGTGTGCATGCCTGTGAAAGATTTTCAGTAAATTTGAAAAAGTTCTTCCAAACAAGCCTGCCAGCAGGAGACACATCTGTGTGGGCACACAAGGCAAGGACACAGATGGTTTGTGGATAAGCAGTACTTGGGAAGAGGCTGGGCTCTGGCTGAGGCAAACCACAAACACAAAAGGGTCAGTCTTAAATCAGCTCTGTCTAGCATCAGACTCAGATTGGGTGAATAGATGGGTCTGAATTAACACATTCAGACAGTGACTGTTTTCATCTTGCTTCATATTTCATTAAGTTCTAAGGAGCACTCTGTCTATGCAAGGGAAACCAGAGAGCTGAGGAACCTATGGTCTTCAAGGATATAATGCAATAAAACTTTACCATATGAAACAAAAAGACAAAGAAAGGAGGGAAAGGGAATGGAAAAGAAAGGAAGAAAAACATTTTCTAAGGCTCTGAGTGTTTGAAGCATGTATGAAAGAAGCATAATTTTTGACTTTATACAGATATGCACATGAGGAAAAGTATGTAAGCATTAAGAAAAATTACCACCCCAGAGAAATGAAAAATCTTTCAAATTGTGTATTTACAGTTCAAACATGCTATCCAGCACATCACATTAGAGGTATAATGCTCCTACATAATGATCTCTCTCAGGCCACATTCCAGAACCTTCCATTTCTCCTTGTCTGACAATTAGCTTGAAAAACTCTCTGCTGGTATGCACTAAAATGACATCTAAGAGGGTTATTTTCCTCCTTTCTTGGGGAATAAAAAACTCATCCAGAGTTTATTTTTGTGGTTTATAGCAATGGAAGTTCAAGCCAATCCTAGAAATCAGGGCTGCCTGTAAATTTACTTATGATCTGCTTCAAAAGTAAAGTGGTTTTTCTGACTTTCCTTGTGGTCATCCACATCCAGACACTGGTTTCATGGAGGCAGCAGAGTGTGGGGTGGCAGGGGGAGTAGGGCTGATGAAATGTGTTCTGATCTACAAAAGAACAGGATTGATAACATCAATCCATTTGGCACAAAAAAATAATCTAGATTTTATATGTTCTCAATTATATATTCTAGTTTTAAAAAACAAATTTCTAAATAAAGTCACAATATAAAATGGTAAACTTAACATTGGCATAAAAATTAAGTGGATTCAGTCTTGTTGCTGTAGAATGATGTTTTGGTAAGATTTTTGCTTTTGTATGATCAGAACACATTGGAGACATTTATATAGAAACATCTGACAGAAAGACTAAGTAGACTGGGTCATCTTCAAGACCTTGGAGGCAAGCAAGGTACCCTGCTCTTAAGGTACCTGCTAACCCTGACCACACAGAGGAGGTCATAGAATTCATTTATGAACTAGATTATTAGATGGGGCTTTGCAATGAACTCCTACTGTAAAACCAACAACAACAACAAAAAAATAGTTTTAACTCACTTTAGAGCTATGATTATGCGTGACTTGATAGATGTTTTCTGAGTGATTTACAGTGTTAAGAAACATTGAATATTTATTGAGTAAAAACAGTGATATTGAAGAAGGAAAAGTGGATGCATATAAGGTGTGAAAGGTAAATCTTCATATCTGTAGTAGATCAGTAGACCTGATACTTTAAAATATTGAGAAGTAGCAGTCAGAACACAGGAGACAGGATCACATGTCTGTCTGAGGCTAGCCTCAATAACTTAGTGAGACCCTGTCTCAAAATAAAAAATAAAAAGGACTGGGGATGTAGCTCAGTGGTAAAACATGCCTGGGTTAAATTCTTAGTACAAAACAAAACAAAAACCAAACCAAACCAAACCAAAACAACAACAAAAGAGCTGTCAGTCAGTATAAATGCTAGAACACAGCCGAAGAAACAGTTAAAATAATTAAAATGGGTTCTCTTGAGAAACAGAAATCTGGAGATGGATTAGACCCTGAAGATTGCTGTCTTTTCATTGTAAGTCCTGCAATACTATGATTTTCTTTTTTATATTGGGGACTGAAACCATTGACCTACACTCCCAGTTTCCCCCAGTCCTTTTTTAAGTTACTGAGGTTGGCCTCAAATGCATGATCCTCAGCTCTCAGCTTCCCAAGTCACTGGGATTACAAGTGTGTGGCACCATACATGGACTGTGATGTTTTAAATGATGTGAAAGTGTGATTTTAACATAAATAAAAAGTAAACTTAAAAAGAATGCCGCTGGGTATGGAGGTCCACACCTATAATCCTAGCTACTTGGAAGAATGAGGCAGGAGGATCACAAGTTCTAGGCTAGCTTGGGCAACTTACTGAGAGCCTGATTCAAAATTTTAAAAAGGACTGGGAATGTAGCTCAGTGGTAGAGTGCTTGCCTAGTGTGTGTGAAGCCGTGTGTTCAATCCCCAGTAACATACAAACATACACACACACACACACACACACACACACACACACACACACATACACACTTCCCACCCAAGCAGAGGTACTAGAGATACAGTACCAATAAACCTCTTGAGATACAGTATCAATAAACCCTTACCCACTGTTTTCAAAAACGAAGAAACTAAGTCTCAAGGAAGTTGCATGCAACAAATGGATGAATTACCAAATGCAAGCTACTTCTAGAACAGTATTCAGCCAGGCCACACATTGCAGAATTGTGTTGGATTTGATATAGAAGAGGCATGGGAAATATTTAATAGGAATGTGGAAGAGTTTGAGTTAAGAAACATTGACATGGTTCAATGTGATAAATACTCAGTAGCTACCAAAATGTCCATGTAATCAGATATAGTAATTATGAATCCTCCTTTGGGGACCAAAAATAATCAAGTGAAAAAATATGTCTTTTCTGGAGAATACATTGGAAAGAGCAAGAGTATTATTTACATAAATCCTCAATGAGAGAATATAATCAAAATAAAGTACCAGAATGAAAATATCGAGATAAAATAGAATATATCAGATTATTGCAGATCTGTGATATAACTTTTCAGTATCCTACAAATTTCATAAATAGAAACCAGTGGATACTGAAGTAAACCTAATTCAGTGTTCCTTTCAAAAACCTCCATACATAAAAATGAAGCTTAAAACCTAGTTAAAATAAATGAAAATTTTGTTTATTAAAAAAGTACCACAAATTATAAGTATTTTTCCAGAGGTTTAATAAAGATATTGTTATTATGTATTTTTTATATTTTGCAGTGCTGGGGATTGAATGAAGGACCTTATGTGTGCTAGGCAAGCGCTCTACCACTTACCTACATCCCAGCCCCATGACTAATTATACATATATTTTAAAGTCCTTTAGAGACTTTACCTTTTAGAGATACACACTGAAATGCATACAAATGAAAAGATGATACCTGGGATTTGCTTCAAAATAAAATGGGTGCAAAGAGGGTAAGTTTATAAGAGATCAAACAGCATTGGTTATGAGCTAATGATTTTTTGGATATTGGGATCTATCACACTAGTCTACCTATTTGTGTGTGTGTATATATATATATATTTTTTCCAAACATGAAATAATCAAAAAAGGTGTTATCCACAAAATTGAGAATCATTGCAAGTAAGCTAACATTTTCTACAACCAAGAAAGATTATGATGAATTTGTTCATAACAAAAGTTAAAGGTAAATTGATTACTCTTTAACCACTTTGTGAAACTATGAAACACAATAAAAATATTTAATTTGTGTTTAACTCACATCATTTCCATGATTGACTTAGTTCTGTTTAGATCTCTTTGAATCCTCTGGTCTATAGCTCTCAATATGCTGTTTGGCATAATCATTATTTAAACAATTACTTAATGAGTTTATACTTAGTGGTACAAAATATAATAATATATATCAATGACATCTTAGGTTCAATGAAATATAGTAGATGAGTTGAATAGATAAAACTAGCAATTAAGACGTGACACATTCTAACAATATTCATAATTTTATAAAGTTAAAAATGAAAGAAAAAATGTGCCTCTTGGAATTGATGAAGCATAATATTTATTTATGAAAAATATCTTTTATTATTCCAAACCTTTACCTCCACACTAAATCAATCTTTTAAATCAATTGAATTATAAATTAATATTTATCTCCACCTTAAGTTTGCCAGTGGTATCCCTACCTCCTCCTACTAACCCCATATCACTAGTTTGAAGATACTAGCTTTGTATATCTCTCTCCTTTTGTCCAACGCCAAGCAAGGTGCCTTATCTCATAAATAATTAAGAGAATGAATAAACACAGACTACATTTCAAAGTGCTGTGTGCTCAGTAGGTCCTAGTGACTGACAAATATCCCTCTGTAAACATGGACGTAAACCTTGTACCAGTCAGGGTATATTATTCAAAAACAGAAACTAGCTCTACCTATTCAAGCAGAAAAGGAATTTCTTCTGGAGATGGGTAACCCACAGAATCTAGGTGGGCTAGGGAACTAGGTTTGCAGGTTATGTAGCCAAAAATAAGGCTTGAAATGATGACACAGAAGAGTCCAGTAAAGACACCTCTACTGCCACCACCAGGCACAGACTGGTACTGTCCCCATTGACCCTCCAGCATTGAATAAGGGACTTTACTGACTTGAACATGGGCCATGAAAGAGTTTGGACTGTGGGCCCAGGTCTGTGGTACAAGGATGTCTAGGAGGGAAACATAGGAATAGGTTCTGTCTTATAATGCAGGAGAGCTGGTTAATTTTAGGTGACAGGTAGATTTGCCATGGAGTACCCAGATTCAACATTACTTCTGAGTAGTCTGTAAAGGAATTTCTGGATGAGATTAGCATTTGGATTGGTGGACTTGGTAAAATATATTGCCTTCTACAATGTGGGTGGGCATCATCTCATCTGTTGAGGGCCCCAAAGAGAACTAAAAACTGAAAGAAGGCAATAAGGAGAAATGAGCTCCTTGCCTACTGGTCTTTTCTTACCCTTGGACTAGAATTACTCTGCCAGCTTTCCTGGATTTCCAGCCTGTACACAGTGTATTATGGGATTTCTCAGCTGCCAAAAATGAGCTTCTCAGCTGCCAATTCTTCATAGTACAGTTCTTCTATACATATCTCCTATAGGTTCCCTTTCTCTGAGAACCTTGACTAGTAACAGTACTTAACATGGGACAGGGGTTCAGATGGCAGTGTTGGAAAGAAATAACAAGTGTCCACTCTACATTATAAACAAATACCTTTGAAGCCAAAACACAATACAGAACGATGATAGAGTACACATAGAGCACACTCAATAGCAAACACATATTCACCTGGTATACATACAAATGAAAAGATGATACCTGGGATTTGCTTCAAAGTAAAATGGGTGCAAATAATTTGTATGAATTATAAATTAATATTTATAATTTAGTGATTAGGTGCACTGGGCAATTTATTTTAGAACTAAGACACTTAGCTATTTTATAGCTAATCAAAATAAATATAATCATTTGCAACTAAGAATTTAAAATATGATCTTAGATAATTTTTTAAATGTCTAGAAATTGACACTTTAACCTAGCAGTAGTAGTTACAGAGTAGATGCATTTATTTTAAGTTATAATCAGTCAATTACCTAGGAAATAATTCAGTGGAAAATAATGTTTTATATTCATTATAAATCAAAGAAATGAAGTACAATAGTTACATATATGTCAATAAGGCTTAATTAGATATTGTTTGTAGGTGCCTGGAAACTCAATTTAAACTGCATAACCAGATTTAGAAGTGCTTTTAAGATCATCAAAGTTAACATCCCACCTAGTAAAGGCATTCTTTCTTACTATATCCCTGACAGGTGGTCCAAAATGCATCACTTTATGGACAACATGCTGTAATTTTTGTTGCTGACCTTCTTTAATCTGGACTTTATTCATCTATGAGTCCAAATAAAGTATAACACTAATTTCTTCTCTACTATTAGCTAATATTTAAATGAACTAAAATTATTTTTAACAATCCAATTGTTTTTAAACTAGGACTTCAAAACCCAGTTATTGGTGACTGATTTTAGAAACTAAATGGACCTCACATCTATCCCTTTGAAAATATAATCTTAGCTTCAGTTCTTGCTCTAAGCTAAGAGACATCAAGTTTGAATCTGGTTGTTATTCAAATTCAGGTTTTATTTGAGCTTTTTGAGATGATTTCTGCATATTTGAATCATTTAGAAAATTTTAGAAATGTTATTATCAAGTAAAGAATTCTAAGGCAGGTCAATAGAAATCTTCTATGTTGGCTTCCACCTCTATGAACATTCTTTGGATACAGATGTCCAGCTATGAGATGACATCTCAAACCTCATTTCTGCATTTCACTCACAAAGATTATTTAAGAGCCTAGTTGATAGCTTTGCTGTTTATATGTAAAAATTGTATGAGTCTGACTATATTTTAAATACTCTAGGTTATCTTAAAGTTAGAGGAATAGTAGGGGAAATACTTGGTCCTTTACAGAACTCTTCAGTGAAGCAAAAACTATAACCCAATCCATCTATTTTATAAGTCTTGATTTTCATTTGGGCTCACACATTGGGTTATGTACACACACATCATACATGAGACAGACTATAAAGTCAAAATTTCATGCTAGGTATTTGAGTGAAGGTTTTAAAAATGTAAATACATGTATATACATTCCAATTGAAATAGTTCTGATAAATGTTTACCATTTTAAGAGATTGTAAAGTTAAACTTCTCAATTAAAAGCATTTATTTATATTTTTGCTAATTTAATGGATTCTAAGGCCAAAGACAATCTGAAATTAAAATGTAAGTGTTCTGCTGAAATACAGAATCTTTAGAAAATCTGGCTTGAAAATGATGGAGGGGTAAAATATTTCTCTGCTCCTTTTAAAGAAAAAAAAGAAGAAATGTATAGTAAATTAACTCCAGAGATTGATTTACATTTTAAATATTTATAAGGCCAACTGGCAAGTGAAAAAGATTTAGGGAACAGAGTTTATGTCGATGTTGATATCTGTGAAACTAAAATACAGCTGTAGAATAAATAAATTATTAACTTCATCATGAATGAAACCTTTAAAACATATGGCAGATTTTCACCAAGTACTTACACAAAGAAAAGTAGGAAGGAGAACTACAGTAGCTGAAATAAACTCTTATACCAAGCATTTTAATTAGTCAAGTCCTAATCCCAAAATTAAAATAAAAGCTACAGGGGCTGGGGTTATGGCTCAGCGGTAGAGCACTCATCTAACATGTGTGAAGCCCTGGGTTCGATCCTCAGCACCACATAAAAATAAGTAAATAAAATAAAGCCATTGTGTCCAACTATACTTAAAAAGTAAATATTAAAAAAATAATAAAAAGATAAAAGCTACATTAAAAAGCTATGTAAAGAACTTTGAATCTGCAGTCACAAACTTGTTTGACACTGATTATTTTTTTTTTTTTTTGAGAGAGAGAGAGAGAGAGAGAGAATTTTTAATATTTATTTATTTTAGTTTTCGGCGGACACAACATCTTTGGGTTTTTTTTTTTTTTGTATGTGGTGCTGAGGATTGAACCCGGGCCGCACACATGCCAGGCGAGCGCGCTACCGCTTGGTCCACATCCCCAGCCTCGAGACTGATTTTTAAAAAGGGAATTTAATGAGCTTTCCTTAGAGATTTATCACAATCATCTCACTTTGCATCAAAAGAAGAAAAAAAAATAATTTGTAAATTATTTCAATGGCATCTGAAACATCGTATAGAGCACACAGACATTATACAAACTCTCTAATTTCATTAAGAGAGAAGCTCTCCATCCTTAGAGCCCTAGCAACATTTAAAGCTCATTTTATAGATATAGATATTGGAGTTGACACAATATTATTATTTTTAATGCTCATATCTTCCAATCTGTAACACAAAACTGACATTAAATATGATTTGATTTGTTCATGGTTAGCATAAGTGAGCTGAAAGGTTAAATCTCCTTTCAAGAACATTGTGTCTTTAGGATCTTTAAATTCAAAGTTTTTACTAAGGACTTAGAATGTGAACTGAGGACACAATTTCAGTTGAGGCTTTCCCTGGCTGATGGTCCATATAAATTGTCATTTGAGATCAATAAAGTAAGCCCTTCTTTAGTAAGCTGTATCCATATGAAACCTTGTTGAAAATAAAACCAATGGTCTTTTTGCCTTGAAATTTTAGCAACTTGAATATGTCCTGATCACTACTGTTTTTTACATATACTCTCAAAATTATTATGTAGGACATGTTTGGCTGATACTGCAAAGAGGAACCATATAAATAATACCTTCTGTATTTTGAAAGATGATTACTTGATAAGAAAATCCCTGATGGGAGCAGTGGTGCATGCCAGTAATCCCAGCGGCTTGAGAGGCTGAGGCAGGAGGATTGCAAGTTCAAAGCCAGCCTCAGCAACTAGTGAGGCCCTAAGCAACTTAGCAAGACACTGTCTTTAAATAAAATATTTTTAAAAAGGGCTAGGATGTGGCTCAGTAATTAAGTGCCCCTAAATTCAATCCCTGGTACAAAACAAAAACAAAAACAAAACACTGATGACAGCTTATGTGGACTATCACCCAGCAAGAGCCTCAACTGAAATTATGTGCTCAATTCATGTTCTATGTCTTTAGTATATACTCTGAATTTAAATGATCTACTCATCAGATATTTTGCATAAAGTAATTTTTATGATTTCAAAAACTTATTGTAAAACATGAAGTAAAAATTTAACCATATATATAGATACTCAAGTATATGATGAGGGCCTTCTGAAGGATGGTCCCTATTCCAAATTTGTTGACAGCAGTATATTCTAGAATGGTACTCTATTATCAGTTGTTGTAGTTTTCCCATTTGGAATCTTCAAAAAAATGAGTTACTGTTCTGTGCCTAGTCTGTGTTGGTCTGATCTTCGACTTCCCTGGAATCTTCCTATCATGAGTAATTGTGAAAGTACTTCTGGGTCTTCAAAGACACAAATGTAAGTGGTGTGCTACTGCTTTGGAATTAATTGCATTTGGAACACTCTAAGTAGGTACTCTTGGATACTACAAGCATATGGTCGTTTTCACATAGTGCTATTTCTGTAAAATATACATTCTTCCCATCATCAAAATCTGCTTCCTTAAAGATGGATCAACCAAATCAGAAAATGATAGCAATTTAATGTTTTTTATCTACTTGAAGCAACAGATTTGCTAACATCAAAACATCTGCTTATCTTATTTCAGGAATTTGTACTAGAAGTAAACTGAATATTGATCAGCATCTCAAACATTACATTTAAATATCTACTTTTATACAAAAGTAATAAAACTTTTAAAGAATACATTCCCATATCATGTCATCACATCATGACTTTCCCTGAGGAAACCAGGATAGTAGTGGAATAGTGAAAGAGCACTCAGTGTGTTCATCAAAGGGTAGATCAACTGCTTTTTTGAGGTGAGGTGGGGGAGGGTACCAGGAATTGAACTCAGGGACACTCAACCACTGAGCCACGTCCCCAGCTCTATTTTGTATTTTATTTAGAAACAAGGTCTCGCTGAGTTGCTTAGCACCTCGCTGTTGCTGAGGCTGCTCTTGAACTTGTGATCCTCCTGACTCAGCTTCCACTGGGCATTACAGGCATGCACCCAGCCAGTACCTGCCTTTTAAAATGCAATGAGATGCATTCAGCTAAGCTCCAGTACCAGTCCCTGCACTTTTCCTTTTCTTTTCCCTCCCATCAGCAACTACTTAAACTTTTTCTTTTAGATTCTCCTTCTCCCTTCCCTCATTCTCAGCAAACCTCTGTGTCTTTTGAGACCATCAGGTAAAATTCTTCAATTTCCAGCTCTACTCCACTATCCATAAACCTATGCCTTTTTTTTTTTTTTTTTTTTTTCTTCCAGGATAAGATCTCACACTTTGTTCTAGGCCAGCCCAGTCAAAACTGCTGGGCATCTCAATTGTGATTGGAGCTGTCCAGCAGAATTCAGTGTCTCTCTCAGGCTCCTACAGCAGACTCCCTTCCTCTTACCTCCTGCTTTTAGCATAGCAAATCCCCCATCTTATGTTGTAAATCCCTTTCCCACCCCACTTCTCAACTTTGCATCCTTGGCACCTCCCACAAAGCCTAGCAAACAGAGGTATTCAGCAAATATATATGGAATGAAACTACTCATTTTTAAGCATGGGTTGTTTTCAATAGCTTAAACCAGCACTGAGCTTGTCCCAGATTGTCTACAGAACAGCATATGATTTCTGCTCTACTCTATTTTTTTCAACCCATAAGTGACCCAAAAAGGAGGAATAAAACATTTCCATTAACTAGAGTTGCTAGGAAAAAAATACAGGCTGTCCTGTGCAAACTGAATTTCACATAAACAACTAATTTTTTTGCATAAATATATCCCAATTATTGTATGAAATATATTTAAACTAAAACAGTATTCACTGATTTGAAGTTCAAATTTAACTGGGTAGGGTGGATTTTTTTATTTGTTAAATCTGGAACCCCTACTAGTAACTGTTTAAAAATTCTCAAAGGACTCAGGTATTGCTTCCTTAAGACACCTAGAAATTTGTAACTGAGCTCCTCAAACTTCTCAGATAGCTAGATTTTATGTATGTTAATGCAGCTGTGTTTATATCTGAGTAGCTTAGTAATACACTTTAGGAAATGCTGCTTATTATGTAAGATTTTCACTTACTGTGTTAATGTCATTGATTCCTTTTTAATACCATCTATCAATTATTTTATACAAAGAATACTATGATTTTGGCTCAAAATCCTTGAAAAGGTAATATTTATAGAGTTATTACTAACCTAAGTTAAGTCGTGGCTATATGTATTAATAACAATTTTTGAAAATGTCCTATTTTCAAGTAAATCAGCAATATACAATAAGAAATGTATCTAAAGCTCTCATTCTGGGATTTCTTTTCTTTATTAATCAAGCACAGCAATACATACTGTTCTCACTAACAGACTCGGAGAAACAGTCTGGCAGGCGGAGGTGGAGCCAGTGATGTAACTGCAGAAGGTCTTTGTTGGGAGAGCTCTCCCTCAATGTGAAACATCTGTAAATGGGAGAGCTTCAGCCTCACTATGTTGGGCTGGCAAGAGAAAAAGAGTTCTTCTTTGATCATCCTGTCCTGGGAGGTGTGATATTTTAGTTAACAGAGGAAATCCTCATGGATCTTTAAGAATATTAAGTGGACAGGGGTAGCAAGGAGTACCATTTTAGAGTACTGACTGTGTGTCTGTATGCCTGTTTTCTGATTAAGGTAATGGTGCAATGGAAGTTATATTCTAAAGTGTAGGGGAAAATGACTGAACCTGTTTCTATCCTGAAGTTCCCTACAGTAATGGGTTCTTTTCTCAGTGTTCTTGACAGTGATGTCGTACAGAGAAGGCATCCATTTCTTATTCCCATGAAAGAGATTAAAGAGAGAGAGAGAGAGATATCTCCCAATGTAGAGGGATGTACAAGAGTGTGCCTTTGCCAAAATTTCAACTAGACTGTCCTCAGAGAAAACTTCTAGAGAGAGAGAATGACTAAGTCTGCTGTAACTACATGGTGTTGTAGGATGATAATGAATTAAGATGTTTATCCCAATACCAGCACACTACCTTCTTTCCACCATAATGGCAGCACCAGTAAAGGACGGTTGTCAAGCGACGGACACAATACTGCACACACTGCAGAGATGCAGAACAATGCCTGGAAGTCTGCCCAAAATTGGTCTTTCTAAATGACAGGTTCAATTTATGGTACCAATCTAGAGCTCACTGGGTGTCAGTGACATCTTTTTCCTCCTTGATGAGGGAAAGCGATAAAATTTAGAAGGCTCACGGCACTGGTTTGGGGCTTCCACCTGCCTGTACAGAGCAAAAAGGCTGACAAACATACTCATTAAACTTGATCTGAAGCAAGTGAGACCGTAAGGTCGTTTCTGAAATATTCATAAGGCGTGTTACCGGACTCGCCACTTAGAGGTCGAGCTGAAACACCGTGAGCCGGAGCAGCGAGTGCCCACACTTGGAAAAAGCACTTAGAAACACAGCAAGACCCACGGCTACACTCCACTGTTCGGGTTTTAACAGCTCTGTCCCCCACTCGCCTGTTTAATCCTACCTGCTCCGGAAAGAGCTGTTTTAAGTGCAGAGTTTCCCAGCAGTTGGAGGAGGCGCCAGCCCCTCATCAGCTCCTCCAGGTAGAAGCGCCAACGACCCTAGCCCGGCGACTCCACTCAGCTGCCTTGCCCAGCCTTAGTGACCAAGCCCACAGGGAAGAGGGTTCCTCGGGATCCGGACCGGCCACTCGTCCCACCCAGGCAGCCCTTTGTCCCGGCTTCCCATTTTGTCCTCTGCTTTGGATCCCTCCCACCCGATTCCGGCGGCGTTCAGTCGCTAGGCGACCTGCGCCCAGGCCGAGATGCAAACAGCCTCTGCGCTGACCTGCGGCGCGGCTGGTGTAAATCTCAGGGGGCAGGATGAGGAAGAGGATTATGATCCCGGGTGATCCCAGAGCTCCTGCACCGAGGTAGTGTGCACTTTCATCCAGGTCCCCTCTCTGCCTCCAAACCTTGGAATTTCTGCTTCGCCCCAGACAGCGCAGCTCGCACTATGCCTGACGTCCTCGCAGCCACCTCTCTCCTCTTCAAGGGCATTAATCTTGCCCCGTGGATCTTCTGGGGTCACTACTCACCTGAGCTTTTGACAGTGAAAGGCTCAGCAGCTCCCAGCGCTCAGCAGGGCGGTCTCCATCTCTGCTTTTTCCAGCGCTCGGGCGGCGCGCTGCGCGGCCCTAATCAACGCGGTTGGTCCCTGGCGCCGAAGCTGGACAGAGGCTGCCGCGGCTGCCGCACTGGCTGCGGGCGCAGGAGGGGCGGGGGCGGGGCAGGAATCTGGGTCGCGTGGAGCTGAGCAAGTCGGGATGCACCCTGGGCGACCAGCTCCGAGGAGGCTACCAGGAGCAGATGGGGAGGGCGTGCAGAGGTTTCCCTGGGAGCACCAAGCGGGCGGCGACTGAGCATGCTCAGTCCGGGAGCCCGGGGCGCGGGCGCGGTGCAGGGGGAAAGAGCGCGGCCCCCAGAATCAGAGTCTTGAGGGAAAGGGTTAAATCTGCGGACCTGACTTCTGTGGACCCATTGGCACGGTGTTGGTTGCAGTGGCCCAGTTTAATTGTGCCTGGGTAGTTGAGTGGAGGCGTCCACGACTGGAAGATGGGTGAACTCGGGGAGACTTGTCAATGGGAATTTCCAGCAGTTCAGCGCAAGGTGTTTTCCCTACCCGCTTTCTAGAGAATTGTCCAGAAGTCAAAGTTTGTTTTTAGTTTAGCTTCAGCCTCCGACATCCCACCGAGCCCCAGGCACTTCCCCATCCAGATGGGTATCCTCATCTGTTTTCCTGTGACAGGAGACCTCAGACAGACAACCTCCCCCGCCTTTCCCTGACTTCTGGACCTGTCAGGTCAAGTTGTCAAAGAGCCAGCTCTTTAATTAGGAGTAATTAAAGAGAGATCGTGTCAGTCTTCCCAGGTCCACATCTGCGTTTCAACCAGGGCTTATGAAACAATACCTTAACCCCGCGGTTAATTATAATGGAATGAATTATAGGCACAGTGGTCTGGGGGCTATTTGGGGAACATCGTTTCGCAGGGCAGTAGGTTGGCCCTAGAACCCACTTCCTCCAACCCCACCCGCATGCTCGTGTGTGCATACTTGCGCACGCACAAACACACACACACACACACACACACACACACACACACACTAGGAAACTTGACCTTCTTTCTTGGGGATTGTATTTCGTGTTTCATGAGACAGCACTGGGTTGGGCAAAGAGGATGAGCTTTGAATTTAAAGTTGATTTCAGTCTTATTTTTCACCCTCAAGCAGATTATTTGGTTATTTAGCCATTCTGCACCTCTGCCTCCTCATCGTGAAATGGAGGGTTGTAATAGCTACCTCTCTGAGCTGTGTGGAGAATTACCCCAGGCAGCAGGCTGCCAGAAAGCCACAGAAATCAGTTCTGGTAGAAAAAGCCCCTGTCACATAGTAGATGTTCACTGAATAAAAGTTTGTGGGTTCTACTTCCACTATTCTCTTTTTATGAAAGTTTGGTTTAGTGAGGTCCTTAAATGGTGAATGTTTACCTACCATCCCACACAGTGAATGGAAAGTGATGGGGGAGGGACAAAAAGTTTAATCTCCATACTAAAATATTTCCTTTCTCTATACCCAAGGACAGCATTTCTGTAATTGCCAGTGTCAACCTGGATTCCTGGACTCATGTCCTAATCATCTCTTCCAGGATCTTATACCACTTGTAGTCCCTTACCTTTACCCAACTTTAGCCTCTATTTTTGTCAATAGTTATTCCCTCTGTCATATATCTACCTACTGTTTGAATAACTTAAGTTTTTCTCTCTGATCCTCTTATTGTCTGACAGTGAGGCAGACTTGGCACCACTTAGAACCAACTTATCCAAAGCATATCTGTCTACATGTACTCCATAGCAACTAGTGATTACCTTGCCATTGTTACAAGTGAGCAACTCCAGGCCAAGGTCTCATTCATCTTTGTATTACAGAACTTAGAAGATGATCAGCATGTATGCATGTTCTCAACTCTATTTGCTTCCTTAGACCATAGTTCTTTTCTGATTTGTCTTTATGTTAACTCTAGAATTAATTCACTAGCATTGGGCTCTATTTTTTTCCTTTTCTTGGTCTGTTAATTTCCTTCTAGTCATAAATCTGCATGTTTCTTTACATCTGGATGCTGAATTATTTTTGTATAAAAAATCTTATTTAGCAGATTAATGCACAACAACAGAGATGGTAATTGTAGAAATTGAGATTATGTGATCTAACATTTGCAAGTAAAAAGTAAAGAATCCATAGAGGAAGATGTTGTGCCCAAAGTTAAATCAGGAAAGCGGAAGAGGAAGGGGAAGACTTAGGAGCTGCTGGGCTGTGTCATCCACTTTGACTTAACATTGGCTCATTACAAGTGACACGGAGGTTGAACATCATCCTGAGGAATTTATTTGAATAAAAATTTGTCCACCCAGAGATTTATTTCTTTAGTAAGTTAGACTGAGCAACAGGCAAGTAGGAATTTCCTGTTTGAATCATTTTGTGGGTGGGGTAGAAGTCGTGACCCATTTTTATTTTCAGTCTAGCTCTGATCCTAAGCATTGTGACTTGGGGAATTTGTAGTAGGAGATTATT
Organism: Ictidomys tridecemlineatus; assembly: GCF_052094955.1. NCBI lineage: Eukaryota > Metazoa > Chordata > Mammalia > Rodentia > Sciuridae > Ictidomys > Ictidomys tridecemlineatus. The sequence goes on along the minus strand of NC_135480.1, from coordinate 91,763,907 downwards.
CTTTAATGCATTTGTTTGATAACAAATCTAGAAAGAAAGCCTCTGGATTTAAAAAGTATTGAGCCTTGTCTAATTTTATTTAATTGTGTAAAGTTTAGAAATTGATATAAACCTCTCTATCTTCCAATAGAATGAATTTTATAGACCTATGGAGTTCTGGGTACAAAACCGAAGTGGCAGTTGGACTCAACATGCCTATTAATTAAGCTATAGTGATAAAATTGTGACTGGGTTTACATGCGAGTTAATCATCACTTTAGAGAGCAATTTAAACCAAATAAGCTATGACTCTTAGACATGCTGCTGTGGCAGTAGTTCTTAAAATGTGATCTAGAGATAGGGCTTTCCAGTGGCCCAAGGACTGGTCCAAAATGCAATTCATTTAATCATATATCCCCAAGTATATATGCCATGCTAGATGTTGGAAATACAAAATGGGTAAGACACTGTCTGTGATCTTGAGGTATTCATATTTGGAAAGTTGCATCTCTCTCTCTCTCTCTCTCTCTCTCTCTCTCTCTGTCTCTCTGTCTCTCTCTCTCTTTCACTAAGTGTGAGATTTTCCTTAAGGTTTGTTTCTAATGTAGAACTAAATTCGTATTAAACTCCCTTATCTTCTCAATTCAATCATCTAGACTCTTTTGTGTGTGATCTTTGTTTAAGATATCATTCTCCCATAACAAAGACCTTAGTTTTTAAACTCAGTTGAATGTTGGTATACAAGTTTCTACTCCTGCCAGGTAAGTTTAAAGGAGTATAATTCACCTTGAAAAATAACTGATCTTGCAAGAATATAAAGAAAGAAACTGATGTCAAAGAATGGGATAAAACTTTAAATACTTCGTGACTGACACTGTGTATGATGTTCCTGTTTAGAAATCATAATGGACCAATCCTTTATTAGTCTTTACTAATGGGAAGCTACTGAGAAAGGCATTGATATTTATAGGTGGAAGCTCCTATATCAGAATTTATTTTTAAGGAGGAAATTTACATTTTTAAGGCATAAAGTTTAGTCAAGTCTAGCATATGGGATAAAATTTAGGCTTCTGTAAATCTATGAAAATCAGGCTACAAATCAGATCCAGAAGCTGTATTATTTCTTCCTGAAAATAATGCAGTGTTGACATGAAATCCTTTGGTGAAACTCTGGAATGTTTTGATGCCAAGATAAACTTTGGGGACAGTGTAAAATTCCCACAAAATATTTGGCATGACCAACAAATAAAAAATGTATCTCTTGGGGCTAGGGATGTGGCTCAAGCGGTAGTGCGCTCGCCTGGCATGTGTGCGGCCCGGGTTCGATCCTCAGCACCACATACAAAGAAAGATGTTGTGTCTGCCGAAAACTAAAAATAAATAAATAAATATTTAAAAAATTTTTAAAAAAATGTATCTTTTGAAAATAAAGAAACTAGATGTGGTCGAAAATATACAAAACTAATCAGCTGAGCATGGTGTTGCACTCCTGTAATCCCAGCAGCTCAGGAGCTGAGGCAGGAGGATCACAAGTTCAAAGCCAGCCTCAGCAAAAGTGAGGCACTTAGCAACTCAGTGAGACCCTGTCTCTAAACAAAATATATAATAGGGCTGGGGATGTGGCTGGGTGGTTGAGTTCCCCTGAGTTCAATCCTTAGCACCACCCCCTCCCCCCCAAAAAAGAAAATATACAAACCTAGGTGGGACTATCATTTACTTTGTAAATGGTGCTGGGCTAGACTGGCTGGCTGTGATATCATTTCGCTTAATGGTCCAAAACGCAGCCAGTTTCTTTGACCTTAGCAGTGGTATAAAGGAAGCTCAAGTACTAACATTTAAATTGTTCATTGCTGATCCTAAGTCTGAAATTATCCCAGCATTGTTTTAGGTGGAGTAGTGAAATGTGCTATCATTGTCAATGCCATCATTAGTGACTACTGAGAACTAGAACTCACGGCCTCTCTGGTGGTCAGGTTTGAAGGAATCAATGCCTTGGAGTCTCAGAATGAACTAAACAACATCCAAATTCCCTTTACTTCTGTTGTTGACTTGAAGAATAGAGTTAAAATGGTTATGGCCAACATGGCAAATAAATGGCCCCTTCCTTCTAATCCACTGGGGAAGGAAATTTTCATCCTACAGAAAGGGACAGGCCCCTTATCACTGGGAAGACAATAGTTATCCACTAGGTAAAAGAAAAAAGAAGGGAAGGGTGGAGGAGAGTTTTTAACGAGGAATGAAGGATCTCATATCTATTCTTTTCTCAGGAATATATATCTAGATAACCTAATAATTCTGATTTTACAAGTAGTCTTCATGACCATAACAACCTCTTTTTTCATGTTATGGTCTCTATCAAAGTAAACCTGTCAGTAGATCATACTTTGCTGACTTTTGGCACAATTCATATAGTCAAACAATGAGAATATAGTGAAAAATTAGAATCAGGTCATTTTAAAATTATTTTTTTATTGAGGGGGATGGGTACTGTGGCTTTACATTTCATGGCATCATGTATTTAAATGTATTAATTATAACATTGAGCCACCTGGAGTGAAGTGCCTTTGAAAGTCTGACTTTTCAGCTTTTGAAATTCCATAAAATAGATGTGTTTAGAGTACCTGTTCTTTCTTTTGTTGTTGTAGAAAGGGGTTTCTTCTATGTGAAGCATCTAGGAAACTCAACATTATGACTGCACAAGCATTAAATTCCTTCATTTCAGCAAGCATTTCTTGAGTGCCTACTACAAATAAGACTCACTTCTAGGGAGGATTCCACATATTTAGGTTCTAAAAAATAGTCCAAGGATAATATTAACTGAAGATAACTTAAAAATGTTAAATAACTAGTACTTATACATGTTCTTACTATATGCCAGGCACTATCTGAAGGACTTTACATATTAACTAAAATGACATGAGGGATTCCACTAATCTCTGACTTAATTGTTTTCCATAAATTTGAGAATAAAGGAGATCATAAATTATGTCAATGTACCGAGAAATAGTTCCCTTTTAAAATCCCTCTTTTTTCTGCTCTCTTCAGCCAGGTTTTCTTACAGCCTTTAAGGAAGGGACTAATTTAGATAGCTGGGTTATTAATATTTTTGTGGGGTTTTTTTGGTAATTTTTTACTTGTTCTTTTTAGTTACACATGAGAGTAGAATGTATTTTGACACATTATATATACATGGAGTATAACTTCCCATTTTTGTGGTTGTACATGATGTAGAGTTACACTGGTCATATATTCATATATAAATATAAGAAAATTATGTCCAATTTGGTCTACTGTCTTTCCCATTCCCATCCTTCCTCCCTTCCCTCCATCTCCCCTTGTCTAATCTGTATTAACAATTTTTAAAAGCAGAGAAGCAGCCAATGAAAACAAGGAGAACTTGGAGGCTCCAGAGCCATCAGTGGGTGAATTAATATATCATTTTATTTATAACAACTATGCTTTTTGAAACTAAAAAACATGCTTTAGTTAAATATAATAGAATCCGATTATATTTTTCCTGGTTTCTATTCTGCTCTTATCTCTTGATCAAAGTCCTTAGTGACTTGAGTTGTTCACATATGAAGGTAGACAAGTATCTTAAAATAAAAACGTGGGGGATAAGCAAGCATCCAAGAGCAAAACAGAAATTGCAACAGCAATGCCATTATCCTTTCAGCATCCTAGTTTTCAGGCAAAAGAAGTGAGTTGCAGTATCCACAAAGGCTTTTGTTGTTTTGTAATTCTCAATAAAATAGCAGAAGAACCCACTAGAAGAATGACTAGAAGCTCAATCTTAATGAAATATAACTCATAAAGTCATGGTATATTGAAAGATGAACTAAAGACATTTTCATTTATGAGTGGAGAACCTGATAAGAAATTTCTAGTACACTTCATTATTTGGGCAGTGCCATCAAAATTGTGGATAGTCTATATTCCAGTTTAAGCTGGTTTTTGTTGAAGAGGGGGAAAGGGTCCAGGAATGCTTGGAAGAGTAGCTCTGATTCAGAATCACTTGGGTAAATGTTTTCCAAATAAACATGCCAGAACATCACCTAGTTATCATGAATCAGAATCCTTGGGGGGATGGGGCCCAGGCCTGAATATCTTTTAAAAACTCCCTCAGGTGATTCTAATGCACAAAGCTGATTAAGAACTGCAAGGAGATGAGCCAAGTCCTCTAAAAGCAGCCACTGAAGCTCATTTGTTTTATATTTTATTATATTCTTACAATTAAATAATAAAATTTATATGTTGCCTCTGGCTGAACCTTCTAAACAGGCCTATTGTGGATAGACTACATTGTGGTTATTTCCTTTCTTTGCCTAAATGAAACAAGTATTACTAGCATAACACGGAGAACATTTAATGAGCACTCCACAGAGAGAAGCAAGAATGCTAGTTTCCCCAAAATACTTGCCATCCTTTATCATTAACATTTATTAGGCTGTTGTAGGCATGGTACGGCCACAAGGGACTGGGCCAATTTATTTACAAGGAAACATGATGTAGCAGACAGAAATGGGGAAAGAGTTTTATAACAAAACATTTTTTTGTTTGTTTAGAATAACAGCCAGCACTAGTAGAGCCTTTCTGCCAGGCCTTATTCAGAAAACTTCACCCAAATTATTTCATTTTGTACTCAAAGTAGCCTTAAAGGTGGATTTTATTATTATACAAGACCAACATTATAAACAGATGAGGAACCTGAAACATAAGGTTGCAAATCTAGTGTTGATGAAGGGAGCAAGATCAGGCAGTCTAACTGGGGAGCCCACATTTTAACTACATGTGATATTGTCTCAAGGCCACATTAACTGATGGATATTTGGTAAGAAGGAATGGAGGGTATAAGGTTTATTCTGGTTTTGTCTTTTACTAGATTGTTAGTCAAAATCAGTCTCAAAATCAGTGGAAATTTGGATGTATTTTGAGAATGGTAAGGAAGAGTGGATTTCACCCATGCCAAGAGACCACACACTCCTCTTCCTTTAATCCTGTTACCTTCTGTGTGCGTGTGTGTGGGTGTGTGGGTAGGGTTCCTGGGCATCCAACCCAGGGCCTCATGCATTATCACTGTGTTCCCAGCCCTCCTTTTCTCTTTTCTCTTTTTTCTTCCCCCATTCTTTTTCCTTCTCTATTGGTTAGACCATTAGTCCATAAATGCCACCCACAGAAACTGTTTAGTATTATTGGCGCTCCTCAGGTATAAATAGCCAGGGGTAGTGGGTGGAAGGACAAACACTACTTCAGGCAAAAAGGAATAATAAAAGCACAAGGTAAGAATACTCCGGATGAGAAAAGCAGAAAGAACCAGGAAGGTATGTAAGCTGAGTGGAGGGAGGGAGGTGTCCAAGTGGCTCTCCTAACAATTAGGACACCAATTAGGTTTATAGGAATGCTAGAGGGAAGGGAAGAGCCTACATATTCCAGATGACTGAGTCTAGGTTTGCAAAAGAGGTATGCGGTTACATGCAAACCACATCCATGCAAAAGTTAGAGATGTCTCTAGAGGCCAGTGAAGGTAAAAGGATGCACAGGTCTTAGACTGGGATGGACCACTACCAAATAAGACACTTGTCTTACTTCAGTCTCAATGAAATTACAAAATTATACACTGTTAGTGTGAAAGGGACCTTTGAAATAATTGAGTCATGATATTTGAAATTTAAGACAAAGAACCTTTATAAGTGGCCTTCTACTGTGAACCCAGACCTCAAAAGCAGGTCTGCTCTCAGTAAAGTTGGGGAAGGTCAGTGTTCCTCTCCTCTCCTCACTCCACTGTGTATTGTAACTACTTCTTGGGAAACCCAAATAAGGCTGGCCATTTAAAAAGCAGTGGTTTGGTCCAATTTCACTCCATTACAGAGAAGCAACTAAGGTGCAGAAAGGACAAAAGACTTGCCAAAATAAAATTCTCCTCACTTATACCCCCTTGCAGTATGTTCTCTGCTGTGTCATTCTGCCTTTAAGTTGGCCAACAGAAGGTTAGGTGCAGGGGTGCACATCTGTAATCTTAGTGATTTGAAAGGCTGAAGCAGAAGGATCCCAAGTTCAAGGCCAACCTCAGTAACTTAGTCAGACCCTGTCTCAAAATTAAAAAATAAAAGTTGACTGGGGATGTATCTCAGTGGTAAAGCACCTCTGGGTTCAATCTCCGGTGCCAAACAATAATAACAACAGAAAACAAACAAAAAACCCCCCAAAAGCAAATAGAATAAGTCAACCCATATATACTGAGCACTATCAACGTTCAGGACTTGATCCTGGATGCTGTAGGGTAGGGTACAAAGTATAAGCTGTGGCCTTCAAAGTGTTTATAGCTTAATTAGGGAAAACTAAATAACAATGTGAAAGTAAAACAGCAGAAAGAGACTGGGAGGTGGTGGTTTCTCTTCTCTGAGGATTGGTTTGCTTGCTTTGTTTCCACAATGGGAGTTTCTTGAGCACACCTGGAGTTGCTTTACCTTTCACCTATAAGTGCAAACATGCCCAGTTGTTACCTCAGATCTGACCCAAGCAGTAGGATTTAAAATCCCCACAAGAGGGCTGGGAATGTAGCTCAATTGGGAGGGTGCTTGTCTTCCATGTATAAGGCCCTGGGTTCAATCCTTAGCACCCCACACAAACAAAAATCCTTATAGGAAACTTCCTTATGCCAAGTTGCCAAGTCTCAGGTTGCTTAGCTAGGTTTTTACAAGAGCTTCCTGCTTCATATTATTATTATTTCGGAGCCCACACTATGCCAACTTAATTTCTCTGAGAAGTGAAATTCTACTTTGCTTTTTGAAGGGTAGGGTACAAAGTATAAGCTGTGGCCTTCAAAGTGTTTATAGCTTAAGAATTCTCTTAAGGAGTGGACTTTATTCTTAACTGAGTCCTGAGACTTTTTATCTGAAGATGCTTGCTGGAAATTCCAAGAATTACCTGTTGTTGAATATTTTGTTTTGTGTGGTCACTTGTGTTGAGATGACTCTGCTACTGTATGCTGCTTTCATGCCACAAGTCTTCATGCTCTTTGGACATAGTGTTTCCTGGCAATACCCCAATCCCAATGGACAGATGTCTAGTTCTACAAGTACTTCAGAATCTTCCCTTTGGGTTTCAGTGGATGGTGCAGACAGTGGCTGAAGAGCTTGGCTGTTCTAGCTGATGGTCTCTCCTGGTCTTAGCAGCTATTGAACTGACTGAACATACTGTGTCCCTATTTGGGTGCATATATACCTTTCAGGCTTTATTTTGTTATGGGCTGATTTGAAAGTTAAGTCAGGCTGACCCCATTCTGCTCAGACATTTCAACTTTTGCAGAAGCTGGCCCCCCTTCCTGTAAGAGCCAAGTCTCATAAAAGCTGACACCCCCACCCACTTGTACCCTGACCACAATGTCTTTAAACTATGGAGCTTGTGCTAGCTTACTTCCTGAGTAGGTACAAGAGGTGCAAATTTCTGAGCACATACTTGTGACTATACTTGCCTTTCCCGCCCCCCCCTCCTTTGTGGTTTTTCTGTTTTTAAATGGCCCTTCCATTTGCATTCAGTGCCTTGAACTGCAGAACTGTCTGCTTTCCGTTCCCTTGTCCCTGGCCAGAATAAATCCTTTGTCTTTATTTCAAAAAGACCTGAAGTTTTATTTGGGATTTTGGAATAGCACCTTAACAATTTCTAGTAAGGAATTCAAGATTTTGTCTTGATAACCTAATTTGCAATGAACAAAAGCTGTGGCTCTGGTGTCTAGAAAAGAAGTTTCCACAAGAGAACGCTGTTCAACAGCTTTATAGCTACCTCCTCACCAAGGAAGACTGACTCCTGAAGACCCAGCATTCCAGACATGCTGTCATGGTGTGACCTACTTCACTGAGAGTTGGACAGGTGGAGGAGCTACAGAGTTCTGTCTAGTTATTTGGGTGGACATGTCTATTTTTAGGGCCTAGAATCTAGTAGCAGATTATCCTCTAGCAACTGACTAGAGGATAGTTAGGCTCAAAGTCTTTTGGCTGGGTAGAGAGTGGGGGGTTAAGAAACTTGCTGTGGAACAACCTCCATTCAGTGCCTCTGTGATAGCATTTATGGACAAATGCTGACAAAGTTTTAGGGAGAGGCCAGTGATGGTATGAGAAGCAATAAATTAACTTTTAAATTCTAAGCCAGAGATCTTTCTCCAATGGAGACTGTATCATGGAAAAAACCTCAAGCCACAAGTGTTTGCTGTCAGGGGCTAGAAGGAAATTCTCCTTCAGAGAATAGCCTGACAGTTACAAGAAACAGCCCCCTGGGAGACATCCTGCCTGGGAGACATCCTGCAGCTACCTATCTTCCTGAAACATCCTTCGGTTATCAGGATCATCAGACATCCTGCAGCTGGCAGTTTTACCACCCACATCCAGCAACTGCTGATTAGAGAGCTTCCCCATCCCCAGCATATAAATACCCCTGTGTGAACAATAAAAGTTTGCAGCTTGATCAGAACTCCTCTCTTGCTGTCATCCCTCTGTCTCTTGTCCCTTCATTCCTCCCCACCTAGTTTCGCTGCCCACATTGATGTGTTCTGCCGGTCCGGACAGTTTGCAGCAGACCCCTGTAACTGTGGCAGTCTGAGACATCTAGCCACATGCCCGGTGTACCAAGGGTGGAGATAGCTCTGCTCCATACTTAAGGTCTGCTCTGGTTTTCTCTGTGTCATCCACTTCTAGCCCTTAAACAGACTTGAAGCTCTGACTTCTTGGCCAATGATAGGTATGGAGATTACCTTGTTTGGAGGGATAGGACTGGCATTTTTCTTTTTTCCTCTTTCCACATTTTTTTATTGGTACATTATAGTTGCACATGCCCTCTTCCAATAGGACTTGGTCTTTTCCAGCCTTGACTATGTCTTTAGTGCTGTTGGTTGGAGACTAAATCTCCAGGTCCATGTTGGCACTTGCTTCTCAGATGTGTTCTATTCTTAGTACTATTTACTTGGCTTGGAATATTTCAACTCTAACTTTGTACACCTGACAGCTGGGTCTTTGCAGACTGTCACTCCATAGTCTCTGGTCTTTCAATGTGGAGACCAGTGTTCTATCACTAATGAGCAACACTCTCAGCTTCCCCTTGATGTTTCAGGAGCTACTGGTATTCTGTCCAGGTGTTTCATGGCCTGAGGGCCTAGACCACAATGATGAAAGTCAGAAGCCCAAATCTTTCGGATTTCCTTGAGGATCTCTTGTCCCATTTGCACTGTCTCTGTGGGGCACTCTGATGTGGCATGCCTGTCATCATCAACCTCTGGACAAGTTATATGGCAAGGAAGGAGGCCAAGCCTGACCAATAAGGAGACTATTATCTTGGAACCTGATATTAAAGAGGACTATTTGGACCTATCAGTACTTCTCTATAGCTCTTCTGTGTATCTCATGCTGATCACTATCTCCTATAATAAAAATTAAAAAAAGGTGACTGATTCTTATTTAATCCTGGGCTCTGAATCAGATTAACAATCCAATAAATACCTGTTAGTCTCAACCTGAAAAACATGGCCAACAGAAATCATACTCCTAAAGTACAATTGCCCTCAGGAAATGTAAATGGATCTCTCAGATCTAAGTGTTTTTGTTTGGAACACCAAAGGTTCTCTTCATCAGTACAGTTTGGCCCCATTTCACTACTTTCAAAGTCCTTAGGTATTTAAGCCTCCTATCACCATCCCTGTTTTGAATTTTTCCAGAAAAAATAAGGGCAGTTCTAGACAGTCCGGAGACCAAGCCATGTTTTACAAAGCAGCACAACCAGGAAAGTAAGGCATTGTACTAGAAGCGAAATTCTTACTGTAGGATCTCTCCTTCTTCTGGTATTAGGTCTGATTTCCCCTCACTGTCAATCACCTCTTCAAGATATTGGGGAAATCTTCATTGACCTTTTTTAAATTGGTGAATTATAATTATAGATAATAGTCGGCTTTATTGTGAAGTATTTGTACCTGTACACATGTTTTGGTCATTGATCTTCTTTAATCTGATTGGTTAGTTCCTCCTTTCATTCCTCATCACTACTTACTTTAACAGTTATTTGGCAAGGAAGGAGGCAAGATCTACACCATCAGATTTTTATCTGCTCTCAGCCATACCTAATATGGGCCAAGAAACTGAATTCCCCCAAATACGTCATCATTATTTGGGATTACCAATACAGTTCCTAGGTGGGACTTCTGTTCTCCCAGGAGGCCTGCCCTGTGCTCCCACCACTACTTTAATAATTGGCATGAACCAGAGGTCTTGCCCAGATTGTCAGCCCTGGAAACATTTTCAGTCCAGTCAGATTTATGTCTTGCTTTGTTTGGGGACTTGTAGCTTAAATCCTAGTCCATTTTCCTGCTTTTTATTTCGGTGGTTCCCTGCCTCTGATACTTGTAGTTGACTTCTCTTGTTATTAATTGGGATAAAATTGGAGAGATCTTTTATTACTGTGGCTTAGCAACATCAGCTAAAAGACTTAACCCTTGATTGTGGGTTAAGGAGACTTCTCTCTGCACTCTGAACAGAAGCCTGGATCACTTCGTGGAAATGGATTCTTCTAAAGACCTCCTACCAGCCAGAAGCAGAGCTCTTGAGAAGAAATCTTTATTTTCCAGTACTGACATTTGCCTCAGGATTCCAGTCTCCCTACAGACATTCCTGCTTCTATTGCTGCCATCTCCTGGTAGAAGATGATGGCTACATTAAAACAAAAACAAAATAACAAAACTGGGCTAGCAACTTCCTGTTTTCTTTAGGCTGTAGATCCCTATGTTTTTAACAATTTGCAACTAAGACATTAAGAATTCTCAGCCAAGTCTTGTGTAACTACTCTATCTTATCCCAATCTTCTTGGGTTTAGAATAGAACCAATTAATGTGAAGTTACTGCTGCCATACATTTCTGTTAATTTTATTGAAAGAACATTAAAAATGGAGGAATTTGTAATACAGAGAAAGACATAAGGAATAAATCAGATAGCTCGGTTTGATGGTGCAAGCCTGTACCCTGCTCTGGATGGGATGGGAGTGCTCTGAGCCAGGAGGATTGAAAGCTCAAAGCCAGCCTCAGCAACTTAGTGAGCCCCTATTTCAAAAAAAAAATAATAAAATAAAAAAATAAATAAAAAGGGCTGGGGATGTGGCTCAGTAGTTAAGTGTCCCTAGGTTCAATCCCTGGTATCAGAAAAAGAAATCAGATACTCAGAAATCCCAAATGATGACATACATTAAAAACACGTGTTAACATAGGTCATGGTCTTCTGATACTACCAGCTCAATAGTTCAACTTTTCAAAACTTCATTTCAAATAATTCTTGAAAGTAATCTATTTTTAATTTGGTACATGTCTTGGCCTATTTTTGCTACTATAACAAAACACCTTATGCATTATCTAGTCTAAGCAATAGAAGCTATTTTGTATATTTCTGGAAGCTGGGAATTCCAAGATCAAGGCACTAGCAGATTCAATCTCCACTGAGGCCCTATTCTTCATGAATGGCACTTTCTTTGTGTGTCCCATGTGCTGAAGGATGGAAGGGCAAACACACTTCTTCCATCCTCTATTATTAAGGGCACTAATCCCTTTTAATCTCTTCCTAAAATTCACCATCTCTTAATAATATCAGGAATTAAATTTCAAAATGAATTAATTAATAAGGATGGGGGAGGAATGTCACCATTTAGATTACAGCCATCTGTTAAATTTCATGAAGAAATAGTAATTAATTATTCTTCATCCTGAGGAAGTCAACAAACTTTCCTGGAAATATTGAAAAGTTAAATTCCAGATCTGGTAAACTGACTTGACTACATGATTCCATAAGACTTATTTTAAATAGGTGACAAAATGAGGCTATCCGATCTTATGTTTGACTTGGACATCTGAGACAAGAGACTAAAACAATGCTCTTTTTTTTAATAATATAGCACATAAACTTTCAATTAAAATTCTGTATTCGCTAGCTTCTTTGAAAGTTTCAAAGTTACACTATGTAAATTTTTCTTGTATGTGCTTGCCTAACAGATGAACTCACTTCAACAAGACACTTATCATATTGGTCATGTCTATATTTGTCTCATTACACTTGTATAAACCTCAAAATATAAAAAAGATATATCTTCTCATAATGATGTCTGTCCCTCAGCAATAGTGCACGAGGTCAGTCAAAAGAAGTAACTTTGAATTGTATCGTGGCTTCATCACTATCTGATCTTGGGAGAGTTGCTTAACCTCTCTGAACCTCAGATTTCATTTATAAAATTGGGAGAATTAGACTTTTGAGTTCTTTTTTGAAAAAAAAGAATTCAGTAATAGTGTATATTCATTATTTCGTACTTTCTACTTCAATAAAAGTTAGCTGTAGCAAAAGAGGTATGTGTTCTATAAACTGCACCCCTTTATTCATAAATAAAAATACACATAAATGTAAGGCACTCTTAAAAATATCTCCTACTTATATAATCTTAGTTGCTACATGTGCAAAATGGGATATGGTAATGCCAATAATTAGAATTATTTTGAGACATAATTTCATGGATTCTTAAAATTTTTCTGTTTTGGGATCATCAAAATTCTTTGTCCTTTGTACCTTAAGGAATTAAAATATTCTAACTGAAATGAAAATTCCAAATAATAGAAATCTGGCAGCTGGTCACCTTTGGGAAGGTTGTTAGACATTTATCTGTATTAATGAATAATGTACAGTGTTTTTCTTCAATGGTTGTACATTTATAATAGAAGCAGGCCTTTTTGATAAACATGAAAATTACTAGACTCCAGTCCCAGAAATTCTGGAGTACATACTATAATTCATTGATGTTCAAAGAAACTATTAACATCTATATTTGTTCTCAATTTCCTCATTATAGCTTGTCTGGTCATAAATTACATTTTCAGGGGCCAGAGATGTAGCTCAGTCTAAGCACTTGCCTAGTAAATACTAAGCCCTAGGTTTGATCCACAGCACCAAGAAAACAAACAAAATTACATTTTCAGGACTGGGGATGTGGTTCAAGCGGTAGCGCACTCGCCTGGCATGCGTGCAGCCCGGGTTCGATCCTCAGCACCACATACAAACAAAGATGTTGTGTCCGCCAAAAACTAAAAAATGAATATTAAAAAATTCTCTCTTAAAAAAAAACCAACTACATTTTCAATAAGTACTCCAGTGATTTAGTGAGGCAAGTAGTCTAACAACCACCCTCTGAGAAACATGCCCTAGTGCAGTGGCCTCTGAGGGTAAGTATGTATAACTTAGAGGATCTGGAAGATTATATTGGAAATTCTATTAATATTTCTTATCTAAACAAAATTTCCATTGACACTTTATAGACTAGAGTCTTCATTAGGTCTGAAAGTCTGATTGTCATGAACTCTGAGAGATGCTGTCAAAGAAAAGCAGAGGGGTGCTCACAGGCAGGGGAACTGCCTCTGACACCTCCCTCTTTTGATTTAAGCAAGACATGATTTTTTTTTTGGTCTGGTAAATGGATGAAATAATGCAAAACTACTTTTGCAAAATGGACAAATGGGTTAAAAAGCTCCAAACTCCTTACAGTGAAGTGAATAAAGACAATAATTCAAGCCCAAGTAACCAGTACAAAGTGGTAAAATGATGCTCTAGTATGGGAGCTTAGTTAGTCATAATGCAAGCAAAAGCCAAGACCATCTAATCAGATCTCACAGAGTTGACTCTCCAAATTAGAAATGATTGAAAAAGCTATGTGAAATACAAATTTATACCCAGTATAGATAATGATGCAGCTTGCACTTTTGGGGCAAGTATCTTTGGGTCTTAGGATTAAGCATAGCATGAAGCCATCAAAGTAGCAAGACACTTTAAAATGAAGTATTTATAAATTCTTAAGAGATTTTTTTTTCTTATAGAGTGAAGGGGAAATATTTATTATTTTATTGAAACCTTTAAAAATCCACAAAATCTATTCCTCTAGCCATCCCCAAAGATTTTCCCTCACTTTAAATTGCCTACTATTTCCTTATTCTCTTCTACTTGAAAAATATGTTGCAGGAAAAAAAAAATCTGCAGTGTAAATAGGTCTTCAGACTTAAGAATAACAAACTATTTTTGAGAGGGTAATGCTTCACAGCTTAAATTTTATGTTTTGCAAGTGACCAAGATATAATCCTTCAAGATGAGTTTTATGTTTTGTATTACAGATTAAAGTTTGGTTTCATTTCTTCTTCCTTTTTTTTTTTTTTTTTGGAGTGTGGAGGGTGGGTGCCAAGAAGGTTACTTTTTGCCTCTAATTACTGCACCAGGAATACTTTCACCATCTGACTTATAAAACTGCTAACTTTTCATTGAATTTTTATTACCATAGCATGAATAATGCATTTAGTTCTGAAATGTCACAGTGAACATCAAATGGTTTTACATAATGCATTCTTGCAGGAGTTTCAAGAAGCTAGCAATCCTGGGAAAGAGTACTGAAGACACAATCTTGGAAAGGAAACTTGATACAAATTTGTCATTTACCCAGGAGGGAAAAATAAGTAGCAGAAGAGTAAGTGGAGAGGAAAGACTGTGGAATACAAGTTTTTTTTTTTTTAACCAAAAATAAGGGAATAAAAGCAAAACATGTACACTTGCTTCCGGGGACACGTGGAAGAAAAACCTCAGGGAGAAAGAAGCAAATATGGGAGCAGGGTGGGTAGGGAGAGGAAGGGGAAGAGAGGTTAGAAACTTCATAAATACAAGAATTAAGTCCGCATTTAATACCTTGAAAAAGACTGAAATTGAATTTGAAAATATAGAAAAACCGAATAATAGTTTGGAACCACAGTATGTGTAGAGACTATGAGAGCCATTTTCAATTTTTTTCTGATTGATGGATCTGGAAGAAGAATGCAACAAGATGCTGTATTAATTGATGAAAATGCTCATACATCTTTTAGGTTTTGAGACAGACTATATTATGAAAACCTGACCAGAAATAAGTGGTAAACCCCCATGTCTCCCTAACAGAATTCTAATAGAACTCTCTATATATTTTTAATTTTTTTGTAGATGGACACTACATCTTTATTTTATTCACTTATTTTTATGTAGTGCTGAGGATCAAACCCAGTGTCTCACATATACTAGGCAAGTGCTCTACCACCATGTCACAAACCCAGCCCAGAACTCTATATTTTTTAAAGCTGGGCCCCAATATTGCCACAGTGCCACACCCTAGGTAGAGCCTCCATCCTGTGGTGGAAAGTGGTTAGAAGAGACCCCCCAATACACCAACCTCACTGCAGCCACTAGAACTTAGCTCCACCAACAGGTAGCTGGGGCAGCATGAGAAATGCTTATGTTGGACTCACTTTTTGATTCCTCTTCTCATTGGTTTTTATATATTCTTCCTTTAAAACATCTCTCAAGTTAATCTCTTTCTTTAAAAACAAAACAAAACAACAACAACAAAACAACCAAAAAACCTGGAAACCACTGTCCTACTTTTTTCCCCACAAAGCATAGTGTATCAAGGTCTTTTGATCTCAGGGAAGCTTCATCATAGCCCTATAGAAGAAATCCCATGATTGGCCTTAAAGCAATCATGGTAATTCTACTCCCCTTACCTAGGGATTGATCTGGGGTAAGCATATGTATTAATTTTCTATTGCTGCTATAAAAAATTACCACAAATTTAACAGTTAAACACAAATTTATTATTTTTCAGTACTGTAGGTCAGATGTAAGGGGTATTAGTTTAGATGATTTCCCTGCTCTGAGTTTCATGAAGATAAAATAAAGATGCCAGCTGGCTAGGTTTTTATCAAGATGCCATGGGAGGGATCTGCTCCCCAACTTATTTAGGTTGTTGGCACAATCCATTTCCTTGTAATTATATGATGAGATCATCTTTCCTTTTTTTGGCTATTAGCTGGGTACAGCTCCTAGCTCATCTGAGGCCTCTCTTCAGTCCTTGCACAAAGACCCTTGTATCTCAGCAACAGTGTTGACATCTTCAAACTTAGCATCATTCTGTTTAAGAAATTATTTGGTTTCTTTGGACCCTTGCATAATCTAAGATGATCTATATTAGCAAAGTCTGCAAACTTAATTATATCTGCATATTTACAGGTTGCAAGAATTAGAGTGTAGATGCTGATGGGGCCCATAATTCTGCCTTCCATATTATACAACTTGTACACAGTTAAAAAATAAACAAAACAACAATAACAAGGGGAAGTCCATTGGAAGCTTCATTTCCTGGATCAAAAATGAAAAGGAGGAGACACTGCTACTTTTTTTCAGTTACAGGTGCTAGTATACTGGGAGACATTAAGACTTAGAATAAAATGTCAATACACCAAGGGTGGTGAAGCAGGGGATTAGAAAGTAGTTGGATTTTTTATGACATTTTTGAGCAGCAAAACCAATGACAGTGACTACCTTTGGGTAGCTTCTAATTTGGAGAAAAACAACTGTTCAATAAGACCAGTTTTCTGTTACTGGCAACTAAACACTCACCTAGCATGTGCGGGACCCTGTGTTCAGTACCACATAAAAGTAAATGAATGGAATAAAGGTATATGTCCAACCACAACTAAAAAAATAAATATTAAAAAAAGCAATTCCAAATGATGTTGTTCTTCTCCTTAATTTCTGGAACTCTTACTTTTTATTGCTTTAATAGTGTGGGCTAATCTGATTAAATTCATTTATGTTACCATGCATAGTAAATATCCTCAGTGGTGGGTTCAATCACAACTTTACCTTGAGAATGTGCTCTCAATTAGAAAAGGGTCCAGGGTTGGCAAATTATGGTCCACTGGCCAGGTGCTGTGGCATAGTTAGAGTAACTAAGAAAATTTTTACATTTTTTAAAGGTTTGTTTAAAAAAAGGAATATGTGGCCAGAAAGCTGAAAAGATTTATTATCTTGTCCTTTGTAGAAAAATCTTGCCAAACCCTGCAGTTGCACAGGGGACCTATCTCATGAAGTTGAGATTAGGATTTTACTAAGGAAAGAATCATTGTCAGTATTTAATACCTTTGAAAAATTATTATAGATCACCACATTAATTTTGGTACAGGTTAAGATGTATTCTATCTTTAAATTAGATTCCTTTTCAGTTTATTAAATTCCTATTATTACAAGACTATGAAAGACATTGGGGTTATGTAGTGAATAAAAAAGGGTCTCATTGTAGTTGCAAATTGCTTAGGGAGAAATGGTTTGAGCAATATTCCAAAGAAAAGATAAGGGTATGCATACAAAAGATTGCATACAATTTTTTTTTCCAGTACTGGGGATCAACCTCAGTGTCTTGCACATGCTAGGTAAGGACTCACTCTGCCACAGAACTTCTTCCCCAGTCCTTAAAATTTTTTGAGCAGCAAAACCAATGACAGTTCACCTTTTTCTATAGATCTTCAGGCAGGAATGAAGAGTAGATAGTTAGAAATGTGGGCCTAAACCTCAGGAGCAGAAGAGGAGAAATGAACAACCATCCAACAGCTACTCTATATGTTTCATTTTATTACATCAATCCTCAAAGTTAAAATATTTTGCAGTTTCTACTTCAGGTCATACTCCAATGCCCATATTATTTTCATTAAATTGCTTCTTAAAGGGAAGTCAGAACTAAAGGAAAATAGGGAATGATTCACAAAAAGTCTGGGGAGGGCTGTCAGGGAGAGACTATGGAATAAGAGGTAAAGGTCAAACACAAAACCTAAGGGATTGCCTGTGTTTAATTATGGGTGGAAAGGTAGTAGAAATCTCTGAAAAAAGTGATCCAAATGTATAAAGATAACTAAATGAGACTTCATGGAGACTTGGAAATGCAAAAGTTTTAAAAGCTCAATACCTTCAAGTACAACACATACAGAGAAGAAGTCATTTAATTTGGCCAATAGGAGAAAAGGGGATATCTTACAGTGTCCTTCAATTTTGTAGCAACTGGTCACATGTAAATTAATTGAAGCTAAATAAAAATTTAGAGATTCAAAATTCAATACCTTACCTATCTGTCCACATTTGAAATGCTCAAAATCCAGATGTGGCTAGTATCTACCACATTGGACAACTCAGGTTATAAAAAATTTCCATCACTGCAGAAATTTTGATTGGGATATGTTTGCAAAATATCAGAAGCAAGATTGAAATGGGGGAGATTGAACATGTTTATCTTCACACTAAAACTTGATTTGACCTCTCCAGCTTGCACTTGCCTTTTCCTCTTATGTTCTGGTCTCAATCTTCCTTTCCTGGACTATTGCAAGGCTGCTTGTCTGCCTCCCAACCTGTTTTCTCCTTCTAACTTCCTGCCAAGGTCAATGCTTGGCACCAGAATCACGAGCCACCACACAGCTTTGTAGATTCAAACAGCAATTCTTTATTCCAGCTCTCACACCACCTCCACACAGGTCCAGGGGCAAACTCGTTCTGCCGTCTCCCGCACAATTCACCTACTCCACGAGGCTCTCTCCAAATCCCATTTTAATCTCACGAGAACTCAACGGGAACAAGCAACAGGAACACCCTAATCCCAGCAATAATCTTCAATCTCCAACTTCCCTAAAACCCATTATCTTAAACTGGCAACGCCTTAAACTCAAGGAGCCGGTTACTTCCTCAAACCTGATCAGCTCTAAACCTGGATCCGCCTTGGTCCTTGAGCAAGGTCACCTTATTAAAGCATGCATGCAATGTCCCATCGAATGTCCTCTAAGCAGCATGGGGTACGCTTGGCAAGGAAATTTCGATGAGTCATTCCTACTTGGTAATGGCCCTCAGCAACTTCCTTTTCTCAAAATAAATCATTTCTCCACTCAACAATAATTTCTTTTCAGTGCCACTTTCCCTGGCTATTCACAGTCTGCTGTAGTGGAGCGCTGCTGGCCTACCGGACCACGCTACAGGAAGGCGGCTGAGTGTCTCAAAACTTGAACTCACAGCTCATAATACAATGCTGAGAGAATGATCATGGTGCATTGTATCACATTTAACATTAGAATAGAAACCATCGCTGATCATTGCACTTTCCTGTCTTTTCTCACCTATTGTCAACCCTTTTTTTTTGGTGGTGGGGGTACCAGGGATTGATTCCAGGGATACATAACCATTGAGCTATATCTCCAGTCCTTTTTGTATTTTATTTTGACACAGGGTCTTGCTAAGTTGCTTAGGACCTCACTAAGTTGCTGAGGTTGGCTTTTTTTTTTTTTTTTTTAAATATTTTTGTAGTTGTTGATGGATACTATACCCTTATTTATTTTTATGTGTTGCTGAGATGGAACCCAGTGCCTCATAAGTGCTAGGCAAGTACTCCACCACTGAGCCACAACCCCAGCCCACTCCCTCACCCTCACCCTCCAGGTTGGCTGGGGATCTCCCTGCCTCAGTCTCTGGAGCCGCTGGGATTACAGGTGTGGGCCCCACTCAGGACCAAACATTTTTTTCTTTCCCTTTGCCGCTGTTGTGTCTCAGTTAAAATTCCGGTACATTTCTGTTTACCACTGCAACAACTGTCTTAATTCTAGTCTCTTCTTTCACTTTCCACAAGGAGATCTGGTCATACCATTCCACTTCTCTAAGCTTTCCTCCCTTAGGCAAACAGGATATAATATCGTTAAGTTTTCTAATAATTTGGGGTCACCCCACCTTTCCTATCTTGACTTCTTTAACACATCTTTTTATTACTCTGCAGGTACTCACCATTCCCCTGGAGCTTTCATGCAATCTCACCCTTTCCCTCCCGCCCACGTGATGCCATCTTTCATACCCCAAGATCTTCTCAAACCTCTAATAAGATTCAGGACTAAAGTAGCACAAAGAGCCCAAGCTGAGGGAGGCTATTATTGATGGAGTAGAAGGACACGATCGTGTGACCTTGTCCTTTTGGGAAGGGACCCATAAAAATAAGCGGCACGTTCAACCACAACTATTCATCCGAAAAAGAACAAAATCTTCACTGTTAGGGTCAGCCGCTGACCAACAAAGACGTTTGGGTCAACGCTCCCTGGGGCTTTGGGAGCGAGGGGGATTGTGGGAACGCTGTTCGCGCCCCGCTGGCTCATGGGAAATGTAGTGCCGTGTTCTCCAACATGGCCGCGCCCAGGTACGGTGGTGTGCGAAGGCCTCTTACGGCTCTCTGGGGCTAGGTGGAAAGGCTGGCGAGGGAGCGAGCAGCAAAGTAGCGAGAACCCCGCCTGAGCAGAAGCGGAGGTGTGGGGCACTTCTTGCTGGCAGGCACGAAGGGCTGTATGTCCTCATTTTCTCTTGTCGGACTTTTTCGTTCTTCTTTGTTAGGTCGCTGGCCTGGGGCTGGAAAGCTCGAAAGAAGGAAGATCTAGGCGGCGCTCCCCTTGTAGTTTGTGGGCTGTACTGTGTCTGTGCGTTGGGTGATCCACTTAAGGTTGAAGGTGCACGTGTTTGTGTTTGGTACGATTGCTCACGTGGTGCCTGTATCACTCCGTTTTTGGGGTCGGGCAGGCACTTGTCACCCAGGGCATGTTAGTATGGCTCTTGTAGGGCTTTTCTGACCAGTGTCAACTCAGTGAAGCAGAGAGCTTGTTGATGGCCTGATTTCCCACGGAGCTGTCTTCCTGTACTTTTGTTTAGCCATCCCTGTGCCCCTTGCATGTGGTGGTGTCACCCTGTGGTTTTGAATGATTTCATTGGACATTTATTGCTAGCCATATGCCAGGCACCCAGTCTGTTCCCTTAAGTAGATGACAGCCTTCTGAGAGCCCAACTCACAAACAGGTAACTATAATACAATGTGAGAACTCCAGAGATAGAGGTATACACTGTGCTAATGAAAACGTTGAAGAAGGCCACCAAAATCAGAATTCTGGGGGAGGAGAGGCTTAGGAACTAAGATGGCAATTTCTATTTAGTTATTTTTTAAAAAGTTTAATGAGTAGCTACTGGGTATTAGATCTTGTTTAGGTGTTGAGTGCTACATGGTGACTAAAAACAGACAAAATCCTTACCTTACAGAGTAGAGATTCCATTAAGTTGTAGGAGAAAAAATAAACACATTAATGAATACACAGACATTTAGAAAGTACTTGAGTACTTCTAAGGTACTTTTGAGTATTCAAAGGGTTAAAAGGGGACGATATGATAAGTGATAGGGGAATTTTTCCTAGTTGTTTAAAATCTTTATTTTCAAATAGGAAATGCATTTGAATAGCCACTAAATTCAAGTCATGAAAGAGGAAAATTCTCATTTCTGGATTCATCTTACCATTTTCCATTCCTGGAGACAACCCATGTCATACCAATTTCTTGTGTGTTCTAAAGATTTATATGTATACTCTGTATACTTGTGCTATCTTTAAAATCAGGCCTCATTTGATAGGAATTTAGGGTCTTTCTACTTATTGTTATTTAAAAATTTTTGTTGTTGTTGTAGATGGACACAATACCTTTATTTTGTTTATTTTTATGTAGTCCTGAGGATAGAACCCAGTGCCTCACATATGTAAGGAAAGAGCTCTACCAATGAGCTACAACCCCAGTCCCTACTCATGGTTATTAATGCAGGACTACACAAGCACAGGAACATTTGTTTTGCCTCTACTACTCTGTTCAAAATAAGCTCTGTATTGTTTAAGAAGGGCATGGACATAGATACTACAATTGCCACTTGGGGTGGTATTCAGTAGGGTATATTGAGGGTTAAACTACCTAGCAAGCAAGTTGCAAAGCATGCATATTCTTTAGGCTCTTTTATCCTACAGAGAATATCCTCAGGCTGGGGAGGCTCAACTGGGCCCAGCATGGCTAGTATCCTACTAAATAGTGACTTTACTCCTATAATATGCCAAGGTGCAACCGAGAATCTGTGCAATAATGGAAAACTCCCTGGCTAGGGAAGTGGCCTTGATGAAAAGGAGGTACCTTTATGCTTCAACAGCTGACATCCTGTTATTGTTGAATAGACAGTTCTGCTGGGCCATTGCATTGCCAAGCCACAGGAATGGAAGTGGGAGACCAGCTTCCAAGGCTATCTGGATTTGTCTTTCTTTACATGCAAAAATATAGCATGATTGAGGGAGGGAGAAAATAGAAGAGATGACCAAAAGGTGGTGTGAGGCTCCATCTGCTGGTGTTGGACTCTTAGTGGCAAACTTTAAAAAAAAATGTATTCAGCATCTTTTCTTTTTCATTTCTTCCATTCTTATGTGAAACATCAAGAAAAAAATTTGTAGTATACTCACTATTTGTTTTCCATGACATACTACAAAGTTGCTCTTAGAAAGATGGAGAATTTAGAATGGAATGACTGTAAAATAGTCTTTTGAAAGCCCTCAACTGTTCTTTGTTTTGTTAAACCATTCTGATATGGCTCGAAAGAAAATTAACAGTAATGTAGTAACAGATAAATTTAATCCTAAAAAAGTTGTGAGAGGCACTACTATTATTATCCTTATTCATATTTACGGAAACTGAAGCACAGATATATGTAACTAACTCAGGATCATTCAGCTAGTTGGACTCCTAAACACTGCACTGAAGAAGGGTCTAGGGTATCTAGGGAAAATATGACTTAATTCCTCAAAGAGCTCATAGTCTAGTGGAAGGGGACAGATATTAGAACAAATAATTTGAGCAATGTTACAAATATCCAGTCATTTATTCTCTTCCTCTCTAATGATTACTCCTCAGGTTGTCCAACCTTAGTGGTCTTCTTAGGAGCTACTTAGTATTGTCAACTGCTAGGCAGACATTGAGACTGTTTCTCACCAATGCCTTAAACATATCCTAAATCTGACTCATTACTTTCCTCCTCAAGTGGCCCTTCCCAACCTTCCTCTTGACTTTGCGGTTTTGAAATGACATCACTAGTCTCTCATTCACTCAGTCTGTGTCCTATTAGTATACCATCTTTTATTCCTTTCTTCCTCACATCTGAGTGGCAATCAAGGTGTACTGATTCTACCTGAAAAGATTTTTTTTTTTTTTTTTGCATTTCAGCAACAATATTTCTTTTTTTTTTTCTTTTTTTTTTTTTATTGTTGGTCGTTCAAAACATTACACAGTTCTTAATACATCATCTTTCACAGTTTGATTCAAGTGGGTTATGAACTCCCAACTTTACCCCGTATACAGATTGCTGTTTCACATCAGTTACACTTCCATTGATTGACATATTGCCTTTCTAGTGTCTGATGTATTCTGCTGTCTGTCCTATTCTCTACTATCCCCCCTCCCCTCCCCTCCCCTCCCCTCCCCTTTTCTCATCCCTGTTTAATGTAAATCTTCTTCTCAAGCTCTTCGTCCTTACCCTGTCCTTGTTTACTCCCCTTATATCAAAGGGGTCATTTGGTATTTGTTTTTTAACGATTGACTAGCTTCACTTAGCATAATCTGCTCTAATGCCATCCATTTCCCTCCAAATTCTATGATTTTGTCGTTCCTTAATGCAGAGTAATACTCCATTGTGTATAAATGCCACATTTTTTTTATCCATTCATCTATTGAAGAGCATCTAGGCTGATTCCATAATCTTGCTATAGTGAATTGTGCTGCTATGAACATCGTTGTACTGAAAAGATTTTTACTCTTCCTCTTTCCCCTCTCATTTCCTTTCTTTCTGTACCTCCATTGTAGACCAGGCCAACATTTCTACTTGCCAAGCTGGGTTATTACATATTTTCTCATCTCTCATCTCCCTAGTATGCTGTCTAACCAGCCTATCTTACTGGTTTTCCTTCCTATCACATGTGCCCTGTGTACTAGGAAGCTGGAGAGCTGACATTTCAACAGACTTGGTGTTTTTTTTTTTTTGTATACTTAAAGACTAGTAATGAGAGTTTCTACTGTTAGCCATTTTTAAATATAATTTTACTTAACCCCCTAAATTTAGAAGTGTGCAGAGTGGAACTATAGGGCCAGCAAACATCTCTACATCTCTGCTCAAAAAACATTATGCCTATATCACACTGTCTTTGCCAGACTCTTTTCTGTTTTAGTTTCTGTTCTTTACCACCTCACTAAATATTTTCTTCTTCATATGACTCTATAATGTTCTTATCCTCTAGTACTGAGAATGGAACCCTTTCTGGTTTGAAGTTTTCCCAACTTCAGTTAACACTGATCTTATGTTTTTGGATCTAATTCATGTCACACTTAATGACTGTACGATTAGCACTTACAGATGTGTCATATGATTTCATTGTTTAGCATTTGCCTTGTCGAACTTAAACTTTTTGAAAGCACATGGTATGTATTATAGTTGTATGCTGCAGGGTGAGACTATAATAGGAATATGTGTATTCATACATTTAATATTTATACCTTCAACAGTATTCACTGGGCACCTACTGTGTGTTAGCATTCCTCCTCTCTTGGGGTTTACATCATGATGGGGGAGTTAAGCTAACGGGTGAATCATAAATCATATTAAATTCTGTGAACAAAATAAAATTGGCTATTGGGATAAAGCATGGTATAGGGTGCTGATTTTTAATGATTATAAAAGCCTCTTTGGGTGTACTTAATAACTCCCAAATTTGATGATTGACACGTTTGATGATTGATATATTTCAACAAAATGAATAGTTTTATGGGGTTCTTATTTCTATTATTTAAAATTATAGCTATAAAATATATAAGATATACAGCTTTTAAAATAGTAGTACAAACACCTGTACCTGTTTTCTGGCTTGAGAAATACCTATGATGCTTCCATGTGACACTCTCATCAGTTTTCTTTCCCTTTCCCGCAGATATAACCTCTCTCCTAAATTTTGTGTTTATCAGTTTATTGCTTTTATTTTAACTTTGTTATATATATATTTAATATATATATTTAATATATTGTGGGAAGCCATTCTGACACGTGATTGGGCAGCTCCTGTTAAGGGTCTCAGGCATTCTGGCTGTGTCGGAACTTTCCCAGCCCTTTCCCGATGAGAGAACCCGTTTATGTGGGGGTGTGACTGACCACTGACCCCGGGGGCCCAATCTCTGACCCTGACCTTGGAGTGCGGTCTCCCCTCAACCTTCATTGGATGGAATTCTCCCCTGAATCTCTTGTTCCCCAATAAAAAGCTCTCTCTCTCCTGCTAGCCCTGAGTAATCCTTGCTGCCCTGCTGGGCGGTTAGAGGAGGGAACCAGAGAGGGGAGCCGACTCAGACCTGGCAATAGAAATAAGGTAACTGAGTCTGTGTGTTTTATTTCAGTCTTTTCTAGCTAACTTTTATGCCAAGAACCTCATTAGTGAAACCATGGCGCTGGTCGCATTGTGGAATATATAAACAGTAATGGCTTGCTTTTGGATTTTGAACTTTATTATAAGTAGAATTGTATTTATTTTATGTTCTTCTGTGAATTTTTTTGCATGGTTCTTCCCTCTATTGCTCCTCTTACTCCTGTTCTTTCTCCTCCTCCTCCATGTCTTACATTGTGATAGTGGAATTTATTTATACCAGTGTTATATAGGACTTTATAGTAATGGCATTCATCACCTATGGGTAGAACTGTGTGCTTAATAGACTAAAGCATTGAAACATTTCTTAGAACCCTCAGAAATGTTATTAGATGTTCCTATCTTGCTACCTTCTTAGATTTCCTTTATTTCCCATGTCTGTTTGTTCTCATTTCTTTGGATTGGTGAAAGGTAAATAAAGAATTTTTAAAAAATTGTCATGTAAATATTTTTATAAATTACAGGACATGAATAACATTATTATAATCGTTCCTTTAGGGAATCTTAAGGTTGACATTTTTTACTATTTTTTTTTAATAGTGTTGCTATGGACACCAACCATCAAAGTAATATCAAACTCAGTAAAACTGAGAAGAAATTCTTAAGGAAACAGATTAAAGCCAGGAATACTTTGCTGAGACATGAAGGCATCGAGGCAGTATCCTATGCCACTCAGGTGATCTAAAATATTATTATTATTTGAATGTACATATATTGGTATGTAAATGTGTTTTATTTATATTGTTAATTGCTCAAGACTGTAGTTGTGTGTTACCTCCACATTAAATATACATATGATAGGGCCTAACTTTAGATTTTGGGCTATAGCATAACCCAGAAGGTTTGCTAATCAGTAACTATTCTTTGCACTAGAATAAGTTGTGGGTTTATATTAATGATAACAATATACAAGTCTTTTCAGTTGATAAAACAAACTTATATTCATTATCATATTTAATTTCCTAAAAGTCCTTATGAAATAGCTGAGAAAACTATAAAGTTTTGAGAGATTATGATATATCCATTGATGTAAACTAGTAAGTGGTTGATCTTGTAAGCCAGATCTTCTGTATCCTAATACAAAATAGTTTCACTTTTCTTATCCAATTAATAGTAATTCTTTCACATCCTTTTCAAGCAAGGTTATAGATAACTTTCATTTTGTATAACAAAACTAATACCTAATCTTAAACTTGGAATAAATTAGGGGGTCATCAAACAATTGTCCTAAGAGCAAATCCGGCTTATGAGTTAAGAATGGATTTTACATTTTATGGGCTTGTTAAAAAATAAAACCAGGGGTCTGGAGTTGTGGCTCAGTAGTAGAGTACTCAACTAGCATGTGTAAGGTACTAGGTTCAGTCCTCAGCACCACATAAAAAAAATAAACAAAATAAAGGTATTGTGTCCATCTATAACCAAAAAAATAAAAAATAAATAAAGCCAGGACTGTATTACAGAAACTTATGTGGCTTTCAAACTCTTAAAATATTTATTATCTGAGTCTCTTTAGAATTTTACCAACACCTGGTATAAAATGATAAAGTGAATGAGAGGACACCATCCATGGTTTACTTTTGTTATACTGTAACATTTTTAGAAATCATAGGTCATAAATCGAGCTCTTAATATTGTGTAGAATGATTTTTAAGTATAGAGATATAAGGACACAAGGCTATAAACATCAGAATGAAGATAGGAGGATTCTTCAACCCAAACTCTCTTGAATAAAGCTTAGTGTAGGACTGTAGATGACAAGAAGCACAAAACTTACAAAGGAAACAATTTTAACTGCAAATTGACTAAATTACTTAGACTGAATTAATTTCCTTAGGGAAATGTTCATATTTTGTGCTCAATAGAACCTATAATTGATTTTTCTTTGAGCTAATACCTTTACTTTTAGTTTTTAGTAACCATTTTATAATAGTTGTATTAAAAGTGTGGATTCTGTAAAACTAGTAGAAATAGGTTTGGAACCAGCTCCTCCTAATCACCACCTTAACCTAATTGTTCTGGTTTTCAGTTTCTTTCTCTAAAAGGCTCATATTACTCAAATAAATATACTTCTTGTAAAGATTATGTTAATCAGGATTAGGTAGATAACAAGAATATAGAATTTTTTCATTCTCTGGAAAAAAGCAAGTATCATAAAACTGCTTGTTTCTTCCCATTCTTCCTCTTTTCTTCCCTTTCATTATGCTAAATTTGTTTTTAAATGATAAAAAGTCATTTTAAATTTGCATTTATAGTTATTAAGAAATGAATATTATATAGAAATTGGCTATTTAAAAACAAATGTTATTTACAACATAGGAATTCTTTTTATTCTTCAGATATTTAGTAAATTGGTTTACATACTTTGAATGAAATTAACAAGTAATTACCACAAAAATTTCTTTTTAATTACATCTTTGTTGAAAATTATTTTAAAATAACTTTATTTTAAAACAAACAAGTTGATATCAATTGATCATGTTTCTTTCTTTTTTTTTTTTTATAGAGCCTGGTTGTTGCCAATGGTGGTTTGGGTAATAGTGTGAGTAGGAAGCAACTGCTCCCAGTTTTAGAGAAATGTGGACTTGTGGAAGCTCTCTTAATGCCACCTAACAAGCCCTATTCATTTGTAAGATACACAACTACAGAAGAATCCAGAAAAGCCTATGTTACCCTCAATGGAAAAGAAATAGTGGATGATTTAGGACAAAAGATTATTCTGTACTTGAATTTTGTGGAAAAAGGTATTATCATAAAGGTATTATATAGTTATTTTTTAAATAATGGTTCTTGCCTTTGTAAGTTTTCTTTTTTTAAAAAAAAATATTTAACATCAATAAAATTTAAGGTTATCCTGTATTCATGTTTAACTATGCAAGAGTACAATAGGAATTGATTTTGTGATTTTAGTGTTGCTGCAGTGAGAAAACATATTGAATGCTAAAAGACAGTGCTTTTCATCCTGTTTATAATTACTACTTTAATCATGATAATCATAATCATTCCAAGTAATGTATACTTGTGTATATACTTACATATTATATTTATATATAATCATATGACATAATTATCATCCTATAAGTTATTTTTTATTTCAAATTTTTTCTTTTTTTATTTGTTTTAATTAGTTATACATGACAGTAGAATGTATTATGATACACCATCTCGGAAGCTTTTGTGAGTGTTCTTTTCATGGGCTTAAGTTGGATGGGAGTTCAGTTACTGTGAAACAAAAGGCCATTGGTAAAGCAGTCCTCTGACATATATTTTAAGTACCTATTTGTGCCAGACTTGGGGCTAGTAGTTAAAGGATATAGTGGTGAATAATACATGGTCTGCCCTTCGGGAGGTCTCACTAATGATTAATTAATTAATTTGTTTATTCATTATAGTACTGGGAAATAAACCCAGTGCCTAGTAAGTGCTAGCCAAACACTCTATCCTTGATCTACATCTCCAGCCCTTTTTGTTTTATTTTGAGACACAGCCTTATTTAGTTACCCAGGCTGGCCTTGAACTTGCAATCCTCCTGCCTCAGCCTCCTAAGTAGCTGGGATTACAGATGTGTGCCACCACAGCCAGCAAACAATACATTTATTATGCCTGTTACTTAACTTAGAACTTTGCTACCTAATTTTACTTTTCAGAGTTTAATATTGAGGATTCAGATCAGTTTATTTCACAGTATATACCTGGAAGCTTTGAATTAATCACTTAAGAATCAACTGTGATCCAAGTGATACATGTCAGTCTTCATCTTTTTTGAAGAGCGAGCAGAAATCCCCAAAACTTTATAGGGTGTTATTCAAAGGACTTTCTGTGTTGGTGAATACTTTCATTTCTCTGCTGTCCATACAATAGTTGTGGATAGTGCAGTAGAGGAACTGAATAATTTAAGTAATAGCTTTATAGACTTATTTGTACAATTGCTATAGGGAGTGTTACACCTTTTTACCTCTACCCATAGATATGAGATGTATTGAGATGAACTGTAATTCAGATATCTAATTTTATATCCATTTGTTATTTATTTAGCAATAAAAGAGATGTTTAGATATCCTGGGGGTAGGTAACTGGGTAAAATATGATCAAATTTATATTTTTGTAAAATGAGACTTAAAGGAAAACTTTTAAAGACTCTTTTTAAATATATATGTAGAAATTATACTTCTCAGTGTCCCTGTGTTTAATTTTAAATCTGACTTAGGCGTCACAGATTTTAAAAACTAGATTATTCTTGTACTTTGTTTCTGATCAGTTTTTGAAAACTGAATGGTAAAGGAGTAGCTAGTAATCAGGAAGTACTGTCCTTAGATTGCCTCCTCTGCCTCACTCCATTTAGTATATAGGACATTCAGAAAGGAATTGTACAAAGTGAGCTTGGAGTATTCTTTATATGATATCCTTCATTAGCATTATATGCAGGTATACTTCTAAGACTGTAGCAATCACATTTATAATCTTGGAAATAATTTTTAATTGAAATAAGAACTTTTATTATTTATTTATTTATTTATGTATGTATTTAGTATCAGGGATTGAACCCAGGGGCACTTAACCACTGAGCCATATCCCTAACTCTTTTTTATATTTTATTTAGAGATAGGATCTTGCTAAGTTGCTTAGGACCTCACTAAGTTGCTGAGGCTGGCTTTGAACTTTTGATCCTCCTGCCTTAGCCTCTTGAGCCATTGGAATTATAGGCATGTGACAATGTGCCTGGTTACAAATGTTTTGATACTTTTTTATATCTGCTGAAGAGCAAATATGAGAGCTTAATTTTAATTTTTTTTTTGCAAAATTATTGTCACACAATAGAATACAAGAGATATTTTTAATTTTTTTTTTAAAACAGGTGGATGTTTAGGAAACCAAATATAACTTAATTGTACTATGAATTATCTATCTTTAAGGAATTCTTCCCAAAGCTTTTCTTAACAAAATTTGAATAAATAATATAATTTCTGGCATTTAGTAGGCACTTGGTCTATACTTATCAAGGGATTTACTATTTATATTTATAAAGTACTATTAACAGAATCTAGTGGGTACTTATTATTTTTGTAAATTTTTATATTAAATAATTCTAAGATATATTTGCCTGGCTGAAAATCTTTAGAAATCATTTCTGCAATGCGAACAATTGGATCCCTAATAGAGATATTAATATATGTATTCCCTTAATCTGGTAGAAAATTTTTTCACTTTCCTTCTGTACCTGTCTAAAACTTTGAAGGACATAGAAACTTAAATTTATTTTAATATGTATTAAATAATTCTTCTTACGTGATTTTAAAATTTCTTTAGAAAGCTCTATGCTAGTTTACATTTTTCTATTACTTGACCACATTTAGTATGAAGAGATTGAAGAGTAAAAATGGACAACTAAATTCTTGAATTAATATTCAAAGATAACCTTGACCTTCTTGTAGATTTATATACTGTGAATATTGTGAGAAACCTTGTCTTTTAGTGATGATTAAAAAGTGAATTATGATCAAGCAGTATACTTAGTACTGTTCTATTTGCTGATAGGAATTGGGTGAATAAAATATGCCATAATTTTGATCTTGGTCCTTGTTTTTGTTATTTCTTTTTTTGGGGGGGTGATGGGGGGCACGTGGATCTAGGGATTGAACTCATAGGCACTCGACCACCGAGCCACATCTCCAGCCCTATTTTGTATTTTATTTAGAGGATTTCACTGAGTTGCTTAATGCCTCACTTTTGCTGAGGCTGGCTTTGAACTTGTGATCCTCCTGTCTCAGCCTGATCCATTGGGATTACAGGCATGCACTACCAAGTAGCCTACCTATAATTTCAATATGTTGTGTGCCTTTTAGCATTCTTATTTATAAAAATGAGAATTTTCTGAGTTGATAAATGACTATTGGACAGAATTATCTGTATATAAAAATTTTCTGTTTTATATGTAACTATTTTAATTTGATTTCCCCTAGCACAATGGAAGGAGATGGGGCTTCAACCTTTACCTCCAGGCCTCATGGTAGTAGAAGAAATTATTTCGTCTGAGGATGAGAAAATGCTTTTGGAAAGTATTATTTGGACAGAAGATACAGACAATCAAAATTGTAAGTAAAACTTTCCGAATATCATATTTAAAAGTTCTGCAAAATGTTCTGTCACTACTCTTCCTTCCCTCCCTGCTTTGGTTTATTAAAACTTTAATATTTCCTCAAGTTCATTGAAAGTAGCCTGTATCCAGTGTTAGGCAAGTCATACCAATAATTCTTAGGAACACTAATAGTAGATAACATTTATATAGCTATCAATTTTAAACTCCAAACTGATGAATATTTATTAGTTAGCATTTATACAGCTAACATTTTAAGTCTTTTCACATATATTATCTTATTTGCTCCTTTCTACCCTAAGGCAGATTTCCTCTGAGAAATCAGCAGTGCAGTACCATACCACTGTAGTGTAGCCAAAGCCTCCTGGTGTTATTTGCAAATTAGAGTTACTCTGACTTTCCACATCATTAACAGTCTTGTGAGTGGCAGTGTGCATGTGTATGTCTTTCACAGTGATTAGGTGAATCTCTTTATGTGTTTGTTACAATTTTAGACTTGAAAGAACAGTGGATATGAACAGAATGGTTAATGTTATCAAAGACAGTAATTTAGCAGTCAACAAAAGTTATCATTCTAAACAAATCCATATTCATAATGTTGACTGAGATATATGAAGGATTGCATTTTTTTCCCTCCTAAATAGTTTTCTTTCTTCTCTTCACACAGTTCAGAAATCCTTAAAACACAGAAGAGTAAAGCATTTTGGTTATGAATTCCACTATGAGAACAATAATGTAGATAAAGATAAGCCATTACCGGGGGGTAAGTAATTGTTAATAATACATATGAGTTTATAAAAAAAAGATTTGTATATTTAAAGTTTGTCATAGCTAAAAAAGTATGTTTTATTTGTAGGTAAACTTTTGATATATTTATTAAAGCCTTTTAATTAGATAAATGGTATTATTTTTATATTTTTAGCTCCTTACTGTATTTCTTATTGGTATATTATAATTATACATTATAGTGGGATTCATTATGCCATATTCATATGTGTATATAACAATTCGATCAATCTTATTCCCCAGAACTTTCCTATTCCCTTCCCTTCTCCCTCATCCATTTACTCTGCTCTACTGATTTCCCTTCTATAATTATTGTTATATATACACATATATATATTTTAAACATTTATTTTTTAGTTACAGGAGGACATAATACCTTTATTTTATTTTATGTGGTGCTGAGGATTGAACCCAGTGCCTC
Organism: Ictidomys tridecemlineatus; assembly: GCF_052094955.1. Taxonomy (NCBI): domain Eukaryota; kingdom Metazoa; phylum Chordata; class Mammalia; order Rodentia; family Sciuridae; genus Ictidomys; species Ictidomys tridecemlineatus. The sequence goes on along the minus strand of NC_135480.1, from coordinate 91,731,461 downwards.
ATGCATGCTGGGCGAGCACTCTTCCTCTGAGCCACAACCCCAGCCCTATTATTATATTTTAAAAATAGGTGTATTATAATTATGTATATAGGCAGGATTTATTGTGGTATATTTGTACATGGACACAATGGTAATATTTTGTTGTAAAAAAATTTGAACATACAAATAAAACTAAAACTACTTTTCCCATACTTCTTTCTTTTAAGAAGTTTGTGATATTACAAGTTTAGCATATATTCTTCTAATCCTTTAAAAGATAAGTGTACATCCAAATATATACCTACTAAAATATGTAGTTTAATATATGTAGTATTATATTGTATAAATTATATATTCATATATTACATGCATCCCTCCAACATGTTCATTTTCCTTCATGATATATCTTGAATATCTTATGTAGTTTTTCATTTTCCTGAAAGTTCCATAATAGCTTATTCAGTTAGTTTTCTATTGATAAGCATTTAATTTATTTCTAGTTTTTATCATCTAGTGCTATAGTGAATATCTTTGTGTGTGCTTCCTTAAGTACAATGTAAATGTGTTCTCAAGAGAGACTGCCAAGAAATAGAATTATTGGGTTAAACATTAATGCTTATTTGACATTGTTACAAGATACAAAACAGCTGTGCCAACATATTCTCCCCAAGTGTGCACCATTTTCCTTTCACACTTTCTTACATGTGATGTTATAAAACTTTAAAATTTTTAATTTCCTAATTAGTAATGAGGTTAAGCATTTGTATATCCTTTTTTATGAATATTTTTCATATTCCTTACCAGTTTTTTAATATGGGTTGCTTTTATGTCCTTGATATTATTTAAGGCTTTTTATTCATTGTGAAATAACATTTATGACTTCCATGGACTAACACTTATGACTCCTATGACTCCTATCACTTTGAAAAATGTGGTATTTTAAAGACAATAATTTAAAATTATATAAAATAAATATAATACTTAACATAACAAAAAGAAAGTGAACAGACTAATTTCTAATATATAATGTACAGGTTGATTATTCCTAATTAGAAAATTCAAAATTCTCCAAAATCTGAAAAGTTTTGAATACTGATGTGATGCCACATGCATTACCTAAATGAGTTCATGTGACGGGTCAGTCAAAACATAGGCGCTGGGCACGTGGTGCATGCCTCTAATCCCAGAGTTTCAGGAGGCTGAGGCAGGAGGATCACGGGTTCAAAACCAGCCTCAGCAACTTAGCGAAGCCCTAAGGAACTCAGCAAGACCATGTCTTAAAAAAGAAAATATATTTGTTCCCATGATGTAGGTTCCCTATTTACCTCTCTTATTGTTTCTCTTGCTGAGAAAAAACTTTTTAGTTTAAGTAAGTCCCATTTGTTGATTCTTGTTATTAACTCTTGTGCTATGGGTGTCCTATTAAGGAATTTGGAGCCCGACCCCACAATATGTAGACCGGAGCCAACTTTTTCTTCTATCAGACGCAGAGTCTCTGATTTGATATCAAGCTCCTTGATCCATTTTGAGTTAACTTTTGTGCATGTCGAGAGAAAGGGATTCAGTTTCATTTTGTTGCATATGAATTTCCAGTTTTCCCAACACCATTTGTTGAAGATGCTATCCTTCCTCCATTGCATGCCTTTAGCCCCTTTATCAAATATAAGATAGTTGTAACTTTGTGGATTAGTCTCTGTGTCCTCTATTCTATACCATTGGTCCACCCTCCTGTTTTGGTACCAGTACCATGCTGTTTTTGACACTATTGCTCTGTAATATAGTTTGAAATCTGGTATCGCTATACCGCCTGATTCACACTTCCTGCTTAGAATTGATTTTGCAATTCTGGGTCTTTTATTTTTCCATATGAATTTCATGATTGCTTTATCTATTTCTACAAGAAATCCCGTTGTGTTCATAACAGCACAATTCACAATAGCTAGACTGTGGAACCAACCCAGATGCCCTTCAATAGATGAATGGATAAAAAAAAGTGGCATCTATACACAATGGAGTACTATGCAGCAATAAAAAATGACAAAATCATAGAATTTGCAGGGAAATGGACAGCACTAGAGCAGATTATGCTTAGTGAAGCTAGCCAATCCCTAAAAAACAAATACCAAATGTCTTCTTTGATATAATGAGAGCACCTATGAACAGAGCAAGGAGGAAGAGCAGGAAGAAAAGATTAACATTAAACAGAGACATGAGATGGGAGGGAAAGGGAGAGAAAAGGGAAATTGCATGGAAATGAAGGGAGACCCTCATGGCTATACAAAATTATATATAAGAGGTTGTGAGGGGAATGGGAAAATAAACAAGGAGAGAAATGAATTACAGTAGATGGGATAGAGAGAGAAGATGGGAGGGGAGGGGGGATAATAGGGGATAGGAAAGGTAGCAGAATACAACAATTACTAATAGGGCATTATGTAAAATTGTGGATGTGTAACCGACGTGATTCTGCAATCTGCATTTGGGGTAAAATTGGGAGTTCATAACCCACTTCAATCTAATGTATGAAATATGATATGTCAAGAGCTTTGTAATGTTGTGAACAACCAATAAAAAAATAAAATTATAAAAAAAAAGAAAATATATGTGTGTGTGTGTGTGTGTGTATGCGTATGTGTGTGTAAAGGCTGGGGTTATGGCTCAGTGGTTAAGCATCTCTGGCTTCAATTCCCAGTACCAAAAAAAAAAAAAAAAAACCAAAACAAAACTCCAAACAAACAGAAAAACTACTTAGGCAAACTAAAAATATTATATGAAATTACCTTCAGACTATGTAAATAAGATGCATATATGAAACTTGAGTGAATTTTGTTTAAATTTAGGTCCATCTCTGAAATATCTGTTGTGTATTATATGCAAATATTTCAAAATCTGAAAAAATTCCAGAATCTGAAAATTTCTACTACCAAATATTTTAGATAAGGAATAATCAATACATACTAAGTTTTATTATTTTGTTATTATTTTATAAAATACTCAAATTGTTGTTAGTGAAATTATTATTTTAGACTTTTTATTTGATAAAATTAATGACATACATAGATTCTTAAGATATTTTGTTTTTGTTTTGTTTATAAGCTCATTGTTATATTAATAGATCTGACTGCTACATTAAATCTGTTTGATTTATATCAGAGTGACTTTTTTATTCTTGGGTGAAACATGCAAAGTAATTATTTTAATATGTTTTGTCTTTATGATTGCTGATTTCAGGTCTTCCTGACATTTGTGATAGCATTTTGGAGAAATGGTTGAAGAAAGGTTACATTAAGCATAAACCTGATCAGTTGACTGTAAATCAGTATGAACCTGGGCATGGTGAATATTTATTCTTTTAAAATACCAGTTATATATTTCAGAATTAAGAAGATTATATAACATTTTAAGATCAAAGGTATTTGATAGTTAGCTTAAACTCTAACTTTGCTTATATTCAATATTTATGTTTATCTTAATTTCTTGCAAATCTACGCCTCAACCCCTTGAGGAACATTAGTCAAAAAATCTTAAAAGACTGATATAAATTGATGTTAGTGATTTTTTTTTTTTAATTTGGAGAAGGAGGTGACTGCTTAAAACAGAAATCTTCTATAATGAAAGAACTGAATAATTTAAAGAAGGGAAGAAAGTTAATTGGTTGAATGCCACTTTCTCTATTTGAGAATATAGAAGACAATTCTAGGATGTCATGTTAGTGGAAAATCTTTAGGTCATAGATTTTTTTTGCCTTTGTTAGCAACATCTTTATCTGATATTTGAAATAATCAAATAATTTTGAGGGTTTTATAAATGGCAATAGTTGATGTATTTTTTATTGCTTATTAACCTGTCTTTCCACTGGTTTGTAAACTTTTTACAGACAGGGACTAAGTCTTGTTTTATATCTTTTCACTATCCTCTTAGTTTCTTTACTAAGAGGTGCTCAATTAACAGATTGATAGATCAGTAGAGGAAGCCTTATCTTAATTATTAGATATGCTCAGTCTTCACACATGGCTATTGCCTTTATTCTCCAAGTACATGGGAATTCAGAATTCAAGGGAAGCAATGACACTTATTCATCTTTCACATCTTCCTGTTGGGCTGGGCTTGGATAAGTGTCCTAGTTAAGCACTGACTCCCAAGCCTTGATTGTAGAATTCTAATGGTACTTTATCATGAAGTTATTTTTAGTTTAGCTTTAAGTTTAATTTTGTTTAGTTACATTACCTTGTTTTCCTTTAACTAGAATTATAGTACGTTTTTGATAACCAATGTTTTCACCATAATTGCATGAGGCTACATTTAGAATCATCTTAAATTTTCTACAAGGAAAAATGAAATGACATGTTATATTTTTTTATCTCAGGAATTCCTCCTCATATTGACACACATTCTGCTTTTGAGGATGAGATTGTTTCTCTCAGTTTGGGGTCAGAGGTAAATGTTCAAACATTTTTATTAGCTTTCAGCATATGTCTTACTTTGGAACAATGTCTTTTTTATAAGATTATTCACATTCTTAATTAAAATGAATTAAGATTTTTAAACGATAAGTAAGGGTATCATTAGCACTTTATTTCTCATAGGGCTGGGTATAGTGGTATGCATCTGTAATCCCACTGACTCAGGAAGCGGAGGTGGGAGGATTGAAAAATTTGAGGCCAGACTCAGCAATTTAGTGAGATCCTGTCTCAAAATAAGAATTTAAAATGACTGGAGATGTAACTCAGTAGTAAAGTGTCTGTGGTTTTAATCCCTAGTACTACACAAAAGTAAAACAAACAAAAAATCTTAGAGAACATGAAGTTATCATATTCTCTCCCTTCAAATATCCAACATTTTACTATCCTTCTTATCAAATTCTAAGAAAAATTTAATTTTTACATATTTCACTTTAGCAGTTAAATGAAATCTAGATTTCCCTTGGTAGGTTGGCCAACTTTGGACCTACTGATGCTGCATTGCCATCTAGTGGCAAAAGACCATACCTGCAGGCCTTAGAAAAAAGACAAAACTAAAATGTATGTGTCTGGAATTTTGATAAACTTTTTTACATATGTTACGTGATTAAATCCTTTCCCAAACTCTGAGCAGTAACAGGGTCTTATACACATTTTTTCCTGATGAATAAGAGGCTTATGTTTATTCACAGTTTCTGTAGCTGAACTTTGTTGAACTGTAAAGAAGATATCAAAAATATGACTTAAAATGATATACCAATTGCAAGAATTTTAGAGAGAAAAAATTAGAATTTTAAATCCAGAATAATCTTTAAAATATGGGAGTATCTAACCTAACTAGACATTGCTTCAAAATCTGATCTTGTACCTGGTTGAGTTTTTGTTTTAGTTTTCTTTTCTTTCTTTCTTTTTTACCATAGTTTAGTGCCCATCACTAGGTCTTCAGTGCTTTCACTTCTCAATCTTTGCTGAGCTCCTGTGATCATGCTGATACTGTGGTTAAAGAATTAAGGCTGTTTGTTTGATATGACAAAACCATCTTATCAACTACACTTGTGGTTTCTTAATTTAGACTTTCAAAAATAATGAAGATGGGGAGAAAAAAGAAAGAGATCTTTTCTGTTATTTATTTTTATTTTTGCCTCTTGTCTTTGCTTGTAGCTTTAGGAGATTGATTTAAAAAAAAATCTTTGTTTTTTCTTCCTAGCTATGAAATCAGTTGAAAAATGAGACCAAAGATAAATGGAAATTAGAGCATTAATTTTGCTACTAAGAAAGTAATAATAGGACATAACTGTAGATTTATGGCCAATTGGATTTGTAATACTTCACCTCTGAATTACAGAAACATACTGACCTTGTCACTGGCACCTGTCTCCCCCATAGAGACAGAAGCTTCACCTATAACAGGGATGTCAAAGAGCTATGTTAGATCCTACAAACCAGCTGGTTCTGAAAAGAGGAAAGGAATGAGCCGGTTGAGTCTGGCTGCAGACTAACTGGTCAGCCAAGAGGTTACTTCTTTTCTGGAGAGTTGTGAGTGAAGGGACAGAGAAAGCTAGAAATGTGCTTTCTGCTTTTCTCTTCTAGAGAAATTCCCCATTTAGCAGTTTTTCATTAAAAGTTATAAAGAAGGGAAATCTTAACCTTTAGTTGAGCTAAAAATCTGCTGCAATCATTATTTTCATTTGTTGTCTCTAGAAGCCTATAATTTTTAGCCACCAACAGGAATGATGGAGTTTTTGTTGGAGCCATCTTTGTAGTAGTTAGAAGATGTGCATATATGAATTTATGACAGGATTATTAGATTTTCTTTCAAAAAGAACTTTTAAGGGTAAGTAAATGATATTGAGGAAAAAATGTTTATTAAACATTTCATTTTATCATGCTATATAATATTGAGTCCTAAATTTGAACTTGTTTTCACTGTAAGATGGGATTCATTATATTTCTTTCCTGGTTGAAGGATTATCATGGGAATAAAATGAGTTAATGTATGAGCAAATGTTTTTCAAACTCAGAGCAATTTGTACATGTAAAGAATCGTTAAGGTATGCGTCCTCTAGGGTTCTTTACTTGAAACCTTCACTTCTAGAACAAGATGTTCCACATGACCAGAAGTAGGATTTCAAGTGGTCATAGAAAGAAAGATGTCTTTCATTTTTTTCTCTTTTCATTTTCTCACTCTGGTGCCCTGTGCTGTTCTGCTTTGTTGTTGTTATTTGTTTGTTTTTTGATGCTTTGTAATTACTTGAATTCTTCCCTAGCTCCTTTTCCAGACATAGAATCTGGGTGCCACACCTTTGTCGCTATTTCTTTATTTTGTCATCCTTGACATACTAAGTTGTTTTAAGAAATTTACTATAGTGCCTATACCAGTTTCTATTTCTTTGTAACCATTTTGTTAGTGGCATCATTGTTTTGGCCTCTTTTACACATTTTTCAAAAAAAAAATTCTGTTTTGTTTATTGTTTATCCTTTGGTTAGAGTCTTTTGTTTATATTTAACTATTTATTTTCTTCTCTTCTTCAAGAAATTTCTAAAATCTTTTTTGAATTTCTCCCCTCGGTGGTACTAGGGATTGAATCCAGGGGCACTACCACTGAGCTATATCCTCAGCCCCATTTATTTTTTTATTTTGAGACAGGGTCTCACTAAGCTTCCAAGACTGATTTTGAACTTGCATTTCTCCTACCTCAGCCTTCCAAGTCACTGGGATTACAGGTGTGCACAACTGTGCTCCACAAAGATCTCTCTTAATTCTTAAATGCTCCAACACAAGATGTTCCCAGGAGGTATTCTTAACTTTAATATCAATCTTACTCAAATGCCTTATTTTCATGACCCAGCTAACTACTTGAACTTCAATATCTCTAACAAGATGTGTATACATTTTATAAACAGCCAAAGTAGTTTTTATTTTTTCAAATATGTTTTGCCTCTGCAACTAAGTTGTGATTTTCTTTAATGCTTTTGTACCTCCAAAAGTATTACAAATATTTATACATAAACTTTATGATATGTATATAAATGAGGATGCTTTTAGCTGCAAAAACAGCAAAAAACCCATAAAACAAAAAACTGAATAAAATGATTATACAACAAAAGCAAGTTAATATCTCATATAACCAGGCAGGCTAAGTTCCCAAAGTTTCAATTTGTTGGCTTAGCTTAGTAATTTCTTCAAGGAACCATGTAGGTTCTTTGCATTACAAACACTCAGGCTCTTCTTCCCAAGGACTAGCTTGGGAAAATATCCAACAAGAGAATTATATAAGAATTATATGCACCCTGTGAAATCAATTAGGCTTTTGCATTTAAGTACTCCTTACTTAATAGGTTTGTCCTACTGTAAATTGCATCTTGCCTTTGTTGACCAGATGTTTTGAGAAATGCCCTTGCCATAAACCTCCTTGTAAACTAATACACTTATTGGGCAGTTACTCTTTAGAACAAATGCCATAAGACTGGGTTAGCCAAAGGTGAAAGTGATCATATAATGTGCATTTATTTAAAATAGTACCAAACTTTTATTGAAAATAAGAAAGAAAAATTTTGACTGACTTATCTGTAAAAATGAAACAAAATTATGAAGGTAGCTTTAAAAAATCTTTTAAAATTTAACAATATTTAGATTATGTTACAACTATAAATTTTTATTTAGAACAAAGAATAAGTCATATGAGCATTATTTTGGTATTGTTTTTATGATAAAATATGACAATCTGATAGAAAATTTCTTTGTTTATCGATTACAACTTAATTATAAAGGGAGCCTTTTTTCCCCAATGCAATTATTGAAGTCATTATCAATTTTTCCAAGAGTTTGTCTTAAATCTCTGATATTCACATTTCATTTAAAAGCTTTGTGCATCATTGATGTCTTCATTGTAAAAGTCCTGGCTTTGTCAGATTTTCAAATCTTAGGCTTTATATGTTATTTAAATGATTCTCTGATTAAGAATGTCAGGGATGAAGGCTGGTTTTCTATATTTATAGTTTTCTTCCATATAAAACAAAACCTCAGATAGACTTCTATCTTTTGTAAGAATTGTGATTCCAATTTGTTCGTATTTGCATTGCATTGGCTCATATTTGTAACATCAACATTCACTAAAAGGCTGACCAAAGGGGTTACAGCAGTGAGCATAAGTAGTAGCTGATGTTGAATAATGGTTTGGGCCATTATTAATTTTATAACAAGTTGGTTGGTTTATCAGTGAATATTTCTTTTTGGACTTTTGCAACTCAGTGGGTTTGGATAATCCTGTACATGGGTAATGAAGATCCTATCTACTGAATACTTACTACTTGGCAGCATCTTTCATTATATTGTCTGCTTTCTCTCTAGGCTTATTCTTTCAGTAAACAGCTGTTGAGTCCAGTATGATCTTCTTAGTAGGAAATTGAATATAAATTCTTTGTGAAATGTCTTGAAATACCCAGCCAAATGGTATGGTAGCTTTCCTAGTCTTTTCAGTTTGATCTCACTATAGTTTGCCCAGCAGTATTCTCATTCTGGAGAATTCTTATCACTTTTATCTATCAGGAATGTCTTCTCTTTTAGGAGTTTATTGTTTTAATGGACAAATGTTCATTACTTTCTGATCTTTAGCACAAACTAGAAAAAGCACAGACCTTTTCTTATACAGCTTAAAACAACAATTACAATCTGAACTCCAGACATACTGACTTCATCTACAGCCTTTAATTTAGCCCTAAGTATTTGCATTTATAAGTAATATCCAATCTCCTCTTTTTATCTGGATTCCAAGTTTTAACTTATCTAAATGAAGCTCATTATTTTTGTCCTCAGCCTTTTACCTCCCATTGCCATTCTCTCATATAAAACAAAACAAATTTCTGCTCTCTCTGGATTCCCTGCTCTGGTAAATGATCAATTCAGAACCTGGGAAATGTTCTTGACATATATTTTATTTTTTGTTGTTTGTGTGTGTATGTTGCTGGGGATTGCACCCAGGGCCTCACTCGTGTTAAGCTCTATCACTGAGCTACATTTCCAGTCCTATAAATTTTACTCTTAAGTACTGCATTATTGCATCTAATGTCTTCTTTGTAGAACAGCTTTACAGAGGTAAAATTAACATACAATAAGCTGCACTTATTTAATATGAGACAGCTTTACTACACTCAAAATAATCAAAAAGAATGAATATATATATATAATTCTCTAAAGTTTCTGTATGCATTTATTTCTTCAGCAAAAAGAGGGATACAAACATATTTTCAGTCTTTATTCTATCCCCCCAATATCTCCCACCCCCCATGTTAGACCAGAATATCCAATGTTCTGAAAACATTTTAGTTTGTTTTCTTTTTTGGGGGTGGGGGGTGGGAGGGGTACAGGGGATTAAACTCAGGAGCACTGGACCACTGAGCCACATCCTCAGCCCTATTTTGTATTTTATTTAGAGAAAAGGTTTCACTGAGTTGCTTAACACCTCATCATTGCTGAGTCTGGCTTTGTACTTGATCCTCCAGCCTCATCCTCCTGAGCTGCTGGGATTACATGCATGTGCCACCATGCCCGACTAGGTTTTTTTCTTTATTTATTAAAGGTTTCACTTATTTCTGACTTATGTTATTGCTCTTGTTACCTTTGAAGGTGACTGGTTTGTTTTTTGTTTTTTTTTCTTTTTTATGGTGCCCAGGGGTGCTTTGCCACTGACCACACCTTCAGCCCTTTTTATTTTCTTATTTTGAGACAGGGTCTCAGTAAGTCACTGAGACTAGTCTAGTACTTACAATCCTCCTGCTTTAACCTCCCAAGTCACTGGGATTGCAGGCATGACTTTGGCTTTTAAATTTTTTTCTTTTTTTTCTATAGTTTTATTTTGATGGGCCTGCTTATTCTGCTAATTTTGATATTTTTAAAATTCTTTTATTTTATTTTTATTTGGCTTCTTGAATCTGTGGGTTGATTTTGTCCATCAGTTTTGTAAATCTCAGACATTGTCTCTGTAGATTTGCCTCTATCCCATTTTCTCTCTTTATTTACCTTTTGTTTATATTCTTTATTTTACTTTTCCTATTCTTATATGTTTTATTTTATCTCTTCATGCTTTATCCCAGATAATATTCTGTATCACTAATTCTTTCTTTTGCCATGTTTAATTTGTTCTTAAACCCATTCATTGAAGTCTTAATTTAATTCATGGTATTGTTCTGTTTTAGCATACTTGTTTTGTGTCTCCTTTCATGACTTCCATTTCCAGATGAAGTATCAAGCTTAGAGTTTATATCTTTGAACATGGTACACATGTTTGTTTTAAAGCCTGTGTTTGATATTTAAATATTTGAGGTCTCTCTGATTCTTTTCTTTTCCCTTTGCTAGACTGTCTTTTTGTACTTTGGCTTACTCTAATTAAGAATGTCTGTGATGAAGGCTGTTTTGTATATTTATAGGAAGCTCATAGATGATTGTGTTATTTAGCTGAGATTTTGGACAGTGGAGTCAGAAAATGCTGAAATGCTAATATCACATGATGTAGTTCCATTTCCAAAGACAAGAAATTTCAGACTTATTCTTTCAGAGAAAGATTAGAAATGAATTAATATAGGCTCCAAATGGCAGTTTGAATCATCATTCAATTAATATCCTAATGCAATGCTGGAAACTGAAAAAGTTAAAGCCTATATGTTTTATTTTCAGATCCTTGTGTGTTCCTACTAGAACTGAATTCAGCATGGAACAAGTCAAGAAACTTGGGTTCTAGCTCATCTCTTATATTAATAACTTTTAATTGACTAAAGAGAGATAACTTTCTTTTTGTGTTTTCTGTCTTATATTGCAGTTGGCATACAATACTTGCATTTAATTGTCACAGGGAGTTGGTAAGCATTTAGTACAAATAATAGCAGCTTCTCTTCATCACTGTCAATGCTGCTATTGCCATCATCATCATTGCCAGCAACCACCTGTTTTATGCTTGGGATGTGGTAGATGCTGTAAGTGACCTTTTCCTTATGAGAACAATCTTGTGCCTCAGGAACAGATATACCCATGACTGTTGTTCTTTGTTCCTCTAGTCTTTTTTTGGTTATATGTATATATGAATCTGTTGGTTTATTTTGCTTAAGGAAAAAGGTCCACAAAATATACAAATGGAATTTAGGAAGCCTTCTGTCCAAAAGATACACCACTGTATTCTTTCAAATAAAGTATTTATAATTAATTAATTCAAAAATCCTTCTAGAATATAATACACTAGATAGGCTCTAATGAGTAAATAGGGATAAAATTTTAAGTTTATTTTTTTAAACTAAAATGTCTCATTACTTCTCCTTATATACAAAGTGGTTTGTGACTGACATTTTTGAGACCCCATTTTTAGATGCTGATTCGGTTTCCACAAACAAATGAAGCCACAGTGTAATTAATGAGAGCTCATAGCAAATGGTCTCAGTGTAAACACATAAGCATGAGCATATTATCTTTTAGGCATTTAAAGCAAGCATTTATAATATTTAATATGCAATGGTATCTAAAGTATCTCCTTGAGCTTCTTTTATTTTTCACGTTAATTTTTCTATTATGCAGTGGGAATTTTGCTCTCCATTGTACCATTTGGCAATTGTATTTAGACTGTTGAGCTAAAAGATGCCTTCTGTTTTTATTTTATATTACACTGGAGCTTAGCTAGACAAGAAAGTTCAAAATCATCTGTAATTGGGGTTGAAGAGGATAAGATGGTATAATTTTTTCATTCTGCAGCTGAGACCAATTTTTGGAAGGCAGAGTTGTGTTTGAAAGGTAGAATTGGCTGATTTGTGCTATAGTGTTTTATTTTTAAAATTTTTGACCTATATAATATTGCTTGTCTCACATGCACACTGCAGGCATGTTCCCAGATATGTGTCCTAAATCCGTGTGTAGTACCTGATCAACTGAGAAAGTTTTTACACCATAAGCATCAAATGAAGTTCTGCCCTTCATATTCTCTCTTAGTAGCAATGAGAATTCAGTGCCTTTGCATTGCACTGTATTTAGCTGTTGCGCGTGCTATTAAGGGCTTATTCTCCCATATGTTCAAATGGGTGTGATTTTTTTTTCCATTCTCATGACCAGAATAGAGAGGCCTATATCTTTTAGAAATTGATGTTGTCTAAAGGACAAGGAAGCAAAGCTTGTTTTTTATTTTTTTCATTTTCAAATGGGAGGTCCTATATGATGATTTCAGGGTGCATCGGTGACATTTTTCTCTTTTCCTTTGGGTTTCACTAGACTTGGTACTTTTGGGATTCCAACTTTCAAACAAATTAATCAAATGGATTCAAGTCTCCAATGTGGGTTGTTAAAAAAAACACAATTTATTATTATTATTTTTTAAAACATACTTTGCCAGTAAGAACCAGGAAAGAGAAATAGGTTTGTTGCAGGTCTTGATTTTAATTTATCTTAAAGGAGCAGGCTCTGTGGCACACATAGAAGTTTTAAAGGCTACTGAAATCAGCCATTGGTTTTCATTGGTGTCTGTCTATTTCTCTGTCATAGAAAAATATGGCATACCAACAAACTTCTACTTGTAACTATTCTTCAGCATAGCAGTATGTTCTTGTGGGAGCATCATCTTTTGTTGAGCGACAGAAAACTATATTTGTTTTACTAAAAATGCTCCCAATTCCTCTGATTACCTACAGTAGACAAATTAGCTCTTCAAATGGTGGGACTCTAAATTTGTAAGTCCAGGGGAAATACATAAACATATTTTTGGTACAACTATGTTTTGTAGTTCTGATAACTTTTATATAGTTTTTTAAATATATAATTCTAATCTTATATCCTTGCAATTTTGAGTCTCTCTTCTCTTTTTCTTCTTTTCTTTCCCACTTATCCAGACATGTTGGACATGTCTGTCTATATCAAGGTATGCGGAGTCTCTTCTTTGCTGTTATTTCATTTTAGTCAAATTAAGATATTAGTACAATCTAGAAGATTTAAAATTGGTAGTTTGTGGGAGACAGTGGATTCAGAAAATTGAATCCCATATACATTGGTTGAAAATGGGCCACTGTCAGGTGGATTTCTTCCCCCTTTCCCTCAGTAATATATTATAAAAATTTTCATGTGGAAAAGTTGAAAGAATTGTAGAGTAAATATCTATATACACACTACCTAAATTCTAAAAGTATCATTTTAAAACTTTTGTTTTATCAAATATCTATCCATCCATCACTTCATTACTTCTTTATTTATACATTTAAAGAAAGTCGCAGGTATCAGTACACATCATCCCTAAAAACTTCAGAAGTAATCTGTAGTGTTTATGAATAGAATGCTTTTAGAGTATAACTATATGAAATTACATGTATCACCTTACATTACTTTCCACAATTAGATTGAAAGAATAGGTGAGAATGGGGAAAAGAATCAGCTTCGATCTGTATAATTACTTATAGTTTTCAGAGAATTTTCATGTGGCTTATGTAGTTTGATTCAATATTATTATTAATAATAGCATTAATAACATTTATTGAATGCTAACTTTGTCCCAGATACTTTGCTGAGTTTATCTCTAAGAAAGGTATTTCTTCATCCCACTTAATACTTTGTCGTATTTTTCAAATGGGTTGTTCAATTAAAATATTTTTCAGCCCTATGGCATGCCTTTTCATTTCACATTTGTCAGCTGCTGCTATTTTAGTTGAAGTCTGGTGTTTGATAGGCTACTAGGACAAAAAATATTTTATGGGTGTAGTATCTTTACAAGTTGCTGTTCTGAATAATATTTGAGTATAACTTAGGAAAAGTGGCTGAAAAATTTCCTGTTTTCTTTAATCATCTCTTATTAATCAGCATCCAATTCCAGTATGTTGCATGACTTTCAGGGTGCAAAATGGGTTACATTAGAATCTGTATTTAATCGTTACTTCTCCTTAGATTATTAATTATTAGCATTCTAGAGATAATAAAAATAACTTCTACAATTTGTGTATTTACTATGTGTCGTGTCTCTTAGCACCACATAAGATTAAATAAAATAAGGTATTGTGTTTATTTATAACTAAAAAAAATAAAATCATAAATATTAAAAAACAATAAATAAAAGATTAAAATTCTAAGTGTAAAAAGAAAGGCCATAGATGCCCCTAGGTTTCTAGTAGAATTGAACCCAGAAGTCCCAATGTGCAGGCATGATCCTATTTATGTCTATTACATATTTAATCATATAGCAATTCTATTAAAGCTGAGAAAGGCAGGGCACAAAGAGGTTAAATGGCTTGTCCCGGTTCGTGTGGCTGGTAAATGGAAGAGCCAGGATGTGAGCGTTTCAGCTCCAAAGCCCTTGTGTTTGACCATTACCCTAGGTTTTCCATGGTATGATCCTCAGATTACCTGCTTCATAATTTCTTGGGGTGATTGTTAGAAATGCAAATTCCTGAACCATACTTTAGACAGATTAACTCCGAATTTCTACGGATGAATTTTTTTTCTTCGTTCATTTGACTCTATTCTGCATGAAAGTTTGAGAACCACTGTGCTGTACTTTTCTATAAGCATAATTTTTAAAAATATGTTATCCTAGAAAATAGGCCAAAATTAATAAATCACCCTTATCCTTGGAGTATATGAAATTTTGTATTGACTTTATGTTTTTGTTTTTCCTTCAAGATAGTTATGGATTTTAAGCATCCAGATGGTGTCACAGTACAAGTTATGTTGCCTCGTCGGAGTTTGCTAGTGATGACAGGAGAATCCAGATACCTTTGGACTCATGGGTATGTATATTGAAATGACCCTGATGTCAGGATATCTTTTGCTTTGTGAGAGTTCTTGTTCTTCTCTGTCTGAGCCACTGGATCATGCCTGAACACTGGGGCTTCCGGGTTCAATTCTACTAGGAACCTAGGGCCATGTATGGCCTTTCTTTTTACATTTAGAATTTTAATTTTTACTTGTTGTTTTTAACATTTATGATTTTTTTTTTAGTTGTAAATGGACCTTTATTTATTCTTATGTGGTGCTAAGGATCGAACCCAGTGCCTCCCACATGCTAGGCAAGCGTTCTACCACTGAGCTACAACCCCAGCTCTATGATGGTATTTTAAACATTTTAAAATCTTTTTATTTGGGGAAAAATTAAAATTTAAAGCAAAGTTGGAAGCATAGTGAAGTGAACTCCCTTCACCTTTTACCTAGATTTATCAGTTGGGAACATTCTGCCACATCTGTTATTTCTTCCTCACATGTTATTATTATTTTTGCTGAATCATTTGAAAATTATATCATGACCCTTTATCTTTACATGCTTCATTATGTGTTTCCTAAAAACAAGGACCATGTGTATATCAGGGGTTAGCCAATTATGACTTATGGGCCAAATTTAATTCCGTTTCTATGCAGCATTGAGCTAAGAATGAATTTTATATTTCCAAAGGGTTTTAAAATGGAAAACAATGGAGAATATACAACAGAATCTATATGTGGCCTTCAATGCCTGAAATATTTATTGTCTGGCCCTTTATGGAATGAGTTTGCTTATTCATGTTTATTAAAACCATAGTGTAACACTCAAATTCAGAAAATCTAATATTGATAAAATACTTATATATAATCCATATTCAGGTTTTGCTAGTTGTAAGACAAAGTGCTTTATACCAAGCTTTCTCTCAATTGGAGATTCAGTTCATGATCCTACATCACATTTATTTGCTAATTCTGTTTAATCTTTACTTTGAAACACTTCCTCAACTTTTCTTTGTCCTTCATGATGTTTTGGTTCTTTTGAAGAGGCCAATTGTGTTGTAGAATACTCCTTGAGTTTGATTTAATCTAAATCTAAAGAAATACATTATATGCTTTTGGTAGGAATGCACTTTTAGCCTTTTGAGAAGAGAGTACTGCTACAATTTATGCCTATTGTCACTTAAAATGTTGCTGAGTTATGTACTTATTTTGTTCTGCTTGGAGGTTTTAGCTGACACATTTTTATAAAAATTCATGGAAATGATCATATAAATGAATTTGTAACCTCTCTTAAATGTGAGCCATAAAAAAGATGGCCTGATTTTGTGCACTAGTGCTTAAATTTATTTTATTTTTTTCATGGCTACTCAAATGTTCACAACGTAAAATAAATGAAAATGGTGATCTAATCCATTGGTTTTATGTATTCTTGGAATTTTGAATGTAATGACATTTTCTTTTTTGGGTACAAGCATTTTTGCTGTCACTAATGTTTAAGCTTAAGAGTAATGCTATTATAAAAAATGCAAAATAAGAAATTACTGTCCATATAGTAAGAAAATATTTCCATCTACTTTCAGTAATGATACAGATTCTTCTAAAACATCATTTTGATCAGATTTATCCTGTTGTTGAAAGTATATCATGCCTTTAAATGTTAATAGTTATTTCTGGAAGGTTGGATTATAAGTAATATTTATTTTTAATCTTGGCTGTAGACTCAAAAGTCTTTTGAATATTTTTTAGGGGAAAACCCTTCAGTATTATTATTATTATTATTATTATTATTATTATTAACTGTGGATTGAACTCAGGGATACTTTATCTCTGAGCTACGTTCCCAGCCTTTTTTATTTTTTGAGACAGAGTCTCATTGAGTTCCTTAGCACCTTGCTAAGTTGCTGAGGCTGACCTCTAACTTGGCGATCCTCTTGCCTCAGCCTTCCTAGTTGCTGGGATTACAGTTGTGCACCACCGTGCCCAGTATTATTTTTGAAGGCTGTCACTGACCTCATTGCCTATAATGTGACTATATGATTTTGTGTGTTTGTGTGTGTGTGTGGGGTATGTGTGTGTGTGTGTGTGTGTGTGTGAGAGAGAGAGAGAGAGAGAGAGAGAGAGAGAGAGAGAGAGAGAGAGAGAGAGAGATGAGAGAAGGAGGGAGGCAAAGGGATGAGGAGAGAGAAGAAACAATATCCCAGCTGTTTAGATGTTTATCAGAATCTTTGGTGAAAGGGAAAATAGATTGAAAAAGCATATTTCATATACCTTAAAACTATACAAACATAGGAGATAAACCTTGATTAAAAACTTTATTTCTATTCTGAAATAAAAAAGTACTAGAAAGCACTGTGGAGAGTCATAGATTTGAAAAAAGTTTAATGCTGCCCTATAATATTAATTTCAAATACTTAATCTAACTTCAATTTGATGAAACTCAAATTTATTAATTTACATGTTCTAAATCAAAGGTGGCAAACCTGTATCATGTGAATAAACTTAACAGTCTGAAATGTTCTGTTTGACTGTTACATGGTGGATCACATGGTTTGTTCTGTTTTAGTTATGTACATACAAGAATCATGAGCTTTCATATAAAATTTGAGTTTTTAGCTTCTTCTGAAAACTGAAAAGTTCTGTCAATACTGGGCCACATATTGGCTGGTAGCAATAATGGAGACTGATATCAATGTCATTTTTTAGGTGGTGGCTACTTTTCCAGTTTTCTACAGTTCTACCCTTTTCTATTACTCCTGGATCCAAAACTGAGTAACAATCGTTATTTATCACTGTGTTTGTTAATATTGTTTTTATGTTATAATATAATTAAATAAAAATTAAATATTTCCTGAACTAATATCTGTTTTTTAATATTTATTTTTTAATTGTAGGTGGACATAATCCCTTTATTTTATTTTTATGTGGTGCTGAGGATTGAACTTAGTCTCTCACACATGCTAGACAAGTGCTCTACCTCTGAGCCACAACCCTAGCCATCATGTCTGTTTTAAGAAAAGTAGGAAATGGAAAACTAGACTGAATGAGAATATGTATTCCCAGAAAATGGAAGATAATACTCTGCTTTATTAAAATGAAAATTATTCCTATATGTATAACAGCAGACAATGTGTTTCTAAATAAATCTACGTGCTTCATTTTATTTGTTACATGACTGTCCTTGGGAGGCATTAATTCATGAGATTTTGTGAACTCTTCTTTTAAATTATTTGTTGAGGGCTTGGATTATAGCTCAGTGGATGAGTGCTTATCTAGCATGTACAAGACCCTGTGTTCAATCCCTAGTACAGGAAGGAAAAAAAATGTGTATTTAAATTATTTTTGGAATATTTTCTTTGTATCAATTATTGTTCTGAAAGATTTACATCTGTTAACTCATTTAATTTTTACAATCGTAGTGGGAAGTTGTTCCATAGTTTTGTCTTCATTTTTAAAGGCAATTGACGCATAAAGAAGTTAAATAACTTGCACAGTCCCAAAGCCAGGAAGTGGCAAGCCAAGATCAGCAGCCAATTTGGCTTTAGAATCAGTGCTCTTAATCACAGTTCTAGTTTGTTCCCTTCCTCTGAACTTATACTGTGCCTTCACACTCACACTGTCAACCCTCAGAACAGTATGTTTCATTTTCCTTTCCACTTACTCTGTTTACACTCAACTTTTGCTTCCTTTTTAATTTATAAAACTTTTCCTATATTAGCTTGAAATAATTGATTCCTTACTTTCCTGAGGACTGTATTGTCTCCTACTACCTCTTCTATTATATTGGATTATTATTTAAAATGTTTTTATCTTTTTATTGAATATTTTTCCATTTAGATTATAATTTGAGCCCGGGGAAAAATAAAAATTTTTAGTGATGTGTAAAGAAATCATTATTTTAACATGGAGGTTACTTATCTCTAAAAATCTGAAATTGGTATCAAAAGCAGTTAAAAGCTATTTGGCCTTCAGTAATTGACTTAAAAGTGCTGTAATAGAGAACTTCTTAACCCCCAAGAGAGGAATTTAGTTTGTTAACAAAGAGTTTCAAGACACTCATCTTATAAAATATTCTCATGTTCAACCTCATAGTTTTAATATTTTTAGCTATTAGAGTAACATATATTTGGGCAATGATTGCTTGCTTTTCCTTCTTAAAAATTGCCCTTAGCACAAGCTCTTTTAGTTTTCATTTTTTAATCTTATTTTTTAAAGATATTTTTATTAATGCCTTATGGTTATGCATAATAGTGGGTTCATTTTGACATGCATGGAATTTAATTGTCTCCATTTCAGTCCCCAGTACTTCCTCTTTCCCTCCTTCCCCCTTAAAACATATTTTTAATATACACAATATTAACAATATAATTTGGCCAATATCACTTTCCAGCACTTCCCCCTCTCCCTCTCTTGGTCCCTTTCTTTACTGATCTCCCTTTGATTTTCACGAGACACTCCTGCCCTATGCCATACCTTTCTTATTTCCTCTCTAGCTTTCACATTACTAGAGAAAACGTACAATCTTTGACCTTCTGAGTTTGGCTTGTTTTGCTTAACTGATGGTCTCTAGTTCCAGCCATTTTCCTGCAAAATGACATAATTTCATTCTTCTTTATGGCTGATTAAAACACCGTACTGTGTATATACCACATTTTCTTTATCCATTCATCTATTGATGGATGGAAACCTAGGCTGGTTCATAGTTGACTGTTGTGAATTGTGCTGCTAAAACATGGATATGCATGTATCACCAAAGAAAGATGCTTAATTCTTCAGAGTGTATACTGAGAAGTGGTCTAGCTGGGTCATTTGGTTGTTCCATGCCTAGTCTTTTGAGGAGCCTCCATACTGATTTCTACAGTGGTTGTACTAATTTATCATCACACCAACAGTGTAAAAATATTTCTTTTCTCCACATCCTCTTAAGTATTTATTATTGTTTGTGTTCTTTTTAAAAATTTATTTTTTAGTTTTTAGTTGTACATGACAGAATCTATTAATTAATTAATCTATTAATTAATCTAATTAGGATTCTTGATGACTGCCATTCTGATTAGTGTGAGATGAAATCTCAATGTAGTTTTGATTTGCATTTCTCTAACTGCTAATGATGCTGGACGTTTTTTTCATCTATTTGTTGGCCGTTTATATTTATTCTTTTGAGAAGTATCTGTTCAATTCATTTGCCCACTTATTAATTGGTTTATTTGATTTTTAATATTAAGTTTTTTGATTTCTTTAGATTTTCTAGATATTAATCCTTTGTCAAAAGAGTAGCTAGCAAAGATTTTCTCCCATTCTGTAAATTCTTTCTTCACATTCCTAATTGTTCCTTTGCTGGGCAGGAGCATTTTAATTTGATGCCATCTCATTTATTAACTCTTGGTATTATTTCCTGAGCTTTAGGGGTCCTATTGAGAAAGTGGTTACCTGTGCCTATCTGCTGGAGTGTTAACTCTATGGTTTCTTCTAGGAATTGCATAGATTCTGGTCGAATTTCTAGGTCTTTGATCCATTTCGAGTTGATTTTTGTGCAGAGTGAAAGATAAGGGTCTAGTTTCATTCTTCTACATACAGATAACTAGTTTTTCTGGCAGCATTTGTTTAAAAAGCTGTCTTTTCTCCAATGTATGTTTTTGGCACTTTCGTCAAGTATCAGATGACTGTAGATGTGTGGGTTTGTCTCTCTTGTATTTTGTACCATTGGTCTGTGTGTCTTGTTTTTATGCCAATACCATGCTATTTTTGTTACTATACATTTCTGTAATATAATTTGAAGTCAGGTATTGTGATGCCTCTAGCATTGCTTTAATGGCTGTGAATTGCTTTGGTTAGTTTGGGTTTTTAATTCTTCCAAATTATTTTAGGACAGTTTTTCCTAGTTCTGTGAAGACTGTCATTGGTCTTTTATTGGGAACTGTATTGAATCTGTGTAATGATTTTGGTAGTATGACCATTTTAACAATATTAATTCTGCCTACCCATAAACATTGGAGTTCTTTCCATCTCCTGAGGTCTTCAATTTTTTTTTTCTTCAGTGTTCTGTAGTTTTTATTGTAGAAGTCTTTTACCTCCTTGGTTATATTTGCTTATTTTTTTGAGGCTATTGTGAATAGAATTTTCCTGATTTCTTTCTCAGTGCATTCATTGTTGGTATATAGGAAAACTATTGATTTTTTTCAGGTATATTTTATTTATTCTTTTATTTTTCTTTGTACATGACAGTAGAGTATATTTTGACATATTATACATACATGAAGTATAACTTATTCTAATTAGGATCCCATTCTTGTGATAAAGCTACTGATTTTTGTATGTTGATTTTATAACCTGATACTTTGCCAAATTTATTAGCTCTTACAGTCTTTTAGTATAGTTTTTTGGATCTTCTAAGTATAGGACCATAACATCTGCAAACTGATAATTTGACTTCCTTTCCTATTTTTATCCCTTGTATTTCCTTCTCTTGCCTAATTGCTCTTGCTAGAATTTCTAGCACTATTCACCTAGGAGTGGTGAGAATAGACATTTCTTGTCTTGTTCCAGATTTTACAGGAAATGCTTTCAGTTTTTCCCCTTTTACTATGAGGTTAAATTTGGGTTTTTCATATAGAACCTTTATGATGTTGAGACAGGTTCCATCTCTTCCTTTTTTCTTCAGTGTTTTTTTTTTTTTAATCATGAATGGGTGCTGAATTTTGTGTAAGGCCGTCTCTGCATTTATTGAGAAGACTAAGTGTCTTTAATTCTATTTATGTGATGAATTACATTTATTTTGCATATGTTAATCCATCCTTGCATGACTGGAATAAAACCAACTTGGTCATTATGTACAATCTTTTTAATAGGTTATTTAACAGGATTTGCTAATATTTTGATAAGTATTTATGCATCTAAGTTCATCAGGGCTATTGGTCTGTAGTTTTCTTTCCTTGATGTGTCCTTATCTGGTTTTGGTATGAGTATGATACTGGCTTTATAGAATGAATTTGAAAGTGTTATATCTCTTTCTATTTTATGGAATAATTTGAGGAATACTGGCATTAGTTCTGTTTTAAAGGTCTGGTAGAATTCAACTGAAAATCCACCTGGTCCTGGTCTTGGAAAGTTTTTTTTCACTGCTTCAATCTCATTACAAGTTATTGGTCTGTTTAGGTTTTCTATGTCCTTTTGATTCAATTTTGTCAAATCATATTTGACTAGAAATATACCCATTTTTTTCTAGGTTTTTCCAATTTATTGGAGTATACATTTTAAAAATAGTCCCTAATGATCTGCTGGATTTCTGTGATGTCTGTGGTGATTTCTCCTTTTTCATCTCTAATTTTTATTAATTTGGGTCTTTTTTCCTTTTGGTTAGTTTGGCTAAGGACTTATTAACTTTGTTTTTTCTTTTCAAAGAAATAACTCTTTTTTATTGATCCTTTGTTTTTAAATATTTATTTGTTATTAAATATTTATTTTTTAGTTATAGGTGGACACAATATCTTTATTTTATTTTTATATGGTGCTGAGGATTGAACCCAGGGCCTCCTATTTGGTAGGCTAGCGCTCTACTCTGAGCCATGACCCCAGCCTTTGTGTTGTTTTTTACATTTTCAACTTCATCTCTAATCTTAATAATTTCCTTATTTCTACTGGTTTTGCAACTCATTTGTTCTTATTTTTGAAGGGCCTTGAGATGCATCATTAGATTGTTTATTTGGATCTTTCTGATTTTCTTATGTAGACATTCATTGCTATAAACTTTCCTTTTAGACTACCTTCACAGTGTCCAGAGGTTCTGATATACTGTATCACTATTCTCATTTAAGTTTAAGAATTTTTGATGTCTCCCTTGTTTTCTTCTACTACCCATTCATCATTCAAAAATGTGCAACAGGGGATTTTGAACAAATAGATTGTTTTATTTTCGTATAGTAGAATATTGTTTAGCAATAGAAAGGCAATAAGTAGTACCTCTCTTTTTTTTTATTTTTCAATTTTTATTCTACTGATTTATATTATGCAATTTAAGAGTTAATCACTACTTTTTGGATTCTATTATCTGTTGTTTCTTGATGTTTAAATATGTCTCTAAACTAGGTTTCAGCTACTGAGAAGAATGTATCAAAAACTCCGATGTAGTCATGTATTTGTATATTTTTCCTGTTTTTTTTTAAATTTTTGCTTTATATTTTAAAATTGTTATGAAAATATAGGATTTTAGTATTTTTGTGTTGAATTGACCATTATGAAATGCCCCTTTGATCTTTAGTAGTATTGCTTTAAAATCTGCTTTATTTGATTAGTATAGCTAAATAACTTTTATTTTGGTTTTGTTTGGTATATGCAAAATATTTATTTTTATATGTTATATATGTATTTTTTATTTTCAGCCAGTCTTTATGCTTATAATTAAGATTTTTTTTGTAATTATCATGTAGTTGGATTTAATTTTGCAAGTCGAGGCCAGCAATCTTTGTTCTTTAATTAGAGTTTTTAGTCATTTTACATTTAATGTAATTACTGAAATTAGATTTAAATTGACCATCTATTTGTTACCTTTTTGCCTAGTTTGCTTTTGTGTGTGTGTGTGTGTGTGTGTGTGTGTGTGTGTGTGTGTGTGTGTGTGAAAGAGAGAGAGAGAGAGAGAGAGAGAGAGAGAGATACTGGGGATTGAACCCAGTGCATGCTAGGCCAGCATTCTATCACTGAGCTACATCCCCAAACCTTCAATATGTTTTTTAAAAAATTGTTATTAATTGAATATTTGTTATTTCATTTTTGCCTGGGATGCTTGTTTTAGTTGTACATTCTTCCAGTATTATTATTCTGAAAATAACTTCCTTAAATATTTATATTTCTTTACTTTTCCTACAGGGTCTAACAAATCTGGGAATCTAATAGATATATGTAATATATTCTTATAGATTTGCTCTGTTCCCTTAATAGTTTTAAAAGACCTAAAATGGTTTTCTTAATGCCGTGTAAAGTAAGTTATTTTACCTATTGTTTTTAGAATCACACCCAGGAAATTTGATACTGTTCAAGCATCTGAGCATTACAAAAGTGGAATTATTACCAGTGATATTGGAGACTTAACTTTAAACAAGAGGGGAATACGAACATCATTTACATTTAGGAAAGTGAGGCACACACCTTGTAACTGTAGTAAGTATATGATTTCATTTGTACTATAAAGTGGAGTAAATCTAGTATGGAAATCCTTTACGGTCCCCTCAGTACCTAAGATAGCTTTTCCATAGCTTCTATAATGACATTTCCCTATATTCTGCCTTGTATTTTACTTTTGGAATACTTTTCTATACCACCTCCATTAGAGTATTCTTTGAAGTTAAGAACTCTTCTTATGATCTTTTTTTTTTTTAAATATTTTTTTAGTTGTAGATGGACATACAATATCTTTATTTATATTTATGTGGTCTGAGGATCGAACCCAGTGCCTCACACATTCCAGGCAAGCGCTTTATCACTGAGCTACTAGTCCTAGCCCCTCTTCTTATGATCTTTATTTTCCCCATACTTAGTTTTTTAAGCAGTTGAGTGCCAAGAAATACTTTATTTATTGAAGTAACAGTTTAGAGTATTAGAATTATGGGACAATAAAATATCACTTGTACAAAAATAGGTTTTTGTTGAAAATAGCTTGTCAGATTTCTTCTTATTTTTTTTTTTTATTAATCCAACAGGGAAGCTAGAGATGACAAATTGCTTTATGGTAGGTTACTATAGGGAATAAGCATTGGTTTATGGCTTAGTCTATTTGGAAACCTAGAAGAGACTAAAGGGAACTGCACAAAATTTGTCAAGAGGATACTGTTTTGGGGCTGGGGATGTGGCTCAAGCGGTAGCACACTCGCCTGGCATGGGTGCGGCCCGGGTTTGATCCTCAGCACCACATACCAACAAAAGATGTTGTGTCCGCCGAGAACTAAAAAATAAATATTAAAAATTCTCTCTCTCCTCTCTCACTCTCTCTTTAAAAAAAAAAAAAGAGGATACTGTTTTGAATTGTCTACATAAGTACATCATGCTTTCTTGGACTTAATTTACAGAGATTTTTTTCATTTTATAAATAAGAATTTTTAATAACAGTGATAGAATCCATTTTATATCCGGGGGGTTTCAGTTATGGGTAGTATCTACTAGTAGCTTTTGAATTTAATCATAATCTTAAACATTTTGAATTAAAACTCCTCATTATGTCTACAAGATGTTAGCCTATCAGAAACTTGAAGTCTTCTATGTTTGATAATCTTGATGGTAGTGAAGCTTTAAAACAAGTTTTTGCGTGTGTTGCTAAAAGTGTCCTAAGGGCCTTAAAATGTGGATTTTTAAATTAAAAATATTTATTATTATTTGGTAAGGATCTAGCACTCATCAAAGAAAGAAAGAAAGAGAGAGAGGGAAAGAAAGAAAGAAAAAGAAAGAAAGAAAGAAGACAAGGTTTCTTTTCTCAAGTAAAGTCTAGTTATAGAGATGCTAGTTTTCTTATGCAAATGTAAGGGAAGTGTTAAGAAGCTTCAATTGGGTAATCAGTTTACAGATGTTTTTACAATAACAAAAATTGTATGTATTGTGTACCACATAATGTTTTGGAATATGTATACATCGTGGAGTTGCTGAATTGGGCTAATTAACAAATGAATTATATCACACACAATTTTTTTTGTGTGTGTGTGTGTGATGAGAGCACTTTAAATCTAATCTTTTAGAAATTTTCAAGAATTATTACCTATAGTCACCATGTTGTAAAATAGATTTCTTTGACTTATTCCTCTATGTAACTGAAATTTGGTATCCTTTGACTAACATTTGCTCAACTGCAATGAAACAAATAGAGACAGAAGCAAGATGCAGAGGCAAAAATGACTGCTGGTCTAAGCTGCCATCTTAGGTTATCATTAGGATACATTAGGTCACTGGCACCATTGGTACATTATTTTTCTTTATATCATTAAGCAGGGTACATTAAGTTATAATGTAAGATGTTCTTACTTATGATTGGATATGTGCACTGGCCAAGCTTGTATTAGTTATCTTAATAGTTCCTGGGAAAAACCACAGAATGTTCCCTTTAAGCAGATGTAGAATTATATTTATGTTTTGTTGTAAATAGATTTGCCCACTCCTTTTTATATTGAACTCCTCAAATATATAATTAGACTTGCAGAGAAGAACTTTTTTTTTTTTTTTAAACAGGTAAGTCAGAGCTTATGTATACCCAGTTCTGAAATTTGTTTTTATTTTCTTTTAAGAAAACTTGATAACTTTGAGTCATTTATAAAGATGAAAGGTTTGTATTGCCTTATTTTTATTTTTAGGTTATTCTTCTGTCTGTGACAGTCAGAGGAAAGAGACTCCTCCCTCATTTCCAGAGAGTGATAAAGAAGCCTCACAACTAGAGCAAGAGTATGTACATCGAGTTTATGAAGAGATTGCTGGGCACTTTAGCAGTACAAGACATACCCCATGGCCACGGATAGTGGAGTTTTTGAAGGCTTTGCCAAGTGGTTCGATAGTGGCCGATATTGGGTGTGGAAATGGGAAGTATCTTGGCATCAATAAGGAGTTATACATGGTAAGTAATGTTGCTTCTGACTTTCTTTTTGCTGTATTTGCAATGGTTATCATTATCTTTCTTCCTCATGATATACATCGTTTTTAGGCCATTGTAAAAAACTGATGATAAACAGAATGAAAATTAATTATTGCTTTCATTTTTAATTCCCCTAGAAATTTATGGGCATGGTATTTTTGTGGGTTTTTTCCTCTTTAGATTTTGCTTTATGATAAGATAATATCAGTAAACTGTTATACAGTTGTAAAACTTCACAGGTGGTATTCTTATTGCAACACTTTTCTTTGCTTGAATTCTCCTATGTATGAGCAAGATAAAGCAGATACTTTAATCATTTTTTTTGTGAATGAGGAAACTGAGACTTCAGAGGTTTTCTTACTTCCCTCTGTCATAATATGAGGGTATAACTGAAACTTGAACCTATACCTTCTGACTTTTACTTTTACTCATAGTAGAAAAAAAAGTATACTATTTATTAATGTTCCATAGTTGAATAAGCTAAGGCTCAAATAGATTTAAAAAGTTGGTGAAGTTTACATGCTAAACCCAAAATTTGAACCCATTTCTATCTTACTCCATAGTGTCTGTTTTTAGCTGCTATCAGTTCTTTTTCTATGAACCACTTTTCCCCACTGCTGTGCTACAGAGTAGGCAGTGCTTGCTGAAGCACATTGTTGTAAATACCATATTAACACTGCTCTATGAGGCCTGGAGTTTCCCTTTCTCAAAAGATTAGGGGGGGAAGGACTAGAATAAAGGCGTAGGTAAGCATAATAAGGGTAGCCTACATGTCTGGGTTATTGGAGTGTGTCAAACTGCTAAGAACCTTTTACTTTTACCCCATCCTTGATACTGTGCACCCACAAGAAAAAACAAAATTACTTAACATTCAAGGAAAGGTAGAGTTTGATATTAAGAGGCAGATACAAGAACAGCTTTTCATTAAGCCAACACATTGATATTCACAAATTGTTAACATATTTATAATTTAATTTTAGTTTATAAAGAATAAGGTCTAGTAAGTTTGTTCATGTTGAAGAGGAAGTAGCTTTTTGATATGTCAGTTAAAATCACAATTTTAACAATTCAAAATAAAAATAAACATGATATTGTCTTTTGGTGTTTTGATTTTAAGGTATTATCTAAAAATGTTTCTTAGAAACTTCTGCTTTTGTACTTTCTTGTTGATAAAACAAGGTTTTATCTAGTCAGTTTTATCTGTCACTATTTGTGATACTGAGTACAGTTGTAGTCAACTGTACTGACTTAGTTATAATGATAGCATTATTCTGTTATAATTGAGAATGATTTGATAAACAGGAAACTGAATCAAAATCTGAACCTGATTCAAAAAGAAATATATTTGGAAGATCAGAAATACACCTCCCCATCCCCTTTATCCACATTCATTTTATTAGCAGCAGACTGCACATATTCCTTTCTGTCTGCTCTTTCCTAGCACTTACTGCATTTTATTGACTTCCAGGGGAGGCTCATGAAGTGTTGGTTCGATGAATGAATGAAACTATTGGTCTGGTTGGAGTTAGAGATTTCATTGTATCTGAAATGGAATTATGTATGATAAAAAAGAAGTCTGCCTTTTTTTAAACTGATGAAGCTCCAACATGGAAGGAACAATGATAGTTGAGTGTTTGAACAGCCATTCTTTTTCATGAAATGTGTTCATTTTTTGACATTTATGAAATGAGGAAATGACATTCATTTTAGGTATTCACATTAAAATAGGTTAGTAATAAAAAATGATTGATATCATTATTATACATAATTTTCTTAAAATATATATATTTTAATACAGGTTAAGTATTTATTAGTGAAAATTCTTGGGACAAAACGTATTTCAGATTTCAGATTTTTCTGGATTTTTGAATATTTGAATTGACTTTTCATTTTGAATATTCCTAATTTGAACATATAAAATTTGAAATGCTCCAAAACCCCAAACTTGTGAGCATTGTATTGGCACTCAAAAAGTTTCATGTGTTGGAGCATTCTGGATTTTTGTGTTAGAGATGATCAATGTGTACTACCTTGGTCTTTCATCATAATAATTTTATGAACTGCTTTTCATAAGTGTATGTGGTGAATTTGTTCTTTTCCTATATCAGAGCCACATCTGCTCTTGCTCTTATGAAAGCTTTACTAACCCAATTAGTGAATTAATCACTTGATGGTATTAATTGAGTGGTAACTGAAGGCTGGTGGAGTGTGGCTGGAGGAAGTAGGGTACTAGGGACATGGCTTTGAGGTATCTATTTGTATCTGGCAAGTAGAGACCTCTTCTCTGCTGTCTGATCACCATATGAGCCACTTCCCTACGCCACACTCTTCTGCCTTGATGTTCTGCCTTACCTCAAGCCCCAAGGAAGTCTGCTGTCTATGGATTGAGACCTCTGAAACTGGGAGCCCCTAAATAAACTTTTCCTCCTCTATAGCTATCTGGTTGGGTCTTTTAGTTACAGCAGCAAAAAAGATGACTAAAATAGAAATTGGTACCAAGAGTGGGGTCATTGCTGTGACTGGTCTGAACATGTGGTTCATAAGTTTTTGGAGCATTTTGGAACTGGTGGGAGGAATTTTGAGGTGTATAAACATAGTACAAGTTGGAAATGTTTTAAGTTGTTATAAATGGAGCTTAATGACCTATTCTGATGGGAGCTCAGAAGACCAGGATGTCAGTAGGACTGTGGATGGTGAAGACAGGGCTCAAGAGAGTTCAGAAAAGGAGGACTTGATTGGAATTTGGAGTAGAGGCCATTCATGTTTTGTTCTGAGAAGTTATCTGCATTTTGTCCTTGCCCTGAGACTTTCTGTGAAGCTGATTTTAAAAGTGATGGACTTCATAATCTGCCAGAAGTAATGTCTAGGCAGCATAGCATTCAGGCGGTGGCATGGTTATTGTTGGCTGCTTTTAGCCAAATTTCTTGTGATAATCAGGAATAGAAAGCAGAATAGAAAGATTTGGAAAATGTGGACTTGAAAGGCAGAAGTAAAACTAGGTCTAAGGAAGTTGCAGTTGTTAAAGACATTACCGCTACTGAAAAATGCTACAGGGACAATAAGAAAGATGACTTGAGGGCATCTCAGGAGCTGGCAAGACCACACCCATCTAAAGCTTGAGAGAATAAAAGTAAAAATTCTCCTGAGGCCATTAGGGAATCCTTCTTGTACCAGGGGACCTGGTACAACATGATAAGCTACCTAGACACTTGAAAGCTGCTGCAGCCAGCGTCTCTGGAGGCTTTACTGTTCCTTGAAATGGTGACAGACCTTGGCGACAACCATGAGGTGCTGGTTCTGCAGAATGCAGGATGCTGAAGTTAGGGGGTCATGGAGGCTTCCACCAAGATTGCAAAGGAAAGCCTAGAAGGACAAGCAAAGTGCTACAGGGTTGAAATCCCAGTGGGCAGCCCCTGAGAGGGCAAAGCATGGAGATAGGAGGAAGAAACCAAATCTGCAGTGGAGACCCCCAAGATTAATAAATGCCAGTAACATGGAACATCTGCTGAGGAAAGCTACAAGAATGGAGCAGAAAGAATTCAACAGAAAGGCCAGTTGTGCTGCAACAAACAAGGCCATTGGGGTGGAACTACCCAAGCCCTTTGAGAGGACATCATGCCATGTACTCCAGATGCCTGATATAGAACTTGTTTGCCCACCTGATTTTCAGTCTTGCTTTGGTCCCATTCCTTCTTTCTATGTCCCTATTTTTGTAAATGGAGATATTTACTCAGTACCTTATATATTGGATATTTGTAAATTGCTTTTAATTTTACAGGAACTTACAATGTGAGATTGCCTAGAGCCTCAGAGAAAGCTTTGGACTTGAACTTTGAGCAATCTCAGAAATGTTGAGACTATGGGGACTCTTGGGAATAGACTACATGTATTTTGCATTGTGAGATATTTGTGAGCTTTTGGGGGCCAGGGGTGGAATGTTATGGTTTGGATATAAGGTGTCCTCCAAAAGCTTACAAGTGAGACAATGCTGGAATATTCAGAGAAGAAATTATTGGGTTATGAAAATCTTAACCCAATCAGTTTAATAGGAGAAGAATGGAATTTTTATTTTAATTTGCCCCTTTGATTAATAGCTTGAATATTTTTGTGTTTACCTATGCTTCCAGAGTTGTATACTTAATGTTTTGTTGAAGTTTAAATATATATAGGAGTAAAAAAATCACATACTTTAATTTAATACATACTTTTGTGTCATGATCTTTGTCTAACAGAAATATGTTAAAGAGATCTTGAATATATGTTGAGTGTTTGCAAAATAAGCCATTTTCTCTTTGGTTTTTGTCATTAGGTAACATTATTAGGGAGAATTTAAAATACTTGACATTATCCTTGGTATTAAAACTTATATCGATTTAAAATAGAAAAGTAAAACAATTGTGATGTTTTGACTACTGTATATGGGAAACCCAGCAAAATAATGGAAATGTGAAAGTCGTGAGCCAGGTATGAGTCAGTGCCATGTCAGTGAGGAATCTATACTAGGTCTGGTGCTTTATTACTAAAATTTGCTGCACAGTTTCTTCTTGGTGAAAAGGAGTGGTATGAGCTAACAGACCTAAGAGCCTGACAAGAAGGAGAAAATTTCCTCTTGTTTTGTTTGGCTGCTGTTCTTGTTCTGTTTTTATCTGTGGTCCTCAGATAATAATTCTCCTCTTCTGAGTGACTATTGAGCCCTGTCTCTGAGGATTTGTTTTATAGGCAAGCTGGATTTTTTCCTGTTGGCTCTTAGTAAGGTTTAGCTGTCAGAATTGGGCCTAATTGAAACTTCTGAGTCTGTGAACTGAATTTAAATGTAACAAAAGGTAGCAAGCACAAAAATATTCTCTCTCTCTCTCTCTCTCTCCCCCCGCCCCCCGTGTGTTTGTGTGTGTGTGTGTGTGTGTGTGTGTGTGTGTGTGTGTGTGTACACATTGATATTGTAACTGTTGGCTGGGTGACATAGAATATTGGTGAAAATAAATAAAAGCAGTAATTCAGGCATGGATCTTAAACAGATAAGGAAACAATTGGGAATTATGCCACTGTTATTAATAGCCCCTTAGTACTTTTCCGTCTTTAAGTATTTCACATAAAATTGCTGTACTTTACCTCTAGCTTAGTGCCTTTTATTCCACTTCATAAATTAAAGCAGCTCTGAGATAGAATATAAAAGCTGTTAAATGCCTATTAGAAATTCAGCAAATTCATTAAATATGATTGGCATGGCAATGTGATTTAACTGCTAAAGAATTATTTTGATATGAGGATTCATATTCTTTATTCTCAGAACTGAGAGAATCTCAAGGATCATGAGTAAATATTTTGAGCTGGCCACTTCTGTTTTTATTAAATCTGCTTTTACGATTCTTTTTTCCTCATCATAGAGATTGGATTAAGAAGAGATTTCTGAAAATGATTATTTATTAATGATTTAACATTTCTTATGCCCCTCCCATTTTCCTTCTAATTTACATGTGCACATTGCGACTGCATATATGTGTGTGTGTGTGTGTGTGTGTGTGTGTGTGAGTGTAAACATATTTTATAAGACTGCCTTATATATGTGTGTATATCTTTGGTATTAGAATTTCATATGAATATAGTATTCATATATATAGTCTTCATAGAATTAAACAGCAAAACTGTATACAAAAACAACAGTAAAACTAGGGAGAAGGTGGGAAGTCCCAGTCCCTGAACACTTTCTGCAGAACCAGACATGTGTAAGGCACATTTGGCCTCCATTACTTGAAACATGAAAGCATGTTGCTAACTGCCTTCAGTAACAACATTCCCATAGAAGGCTTGGTTATACTAAAAGATTTAACTAAGTAGCATTTTACAAGTTTTGAATTCAGCACTTTATTCTTGATAAGGCTAAGTAGGATAAATGATTTTACTTTTATGGATTTTTTTGGATTTTATTTTCTTATAAAAGTAATACATGGACTGGGGATATGGCTCAAGTGGTGGCGCCCTCGCCTCGCATGTGCGGGCCGCTGGGTTCAAACCTCAGCACTACATAAAAATAAAATAAAGATGTTGTGTCCACCGAAAACTAAAAAATAAATATTAAAAAATTCTCTCTCTCTCTCTCTTAAAAAAAAGAGTAATACATGTTGAAAAGTATAAAGAAGCAGAAAAAAAAAATCACCCATCCTCCTGCTATCTAGATCACCACCATATAGTATATATAGTAATGAAAGATACCTTAGATCATGTTCATTGTAGCTCCCCTAAAAGTCTAAAATGTCTATGTTTTGGGGACAGTTTTGATTTTTATATGTAATGTTACAGAAAGATGAACATTCTGAATGGTGATCAATTAGGTGCAAATTTGGACCTCCCATTTTCATTGCCATCATTTTTTTTAGTCATTTTGTTTTTATTCACTAATTTGAGTTCTGTTTGATATTTGTTAAGATAATAAATGTTATCATGAGCATTATATATTCTGACTTTGTGCTGACTATCTGAACTGGAAATATCATGGTTTGAGACCATTTCACGATAAATATGAAATCTATTTAATGACTTTAAGGTACGGAATAAACCCATAGCTCTTAATTTCTTTTAAAATTCAAACAAAACAGTTTGAACTTTTTTCTCTTAAAGATTGGTTGTGATCGTAGCCAAAGCCTTGTGGACATTTGTAGAGAGAAGCAGCTTCAGGCCTTTGTGTGTGATGCGTTGGCTATTCCAGTTCGCAGTGGATCTTGTGATGCCTGCATCTCCATTGCTGTTATTCACCATTTTTCAACAGCAGTAAGTATTTAAAAAAATATGTTTTTCTTTCTCCAAGATTTTTGTCAGTAAGTGGCAGCAAAAGTTCATTAACTTATTGATGTTGGACCCTATTTTAGCTTCTCATCTTTTTCCACTACATGATCCATTCTCATTGAAGAGAGCATGTATGACAAAGATAAGGCTACATCAGAGTTCTGGTTACTTAAACAGAGGCCTAATGGGACTCTATGCTACTATTGCTGTATATTATAGCCTTTTTCTACCCAGGTCGCCATTCATTTCTAAATGCCTTCCTTCAGACCCACAGAGTCCCAGAATTTTAGTTGGAAAAGACTTTGAGACTAGGCTTCATGAGTTTATATCACTCCTCAGATTCTGAGTCTCTTCTCTGTCTTTCCCACTTGCTTTCTCAACCCACACTGTTCTTCAGAACTCTGTAGTAGTATGTTAACTCTTAAAATGTTTTTAATTTTTCACTTTTACATTGTAGGTAAGATTAAGATTTGTACAACCTTTATGGAAATCAATATGGAGGTTCCTCAAAAGAAGTAGCAGTTCATACACATTAGGAATAGAACCACCTTATGACCCAATTATACTACTCCTTGGTATTTATCTTCAAGAATTAAGGTCATTATATTATAGTGACATATGGGTACCCATGTTTATAGCAGCACAATTCACAATAGGCAAATTATGGAGCCAGTCCTGGTGTCCATCAGTGGATGAATGGATAAAGAAAATGCGGTATACGTACACATTAGAGTTTTGTTCAGCCATAAAGAAGATTGAAACCATGTCATTTGGATGGAACTTGAGAACATTATGTTAAGCAAAATAAGCTAAGTTCCGAAAGTACAGGGTCATATGTTTTCTGATATGTGGAACTTAGAGAGAAAAAAGGAAAAGAAAGTTGGGGAGGGGGATATCAGGAAAATCAAAGAGAGATAGTAGCATAGAGGAAAGTGATCAGGAGGAGAGAAGAAGAGTAAGAAGGGGAAATCTTGAGAAATTATATTGTCCAAATCCTATTGTTATGTCATGTGTGTGCCTGTACAAATATGTTAACACTGAGTCCCTCTATCATGCACCAATAAAAATATGGCTAAAAAATGTTTTAAAAAGTAAAAATATTAAAAACAAACAAAATCTTCTTAAGTTTTAAATAAATTAATTTAATATTTTATGTTTTACTTAAAGGGAAAAAAAAGCTTATTTTTTTGTATATTTTTGTAAGCATCAGTAGTTCCTCCCCTGATGTAAACAAGAATCATATAGCTTGCATTATGGGTCTCTGGCAGATACAGTAGACCTTATGTCCTTGCCTGATTTCAAAACAAATCAGAAAAGCCTCTATGACATTTGTCTCTTCAGTTGTTAGCTCTTTATTTTTTAGTAGTATCTGGGAGATTCTGCTGGACTGCAGCAGACAGAGTAAGGGGACTATCTTAAAAGCCTTCAGTACTTAGAAGAATTACTACAAACAGAGAAAGGCTTGTAAGCAATTGCTATACCTGTGAATTTAAAAATCCCCTTCATTTGGAAGAAATGTTTGGCACACTTTAGTTCCTTCAGCCACAGCTTATTCTATGAAAGAGGACTATCTTCAAAGTATGAAAGAAAGTAAAATACACAGACAATATCTGTATCCATTTTTTTGCAATTGCATGTATATGTTGGACCCTTTCCCCTGTCTCCTTAGAAATTTGTCATTTTCACCTTTCTCTCCATATTTCTTGTTAACTATTTAAAATTCATTCATTTACCATGTAAAAAAGATCAAGTTGGATCAAAGCCCTATAAGAGCCCAAACTATAAAACTCTAAGAAGAAAACATGGAAGAAAATATAGGAGAAAAGCTCTGTGATATTGAGTTTAGTAATGATTTTTTGGTTATGGTTCTAAGAACATGGGCAACAAGTGAAAAAAATAGAGAAATTGGACTTTGTCAAAATTAAAACTTATGTGCATCAAACAACACTTACAACACTTATCAAGAGAGAGAAGATGCATCCCATGGAATGGAAAATAATATTTACAAATTGTGTCTGATAGGGAATTAATATCTAAAATACATGCAGAACTCCTAAAATGTGATAACAAAGCAACAAACAACCCAATACAAAAAGATGAAGGATTTAAATAGGTACTTTAAAAGTAAAAATACAAATGGCCAATAAGCACATGGAAAAGTACTCAACATCATGAATCATTAGGAAAGTGCAAATCAAAACTACAGTGAAGTAGCAGTTCACACACATTAGGATAGCTATTACCAGAAATATAGAAAATAATATTCTTAGCAAGGATGTGGAGAAATTAGAGCCCTTCTGCATTGCTGGTAAAAACAGAATAGTGTAGCCACTGGGGAAAACATTGTGGCAGTTCCTCAGAAAATTAAACATAGAAATACCATATAAATCTACTTCTAGATATATAGCCCTTCCCCTCCCAAACTGAAAGCATATAGACTTGCAATATTTGTACACCCATGATCATAGAGCCATTATTCACTAGATCCAAAATGTGGAAATAGCTCAGACGTCCATTGATGGATGACTGTGTGAACAAAATGTAAACTATATACATATAGTGGAATATTGAATATTATTCAGATTGAAAAGGGAAGGAAATTCTGATATATGCTACAATGTAACTGAACCTTGAGGACATTATACTAAGTGAAATAAGCCAGACAGAAATGGAAAAATATTTTGAAGTACTTACATGCAGAACCTAGAAAAGTTAAATTCATAGAGACAGAAAGTACTATAGTGATTCTCAGATGCTGGGGAAGTTAGAATGGGAGTTATTATTTACCTTGTACAGAGTTTCAGTTTGGTTTGAGTTTCAGTTTGGTGATGGACAGTGATGATGGTTATATAACAGTATGAGTGTAATTAACATCACTAATTTGTGAACACTTAAAATGATTAAAATGGCAAATTTTATATCATGTGTTTTTTACCACGATAAAAACTAATTCATTGAAAATTAGTTGTATGCTGGCTGGGAACAAGTGGCTGGGAATACAAATGGTGAAGCCCAAGTCCCTGCATTCATAGAGTTCATATTTGAGTGGAGGAGGTAACATTGATTTATGTGTTGGTTGGTTTAGATTTTATGTTGCTGATTGAGTGCCATAGTAGT
Organism: Ictidomys tridecemlineatus; assembly: GCF_052094955.1. NCBI lineage: Eukaryota > Metazoa > Chordata > Mammalia > Rodentia > Sciuridae > Ictidomys > Ictidomys tridecemlineatus. The sequence goes on along the minus strand of NC_135480.1, from coordinate 91,694,818 downwards.
GATTTTGATTTTTAGAGACATTGAAAGATCTTACAAATGGGAGTGCCTTGATCAGATATATGCCATACAGGGATCATTCTTAGACACTGTGGAGGGTGGTTTAAGATAGGAGGCAAGACTGACTATAGAAAGGCTATTTTGACAGTCCAAGTATCTGGAGACAATAAGGTAAGAGCATTGAAGTTTTAGTAGAAGAATTCTACTGCCCTGTACTTCATTCCTTTACCACTTTAGTTTTCATTCCTGCCTGATCCCAGTATATGTCATTTTTAATCCACTTACATTCTGACATCAGCATTCTCCTCCCTAATGTAACTACTTCTACCATTTTGTATTCTTTTTACCTTCTGAATACTTAGGTCTCTGAATACTTAGGTTGCCCATCTGTAAAATAAGATGACAGTAGCCTATCTCATAAGGTTGTTGTCAGGATAAATGAAACAATGCATAAATTCCTATCTTAGTGTCTTGTATGTTGTAAGAGCTCAGTAAATGTTATTGTTTTATTTTATATTCAATAAAATGATCTCATCTTAGATTTTTCAGCTTGATTTCACAATATTTCCCAACTCCTAGACCCACCCTGGACAAATTCTCAAGTTTTCTTCTATTAACTCTATAAATTACTCATGCTAAAGGTGCTTCCTCCTCTTTTAACATATAATCTGAGGTTATTTCTTGGGCTTTTGGGCCATTATGAATAACCCATTGCATGTTAGAATTGCGTGTCACTTTGACAATTTGACATTATCTGAGACTAAGAAACCAGTAAGATCAATTTCTTTTTATCAAAGAGCACACACATATATATATATAAACATTTATAATCTCAGTTCTTTTGTTTGCTAGCCTTATAACCTTAATGCAGTTTATTATTATATTTTTCCTCCTCTGTAAGTTTGCTGGTTAGATTCTATTTTTTCAGTGGTTGACATAGGCATTGTAGTATGTATCCATGACTTTATTGTCTACCTTCAGTTGGTGTGTTTACCCTTCCTAACATTGTGAGACTCTGATTAACTAAGGTTTTAAAGGGTTTAGATTTCTATTTCTTGAAGAATCCTTATTTTTTTTAAGTATAGGTATATTGATGACAGATTTTCTCACGTTTTGCAAATATGAAATCTTTATATTTTGTCTTTATTTTAAAAAAGATTATAACTAGGCTTTAATTCTAGAATGATAATATTTCTATATATTCCATCCCTGTGTTTTAACCTGGGAAATTTGTTCTAGTCTGAATTCTAATTGAATAAATCTTTGTTGCAGTGTATCTAATTTGCTGTTAAATAATCTATTGCTTTTTTCTGTTATAGAATTTTTGTCTGACTTCTTAATATATTTAATGTATTTTATGTCTTTACTGAAGTTCCTTCTTTCTATTTTCATGAATGTATTAACCACAGTAATTTTGAAGTCTTTGGGGGGGTTTACTTCTGTGGTCTTCTTTTGCTCTGATTCTCAGTCATTTGGTCATGATTGATTTTAACATACCTCATAATTTTGTATTGGATGATGGACATTTTGTATTAAAAGATTTGGATATTTTATCTTTCTCCAAAAAGGATTAAATTATGGCAAGCTGATAAATATAAGCAGATCTCTTTAATTCTGTAAAGGATTGGTTTTATGCTTCATTAGAACTGATTTATACCCTTTTTTTTCCCCCCTCTCCCTTTCTAGAATATGGCCCTTCTTGGTCTCAAGCAAAAGCCTGGGTTATATTCCAAGATCATTACCCCATGGTGGACTGTGAAATCCATTGACTTTCTCTCTAGCCTTGTTTGGCTACTTAAATTCTGTCTAGCTTTTTAATTTCCTAGCTGCCTTTCTGCTGTGTTCTTAGAATTTCACTCAGTGCTCATGCAATTTAGGAATCCGCAAGTCCTTCTAGAGGAGTTTGCATATAGATTTTCAGAATCACTTCCTAGCAGTTCCTTTACCTATGATTCTGTCTCCCAATTCTCAGCTGCTTTAATTTTCCTATATTCCAAGCCTTATTTCCTCAGGCCAGTGAGATTTCTGCTTCCTTCTTATATTTTATTCTCCCACCCTGTGAATTATCAAATTCTCTGAGGGATTATAGCCTGTCAGATCCACCTTCCAGAGTTGATCTCCAGTGCCTTTAAGTAGCTGTTTTATGTGTAGATGAGCATCCCTAATCTAAAAATCAGAAATGCTCCAAAACTTGAAATGTTTGAACACTAACTTGATGCCACTCCACACCCGACTTCACATGATGGGTTGCTGACATGATACAAGGCACATTAAAAGTATCATATAAAATTGCCTTCAGGCTATATGTATAAAGACTATATGAAACCTAAATGAATTTCGTATTTAGGCTTGGGATTCATCCTCAAGACACTTCATTATATATATGAAAATATTTCAGAATCCAAAAATCTGGTCCCAAGCATTTCAGATAGGAGCTAATCAACCTGTATTTCATCCAGGCTTTGTGATTATTTTCAGTGGGAGAATTAATACAAACTATTTCATCAAAACTGTAAGTTGAAGTCTCTATAATCTATCTTGGGCAATATTTTGTAAATATAAATGTAATGATTCCCCTAAAAGTGCCTCATATTACCACTTGTAACTCTAAATCTGTTGTTTCCATGTGTCCTAGCCAGCCAATTAAGGAAAGTCATGGGGGAAATTAATAAAAGGCATAGAACAAAATGCCCCTTCCTTTTTATCTTTTTTGTGTTTATATAAAACATTTTGTTAGATTTTCTTACTGATAATTGTAACTGTAGGCCTACAGTTAGTTTTATTTTTACATTTTCACTCTATGTCTCCTCCAGGTTCTTAAATGGCAATGTGTGCATGTGTTTTTTTTTTTTTTTTTTTTTTTAGGAGCGTAGAGTGGCAGCTCTCCAAGAACTTGTTCGACTCTTGAGACCTGGAGGGAAGGCACTCATTTATGTCTGGGCAATGGAACAAGAATATAATAACCAGAAGTCCAAATATCTTAAAGAAAACAGAATTAGCCAAGGAAAGAAAGAGATCAGTGATACATCTATGCAAGGGCAGCTTGTGGAGCAAATGCCTGATGCGAACAGTCAAGACTCAGCAGCTTCTGTCCCCTCCATTCAGGAGGGAGGATGCAATTCAAGGAAAGTCACTAATTCTGAGCTGCCTATTCACACCAACAGGACTACTTTTCATTCTCAAGATGTACTGGTTCCCTGGCATCTTAAAGGAAACCTTGGTAAAGACAAACCTGTTGAGCCATTTGGTCCAATAAGGTCTCATGACCCAGGTTCTGTGTTTCATCGATACTATCATGTGTTCTGTGATGGAGAATTGGAAGCCGCCTGCCAGACTTTGAGTAATGTCAGCATTCTGCAAAGCTACTATGATCAAGGAAACTGGTGTGTGATTCTTCAAAAGATCTGAATATTTATGTGAACATATTTTATGTAGAGAATAAACTTTAGAAAAAAAGGAGACTAAATTAATTGTCCTTTTAATTAAAGAGAAAACTTGTGGTGAAGTACAAAAGGAGAAATCCTGAGAGAAATTTGGAAATAGAGATTGCTTAGGAAACATTTGATCTGCTACTTTGACTTTATAAATGTAGGCTCTTCCTACATCCCTACTCAGGATGGTGTTTAAAAGTGATTCAAGTAATTTGCGAAGTATTTGAGATTCTCATGTAACATGAGTACAGCATTTTGAAGATGATATTTTATTATAAATTCATCAAAGAACCTGAATTATGTTGAATCTTATTGAAGTAATTATATAATATTTTAATAAAGAAACTATTCTTGGTCAATAGAAAATTATCTTAAGTTTTATCTACAGTTCTTTTTTATAATTTGTTCTAATTATACATGACGGTAGCATGCATTTTGACACATCATACATAAAATGGAGTATAACTTCTCATTTGTCTGCTTGTACATGATGTGGAATTACACAGGTGGTGTAATCATAAATGCACATAGTATAATGTCCAATTCATTCTACTATTTTTCTTTACCCACTCCCCTTCCCTTCATTTGCCTCTGTCTAATCCAAAGTACCTCTATTCTTCCCTAACATCTCCCCTTATTATGAATTAGCATCTGCATATCAGAGAAAACATTTGACCTTTGGTTCTTTGGGATTGGCTTACTTCACTTAGTATGATACTCTCCAGTTCCATCCATTTAGCAGCAAATGCCATATTTCACTTTTCTTTAAAGCTGAGTAATATTCCATTGTGTGTATACACTAAATTTTCTTTATTCATTTATCTGTTGAAGGGCACCTAAGCTGGTTCATTGTCTAGCTATTGTGAGTTGAGCTGCTATAAACATTGATGTGGCAGCGTCTCTGTAGTATGCATAGATTTGAAGTCCTTTGAGTTTAAGCCAAGAAGTGGGATAACTGGGTCAAATGATGGTTCCATTCCAAGTTTTCTGAGGAATTTCCATAGTTGCGCCAATTTGCAGTCCCATCAGCAATGTATCAGTGTACCTTTTTTTCCACATCCTTGCCAACATTTATTTTTGCTTGCATTCTTGATAATTGCCATTCTGAATGGAGTGAGATGAAATCTTAGTAGTTTTGATTTGCATTTCTCTAATTGCTAGAGATAAGAACATTTTTTTTCATATGTTTGTCAATTTATTGTATTTCTTCTTCTGTGAAGTGTCTCTGTTCAGTTCCTTAGCCCATTTATTAATTGGGTTGTTTGGGTTTTTTTGCTATTAAGTTTTTTTGAGTTTTTTTTATATATCCTGGAGATTAGTGCTGTATCTGATATGCATGTAGTAAAAATTTGCTCCTATACTATAGGCTCTTTTCACCTTAGTGATTGTTTTGCTGAGAAGAAGCTTTTTAGTTTGAATACATCCCATTTGTTATTATTTTTATTTTATTTCTTGCACTTTAGAAATCTTGTTAAGGAAGTCAGGTCCTAATCTAACTTGGTGAAGATTTAGGCCTACTTTTTTTTCTATTAGGTGCAGGTTCTCTGGTCTTAATTCCTGGGTCCTTGATCTACTTGGAGTTGATTGAGAGATAGGGGTTTAGTTTCATTTTGTTGCATATGGATTTCCAGTTTTCCCAGCACCATTTGTTGAAGAGGCTGTCTTTCCTTCAATGTATACCTTTGTCTAGTATGAGATAACTATATTTATATGGGTTTGTCCCTGTGTCTTCTATTCTATACCTTTGGTCTGTGTGTTGGTTTTGGTGCCAATGCCATGCTTTTTTTTTTTTTTTTGTTACAATAGCTCTGTAACATAATTTAAGGTCTTTTATTGTGATGCCTCCTATTTTACTTTTCTTGCTAAGGATTACTTTGGCTATTGTGGATCTCTTATTTTTCCAAATGAATTTCATGATTGCTTTTTGTATTTCTATGAAGAATGTTATTGGGATTTTAATAGGAATTGCACTAAATCTTTGTAATGCTTTTGGTAGTATGACCATTTTGACAATGTTAATTATGCCTATCCAAGAACATGGGAGATCTTTCCATCTTCTAAGTTCTTCTCTAATTTCTTTCTTTAGAATTCTGAGTTTTCACTATAGAAATCTTCCATGGTTTTTGTTAGATTGATTCCCAGAAAATTTTTTGAGGCTATTTTGAATTGGATAGTTTTCCTAATTTCTCTCTCAATGGATTCATCACTGATGTACAGGGGTACATTTTATTTGTGGGTGTTGATTTTATATCCTGCTACTTTGCTGAATTCATTTATTCTAGAAGTTTTCTGGTGGAATTTTTTGGATCTTCTAAATACAGAATCATGTTGTTGGCAAATAGTGATACTAGTTTGAGTTCTTCTTTTCCTATTTGTATCCCTTTAATTTCTTCCTTCTAATTGCTCTAGCCAGAGTTTCAAGGATGATGTTGAATAAAAGTGGTGAAAATTCTTGTCTTGTTCTAGTTCTTAAAGGGAATGCTTTCAGTTTTTCTCCATTTAGAATGATGTTGCCCTTGGGTTTAGCATAGATAGCTTTTACAATGTTCGAGGTATATTCCTACTATCCTAGTTTTTCTAGTGTTTTGAACATGCAGGGGTGGGTGTTGTATTTTGTCAAATGCATTTTCTGCATCTACTGAGATAATGATATGATTCTTGTCTTTAAGTCTATTGATGTGCTGAATTATGTTTATTGATTTCCATATGTTGAACTAGCTTTGCATCTCTGGAATCAACCCCACTTCATCATGGTGCACTATCTTCTTAATACGTTTACGTATGCAGTTTGCCAGAATTTTATTGATAATTTTTACATCTATGTTCATCAGGGATATTGGTCTGAAGCTTTCTATTTCATGGAATAGTTTGAGAAGTATTGGTGTTAATTCTTCTTTGAAGGTCTTTTAGAACTCGACTGAGAATCCATCTGGTCCTGAGTTTTTCTTAGTAGGCTTTGATGATGTCTTTTTTTTTATTGCTTGAAATTGATCTGTTTAAATTTTGTTAAGTTCTCCTAATTCAGTTTGGGTAGGTCACATGTCTCTATAAATTTGTCATTGTCTTCAAGATTTTCTGTTTTATTGGAGTATAAGTTTTCAAAAAAGTTTTTGATTATCTTCTGTATTTCAGTAGCGTCCATTGTGATATGTCTGTTTTCATCACAAATTTTAGTAATTTGAATTTTCTCATTAGCATAGCTAGGGGTTTATCAATTTTATTTATTTTTTCAAAGAACCAACTTTTTGTTTTGTCAGTTTTTTGAATTGTTTCTTTTGTTTCAATTTCGTTGATTTCAGCTCTGATTTTAATTATTTCCTGTCTTCTGCTTTGGGTGTTGGTTTGTTCTTTTTCTTGGAATTTGAGATGTAATGTTAAGTTATATTTTTATTGACTTTTTTATTTTAATGAATAAGCTCAATGCAATAATCTTTCCTCAATGCCTTCATAGTATCCCAGAGATTTTGATGTTATGTTGCAGTTCTCACTTACTTCTAAGTATAGTTTTATTTCATCCTCGATTTGTTTTGCTATCCATTCCTCATTCATTAGAATATTATTTAGTCTCCAGGTGTTAGAGTATCTTCTATTTTTTATTTTATCATTGATTTCTAATTTCACTCCATTATGATCTGATAGAATGTAAGGTATTATCTCTGTTTTTTTTTTTTTTTTGTATTTTCTAGGAGTTGCTTTGTGGCATAAGATAGGATATGTTTTAGAAAAGGATCCATGTACTGCTGAGAAGTCTTATTCATTCACTGATGGATGAGAAATATTCTATATGTCTGTTACATCAATTATTGATTGTATTATTTAGTTCTGTAGTTTGTTTAGTTTTTGTCTGGAGGATCTATCCAGTGTTGAGAGAGGTGTGTGAAAGTCACTCAGTATTATCGTATTGTGTTCTGTTTGATTTTTAAAATTGAGAAGGGTTAGCTTGTTGTATTTAGATTCTCCATGTTTGGGGCATAGATATTTATGATCATTATGTCTTATTGATGTATAATTCTTTTAAGCATTATGAAATATCCTTCTTTGACCCTTCTGATTAACTTTGATTTGAAGTCCACTTATCTGATATGGGGATAGCAACTCCTGCTTATTTACAGAGTTCATGTAAATGATATGATTTTTCCCATCCTTTCACTTCAGTCTGTAGATGTCTTTGCCCATCAGGTGAGTCTTGGAGACAGCATATAGTTGGGTCTTGTTTTTTAATCCAATCTGCCAGTCTATGGATTGATGGGTTTAGGCCATTAAAGTTCAAGGTTATTATTGAGGTATGAGTCATTTTGGTTTATTTCTGGGTTGTAATTTGAATTAGTTTCTCCTTTGATTGACTATTTCTTCAGTGTAGTTCCTCCCTTTACTAGTTTTCACTTTTTTTTTAATCCATTTCATCTTCATGGAATGTTTTGTTGAGAAGTTGTATAGTGCAGGCTTTCTAGTTGTGAATTATTTTAATTTTTGTTTATCATAGAAGTTTTTATTTCATCTTCTAATCTGAAGCTTATTTTTGCTGGATAAAATTGTTGGTTGGCATCCATTTTCTTTCAGAGCTTGGAATACAAGACTGCCCAGCTTTGAGAGTCTGGGCTGAGAAATCAGATGAGATCCAAATTGGTTTCCCTCTAAATGTACTCTGATATTTTCTCTTGCAGCCTTTAAAATTCTATCCTTCTCTATTTTTAGACATTTTCATTATAATGTGCCTTGGTGTGAGTCTGTAGTAATTTTGTATATTTGGGGTCCTATAAGACTCTAATATTTGATTTTCCATTTTATTCTTTGGGAAATTTTCTGATATTATTTTATTGGTTTGTACCTCCACACCTTTATCTATCCAGTAAGTCTTAAATTTGGTCTTTTGATGTTATCCCATAATTCTTGGGAGTCCTGTTCATGGTTTCTTAACTACTTCTCTTCATGGTCAACTTTATTTTCAAGATTACATATTTTATCTTCATTGCTTGAGATTCTGTCTTACCTGTGGTCTGTTGGTGATGCTTTCCATTGAATTTTTAATTTGGATTATTGATTCCTTCACTTTGAGGATTTCTGCATGATTTCTTTTCAGAATCTCTATCTCTTTATTGAAATGATCTTTCACTTCCTGAATTGTATCTCCGATTTTATTCCTTACATCATCCTTTATGTTGTGGATCAGTTTAACTATGTACATTCTAAACTCCTTCTCTGTCATTTCTTCTACTGTGTTGTCAATAGATTCTATTATTGGAGCATCTTGGTTTGTTTGGGTGATTTGTTCCCTTGGGGTTTTTTTGCATTTATTTTTTAGTTGTACGTTGACACAATACATCTATTTTATTTTTATGTAATGCTGAGTATTGAATTCACTACCTCATGAATGCTAGGTGAGTGCTCCACCTCTGAGCCACAACCCTAGCCCCCACCTTGTTTTTAATGTTGTGTGTCTAACTCATTTTGCAGTGTGAATCTCAGGCAGTACAGTTTCTACCCTGTAGATTTATAGTGTCCCTGAAGGCTTCCAGAACCTCGCCTTTAATAGGGAGACAAATAATAACAGCATCCAATGCAAATAATAATACAGCTCCTACTAAGATGTTACAGTTTTATTGCAATAAACAGAAAGGATGTGTTCAATTATTGTATACAATATAAACAGTAAGTTTGCAAAAGAGTTTAAAATTTCAAGTGGTGGACAAAGTGAGAATAGAAGTGGTATAGGGTGTGATGTTTATGAGAAAGGAGGAGAGACTATAGAATTTAAAAATTATAGGAAGTGTGAAAGATGGATTTATAGAGATTGGCTGTTAGTAGGAGAAAAGAGAGAAGAGAATCCAGGGAAACAGATAAGTGAGAAGAAATATATGTATAATGTAAAAAATTAAAAATAGAAAAAAGTAAAAGTAAAATAATACACAACAAAATTATAATATACTATTCAGACATCCCAGTCCTCAATAAACTGATGCATGAAAAATACTTGGTTTCAAAAATGGTAGAAATGTGATTGATTGAAAAAAAAAGGAGATTTTAAAAAATAAATTTTGATAAAAAATTGAACAATTTTTCCATTGGAGTTCAAAAGTTTCCCAGGTTTTCTTCTCAGCAGGTAGGTGGGGTTGTCTGTATATAATGCTAACCCCACCCAAAGGATGGGTGGGCTTGCTAGGGTGAGAGGGTTGGTCCTGGAGGCATGGTTCCTGGGGGCAGGATGTAAGTTTAGGTATGTTCCAGTCTCTTGCTGAGTGTCAGCTGGTCTGGAGATTTTAAAGCAGTACACCTCCAGGGCCCAGCAATTGCCAGTCCATGCTGGAAGACTGCACCCAGGAATCTCCTTTGGGTTTCACTCATGTGGTATAGGAGCCTGTTCTTAGCCTATTACTTCACATGTGGACCCCATGCTTCCTGGTCTCTGATTCAGTCACCCCAAACTCAGTCTCTCCCCGACCCTGCCCTTTTGAATTCCTGGTCTATTATTTCTCTCCCATCCTGTTCTGCAAGCTGCTAGATTGGAAGGTGAGGGGAAAGTCAGGTAGATTTCCGTGACCAGTATTCTATGTAAACCTCCATGCTTGATTTTTTCCTAGTCACTTAGGTATACCCTCTGTCACACAGCTTGGGTTTGCCTGGCTTGTTTTTCAAGCCAGACTTAGGTCTGCTAGTAATTGCTCCCCTAGCTGTCGACCCCTGAGCTGCAGGTTCCTTCTGCTGTTCTCCACCCAGGCCACTGGGAGAGAGATAGTGACTTCTTTCCCATACATGGATATTGTGTAGCATACTTACTGTTTTTTCAGTCAGTGACTCTGATCTCTAAACTCTCTGCACCCTGACATCCCCAGTCTTCCCAAGAATGGGGATTCCTTTAATTCCTTTATTGCTTTACTGCATTTATGGAAGGACCATTCTGGTTTGTGATTCCAGTTGCTGTTGTGACTGTGGCGCTTGAGATCTTTTCCCCTTATTATATAAGATCTCCTGAGTCCTGATCTGTTTTGAGTATCCAGTATTAAATTCCTGGGATCAATTACAGCATGATAATGAACAAATAAGAAAGAAAAAAGCCCTTGCCTTTATGGAGGTTACCTTCTCAAGAGGAGAAAGACAATAAGCAAATAAATAAATAAATACTACATGCCACATAGTGATAAATACCATGAAAAAATAAAATGGAAGTCAAGGGTCCACCGCGCAGCTAGCACGCTGGTTTCATACAAGAGGTTCGTAGCATAGAAGTTAACTAGTGAGATCAAAATAAACACACAGACTCAATTACCTTCTTCTTTGACCAGGTCTGAGACAGCCCTCCCTCTGGCTCTCGCCTCGAACCACCCAGTGGGGCAGCAAGGCTTACTCAGGACTAGCAGGAGAGAGAGAGAGAGAACGCCAGGGAGTGGCCTTTTATTGGGGAACAAGAAATTCAGGGGAAAATTACATCTAATGAAGGTCGAGGGGGCCAGCATTCCAAGGTCAGGGTCAGTGATTGGCCTCAGGGTCAATGGTCAGTCACACCCCCGCACGGACAGGCTCTGGCACCTGGAGAGGGTGGGGATAGCTCCGACACAGTTTGGCCAGAATGCCTCACACCCAACCAGGAAGGTGCCCAATCACTTTCGAGAATGGCTTCCCACACAAGGGGACATTCACCCAGGAGCAAAGGATTATTTTTTAAGTGGGAGAAATAGACTGTAGTTTCTTACCAAGAGTTAAGTGGTATTACTAATTCATTGGTCTAGGTGCTAAAGACAACCTAAACATGTCCTTTTATGCTGCCAATCAGATCTAACTATGCCCTTATAGTCAAACCTATGGTTTCATTATTTGTTTTTTGTAGTTTAGTCATAGTTTGTCCCAGCCTAGGAACAATCAGGAGTTATTTGCTTATCTATATAATGTTGTATAGTAACTCAGTTAACATAATTGCTTATGTCATGGTTCCAGGAGGAACAAAATTAGGAAGTTTACCACCAATTCAATTATTACACAGAAGAGAAAGGCTTAAAAACAAAAATTTCAACACTTTACTCCAGCAGATATCGCTTTTGTAGTAACCAGGCTTAAGACTATTCTATAGGAAAATTACTTTATGTAAATTGTGGGTACTGGTCTATAATATATCTTATTATTAATGTCAGTGATGTTTAATTTCCAAGCTTTGAACTTTCTGAAATCTGTAGTGACTGATAATTGGTCTTAGTTAAGACAATGGATTTTTTTGTCATGGCATTTCAGTACAAGATCAAGATGTATTGTTTCTTCCATATAAATTTATGAGATTCATGATAAGAGAAGAAAGAATATAGTTTATGTTTATTATTTTTATGTGGCAGAAATAGCTACTAATTCTGACTATAATTTATTCTAGGACTTCACATCAAAATTTGAAGTTTGAGTCTTGTTAATAAATTTTAAAAATTTAGATAAAACTGATGATTTTCTAGAAAGATACAAGAAGAAAGAAAAATGAAACATGTTGAAAAATAGCATAGGAATTCAGAAGTTGGCTCTAGAATTAAATTTCCTAAAAGCTAAAATTTATATCTGTCATTTATTAGCTGTGATTTTGAGCAAATTTCTTAATGTTTCTATGCTTTAGTTTTTTTACTTGTAAAATTGGACTAGCTATATGAAAATTCACTGAAATAATAATTGTATAGATCTTGAATTAATATAAGAATATAGTATTCATTTGGGCAATACTTCTTTATTATTTCTCCCAAAGAAGACCCAGAAGAGATTTAGGTATTGAGTAATGTCAAGCCTAATTTTTAAATTGTATAATAAATATATTGTTTTCTAAATTTTTGTCTTCTTGTTCTTGTCATTTGAGAAGATGTGTTAAAATCTCCTTCTATGCTTATGGATTTTTCTGTTCTTTTCTTGTAGATGTGCCAGTAGTGCAAATCTCAAAAATATTCAAGTGACCATTAGTAGTAGAGTGAGAATTGTAGTCCCTTCATATAATATTTTATTACACAATTAGAGAAACTGTACTTACAAACTATTATATGAATGAATCTCAGAAACATAATACTAAGTAAAAGAAGCCATATAGAAGATAATGTCGTATGATTTCTGCAGAGTTCAGGAATCCCTAAGACCACCATCACTTCTGACCTCCCCTATAAAGTTCAGGCATTCCTCAAGACACCCACACTTCTGAAGTCAACTGCAAACTCATGTGTTCCTAAGGCCATCCTCAGGTTTGATGATTTACGAGAAAGTTTCACAGAAGGCACTGAAACTGTTATAGTTATGGTTTATTACAGCAAAAGGATACAAGCTAAAATCAGGGGAAGATGTTCACTGAACCAGAGTTGAAGAGTGTTCCGAGCATTGAATTTTCAGTTGTCCACTCTAAGTAGAGTTACGGACAGAACAGATTTCTCTTGGCAGCATTGTATGACAATACACATGAAGTGTTGCCACCAGGGAAACTCACTTGAGCCTTGGTGTTCAGATTTTTTATTGAGACTTGGTCATGTAGACATGGTTGACCATGTGTGTGGCTGACTTTTATTCTCCAGTCTCTCTGAAGGTTGAGCCGATACTGCTTGGTCTAAGGTTGTAAGGTTTGTTTATCTCCAGGTAAACATGTTTCTCAGGCAGGACTTTCCATGGGTAGGAATTACATTCTAGAAGCCTAGAGCAAAGGCCAGCCCTCTTTTTGGATAAGGCTAAGTCTCAGTTTCCTTCAAGTAAAAGATCAAAAACACATGAAACTGCATTCTCACAAGACTAAGTTAATTGTGAATTTCTACTTGGAGAATATTAGTGGGCCTTTTTGGGTGTTCACAATGTTCTCTTTCTTTCCATGGGTGGTATTTATAAGAGTATTTCTCTTGATAATTCATTTAAATGGACACTTCCAATTTATATATTGTTTTGTGTATATATTTTAGGCTTCAAATTTTATGGCAGTTTAGAACAGGAAGTTCTAAAATAACAGGACAATATTTCAAATATCTTTTTGTGTAATATTTTATAATGTATACTTTACATATAACATTTACCAATTTTAAGTGAACAATTTGATGAATTTTTAGAAATTTCATGTAGTCATGTAATCATCACCATGGCAATCATGATAAGAGAACTTTTCCTTCACCCATAAAGCTCCTTTCTACCTCTTTCAATTAATCCCCTCTACTTTTGGCAACAACTGATCTATTAATTACTTTTGCTTCTTCTAGAATTTTATTTAAAAAGAATCATGCACTTAAGTATAAGGTTTTATGTCTGACTTTTTTCCCTACAAATAAGATTTTTTCTAAATCTTGACAATGCTTTTGAGATTTATCCATGTTCTTGCATATATCAATAGTATTTTCCTTTTTGCTGATGTTATATTTTGGATTTTGAATTGTCTTCTGAAGACAGATGTTTTGAAGACTTGGACCTCAGCCCATGGCACTATTGGGAAATGGTAGAACCTTCAGTAGATAAGGCCTAGTGAAAGGAAGTTAGGTCAATGGGAGTGTGTCCTTGAAGGAGACATTGGGACCCTTGTCATTTTCTGTCTCCTTATTTTGCTTCCTGGCTTCCAGAAAGTGAGCAGATGTTTCTACCATGTTCTCCTACCATAATGTGCCATGTTGCCACAGACCCAATAACAATGAAGCCAGTCATTCATGATAGGAACCTTTGAAACTGTGAGCCAAAATAAACCTTTCTTCTTTACAGGTAGATTACTTGATGTAGTTTGTCACAGTGATAGAAAGCTGGCTAACACAGAAAATTGGTACTGAGAATGAGGTTGTTGCTGTGACAATACTGGAAATGATGTGAAAGAAACTTTGGAACTGGTTTGCAAGGAAAATTTGGGGAAGTTTGGAGAAAAAAACTAGAGAAAGCATAGAATGCTGTTAGGTGGAACTTTAACAGGCAATTCTGGAGAGGACTCATGTGGGAGACCAACCTCGCATGTGACTTAGTTAACTCCCCTGCTGGGCAATGTGGTGCCAGGCGGCAACCATGCTGCTAGACTCCCCAGCTCTTCTAGGGTTCGAGTTGACCGTGTCTTCCTGTAGAGGGGTGTCTCTCCACAGCCCCAGGGACCCAATCACCTCACCTGTCCTTGCAACCGTGCCCCCCTTGACCTTCATTGGACAGGATTTTCCCAAGAATTTAGAGTTCCTCAATAAAAGCTCACTCCAAAGCGTTGTCCCCCCTCTCTTCTTGTGTAGATCCTCGCTCCCCGCCCCCCCCACCCCTTACAGAGCTTGAGGTAGAGGGAAGAGGAGCCGTCTTGGAGCTTGGTTTAAAGGTAAATTGTGTGTCTGTGTTTTATTTCTAACTCCCTGAGAATTTCCCCTAAGTAACCTAACAGTTAATTGTCTGTGCTGGACACGGACCATAGACTCAGAAGAACATAATGCTGATAGAAATGAAAATCGGAAAGGTTATACTCACGAAATTCAGATGAAAATAAAAACTGTTGAGAATTGGGCTAGAAGTCATTCCTGTCACATTGTGGTGAAGAGTTTGGATTCCAATCATCCAAGCCCTGAGATTTTGAATAAGGCTGAGTTTAAAGTCTTTTTTATCTGGTGGATTTGAAGACAGCCCAGCTTTCAGGCAGCTGCATGGATGCATATACTAGCTGCTTTTAACCAAATTTACTGGAGAATTAGAAGCAAAGAGGAACAGAATGGAAAAATTTTGAAAACTTGCCTTTACACCATGTTTTAGCCAGTTTTTGTTTTTGCTGCTGTGACTAAAGGACCCGACCGGCACAATTATAGAGGTGGAAAAGTTTATCTGAGGGCTCACAGTTTTAGAGGTTGCAGTCCGTAGAAGGTTGGTTCTATTCTCAGGGCTCAAAATGAGGGTGAACATCATGGCGGAATGTGTGGCAGAGGGAAGCAGCTCACATCACCGTGATCAGGAAGCAGAAAGAGATTCCAGTCTCCAGATACAAATATACACACCAAAACGATGCACTAATTCCCTCCTCTTCAAGCCACACCCTACCACTTCAATTATCACTCAGTTAATCCCTATCAGGGGAATTAAATCACTGATTGGATTAAGACTCTTATAACGCAATCATTTCTCCTCTGAACATTCTTGCATTATCTTACATGTGCGCTTTTGGGAGACACCTCACATCTAAACCATAACAGACCAGAAAAGGACATTTAAAGGTTCTTCAGGGATGGGAATATAGTTCAGTGGTAGAGCATCAAGGCCCTGGGTTTGATCCCTAGTACCATACCAAAAAAAAAAAAAAAGGTGGAGGGGGTGCTGCCAAGTATGGTGAAGTTGCTACAGAAATTAGTCCCATTAAAAAGAAGTCAAGCTGGGTACAGTGGCACAAGCCTATAATCCCAGTGGCTCTGGAGGCTGAGGCAGGAGGATAGTGCGTTCAAAGCCAGCCTCAGCAAAAGCAAGGAGCTAAGCAACTCAGTGAGACCCTGTCTCTAAATAAAATACAAAATAGGGTGGGGATGTGGCTCAGTGATTGAGTGCCCCTGAGTTCAATCCTTGGTACGCTCTCCCCTTCCAAAAGAAAAAAAAAAAGCCAAGTACTTTATACTGGGACAATAGGGAAGATATCTTGAGAATATCTCAGGAATCAGCAAGATCCCATCCCTGGTAGAATTAAATGTGTAGAAGTGTAAACTCATTTCAAAGACTTAGTTTGAAAAGAGACCATAGGGCACTCTGCTCACATAGGGCTACCTGTGCAATTGCTACCCCGGGATTTGTTTCCCATGTTCATCCATCAAGCGACTCAGAGACTACAGCAGTCATGGTTCAAGAAGACCCCAGGATAGCTTGTGCTTATCAGTATAACTTTGGCAGCAGCCCCGAAATGCTGGTTTTGCAGGCAGGCAGAATGCAGGGCTATGGATTCATGGAGGCTTCCACCAGGATTTCAAAGGAATGCCTTGGAGTCCAATTTGTCAAGCCTGAAGACCCTGCAAGCAGCCCCTAAAAGGGTGATGTATGGAGCTGTGATATGAAGCTGCCGTGGAGATCCCAGGAAATTAGAGATGCCAAAAAGGTGAACACCTGCTGAAGAAAGCTTCAGGCAGTGAGCAGAACCAGCCCAAGAGAGTGGCCTTGTGGACTACAACCAGTAAGGACACAGGAATAGTGCTGCCTAAATCGCGTGGAGTGCACATCATGCTACCATGTGACCCAGGTGCCAAATATGGAGATTTAGGCTTTAATGTTGGCCTTAATGAATTTCAGTCTTGCTTTGGTCTGATCCTTGTTTCATTGTTTCCTATTGTCCTTTTTTGAATAAGAATGTTTACCCTGTGTCATTGTGTCTTGAAGGTATGTAACTTGTTATTTTAATTATTTATAGGGGCTCAACAGCTGAGTTTACCTTGAAGGACAGAGAAGACTTTGGACTTGGACTTTTTAGCAATACTGGAACACATAAGATTCTGGGGATTATTAGACTAAATGAATTTTATATTATACAATGGACATGAGCCTTTGGGGACCAGAAGAATGCTATAGTTTGAATAAGAAATTTCTCCCAAAGACCCATATGTTATGAAGTCTAAGTCCCAAGCCCATGAGATTATTGGGAGGTGGTGGAACGGTTGAGTAGGGGCCTAGAAGTAAGTTTGGTTATTGGATACATGCCCTTAAAGAGCATATTGGTATCCCAAGCCTAATTCCCACCCCTCCCTTTTTTTGGCTTCCTGGCAACCATGAGGTGAACGGATTTGCCCTACCACATGCTCCCTGCCATGATATTCTGCTTTGCTATAGCTCTCACAGCAATGGATACAACCAACCATGGACTGAAACCTGTGAAACTATGAGCCAAAATAAACCTTTCTTCCTTAGAAGCAGTTTATATTAGGTATTTTGTTATAGTAACAGAAAGCAAACACAATTGGTGAATATTATTATGTTTTATAGATATATCATAATGTTTATCCATTTACCAGTTTGTATAATTTCTATTTTAGAAATTGTATAATTTCTATTTTAGAATGGCTCTTGTCATTCTTCACTCTGAACTCTTCTGTAGAGGTTGTCTTCTCTGGGACATATTGGATGTTGGACAAAATGGATCTGAATGAGTTGGACTTTTATGCTCTGTTAAGTATAAATGACCTGGAAAGCATGGCAGATGAGCTTTGGCCACATTTACTCTACATCATTGTTAACACTTGAGATCATCAGTCTTTTTTTGTATCAGTCATTCATGTGGGTGTGTAATGATATCTTTTAGTAAAAGATCAAAAACATAGGCAAAATCCAACTATTTTTTATAAGTCTAAGAAATAGTAAACATGTACTTGGAGAGAGTGAGTGGGCTTTCATTAGTATTCACAGTGTTTTCTATTTTTGCCTGGGTGGTATATACATTTTAATTTTTAGTTCCCTAAAGACCAGTGCTTTAGGACCTTTTCCAAATGTTTATTTACCATTGTATATATATATGGTGAAGCATTTTCTCAAATCTTTAATCATTTAAAAAATGAGTTGTCTTCTTTTTAGTGAGCTGTACCACTTATAAATTTTCTACATAGAAGTATATTCCATAGTCTGTGGCTTGCTTTTTAAATTATCTTTACAATGTCTCTTTTTTTTTCTTTTTTCCTTTCTGTGGTGCTGGAGATCAAACCCAGGGCCTTGTGCTGGCTAAGCACGTGCTCTTTCTTTCAGCCATAGCAATGTCTTCTGAAGGGCTAGTGTTTTAAATTTTTATGAAGTCTAGCTTCTTAATTTTCAGATTTTATAGGTCATTTTTCTGTGTCCAATTTAGGAAAATTTTACCTAACTCACATTGCTAAAAATTTCTCCAAATTTTCATCTAGGAGTCTTGTAGTTTTCATCCTTACATTTGAAACTAGGTTTTGTACATGGTCTATGCTGAAGATGGCTTGTTTTATTTTATTTAAATTTGGCTATTCAGTTGTTCCAGTATTATTTAGAAAGAAATATATACATATATATGTATACACCTTTGTGGAAAAAACCTTTGACCATATACATGTGGGTATATTTCTGGACTGTGTTTTTATTTTATATATATATATATATATATATATATATATAGAGAGAGAGAGAGAGAGAGAGAGAGAATTTTACAGTTTATATATAATATATACTGTATATTTTTATAATTTTTATATATATATGCCAATATCACATTGCTTTGGATATGTACCTTAAAAATTATAATCAGGTAGTATGTGGCTTCCAGCTATGTTCTTTAATGCACTTAATAATAGAGTTTCAAAATAGTTGAAGCAATCTGGGTATGGCTTGGGAGGCTCAGACAGGGGGATCATGAGTTCAAAGCCAGCCTCAGCAACTTAGTGAGGCACTAAGCTACTTGGTGAGACCCTGTCTCTAAATAAAGTACAAAATAGGGCTGGGGATGTGGCTCAGTGGTTGTGTGCCCCTGAGTTCAATCCATGATACCAAAAAAAAAAAAAAATAAGAAGAAGAAGCAGCAGCAGCAATGTCCTCACCACAATGAAATGATAAATGTTGGAGGAGATATTATGCTTAATACACAGATTATGATCATTATATATATTTTCATGTAAAGAAACATCATGTTGTACCCTATAAATATGTACAATTATTATGTGTCAATTAGAAACAAAATAAAGCAACAACAACCAAAACAAAATACATGAAGCAAAACTGTTGTAACTGCAGAAAAAATAGATAAACTGGTAAATTTTCACTTTGTGGCCTGTGCTTTTGAGTTCATATCTAAAACAGTTTTCCTAGGTCATTGCCCTAAAGGGTTTCCCTTATGTTTTCTGCTATTGTTTCATATTTTCATGTCTTATATTAGGTCTTTGATCTATATTGGGTTGATATTGTATATGTTGAATCATAGGAATCTGGTTTCTTTCTTCTGCATATGGATATAAAATTTCCCAGCACCACTTACTGAAGAGACTTTCTTTTCAATGGTGTATGTTGTTGCTGCCTTTGTTAACAGTTAGTTTTAAATATTTGGATTTATTTGCTTGTTCTCCATTCTGTTCCATTGGTTTATGTGTCTGTTTTTATATGAGCACCATGCTATTTAGGATATGAGAACTTTGTAGTACTGTTATAATCTAGATATGAGGTATGCCCCCAAACTTCTATTAATGCAGAAACTTTAAAATGACATACAGTGATTGAGTATGAGAGCTGTAACCTCACTGGCCCATCCTAGTTTAAATGGACTTACTGGGTGATAATTGTAGACAGGTGAGGCATAGCTGGAGGAGGTGAGTTACTGGGGGCATGCCCTGGAAGGGTGTATTTTCTCTGTGGAAGAGGCCTCTTTCCCACTCTGTGCTTCCTGATACCACCATGATCTATTTTGGGTTGATATTGTATATGTTGAATCATAGGAATCTGGTTTCTTTCTACCGTAGCTTTTCTTTGCTGGGCTCTTACCCTATGATGTGCTGCCTTACCTTGGGGCCCATCTGTGGACTGAGACCTCTGAAACTATGAGACTCAAATAACTTTTCCTCTTCTGGGTTCTTATTGAGTGTTTTGGTCACAGCAATAAAAATCTGACTGAAACAAGCATGTTTTTGAAGTCGGGTATTATCATGTCTCCAGTTTTGTTGTTTTTGCTTGGGATTGCTTTGATTAGTTGGGTCTTTTTTGTATTAATTTAGAATTTTTAAAATTTCTGTTAAGAATGTCTTTGGTAGGTATTTTGATGGGAATTGCAATTAAATTCATAGATTTCTTTGAGAATTATAATCATTTTAACAATACTAATTCTCCCAATTAATGAACAGGGAGTATCTTTTTCCATTTTTTTTGGTGTCCTCTACAATTATTTTCATCAATGTTTTATAGTTTTTATTTTAGAGATCATTCACTTCCTTCGTTAAATTTATTCCAATACATTTTGTAGTAATTATAAATAGCCCAAATTTCTTGATTTTTCTCAGAAATTTTGTTATTGGTGCATGAAAAATCTACTGATTTTTGTATGCTGATGTATCTTACAAGCTTACTGAATGCATTTATCAGCTGTAGCAGTCGTTTAGTGGAGTCTTTAGGTTTTTCCATATATAACACCATTCATCGTAAATAAGGATAATTTGACCATTATTTTCCTGTTTGGATGCTCTTAATTTCTTTCTTTTGCTTGATTTCTCTGGCTAAGAATTCCAGTACAGTATTGCAGACTATAAGGTAGATATCCTTTTCTTATTCCTGATCTTAGAGGAAATCATTTCAGCTTTTCCCTATTCAGTATGATATAAGCTGTGGGCTTGTCATACATAGTGTTTATTGTCCTGAGATATATTCTTTCTATAAATAATTTTTGAGGATTTTTATCATGAAGAAATGTTGAATTTTATTCAATGCTTTTTCTCCATGTATTGAGATGATTTTATAGTTTTTATTATTCATTATGTTGATGTAATACTTTACATTTATTGATTTGTATGTTGAACCATCCTTGGGATAAATCTCACTTGATCATGGTATATAATTATTTTTATGTGCTATTAGATTAAATTTGCTAGTATTTTGTTGAGAATTTCTGCATCTAAGTTCATAAGGAATAGAGAGCTGTAGTTTTGTGTGTGAGTGCTGTCTCCACTGGTCTGGATTTAGGGTAATGTTGGTATCATCAGGTGAGTTTGGAAGGTTTTCTTTCTTTTAGTACTTTGGGATCATTTGAGAAAAACTGAAGTTTGTCATGTTTTACATGATTGGTAAAATTAAGTAGTGAGGCCATCCAGTCCTGGATTTTCTTTGTTTGGAGAATTTTTATTATTGTTTTGATTTCATTACTTGTTCATTCTGTTCAGGTTTTCTGTGTCTTCACGGTTCAATTTTGTTAGGTTACATGCATTCAGAAAGTTATACATTTCCCCTATTTTCCCATTTTGGGGGGGTTTATAGTTGTTCACAACAATTTCTAATGATCTTTTTTATTTCTGTGGTTTCAGTTTGAATGTCTCCTTTTTAATCTATGATATTAGGTGTCCCCCCAAAAGCTCATGTGTGAGAAAATGCATGAGAGTTTAAAGATGAAGTGGTTGGGTTATAAGAGCCTTAACCCAATCAGTGAATTAATCCCCTGATGGGGATTAATGGAGTGGAAACTGAAGGCAGGTTGGGCATGACTGGAGAAGGTGGGTCAATGGGGGCACATTTTGGAGTTGTATATTTTGTATCTGGCAAGTGGAATCTTTCTGTTCTTCTTGATTATGTCCTGGGACACTTTCTTCCACCATATCCTTCTTCCTTGATGTTCAGTCTCACCTTCAGTCCAGAGGAATGGAGATGGCTTTCTATGGACTAAGACTTCGGGGACTATGAGCCCCAAATATGAGTTTTGTGTATTCTGCAGCTTTATAATGAAATATTTGAAATTCTTTTTAGGCCTGTTTGGTCAATATTATAGTTTAACTTCTATTTTTCTGTTGTTGATATTTTTGTTTGGATGTTCTGTGCATTGATGAAAATGTGTTATTGAAGTCCTCAACTACTATTGTATTAGAGTTTACCTATCCTTTTTGATCTACCTAATTGTTTGATTTACTAATAGGATGCTCCAATATTGGGTGCATATATATTTATAATTGTTATTTCCTCTTGTTAAATAGATCCCTTTATCATTATATACTTACCCTTCTTCATCTCATCACAGTTTTTTAAAGTCTCTTTTATCTGCTATGATATAGCTACTCCTACTTGCTTTTGGTTTCTGTTTACATTGTATATCTTTTCCCATTCCGTCACTTTCAGCATATGTATCTTTATTGGTAGACAGCATTTGGTTAGACCTCTTTTTCTTTCACTCCACTCATCCAATCTGAATCAGTTAATTGGGGAACTTGCTTACAAGGCTATTATTCATAAATAGAGACATATCTCTGGTCATTTGTTAATTTTTTTCTGGTTGTTTTGTGCAATCTTTGTTCTTTTCATCCTCTCTTATTTCTTGTCTTTATGGTTTGGTAGGTTTCTGTATTGATACATTTTTATTCTATTCTTTTTCTCTTTTATGTATCTGCTCCACTGATGAGTTTTATACTTTCCTGTATTTTCATGGTGGTAGTTATCAACAGTTCACTTCTTGGGTCTCTCTTAAGGGTTTCTTGTAGGTCAGTTTGGTGGTGCTAAATCCCTTCAGTTTTTGTTTTGTCTTAGACTTCATTTCTTCTTCATTTATGATGGATAGATTTTCTGGGTATAGTATTCTTGTTTTTCTTCTACTTTTGACTATATTATCCCATTCGCTCCTGACCTTTAAAGTTTTGGCTAAAAAGACTGCTGTCATTTTAATGGGGATTTTTAAAAAATCTGGACTGGATCATTTCTGGTACTGGTTTTAGAATTTTCTCTTTGTCTTGTAGTTTTTCAAGTTATTTTTATTTGTGCATTATAGTTATACAAACAATGGGATTAATTTTCACATAGTTACACAAGCATGGACTAAAATTTGCTATAATTCAGTCCCTAGTACTTCCCTTTTCCTTTTCTTCCTTCCTTCCCCTGTGCCCTTTCCTGTACTCCACTGATCTTTCTTCTATTTCCTTGTAGTTTTTTTTAATTAATGCATTAGGGATATACTTCATGTACATAGAAATGTTTGATCAGATTTATTCCACCTTACCTACCCTTTTCCATTCTTTCTCCTTCAATCCCCTTCCTCTACTCCACTGATCTCTTCTATTTTCATGGGATTTCTCCCTTGTTTCTCTCCCTTATTTTGATCTAGCTCCTAAATATGAAAGAATAGGTTGGCTCTTGCCTTTTTGGTTCTGGCGTATTTCACATAGAACAATGTTCTCCAGTTCCATTCTTTTACCAGCAAGTGCCATAATTTCATTCTTCTTTATGGCCAAGTAAAACTCCATTGTATATATATATCCCATGTTTTCTTAATCCATTCATCATTGATGAGAATCTGGGCTTGTTTCATAGCTTAACTATTGTGAATTGTGCTGCTATAAACATTAATGTGGCTGTATATCTATAGCTGATTTTAGAACTTTTGGATAAATACCAAAGAGTGGAATATCTGGGTCATATGGTGATTCCATTTCTAATTTTTTCCAGGAATCTTTTCAGAGAAGTTTTATTAATTTGCAGCCCACCAAAAACTGATGAGTGTACCTCTTCCCCACATTCTTGCCAATGTTTATTATTTTTATATTCTTGATAATTACTATTCTGACTGTGGTGAGATAAAAATCTAAGTGTAGTTTTGATTTGCATTTCTCTGATTGCTAGAGATGTTGAATATTTTCATATTTTTTGGCCAATTGTGTTACTTTTTTTGTGAAATGTCTCTTCAGTTCTGTTGCCATATATTAATTTGGTTATTTGCCTTTTTGGAGTTAAGCTTTTTGAGTTCTTTATATATTATGGATATTAATCCTCTGTCTGAGGATCATGAGGCAAAGATCTTCTCCCTTTCTATGGGTTCTCTCTTCATATTTCCTTTGCTGTGCAACAGATTTTTAATTTGCTATGGCCCTATTTATTGATTCTTGGTTTTATTTCTTGTTCTTTGGGAATATTACTAATTAGAGAAGTTGATACCTGTGCCAGTATGTTGGAATTTGAGCCTACATTTTCTTCTAGCAGTTGCATAGTTTCTGATCTAATTCCTAGGTCTTTGATCTATTTCAAGTTGACTTTTTGTGAAGGATAAGATGTATGGATCAAGTTTCATTCTTCTACATATGAATATCCAGTTCTTCTAGCACCATTTGTTTAAAAGGCTTCTTTTCTCCAATATATACATTTTGTCAAGTATCAGATGACTATATCTATGTGGATTTTTCTCTGTGTCTTTATTCTATTTTATTGGTCTTCATGTCTGTTTTGGTGCCAGCACCATGCTGTTTTTATTACTATAGTTCTGTATTATAAGTTGAGGTCTGATATTTTGATGCCTTTAGCATTGCACTTATTGCTCAGAATTGCTTTGGCTACTCTGGGCCTCTTGTTCTTCCAAATGAATTTTAGAACTTTTTTTCTAGTTCTGTGAAGAATGCCATTGTTATTTTAATGGAGACTGAATTGAATCTATACAATGCTTTTGGTGGTGTGACTATTTTGATAATATCAGTTCTACCTGACCAAGATCATGGGAGGTCTTTCCATCTTCCAAGTTCTTCTTCAATTGCTTTCTTCAGTGTTGTATAGTTTATCTTGTAGAAGTATCTCACCTCTTTGGTTAGATTCACTCCTAAGTATTTTATTTTTTTGAGGTAATTGTGAATGGGATAGTTTTCCTAATTATTTTTTTGGGAGATTCATTATTGGAATATAGGAAAGCTATTGATTTATGTACATTGACCTTATATCTTGCTACTTTGCTTAATTTGTTTATCAGCTCTAGGACTTTTCTGGTTGAGTTTTTTTGGTCTTCAAAATTAGGGCCACATCATTAACAAACAGATAATTTGACTTTTTCTTTGCCTATGTGTATTTCTCTAATTTCCCTCTCTTGCCTGATTACTCTAGCTCATTTCAAGGACTATGTTGAATATGTGTAGTGAGAATGGACATCCTTGTCTTGTTCCTGTTTTTAGAGGATGTGATTTTAGTGTTTTTGTTTAATATGATGTTGGCCTTAAGATTGTCATATATAGCCTGTACAATGTTGAGGTAAGTTCTTTCCACTCCTAGTTTCTGTAATATTTTAAACATCAATGGGGGCTAGATTTTGTCAAATGATTTTTCTGCATCTCTGGAGATAATCAAGCAAGTTTTTTGTTCTTAACTCTATGTGGTGAATTACATTTATTGATTTGGGTATACATCCCTGGAATAAATCCCACTTAATCATGGTATACTATCTTTTTAATGTGTTTTTTTGAATGTGGTTTGCCAATATTTACTGATAATCTTTGTATTTATGTTCATTAAGGATATTGATCTATAGTTTTCTTGATATGTCTTTGTCTCATTTTGGTATCAGGATGATACTGGCTTCATTAAATGAATTTGGCAATGTTTGTTTCTTTTATTCTTCTTTTTGGTACTAGGGATTGAACTCTGGGACACTCAACCACTGAGCCACATCCCTAGCCCTATTTGTATTTTATTTAGAGACAGGGTCTCACTGAGTGGCTTAGTGCCTCACTGTAGCTGAGGCTGGCTTTGAACAGTTGATTCTCCTGCCTCAGCCTTCCAAGTTGCTGAGATTATAGATGTGTGCCAACATGCCCTGCTGTTCATTCCTTTTTTTTTTAGCAAAAAGATGTCACAAGAATAATTTAATAATACATAATATTATAGAAATTCTGGGAAATGAAGAATATGACACAGTTATAGTCATTAAGAGCACAGTTTGTCAGGGAATAAATATGTAACTAACTACACTATGCTGTTTTAAAGATAAGAGTGTATAAACAAGAAATGATGCATCAACAAGGAGAAAATTATTCTAGTTAGGTATAAGGGCTAGGAAAGGTCTACAGACAAAACGACATCTCAGCTGTGCTTTTGCCTCAGTCAATGTAGCTTCCAACTTCTTCAACATTCTTATTGCCACCTCTCATCTGGACATTATCTAATTTTTTAGTATCTTGGGAAACATAATTCTCCTAATATTATTTAAATAATCTGTAGATCAAGGGATGGTCACATCCCTTGACCTGAATGTGATACCTCTATTTATGAAACCAGAGATCCCATCAGCTTTTTTTATCAGTCAGTTCAGAGTATTGGATCCATACATAGCTTAAAGTATATTAAAATCTCTAGAATCTATGCCACGTGGGTTATTTTGAATCAGGTTTTCTTGCTACTAATGTTTTGAACCTGCATTCAAGACTTGGCATTAATCTCCATTTGACCCCAGGGTTTCTGCCTCTGGAGACTCTTATTGGTGGAGGAGGAGATGGGATGGGAAGATCTGACCTCATCTACTAACAAATGAGTAAACTATTCGGGGTCTGTGTCTGCTCAAGTCCAATATGCAAACCTTGCGTGTCTTTCTCCAAGGTGGTGATTAAAAATGTTGATCAAGATAGAATCATGTAACCCAGGCTTGGACAACAATATAGTAAAGCATTTCTCTTATTAAGTGATTTATTTGCATTTTATCAGGGGGTCTTCTGGAGAATTAAGACCTTTTCCTAAGGAAATAATGCAGATTCCAAGAATATGAGGTATGGCTAAAGGCCACTTTGGGATGATTATTAGATGTGAGTCTTTTCTATGCTTCTTCTTATTTTTTTTTTACTGTTTTACAGTAAACTTTATTTTATGGAAGTAGAAGTATACTCTAAAGTAATGATAAAAAGTATAGTGTAGTAAATACATAAACCAACCATAGTCATTTATTATAAAGTATTGTGTACTGTAATTAATTTTTTTAAATTAAATTAATTTTTTTTTATTGTTGGTTGTTCAAAACATTACATAGTTCTTATATCATATTTCACATTTTGATTCAAGTGGGTTATGAACTCCCATTTTACCCCGTATACAGCTTGCAGAATCACATCAGTTACACTTCCATTGATTTACATATTGCCATACTAGTATCTTTGTATTCTGCTGCCTTTCCTATCCTCTACTATCCCCCCTCCCCTCCCCTCCCCTCCCCTCTTCTCTCTCTACCCCCTCTACTGTAATTCATTCCTCCCCCTTGTATTATTTTTCCCTTTCCCCTCACTTCCTCTTGTATGTAATTTTGTATAACCCTGAGGGTCTCCTTCCATTTCCATGCAATTTCCCTTCTCTCTCCCTTTCCCTCCCACCTCTCATCCTTGTTTAATGTTGGTCTTCTTCTCGTGCTCTTCTTCCCTAGTCTGTTCTTAGTTACTCTCCTTATATCAAAGAAGACATTTGGCATTTGTTTTTTAGGGCTTGGCTAGCTTCACTTAGCATAATCTGCTCTAATGCCATCCATTTCCCTCCAAATTCTATGATTTTGTCATTTCTTAATGCAGAGTAATACTCCATTGTGTATAAATGCCACATTTTTTTATCCATTCGTCTATTGAAGGGCATCTAGGTTGGTTCCACAGTCTTGCTATTGTGAATTGTGCTGCTATGAACATTGATGTAGCAGTGTCCCTGTAGCATGCTCTTTTTAGGTCTTTAGGGAATAGACCGAGAAGGGGAATAGCTGGGTCAAATGGTGGTTCCATTCCCAGCTTTCCAAGAAATCTCCATACTGCTTTCCAAATTGGCTGCACCAATTTGCAGTCCCACCAACAATGAACAAGTGTACCCTTTTCCCCACATCCTCGCCAGCACTTGTTGTTGTTTGACTTCATAATGGCTGCCAATCTTACTGGAGTGATATGGTATCTTAGGGTGGTTTTGATTTGCATTTCTCTGACTGCTAGAGATGGTGAGCATTTTTCCATGTACTTGTTGATTGATTGTATGTCTTCCTCTGAGAAGTGTCTGTTCAGGTCCTTGGCCCATTTGTAGATTGGGTTATTTGTTATCTTATTGTCTAATTTTTTGAGTTCTTTATATACTCTGGATATTAGGGCTCTATCTGAAGTGTGAGGAGTAAAGATTTGTTCCCAGGATGTAGGCTCCCTATTTACCTCTCTTATTGTTTCTTTTGCTGTGAAAAAACTTTTTAGTTTGAGTAAGTCCCATTTGTTGATTCTAGATGTTAACTCTTGTGCTATGGGTGTCCTATTGAGGAATTTGGAGCCCGACCCCACAGTATGTAGGTTGTAGCCAACTTTTTCTTCTATCAGATGCAGAGTCTCTGATTTGATATCAAGCTCCTTGATCCATTTTGAGTCTATTAGACTCTTGAACTTGAGAACAGTTTGCTTGATGAACATAGCAGCACCATTGTTTGGGGCATATATATTTATGATTGTTATGTCTTGTTGGTGTATAGTTCCCTTGAGCAGTATGTAGTGTCCCTCTTTATCCCTTTTGATTAACTTTGGCTTGAAATCTATTTTATTTGATATGAGTATGGACACTTCTGCTTGTTTCCGCAGTGCATATGAGTGATATGATTTTTCCCAACCTTTCACCTTCAGTCTATGTATATCTTTTCCTATCAAATGCGTCTCCTGTAGGCAGCATATTGTTGGGTCTTGTTTTGTGATCCATTCAACTAACCTGTGTCTCTTAATTGGTGAGTTTAAGCCATTAACATTTAGGGTTATTATTGAGATCTGGTTTGTTCTTCCCGCCATATTTGTTTATTAATGATACTAAATCTGATTTGTTTTCCTCTTTGATTATTTTCCCCCCTTTATTGTCCTACCTCCCACTGTTGGTTTTCATTGTTGTTTTCCATTTCCTCTTCCTGTAATGTTTTGCCAAGGATGTTTTGAAGAGATGGTTTTCTAGCTGCAAATTCTTTTAACTTTTGTTTATCGTGGAAGGTTTTAATTTCATCTTCCATCCTGAAGCTTAATTTCGCCGGATACACGATTCTTGGTTGGAACCCATTTTCTTTCAGTGTTTGAAATATGTTATTCCAGGATCTTCTAGCTTTCAGAGTCTATGTTGAAAGATCAGCTGTTATCCTGATTGGTTTACCCCTAAATGTAATCTGCTTCCTTTCTCTTGTAGCTTTTAAAATTCTCTCATTATTCTGTATGTTGGGCATCTTCATTATAATGTGTCTAGGTGTGGATCTCTTATGATTTTGCACATTCGCCGTCCTATAGGCTTCTAGGATTTGGGATTCTGTCTCATTCTTCATATCTGGGAAGTTTTCTCGTATTATTTCATTGAATAGATTGTTTATTCCTTTGGTTTGGAGCTCTATGCCTTCCTGTATCCCAATGACTCTTAAGTTTGGTCTCTTTATGTTATCCCATATTTCTTGAATGTTCTGCTCATGGTTTCTTTTTTTTTTTTAAAGAGAGAGAGAAAGAGACAGTGAGAGAGAGGGAGAGAGAGAGAATTTTTAATATTTATTTTTTAGTATTTGGCGGACACAACATCTTTGTTTGTATGTGGTGCTGAGGATCGAACCCGGGCCGCACGCATGCCAGACGAGCACGCTACCGCTTGAGCCACATCCCCAGCCCTGCTCATGGTTTCTTAACAGTCTTGCTGAGCTGTCTATGTTCTTTTCAAGTTGAAATACTTTGGCTTCATTGTCCGATGTTCTATCTTCTAAGTGTTCTACTCTGCTAGTAGTATTCTCAATTGAGTTTTTAAGTTGGTTTATTGCTTCCTGCATTTCAAGGATTTCTATTTGTTTGTTTTTTATTACCTTTATCTCCCTGTGTAATTGATCTTTTGCTTCTTGGATTTGTTTATGTAATTCATTGTCAAAGTGATCTTTCATTGTCTGATTTTGCTGTCTCATGTCTTCCTTGAGACTCCAGATCATCTGAAGCATGTATATCCTGAATTCTTTATCTGACATTCCATCTGTTGCAGCTATTACCTCTTCTAGAGTTGAGTTGACCTGCATTGCTTTTGGTCCTTTCTTTCCTTGTCTTTTCATACTGCTCGTGTTTCTTTCTGCTTGGTGAAACTGTTGTGTTTTTGAATTTTTTCCTCTATTTATTTATATTGCTCTTGTATAGTTGAAAAATCTCCCTTGCAGGGCAGGTAGTGGCTGTGCTCCTCCTCCAATTGGGGTGATCTGTCTATCACACTAGCGGGCCACTAGGTCTGCTCTGCCGGTCGGTCGCAGGTCCGCCTACCCTGCAGTCGCGTGGGGCAGCTCTGTCACTCTGCAGGTTGCTGGGCCTGACCTCCCGGTGGGTCGCAGGTCCGCCTACCTTGCAGGCACTGGGGGAGGGGGCGGGCCTGCCCCTCAGCAGGCTGCTGGACCTGTCCTGCTGGTGGGTCTCAGGTCCGCCTACCCTGCAGGTGCCGGGGGAGGGGGCGGCTCCGCCCCTCAGCAGGCCGCTGGGCCTGATCTGCTGGTGGTCACAGTCCCGCCTACCTTGCAGGCACTGGGGGAGGGGGCGGGCCTGCCCCTCAGCAGGCCGCTGGACCTGTCCTGCTGGTGGGTCGCAGGTCCGCCTACCCTGCAGGCCCGTGGGGCAGCTCAGTCACTCTGCAGGTTGCTGGGCCTGACCTTCCTTTTTTATTTTATGAAATAATTTTAGAAGGATTGGTATTATTTTTCATTTAAAGGTCTGGTAGAACTTAGCTAAGAATCCATCTAGTCATGGGCATTTCTTTGTTGGAAGTCTTTTAATAGATACTTGGATTTAATTGCTTGATATAGGTCTGTTTAAATTTTCTATACCCTCACAGTTCAATTTGGGTGTCCATCTGTCATTAGGAATTTGTCAATATCTTTGAGATTTTCTAGCTTATTGGAATATAAATTTCAAAATAGTTTCCAATGATCCCCTGGATTTATTTCACTAGTGTCTGTGGTGATATCTCCTTTTTCGTCTCCAATTTTATTAATTTGGGTCTTCTCATGTGGGAAGCCGCCTGTGAAATACATGAGAATCTTCTCTTGGCAGGTAGGCAGATAGAATTAGGCCTGGCATTGAGAACTACCCATGGCTCTCCCAAGGCAATAGATTGCCCAATGCATGTGACCTTTCTCCCAGCTGTGCTAGGAAGGTTCCTCTAGTAGCCCCGGAGATGGGTATAACCCATTAGGAATTGAACAGCCCACTTTAGGCACTTTGGAGAAGAACATTCTATAGAATCTCTTTGATGTTTTCAGATAGAAATAAAGCAGGTGTGGGCTTCATTTTGTCTAGAACTTGATCCGTCTGGTGTTAGAATGTTTTTTTTGGTCTTGTTATTGATTTCTATTTTCATTTCATTATTACCTGATAGGATATAAGGAATTATCTCTACTTTTTTATACACTAAGATATTCTTTATGCCCTAAAATATATATAATTTAGAAAAGTTCCATGTACCAATGAAAAGAAAGTGAATTCAGTTGTTGATGAATGAAATTTTTCTATAGGTGTATGTTAGGTCCATTTGATTAATAGTATTTTTTAGTTCTCAAGAGTCTTAATTTACGTCTGGATAACTTATTTAGTGGTGAGAGAGGTGCACTGAACCCAGTCACCCAGTATTATTGTGTTGTGGTCTATTTAATTCTTTACAATGAGATTTCCTTTTTTTTTAATGTATGTAGCTGCACCATTGTTTGGGACATAAATACAATCATTTTATCTTTTTTGCTGAATGATCCCCTTGACCAGTATGAAGTGACTTTCTTTGTATCTTTTGATTAATTTTGTCTTGAAGTGTCTCTTCTGATTAACTTTGTCTGATTTGAAAGTAGTACCCTTGCTTGCTTTCAGCCTTCACTTACATGGTACATCTTTTTCATCATTTCACCTCTGTGGATGTCTTTGCTTGTTAGGTGAGTCTCTTGTAAGCAATACATTGTTGAATCTTGGTTTTTTTTAAATGAATATGCCTCTGTATATTTTTAAATTGTAAAGTTTAGACCATTTACACTTGACATTATTATAGAGATGATTTTTATTTCCTACCATTTTGACTCATTTCTAATGCTTAATTCAGACTCTTTTAATTGACTATTATTCTAGTACAATTCATCCCTATGCTGGGTTTTATTTCTTCTGCATGAAATATTTCACTGAGTATTTTTTGATAGTGTAGGCTTAGTAGTTATGAATTCTTTTAGTTTGTGCTTATCAAAGGTTTTTATTTCATCTTCAATTCTGAAGGATAACCTTTTTTGGAGTAGTAATTTTGGCTGGCAGTTATTTGCTTTGAGAGATTGGTATATATTATTCCAAGCCATCCAGGTGTTTAGGGTCTGTGTTCAACTGAGAAATCATTTGAAATCCAAATTGGTTTACCTTTAAATGTGACCTTCTCTTTTTCTCTTACAGCTTTTAAAATTCTATACTTATTCTGTGTACCTGACATTTTCATTATAATGTATCTTGTAGAGGATCTTTTTATATTGCCTATCTTGGGTTTTAGATGCCCCTTATATTTGGACTTCATCTTGTTTCTAAGATTTGGAATTTTTCTAAAATTATTTCATTTAAAAGATTGTACTTTAATTTGTATTTCAGACCTTCTTCTACCCCAATGATTCTTATATTTGGTCTCTTGAGATTATCTCAGATTTGTTAAACATTCTGATCATGGTCTCTTACAACTTTTCTTTATTGTCAACTTTATTTTTATGATTATATACTTTGTCTTCAAGTCCTGAAAAATCTATCTTCAAAGTGGTCTAATCAAATGATGATGCTTTCCATTGAATTCATAATTTGATTTATTGAGTCATTCATTTCCAGGGTTACTATTTGGTTCTTTTTTAGAATCTCTCTCTCTTTTGAAATGATCTTTTATTTCCTATATTTTCTAAGTTTATTCCTTACATCTTCTTTTAGCTCATTAAATATTTTAACTATAAGCTTTCTAAATTATTTATACAATGTTTCCTCCACTGTGGTGTCAACTGAATCAGTTGTTGAAATGCTATAGGCTGATTGGGGTGTCCTGTGGCTTTTTCAAACTGCTTGTATGTTTACCCATATGTTGTGATGATTATTGCTTCTTCTTTTATGCAAGGGGCCATTTAGTGAGTTTGTTTCTCTTAAGAGTTCCAGGATGGGCAAATAGATACTTTAACTCAGTGTGTGTGATACTTTCACTCAGTATGTGTCCTATGCTGTTCACAGTATCAGCACCACTTTAGGAGAAGACATTAAATCCTATTTACTTCAATCACTTCAGATCAAAGACATGTACCACTTAACTTTAGGAAAAACTCAAAACTTGCTGATAATATTCTCTACAGGTCTTCTAGTCTAGGTATGAACTTGTAGTAAAGGTTTGGAATAAGTTGAAAAAATAATTATTAAACAGTAAGATTGCTATAACATTATTTAGGGGCTAAAGAGAGGAGGAGAGACAAATTGGACAAAAGAAGAGAGATAAAAATAAAAAAGAAAGAAAAGAAAAGGTAGAAATGAATAATGCACATCAAGGTAAAAAGAGGAAAAAGGTGGATGGGGGTGAATTAGAACCAGTATCAGGTAATGTAAGAGGGAATAGAGGGGTTAAAAGGAGCAAGTGTAAACTTGAACTAGGAAAACAAAGAATGATTTCAATTTAGGCTTTAAAACATTAGAGGAAACACAATAAACAAGGTTGAGAGCACAGTATTGAATACTAGAGTAACAACTATTCAATCAAAATGAAGCATGGTATATTTTGATCGAAGTTGATGTTAGAGCTACTTACACAAAACTATGCCAAGGTGAAGAAAATTCTTTTTTTTTTTTTTTAAGATAGAGACAGAGAGTGAGAGATACAGAAAGAGAATTTCAACATTTATTTTTTAGTTTTCGGTGGACACAACATCCTTGTTCGTATGTGGTGCTGAGGATCGAACCCTGGGCCACACACGTGCCAGGCAAGCGCCCTACCACTTGAGCCACATCCCCAGCCTGAAGAAAATTCTTATTGAGTCCTCCTGGTTTGGATTTCATCAGGTTTTGGGACCTTTGAAGATGTCCATTGCTCTGTAGCTTTGGATCTCCCTGAGAGTTGCTGGGGGCACAGGAACTACTCTGATGGTTGGAATTCTCTCTTCTTCTCCCCCACTTGATCCCTTTCCTCTATTATACTGGTTTCAGTGTGGAGATGCACACCTTTCCCCTCCTTTTTTTCTAACTTCCACATATGAGAGAAAACATATAACCCTGACTTTCTGAGTTTGGCTTATTTCACTTAACATAATGCTCTCAAGTTCCATCTGTTTTCCTGCAAATGACATAAGTTCATTCTTCTTTATGGATAAATAAAACCCCATTATGTATACATATATACACCACATTTTCTTTATCCAGTCATCTATTGAAAGACTCTGAGGCTAGTTCCATAATTTCAATTAACAACTTTAAAAAAAAAATTGCAGTTGGATTACTTCAAATGACAGCTCAAACTAAGTACACAATTTTTCTGCAATTCATCTGTTTATACATTAAATAAATATGAATTTTGTTGGCTCATAAATATAAATTTTTGAATAATGTGTTTGAGAATTCAAGATTCTAGGTAAAACAAACAAGCCATATTGGCCATAAGAATAAAATTTCTTAAAATGCATTATTTATTCTTTTCACTAATTTGAACATTTCTCTATTCTATGACATTTTAAAAAGAAAAGTATATATGAAACATGGTTTCCTTGTATAATTCCCCTCATTGCTTTTTTGCTTAGGAATGACAACCTTGGCTGTCAATCAAGTGTTTACTAAGCAGTAAGTCCATTGTTCTTGTAGGCGTTAAGGCAACTTACTGAATGTTTTCTACTCACAGAAGTTGGCAGAACATGTATTACTTCTCTCCCATTACCCATTTTTAGTTGCTTCTTGTTACCTATTACATATATGCAGTATGTCTTTCCTTGAAGTTGAAGAGGAATATCCAATATGAAAGACTTATGGTCTCCTGTATAGCCTTCTTTAGTAGAATTTTTTTTTATTTTGTCATAAAGCAAAAGAAAATGATATCTGATTAACTTGTCAGTTATGACTCTATAATTCAGAAGAATTAACTATCTTTTCTTAGTGAGAGAACCTCAAGTTTTAATAGTACTGAGAGACTACAATGTATTTTGTCTCATAACCTTCACTCCTTCCTCTACTATTGGTTTTCTTTGCTTTTGAATGAAAATATTCAGGGACCAAGATTAGTTAGAAATACTAGCACCCCACACATGATTTTAGAACCTTATTCATGGCATGGAAGGTAAACTTGTCAAATCAGCACCCTATTAGTTAAAAGTCTAAGAAATAATAATGGAGTCATAATGACCTGAATCATGTTTTATATGATCTAAGAATTATAGCTGTATATTTGAAAATTTAGTTATGCTTGTGATAGTATGGTGGCAACTGTGTGACTATTTTATTTTTTAGCATGTGACCCTCAGTGTAGTTTTGATTTAAGGTAAATTGGTCAGTGGTTCTAGAAAGAATTAAGTATTTTCAAGCCAGATATAGACTTGAAATTGAACTTTACCACTTAGTAACTAGAAGAATTTGGGAATATATGTCTAAAGAAGAGGATAGTAAAATCTACTTGCAAATTTGTTGAATGAATCATATAAGAGAGAATATAAAATATCAAATATTTCATTTATTATATAATAGATGGTCAATAGATGTCATCTTGCTTCTGTCCAAATTGCATAACTGAGAGTAATCTGGTCTTTGCCTTTTCTAATTAGTGTACATGCTTGTGTAGTCAATATGACACTGATATTATTAATTCATTCATTTATACAGTTCATTCAGTGTAAATTTACTAACTACCTACTACATTTCAAGCACTACTCTAAATAATGGATACATAAGCAAATACACAAAAAGATCCTACCTCCACAGAGTTTGCATTCTAGTTGGAGGGAGTGATGTAATTGAATGTGGTAGAATATACAATAAGCAATAAATATAATAAATATGTAAACAATATGTCATATGTGAATTTTTTTCTCCATAGAGAAAATGAGGGGTAGGACAGGAAAAGAAAGTTAAACAGTAGGATGGCAAGTGAGTTTCAATTTTTAAAAGGATAGACAGGATGGTTCTTACGAGAAGGTGAAATTGAAGTGAAAACTTGAAGAAGGTTGGGGAGTTAACTCTGTACTTATTGGGAAAAGAACATTCCAAACAGAGGAAACTACCACTGTAAAATTCTAAATTGGGGTATATCCACAAGACACTAATTTATTTTTAAAAAGTAAGTAATAAATTAAATAAAGATTGGTAGAGTAAAGGGAGGGGAGCAGAGGAGAGGGGGGAAGTGCTGGGGACCGAATTGGAGTAGGTTGGGTTTCATGCTTTTGTGCTTATGTCAAGGTGTATCCTAGTGTTGTATCATAACTAAAAAGATTTAGGATTTTTAAAAATCCTAAAGTGGAGCTGGAGTTGTGGCTCAATCATAGAGTGCTTGCCTAGCATGTGTGAGGCACTGGGATGTGTGATCCCCAGCACCACATAAAAAACCTAAATAAACAAAATAAAGGTATTGGGAACATCTACAACTAAAAATGTTTTTTAAAAAGGGTATATTTTTTTTTAAAAAAATCCTAAAGTGAAAGACCAAGGATGAAGAACCCATAGGTGGCCAGTGTGGCTCAAGCTCAGTGAATGAGAATATTCAGCCCTCTGTATCTGAATGTTCATGGATTCAACCAACTGTAAATAGAAAATATTATTTTAAAATCTTGCATCTGCACTGAACATATACAAATACTTTTTCTTGTTTCTCTTCCCTAAGCAAACGGTGTAATAGCAACTTATACACTGTTTGCATTGTATTTGGTATTATGTGTAATCTAGAGACAACTTAAAGTATATGGGAGGATATGTATGTTATTTGCACCATTTTATATAAGGTTCTGAAGATTTGGGTATCTGCAGGGGGTCCTGGAACCAATCCCCCGTGGATACTGAGGGACAATGGTAGTTGGAGATGGATGTCAAAGAGAAGTTCACTCTAATATGGTAAGCTATTTAAATGTTTGCACAGATAGGTGTGACATGTTGAGTTCCATTTTGAAGGGATACTCTGCCTGCTTTGTAGAGATTAGACAGTGAAAGGATGAGCAGAGTTATGGGGACAGTTTAGGAGGCTTTTACCATAATCCAGATGAGAGTTGATGGTTGGTTTGCAACATTGTGATAGCTTGCATTAATAAGGGAGAAATAATAAGCTTTTAGACATGAAATTTGGAGGTAAAGCCTTCAGGATTTCTGATGAATTGGTGGTGGGTGTGAGAGAACAGATGGAATCAGGGATGTCCTCATATTTATAGGTATGTAACTTTTCTATAGTTCTAAGTCTGTCTTGTGGGACTGCCATTCTTTAGTTCAAACACATTTTTTTTGTCCTTTCTTTCTCATTATTTGCAGACATGGGTCTACCATGGTGCTTCCCTGAGCAAATATTCCTAATAATACATCTGCAGACAAACCCAGCAGTTACTGTAAATTCAGATATTCCATGCACTGCTAAGCAGCAGAATGTGCAGTGTGTGAAAATGGAAATAAACAGAATGCAATGCAAGGACTGTGAACATAAATTCCTTTAGGGACCATTAGACTGAGACACACATTCAGGGACACAAAATCATTCTAAGTAATGGAAAGACAGGTGATTGATGGCACTTTATTTTTAGCAAATCACTAAAAAGGGAAATGCTTCCACAAGAGGAGCCAGGCATATAAAAACATAACCTTCAAATGTCCTTAATAGAAACAAGGGAATAAATGGTGATGAAAAGAGGGAGTTAAGAGCTTTCTTATGGCCTTATCTTCTAATGTGGTTCTATTTATAAGTCCCTCAAAACCTAAAAAGCAAGTATATTTATGAGATTTAAAGACAGCCCCAAAATCTAAGCACAGGATATTAAAGTGCCCCAGTGATTTGTACAGTATACAAAGCTCCCACATATGGCTAGTGTGTGTGTTGTGTGTGTATGTGTGTGTGTGGGCGGGGGGCAGTTCTGCATCTGTATGATGAACGAATCAGTCCTCAGCCCAGCCCTTTGGATCCTATGTGGAGAAAAGACGATAAGTCTGTGGTATATTCCTTAAAGTTTTGTAATTAACTTTGGGACAGGAATAAGAAGTACAAATAAGTGTTAACCAAGAGACTGGGGATCATCCAATAACTTTGGCTCTTTCTCTCTCTCTCTCTCTTAACAATAAAAAAGAAGCCATACTAATAAGTGTCCCTATAGAAACCACTACATTTTCAGGCAGACCAGAGGAAACAATAAGCCAATAACTTCAAAAAACTTTCACAGACTGTCACTGTTTAAACTGTACAGTTATAAAATTGGTAGTTTAGGATTACCTCTGATCATTGCATTATCCCTATGGCAATGGGAATGGAGTGTTGATTGTCTCACGCCAGGGCGCTGTGTACTTCTTTGTATCTAGTGTCCAAGGGAAAGAGAGTCCTTGACTGGCTTCAGCCTATCAGAGTTTTCGTGTGTATTTTTTTTTTTTTGTAGTATCACTCCCATACAAACTATGGGATGGAAAACAGAGGAAAAATTTCCCAAAGAAATTTGGACTACACTAATCAGAATGGCAATGGATACTGGGCTACAACAGCAAGGATTTTAATATTGCTATAAATCCCATTAAAAGGGTACATATGAGCCCCTATGCAAGTTCCTAGGATTGATACCTTTGAGCTTTCTGGTAGGGCATAAATGATATAGCAGCTTCTTCTGGCCAGAGCCACTATACCTATAGGAGAAATAATAATGTCTACAATTATAGGAAGAGCAGCAGGAATATTTTGGTTCCAAATATCAGCCAGAGATACATCAATGTCACACAGAAAATGAGAAAAGCGGGTATAGGGTTGATAGCACAATACCTCCAAGGAGACCTCAAATTTGTGAGGAGTCTTTAGCATCCTTGGAGAGGTCCGTGGTCACTCTTCTCTTTAATTCCAGTCGGAACTGCTGCCAACAAACTGGGATCTTTAAATGTATTGGGGATAATTGGATTCCAAGGTGGTAAGGCTCAATTGGTGGCATTTAATCATCAGAGGCAAGATAGATGTGGTTACTGTTATGTTTTGGATATGAGGTGTTCCCTGAAAAGCTCATATGATAGTGCAGGAATGTTAAGAGGTACAGTGATTAAATTATGAGATCCATAACCTCATCAGTGGTTAATCTATTTGTGGGTTAATAATTTGAGTAGATTACTTGGTGATAGCTATAGGAAGATGGAGTATGACTGGAAGAAGTAGGTCACTAAGAGTGTGTCCCTGAGGATTATATCTTATACCTGAATTCTAACTATCTATCTGTCTGTCTGTCTGTCTATCTATCTATCTATCTATCTATCTATCTATCTATCTATCTATCTATCTATTTATTTATCTATTTCTCTCTCCTTCCCAGATGACATGAGCTAAACATCTTTCCTTGACCACACATTGTACTATGATGTTCTGCCTTACCTCAGACCAAGAGAAATGGAGTCAGCTGACCATGGATTTAAACTCTGAAACCTGACCCCCAAATAAACTTTTCGTTCTCTAAGTTGTTATTGTCAGATATTCTGGTCACAGTGATGCAAAGGTGACTAACACAGTTATCCTGGCAAATAGTGAAGTTTATTCCCAAAGACCTATGACATTGTCTAGTTCATTACTGTGTCCCTAGAAAAGAATTAGATGAGAATCTATAAATTCTTACTTGATCTGTGTAAGTGGAAGAGTTCTAGGTCAAGTCTAACTTGAGTCACTAAAAAGATTCATAGCCCATTCGTCAGTTTCTATACCTGAGCCAATTTATAGACCCAGAACCCTTTGCATGAAGAGTAGGCTGTTCCCCTTGAGGAAGGACCCTGCTATAGTGATGAAAACTTACAATGCTAATTGTCATGGGCCAGCCAGGGGCTGTGTGTGAGCTGTGAGCATTTTGAGCGCATGAGCAGACTGGACTGACATTGCTGCTCTGTATGGGCTGTGCACGTATGTGTCCTTTTCGCTTGCTCTGCCTTTTGATCCCACACAGTACCTGAGATGGTTGTGAC
Source organism: Ictidomys tridecemlineatus (assembly GCF_052094955.1). Taxonomy (NCBI): domain Eukaryota; kingdom Metazoa; phylum Chordata; class Mammalia; order Rodentia; family Sciuridae; genus Ictidomys; species Ictidomys tridecemlineatus. The sequence goes on along the minus strand of NC_135480.1, from coordinate 91,654,968 downwards.
CTTCCAAGATGTCAGTCAATCTGCTGCCCATAGGACATTACCTATGCTAGATTCAGCCCCCTAAAACCTGACCCCCCTCATTGGAGTGGAACTTTCTCGAGTGTCTTCCCCTCAATTAAAAGGGTCTTCAGAACGTTGTCCTCCTCTTTTTTTCTGCGTTCCTTGTGGGAGCTGGAGCAGAGGAACCATCGATGAAGAATCCCAAGAAAAAGGTATTTTCTGTGTCTCGGTATGGTTATTTCTGCCAACCCAAATTCACCTGGAGTGACCCTGAATGATGTAGTTGCATGTTGCGGCAGTTAATCTTTCTCCCATAGCTCTGTTAAGGAACGTATATAACTTTTAACCAGGGAGACTGTGCATTGGAGAAAAGGAAATAATTAGATTTGGGGAACTACTGGAAAATGGTTTGTAACTGATACAAATTCTAAGAACATCAAAATGCTACTATAGACAGAACAGAGGCTTATGGAGTTCAAATGATCAACGGATTTATAGCTCAGATGTGTCTCACAATGAGACCAGTGTGTTTCTAAAACCATAATGTGGTTTCTCCCCAGTTTCAGAATAAATAAGTGGAAGAGACATATTCAGCAACTGGCAGAGTGTCTGCATTTTGTTCACTGGCCTGTGGTGTGTGGGTTGTTGAAGATATGCCAAGTGGAAGCCAGTGGAACTGCCTTCCTAATGAATGTGGTAAGCCAAAAGCAAGACCACATTTCTGAAGGGATTGCAGAGATTAGTGACACCTTCAAAGATGCAGGGGTGCATCTTCTTAAGGAGGGAGGTGGTGATTCCTACTACATGCCGTTTCAACTTTATTTATTTATTTTTTATCAGTATACAAACAGATGGATCATGGAGAATGGCAGTGGATTATCATAAACTTAATCTGGTGGTGACTCTGATTCTAGCTCCTATTTTAAATCTGTCTTAATTGCTTGAGCAAATGAGGACCTCCCTGTTACCTGGTATGCAACTAAATTCATTACCAAAATATATTTCTAACTCATTTTGCTTTTGTTTTTTAAATTGCTCCAAATATTGTATTATTTGAGTAGATTATTTAATTGTTTGGTTCTTTTATTTACAAGAAGGAATTCAGTTTTTGGATTCTGTATCTGTACTTGAATACTTGATCTTTAGCAACACTAAAATTATGGTTCATTTAGCGTCAGTGGCAGCTCCTCAAGGTCTCACAGAATGCATGACCTTATATCTGGGTATTCGGATGTCTTTCCATGCCTCTCTAGCCTTTATTGATTACTCCCTGTCCTGACCTCCATACCACAGTCTGTTCCTCAAAATAATAGGACTATGAGTTGTTTATTTCTCGTGCTGTTTATAACCACTTCATGTATCTTAGGTCACCAAATCCTGCTGACTATACTCCTACATATTTCATGTGATTTCCCCCCTGCTTCAGGCCTCACTGCTTTGATTTTCTACACTGATGCCAAAATGAGCTTTATGAAATCTAAATATATCTCTCCTTACCTCTATCAGTGATGTCTAAGTCTTAGCAATGAAATCCAAAATCCTTAAAGCAGCATTTTCTCATACCTTTATTGCTGCTGTTGAAACTGTAGCTGTTGGCTTCAATGCAAAAAAAAAAATGAAAGAATATGGGATTTTAAATAAAATAGTCAAGTGTCAATTAAAAGAATGGAGAGTCATCTCTGTTTTAAAAATCATTTTATGCTAGCCTCAGGGGCTTGACCAATAAATATAGTGTTCTGTCCTTTATCTATTGCTATGCACATGAGTGAAGATTCTCTTAAGGAATGAAAAATCTGTGTAATTCTAGTTATAGAACATCCTTCTTTCACATCCTGTTTGAGAAATAAATAGACTCAAATAGTCATCTTGGACCACACAAAGTTTACGCATGTAACTCAGAATATTTTCAACATATTTGACCTATAGAATAAAGTTTATGCCTCATGGTAGTTTCTCTCCTGGGAGACATTAAAATGACATAACTTGTTTAGACTTTCAAGGTTGTGAAATTGTGACTTATATACAATACTTAAGCCTTTTCCTGTGGAAGCAGATGGTCCTTTAATAACCTGGACAAAGATTTTTTTTCCAGGTGGCCTGAGAACATTGCTCTAGTCAATTGAACAAAATGTCAGCCAAAAGTCTCTCAGAAAATTTGGTTTGAAAACTCTGAGCAGATGAGCTCCTTCAGAACACTTCTGAAATAGAAATGCTATGCATGACCTCCATGCTTCCCAGAGGACAACTCAAAAGTGAGCCCACCTGTCTTCGTTGAGGGGAGGAGACTTGCACTGACCACTGAGCCAGCATCTGGTCAACCCCTTGTCTGTTGGTCTGGAAATGAACAGATGGGGTTTTAAAGAAGCAACTTTTACAATTACAGTGAAAATACTCTTGGGCAAAGGTCTGTGATCGCTGGACCAAAAACGTTTTCCCCACTATTAAATCTTAATTATTGTTGAGTTATCATTTTACATGGATAAAATGGCTCTCTGGAGGTTTTCCTACAATCTCCATATGGTGTGTAATCACCTATAACAGTGTTTCTCAAAATGTGGTCTCTTACCTCTTGCATGAGAATTACCTGGTAGTACCTGTTGAAAATTTAGACTCCAAGATCTTTCCAGCTAGATTCTCTGAGGCTGGTATCCTGATATATATGCACTTTGATATGCTTCCAATGTGATGTCTGTGTCTTTTAATGGCAGAAGGGGAATTGAATTCTGTTTCTGTCTTGAATATTTCAAATAGTAGGATTATAGGAGTTAGGAGACCTATACCCAGAATATAGTTTTGTAATTAACCATCTGTGTTGTAAGGGTCTGGCGAAACGTCGGAGGGAGAGACCACCCAAGAGACTGACTCCATGCAATTGGCAAAAGGGGATTTATTGGGGATCCATTCCAGCGCGCGCTGGGACTCTGTGCTCACTCAAGAAGGGAGAGCAGCCCAGAGCCCAGAGCAGAGTTCAAGCGGAGCTTAAGTGCACTTTTTGGAGAGGGTGGGGGGCTTTGCATACATCAGAGCAAATCATCATGAGGCGAGGGAAAATTGAACAACAACCCTGAGTCAGGATTAGTGCATACATTGGTGGGAACAACCTGGGCAGGGGTGATTGGTCATTTCTAAGTGGGGTACAAATTTAAACTGATTGGTTCTGGGGCCTAGATGCTTACGTGCCAAGCAACTCGGAACCCTTAGCTATTAAACAACCAGAAAGTCAGTGGAAATATTTACTGGGCAGTTCCAGTATTGTCGTAACAGCTACAGGGATTACAGGTTTTGGGGGTAGCAGAGGGACTCTAACAATACCTAGTCTTTTACTTTTTAACCCAATCCCTGCACTTTGGAAACTTTAGGATGCCTGGTCTTTTACACTTTAACTCAGGCTCTGTGGCTTAGAATCAGCTTGGAAATTTTACCTTTACAGTGTGAGCTTAGGAAAGAAATTTCTGGATCAGAGTTTCTTCATTTGTCATTTTGGGGGTGAAAGAGCCTTCCTAATACAGTAAATAAATATTGATAGAGATCTATGGAAAGGCTTTCAAAATTGCAAATAACTAAGTAAATGATAATTGTCATAACAATAGATTATGAAAGTGTGACAAATTGGTGTAGGATTTTAGAGAAAGGCTTTGATAACAAACACTTGGTTAGGGAATCAGAAAAGACTTCATAGAAGGAGTAACATTTTGGCTAGACTTAGAAGAATGGTTAAGGATTTTAATGTTTAAATGGTGAGGGAATTACAAAAAGGTGAAAGCAGAGTCTGTTTGGCTAAAGCAGTGGTTCTCTACCTTGGTGCATATCAAGATCATCTGGGAAGACTGCAGAGGTATGGGCCCCCTAAAGCCAATTTAAATCAAAGAAGCAATTCAAGAAGATTAATCTAATGTATATGTAGAATGATTTGGAGAGAAGAGATAGCAAATAGGGTGCCAGGAGATCCCTTGGGAGGCTAGCAGAGAAGTCCATTATGAATGTCCATTATTTAAATGTGTCCTCCAAAAGTTCAAGTATTAGGAAGTTAATCCCTAAATTCATATGCTAATGAAAATTGAAGATGAAGTCTTTGGTAGGCAGTTAGGATTTGATGAGTTTGTGTGGGTGGGATCCTCATTGTGGCCTCAGTGGCTTTACAAGAACAGGAAGAGAGACCTGAGATAGGGATACCAGTGATGAGAATCAGGGCTGAGTCCTGTTTCCCATGTGAACATTGCCTGAGAAACGTGGAGGCAAGCATAGAAAGCAAGTTTTATTTAAAGGATAGAACAGAGATAGGCTTCTCTGAAGAGAAGAGACCCCAGAGCTGGGTATATGAGGAAGTGGGGGTGTCCTTCCCCTTTCCTTTGTTCTCATCCCCTGTCCTCCCCCATCCTGCACACTTGACTGGTACCAGAAGGTGAGCCAAAGATGGAGTGATCCAGGCAGGAAGGGAGCAGCCCTGGAGGCATTAATTAACAACTCCTACAACTCCGTGCAGGGAGGAACAATTCCCTGGAGGCAGGTAACCTTGGCAATAGAAGGAGGAGGGGAAAGTGCTTTGGCAGTATTAGCATTTTATTTTCTTCTGAATTAGTCCCATCTTGGTGATCCAATCACTCATTACCTGCACTGACTATCCTTTTACCCCTGGCCTCACTAGCCCACTTGTTCTGTCTTCCTTATGTTGCCCTCCACCATGTTCCATGGAACAAAAAGGCCCTCTCAGATGCTGGCACCATGTTCTTGGTCTTCTCTGCCTCCAGAATTGTGAGCTAAATAAACCTCTATTCCTGATAAATTACTTAGTCTGTGGTATTCAATTGTAACAGAAAACATACTAAGATACCACAAATTATCTGAAAGAAACATATATACCATTCTTAAGAAAAAAATAAGATCAGGAAAAACAAACGAACTTCTTTAAGGAAGAAATACAGCTTCAAAACTCTGTAGTGTTTGACAGCTAGATTGAAGGTTAAAGAAAGTTGTCAGCATGGAAGTATTTTTAGTGCCTTTACATTCTAATAATAGATATGCTCTAGTCTCAGAAATTTACTTTTTTTCCTTCTTTCTTTTTTTTTCTTCTTTCCTTCCAACAGATTAAAGAACTTTGGGGTGACTTTAATAGTTTCAAGTGCTTTGTTTATGTTGTTCAGATAAGTCTACTTCAGAAAGAATACTTAATGTGAAAATTAAAAGTAATTTAAAAATTGTATTAGTTGATTTAAAAATGTAAAATCTTGCTAAACTAAAATCACAGCCTCTGGGACAGAAACCCTCTGTTTTTCCCTTGCTAGCAAGTTATAAAATTTCTTCTTCCTTTTTCTCAAAACTATGTCCTCATTATTGGATTGGCACTGGGGACAAGGACCAAGCTTTTGGTAACAAATTTGGCACCCCAGATGGGACCTGGGAGTAGTCCCTGCTCCAGCTTTTTTGGGAAGGCCTGGCTCTCTAAGTTATCCAACCTCCATGCTGAGGATGCAAAGTGGTTGGTGAACTTGTTGAGAGTCAACTTCAAGGGAGTAGGAGACAGGTGAGTTTACCTCAGGTTGAACTGCAAGGGCAATTCCTGTGAATAAAGAGAGGGCCTAAGGAGCCATCTCAAGCAGCTGCTGTAGCTCCTTTTGTTTTGGGGAACTGCGTTCTCTCCCTGAAGGTTGCTCCATCATGGTTCACTTTAAGAAAAAGGAAACTGAATTCAGTAAAGTCCCAACATTCCTTAACCATTTGATAAGTCCCCTTGTGTGCACACCAAGACAATTGATTCTGCATATATGATTCCTCTTCATTGGAACATCTGGTTCCTCTTTGTGGGAGCATCTGGCCCTTCTGTGGGGACATCTGTGGTGCCACTGGTGTAGGAGTCATGGTTAAGCAATATTCGAGAACCTAGGGATATTTACTCCCTTCTGGTCTGTTCTAGGTTTTCATCTGTTTGTTGGTCTTAGGTTTGGGAATTCCCTCTAGTTGTCTATGTTTTTGTTTTGTTTGTATCTATTACTGTCCCATTTAAGACATGACCAATACTGCATTGATCCTATAGGTAGTCTCTTGGGAAAGATCTTGGCTGTTCATTTTAAAGGTTTCTGTCTGTTGGTCATAGTTTTGGGGAACTGCCTTCTCTCCCTGCCTTCTCTCTCCTCACTGATTCTCTTTTTGTGTCTTTTTTTTTTTTTTTTTTGTATAACCTTGCAATTGGAGTTCGTCTGTCAGAGGTAAAGTAAGTTGAAGAAAGGACCGCTTATCAGTATAAGCCTGTCCAAGATAATATTTTACTGTAATGATCTGGTTTTGAATAGCTTTCTGGATTATTATACAATTTTGCAGTTAAAGTTGGTCTATGAAAGGTAAAGTAAGTGGAAGAAATTTGTATGTGCAGATCTGTCTGTTTTAAAGGTTCTGGTCAGCCCTGGTTTTGATGACCCTCTCTTTTGGTCTGTGTCTTTTGTATCTGTTACTGGCCCTTTAAGACATGGGCCATGCTGTGTTGATCTTACCAGTAGTCTCTTGAGCAAAGAGATCTTGGCTGAATGGGCTACCTATAGATATAAGCCTAAGAGAAAGATGGTTTACTGTAACACAATCTGGCCTTTGAATGTTTTTTTTTTTTCAGTTTATTATACAATCTTGAAGTTGGTCTGTCAGGGGTAAAGTATATGAAAGAGATTCTGTATGTTCATGTATATCATGCAGTTGCATGATAAGGAGTCTGAACAGTCAGGAACCAAATTGAAGGAACTAAGTTGAAGTTGCCAAAAGGTACTGCCTCTGGAGTGCAAAGATACCAGGGTGCCAGATTTAAAATTTAAATATTTTAAACCTAATGCTGGCTCTCCCAGCACTATTTCTCAGCCTGGCACCAGGCCGCTGCAGATCATCTCATTGTGGGTCAAGGACACCAGCCCTAAGCTGGAAGAAAAAGTCCCAGAAAAGCTACTGGGGATATAGAAAAATGGGCAAAGATAATCTGGCCTCTGCCCTGCCTTTCAGCCCTTTTAGCCCATGGAGTGGGGGTGGAGGCTGTTGGCCACAAAGTGATACCAGTGATGAGAATCAGTCAGGGTAGAGTTCTGTTTTCCCACATGTGAAGATTGAACACCAAAGAAACACAGAGACAAGTGTTGAAAGCAAGTTTTATTTAGAGGATAGGACAGAGATAGACTTTGCAAAGAAGGAGCCCCACAGCTAGGTGTCCGAGGAAGTGGGGGTGTCCTGCTCTTTTATACATTTAGAGTTCCTTTGTTCTCATGCTCTCTCCTCCCCTCCATCCTGCATACATGATGACTGGTGACCGGAAGGTGAGCCAAAGATGGAGTGATCCAGGCAGGAAGGGAGCAGCCCAGGAGGCATTAATTAACAACTCATACAACTCCCTGCAGGGAGGAACAGTTCCCTGGAGGCAGGTCACCTGGACACAGGTGGAGCAAGGGGGAGTGTCCTGAAGGTGTTAATATTTTATTTCCTTCAGAATCAGACCCATCTTTCTTTCCCAATCATTTGTTACTTACACTGACTGTCTTTTTGTCCCCCAGCCTCAAAAGGATGTAGCAGTATGTTGCATCAATTTTAGTTTACAACCTGGGGACAGGAATAGTCTCCCCTTTTAAGATCCAACAGGATACCCATTTGGCTAGGAGACATCCATAACTGAGGCCAATCTGTTCTTGCTATAACAGTATCACATCAAACTAAATGTATGGCACACTGACAGAATAAATAACTGCACCCAGAAAAGAAAAAGACAGGAATGAAGGCGAACCTGTGTTTTGTAGCAACCTCTGCAAAGGGATCTTCAATGAAGCCTAAAGGAAAGGATGGAAAGTTCCTCCTTCATTGCATATCAATATGCTTAGTATAGAAAAAAAGGCCCTAAAGGAGCCTCCGGGTAAAATTGACAGTGGGGGTAGCTGGCTTAAACTTGATGGCATTGTAATTATGATAAGGGAGACAGGTCAGGCTCAGAAAGATCCTGTGCTCCAACCCCTTGATTTCACCTGGGATAAAAAGATGAAGGCACAATATTTCTATATGCTGGATTGTCCAATCCTTTCTGGAATGAAATTTGTTGTGTAAATTAAATATACAGATAATATTCATAAGGACTGTTTCAGAATATGAATTAAGAAAGGGTCCAAAACTATAAAAGATAATACAAAGTTATAGGTAAGGAAATACTTTAGTATGGAAAATTAGAAGGTAAAAGAAAAGTTTCTGGAAAAGTTGTCTGGTAAAGTAATATTTTTGTGCTAAAGTCCAAGATGAAAGAGAGGACAAAACAAACAATATAAACAAGTTGCAAATGTTTTAGTAAGTTGCAGAAGGTTTGTGGAAGGTGAATCTCAAAAAGTTTGTATTTATGCTTAAATTGGCTGTAATTAGTACAACCCATCAAATCCATGTTTTAGATTTTGTTTCAGATTAGTACATTTAAACTTTAATGTACTAATATTGTAAGGGACCGGCAAAGCGTCAGAGGAAGAGACCACCAAGAGACCACTCATGCAATTGGCAGAAGGGGATTTATTGATCCAGCATGCTGGGGCTCCGTGCCCACTCAAGGAGAGAGAGAGCAGCCCAGAGCCCCGGGCAGGGGTTGAGCAGTGCTTAACTACACTTTTTGGGGAGGGCGGGGACTTTACACACATCACAGTCTCCTTTAACAAATCACCATACACCATGGGAAAATCAAACAACAATTCTTAGACTTGATTAGTACATTCATTGTCAGGAACAGGACGGGTGGGGGTGATTGGTCACTCCTAAGCGGGGTACACATTCAAACTGATTGGTTTGGGCCTTGAATGCCTACGTGACAAGCTGCACAGGGTCCTAGGTTATTAAACAACCAGAGGGTCAGGGGGAATATTTACTGGGCAGTTCCAGGCATTGTCCTTACAGCTACAGGAATTTAACCCAGGCTTTGCAAGGGTTTAACCCAGGTTTAGAAGCAGGTTTACAATGCCTGGTTCTTTACATTTTAACTCAGGCTTTGCAGCTTAGAAACTTTACCCTTCCAATATGAAACAAAGTCTAAAACATTGATCTATTCTTTATCTATTAAGATAAGTTTCTTGTATCTCTTAGGTTATATTACTTAAGGAAATTAAGTTTTAAAGGAATTAGGGTTTGTACTTGTTTTAAAGTCTTTTAAATAATTACTTTGTGACTGTTAAACTTATTTTAGGCTATAAAAATATAGTTGACACCCTAAATATATGTGACTAGATATAAATATACATCTGAGAATTATATCTATCCAAACCTTGTCTTTGTTATGTAAAAATATAAAATGAAAGTTTACTGGCAAGGGAAACAATAAAACCAAGCTCTCTTTTATACTTTGTATTTGACACAGAAAGGCTACACTGTAATTAGAAAACCTGTCTTTTATCTGTTTTATCTGTTTCTGATCATTGATGCTGTTTCCTGATTTAAGGCTATTCTTTGATTTTTGCTAGCACTGCTAACGCATGTGATTATAATTACCATACACTATGGAATCTAAAGTATTTAAAAGTTAAACTTAGTTAAATGTAAATCTTAGGGGAGAGCACTTTACCAAGTTGTAGCAATAGTTATTATCTGTAGCAATAATTATCTGTAGCAATAGTCTTGAATTTATATAGAAATAACAAATTTGGTTGGTATTTATTCATGTCATTTGCTGTTTTGTAGTTGGATAAAATAACCTGATGTCAATAAGTTATATATACAATTTTGTATTACCCTTCGCATTCAACTAGGAATTTAAAAGTATTTTTGGAAAGTAATATGGAGAGCCTGACCTATTTAAAGGTGACATTGTAAAACATGGAACATTCTACTACTTTTTTCACAAAAAGAAACTTAGAAGTTCTTGTAGCCTTTGTTTGAATCATGTTTCAGATGTAATGTTGTATTGTGTTATTTGTCAAGAGCCCCTTCTTACCTGAGATTGTTATGGGGAGCCACCTCAGAAAACAATCTAAGTTTGAATTCAAACAAAAGAGAGCTTTATTTACCTGTCCAGGGACTGTCTCCCACCAGTAGACACTAATGCTCTGTGGGAAAGCAGCAATTTCCTGGCCTGTGTCTTGGGAATTTAAGGATGACAACCCAACTCAGGGGCTTTCCTCAGCATCATGTAAGTAAGCAAGTTACAGAGGCTAAAAAAACACAGTTAGCTTAATTGTGTCTTGGGTCTGAACAAGTGTTAGACTGTTGAGAGCCACAGCTGAGTCGGGATGGCGCATGGCATTTTGCCAGAAGGAGTGGTTGAGAGGTGAGCCATTAAGATGATAATTAAGTTAAACTGTGTATAATTGCTGTGACTGGATGATGCTGGATTGAAACAGGCTGTGTATTCAGTTGTATATAGACCCCTGCTGTCGGGCAATAGGGAGGCTCCTGCTGCCTTGGGCACCCACTACTTTTGAGTTCTCATTGAATTCTAGTTGAGCTCTCAAGGGGATTCCTGGAGAGTTCGAGTTGGTTGGTGAAGTTCCAGTGGAGGGCGTTCTGGTTGGTGTGTGGAGTTCCTGGAAGGGCTGCGTGGGTGGCGTTCACATGAGCTCCGAAATAAAGTTTGTTCCTGCTTGAGTGGCTCGTGATTTGTGCCCAGCCAGACTGCAGCATTAGACAGCCATATCCTGAGTTTCAGCTGAGTGAGGTCTATAATCTATTTTAAAGTCATGTAGACCCATAAATGTACTCAAACCCAGGATGTAGATTACCATGATCATCACTATATCCTGAGTTGATTACATTCTGTGGGGTACAAAGTACAGGAAAACAATTTTTATAAGACATTTTCATTTCAGTTTCTCAGAAACAGCTCTTATAACAGTTTTTTTATAGCTGGCAGTAAAATGGAGTCTTAGGCCTGTCTGTGACAGTTCTTGCTTTATAATTATCTCACTTATCTTTTACCTATAATCTATATTTTGTAGTACTTTATAACCTATAACTTACACTCTTACTGATCTTATTGATTAGTTAGTTTACACCATGACAAGATAAGACTCTGCCTCTCACCTTACTCCATGTTAGAATGGCTCCAAAATAGGGTATACTTGAGCTCAAAAAGTTGGTTCAAAAGATCAATTTTTGTTTTAAATATTACTGTGATCTCAAAATAATCAGGGAATAAAATATATAACTAGATGAAGGTTTAAGATTATAAAAACCGGGCTGGGGATGTGGCTCAAGCGGTAGCACGCTCGCCTGGCAAGAGTGCGGCCCAGGTTCGATTCTCAGCACCACATACAAACTGTAAAGGGTCCGGCGGAGCGTCGGAGGGAGAGACCACACAAGAGACTGGCTTCATGCAATTGCAGAAGGGGATTTATTGGGGATCCATTCCAGCGCGCTGGGGCTCCGTGCTCACTCAAGAACGGAGAGCAGCCCAGAGCCCAGAGCAGAGGTCAAGCAGAGCTTAAGTACACTTTTGGGGGAGGGAGGGGGGCTTTGCATACATCAGAACAAATCATCATGAGGCACGGGAAAATTGAACAACAACTCTGAAACATGATTAGTACATTCATTGGCGGGAACAGTCTGGGCAGGGGTGATTGGTCACTCCTAAGTGGGGTACACATTTAAACTGATTGGTTTTGTGGCCTGGATGCTTACATGCCGAGCTACTTGGAGCCCTTAGCTATTAAACAACCAGGGAATCAATGGAAATGTTTACTGGGCAGTTCCAGTATTGTCCTAACAGCTACAGAGATTGCAGGTTCCAGGGGTAGCAGAGGAATTGTAACAATACCTTGTCTTTTTCTTTTTAGCCCAGGCCTTGTAATTTAGAAACCTTACAATGCCCAGTCTTTTACACTTTAACTCAGACTTTTGCAGCTTAGAATCAGCTTAGAAATTTTACCTTTACAAAACAGAGATGTTGTCTGCTGAAAACTAGAAAATAAATATTAAAAATTCTCTCTTTCTCCCTCTCTCTCTCTCACTCTCTCTTAAAAAAAAGATTATAAAAATCATTTTTCTTGGTCCATAGCTATTACATAAATTACACATTTTTTACTCTGTTAATTTCACTTTGTATTTTCCGTATACATTTATAATTGTTGCCTGTTAGTGTTTTGCAGAGATACTGCCTCTAATAAAACAACTTGAGTTGACTTGAGATAATAAGCCATCACCTATAGGACCAATGGTATATAATGCTGACATCCAGTGCAAATAGTAACCCTAGTTAATTGACAGGGGAAACTGTAAAATTATGGATATTAAAATTATAACCTGTAACTCTCACTTTAAGACTGATGAAACTCATCTGCTGGGTGTTTAAAACCAAAAATTTGGAGACCAAACCTAAAGAAGTAAAAAGGGCTAAGAAAAGAGCAGCCAACATTTTGGCCATTGCCCTCTAAGGTCAGCCAGGACCCAGAGAATGATGGGACCCCTCTTTGGGCCCTGCAGCTCTGGTGAGTCACCCGATCTGCTGATCACAGAGATAGAAAGGACGATCCTAAAGAACAGGAAGCTGACCAGTGCACATTCTGCAAAGAGGAGGGAAATTGGAGAGGGAAATATTCTTTTTGCTTCCAAGAGGAGCCATATATGGTCAGCAAGACTCTGACTCATCCTGGTGGATGGCACCACTTGTAGAGATAAGCTAAAGGAGCCAAGGGCTTCACACACATTCCCAAGAGTGATCTCTGAGGAATCTCAGTTGACTTTTAAGGTAGACAGAAAGAAGGTTGGATTTGACCCACTTGATTTGACCCACATCTGGCATATTAGAGTATACCTTAAGCACAATCCTACATGGATATTTAAAAGGAAAAAGAATGTTTTTTTGTTTTGTTTTTAATGAAACTTAAGATGTACACTTGTGTTGAGAAACTGATGTGACTCCATTTTTTAAAAACCAGCCTCTACCTCAGAGGCCTGTCCAAAGGGGGGGGTAACCCTTGTAGCTATGTGCTGAGTTGTTTGCCTGTAAATAACAGGAGAGATCTGTGGCACCTGGTGTCCCTGACTCAGCAACACTAGTTTCCTGGACCCTAGCAACAACCAATCAGCGTGAGACAGGGAAGATACCTGGAATTCCAGGAGACTCCCCCTTTGGACAGCCTTCCCAGTATAGTTTCGGTGATTGATAACATGTTAGGAAACCATGTAGTTTAGCACTGAAAAATCAGCCTGTACCTCAGAGCAAAGCCTGTCCAAGGAAAGGGACATGACCTTTGTCCTTGGAAAGACCCACAGAGCACTCCTAGGCACATTCCCACCCTGCTAAGTTGTTTATCTACAAATGAGATCTGCTGCGCCAGGTATCCCTGACTCAGTCAGGCTATGTGGGGATCCATAGCAACCCCCTAGCAGCCACCAATCAGCATGAGACAGGGAAATACCTGGGATGCCAGATGACCCTCCCAGTAGTTTATGGTGTTGGGAAACCATGTAATTCAGCATGAACACCCCTCTTGGCTTAAACCAATCAGGTCAAATGAATCCCCCTCTTATAGTAACCAATCACCCCTACCCAACTTGTTCCTGCCAGTGAATGTGCTAATCATGTTTTAGAGTTGTTATTTGATTTTCCCACGGTGTGTGATGATTTACTAAGAGATGCTATGATGTACGTGGTGGTCCCTGCCTTCTCCAAAGAATGTATAAAACTGCTGCAAACCCTGGGCTCGGGGCCTCTCTGCGTCACCAGTTGCTGTGTGTGTGTGTGCGGAGGACCGAGCTAGCTCGAAATAAACACCTCTTTGCTGTTTACATCGATCTTGGTCTCTGGTGGTCTTTTGGGGGTCCCGAATTCGAGCATAACAGCCTTCATTGGCAAGTACTGTGGAAGCAGGGAAAGGATTTTTTAATAGCTCTCTAACATAGACAATTTCTTAAACTCTGTCACCTAATGTGATATCCTCCAGCCCCATAGGGCTATTTGAATCTACGTTAATTGAAATTAAATGAAAATTTAAAATTCAGTTCCTCACTTGGATTAGTCAAATTGCAAGTGCTCAATAACCATATATGACTAATAGCTACCAAACAGGATAGTGCAGTCAGATAATATTTTCATCATCACATAAAATTCTATTGGACAGTACTGTTACAGGAAACTTTAACCACAGGGAAAAATGTCAAAAAAAAAAAAAAAAAGAAACCTACTATAACCCCAGGTATAATCCCAGGAGTACTGTTCTAGTAATGTGAATTTGGGAATAAAAGATTAAAGACATCATTATCTACACCAGGCCATGTTTTTTACTTTTTGTGTTTTCTTCACTTTGGTAAATGCTATCTTTTATGGTGAAACTTATTCATGAAAGTAAGTGGATATTACCAGAAAAGTCCTCCCTGCAAACATGAGCTTTCAATCTGTATTTTGCTACATGTGAGCTGAGGCACTTTGAATGAAAAATTTGCTGTATCCTAGCAAATAGGATGAGATTTCAATAATGGATAAAAATTGTTCTTATTAAATCCATTTTACTTATTTTATAGGGATACAGTGACATTAATAATCATGCAGGTTTTTGTGGCCTGTGGGAAATTTTCTTTTAAGAAATTATATAAAAGAAAAAGAAAAATATAATTCAGACATTTGAATTTTACTTTAAGATTGGTCATGATGAAAAAAAACTACTACTTGAGAAAATAAGCCATGGCTTTAAGAAACCATACAGAAATGATAAAACTCAAACTTCTGCTTTACAACATTTTTAGTGTCTGAGTATATGTGCATCATTGATATCCTGTCCCTTGGAGAAACATTTACTTGTAATGTACATAGCACTTGGTCATTGATGGCACTCAATTGATATAAAAGTAGTTGCATTGATAGAGCAATGAGGAAACTTGCTGCCACTCAGATAGGACCTCCTAGTTGATTTGGAAGGTTCTTGGTGATATTGTAGTTCAGGTTTTGGCCTCAGAATTGCAGGTCCAGAAACTCAGTTTTGATGAGGCAATTAATCTGGAGCAGAAGACTGTCTTGGTTTCCAAGGTCATTAGGGTATAATGAAGTCACTTTTGTTCCTGTACAAAGGAAGACACTTCTTTCTAGACACTAGATCTCAGTCAATAACATTGTTATATTCTTCAACTTGTGGTTTCAGGTACTCTCTTGTTTAATATTAAGATTCCTATGAGGTTGAGTTAATAATCAAAAGCATTTTATGGATGCTTATAATATCCATAAAACAAAATAGGAATGGTATCCCCTAGATTTGTGCAATGCAACAGCAACAAGAATTGTAGCATGGATAGAGTTTTGAGGGACATTTATTTGATGCCATGAAAAGAATCAACAAAACACCATTAGGTAACATCTCTCTGGTGTCGGCATGTCAAAGTCTTCTCTGCTTTTCTTTTATGAATAGTGGCTAATACCTTTTCCTTTTCTAGGCTCCCAAAGACTTTTCCCTTTGTATCACATGGCTTTTCCTTTGTCATGGTTCACTCAGCCCCATGTGGAGACATTTCTTTAAAAACAATCTGCTTTGATATGTTGATATAAGTTCTCAATAATGGACCAACGTGGAGACAGAAATATGGAGATGAAATAAATATATGTTTTCTTATTTCTACCTCTATTCCATTTAGCACCCAAATCATCTCTTATCCCAGGATAAAGGGGTACCAGATATTAGCACTCAGTTATGGAAACTGAAAAGTCAATTTCATAGAAGAATGGGGTGGAATAATGGTAGCTAGAGACTGGGAAGACAGGGGAGAAGGGTATGGAAAGAAGTTAGATAAGTGGCACTGTCCTGTAGGGGCTCAGACCCTGAGAAACAGAATCAGGATCCTAGCAGGTGGAAGAAGATACAAAGTACATTTAGGATACTAGACAGGCTTTATTTTGAGGTGGGAGCAGCTCCTAGAACCCAGGACTTTCCATAGGCCTTTTTTATGTGCAGGCCAAAGAAGGCACACTGCCAACAGGTTACACAAGTGGGTGTATGCTCACGAGCAGATGTTTGTGACCTTGAGTACATACACTAAATCAGGGTGTTCATGACCTTGACAACATACTAAAACATAGCTGGCTGGAAGTGTCTATGAGGGAGCTTAACTAGGGCAATCTTGGGCCTGCCCAACAGGTACAAAACTCAGGGAGATTATCTCTAGCTTTAGCACATTAGGGTGACAATTGTTTACAATGATTCATGATATCTAGGAAAATAACTATTAAAATAACTGGGAAAGAAGAGTACAAAAGTTTCCAACACATAAAAGTGATGAACTCTTGAAAGAAAGTGCTTATTACCCTGATTTGATCACTATACATTGAGTATTTATATTGAATTGCCATACTGTACCCTACAAAGATGTACAAATACTATATCTCAATTAAAAAGAGAGAGAGTAGTAATATTTATGTTGAAATAAAATTATTTTGGATTGTTATATGACTCTCTTTGAGCCACTCTTTCCTGTCTGTACAATAAGGATAATGGTACCTTCCTCATGGGGTTGTTGCAAGGATTAAAAGAACTATGTACATAAATTGCTTGGTTTGAGTAACATACTTAGTAAACATGAGCTTTTCTTCTTCCTCTTTCTTTCGTCAGACTGTCCTCTTCTCTTTCCTTCTCTTTTGCTATCTTTTAAATATTTAACACAGAATGATTATCACCATGAAGTAAACAACCATGGTATCTCAGTAACAGTGCAATAAGTTGTCATTGAATAAATGTATCCTCTTATTTTTCAATTTCTGCCTATTACGTTTCTCCTTTTAGTGTGTGGTGAATCTATTGACATGTTCAATACTTCATTCCAAATTACACCCCACTTCCACCCCCTAATCAATGGTCTTATATGATTCCTAAACCAGTCATAATGACTGGATCTTCACCAGATGCATGCAATTTTTCTACAGCAAGCCTTTAATGTATCTAATCCAAGACTGACTGGCCTCTGCAACCAAATAGGCCATTGTGATGTCTCCTCTTATAATAATAAAACACAGTGCTCAGGGAAAACAGACTCATTTTAATAAAATTACAAGCACAGCATAAGTAGGATGGTACATTTGCTGCTGGAAAAAAATCACTGTGCTCCAAAGCATATGTGATTCAGGACAATGCTGTATAGACACATGGCATTACCTCCTCCATTACTATGGATAATTAAGAGTTGATTAAAGTTGTAAGTTGTACTTAAAATACAATGAACTTTATGTGGAGAAAATAGAAATTCACAGTTTGTCATTCCCTTCCTCCCTTGCCAAAAGGATTACAAATATGCAGGCTGTAGGCTCAGCCAATCCAGGTATTGGACCAGTAGGAGCTTTACCTGGCCAAAGATCAGAAGAGTCAAATCACTGAGTTGGGTAGAATCCCTTGGCTTCAAGCTATACGACACACCAATGTTTCTATGGACTGTAAAGAGTAAGTCAGTACCACCTCAAAGAATAAACAATATAGGTAAATTGCCAATATCAAGGAAGTTTAATTCTGTTCTGATAAGACAGGTGTCAGTATCCAAGGGGTCAGACCAAGGAGCATTATAAGTTAATTGTAGAGGTTAGAATCATAGAGGTTGGGAGAGCCACTCAAAATCGTGCAAGAGATAATGAAAGCAGTATCTAGCTACAGAACGAGGAAAGGATGATCCCAAAATCCTCCTTCAATTGAGCTGAGGCTTAGGAACAAGTTCCAGTCCCAGAATCCAAGCCCAGTTTTACCCCTATGGTGGGAAAACCAGAAGCTAGGGAGGAGTCAGTCATCAGACATATGGACCACGTGGAGTGGGGAAATAAAAGTATAATGTGAGTCAGATTTGCCTCCAGAAACACCAGGTACTAGATCAAAGAGTAGTCAATTATATGAAGCAATCTAAATATGCTGCTACTTTAGATTTTGGTTTAAATATTGAGTGGTGAGGAACTTGTTAGACACCAGAACTTTATTATTCACAGTAGTAGACAGAGGAAGAGGGAATATTTTTCAAGTGATTTTACTAAGACAATAGACAATAATGGAAACATTTATTATGGTAATATCCCTAACCTTAAAAATCAATTATACTTAGAACTCAGAAAAATGCATTAGTATGTAACTAATGTGGATCAGATGAGGTAAAGATTCTCTAAATATGAACTAGCTACTTTGGTTCTCATCCAGAGAGAAAGAATGATCTGTTCCAAAACTGGACAAACACTAGTCTAAAGGACTTACTGAGAAATGGTTTTCTTTCTATATACCTTGTTCAGTAAATGAGTATAGCTAGCATTAATGCCATGATGATTAGGAAGAAAAGAGTAATTTAGTGTAACATCAGGTCATTGGCCATGAGGCAATAAGGCTTTATTGAAATCTGAAAATAATTGTTGCTGACATACACGGAGCACTTACAGTTTGGGTACAATGGCTTAAACTTTATGTTTTAATTCATTTAATTCTCACAGAAGTTCTAGGGGACACGCACTATCATTATTTCTGTTTTACAGAAGAAGAACCAAAGCATGAAGCAGATTATATAAACTGACATGGCTAGTATATGGCAGAGTTAGTATTTAACCTGGGAGATCTGACTTTAGAACCTGTGCATTTAATACCTAACACTTTTCAAATTGTTACACTGGCAGCTGGGAGACAGGGAATTTCAAATCTGTGTTACTGGCTTTTGTACATTGGTAGAGAAGGCTCTTGGCCTTATCTTAAACTCTAACTTTACCTAAAGATAGGCAGCCTTATGTTGAATAAGAGTCAAGATTGGTGTAATATTAGAGGGGTCACATGATTTATCATTCAAACTGGAAAAGGGGTGTTATGGATAACAATCAGGGCAACAGATATAAATGAAGATTGTCTTGTGTTAACTTGGTCATGTGGTCATACTACTTACAAGATATCTTTCAACCTTAAAGACATGCAGACCACTGGTGAAGTTGCATGTTACTGTAAACATTACATATTCACATGTTACTCCATATGATTGTTTTCTCCAGCCCATGTACCTATATTTTATGGGCAATTTGATGGATATTTCAAGGATCTTAATGGTGCTTGATATTTGCCTTACACATTGATGATAAAATTTAACACCCACAAAATGTGCCCTCCTTATATAGACGACAAGCACTTCCAAGCAAGTTCTATTATCTAGTTAGGTTTGTTCATCTGTGAAGAACTTTATTTATTTATTTATTTTTTGAGAATGAGATTCTGTATGCTTCAGTAATTTTTGTCTTCCTGCAAGAATTAGCATGATTTTCAAACAAAGGAGGTTTAGAAAGAGATAAGTTAAGCTCCAAATTAAGGGATAAGTTAAGCTCCCTTGTGCCAGGTACTTTGCTAGATGCTGGAGATACAGAAAGAAAGAAATAAGTAAGTGGATAAACAGTCAAAACAATTATAGGTAGTGCTATGGTGAAAATAGAGTGAGGTGGGCTGGGGATGTGGCTCAAGTGGTAGCGCACTCGCCTGGCATGTGTGTGGCCCGGGTTCGATCCTCAGCACCACATACAAACAAAGATGTTGTGTCCGCCAAAAACTAAAATATATATATTGAAATTCTCTCTCTCTCTCTTTAAAAAAAATAGAGTGAGGTGATAGAGAAAATGGGGAGTAGTGTCAAGGTAAGGAAATTAAATTGTGTGGTGAGGGAAGCCTTCCTCAGCAAAGGAATATTTGTTTGATCTGAGACATGAATAATAAAAGAACTGTCAAGACAGACTTGCTGACAGAACAGCAAGTTTAAGGCCATGAGTAGGAATGAGAGCAGAAAGGAGTCTTGTGTGACTGAGGCCCAGTGGCTGAAGCCGGGAAGGAAGGAGGTCAGGTCTGAGGGGCGGTGAAGGCACAGAAGCAGTGCGGCTCCTATGCATGACTCATCTCTGTGATGAATTAGAAGCAGGGCACAAGAAAACAACATACACTGGGAGGGAGGAATGGGTGGTCCCCTGAAACTTGACTGTCTTCAGGGAGGAAAAGGACTGAACCATTCAGGGGCTGGAGGACTTAGATCTCACCAGTCTGCAAACAGATTTTTATAGTGGGAAGGACATGGCAGAGCAGGCCCTGTGAGATGAATACAGACATAGGCAGCTTGTCATTTTAAGCCAGGGCATGGCTTGAAGTTCTGACTTTAGTTGTAATCATTGACCTTTCCTATACATTGCATGAGGAGTTCAGGGGCAGGGAAGGGAAGGAAAGAGGTATCAGAATCTGCTCTTTAGTTTCCTGACTTGCCCATATCCTGTGGATCTACTCAGTGGAAGGGCTCATGGGTGTTTCTTCCTCAACAATAAAATGACCTTTCAAAGCTTTTCTGATGGATAGGGATGAAATGTCACTGTGAAAACCATACCAGAGTAGCTAGACAATATTTTATGGCCTGCTTTCCTGGATGCTTTTGATATTGGGTGAGCAGGTGCAGCAGCCCTTCCAATTCAGCTCAGCCCTGGCTGGCCTGAGATGCACCAGCTGTGCACTGTACAACCTCTCTAATACAAGGAATCAAATCAGACAATATCTGAGGCTGGCACTTCAGATGGTGTTCAGAGTCCTGAGAAGTATAAAGCATATGGCTTCTTGAGAATTCTTATCCTAGACACATAAATGTGCTATTAGATCTCTCCCCTTGAATGTAAATGTTCCAGATATAAATGAGTTAGCTGAAGACAGAAATAAGAGGGCAATGGCTTGTTCCAATCTTCTTTTACCCACCTATTTGGGCCAACTTAATGATGCACAGATAATTCCCCATCTCTTAATATAGATACCTATTTATTAGAAATGTAAAGAACACAAGAAGGAAATTTTTTGGTTTCTGGGTGGGACATGTCTGACAACTGGGTTACCTTTCCTTAGGGTGATGAAAACGCTTGTACCCAACCTTGAGCAGTATCAGACCTCAACCTCTGCAGATTTTCTTTAAAGAAGCAGCCCAGGAATACAGTCAAGTATAAGAATATCAATCAAAAAAGCATAATTCTTAAAAGGTTGCTACATCTGAAGGGATCATTTGATTTAACCCTAGCTATTTTTTTTTAGAAAGTGAGGGCAATGAATCCAGCCATTCCCCCTTCCCAATGTAACCTGTTCTCTTGTGCCCTGTACATTTGGTCACTTTGTGCTCTCTGCCCAGAAGGCTCCTTTCCCTCCATCTCCTATGTCTTCATCTTACTAACTCTTACAGATATTTCAAGATTCAGTTTAGGATTACCACCTATCAGAACCCTTTCAAGAATATTTAACCCTAATAATATGCCTTACCCCTCCCCACGATCCTGCAGTCCTAACTTCCCCATAGATTCCTCTATTAGAGCAACAATATACCTTGACATTAATTCCCAGCCAATGGAATGTAAATAAAATAGGAGCAATTTGGGGGTTATATCTTTATAAAGGAACTCGTTATCTGACATCTTTTTATTCAGACCATACTTCTTGTGGGCTGAAATACATGTGGTAGTGTTGGACCAGATTTGACCTTCTAGATGAGGATAATACTCTATAGGCTGGCCAAGTTACAAGGAATCTGTTTCCCTGAATGTTATCTCTATCTATCCATCTCTATCCCCTGTCTGTCTCATTTTGAGCTGCTGCATTTTTTGGTTCCTTTGTTAAAGAAGTTTTACCTAATCCTACTAAATACAGTGAGATGACAGAGAAAAGGAAAAGTGGTATGGGAACAAATATTCCAACTCCATAGGATGAGCAACACTTGCTTGAAGAAGTAGGCTTTAGATGAGTCTTGAAAGTATGAAGTGAATTAATGATCATAAGTCTGAACAATACCAATAAAATAGCTTTTCTCTAGTTATGAATGCTGAAAATGAAATTTTGAAATCTATATCTAAGTTTGAATTTTATATAGATAGCATTTTATATAAATGAGCTTTCTGGTGTCAAGAGAGTAGCATTTTATAGGCTGTGTCCTCAAGAGGAAAAAAGTGTCACTGTGGTCATTTTGCTGTTGTAATTCTTTGTTGTGATAAATGCCATAACCAATGAACCTGCACCAAGGAAACATAATAAAGGAATAACATGAAAAGAAAATTTAGTTTTGCCCTTGATAATTGAGTCCTCATTCTTCTCCTGGTGTCTGGTTGTAAAACATGTTATTTGTAATTATCTTAGAGAAACATGGATTATATATAATCATCTGTTGAGTGTAATCATATAAAAATATAAAATATATAATATTTAAATACCACTTAATATATAAAATACCACTTAATCACTTTAATTTTGAGCAGAATCCATCAATTTTCATGTGCTTTTCTGTGGCTCATAATTTTGTTTTGAATCATGCACACCTTCCAAGTGAAACTCATTGGTATAATTAATTAAGACAGACTAACTTATTTCTGTATCTATTAAAGTAGTAGAAAAAACCTGGGAAACAACTGGTGTTAGGAGCCATCCCATGGGTTGTGTGTGGACCATGTTGCATATCGTAGCTTAGTGAGGTGATAAAAAGTCTGGCATTGGGAACTTCCTGTGGCACACCCCACCACCTCAGGGATTGACTGCCTGATGCAGGTGAACTCCCCCCTCAAACTCTGCCAAAGAACCCACACAGCACCCAATATGGGTGTGACTTGCCAAGATGCCAATCAACCTGCTTACTACAAAACATCATGAAGCAAGACTAACCCTTGAAATATTATCCCTGCCTTTGATGTGCCCCCTCCAATAAACCACCAGAGCCATCTTTCCTTTGTCTAGTTCCAGCACCCATGTGGACTAGATCTATCAGGTGCTCTGAGTTATGTAAATATATTTCTGACTATTTGTCTTTCGTTCTTCACTAATTAATTTAGACTTTAAGTTTCCAGGTGGCTTACACCCTCCTCAGCAGGAAGAAGAACCCCCCCACAAGGAGATGCTGGCCATCACCCCTGTTAGACTGGTACATGGTAAATCCCTCAGATTTAAAGAATAAATAAACAAATTCTTTATTTCATTAAAATTATCATCAAACCATTTTAACTAATTGAAAAACAAAAAATTACTCAGTAAAGACTAAATTTTCTCATGTGTCATTAAGAGGGAATGTAGAATGTGGCTAAATAGTCACATATGGGAGTACACATTACTGTAATATATATTACAAAAGTAATCACAAATAAATATACCACATTTAGATGCCTTTTTGTTAGCAACATTTTTTTGTGAATAGGCACAGAAACTTTGTATTAGAAATTCAGACTTTGGATGATTTTTTTAAAAAGCTATTTTTCTTTTTTAACACATTTTTATTGATGTATTATAGTTTTATATAATGATAGGATTTGTTGTTACATATTTGTAAATACACAAAATATAACAATATAATTTGTTCAGTATCACTCCATAGTACTTCCCCCGTCCGTCTCCCATTCCTTGGTCCCTTTGCTCTACTGATCTCCTTGTGATTTCAATGAGATCTGCCCCAACTTTTCTTTTCCTTTTTAGATTCATATAAGAGAAAACATAAGTACCTTGACCTTCTGAGTTTGACTTATTTTGCTTAACATGATGGTCTTTAGTTCCATCCATTTTTCTGCAAATGACATAATTTCATTTTTCTTAATGGCTGGCTGAATAAAACTCCTTTGTGTATATATGCCACATTTTCTTTATCCATTCATCCAAGCAACATTATTTTAAATGTATCTCTGTGTGTGTGTGTGTGTGTGTGTATAATGATAAAACAAAATAGTTAAGTTAGAATCATTAAGAACCAAAATTTGTGTGAATAGGACACAGATATAGATCAAAGATAAGTAAAAACCTTGGAATCTCTTATTCAATTTGGAAATATCTGTATGAATAAATAGTTTATTTTTATCCTTTGAAAAAATATATATCTCCTAGTAGCAATGAACACCATTCATGCCCAAATTGTGTTTTCTAAGTATCAGTTTTCATTAAAAGGATCAAGGGGGCCTTATAAAAGCAACTGATTGTAAATATAGGGTAACACATGGAGAGAGAGAGAGAAAGAGAGAGAGAGAGAGAGAGAGAGAGAGAGAGAGAGAGAGAGAAAGAGAGAGAGAGAGAAAGAGAGAGAGAGAGAGAAAGAGAGAGAGAGAGAGAGAGAGAGAGAGAGAGAGAGAGAGAGAGAGAGAGACTGACTCATTTTAATGCCAGAAAGCAAGGAGGCTACAATGCCACTTGTGTTATGTGCAATGAATGAATACAGAAGGCCAACTCAAAGGGTTCCCACTGACTACAGGTGGCCACTTTTGAAAATCAAAGGAGTAATGACTTTAATGGGCTGAGATAACCCTGTATAAAACATGACATGAGCTCATAACAATACTAACCATGCTACATATCACTGATTCCTGTTGGAGACTATTAGGGAACAAATTTATTATTCTGAAGATTGATTAAGAGAAATAATAAAACATTTATCCTCTTTGTCCTGTATAGTTTTTATTTTAGGGTACCAACCAGTGATAAGAGATTTTTTTTAATAGAATACTCCATCTAATGAATTCAGAGAGAGTGGTAAAATTTGAAAACCACTGTTGTATAAGCCCTTGAAAAAGAGGGATCTTGACAACCATCATCAATGGGGTCAAACTAATGGACTGATGGAGGTCCTGATAATGGATCAATTCAGGATAACAGTGCCTAAATCCACTTATCAGCCTTAACATTATGAAAAGTGTAACCACTGTAAATGTGCAAGACATGAAGTAATAGGAAATAGAAGTATGTTTCAAATAATAGTGAACTGAATCTAGTCAAATATCAAAATCTAACTACCAATTTTTAGCAAACAGGGGATAAAGATATATGTTAAAATAAAAATTTTTAAATGATGCAATAAACTAAACCCAGAATATAAGATATCTAAAAAAAAGAGACCCAGTTTCTTCAGTACATAAATGGCACGCAAATAATAGAGAATAAGTGAAAATTGTTATAGATAAGAGACTTAAATCTGTCTTCCTGTTCCATTTATTTTCATTCAGTGTCTGAACAAAGTATGCATCAATGTGGGTGAATTGGGAGAAGAGGTTCAAAGCACAAATGGGGAGAGGAGGGTACTTAGGTGTTGAGAGCCACAGTTTAGTCGAATGACGCCTGGCATTTTGCTAGAGGTTGAAAGGTGACCCTGCTCTGGGATTAGGGTGTCTCGGGGGATTAGGACGGATCCTCAGAGAATAGGGCGGCTCCCAGGGATTAGGGCGGAGCCTGCTGAGATTAGGGCGGATCCTACAGCTTCAGGAGTTCCCGTTGAGTTGAGTTCTAGAGGGGTTCCGAGAGAATTGGCGAGCAGAGCCCGGTGGAGGGAGTGTGTTCCTGGGAAATGTGTGTACAGGGCCGGTGAGAGTTCGGGGAATAAAGGTTGCTGTTAGAGCCTACAAGGCTGTGTGGCAGCTAAGTTATTTTGTGCCCAGCCAGACTGTGGCACTTAGGTTGTGAGGAGGAGTTGAAACATGGGTGTTACAGTCCAAGCAGAGCAAGAAATGCTTGTTTGGGAAGATGATTAAGTTTAGAGTTTTAGAATGTGAATGGGTATCCTAGCACACACAGAATGTCAATGCCTCAATCAGGTAGGGAGGGAATCCATTGCAAGGGAGAGGGCGATGATGGCAACAGGAAGTTGGTTACATACTGGATAACTGATCAAATTAGTGAATATATTAAGTATAATAGGAATAAAGTCTATTCCTGTTGGAGAATGCATTCATAAATATGGAAATAAAGGAAACCAGAATGAACCCTGAGATATTTAGACTTAGAGGTATCTATATGAACTCATTGGTTTTAATATAGATATGTAGGTATAGAAATAATAGTTACATGTATATATATCTTTATATGTATTTGTTTCCCCAGCTCTGCCCACTGAGATGACCGAGGCTTCTAGAAAGCAATGACATCAAAAATCTCCCTACCCTTTGGTTGTCCAGGAATGAGCTGTTGTCACTATATTCTAGGAAAATGTCTCACTCCCTGTTTATCCCACTCCCTCAAATTTGGTCTTTCTAGCTTTTAGTTAACTTTCCATTGCTGTGATAATATACCTGACATAAATAACCTAAAAGGAGGGAAGATGGTTTTAGAGGTTGAGTCTATGATCACTTGGCTTCACTGTATGTATGTCTGTGGTGAGGCAGAGCATCATAGTGAAGGATGGTGTGTGTGTGTGTGTGTGTGTGTGTGTGTGTGTGTGTGTGTGTGTGAGCAAAGTTGCTCATTTCCCAGCATCTAGGAAGCAGAAAGACACAAATGGGCTGGACACCTTCAAGGACCCACTCTCTGCAATTATGCCCACCTCTTAATAGACCATTCAGCTAGGAACTCATCAATCCACTGATGAGGATAGCACTGTCTTGACCCAATTGTCTCACCCCACCCCCAAACGTTGCTGCATCTGGTACCAGATGTTTAACCAGAGCCTTTGGGGACATTCTGGATCCAAACCATAACACTAGCCTTTTTTTTCTTTTACTTTTTCATATAAAACAAACACCCTTTCTGCTTGATCTTTGAGAACTTAATAGATCTTAGTTTCAGAATGTTCCTTTACAATGATCCTCCTCTCCACATTGCAATAATTCTTTTAAATAAAGTCTTTCTTTACTTAAATCTGGATTTGTTTTGGACTTGGCAGCTTATAACTGTCATTTTAAACTAAAATAGACTAGGGATTCTGGGAGTTGGGAGAAGGCAGATTCTAGGCTTAGGCAGAGAAAGTACAAGATGTACCTAAATCATCTTCAACCATAAAGTGAGGAAATGTTTAAGGAATATGGATGCATAAATAAAGACACAGAAATCAGCATGAAGGGGCTCTCACTGGCCAAACCAGGGACAATTTGAGCATCAAAGTAAACATTGGTAATAACTTATTATCTCAAAAATAGGAATCCAGGAGAAATGATTCCATATGATATAAAAATAAGCAAAATATTTGAAAATTTGATCCAGAATTTACATAGTTAAAAAAACCCCACATCTCACAGTACTTATTAGCTTTATAGTGATGAAACCTAACATACAGAACTTTAAATGATCAGAGTGAATACCATGATGGAATGCTAATGAAACAAAGGAAATCACATCCTACTCAACTTATTGAAATGCAGGAAGAGACAGATCACTTTTGTGAATAGTCTTGCTTGAGATGCCTAATGTGAATCTAATCACAAAAAAATCTCAGATAAACCCAAGCTGACATTCTATAGCAGAATTGTTCTGGAATCTTCATAACTATTTTGTAGTTAGTTGTGGCCATGTGACCTACAACTGACTCAAGATTTAAATGGAAGAAACCAGACTAGACATTTGAAAAAGCCATAATTTTTCTAATAAAAATTGGGGTTGCCTTAGCTAGTAAAGACCTTACTTTTAATTCTTTCCTTTTATTATTGTGTTCAATAGAGGCCATTAACAGATGTAGAGGAATGTGGTGCCTCTACTTGTGATTACAAAGACTAAAGTCAGATTATGACAGAAAGGGAGAAATAAGCTGGTCCCTTCAAAATCTGCATCCAACCTGAACCAGCTACCTATAGGCTTCCTATCACATTGCCCTAAATTTGATTAAACTATGTGATTGGATTCCTATTATGTGTGGACAAATATAAACCTAGCTATTTGTCAGATTTTTGTAGCTGTGACCAAAATATCAGACACAAACAATTTGGAGAAGTAAAGCTTCATTTGGCTCACAGTTTTATTCCATGGTCAGATGGCTCCATTACTCTGGGTCTGAGGGGAGGCAAGAATATCATTGTGGAAGAGCAAGTCAGAAGAAAGTTCCTTAACTCTTAGTAGCTGGGAAGCAAGTTGGGAGTTGGGGAGAAGGAAGGGAGGGGAAAACAGAGGAAAGGGCCAGGGAGAAGATAATATCTCCCAGGGCATGTATCCAGTGACATACTTCCTCCAACTAATAATGATCTTATCTTTTCTTAAAAGCCTTAGGTCCTTACATTGCTGCACTGGAGAGCAAGCCTTCAAGTACAGGAGTCTTCTGGGACCCTTCATCACCAAACCACAACACTACAAAATAACCTGCTTTTCCTTTTTTTTTTTATTATATTTCAACAGGTCTAGTCCTCCTCACTGATTTCAACATTGTTTTTCTGATTGGCAGTTTTATTTGTATATCACCATAATAAAAATTAATATATGAAGAATTAATTTTTTATGTGAATCTTCTTTAAGCACATGGTATAGCTCTTCATTTGTTCTTGTCTTCTTCTGGCGCACAATAAGATTGTAAAGTTTTCTTTATATCACTTTGCACATTGTTATAGACTGAATCACTGTGTTCTGCCCACATCCTATGTTTAAACCTAATCCCTAATGTGGGAGTATCTGCAGGTGGGGCATTTGGAAGGTAAGTAGGTCATGAGGGCAGTACTCTCATGAATGAGATTATTATGCTTACAAAAGAAGTCTCAGAAGACCACTTTCACAAATGAGGCATAGCAGAAAGATTGCTATCTATAAACTAGGAAGAGCCCTTTCTGAACACAAAATCTGCCAGCATGTTGATCTTGAATCTCCCAGCTTCTGTAAGAGTGGGAAATAAATGTTTATTTTTGTTTCAGCAGTCTGAGTGGACTGAAACACACAAGATTCTGCTACAATCATTATTTTCATCTGTCCTGTTATTGATGCAAAGGAGTTATGTATGTTTTTTTCTGAATCCTGAATCTTAAGACTAATGCTAGTTAATTATGACAATATCAGTCAAATATCACAAGATCAATTAGTAATTAAAATCCAACTTTCTATAACAAACAAGTAAATTCTATTGAATATCAAACAAGAAAACATTACATGTTCAAGATTAGGACTTTCATAGCACGGTAAACTCTTGGAAAAGTTTCTTTCTTGTACATGCACATCCTATTTTATGAAACCTCGAAAAGAATATTTACTTCAACTTGGCTTATGCTATTG
This sequence comes from Ictidomys tridecemlineatus, assembly GCF_052094955.1. Lineage (NCBI taxonomy): Eukaryota > Metazoa > Chordata > Mammalia > Rodentia > Sciuridae > Ictidomys > Ictidomys tridecemlineatus. The sequence continues at coordinate 91,626,157 of NC_135480.1, read as the reverse complement.
TTAGTGTTTTTAAGGTATCTAGTTTACAATTAGTCTCTCCAGCCTTCTTTATCTTCACGATGTAAATGTAAGTTTAGTGTTTTATAGTCTCAAAAATCAAATAATTACTTTAGAATGTTTTAACGCACATTGAACTGAACTATGGGAGATACAATGATAAACGCCACACAAATTAATTGACCACAGTAATGAAAAATGCTGAATGGATTTAACTGAGCAAATGAGGTCAGAGGTAAAAAAAAAAAGCAAACTCCTAACAATTTAAATAAACACGGATAAGTCACTAAGTATAATGCAAAAATCACTATTGCGCATATTTTAAAAAAATTCATCAAAGCAAAACACGTAATCTCCAAAGCGATTTTGCTTTTCCTATCAGTTTCCACTGACTCTCAAATGTCTGATGAGAACCAAGTACTTCGGTGGAAAATATGGACTTAACCTCTGGAAGCTTCTAACTTATTCTGGAGAGTTTACGAGGTAATCAACTGGAGAAAAAGCGGCAAGGTGCAAGACGCATAGAAAAGGTATTAGTCCTGCTCACAGCGAACCCAATACGCGAAGAAAAACAACCCTAAAGCCGACTATCAGGTTTCCTCTGAAATGGTGGAGTGAGCACCGGAAACTCGAGCGAAACTCAGATCCGCGCATGCTCCGTTGGCAGAACACCGCCCCTCCTCCCGTAAGTCGGAAGTGCTGGTTTGTTTATTAAACTGCGACTGTCGTAAACTGGGATTTCCTGGCGGCTTCCTAGCTTTACGATGACAACAACTATGGCGGCGTCCAGTGGTAGATTTGAAAGTGCGAAGAGTATCGAAGAGCGTAAAGAGCAAATCCGAACTGCCAGGGCTGAGATCTTGCGTCAGGTATCTCCGTTTTGGGGCTTTTGTGGTTATTGAGAGTTGTGGGAGTTGAAGGCTCCTGGGAGCAAGACCACCCACTCTTTCACCATTTCAGTAATCTCAGATTGTCTGGGTGTTATCTCTCTTTGCATTGCCGGGAGATTCTGTGTATCTCTTGTCTCCTAAATGCTGTGCAGGTTCCATTGACCATTCTCCTTTGAGAGAGATGTTTCTTCTCTTCCAAGTTTCCTTACTTTTTAAATCATCCATCTTGGCTTTATAAGTACTTGCAATGACTCTGCTCAGGTATTTAGCAGCCTCAGCCATTGCTCCTGCTGTATATGAAATGAAATTTATCTTTTTCAGGAACACAAGTAAGGCACGTTTAAGTATTTGCCATTTCATTCGCCTTACTATTAGTTTCTATTCCAGACTTATTGTCAGCTTTTACTTATCTAAAAAAGTTAACACAAGAGACTCAGAAAATTTAGCCTCTCACAAAAGATCGCTAAACATTGTATTTTTTGTTAAGATTATGATAACGTAGAGGTGATATATAATAGAATGGAAGAAGTAAACCATGGTGTTATCTGACAAGCAATTCAAGATTTAAGAAGTGTGACAATGAAATAACAAAGTTGTAGTTAGAAAGCAACATAGGACACAGTCAAGTTTTTGCTTTTTGTTTGTTTTAAGCTGGAAGAGTTTTAAAAGTTGGAATGCAGGTAAGAAGGAGTTAGTTGAGAAGAGGTAGACTACAGCCAAATTTTTAAAGGGAAAGAGCAGATGGTTAGTTTTATACGGGCTAAAGGTTGTTATTCCCCAATATCAGTATATGTGTAATAAATATTATTTATTTTTTTCTCTGGTATTTCAAGCGCTTTTTTGGAGAGTAGGGTTTTTAAGCTATGATAAATTTTATAGTGAAGATGTGTATAGAGTTTGAAGAGGAACAAACCCAGATTTGGAGTTTGGGAGGAGTAAAGGGAGGGCAGGAACAACCTCCTGGGTAAAATCTGCTTTATTTGACTATTGTTGAATGAATAGAAATTAGAATACAATCTTTTATTTTTAGCAGGATGATTTTTTCTAAGGTCTTTTGGTTTTCAGACATTGCATATTGAAGGCATGGAGGTCAGTCTCTTACCTGTTGCAGAAGTCTAAGGCAGTAGCCACAAAAGTGGTGAATGTTTTCCAAGAGTCCCAAGTCATATTTGAGATTGGGAAAGGAGAAGGAATAAAATAGATTCCAGAATCCTGTGTTTGGTGGATTGACTTACTAGAGACTGATAATGTGGAATGAAAGATTTTATTACATTTTAAAAAATCTTTTTTATACTGGTAGAAACAGATTACTGTCAGGAACAGACCATTTGTTCATGAGCAGGTACCTTTATACAAAGGTAGTATCAGTTTTTATTTTACTTAAAAAAATAAAGCAATTGTCAGTTCATCTTTTCATGTTCTTGTAGGCCAAAGCCAATTTTGAAAAAGAAGAAAGACATAAAGAAATTAAGCGACTTCGGGGTGATGATACATGGATGCTACCTGATGTGAATGAGAGAATTGAACAATTCTCACAGGTGAATATTAACAGTTTTACTTGCTATATCTATCTTTTTTTGCACTCTCCAAGTTAATATTAAGAAAAGAATTTAATATACTGTTTTCACAAGTTACAGAATGAATACAACATAGTTGGCATTATTGAATAGCTTTCTCTCTCTGTCAAAAGTAACCTATTGTAATATTTTGGACATCATGACATTGAAAAATTTTATTACTTGAGTTGGGTAATAGGAAACTTAGCTACAAATTTCTGACCCACATATTACAAGCTTATGGTTTTGAAAATATTGGGCATATTATGTCCTTCTCTCTCCCCACTCTACCCCTTTTATGACTCAGGCCTTGTTTTCTCTTGATTTAAAAATTTTTTTTTAAATTTGTAAATAATAATGGTGTATATTTGTGGAATACAATGTGATGTTTTGTTCTATGTATACAATATAGAAGATTCAGTTAAATTAACATTTTTATTACTTCCTCAACTTAATTTATTTGACTTAATTTATTTTGTAGTGAGAACATTAAAAATCTATTCTTTTAGTAATTTTGAAATATGCATTATTATTTACTGTGGCCACCATGTAGGGTATTAAATCACTAAAACTTATTCCTGCAGTCCAACTGAAACTTTGTATGCTTTGATCAGTATCTTTCTTCCTCTATAACTTTCCGTACCTCCTCTCCCTTCTAGCCTCTTCCTACATTTTAATTCATATTATCTTATGTATTTATGGCCTAATAATTGTGTATAAATTGTTTGGGACCATGCATAAAAAGTGTGTGTGTGTGTGTGTGTGTGTGTGTGTGTGTATATATGTGTTTACTTGATTATATGTGTGAATCACATTAATCTACAAATAAAAGCAAATTTTTTTTTCTGGTAAAAAATCAGATGATATTATACTATAGATGGCATGTTAAGAGTTCTTTGAAGATTTTATTTGTTTAATCATGATCTTTAATCATATTCAGTGTCTCTATTCATGAAAGATTTTAAGTTTTTTGGAATATGGATTTTTTTCCTCCTTAAAATGCTCCTTATAAAGTATAATAAAACTAAACTCTTTTCTTACATGTTTAAAATAAATATAGGAACATTCTGTGAAGAAAAAGAAGAAAAAAGACAAGCATTCCAAAAAAGCAAAGAAAGAGAAGAAAAAAAAGAGTAAGAGACAAAAATATGAGAAAAACAATGAGTCCTCTGATAGTTCATCGGTAAGTATGTACTAAAACTAACCAAAGCAAATGAGAAAATTTTATTTAAAGGAACCTAAAATATATGAGAACTTAAAAAAACTACTACTTAATGATATGAAAATGGCTCAGAGGCCTCTACTTGGAGATGTCCAGGAAATATTGGAAATGTAGGTCTTGGGTTCCAGAGAAGGATGAGAAGATAGGGATATGACTTGGAAATCATTGCTGTTGGAATGATTAGAATGGATGAATGACTAGGGAAATTGAAAAGAAAGAGAAACACCATTACTGAAGAAACACATAGGAAGTAAAGGATGCTAATTAAAAGTGGAACATTAGGAGGAAAAGCAGGGAAGAAGAGTATTGCAAAAATAAGGGAAAAGAGATTCAAGATATTTAAAAAGTCTGTGACACCTACTGTTTTTTTATAGAAATTAATATTTACATTTTTCAAGTAGAATTTGTTTATATATTTAACCTTTCAGGACAAAAGAAAGAATGCTGAGTTAGCTGTATCTCTAGCCAGTTCTAGGCTGCAAGAATTCACAAAGAAAAATAAAGCAGGCTGAATCTTTCATACTTGTTTTCAGAAAGAAACAAGTTATATTTAGAAAATGATGAGCTAAAGATGTTTAGGGAAAATTGATCTTTTAAGTATGATCTTCAGTGAGTTATCCTTTCAGTTGAGTAACCAGAGTCGAAAGTCTGGCCCACCTGTCCTTTCAGAAACAAAATTTTTGGCAGTACTGTCAAAGATAAATATAGCTGGATATCAGTTAAAGTGGTGAAAACAGATTTTACTTGGTAATTACTGAAAGTAGGGCAAATTGCTAAGCTACATTCCAATTTGTGAGATAATTTGGTGTTTTAGAGGGACAAAAAAGGAGAAGAAAGAGGTAGAGAGTAGAGTCAGAAAAGTTAAAAATTATAAAGGGTTAGTCCAGGTAAATTGACATCTTAAAATATTGAATCTTCCAGTTCATTATGTTTATGGTTGGGAAGGTAGAAAAAGAATAGAACATATTTAACATCTCTTCATCATATTTAAGTCATCATTCATTTCTCCACATGTTGTAAAATTTTCAAAGTAGAGGTCTTTTACATCTTTTCCAACTTTTTTCTTGGAATATTATTTGAGAATGGATTTTTTTTAAAAAAATTATTTTACATGTGTTTGTGTTTATTATTATACAATTGCCTTTCGTATTTAACTTTTGTCTTATCACTTTGATAAATTCACATATACTAGTATCTTCATTAGGTTCTTAGGTAGATTTCTTAGAATTTGTAGGCACATAATTGTGTTTCAATCTCTGCCTTCCATTTCATTTAAGTTTTTGTTGGCTGTATCAATCAGAAGATAGACTTTGAAATAGTGTGGACTGCACGTGCTGAGAGTGGATGGGCATAGTTGCCTTTATCCTGTCTTAGGTGGAGAGAATTTAGTCTTTGGCTTTTAATCATAATGTTAGCTGTGGACTTTTTTTTTTTTTTCCTCTTTCCTCCTCCATCCCCCTCCTCCTCTTCTTTTTTTTTTTTTTTTTTCCTGTGATGCTGGGGATCTAACCCAGAGCCTTGTATGTGCTAGACAAATGCTTTGATCTGTGCTACACATGCAGCTGCCCAACTGTGGGAATTTCACATATCCCTTTCAAATTGAGGAAATTTCCTTTTCATTTCTAATTTTCTGTAAGTTTTCTTGAAGTTTGTATCTGGAGTGAGTATTGAATTCTATTAAATGTTTTTTTCCTGCATACATCGATCATAAGATTCTTCTCCTTTATTCTGTTAATATGAAAGAATTACTTTAACCTGCATTCTTGGGAGAAACCAAGTTTGGTTTGTGTGTGTGTGTGTGTGTGTGTGTGTGTGTGTGTGTGTGTGTGTATTTACATATATAGTCACATGCCACATAAGGGTGTTTTGATCAGTGATGGACTACTTATATTCAGTGCTAGTCCCATAAGATTATTTTGCCTAGTGACATCATAGTCTTCTTCTTCTTCTTCTTTTTTTTTTTAAAGAGAGAGAGAGCGAGAGAGAGATATATTTTTTTTTAATATTTATTTTTCAGTTTTTGGTGGAAAACATCTTTATTTTATTTTATGTGGTGCTGAGGATCGAACCCAGGGCCCCGCGTATGCCAGGCGAACGCGTTACGTTTGAGCCACATCCCCAGCCCTCATAGTCTTCTTAATTTGTGTAAATACACTTTATGGTGTTCACACAATGATGCAATTATCTAATGGCATATTTCTCAGAGTGTGTTCCTATTTTTAAGCAATGAATGGCTATAAAACTTATATAATAGTTATGTTTCTGGGTTTGATTTACCAAAAGTTTGTTGATTTTTTATCTGTGTTCTTGAGAAATACTGGGATCTTGGTATAAGGATAATGCTATTCTCATACATGAAGTAAAAAGTATTCTTCCTCTTCTGTTTTATCAGTTTGTGCAGGACTGGTGCAATTTGTGCCTTCAGTGTTTATTAAAATTCACCAATGAAGTTATTTAGTCCTGCTGCTTTCTATGTAGAATGGATTTTAGTCACAAATTCAATTCTTTAATAGTATATTAGATATTTTCTATTTAATCTTGAATTTGGTATAGTAGGTTGAGTTTTTAAAGGAATTTATTTCACTCAAATAAATATTCCTTTTGTCCTTTTAATGTCTGTAGAACCTACAATGATTTTTTTATTCCTGAATTTGGTAATTTCTATTTTCTATTTAGTTTTCTCAGTCTAGCTTGAAGTTTATCAACTTTGTTGATCTTTTCAAAGAATTACATTTTGGTTTTGTTGATTTTTACTTTGTTTATTTTCTATTTCATTGATTCAGCTTTATTATTTTTTCTAATACTTATCTTGTATTTAAGTTACTTTTCTTTTTCTACCTTCCTAACATGGGTGCCTAGGTTATTGATTCTCTTTTTTCTTTTCTAATAAGTACTTAATCTATTAGTGCTCATCTTATCACTGTTGTAACTTCATCTACCTCATTTTTTAAAAAATATTTTTCTTTTTTTTATGTATTTTATTAGTTGTTGAGAGACCTTTATTTTATTTATTTATTTACATGCGGTGCTGAGAATCAAACCCAGTGCCTCACACATGCTAGGCAAGTGCTCTACCACTGAACCACAAGCCCAGCCCAAAATGTTTTTCTTTTTTAGTTGTAGATGGACACAATAACTTTGTTTTATTTATTTTTATGTGGTGCTAAGGATCGAACTCATGCCTCACATGTGCTAGGGAGTATTCTACTACTGAGCCACAACCCCATCCTTCGTCTACCTCATTTTGATGTGTCATATTTTCATTGATATCTTGTTAAAAATATCTTAAAATTTAACTTGTTTTTACTCATGGATTATATAAAAGTAAATTTTGAATATCCAAGTATTTGTACATTTTGCCAGTTATTTTAAAATTTACTTGAATTCTATTATTGACATAGAACATACTTTGTATAATTTTAATTAAAAATCTATCCAGATTTATTTTATGGCCTAGCCTATGTTCTATTTTGGTGAAAATTCCATGTGTATTTGGGTTTTTTTTGTTTTTTTTTTGTGATGCTGGGGATTGAACAAGGCAGTCACTCTACCAACTGAGCTATATGCCCAGCCCTCCTTGTATATTTGAAATGAATGTGTAATTTTGCTGTTGTTAGATGTTGGGTTTTAAAAACATCAATTAGGAAAAATTGATAAATAGTGTTAAGTCTCCTGTATTCTTGCTTGTTTTTTCTTTACCGGTTCTCTTTCAGTTACTAAGAGATTTATACTGAAATCTCTTAACTGTAATGGTTGACTTTTCTATTTCTGTTTTCAATTTTTGTCTTACGTATTTTGAAACTTTACTAGGTATGTACATTTACATTTAGCATAGTTACATCTTCTTGATGAATTAATTGTGATATTAGTGTGAAATGTTTCTCCTTATCTCTGGTAACACTGTTGTCTATATTCTGCTCTGCTTTGTATGAATAAAGCCTCTTTTATATTATTTGTTTTTTATGGTTTATATGTTTTAGTTTTAGCATATCTTTTATTTTGAAAGTGTATTTTTTTGCAGACAATGTAAATTTGGAATTTGAGTTTTATCTAGTCTATCAATTTCTTCCTTTTTAATTAGAGAATTTTTTAACACTATCCAATATGGTAATTGTCTATAGCTTTTTAAATTTTTAATTAAAATTTATTCAAATTATATATAAAGCAAAAGAGAGGGTAAGTAAAGATAAAACTTCAAGAATTAATAAGGACTTGTAAACCAAAGGCTTTGATTTTTATTCCATAGGAAGTGGGTCATCTATTTAGAGTCAGCTAAATTTATTAGAAAAATCTCAGAATACTCATTGGTTGAACAAGATAGAAGTTTGTGTTTTGTCTTATTAAAGAAATGAGTAGACCGACCAGGGTATTATGGTCTTCTATGACCAAGGTTCTATTGTATTGGTCTTTCTTTTTTTTTAATATTTATTTTTTAGGTATAGATGGACACAACGCAATGCCTTTATTTTTATGTGGTGCGGAGAATTGAACCCGGGTCCCTCCCGTGCTAGGCGAGTGCTCTACCGCTAAGCCACAATCCCAGCCCCTTGTATTGGTCTTTCATTATCCTTGCTGCACTACCTCTTAGTTCAGATAATAGGAAATAGTATATTCTTTTCTTTCTTAATTTGACTTCCAGAAAGTCCCACTGAATACTTTCATTTATATCTCATTGGATACTTGATCATGTTTCACTTTCAGGTACAAGAGGCACATTATTTCTCCAAATAAGATTGCGTTCTATTCGTAGAAGAATAAAAATTAGTATCTTTGGGACAGACAGCCATAGAAGAGAAGCACTGTGGTTGGATGTCTCCTTCATTTAACTCTAAATACATTTAGAGGAGTTGGAGAAGAAAGACTGGAGTCTAAGAAACATTTTTGGTCTTTATTTCAATTATGTACATAAGAAAAAAAATATCTAATTTAAGACTGCTACTTTAAGAATGAAAATGAGGGGATATATATTGGTTGAAGTCTTTTGGCAGGTTATGGAAACCAAACTTAAATTGGCTTATGCAAACAAAAAAAGGGAAGGATTTATCATTAGCGTACAAAAATCTTACAGAACATCTAGGTGTATAAAACACCTAGGAATCAGCTGGCTTCAGGAATATCTGAAATTAAAGTCACAGATGCCTTTTATAATCTTGCCATTTTCCATGTTTTTCCTTTGAGTCCTTTTGTTTTCTTGTTACAGATCAATTTCTGTTGAATTCCATTCTTTATGATGTAAATAGCTTTTGCCAATGCCTTTCCTGCTCCTTAGTTTTAAATCAGCTCCTTTGGATTTGATTTCAAATTCTTAAAGAATAACTTATATTGAATTGGACCAGCTACCTACGTTTGGGTCAGCGCTGGTTAGGTGGAGGTAGGCTCCCATGGCAATCATGTGGTATTTTCTTTGTGGTATATTTGGTAAGTATTTTAGAGTTGAAAATTTATAGGTTTGGATAGGTGATCTTGATCCTGGTATTTCTGACTTGGTGAAGTAGGTGGTTGATGGTGCCAGGTAATTCAGTTCAATAATAGAGTAGGAGGAACAGGTGTTACAGAAGAAGATGATGAGTTTATTTTTTGTCCTTGAGTTCAACATGACATCCAAGTATAGCAGATAGTTGATTGAGTCACTGAAACTCACGTTAGGCAAATTTGAAAGAAATAAGCAGAATTGATGGTAGTTGAAGCTGTGAGAATGGATTTAATGGCTCATGGGGAATGTTTAGAGCATACAAAATATAGTGGGCAAAGAATGGAGCATGGATAGGTAAGGACTGAACATAGGAGAGAACTAGGAAGTATCCTAGAAGTTAAGACAGTGAGTCATTAGCAGGGTTGTATCTTGTAGAGAAGTTTAAGGAGATAAAGACTAAAGCATTTTGTAGAATTTGGCAAAGTGGAAGCCATTGAATTTTGAAGAGTTTTCACTAGATTAATGGGGGAAAGCAGCAATTTTGTAGAGGTTGGAGAAATGTTTGAAAGTGAAGGTGTAGACACAGTGCATTTAGTACTTCTTCAATAAGATAGTCATAGAATAGAATTTGGAAGATGAATTGCTGCTAAAGGGATATAGAGGGCCTCCTTTCCTCTAGAGGAAAAAAAAAGTAAAAACACTTCACATTTCTAGGTCTTTAGAGACCTTTGGTAGAAGCATAAGAGAAGGAGATAATTAATGAAGCAAGGTTCTGGAAGAACAGGAATGTTTGGGATCAAAATCTTTGGAGGAGGACTTTTCTTGAATAGAAAAGTTAACAGAGGGTTAGGATTGGCACAGCTATAAATAATTTTTGTCTAGGGTAAACTGAAGGTGAAGTGGCCTATTTTTTTCTTGATGAGGTAAAAGGAGAGATCATTTGCTCAGAGTATGGGGAATGGGAGTTGGTAGAAAGCTTGAGGAGATTGTTGAAGAAGAGAAGGATAGTTGCCCAGTTGTTTAGCAAGGTACTTGGGGATACGGAGTAGACTAAAGCAGATGTGATTCCTGTCCTCATATAACTTATTGCCTGGTGAAGCATTAAATAAATAAATCACAAAAGTAAATGTAAAAGGATAAATGCTTTAAAGGAGAATTAAGGGAGTAGAAGAAAGAACTCGCCAAAGCCAGTAAGGGGAAATTCTAGTTTGAGTTGAAAGTCTAGTTCAATTGAAGTTACAGATCCTGCTGATTGGATTTCTCCAGAGTAGGAAATTAATTGCAAGTAAGGTGATGAAGCAACTGATGGCTCCAGTTAAAGAATTTCAGAGTCATTGGTCAACATCTGATGTTTTAGTCAGCTTTTCATTGCTGCAATAAAATACCTGAGAAAAGCAACTTAAAGAGGAAAGATTTATCTTGGCTTATGATTTCAGATCATGGTTGAGTCCATTGTTTTCATAATATATTGCCAGAGGTGAGACAATATATTATGGAAAAAGGGTGTGGAAGAGCAAAACTGCTCACCATATGTGGCTATTAAGCAGGGAGAAAGAGCAAGCGAGAGACCAGTAATAAGATGTGCCTTTCAAAGGCATGCCACAGTGACTTATAGGGCCCCACTTCCTAATAGCCCATTCAGTTAGTGTCCTGATCTGTTCACTTCCCAAAAGCCTCACCTCTGAACATCACCGCATTGGGGACCAAACTTTTACCATGTGAGTCTTTGGGGAATACTTAATATTCAAACCATAAGATCTGATAAGATAGAGAAAATCCGTAAAAGAATCTTGTAGAACACCAAGTTTTAAATTATATAGAGGGCCTCCTTTCCTCTAGAGGGAAAAAAAAGTAAAAACACTTCACATTTCTAAGCCTTTATAGACCTTTTTGCATTTTATAGGGGAAATGGTGTTTTGTGGGCTTATTTCCAAATAGTGGGTTTAGATATTTTTTCCTACATTTTATTGCATTTTATAGGGGAAAGACTAAGGTATAGAGATTAAGAAACTTGCTTCAGATTATACTGTCATGTAAAATTTGATACAGCTTTTAGCAGATTGGTGTCCCTAAAGAAAGTGCTGATTTTTTTCAGACTATAAACTCTTATTTTAATGAATGACATCAAGAATTAGGAATAAGATTCACTAAACTGAATTGATGATGTAAACATGAATAGACCAAAAATGCATTTATAGAGATTATCTTAAAAAATTATAACTATAGGGGCTGGGGTTGTGACTCAGTGATAGAGCGCTTGTCTAGCACTGCAGGGTTCCATTGCCTGCACCACATTAAAAAGAAGAAAAGAAAAGAAACAAAATAAAGGCATTGTGTAAAAAAAAAATTATAGAGTTAAGTTTTAGGGTTTCTGTAAATCTAAATGAAGGCCTAAATGAATGAATGAAGAAAATTTGCTTTGCTTTGGGAAACAGTTGGCTGTTGAGGTGGCAGAGCATAAATATGTTTACTCCACCTGGTTGATACCTTTCAACAGACATATTTATGTTAATTTAAGCTTTTGGTAATTTTCAAGAACTTCATGAAATGGAAGAATACTGTCACATTTCAAGAAATTCATATTTCTTTGCTGTTAAATCATTTTTTCCTCTTGGCCTCAAAGTTTCTTAACTGTATACTAACAGTTGGTTTGAACAAAGTGATTTCTAGAATCCTTTTTATGCTTTAGTTCTATAGCTCCAAAAAATAGATTTAGAATCAGACAGATCTACATTCCTATCTTGGTTTTTACAGTTGGATATCATGTAACCTGGGCAAATTAATTTTAGGGAGCTTTTCTTATCTATAAAGTCAAAAGAATATAGAGTTACTTTAATGATTTAGGGTGATAATTTATGTGAACGTACTTAATATACTACTTGACATAGCAGAGTAGTTTGATACATATGTTGAAAAACTCCAAACCTGGCATAATAGCACATAGGGAATGATAACTGAGTATACTCCTTAGTTGATGCAGTAATCTGATCTTTAAACATATTAGGTAAAATACCTTACCTGTCTAGCTGTTACTTGAGATCTTTGCAATTTTAGATTGAGGGAAATCTCAAAATTTGAAGCTTAGGGGCATACAGCAAACTCATTTATTTGAGTGTCATTTCCCCTCTATTCTGGGGAACATGTGAGTACTACTTGATGTTGGTAGGAACTGAAACTCTGTTTTGAAGTAACCTTTCTACCTAGAAGATCTCACTTTTGTTTTTTGCTTTTCTTTAGCTCTGTAATATAGCTGATAAAGAAATAAAACTAATTTGGTGGTGTTTTATGGGCTTATTTCCAAATAGTGGGTTTAGATGTTTTTTCCTCTAATTTTCAATGCCATTTTAAAGGGGGCATAATATAAGAATGTTATCTAGAAAGCTAAGTTGTTACCATTTAACAACTGCATAGAGATTTTTTTTATGTATATATGCAAATTGTGAGTTTTACTTACGTGCTAAACATTCTTAGAGCTCTGAAGATGAGTGGGTTGAGGCTGTTCCATCCCAGACTTCTGGCAAGGAAAAGGCCTGGAAAGTGAAAGATGAAAACTCTGGAAAGGAAGAAGACAGTCAAGTTATTCAGGTAAGCAAGCCACATGATTTTACAGAAGTGTCAGCTTCTAAGAATAGATGAATATTGAAGTGAGAGGTAATTAATTTCTTTAGGAGAAAAATTAGACTTTGAGAGCAATATATATTTTGAATAATTTAGGCAGTAATGCTTTTTGCTGAGTGTTTAGGCTCCTTTCTTTCTGCTGTGAGAAAGTAAGTGTTTATTCTAGTCCCTCAGAGATATCCTACTTTTGGTTTTTGATAGAGAAGCCGTACTTTCCCCTCTTATGCATTCAGCTTTGTACTCTTACCTCTGTCTGTCCTTTCCATGATGGGTAGAGCTCAGTTGCAGTTTTTTTTTTTTTTATTGGTTGTTCAAAACATTACAAAGCTCTTGACATATCATATTTCATACATTAGATTCAAGTGGGTTATGAACTCCCATGTCATAATTTACTTAACAATACTAAAAGTTGAGTAGTTTAGAAATTTTGTGTTATAGTTCAAATAATTCTGATTATTTTTTGGGGTACTGGGGATTGAACTTAGGGGCACTCGACCACTAAGCCACAACCTCAGCCCTATTTTGTATTTTACTTAGAGACAGTGTCTGAGTTGTTTAGTGGCTCACTTTTGCTGAGGCTAGCTTTGAATTCATGATCCTCCTGCCTCAGCCTCCCAAGCCGCTGTTTTTATAAGGACCCCTAGTTCCTTTTAATGAAAACTGATACTTAGAAAACACAATTTGGGCATGAGTGGTGTTCATTGCTACTAGGAGATATATATATTTTTTAAAGGATAAAGATAAACTATTTATTCATACAGATATTTCCAAATTGAATAAGAGATTCCAAGGTTTTTACTTATCTTTGATCTATATCTGTGCACTACCACGCCCGGCTTTGGGCTATGGTTCATATGCCTGAAAAAGAATGTAATTTCTCCACTTATGGCCAAAAAGGAAGGGAAAAAAGATGAACAGGAACAAATGTTTGGTTCTTTTTTGTTTGCCAAGCACTGTGTTAGATGTTTTCTATTATTTTGAACAATAAATAATCCTGAAATGTTGACATTTCATTGCATTTTATAGGGGAAAGACTAAGGTATAGAGATTAAGAAACTTGCTTAACAATATACTGTCATGTAAGATTTGATACAGCTTGAGTGCCTCCCAAATTCCTGCTGTCATTAAGTTCAAACTAGTTCAGACTGAAAAACTTCCTTTTTTTTTCTTTTTAACAGAGGGATGAGTGGATGACTGTTGATTTTATGTCTGTTAAAACTGTGTCGTCATCATCACTCAAAGCTGAAAAGGAAACTATAAAGAAAATAGAGCAAGCAAAAACTCAAGCACTTGAACAGGTAAGAGAATATTTACAACGTGTTAACTTTCTAATTCACCTTTAGTAAACTGGTAAGACATTCATATAAATGCAATTTTACTTGTGAAATATTTTTATTTTTTGTGGTGTTTAATAAAATTAGTGTGAATAACAGTGAAATGTGATATAAATTTTATTTAAAGTAAGTTTCTTGTATAGAGAGTCAGTTTAAAGGAGTAATAGACTTATAAATCTAGAGCATATATAGTTGAGTTATATTGAGTTTATGTTACCATCATAGAATTAAAGCTGAACCTTCTCAACTTCTATTTCAGTGTACATAGTGAATTAGATACCATAAAAATGCTTCCATTTCAAGACACCTAAAATTTCTGGATTTATTGTTGTTACTGCTGGTAAGAAAACAGCAGGAAATCTTTTAAAGGCCAAAAGATTAGGCAAAAGCATGGTTCCAGAAAGTAAAGAAGTACTGAAGCTGGAGGCCTTCCTGGAAATACCACACAATCCTAGTAATCTAGAATTTCAAATGATTGCTCAGAGATAGCATGTAAGGCAAGTGCCTGCATGAGATAGGAATGTCTGATTGATAAACACTTTTAAATCTGGGACCCTCCTGGGATTTATTCCTGATGAAAAGATGAACTTGGAAAAAATTCAGTCAAAGGCAAGAAACATTTTTTTTGTGTGTATGTGTTTCTGGGGATCAAACTCAAGGTCTTATACATGCCAGGTAAGCATTCTACCAGTGAACTACATCCACAGCTGACAACTTGCCCATCTTCTGTCTTGTCAGGCAGTTGATTTCATCTATTATATCCCACAACTAAGTATATTGAATGATTTTTTTTAATATGCACCTTTGATCATGGTATTATTCCTTTTAGAAGTCTTCTTTGATTCAAATTGAAAGAATGCTTCTTTGCCATTTCTGATATTTTCTTTTTAGTGAAGTAAGTTTTACTAGTGATATTTCAGGCTACTTTCTATACTCACTCTGTCCCTGAAGACATTGAATAAATTTTCTATTGGAAAATACTGGAAAGAATAAACTGATCAGGTTTCCTTAGCTCTGACTATCTTGCTTATGAAACGAGTTACCTGTGGAGACCAGGTGGAAACAAGGGAGATACAGGGTTTAGCTTGGAACTTTCTGTAATTGGTAAAGTCTTCCTCATTGTGGGAATTAGTTTAGTAGGTCCATTTGTCATTCACTGAAAGTTTTCTTTCAGTTTAGCCTTTATTAGTAATACAGGTAATTTTTATATTTTATCTTCTATGTTCTTCTTTCTCAACTTGTTCAGAACTTAGATTGAAAAAAAGGTACTGTCATTGTTTTTTTTTCACAGACCCCTAATACTGTCTACAAATGTAGCCCAAACTCATTAGCATTATGCTTAAGGCAAATTTTCTTTTTCTCAGGTAATTTATATTTCAGCGAAACTAATTTAATCACTTTCACTCATATTTTTTTACAGATCTCTGCCTCTGAATTGTTCATGTGGTTCTTTTTAAATGAATTCCCTTCATCTCTTATGTCTTCATCTTGCTTATCCTTCAAGCCCTCCCGATTTCATACATCCTATAAGACACCTGCTATTTATTTTCCATAACTAAAATAAGTTATATTTCATGTTTTCATATCACTTTGTTTCTTTGCTGTAAGATATTTACAGTTTCTGGTACAGTGATTTAGTGGTTGTATCCTCTTTCCATTAAAAGTTATAAACTTTTAAGAAACTGTTTTATTTTATTTGTATCTTCCTTTGCAGCTAGTGTAGAACTGTGCACATAATACATGCTTTTTACCTACAAAATTTACGATATGAAATTGTATACTTAAGTCTTTTTCTCTCCATGAATTCTAGTTTACTTTGCTACTCTTTGAATCCTTAGATTTAGTTCTAAAGTTTGGTAATCTATAGTAATTTGGAATTTTTGCTTAGGTAAGAATTCCAGTCATTTTGTGCAGCAGTAAATTATCTAGGCTAATGAGTGAGATTAGCCAATTTTTACATGTGCACATTTGGATGTGTTGTTTTTTTGCATACCATAATATTCTTAAAATTTCTGAATGTTTGAGCCTTTTTTGAGAAAAAAAAATGGTTCTTGCTTTAGAACCAAATGTTAATTTTTTTTTTTTTTTTTATCCTCAGCCCTTTTTATATTTTATTTAGAGACAGGATCTTGCTAGGTTGCTGAGGCTCTCTTTGAACTTGTGATCCTCCTGCCTCAACCTCTTGAGTTGCTGGGGTTATAGGTGTGAGCCACCGCACCAGTCCAAATGTTAATTCTTATAATGGCAGTGAGGATAAAAAGAAGGTAATGGGAAAAAGACCAAAATGAATGTCCTTAATTGTTTGGTGTGAAGCTTATTGATTTTGGACCTTTATATTGGAAATTTGTATTTATCTAGCATTTATCTATAAACCAAGTCTGTACCTTTTACCAGTTCTTTAGTATTCTTTTGTTAACAGGGAATCTTACCCAGGAGATCCTTGCTTCATGTAGACTGGCTCTATTTCTTTGTCTCAGCTGGAACACTTAGTATTCATTATCATATACAAATTGAACTCAGGATGATCACATTTGGCTTGCACACAGAGCCCAGTAATCCTGTGGCTTCATTTCTGTGTACTGCTTTGCATTTATGTTCTGTTTATGGTCCACAGAAATATTTGTCTTATGCTGAATTACAGTAAGTTTTACATTATGTATCTTTTCTATTTGTGCTAAGCAGAGAGATAGTGATGAAGTGGAACCTTAATAAGCCATCTTGGCTAGAAGGATTGAATGTATTATAGAGAGATCAATTAATGTTGATATATTTTATTTTTATTGCATTCATTTCAATTTGTTATATAGTCTGTCATCATCTAACTGTGCCATACTGTAAGTGTTCATTCCTTTACTTATGGACACTTACATTGTTTACTGTTTTTCACTAAACAGTTCTGCGACAAAGGACATTGTATGTATTTTCTTATGCATACATGTATGAATTTCTTCATGGTACATATCTATGAGTCGAATGGCTCAATTACAGAGTATGCACCTATATTCTTTTACAAATGTTTGCAAAGAAATTATAACAATTTATATAGCTTCAGCAATGTATGGTTCTTTTGTAATACTTAGTATCTCTAATTATCAAACAATTTTTTGAGATTAATTAATGGGTAAGAAATAGTATCTCATTGTTTTTGTATGCTTATTGTTCTGGTTTGGATATGAGGTGTCCCCCAAAAGCTCATGTGTGAGACAATGCAAGAAGATTTGGAGGAGAAATGATTGGGTAATATCCTTATCCTAATCAGTGAATTAATCCCTGAGTTGTAACTGGGGGCAGGTGGGATGTGGTTGGAGAAAGTGGTCCATTGGGGGCCGTGGCTATGAGGTATATATTTTGTATTTGGAAAATGGAGTCTCTCTCTCTCCTTCCTGAGCATCAGGTGAGCTGCTTCCCTTGCCACACTCTTTCTCCATGATGTTCAGCCTCACCTTGAGTCCTGAGAAATGGAATTTGCTGTCTATGGATGAAACCTCTGAAACTGTTAGCCCCTAAATAAACTTTTCCTCCCCTAAAATTGTTCTGGGCGGGTCCTTTAGTCACAGCAGCAAAAAAGCTGACTAAAACCCACTTATATATTATATTACATATTTTTATATATTTTATATCTCCTTACTATTAGAGAGATCTTTTCTTTTTTTGTGTGAATTGTTTATGTTTTTTGCTTACTTTTCTACTACAGTTGTTTCTCTTTTTCTTACTAATTTGTGGAAGTTCTTTATATATTCAGCTTTTTATCATTTATACATTTCCAGATAGTATCTTACTATTTGTCTAGACTCTTGTCAGCTGTCCTTTTCAGTGTGTAATTCTAGTTTTTTAAAAATCAGGTCAAGTATCTGATGTGTATGTCTTTGAGTATCTAGATAAGAATATTGGAAGAAGTTCCTTGATGATAGATATTGAGAGATTTTATAGAGAGTAACAGGGAAATGAATTTTTTGCTATAGATAATGTAAGAAATCAAATCTGGTTTTGTTTATTCCTCTGAGTTAACCTTTAACTTAAATTTGTCCTTTCAAGATTTTTTACTTTTTTTGTCAGCTCATTTAAAAAGTTATCCAACATCTTTGTTTTTAGTAGTCTGGTTGGTTCACATTCTGGGAAACTGAAATCTCTAACATTCAACACTTCCATTTACCCCCATCCTGTTGCCATTATTAGTTCTTGTAGGAAGCATTTTCTGATTTCCTGAGGTTAAGTTTGTGTCATCAGTATGTAGTTCTATATAGCTTCCTTTGCTTTCAAAGCATGTATGTGTATTGATGTTGCTTAATTGTCTTTCCCCTTTCCTTAGACCATAATATCTTTGAGGACCCAGCACCTGTCTTATTCCTTATAGCCCCTGGGCCTGATCTAGTGCTTGGAACACAGGCTCCCAGCATCTCTTGCTTGGATTACTGCCACAGTCTTCTGACTGGATTTGTAATCTTGCTCTTCTCATTTTTCCTCTGCCAAGATCAGTTTGTTCTGTGTGTAACACTATTGCCCCCAGCATAAAATGTAAACAGCATTTCAAAATAGCTCATGTGTTGTAGTCTCTGATTATCCTCCAATCTAATTTCTTTTCACTACTTATTCACACTTCTGAGTTTTAGCTTGTCTGAATTACTTTAAGTTCCTTGAAAGTGATGTGTATTTTATTTCTCTACGGTTTTATGAATGTGAATATGCTTGAGCATGTTTTTGCTCTTTCCCTCATTCCCCTCAAAAGAAAACTTAGCTCATTTCTGCATGTACTTTGGTCTAAGATTGCACATAATGCTTCCTCAAGGAAGTCTTTGATTCTTTAATGTATGAGAGGTTTAAATTCTTTGTGTGGCCTTTGTACTCTGAATTTCTGTCTTTAAAGCATTTATCAGTTATTTATTGACCATATCGTCACTATAGTATAAACTAGCCAGGGCCAAATAAGTATTATCGACTGTTATATCTTCTATATATAATGCAGTTCTGAAACATGATAGGTATTCAATTAAAACATTGAATGAATGTAGATTTAAACATTATTACCTGCAAATTACAGAACAGTGTCTTAAGAGTGCTTTAAATGATTTGTCCCAGGGGCTGGGGATGTGGCTCAAGCGGTAGCGCGCTCGCCTGGCATGTGTGCGGCCCGGGTTCGATCCTCAGCACCACATACCAACAAAGATGTTGTGTCTGCCGAGAACTAAAAAATAAATATTAAAAATTCTCTCTCTCTTTCTCTCTTCTCTCTCTCTCTCTCTCTCTCTCTCTCTCTCTCTCTCTCTCCTCTCCCCTCTCTCACTCTCTCTTAAAAAAAAATAAAAAATAAATAAATAAATAAATGATTTGTCCCAGATTTATTATTAACTCTTTTGTGGTGGATTTATTTTTAAATTCTAATTTCTGAAAATGTTTTTTTCTAGTCCAAACTGCTGGAAAGAGAACTGAATCCATACTGGAAGGATGGTGGGACAGGTCTTCCATCAGAAGATTGTAGTGTGTCATCAGTTACTAAAGGTATCTCTATATTGTGGGTGCTGACACATAGACATTTTTTATAAGTTGTTATTTCTAATGCAGAGACTTGAGTTTACATGGCAGCGAAGCGTTGATAAAATATTTGCAGTCTTTTTAAGTCTTTTATTTAAATCATTAGTACTCAGTTTTATACCTGTCTTATAATGCTTTTATGTATGAATTTGTTTCAAATGTGCTAATGCTAAGTATGATTCTGTGAGGATGTAATAATACAATTCGTTTGTTTTGTAAAAAGTATTGTGCCTGTGAAATTTCACTAAAATAGTATGTAAACAAAGATCTGGTTTTATATCTTTAGAAATTTCTATTTTGCCAGCAGCCACAAAATTTGTAATAATGTTGAGTGCTATTATTTTCCAGCAGATGGAGACAAAATATTTGTGTCACATAGCATACTTTGTAATATAATTAAAAAGAACTTACATGACTATTAAGTGTTGTATTGATAACTCAATGAAAAGTTTATTTAATTACAGTGAGCCCAGCGTATAATAGTAGTGTTGTAAATTATATTACTTTTTCATTTTAATATTTTATTAGAAAGTTTTCTTCCTTTGTATACATAATTTGTTTTTACTTTGGCTATTTGTTTAAATTGTTTTATATTTTATGTGTGTATCCTTAGAGCCACCTTATAGGCTCCTTTATAATTTTTTTTTCCGGCAATTTAACTAAAGTTATTAGTAAGTATAAATTTATTTTTAACTTTTTGAATGCTGGGTTAAGTAATAATAACTGTAGTTAAACAAGGTTCTCTTTGAAACACTGTTTTATAGAAACAGTTTGGGGAGCAATAAGCTAACCCAGCCTAATTTTGTGATCTGGACTTTTATCATCTCTAGTGTCAAGACAGTCAATAAATTTATCTTTGGGGGAAACCTAGAATTAGCAAACTCAGTCTTTGTTGTTTTTAGTCAATAGGTTCTTAACTTCACTGGGTATAGAAGACCTGGAGTTCTGAGTTAGGTAGTAGCTTTTAGCTGGTAGAAACAGCAGAATGATTAAGGAGGAAAGTGACCTTATGTAAAGCTTTTGGAGAGCCTTTCTCCTTCCTTTTCAAATCATGCCTTCAGACTCAGCTCCCAGGGAAATTTAGTTTTAAAAATTATCTGCAATTGAATAATTATGATAAAACAAGGAAAAAACAGTCTGTAAGTTTTACTGCTTATGATAGTTTTATCCTTCTACTTAGATTTGTGGCAGGGCTAAAACTGTAAGGCACCTGGAAGTGTTAGAACATTAGTATTAAGGAGGTATTTATGTTGGTGACACAGTGTTGTTCTTATGGACTCAGATTTTAGAATCAGTCTACTTGGAATTAGAATTCTGGTAGTTCCATTTACTAGCTTTGTCATTGTGGGAAAGTGTACTGATCTTTCTGAGTCCAGTTTATTTATCTTTAAAAGGAATAATGATAGTAACTATCTTATATAGTTTTGGGGAAGTTAAAATTAGAAATAGTACAATATCTAGAATATAGGAATCAATGGATGATGATGTCAGTTATTCTGTAATTAAGTGTCTTGGGAAGATTATATCAAGAGTCTTAGTAATGTTCAATGTGCCATATTTTCAATAATTAATTCATTAATCTTTAGAGAAAATTAAGTGGAAAACTCAATGATTTTTAAAGCTCATACAAAGAAAATTTAGTAATGAGAATTTTGTGCAACTTTAGAGTTTACATGGTTCACTTATATATCAGTTTATTTTCATGGTAACCATGAAAGGAAAGCAGAGTAGATGTTATTGTCTCAATTTTATAGCTCAGGAAACTAAGAATGGATAGATAATTTCCCTGTCATCACATGAGAACCCAGAATTCTGATTCTAGTCCTGGATTAGTTACTCTACATTCTTTTTTTTAATTGATTAAAAGAAATGTATGCGGAATGCATTACAATTCTTATTATACACATACAGCACAATTTTTCATATCTCTGGTTGTATATAAAGTATGTTGACACCCAGTTTGTGTCTTCATACATGTACTTTGGGTAATGATGTCCATCACATTCCACTATCCTTGCTAACCGTTACCCTGCCCCCTCTCTTTCCCTCTCACCCCTCTGCCGTATCTAGAATTCATCTATTCCTCCCATGTTCCCCCTCCCTACGCCACTATGAATCAGCCTCCTTATATCAGAGAAAAAAATTCAGCATTTGTTTTTTGGGGATTGGCTAACTTCACTGAAAATTATCTTCTCCAACTGCATCCATTTATCTCCAAATGCCATGATTTTATTCTCTTTTATTGCTGAGTAAAATTCCATTGTGTATATATATGCCACATTTTTTTAATCCATTTATTACTCTACATTCTTTAGGAGACCATTTCTTACAATGTAGTTAGTAGAAATTCTTGCTTACAACACTTCTATTGTGATTTTGCTTTTCCTATTGATTTTTTTTTTTTTACCTTCTCCAGTTTTTGTCTTTCTGTTAGAATCTTTGAGTTGGAAGGATTTTTAAAGGTGGCATTAATCAGCTGCGTGTTTTTTTTTTTTTGCAGATTAAGAAGCTAAGGTCTAAAGAAGTTAATGACTTGCAGTTGATCTTAGAACTGTTCAGTTTTACTGACAAGACTAAAATCTAGGTCTTCTGATACTTTGTTTGTTGAGCCTGTCTTTTAAAGAGAAATGGGAACACAGCCTAGATTCATTTAACTGTGTTCTGTTTTTAATAATATAACTTACAATTATGATGGAAACATAATTTTTGACTTACTATAGAAAACAAATTTGAGATATAAATTTTAAGTGCTGCATACCAGTAAATAAGTATACTGTAATTATTTGATATATCTTCATCTTAGCATAGAGGATGGGGACCTTATGAATATTTTTATATCCTAATGTGTTTAGCAACTTTTTATATTAATGATAAATATTCATTAAATATTAATTGAATTTGAGAATGGTGCTGTAAGTTGGTATTTTTGTTTACTCTGTAGATAATAAATTTGGTGTTTTCTTTTATTAAAAATACTTTAATGATAGCATCCTAATCATAAGATTAACAGCACTTTTGATATTGAATATACATCAGCTAAAGGTGATGATATTACATAGATATTTCTAAAATTGTGGATTAATTCACAAGCAAATTAGCTGAAAGTGTTTATTCTGTTAGATTTTCTTGATAAGTGGAAACAGAGGAATAAAAGCAGTTTTAGTTTAGCTCAGATAGTTTTCTCTGAGTTTTATTAGTATGTTGGTGATTTTTTCATGGTATTTTCACTGTGCCCATCTACATGTTATTGGTTTCACAGATGATTCTGTGGAGTAAACAATTTAATTATAAAGCTGGGATAGTAATAATGAGATTAATTATTGTGGGTTTCTTTTACTTATCATTGTATAGATTACATTTTAGATTAAGTTCTTTGAATGGTTGCCCCATTAATTTTGAATTTATAGACCATATACATAAGAAAAAAGATCAAAAGTAAAATAAGTTTTTGAATGTAAAGAAATCTTTGAGTTAACTAGAGATCTGGGTTTTAGAGTACAAAGTATTAGACTTTTAAAGAAAGATTGCCAGACATGATGGCGCATGCCTGTAATCCCAATGACTTGGGAATCTGAAGCAGGAGGATCTCAAGTTCAAAGCCAGCTTTAGTGAGGCCCTAGGTAACTTAGCAATATCCAGCTCAAAATAAAAAATAAAAAGGGCTGGGGATGTGAGTCAGTGGTTAAGCACCTCTAGGTTTAATCCCTAGACCACATTATTATCTTAGAAGAGATTGCTTACTGAAGATAAACTGTTGAGATTTGAATGATAGAGGTAATTTAAATAGATTGAATTAGAGGATTGCAATCATTTTTTCTTTTTTTCCTTAAAGTCTAACTTACATAGAAAAGTGAGTATACAACCATATTATCTTTATTGCATTTATATACTTTTGTATTCATTCTCTTAAATTGTAATTTTCCTGAGGATAGTTTTACTTTTATTCTTTAGTTTATTATTTATCTTTTCCTTTCTCCAACTGGCAAAACTCTGTAGCTTGCATATGTACACACTCAAATATATGTTGAAATTTAAATGTGGTTATAATTTTTACATATTGAAGAAAAAATATTTAATTTTATACTTTAAGTCAGAATTAATTTGATGATAACCTCATTAAAAAGTATAACAAACATTTTCTAATTTTCTATTGGAATTTAGCTTCAGGAGTGGAGGATGGTGGATTAAGCTGGCTAAAGAAGTCTTATCAAAGAATGAAGGAACAA
This sequence comes from Ictidomys tridecemlineatus, assembly GCF_052094955.1. Classification (NCBI taxonomy): domain Eukaryota; kingdom Metazoa; phylum Chordata; class Mammalia; order Rodentia; family Sciuridae; genus Ictidomys; species Ictidomys tridecemlineatus. Next base: position 91,602,372 of record NC_135480.1, on the reverse strand, counting down.
GCTGAAAAACAAAATAAAAAATTTGAGGATATTGTAGCTGAAAGATATGGGGTAGGTATCTGAAGAAGATGTGTACTATTTTCATAATGATATAAAAGATTATGTGGTTTAACTTTGTCTTATGCTATGACACACTTTTGAATTGAATTGATATTAAATTTTTTATCTTTGTATTGCTGAAGTAACTTCTACTTTTTTATTATTCTGTATACTTGGGTAGCATATCTTTGCTGACATAAATAATGCAAGACTTAAATCTGTGTTTATTTAATGTAAAAATAATATTTTATCATTATGAGAAAATTAAGTAATGCTGAAGAGCTTTCCCAGTATACCTCTGGAGATAACCACTTTTGAAATTTTGGTATATTCCAGACTTTAGTATTTTTCCATCTTTTGGCATTATCCAGAGGTTTTTTTTTTTTATTTTTTAGAAAAATGTATATATACACACTCTAAAATGAAAACTAGAAAAGTGTTGAGGATGCAGTTTAGTGGTAAATAATAACCTCTGGGTTCAGTTGCGAATACTCAAAAAAAGTATTAGAATGTGTATACTCTTAGAATGATGTAACCATTCCCGTGCATTAGTATATAGTATTTTAGAACCAACTTATTTTCTTTCCTTTGTAGGTAATGTGTTATCTACCCACCCCCTTCTGTGTACATGCTCATACATATGCATCTGGTATAGTCTTTGTGAAGGAAGTTTTAATTTTGAGTTTGTAGATTCACAAATTAGGAATTTTTAATATACAAGTCTTTTTTTCTCTTTCCATGAAAAACTATTAGATGAGCCCTTCTGATCCAGAAAATCAACTGGGAAAATTTTCTTACATACATTTATTTTTTTATTAATGCTTTGCTTTCATCATCTTTTCTCCTTTCTGGAAATAACAGTGCACACGCATTAACTTCTCTAGAATCAATTGTGCATGTTTCTTTTTTCCTATAATTTATATTTATTTACTGTCATTTCCTAAACTTTAAAGAATTCTCAGGCTAATTTGGTTTTTATCACCTTCTATTCTTTTCAGTATCTCAGGGCATTTTTTTGGATATACAGTTTTTCACTTCTTGTAATGTTCCTTTTTCATGAGTCTATTATGTTTTAGCAGTACAGTAGCTTCTTGAATCTTGATTACCAGTTATATGTCGTCTGTATTGTATGTTAGACTTTGTTAGTATAGACCATTTGTTTTAATAGTGTCCCCTTGGAGATTTTTTTTGTTGTTGTTATTTGGTAATTTTTCTGTATTTTCTCATTCTTTTTAGTATTTATTTTAGTGTAGGATGATTATTTGGGTCTACCCTTACCTTGGTAGGTTTTTCTTTCATTGTGCCACTTGGCGGTGGTTCATGGCCAATGACATGTGGGTAAAACATCAGTGAGCATTTTATGACTTTCAATATGTTATTTTTCTCCTTTGTAGTCAATGGAATTATTTCAGTCAAAATTAGAAGAAGCTGAAAAAACTGCCTCCAAAAAAGAAGATTCTAGACGAGAACGGTGGAGGAAGCCCACATATTCAGATAAAGCACAAAATAGTCAAGAAAATAAAAAATTAGACTTAATAAAATACAATAAAAGTTCAAGGGATAGGTATAGTACAACAGAGATCACAAACAATAACAATAAAGATAAATTCAGTGGGGATGAAAAAGATGAGAGATCTGGGTCTTTAGAAACATGTAGAAGAGAATACAACCCAAGGCAAAACCAAGAGCTCTCTTCTGGAAATTTGAGACCTAAATTTTTAAGACCCACTGATGATGAAGAACTGTCATGTCACAGCAAGGGACGAAATTTTGAACCATCTAGTTCATCTTTAGCATTAGTGACTCAGGGTGCTTTGCATTGTGGTTTTCAAAAACCCACAGAGAACAGTGAAGAAAGTTTAACATCATGGAGTTCATCTTATGGGAGAAAAGAAGAGAAGAAATATTCAAATCAAAAGGCATTGGAAACTAGTAGCAGCATTGACTATCAACACGTTTCAGGAGACACGAGAGAAAAATTACAGACTGAGAGCTTGAGTGATGACCCTCCAACGAGAAAAAATTTGCAGGATACAAAGGCTACATATGCTGGGTATTTTATTATTTGTTTTTTAAGATGATATTAATATTAAGACCCTGAGGATCCAAAGAACTAAACTGTTCCTCAGAATGTCATTTGTTAATTAGACATGAGTATGATATTCTCTTTCTTAAATTGATGGAAAAGATAAAATACGTAGATTTAACAATGTAGTGGTTTTGTTTTATGGATTGCATTTAATTTCACAGTTTTATTTCACAGGGATCTAAAATAATTCAGTAGCCATAAGTTGCTCAAAATTTGTCACTTTTATAATTTAAAAATACGAATGTTATTCTTTTAAGTAAATGTGCTATAGAAGACATTTTGGTAGATTTTGTTACTTTGTTATTTCCTAAGGAAATTACCCCATCATTAAGTTAATAATCACCATAACTACATGAGTCAAGGAGGTCTAGGAGACAGAAGGAAAATTTGCTGCTGTGGCCCAAATACAAAGTTACAAAGCTATACTAAAGATCCTGCAGTGGGAACTGTGAATTATGGAGTTATTTTACAGAGAAGGAAATAATTTACTTTGGGAATTGATGAATTTCAAAGGTAATGTTAGAACTTTAAAAGTGAAATTTAAGATAGGATAGTAGTGGTATCCATAGTGATTAAGAAAGTAGCACTTACTGGTTTTATTTTTGTGTATCCATTGCCTTTGTATAGGACTGGATCCAGAGATAAAGAAGCACATATTGAGTGGTATCAGATCTAGACAAACTTTATTGAGACATGGAACTGGCCCCACTGGTGATAGAAATCCAAAAATGTATTCAAAGGATAATGACAGACTTATACAATAAAGTGACATATTTTATTGGTCATTAGAATATGTTAAAATACTATCAGTTAAGACAATAAGAGAATAAGTTTTAGGAAATAATAGAAACCATTGTTAGTAAGAGGTATAATTGTGACTTGGGGTGGTAAATCTGGCAAATTGCTTTTGTTATTGACTCCATCTGAAGTAGTGGATTGTAAGCACATTGTGGGACTTTTAGTAGAAGGGATCTGGCAAAGTCTGGACCAAGGGATGGAGCCCAGTAAAATGAGCTGTAGTTCAGATTGGGGCTTTCCTTTCCTAGAAACTGAAGGAGAAATCCAGTTGTGTTGACTGCATGTATGTGGCAAAGATTAGAGAATGTTTGTGGGTGTATGAATATATAATTGCCCAGGCTTCATTCCAGGTGCCTTGAGTGGTAGACTGTTTCTATTCCACAATTGGTGGTGGGGTGAGTCTTATTTCCTGATGATCATTTGAGTTGGTTTAGCATTTGGGCAATCTGTGGTTCTTGATTTCTGTGACTACAGCTAAGCAAAGTATATAGTGCAGTCTTACTATAAGTAACTCTATCTGGTTATCTAATTGCCTCATATTTGTATGTGCTCTTTAAATTGTTAGCTTCTGATAAATATAACATAGAATTATGCAATAACAGCAGTTTTGGAGGGTGAGGTCTGAAAGCAGTATTCTTTGTTAGATTTGTTAATTTTGATGTTAGAAGAGTTTGAGGTGTTCGGTGAATTCCATGACTGACTGGAGAGGAGAAGAAAAAAATCTAGGAGTTTTCCACATTTATGTGAAAGGAAATACAATTTCTGAGCTTATAGAGTGATTTTTTTTAAAGAGAGAGAGAGAATATTTTAATATTTATTTTTTAGTTTTTGGCGGACACAACATCTTTGTATGTGGTGCTGAGGATCGAACCCGGATACCAGGCAAGCATGCCAGGCGAGCGCGCTACCGCTTGAGCCACATCCCCAGCCCTATAGAGTGATATTAAGAAACCAACATAGGACTCTGAAGAGTGCTAAAAAGATTGAGTGAAGAATTGTTAGTGGCTATTAATTTATCTGAATATTATCTTGGAGATATGTTGAATTACTTAAAAAATGATAGAATACTTGGGAGTTGAATTAGAAAAAAATTAAAGAACTGATTTGAAACTAGAAGAAATCATAGTCTGAGCCTTACATTTGCAGATATAGAAATTGAGGGAACTTAGATTATGACTTGCACAATATTATGTAACTGAGGTTGCCAGATTTAGTAAATAAAAATAATAATTCTCTTACAGTATTTGAACTTATGAGAAAAAAACATCTTCATTGCTTACTTGAAATTCAAATTTAACTGGTGTCATGTTTTTTATCTGGCAGTTCTGTAAGTAACAATCATTTCCTGGATCTGTGACCTTTTATAAGGTATTGACACTTGACTTTCTTGTGCTACTTTCCTTGACTTAAAACAAAGTAATATAAACAACTTCCTGGAGTTACTTCATGAGTTAGTATATATGAAAATGTATAGTATCCTGTACACATTTTTATTGTTGCTGTTAAAAGTACTATATAGTTATTTGCAAAACTTAGATTCAGTGTCTTCTGATATCCATTTAGCATGGTTTTCAAATAAGGATTAAAGGAGAACCATAAACTGGCTTTGAATTAAAACACTTTTCTTTTATACACTAATTGTGAAAAGTTATTGATAACCTTAGTGAGATCTATGTTGGTAGAATATGAGAGAAGTTGACCAAATAGAGGCATAAGAGAAAAGAAAAAAGATTAACTGCCCAAAGTAAAGCATTTTCACTAGGCCTAAAAAATACTTTTGAATTTATTCTAAAAACAGACTTTGGAATAGTCAATCTCACATTCTGCCTCAGCCCCCTGAGTTGCTGGAATTACAGGATTGCGCCACAATGCCTTGTTCTGTGATTATTTTAAATGGCTGGAAAACATCTTCTAATAATTGCCCAGGTAGTTAAGAACTTATTATAGTTGGAATGAAATATATTTACAGATATATTTTTCTTTTGTTGGAAAATATATTAGCTAAATACTTTTAGGAGTTTGAAACCTAAGAGTAATATGTAGTAGGGGAAAAAAACCTAACTAGATGTCCTTAAGTTAGATTTTATAATTTTGATCAGAACTAACCCATTTAGTACCTTAACCTTTAGATGTTATTCTTGGCAGAGTTTGCTTTTATATCCCATAAGGGCAAGAGAAAGATTCCATGTTGTCAAGGTTGTGAGTATAGTGATAAAATCCTTAGGCAGGGGAGAAAATATGAAAATCAGTGGTAAGGAATAGAATAATTAAAGAGAGATCTGTGAATACTATCAGGAGGAGAAGAATAATTGCAATATAATCAAGGTTTCTGAAATATCATTAGTCTAGAATTCTTTTAATTACTGCTTCCTGAAAAGTTTTCAGCCAGTGTTAATGTGTGTGTACATATATTTAAAGAACATATTTTAATGACGTAATTTACTTTTTAGAAATAAGTTGTAATGGGAATGTGTGCACTATAGGTGTAATCCAGGAAAATGCTAAAGCTTGGGACTTCTGGGGTTAGACTAATTGCAGATATTATGGTTATGTTTCTTTTAAAACATCTGCTCATCTCTATAAATGCTTAGAGAACATAGGAAAGGGTTTATTCTTTATTATTATCTTGAAACTTGATGGCTTTTGGATAGACTAATAGTGCCTTCCCTTGATTAAATCTTTAAGCTTCCAACCTAAGAAGGGCAGGGAGAGGAAAATTTTTCAACAAAGGGAAGAGTAAAGTAAAATCAAAAAGGTGTGTCCTTTGGATAAATAATAAGAGGTTTTTGACAACTCAGTCAAGAACATTTTCATTGTGAAAGGATACAGAAGCCAGATTTCAGTAGACTAAATTTGAGTACTGGTTTTAAGTTGGCAGAGATAGAAAATATATGTGAGTGAAGAGGTTAAATTTAGTACCTCCCTCAACCCCTTTTATCTTTGAGGTGTAGATACTTAAACATGTTTATATTTTAATGGAAAAAAATCAGTTTTACTTTAGAAAAGATCTCTGTATAGAGTTGATAATTGAGCAAGATCCTTGAGGTTATTAATATGGGTCCTGTTTATTCATCCAAGTAGGAGGATTAGCCATGGGTAGAAATGTTTTAAAGAAGAGGAAAGTGTGACTAGTTAGGCAGAGAAGATTCTTTCTTGGTGACTTATATCAGTGTTTTTCAACATGTGATCCCCTAGAATGTCTGTGATTCTCTAGGTCCTTATAAGGAACACAGGAGTTTGGAAGCTTCAGGTGGGAAGAGAAAGGCAGTGTGACAGTTTGGTTCACATACAGCTCACACAATTGAAATGTACTCTCATTGTTATGACTGTTATTAATTTTATTCTATTTTTACCTCCAAATTTTGATGAACTTTTAGAACACAATTACTCCAAATGCTTTGTCCGAGTGCCTATCATTTCCCTTAAAGGATCCTTGGATACTGAAAGATTGAGAACAGACTATTTCTTTCATTCATTCAGATTTGTAAAAGTGTATCTGAATTATGTGATAAGGAGTGTTTATTTTTTGCCTTAAATATATGTCTTGAAGCTTAAGTTGTATCCCTTTCATTCGTTTTGCCATTTATCTTATATTCACTGAATATTTTTATTTCCTAGATCTCACGGTACAAAAATAATTATGATATTGTATCTGCCTTCAAGGAACTCACATTGTAGGAGAGGAAGTCATATAGATACCTAAACAAATATGGTACATACTTGAAGTTACAGGGGTTAAGTATAGATGCTTTTATAGTTATTACACATAGGGATGGGATAATATTAGAGGCAGGATAATAATAGTGGCAACAGGGTCTGGTAAGATTGTTCAGGCAAAGTTGTAAGGTCTTTTTGAAGGATGAACCTGTTGAGAAAGGGCAATCAACTTGAAGAAACTGGAAATATGAGACAGCATAGTGTAGTTGACTATTTGCAAATATGTTTTAGAATTTGTGATAAAGTAGCTCTGAGAACAGGGTATATCTCTTTCTAATCTGTTTCTCTGGATCCTGATGTAGTGCTTAGCATATGGTAGCTTCCCTCTGATTTGTAGAATTTGGTTAAGAGGAGGAAGTATACAAGGAAGATGCCTTGTACACCTTATTCCAGAAGTCATGCTTACAAGTGGGACATCATTTTATGAGTGATAAAGAAGCATCACAAGGATTTTAAATAGAAAAGACTTGGATTTTTAAAAGATTCCAAAAGCACTGTGAAGATTAGATTGAGAAATGAAACAGATTTGAAGCAAATGCACTGGTCAGTGTAACTATAGTTGAGAGACAAGAAATTCTGAATCAAAAAAGTGAATGTAAAAGAGAGAGAGAGCTTGAGTTGGCATCCATGACCCAGTGATGAAGCTTTTAATACTGTGGTCTCTTGAAAAAATTTGATTACTTCATATCTGTGCATAGTTCTAGATATTCTAGTTTTTAATCTTTTCTTGAAGAGATTTCACCATTGAATTTAAAGCATGGCGAATGTAGGAGTGATTGGAGAATCCTCCTGTGACTCAGTAATTGGCTGTCAGTGGCAAAGGGAACTAATGATTATTGAATACCAAGGTAGGTATTTGGAATTTTGTTACATTATTGAAATTACTGTAATTCTATACATTTTTGCATTTAATTGTGATAGATATTAATCATTTTCTTGATTTTTATAGTCACAGATTATGATACCTATCTAATCTCATAAAGCTAGTAAATGGCAGAGAATGAACTTGACTCCAGAACTTCTTTTCTCATAGTACTGAGAAGGATTTTCCATTTATGATCAAGAAAGAAGCAACTAACATAAAGCACTTTTGAGTGCTTCATGAAATTTTGCATTAGGAAGTTGGAATTTGAAAGTCTTTCACTTTCATTCGTACTTAGTGTATTAGTAGGAATGAATCTATTTCCTTATTGACACATGAGATATTGTAGTTTGTTTTAATATTCCTAAAACTTTGCACTTCAAAAAAAGGAAATGACTTAATGGATGAATTTTGTCCTTCCTTCTTCTGATCCTATCAAAATTAAGCTTGCTTGCAAGATTGCTTACTTTTTGAGTGACTGAGCTGAGTAAGAGATCTTGTGTAAAATTGTCCTTTATATCTGGATTTAAATAAGCATCTTTTGGAATAACAGGAAAGAGGGAGAAATAATGGGGAAACTACCTTCTTATCCATTTTACCTTCTCTCAGTTGATTTTCTCAATTGATTGCTGTTGAGATGAAAAATGGATGAATAGACAGCTTTGTTGGGAAGGAAAATCTGGTTAGGTACTTGAGTTCTTGGAAACCGAAGAAAAGCAGAAAAGGTAGATGGAAAAGCAGCCAGGAAATTTGTCACTTAGGAAACAGGAGAGTTTGAAAGACAGACCCTGGAGCAAGCCATCTTCATGGGGGCATAATTGGACTAATTCTATTTTGAAAGGATGTGTCCTGTGGTTATTTATTTTATTTTGCATTATTCATATAAAAATATCACTAATACTGTAACGGTAAATTCTCAGATAAAGAATTTTGGAAAGTTAGTTGAATAGGAAAGACTGCAAGTTGCTTAGGAAGTAGAAGTTTATGGAAATATGATTGGGTTGCTCCAAATTCAATAAATTATATTTATAATACAGTGAAAATTGTATGTACCTCAATTTAATTTGAATAAAAGTACTGAAAATATTTTCTTTATAAAAGTACAACTAATTATACAAGCAATGACTCAACCCATAGAGGCATATAAAAAGTTTTAATGTTCTTCTGATCACATGAATGCAGTGCCCCTACTGTTTGTTTTAATTGTTTTTTAAAATATAGACTGAAAGAACATGGTGGGAAGTATAATATGTTATGGAAATGGGTTCTTTAGCAAAGATATTATCTTAAAAAAACTTAAATGCTACATGTTAAAGATTTCTTTTTTATGACAGGAAATTTGCTACTTAAAAAATTCCACATAGAGTTATTAGGCCAATTTTTGAATCATTGCTAATATGAACTTTGCTATTCCTTGCTAAAAGGGTATATTGAGAACATGACTGGATGAATTTCAATAAAATAGTTTAAGAAAACTGAATTGGTAATATAGATAAATCCTTTATATTTGAGATTATGTCATTGATTATGATATATTCAGCTTTTAACTGTTTCTCTGCTTTGAAGATTTTTAAAAGTAACTTTACTGAGGTGTAACAGACATTTGATAAACAGCATATATATAAGAATGTAATTCAATAAGTTTTGAAATGTGTATGTTCTCATGAAACCATCACCCTTAAACATTTCCTGGTGTCCTTTATAATTTTTTCCTTCCTGTCTCTCCCCATATCCCACCTTGTACTGCAGGGCTCCCATCCATCTGCTTTCTTTCATTATAGACATATTTTGCATTTTCTAAAGTATTATGTAAATGAGATCATACATTATGTATTCTTTTGTGGAAGGAGGGAAGTCTGACTTTTTCTTAGTAGCACTTTATCCATGTTAGTACATGTATTAATAGTTTATATATTTTTTGGTCCATGGGTACTACACTATTGTTGTATATACCACAATTTGGGTTATCTGTGCTCCTGTTGATGTGTATTTAGATTGTTTATGGTTTTTGACTATTACAAACAAGGCTCCTCTGAACTTTCATGTACATATGCTGTTCTTTTGGATAATTGCCTAGGAAAGTAACAGCTAGATCATATGGCCTTTATATGTTTAAATATTAAGAAAGTGCTAAGCTGTTTTGTAAAGTAGTTTTATTGGTTAAAATTACTACCAACAATATGAGGGGTGTGAGAGTTCCAGGATCTTTATGTTCTTATAAGAACTTGGAATGGCCAGTCTTTTGATTTTGACTGGTTGTGTAATGGTATCTTGTTGTAGTTTTAATTTGTATCCCCCTAATGACTCTTGATGTGGAACATCTCTTTAAGTGCTTATTTGCCATCTGCTTATCTTTTTGTAAAGTACTTAAACTGTGAGTGATATTATCTCTTATTTTTCTGTTGACATTTTGTATTTATTTTCCTAATCAGAGGTGAGAAGTTTATTAGTTTTATTGATTGTCTTAAGAAAGCAACTTTTGGCTTCCTTGAGTTTCCTTATTGTTTTTCTGCTTTCTATTTATCTCTACCCTGGTTTTTATTATTTCTTAAGTTTTGTTTACTTTGACTTTAATTAAGATGTAGGCTTAAGTATAATTTTCTGATATAAGTTATTGCTATAGAATTTCCTGGAATGATACTTTAGCAGTATCCTACATATTCCGATGTATTATATTTGTAATTTTGTTCAGTTCATAATACTTTTATTTCCCATTGATTTCTTTCTTGACCCACTGGTTATTTGCTATTCAGTTTTCAATTGAGGATTTTTCAGATATACTTATTAAGTATTTCTAATTTAATTTAATTGTGGTCAGAAAACATAGTTTATATGACCTGATTCTTTTTTTTAATAGTTTTTTAGTTGAAGATGGACACGATATCTTTATTTGTTTATTTTTATGTGGTGCTGGGGATGGAACCCAGGGTCTCATGCATGCAAGGCAAGTGCTCTACCACTCCCTATGACCTGATTCTTTTAGATATATTGAAACTGATTTTGTGCCTTAGGTTTGTTTATCTTGATTGATGTTTTGTATGTACTTGGAAAGAATGTGTTCTCTATGTTTTTTAAAATTTCTGTGACAGAATACCAGACAAAAACTATTTAAAGGAGGAAAGATTGATTTTTGGCTACAATTGCAGAGATTTCAGTCCATGGTCAGCTAGCTCCATTGCTTTGGACCTGAGGTTAGATAAGGGTGTGCTGGAAGAAAGCTGTTCACCTCACAGTAGGGAGTATGTGTGGAAGGGACCAGGGACAAGATTAACCCCCAAGTATAAACTCCCTTCAACTAGGTTATACCTCCTACAGTTTTCACCACCTCTCAGTAATGACATCAAATTATAAACCCATCAAAGGGTTAATCCGTTGATAAGATCAGAGGACTTATGATCCAGTCACTCCCAAAAGCCTCACCTCCGAACATTTCTGCATTGGAGACTAAACCGTAAATACATGAGCCTTTGGGGCATGTTCAGATCCAACCAGAACATCTACTAATATTGTTGGACATTTTTAAATGTCTATAAGATTATTTAGTTGGTAGTGTTATTTAAGTCTTCCATGTTCTTCCTGATTTTATTTATTCTGTGAAGTATTGGGAGAGAGATGTTGAATATACAACTTTAATTTGTATTTTTTTTTCTTATTACAGTTCTGTTGGTCTTTGCCTCATATAATTTAAAGCTCTGTTATTAAGTACATAGTCATTTAAGGATTCATATGAACTCTTCATGTGTCAACCCTTTTTCTTATGAAGTCATCCTTTTAAGTCCCTGGTTTTATATTCACACACACACACATATACACCCAGGGATGCTTAACCACTGAGCCACATCCCTAGCTCCTTTTTTAAAAAAAATATTTTTATTTAGAGACAGAGACTCGCTAGTTTACTTAGCCTCAGTTTCCTGAGCTGCTGGGATTACAGGTGTGCACCACACTGACTAATATTAACATGGAATATCTTTTTCTGTCCTTTTGTGTTTAACATATTTATCCTTTTATATTTTGGGGGCTGAGGACATAGCTCAGTTGTTAGAGTGCTTGCCTCATATGCACAAGGCCCTGGGTTCAATCCTCAGCACCACCAAAATAATAATAATAATAATAAGATAAAGGTTAATATCTTTATATTTATAAAACATTTTTTATAGTTGTTTTTCTTCTTTTTTATCTATACAAAATTTCTGCTTTTTAATGTAGGTGTTTAGACCATTGATTTATAGTGTTATTATTATTTTAGATATATTGAGACTGGTTTTGCGACTTAGGTTTATTTGATTGATGTTTTGTATGTATTTCAGATAAGTATCCCTTACCTGAAATGGTTGGACTAGGAATGTTTTTGATTTTGAATTTTTTTCTTTATTGTAGAGTATTTACATACATATAATAAGATAACTTGGGGATAGGACCCAAATCTAAATATAACATTCATTTATGTTTTGTATATATATCCTGATGGTAACTTTCTATAGTATTTTTAATATGCCTGCATTTTGAATGCAACCTTCTCATATGAAGTTAGGTGTGGAATTTTCTTTTTTCTTCTTCTTTTTTTTTTAATAGTGATACTGGCACATCAATGTTTATTTATTTATTTTTTTAAATTTCTAATTTCATCCACCTTTATTTTTTTTTAATTTTTATTGTTGGTTGTTCAAAACATTACATAGTTGGAATTTTCTATTTGTGGTATCATGTTGGTGGTATATTTTGGAGTACTTATAATTTCAGATTTTCTGATTAGGGATTTGTAACCTGTAATTAGGTTTATACCTGTAATTTTGTTATTTGTCCATCTGTTTTTTTTTCTCTTATTTTTTTTGGATTGAATATTTTTAATTCCACTTCATTTCTTTTGTTGCTATATTATATATATCTGCTCCTGTATGGTATATGAACTTTATACTAGAGTTATAGTATAAACTGTCCTTTCTGCTAGTGTTACCATACATTTTATTTGAACTTTTAGAGCCTCAATAGTTTGCTATTTTTCTTTAAATAGCTCTCTTATAAAGAGACTTAGGTAACAGAAAAATCATATATATTTACTCCAGTCATTTCTGGTGTTTTTTTTTTTTTTTGCTTTGGGTTGATTCATATTTCAGTCTTCTATTTTTTCTTCTTCCTGAAGGTTTTTCTTTAGCATTGTTTCAGCTTTTTTTATGTCCAAAAAGTCCTTGTTTCCCTTTTGTGTATTTTCTCTGAGTGTGGAATTCTAGGTTGACAGTTTTAAAGTACTTTAAAGATGTTGATCCTTTCCTTGATTGCATTGTTTTTAAAGAGAAAGCTGTCATAGCAATCTTGTTTCTATGGGCACAAATGATGTCTTTTTCTATAGTGCTTTCAGATGTTTTTATCACTACTTTTGAGCAGTTTGATTATGATGTGTCTTGGTGTCATTTTTCTCATGTAGTTTTCTTTCAAATTCTTTGGCTTCTTAGTTTTAAACAAATTTGGAAAATTTGGGCCTTTGTTTCTTATATCTTCTATTCGTTTCTTTTAGGGACTCCAATTTCATGTATGATTGGCTTTTTTCATTTTTTTAATTCTTTTTTTCCCCTGTAAGTTTCATTTTGCATTATTTCCATTGCTTCAAGTTAACTATTCCTTTACAGTCTGGTTTTCATTAATCTTGTCCAGTGTATTTTTACCTCAGATGTATAGTTTTTATCTATAGAAGTTCAATTTATGTGTTTTTAATATCCTTATTATCTCTAATTTTTAAACACAGTTATAATAACTTTAAATATCCTTGCCTGCTGTTTCTTACATCTGTGTCAGTTCTGGATTGTTTCTGATTGATAGTATTTACTTCTAACTTTAGGTTATATTTTTCTACTTATTTGTATGTTATAATATTTGGGTACTAGGTATTACAAATTCTTGTTGAGCGTTGGGTATTTTTGAATTTCTATAAATGTTTTTGTACTTTGTTCTGGGTCATGGTTAATTGGAAACCATTTGATCTTTTTGGTTCTTTATTTTCACATTTGTTAGTTGAGCCCAAAGCAGCATTTCTTCTAAGGCTTGTATTTCCCATAGATGAAGCAAGATCCATAATCCTCTACCTACTACTTTCAGAATTAGGAGGTTTCCTACTTTGGGTAGTGGAACCAGACACTGGAGTGCCAAATACTGTCCTTCCATTCCTTTAGGATAGTTCTTTCCTTGGCTATAAGTATTTTCTTCCTAAATACTCAGGTGAACTCTCTGGGATTCTTTCGCCCCTCAGGTATTTTATTCAGTAACAGTGGCTGCTTTGTAATTCTCGGATTTGAGCTATTTCTCCTTTTGTTGGGTTCTGCCTGGGTCTACCTTCCCTGTCCTGCAACCTTGAATCTTTCTTAAGGCAGTAAGCTGGGGGAATATGAGCTTGACTGGAACGTTCTCTTTTCTTTTATGAAGCTTTTATAGTATTGGTTTGTCATATGACCTCAGTTTTTAGTTTATGTGTCTAATTCTGGACTGACTTTGAAAAAGAAAATGTGATTATTGTTTTATTCTTGACTATGGTTAAAAGTATCATCTCCAGATTATTAATATCTTAAAGTATTAAAAATATTACATTGAATAATAGGCTTTTGCCAAGATGTGTAGAATTGTGGCCTGATTCTAGTATTTGTTTTTTTTACAATGAGTATGGAAATATTAAATAATGAAGAATGGTTGATTTTTATATCATTTACCTCATTGTTACTGGAACTTTTTCCTTTTATTATATCTGCCATAAGCCATCATGGGTTTGTGACAGAGAACCTTGAAATATTAAGTAGCACATTGAGTCTAATTTTTAAACCTTAGAGTCATGATCTCCTATAGGTGCTGAATACTTTGTTGAGGTCAGTTAAAATAATATTGGAGTTGCACCTGTATTTCATTTGTTCTTTCTTTGTTCTATTCAAATGGCAGTCCGAAGGATGAGTCCATCCACATCCTGAGTATGGATGAGAAGAACAAGTTGGGTGCCAGAATTATCAAGGCAGAGATGATGGGGAATTTGGTAAGACTCTTAAATATCTTTTTTTTTTTTTTTTGAGGACAGTGATTAAATATTTAACTTCTTGTAAGTAATTTGGGTAATTCCTCAGCAGTGGGGATGTAGCAGACTTTCAAAATAACTGCTATTTATTTATTCCTTGAAAAAATTCTTAAACCTTTCTAGAAATCGTACTATCTTATAAATAAATTATCTACTTTCTCTATCAGATTTCTGAAATTTTTATTTATTTACTTTTCTGTTTGTTATATTCTTGTAATTATGAAATGTATTTGGAAGAGTTAAAGGTATGACTTTTCTTTCCCATTTTTAGTTATTTATTAAAAATTCTCATAACAAAACCATTTTACTTAGAACATAAAAATTGAAATCTTAAATAAGTGATTAATTAATTTATTCAAAGTTTAAGGTGACATGTTTGTAGTTGATGCTGTGTTAGATACTTTGTATAGTTTAACTCATTTAATTTCTGTAATATGTTTAAGATTGATTTACCTCAAATTAAATAGAAATAGTGATGATTTGATAAGAGCTGTTTTCATTCATTCATTCGTTCATTCATTATGAATGTTGTACTATTGTACTTACTTGTGTTATTGCACATGGTAGAAACAGCAGAACTTTCCATTCTCTGACACAGTAGGTTCACTTTTGGTAATGTGTGTGTACTCATCTTAAACTCAAATATTTAAGTGATCTTTAATTGATCTTATGAGTCACATAAATTTATTATTTAATTTGCTAGTTTATGGTTTGTTGCTTTCTATGTTAGGTGTTTTATAAATTTCTATAGTAATTTTTTAGAGTAAAAGTGAAATATATTCATAATTTTTATCATATTACTTATAACAATGAAGAAAACAGTATTTTAAATGTCATGATGACTTCCTTGTAGCAAGTAACTGATTTTTTAAGTATTGAAACTTTAATATCTAAGGAATTATAAAAACTTCATTCTTGAGGTTACATATTTTTTTCATTATCCTGTCTCCCTCAAAATGTATGTCTTTGAAATGGTTTACCTTCAAATTATAAACAAATGCCATAGGTACTTGAGAAGTTTGTAACTGAAATAAGTTCATTAAAATGTTATGTATTAGGCTGTGAATTGCTAATTGAAATTCGCTATTGGTTGCATAGGGTTTTATTACGCTGTTTTCTGTTATATAAAATTCTGTAATGAAGAATTAAATGACATATCATAACTATTTTACTTATTTTTCTTTTTGAAGGAATTAGCTGAACAACTTAAAGCCCAACTTGAAAAGGCAAATAAATTCAAAGAAACTGAAACACAGATATCATTAAAAAAATCTGGGGTAGAGGTAAGTAATAAAAGTTTATTTGCTAGCATATAATATATTATTAATTTTCAGTGGCCATATTTTAATTTGAGATACGTTTGTATCTGTGTCTGTGTTTATATGTGTATATTTGTTCACTTGTTTTTTAAATTTTATTTTCATATGCATTCTCTTCCATTTCACCAATATTTCTCTGTTAGAATAAAGCCTAGACCTAGGACCAAGGAGAGCTATTTTTGTTTTAGACTCTGTTGCTTGACCTTATTATGTAAGTCAAACTGATCCATAAATTTTTTCCTACAGAGTTAGAGATTTCAATTGGATATCCATTCCATACAAAGCAAATTATTTTGTTCTTGTTCTTTATCTACAATACAAAACAGATAAAAACACTTATCTGCATGTCATTTTCATTTGGTAGAGATGGAGAGACAATAAAATAATAGCTAAAAATATGATACAACATATTAGGAAATTATACATTCTGTGGAATGTAGTGGAGATTTTCAGCAGGTTGAGTACATGGGCCAATTCTAATTGAGTAAGTGACATTGATGCAAAGATTGGAAATAAGTGAAGGAGTATGTCTGTGTATCTGAGTGAAGAGCTCTCTAGGTATAGGTAATAAAGAATTAGAAGGCCCTAAGATATAATTTGTCTGATGTGTAGTTAGAACAGCAAGGAGATCAGTGCTACTGAAGTGGAATGAATGAGAGAGAGGGAAAGATTAGGGGAACCAGGTTGGAGACTGTGGGAAGCCAGATCATGTCAGACTTTGAAAAAATATAGTAAGAAAGGAGGTTTTATTTTATGCTGTTTGAGATGAGAAGCTATTAAGGGTTTTTGAGCAGAGAGTATTTTTTGATAGCACTGGCCTGCCTGTGTTAAAAATAGATCAAATGAGAGTAAGGACAGAAGGTGGAGTTCAGGTGTAGGCTCTTGCGATAATATAGATAAGAAAATGATAATAACTTTGACCAAAGTAGAAGCTAAGGAGATGGGTTGAAGTGATTGTGTGTGTGTGTGTGTGTGTGTGTGTGTATTTCTCTTTATTTTGAAAGGAGAGTTATAAGGATTTTTATTTTCATGGTGGTTTATATTAGGATGTACTAGATGGGTAATGACTAAAGACAGGAGGCAAAGCAGTCTTTAGCTTGAGCAGCTGAAAGAATAGGGTAGCCATTATTTGAGTTGTAGAAGAAAGGAACAGTAGGTTTTGGGGTGAAGACAGAGAGGCCTGTTTCAGATATATTGAGTTTGGATACTCTTTTTTTTTTTTTTTTTTTTTAAAGAGAGAGAGAGAAAGAGAATTTTTTTTTTAATATTTATTTTTTAGTTCTCGGCGGACACAACATCTTTGTTGGTATGTGGTGCTGAGGATCGAACCCCAGGCGAGCGCGTTACCGCTTGAGCGGTAGCCCTGGATACTCTTTAGATGAGGAAAAAGTAGAGATATTGAGTGGGCAGTTGGATAGTGGGAGGAGCCTAAATTGCAGATAGAAATTTGGTACTTATTAGCATAATAGTATTTAAATTCACAATGCTGTATGAAATAATCATGTATATATATATTTTTTTAAAAGAGAGAGTGAGAGAGGAGAGACAGTGAGAGAGAGAGAGAGAGAGAGAGAGAGAATTTTTAATATTTATTTTTTAGTTCTCGGCAGACACAACATCTTTGTTGGTATGTGGTGCTGAGGATCGAACCCGGGCCGCACGCATGCCAGGCGAGCGCGCTACCGCTTAAGCCACATCCCCAGCCCTAATCATGTATATAGAAGTTGAAGGGCTGAGATTGATGCAATACAGTGTTGAGAGGTTAGATGAATTAACTCACTTAGTTTTCACAATATTCCTTTAGGTACTTCATGTCATCAGCACAACTTTGTAAATTGAAAGACTGAGGCAGGCACACTTCCTCAGACATAAAAAGTAAATGAAGAAAATATTTAAATCAATATAAGTACTTACATATCCATGATACTTCTTTGATGCTAAAAGATAAAATTCATAGCTGGAGAGTCACTTTTAAGACAGGATAAGGTTTATAGTGAATTTAAAGAACTGTTCTCAAAGATTAGTTTATACAATTTACTATCATAGAGAGATCAGAATGTTGAGTTCCATAGAATTTACTTCAGGCTAAGATTATTAATGACTTAGATAATAGCACAAAGAGTATGTTTATGAAATTTGCTATTTTCCCTAGGGTGTAAGAGCTAATATTTTTGAAATAAATTATTAAAAATTTCTCATATAGATATAGAAACTGAGAATGAGAAATTACAAGTATGATTAAAAATAGGGAATAATGAGGGATAGCTAAAATTAGTTATGTTGTTCAATCTCTCTTACATACTTTTGCCCAGTTAATTTTTTCAACAATCCCACTGTCATATAGTAGTTTTGTACTATGAAGCTTTCATTGGTTTCTTAGAGCCAAGCAAATTAAGTACAAGGTTTTCCACAGTATAGCTCCTATTTCCAGCCTTATCTTGGAGGCTGCTTACACACAGATAACATGTCTTTTGGCCGTTTAGGTATGTAGTATATTATTTGTCTCATAAATATCATCCTCTTGAAGCTTATCGACTTCTCAGTGTTTGTCTTTACATCTTTTATGATGCCTTTTTTCCTGATCCTCTTAAAAGATTCCAACTTTTTCCTCTTTTGAAACCTTGAAGACAAAAGAGTTAATTTTTTTTTTTTTTTTTAGTACAGTTTTAGGTTCATAGCAAAGGAGAGCTGAAGGTATAGAGATTTCTCATAGAACCCTACCCCTATGTATTTACTGTGTGCCCTGTTATCAACATCACCTACCATACTGGTACATTTATTATAATTGATGAATTTACATTGATACATTATAATTCTCCAAAGTCTGTAGTTTACATTAGGGTCCTCTCTTGTTATTATATATTCTACAGGATTGGACAAATGAATAATGACATGTATCCATCATTATAATATTATACAGATTGTTTTTATTTCCTTAAAATCTTTTGTGCTCTATTCATCCCTCCCTATTCCAAAATTCCTAGCAACCACTGATCATTTTACTGTTCTCCATAGTTTTACTTTTCCAGAATGTCACATGCTTGAAACCATGCAGTATGTATCCTTTTTAGACTGGCTTCTTTCACTTAATAATAATGCATTTAAGGTTTATCCATGTCTTTTCATGGTTTGATAGCTCATTTCTTTTTAGTGGTGCATAAAAATTTATGGTTGATAGGTACCATTTTTTTTAATCCATTTACCTGTTGAAGGACATCTTGGTGATTCCAGATATTTACAATTATGAATAAAGCTGCTCGGAATATCTCTGCAAAAATTTTGCTTGGGTGTAAGTTTTCTATTTCTTTGGGTAAATACCAAGAAGTGCAGTTGCTGGATCATATGATAAGAATATGTTTAGTTTTGTAAGAAAACTCTTTTAAGATTTTTAAAGTATTTGCTATGGCATTTATTCTTTCAAATTTATATTTATATACTTGTTACCACCTTATAGTGTATATCTATCTCTTTCCAGACTCTTGTCTTTTTTGTGTGTGTGTGGTGGGGGTGCAGGTACCAGGGATTGAACTCAAGAGCTCTCAACCACTGAGCCACATCTCCAGCCCCTTTTAAAAAATTCTATTTAGAGGCAGGTTCTCACTAAGTTGCTTTGCACCTTGCTTTGGCTGAGGCTGGCTTTGAACTTGTGATCCTCCTACCTCAGCCTCCTGGGATTACAGGTATGTGCCACTTAGCTTGGCCAGACTCTTGGCATTTTTATTAAAGGATTTTAAAAACTTGGCTGGACTTCAGGGGATTTCTGAATCAGGCATATATTTTCCCTTTTGATTTAATTGTTGGAACAGTTATCATTGTAAGAAAAGTCTTCTTGAGATCAAGTACTATTTATTTCAAACAATGGTGAGGACATGGCTGTTTCACAGTAGTAGTATGGACACTTATCCATTCATCTGTTAAAGGGGACCTAAGTTGGTTCTATAGCTTGGCTGTTGTGAATTGAGCTGCTGTAAACATTGATGTGGCAGTGTCACTGTAGTATGCTGGTTTTAAGTTCTTTGGGCATAAAACCAAGGAATGGGATAACTTGGTCAAATGGTGCTTTCATTCCAAGTTTTGTATGGAATCTAGAGTAATTGCAACAATTTACAGTCTCACCAGCAATGTATGAGTGTACCCTTTACCCCACATCCTTGCCAACATTTATTGTTTCTTATATTCTTGATAATTGCCATTCTGTCTGGAATGAAATAAAATCTCAGTGTAGTTTTAATTTGCAAGGTAGTATAGACTTCACAGGAGTAGTGCTGTGGTCTCCAGAGTGACTTCCAGTTGGTGGGACTAACAAAACATCTCATACTGAATACTCCATCTCTGCT
Source organism: Ictidomys tridecemlineatus (assembly GCF_052094955.1). Lineage (NCBI taxonomy): Eukaryota > Metazoa > Chordata > Mammalia > Rodentia > Sciuridae > Ictidomys > Ictidomys tridecemlineatus. The sequence goes on along the minus strand of NC_135480.1, from coordinate 91,582,160 downwards.
TTTGCCTCTCTTTTTGAATAAGTATGAAGAAAAGGAAACATGATGATTCATAATTATTCTTTCATTTTACTTTACTCATATGCAATAGAATCAAAAATTTTTTTTGAGGGTAGGATTTTTTTAATGTCTAAAGAGGCATTGAATGTGTGTTAGTATTAAGGAATACTTTGTTATTTGTATTTTAATATATTTATTGAATTTATTAGTTACAGAACCTGTTCTTTTTTATCCATTAAATATTATTGATAACGTTAATAAAATCACTGAACTAATCTAAGAAATATAACAGATTAAATTTTTTCAATACCAATTCCAGTGCTAGCTAATTAAATTCCCTTATATTTTTAAATCATTATTACTTTTTTTTGGTACAAGGGATTGAACCCAGGGATACTTAACCGCTGAGCCACATCCTCTGCCCTTTTTATTTTTTTGAGACAGTTTCTAACTAAATTGCTGAGGGTCTTGCGAAGTCACTGGGGCCTGCCTTGAACTCGTGAGTCTCCTATCTCAGCCTGCCAAATTGCTGGATTACAGATGTGCTCCACAATTACTTTTATATATCTTATTCACTTAAGGATTTCAAAAGCCTTCAAAAGATTTTTTAAAAAGTTTTCAGAGCTACAATGATACTTTTACCTAAACTCAATATAAAAGGTTAAGTTTGATTTATTTTTTAATCTCAGGTTTGCAAAATTACTTAACCAAACTAAGGGGAATTTACTATTTCACATTGGCTAAGATCTCTCCATAAAGGATTTTGGAACTTGATACACTTAACAAGTTTGGAATAATTGATGAGGGATGTAAGATCAGTATGAGGGACCCTAGACAATAAGGTTGAACCTGAGCTTGAGATTTTTGTTGATGAGAAATTTAAGATCACTATGTGGGACCCTGGAAAATAAGATTGAACCTGAGCTTGAGATTTTTGTTATGTGTCATTTCTTGTGGTCAAGCTCTGCTGGACTTCTCAAATGAACTGACCATTTCTCATCTTTTGGTTGAAATCTGTCCTGTTCCATAGGATTTCATTTCTTATACCTAAAGTGAAAAACATTTTTTTCCATAATTCTTTGTAGTTGCTTAATGTGAAATCAGATTTTGAAGTATCTAAGACAAGCAAAAGGAGGGATGTAGAGAAATACTGATGAATCTATGCAGTCTGAAAATGCTGGAGCTACTTTGTGGCTTGCAACACAAGGGAAAAAAATTGAAGCATATATTCTGTAGAATGACATGTGGCAATTCAGTAGAGTAGAATTCAAAATAGTAGATAAAGTAGAATTTCTATTTGCCAGTTGTTTTGGAAACTGTATAGGCCTTTGAAGGTTCAAATAAAAAGATTTTTATTCTAAGGATACTTTCAACAGAAATAAATATTTTCATCCTTGTGAAGATGAGATACTTGCACATCTGGTTCAAGCTTTTCTGGGTATATGTGTAAAACAAACCTCTTCTAACAGTTCTGACATAATTCTTTACTGCTGGTAAACTAAGATTTTCTGTCAGCATCAGGACCTTAACTTACCTAACTTTCAAAGTAGTTTTGTTAAGAAATGAGGGTAGAATACAAAGTTTTTTATGCTACACAGGAATTTCATGACTTTCTGGAGGAAAATCCAGGAGTACTTCGCTAGAAATTTTACCCTTTCAGGGAAAGGAAAACCCCATTCATTAGAACAGTTGAACAGGAAGGAATTCTTCATTTGTTGGAAATGCTAAGTTATAGGAAGAAGATAAAATCTCTTTTTAAAAAATTCAATTTAAATTTATTTTTACCTTATGTATAAAAACTCAAAATTATACTTACTGGAGTACTATGTGATATTTCAGTACATATATGCATTATGTATTGTTTAAATTAGGTTAAACATATCTGTCTCCTCTTTTATCATTTTTTTATGATGAAACATTCAAAATTCTTCCTTCTAATTTTTTTGAGATAGGTAGTACATAATTGTTATTTATACTCATCCTACTGTGCAATAATAGCTCACCTTTCCAGCATTCCACCAGAACTTCTTACTTCATTCTATTTTCAGCTTCTATGAGATTGACTTTTTATATTACTGTACATATGAGTGAGGTGATGCAGTACTTGTCTTGTGTGCCTGGCTAATTTCACTTTACATGATAGTCTCCATTTCATATTATTGCAAATGACAGGGTTTCATTCTTTTTGTAGTTGAATATTATTGCATTTTGTTTATGTGCTACATTTTCTTTATCCATTGATCAGTTGATGGACACTTAGATTGTGTCCATTTCTAGGCTATTATGAATAAGCGTGTTATGCATACAATAAACATGGGAATGCAGATGTCACTATGAAAATATGTCCATTATGTATATACCCAGCAGTGACATTGGTGGATTGTATGTTAGTTCTCTTTTTAATTTTTTGAGGAATCTCTGAACTGTTTTCCCTAATGGTTGTACTAATTTATATGCCCACCAGCAATGTGTAAAAGGATTCCATTTTTTTTCACATTCTTGCCAGCCCTTGTTATTTTTAGTCTTTTTGTTAACAGCCATTCTTACTGGGGTGAGGTAACACTATAGTTTTGGTTTTCATTTTCCTGACGTTTAGTAATAGTGAGTATTTTTTCATAGACTTGTTGGTAATTTGTATTTCTTCTTTTGAGAAATGTCTATTTAGATTTCTTGCCTGTGTTTTAATTGGGGCTTTTCACTATTGAGGTTTGGAGTTCCTTTTGTATTCTGTATATTAGTCTTTTGTCAGACGTGTAATTTGCAGGAACTTTCTCCTATTTCATAGGTTGTCTCTTTACTCTGATGACTGTTTCCTTTGTTGCTTAAACAATCCATTTTTAGGTTCCTATACTCTGAAACATTTCTCCGTTTTTCTCTTCTGTAGTGAACAACCTGTTCTCTTGAACTGACTGTGGTTGTAATTAGAGATATAGTAGAGATTGTTCAAAAGTCATGAAAAAATTAGAATAAAAGCAACTGCCTATTTATTGAAATTTTAAAGATTAGGTTGAAACAGGTGCCATGGCCTTCAGTGGTGGCAGACTTGGGGAATATCATCATCAATTTGTGGAAGATCAGTGACCACTGGTGGGAAAAGCTGATCTAATGGAAGAGTTTGGCATTATTTTCAAAATGGTAGAAAAGGTTTTTAAACATTTAGAATTTTTAATACCAGCTTTGACTTGAAGCCATATATACTTTTTTATTTTTAATCAATGTTACATAAAGCAGTACGAAAAGGATGTATTAAATGACTAAGTCACAACTATTCAACTGCTGTTGTAGCATAAATGAAGCCTATATAATATGTAAGTGAATGGACAGTGGCTCTGATTTAATAAAACTTTATGGATACTAACATTCAAATTGCATATAATTTTTATTTGTCACAAAGTACTATTTCAGTTTCATCCTGATCATATAAAAAATGTGAAAACCATTCTAAGCTTACAGGTTGAATGAAAACAGAGAGCAGGCTGCATTCCCTTTCTGACAGATATTCTTAAACCTCATTTTCCATATTAATGCAGTAGCAAATTGGAAACTTACTCAGTATTTCTGGTATCAATATTCCGTATTGGGTAGCAAATTGGGAAAATGTAGTGTCATTTGTGTTGGCTGCTTTGAGAAACGGAAAGTAGGAAAGTGGGTAGAAGAGGAAAGTTATCGGGGAAAGTGGGCTAACCTTGGGAGTATAATTAATCTATATGAGATACTGGTTTGTTAATTCCATTTATCAAAGATTTCTTGAGTGCCCACTGTTTGATACCGTTCCAGGTCCTTAGATACAAAGGAGTACGTCGCTTGGCCTTTGTCCTGGAAAGGGGGAAAGACAGTTGAGTTTTAAATATCTGTTGAGTTACTATAAAATCAATAATGTACTTTGTGGGGGATTATTATTTACTTTTCCATAATTATTGTAAATACCAGTTGGGAACGTTCATTGTTGGCCATGTTAGTAAATTGATTTTATAACTTCATGTAAAGTGTTTTATTTTCTCCTTTCTTCCTTGAAATAAGAATTCGTGATTTCCATCAGACAGAGGGATGGATAATGATCTGTGGATAATGAATGAATGGTCCCTGAACCTTTTGAGAGTTTGTAATAAGTGTCTAGATAAGATATTTATAATAAAGCAATCATTTTTTGGTGTTTTCAAAGTAAAAGTCCTACAGAGCAAACTGCAATTGTTGGGGATAATTTAAAAATCTGAAACATTAGGCATTTTTATGAAAATTAAACAATTTTATAAATGCTTTCCAGTTGTACCAAAAAGTGTTTCTGCTTTCTTTGGAGAGAAATTAGTAAATCACATGGGTGATAAAAATGTTTGTGCCTATTTTTTGTGTAGAAGGAGCTTATTTCTATCTTTGGTTTTAAACCAAATAGATGGTTAGAATGCACTCTGTCATGAGTACTTAAAGTGGGATAACCTCATGTCTTTTGTGTTGGCACTCCTATAGAAAAGAAGGTAGACAAAGGTGGTCAGGCATTGGGGAGACAGCTAAGAGGAAAAGTTGGTTAGCTTTGGGAATATATTAATATGTTTGAGGCACCGGTTTGTTAATTACATTTGCCAACCATTCTTGAGTACCCACAGCAGTTTACATTGTGCCAGGTCCTATAGATACCAAGTAGTATAGTTTGGCCTTTGGCTTAGAAAAGTTGGCAAAGACAGAAAATGATAAGTAGTGAGATGTAACCAAAAAGGTTATGTTCTGGCAATGTAAATGTGCCTGAAATTATTGGTAACAGAGCATTGAATGGGATTATATCCTTAGTTTTCTAGTTGAGCTAGAAGGGCTATGTTCCATGCAGAGGAAATAAAATGTATAGTAAATATATAGAAATTATGAGGAGGTGGAAAAGCAGTCAAGAGCCAGAAATTAAAGGCTTTGTATACTATGTTAGTGTTTGAGTTTAATTCCATTACTTAGTACAGTGCTTCTTAGACCATGGTATAGAATCAGATTTATTATTTTATATGTTATATATAGTATACATAAATATATAATATATAAAATATATATGAATATATATAATATACATATAAACACGTTTAAAGTTTTCTGGTTCATCATGGACTGATTGATTTACAAGATGCAATAAAACGTGTAGAAAAATGAAATAAAGATATATGAAATATGTCTCAAATTTTTATTTATGTTGAATCAATATAAAATTGCTTTATGTAATTGCTGTGAAAGTTATATAAATACTCAGGTTTTGTGCTTACCTCATCATGGATTGTAACAAATATTTTATGGCTGGTAGTCTCAGGCTTGCGCTGGTCTGTGGGCTATACTTGGTGTGTTATTAGTCTGGGTAGTCTGGGTCCCTCAGGGCTTTCAGCAAAGAATAGTGTGATTATAGTTGTATTTAACACAGTGAAATTCTGGCAAATACGAATGATAATTAGATTTTAGTCTGGAAGACTGAAAACTAAGGAATCTTGGAATTATCACTTAGCATTTGAAGGATAGCTATAAATGGAGGAGAAAGTAAAGATGACATTTTTATATTATTAATTATATAGGGAGCAGTTTTCCTACTAGGCTATAAACTTGTTAAGGCAAGGCTGTATTTCTTTTGACCACTATAGCATAAGATAGGCACTTTAAAAAATTATTGAATGAATGAATAAATGACTAAATGAGCCAGGGAGGCAAATGCAGAGAAAGCATTGAGGCAGAAGGATATAATAACCAGAATCAAATGTTTTCACACTGAGAAAGATGATAATTTAATAATATTTACTGGATTTAATAATTTTAAGGTCCTAAGATGATCATCTTTAGCAGAGTGATGAAGTTAAAAGTCAGATTGTAGGGGCTAGGGATGTGGCTCAAGCGGTGGCGCGCTCACCTGGCATGCGTGCGGCCCGGGTTCCATCCTCAGCACCACATACAAACGGGGATGTAATAATAAATATTTAGAGAAAATTCACTCTCTCTCTCTCTCTCTCTCTCTCTTAAAAAAAAAGTCAGATTGTAATGTCTTCATCATCTCTATTATCTATCTGCTAAGGAAAAGAATAGAGAGGTTCTTCGAAATATAACATTTCATTAATTAATTTTAATTTACTGAGGAGAAAAGTAATGATATATCATCTTATTTTCCATTTGGTATTGTATGGAAAATACCTTCTTGTAAGATTAATAATAGGAGTGTAATTTTTTCTTCATTTCTGCAGGACAACTAAATCTCTACTAAATGAAATTGAAATTGATTTTTTTATATTTGATTCTGATTTGAGAAGAAAATTGAAATGTGAATAATTTGCTTCATCTTATTTTCAGTTGATTTTTAGTGAATCTATTCCCTACTATTCTTGATTCTTTATTAGAACTTTACCAATAACATTCCATTTTCATCATAAAATAAAGTTTATTTTATTTTGTGCCAGGCATGTGTTTGGCTAAAATTTTGTAGGAAGAATTCTGGGATGTGGGATATAACTTCTGAAGAGTCAGAAGCAGAAAAAACAAGCCTAGGATCCTAATTAGAATAAGATATATTCCATGTGTGTGTAAATATGTTAAAATAGCTACTGTCATATATAACTAAAAAGAACAACAGTGACAATAACAAAATACCCAGCCTGAGCTAGTCAACCTTCCTTAGCACACTCCTCGAATACTGCAGTGGTCTGTTATTTATTTCCCTGCCTGCAGGCCAGTGGACAGCTAGGCCATTGATTGCCAGTGGTGCTTGGAATGAACACTTGTTAAGATGTGCACACTTTATTTTTGAAGAATTTCCACCTGAACAATGTGATATCATCATGCTGCTTTAATTAAAAGTCCAGTTTCAGGGGTAGTTGTTTGCCCTCATCAAAAATTCCTTCACCAGAAATTGATTTTTGGTAAAAATAAAGGTATTCAGGATCTTAAAAAATAGATTATTAATAGAAAGAAGTGTGGGGTATCATAGTAGCTAATTTAGAAGGTTTGTTTTTTCATTTAGTTGCTTTATTTCTTATAATAAAATTTCAGTAGAATCTTTAAGAAACATTCATCAAATATGACATTTGCTATAAAAGTGACGAGTGCTGTCAAACAATGTCTGGTGAACTATTAATACTTTGTCATCTGTTTTTTTGGTACTGGGGATTGATTCCAGGGGTGCTTAACCACTGAGCAACATCCCCAGCCCTTTTTTTATATTTTATTTTGAGACAGGGTCTCACTAAACTGAAGCTGGCTTTGAATTTACAAGTCTTCTGCCTCCACCTCCTGAGCGAATGCCACCATACCTGGCATCTTTGTCATCTTTATTAGTGTCTGGCTAGAAACTGTTTTGCAGTTGGTTCTGTGATTTTTTTTCCATAAAAAAATAAACTCTGGCATTCTCCCTGAAAAAATTATGGTTATTTTACCGTATAGTGGTAATGAAAATCCAGAAGAGTTAAAATAATACATAATATTATTTGAAAACTAGAATTTTTTCTGTTTTTTTAAATTGTTGTTGTTACTAAATGTACACATTCAACATTCTTCACAGTTATTTCAAAAGATATTCCTGCATCTTTTTGTAGAATGAAGAGCAAGAAGTGATCCTTGTTAGAACAGATGATTCTGGAAGAGTGTGGCCTGTGAACACACCAGGAGAATCTCTGGAATCAAAAGCAGGAAGAAGGAAGAGACAGAAGGTATAGTTAACATATGTCCTTGTTTCTTTTTGCATACTTACTATATCTCTTAGGGAAAAGCTTTATGTCCCATTCCTGTTACTTCCTTAGATGGCTATTTGAGACCTGGTAATGGTATATCCACATAAGGTAATGTCTTAATTATGTAGGTGCTATGAACCCTCATATACCTAATTTTCTTTTCTATCTTTCAGTTCTAGCAATTAGTTTTTAGTACCAACTTGAGGCTCTTAAGATGGCAAAAACTGCATATTTAGTTTTCCTAAGTAAGGTTTTTGTTTGTTTGTTTGTTTAAAGAAAATGATATCCCTGGGGAAAAGGAAAAGTAAAGGGGCAGAAATAGGCATTGTAATTCTAGTAGAAGTTCTTTAATATGGAAGCAAGATAATACAAATAATAATTGAGAATACAAAAGCTTTAAGTGCCTGTTGCTGCCAGAGATACTAGTTACATTTTTCAACAAACAGAAGTGGGGGAGATACCTCTTCTAAAGTAATGAGGAATTAGGGGAGTACAAAGGAGCTATGTAGGAGAATAGTAAAGGTTTGAATATATAAAATGACAGAACTGCACAGGGATCCATAAATGCATTGAAAGAGGGCACTGAGGGCCGTTAGTTTTTTTTTTTTTTTTTGATAGGCATACTATCAAGCAAAAGGAAGGCAGGCATATTCATTCAGGACTGGGATTTGCTCTTTGAGTATAATGAAAGGGCAAGAGGGCCAGATATTAAGAATCTGGAGCCAGGGAGTGACTGAAGTCATTGCATATGAGGTTTAAGCTAGTGAAGAAAAGAATAGGAATATTGGAAAAATAGTGGGACTCTGGTTGCAAAGATCTCAAAACAGTTGAAGACCAGCTTTTATTTGGATAAGGAAATGCAAGAACAGCATTCAGCAGATTTTGTTTGGAAGGAAATAAATAGCACTTAACTATTCCTTACCTGGAAATGGATCCAACTGAAAGGAAAAGCCAAGATTGAATTAGATGGGGATCAGAATATTGGTATTATTTCTGATAAAGCTGTTTGTAGAGTAAGGTTTTAATAGAAGTGGATGTCTTATCATTTCTATTTGCTGTAACAATACCATAGACTGGTGGCTTACACAATGAGAATTTATTTCTTATAGTTCTGGAGAGTGGGAAGTCCAAATCAGCTCTGGCAGGTTTAATGTCTGATTGAGGGCATGCTTCTTGGTTTGTAGTTTGTGGTTTTCTCATTTTATCCTCATATATTAGAGAGGGGCAGGCAGAGAGAGAAAGTTCAAATGTCAACTAATATATAGGTGTATCGATCCCATTTGAGACCTAATTACCTCCTGAAAGATTCCATCTCTTAATAGCATCACATTGAGATTTCTACTTGTGAACTTGGGAAGAATACAAAAATTAAGTCCATCGTCATGGATTTGCTAATATTTACCTTTGTTTTTGATATTTGATCTCTGGATAACTGTAGTCTTTCTTTCACATTGCTAAGAAATTTTAACTACAAGGAGAAGAGCAGAGAAGAGAGAAGAAGTATAGGTTAAGTTTACTTTTATGCACAAATTCAGAAATCAGATGATGTCATTCTATCCATAGGGAAGAGGACAAATAAAGGACAGAGGTAGGGATTATAATTCTAGTGGAAGTTCTCTCACATGGAAGCAAATAGTGTAGGGAAAAACTGGAAGTAATGGTTCTGATACATGGTAGAATTTTCACATATATTATCAGATTTATTGATAATCTATTAAAAAATGCTTCAGGGACATGTTTTTACCAAATTAATTATGTTTATGTTGTCATAGGTTTTTACTCATGAGGAAAAAGAAAGGGTTCGATATTTTCCTGATGATGATCATCTCAGTCTGAATGACTTAGTCAAAAATGAAAAGATGGGAACAGTAGAAAATCAAAACAAACTTTTTATGAGAATGGCATCTAAGGTAAGAATTATGGTTTGGATCTTTAGTGTTCTTTAAAAAGCTCATTTGTTAGACAATGCAGGAATGTTGAGAGTTGAAATGATTAGATTATGAGAGGAATAACCTCATCAGTGGGTCAGTCCATCCATGACTGGAAAGCTGAGTAGCTTTCCCCTTTTACACCCTTCCAACATGATGTTCTTCTTTACTCAGGCACAAAGCAATGAGGTCTGTGACTATGGACTGAACCTCTGAAACCATGAGGTCAAAATAAATTTTTCTACTCTAAATTGTTCTTTTGGTCACAGAGTTACAAAACTAACATAGAAATACATGTTTCTAGGATGCCTTTGAATTTTGAGAAGCTGGTTCTGCAATCTCACAATGATCTACTTTTTAGAGATTTGATTCCAATCTTGGTTTATTTTATTAAATTAAATCTTGTGTAAGACATTAGGAAAATATTAAGACAAAAATATATTTTGATTTTTGGTTTTAAATATACAATCTGCTATACTTCTCTAATGTACTCTAAGAAGATGTTAATTATATATTTGCTTTACCATTTAAGGGAAAGTTAGGGGCCAAAATTTAATGATTGGCAATGTGCTGTTTGTTAAATTACCAGTCTGTCTTAATTTAATATTCCTCTGGATCTTTATAATGATATCATGAGGTAAAAAATATTTGGAGTAATAGATTATGGATTATAGAGAAGACATCTTCTTGAATGTGTCTACATAAATGTATATTACTTTAACAGATCATTATGAGTAGTAGAATGAATAATTGTGTTAATTCATGTTCTTTGTGGTAGTCTCTTCCTTTGCAATTCCTTCAAACACTGCCATTTCCATAAAAGAGACATTGTATTTAAATTTTGCTCTATGTTAAGATTTGGCAAACTATGCAGGGGAAAATTCATTTCACTGTCTATATTTACAAGTAAAGTTTTGTTGAAACACAAATATACAAAGTGTATACATTGTCTAAGGCTGTTTTTGCTGATATGACTCAGTTGAGTAGTGTGACACAGACTCCATAGCCCACAGAGCTGCAAACATTTACTAAGGAGCCCTTTTCAGAAAAATTATCTCATCCTTTACTCTATAATACCAATAGTTATGTTTTGTAATTGAGAATTTAAAAAGGGGTATCTGAGAGGAATGGTGAGGTGAAACTGTTCACTATATGCCTTTTCTGATTTGCAATTTTTTTTGTATTATGTGAATATATTACTTGGTCAACAATTAACTTATTGAAACTTAAAATAAAGATAACCCAGGTATCTGAATGTGCCAGGAACATGAGAGGATGAGGAGTAACCTAAACTTAGTTTAAAAATAGAAGTAGTCATTGTACAAAGCTCCAGGAATTGTATGGAATCTTTTTTTTTTTATTGTTGGTTGTTCAAAACATTACATAGTTTTTGACATATCATATTTCACAATTTGATTCAAGTGGGTTATGAACTCCCATTTTTACCCCTTATACAGATTGCAGAATCACATCAGTTACACTTCCATTGACTTACATATTGCCATACTAGTGTCTGTTGTAATCTGCTGCCTTTCCTATCCTCTACTATCCCCCCTCCCCTCCCCTTCCCTCTTATCTCTCTACCCCCTCTACTGTAATTTATTTCTTCCCCTTTCCCCTCACTTCCTCTTGTATGTAATTTTGTATAACCCTGAGGGTCTCCTTCCATTTCCATGCAATATCCCTTCTCTCTCCCTTTCCCTCCCACCTCTCGTCCCTGTTTAATGTTAATCTTCGTCTCATGCTCTTCGTCCCTGCTCTGTTCTTAGTTATTCTCCTTATATCAAAGAAGACATTTGGCATTTGTTTTTGGGATTGGCTGGCTTCACTTAGCATAATCTGCTCTAATGCCATCCATTTCCTGCAAATTCTATGATTTTGTCATTTTTTAATGCAGAGTAATACTTCATTGTGTATAAATGCCACATTTTTTTTATCCATTCATCTATTGAAGGGCATCTAGGTTGGTTCCACAGTCTTGCTATTGTGAATTGTGCTGCTATGAACATTGATGTAGCAGTGTCCCTGTAGCATGCTCTTTTTAGGTCTTTAGGGAATAGACCGAGAAGGGGAATAGCTGGGTCAAATGGTGGTTCCATTCCCAGCTTTCCAAGAAATCTCCGTACTGCTTTCCAAATTGGCTGCACCAATTTGCAGTCCCACCAACAATGAACAAGTGTACCCTTTTCCCCACATCCTCGCCAGCACTTGTTGTTGTTTGACTTCCTAATGGCTGCCAATCTTACTGGAGTGAGATGGTATCTTAGGGTGGTTTTGATTTGCATTTCTCTGACTGCTAGAGATGGTGAGCATTTTTTCATGTACTTGTTGATTGATTGTATGTCCTCCTCTGAGAAGTGTCTGTTTAGGTCCTTGGCCCATTTGTTGATTGGGTTATTTGTTTTCTTATTGTCTAATTTTTTCAGTTCTTTGTATACTCTGGATATTAGGGCTCTATCTGAAGTGTGAGGAGTAAAGATTTGTTCCCAGGATGTAGGCTCTCTATTTACCTCTCTTATTGTTTCTTTTGCTGAGAAAAAACTTTTCAGTTTGAGTAAGTCCCATTTATTGATTCTAGTTATTAACTCTTGTGCTATGGGTGTCCTATTGAGGAATTTGGAGCCCGACCCCACAGTATGTAGGTTGTAGCCAACTTTTTCTTCTATCAGATGCAGAGTCTCTGATTTGATATCAAGCTCCTTGATCCATTTTGAGTTAACTTTTGTGCATGGCGAGAGGAGGGGATTCAGTTTCATTTTGTTGCATATGGATTTCCATTTTTCCCAACACCATTTGTTGAAGATGCTATCCTTCCTCCATTGCATGCTTTTAGCCCCTTTATCAAATATAAGATAGTTGTAACTTTGTGGATTAGTCTCTGTGTCCTCTATTCTATACCATTGGTCCACCCGCCTGTTTTGGTACCAGTACCATGCTGTTTTTGTCACTATTTGCTCTGTAATACAGTTTGAAATCTGGTATCGCTATACCGCCTGATTCACACTTCCTGCTTAGAATTGCTTTTGCTATTCTGGGTCTTTTATTTTTCCATATGAATTTCATGATTGCTTTATCTATTTCTACAAGAAATGCTGTTGGGATTTTGATTGGCATTGCATTAAACCTATAGAGAACTTTTGGTAATATCACCATTTTGATAATGTTAGTTCTGCCTATCCATGAACAGGGTATATTTTTCCATCTTCTAAGATCTTCTTCTACTTCTCTCTTTAGGGTTCTGTAGTTTTCATTGTATAAATCTTTCACGTCTTTTGTTAGGTTGATTCCCAAGTATTTTATTTTTTTGGAGGATATTGTGAATGGAGTGTTTTTCCTCATTTCTGTATCAGAAGTTTTGTCGCTGATATACAGAAATGCCTTTGATTTATGCGTGTTGATTTTATATCCTGCCACTTTGCTAAATTCATTTATTAGCTCTAATAGTTTCTTTGTAGACCCTTTTGGGTCTGCTAGGTATAGAATCATGTCTTCTGCAAATAGTGAAAATTTAAGTTCTTCTTTTCCTATTTTTATGCCTTTAATTTCTTTCGTCTGTCTAATTGCTCTGGCCAGTGTTTAGAGAACTATGTTGAACAGAGGTGGTGAGAAAGGGCATCCCTGTCTTGTTTCAGATTTTAGAGGGAATGCCTTCAATTTCCTTCATTCGGAATGATGCTAGCCTGAGGCTTAGCATAGATTGCTTTTACAATTTTGAGGTATGTTCCTGTTATCCCTCGTTTTTCTAGTGTTTTGAACATAAAGGGATGCTGTACTTTGTCGAATGCTTTTTCTGGATCTATCAAGATGATCATATGGTTCTTATTTTTAAGTCTATTGATGTTGTGAATAACATTTATTGATTTCCATATATTGAACCATCCTTGCATCCCAGGGATGAATCCTACTTGATCATGGTGCACAATTTTTTTGATATGTTTTTGAATCCGATTTGCCAGAATTTTATTGAGGATTTTTGCATCTAGGTTCATTAGAGATATTGGTCTGTAGTTTTCTTTCTTTGAAGTGTCTTTGTCTGGTTTAGGAATCAGGGTGATGTTGGCTTCATAGAATGAATTTGGAAGTTCTCCCTCTTTTTCTATTTTCTGAAATAGTTTGAAAAGTATTGGTATTAGTTCCTCTTTCAAGGTTTTGTAAAATTCTGCTGTATGCCCATCCGGTCCTGGGCTTTTCTTAGTTGGTAATCTTTTGATGGTTTCTTCTATTTCCTCAATTGATATTGGTCTGTTTAGGTTGTCTATATCCTCCTGACTCAAACTGGGCAGATCATATGACTTAAGAAACTTATCGATGCCTTCACTATCTTCTATTTTATTGGAGTATAAGGATTCAAAATAATTTCTGATTATCTTCTGTATTTCTGAAGTGTCTGTTGTGATGTTGCCTTTTTCATCCCGTATGCTAGTAATTTGAGTTCTCTCTCTTCTTCTCTTTGTTAGCATGGCTAAGGGTCTATCGATTTTATTTATTTTTTCAAAGAACCAACTTTTAGTTTTGTCAATTTTTTCAATTGTTTCTTTTGTTTCGATTTCATTAATTTCAGCTCTGATTTTAATTATTTCTTGCCTTCTACTTCTTTTGCTGTTGTTTTGCTCTTCTTTTTCTAGGATTTTGAGATGGAAGTATGAGATCATTTATTTGTTGGTTTTTTCTTTTTTTAAGGAATGAACTCCAAGCAATGAATTTTCCTCTTAGAACTGCTTTCAATGTGTCCCATAGATTCCGATATGTTGTGTCTGTGTTTTCATTTAACTCTAGGAAGCTTTTAATTTCCTCCTTGATGTCTTCTATAACCCATTGATCATTCAGTAACCTATTGTTCATTCTCCAAGTGATGCATGATTTTTCCTTCCTTCTTTTATCGTTGATTTTCAGTTTCATTCCATTATGATCAGATAAGATTCATTTTATCTCTACTCCTTTATATTGTCTAAAAGTTGCCCTGTGACATAATATATGATCTATTTTTGAGAAGGATCCATGTGCTGCTGAGAAAAAAGTGTAACTGCTTGATGCTGGGTGGTATATTCTATATATGTCAATTAAGTCTAGATTATTAATTGTGTTATTGAGTTCTATAGTTTCCTTATTCAACTTTTGTTTGGAAGATCTGTCCAGTGGTGAGAGAGGTGTGTTGAAGTCTCCCATGATTATTGTATGGTGGTCTATTTGACTCTTGAACTTGAGAACAGTTTGCTTGATGAACATAGCTGCACCGTTGTTTGGGGCATATATATTTATGATTGTTATGTCTTGTTGGTGTATGGTTCCCTTGAGCAGTGTAGTGTCCCTCTTTATCCCTTTTGATTAACTTTGGCTTGAAATCTATTTTATTTGATATGAGTATGGACACTCCTGCTTGTTTCCGAAGTCCATATGAGTGATATGATTTTTCCCAACCTTTTACCTTCAGTCTATGTATATCTTTTCCTATCAAATGCGTCTCCGGTAGGCAGCATATTGTTGGGTGTTGTTTTGTGATCCATTCAACTAGCCTGTGTCTCTTAATTGGTGAGTTTAAGCCATTAACATTTAGGGTTATTATTGAGATATGGTTTGTTCTTCCAGCCATATTTGTTTATTTATGTTACTAAACATGGTTTGTTTTCCTCTTTGATTATTTTCCCCCCTTTACTGTCCTACCTCCCACTGTTGGTTTTCATTGTTGTTTTCCATTTCCTATTCTTGTAGTGTTTTGCCAAGGATTTTTTGAAGAGATGGTTTTCTAGCTGCACATTCTTTTAACTTTTGTTTATCGTGGAAGGTTTTAATTTCATCTTCCATCCTGAAGCTTAATTTTGCTGGATACACAATTCTTGGTTGGAACCCATTTGCTTTCAGTGTTTGAAATATGTTATTCCAGGATCTTCTAGCTTTCAGAGTCTGTGTTGAAAGATCAGCTGTTATCCTGTTTGGTTTACCCCTAAATGTAATCTGATTCCTTTCTCTTGTAGCTTTTAAAATTCTCTCCTTATTCTGTATGCTAGGCATCTTCATTATAATGTGTCTAGGTGTGGATCTCTTATGATTTTGCACATTCGGCGTCCTGTAGGCTTCTAGGATTTGGGATTCTGTTTCATTCTTCAAGTCTGGGAAGTTTTCTCGTATTATTTCATTGAATAGATTGCTCATTCCTTTGGTTTGGACCTCTATACCTTCCTGTATCCCAATGACTCTTAAGTTTGGTCTCTTTATGTTATTCCATATTTCTTGGATGTTCTGCTCATGGTTCCTTAACAGTCTTGCTGAGCTGTCTATGTTCTTTTCACGTTGAAATACTTTGTCTTCATTTCTGATGTCCTATCTTCTAAGTGTTCTACTCTGCTGGTGGTATTCTCAATTGAGTTTTTAAGTTGGTTTATTGCTTCCTGCATTTCTAGGATTTCTGGTTGTTTGTTTTTTATTACTTCTATCTCCCTGTATAGTTGATCTTTTGCTTCTTGGATTTGTTTATGTAATTCATTGTTGAAGTAATCTTCCATTAACTGATTTTGCTGTCTAATGTCTTCCTTAAGACTCCAGATCATCTGAAGCATGTATATCCTGAATTCTTTATCTGACATTCCATCTGCTGCAGCTATTACCTCTTCTAAAGTTGAGTTGACCTGCATTGCTTGTGGTCTTTTCTTTCCTTGTCGTTTCATACTGGTCACATTTCTTTCTGCTTGGTGAAACTGTTGTGTTTTTGAAATTTTCCCCCTATATATTTATATTGCTCTTGTATAGTTGAAAAGTCTCCCTTGCAGGGCGGGTAGCGGCTGTGCTCCTCCTCCAATTGGGGTGATCTGTCAACCACGCCGGCGGGTCGCTGGGCCTATTCTGGGCGCGGGAGGCAGCTCTGCTCTGCCCCTACTCCAATTGGGGTGACGTGACTTCCATGACAGTCGGCCGCTGGGCCTGTTCTGGGCGCGGGCGGTGGCTCTGCTCGGCCCCTACTCCAATTGGTGTGACGTGTCTACCCCCCCCCGGCAGGCCACTGGCCCTGATCCGCCAGTCGGTAGCACGTCTGCCTACCTTGCCTGGAATCTTAAATGTAGCATATTAGCATAATTTTACCTCTGTTTAGCATAATTTTACCTGTATTTAGTTTGGAGAAATTCCTTAAATTTTCTAGGATCTGGAAATTTAGTGCAGAAAGATGGACATATGAATTTTTATGAAGTTCCACTCAGAAATGTTACTTTTTATATTAGTCTGAATGAAACACAGTTTTAGTAATCTCAACATAGTCCATTCAAGTTTACACGTAATTTCTTTTTTTAAAGTGTAAAAGTCATTTATTAATCCAGCAGTCCTTTGTGAACCTTATTTGTACCATATACCATTTTAGGTGCTAGGTACTGAGAAACAATCAAGTTGAAGTTAGTGCCATCAGAGGGCTTATATTTCTCTTGGATGAAGCACAGGGAACAAATACATAAAATATTATAAAACATGAGTAACACAGAAAATATATTTTTCTGTGAAATAAAGCAAACCACAAGGAGATGGTGGGTGATGTTTTCAGTAGAATATCAGGAACAAGGCTTCTTTGTGAAGGTGGTGTTTCAGCAGACTCTGAGCAAAGTGAGTTCATCTGAGTTCAGAGAGGAGACTATTTGAAATATAAGAAACAGCAAATGAAAAGGATCTGAACCAGAGACAAGCTTGAACAACACCAAGAGATAGTAAAAAGACAAATGTGACTAGAAGTAAAGGGAGAAAGAGAAAGACGAGATGAGATTGGAGACGCACAAGAAATGAGATATTAAATTCTCACAGACCATATAGTGAGAAATTCTGATTTTGTTTTGAATGATGGGAAGCTATTTGTAGTTTTTTAGTGGGTATTGGCATGATCATGGTTTCTTATATTTTGATCTGATTTTTCTACTATTCTTTTGAGAGGTAATATACAGTAAAATTTTTATGATAGATAATAGATATTCAATAAATCTTTTCTTCGCTTTCCATTCATTTTTTGTTTTGTTTTTACATGATTTAGATATTTCCTAAAAATTTTAAGCAGAAATCAGCCAGTATTGATTGCATAAGTTAAACTAAAAACTGGACAAATAAGTGTACAACTGATATAAATTCAATCTTGCTTTTTATGAAAGAGATGGTTTGGCTGACTTATATATTGTCAAATGTGTAGTTGTGTTGTATTAACATTTTGAAAAAGATGTTATTTTTATCCAAGCAAATTTTCTTTGTATTACTTAATGGAGATGTTAATTTGATTGAAGCAACTAAGGAATTGAAGACAATGCCAACCCTTTTCTCTTCCTATAATTAATTGTGTTAAGTTTTTCCTATGTGTTTTTGGTGAGTAAAGATTGAGTCATATATGATAGCAAAGGGAAGAAGGTAGACTTGAATTACATTAGGCAATTTTATATTAGAATAAAGGACAAAGGTGTTTTTTAAAATGCACACTTCAATATCAGTTGTTATCTTTTTGCAGTAGAACTAATGGAGGTACAGTTTACTGTGGAAATGCTGATTTGGTATTGTGATTTTTAGTTCTGCCTGACAAATATTACACAGCATAGTAACAATGGGTTTTTGTACCACTAATTATAATTAGTATGGAAAAAATTTGAAATAATAAAGCTTATGAAGTATTTAGAATATTAACCATGTCTTATAAATACTGTACTTAATTATTTTTAAGTTTATGAATGAAGTAACTAAGTTATTACATTTTTTAGAACAAGTAATATCATTGATAGGTAATTTAGAGATGTTAAATATTTTCACGAAGAGACAGTGAAAGCTCCATTATATTTCTTCTTATTATTTTGAAAGGCATTAGTCAAGGATAAGGGTCAATAAAGTTTTTCTGTAATAGGCAAGATGGTAAATACGGTTGGCTTTCTGTTTCAGCTTTTTGCTCTGCTATTTTGGCACAAAAGCACCCATATGCAACATGTAAATGAACTTTGTCCCATAGCTTATTAATCCCTAGATTTAGAATATCTAAATGGTACATATTTTAATGACAAATACCTGAATTTTACTCTTCCCTTATTTACTAGTTCCCCTTAAAATGTCTTCTAGGCCTCAGGAGAAGTAGCTAGTCAGAAATAGTTGGAAGAGGAAAAATAGTAATTTTTCTTTCTTTATTTTTTTTTAAAATTTTTATTTGTTATTTTTAGTTATATATAACAGTAGAATGTATTTTGACACATCATATATACCTGGAGTATAACTTCTCATTCTTGTGGTTGTATATGATATGTACTTAAACTGGTCATGTACTCATGTATAAACATAGGAAAGTTATGTCCAATTCATTCTACTGTCTTTTCCATTCCCATCTCTCTTTCCTTCCCTTCCCCATACTTCCCCCTGTCAATCCAGTGAACCTTCACTTTCTCTTCTCCCATATAAGTCAGCACCTGCACATGAGAGAGAACATTTGGCCTTTGTTTTTTTGGGATTGGCTTATTTCAATTAGAATATTAGTCTACAGTTCCATCCATTTACTGGCAAATGCAATAATTTCATTCTTCTTTATGGTTGGGTAATAATCCATTGTGTATATATACCACATTTTCTTTATCTGTTCACCTGTTGAAGGACACCTTTGTTGGTTCCATAGCTTGGCTATGGTGAATTGAGCTGCTGTCAACCTTAATGTGGCTACATCACTGTAGTATGTTGATTTTAATCATTTGGGTATATACTGATGAGTGGGATAGCTGGGTCAAATGGTGGTTTGATTCCCAGTTTTCTGAGGAATCTCTGTTCTGCTTTTCAGAGTGGTTGCACCAATTTGCAGTCCCACCAGCAATGTACGAGTGTATCTTTTCCCCCACATCCTCTCCATTGTTTATTGTTTCTTGTATTCATAATAATTGCAGTTATGACTGGAGTGAGGTGAATTTTCAGTATAGTTGTAATTTGCATTTTTCTAGTCACAAGTGATGTTGCACATTTTTTCATATATATGTTGACTGATCATATATCTTCTTCTATGAAGCATCTATACAGTTCCATTGTCCATTTATTGATTGGGTTATTTACTTTTTGGTGTTGTTTTGAGCTCTTTATATGTCCTGGAAATTAATGCTCTATCTGAGGTGCTGTGGCAGATTTTCTCCCATTCTGTAGGCTCTCTTCATGTGCTTAATTGTTTCCTTTGCTGTGAAGAAACTTTTAGTTTCAAACCATCCCATTTATTGATTCTTGATTTTACTTCTTGCTCTTTATGACTCTTGTTAAGGAATTTGGTTCCTAAGCTGACAAAATGGAGAATTGAGCCTACTTTTTCTTCTAGAAGGCACAGGGTTTTTGGTCTAATGCTAAGGTCCTTGATCCACTTTGAGTTGAGTTTTGTGCAGGGATAGAGATAGAGGTCTAATTTCATTTTGCTACGTATGAATTTCCAGTTTTCCCAGCACCAGTTGTTGAAGAGGCTATCTTTTCTCCAATGTATGTTTATGACACCTTTGTCTAGTATGAGATAACTGTATTTATGTGGGCTTCTCTCTGCGTCTTTTATTCCTTACTATAGGTCTTTATGTCTGTTTTGGTGCCAATACCATGCTGTTTTTGTTACTATAGCTCTGTAATATAATTTAAGGTCTTGTATTGTGATGCTTTCTGTTTCACTTTTCTTGTTGAAGATTGCTTTGGCTATTCTGGGTCTTTTATTTTTCCAAGTGAGTTTCATGATTGCTTTTTCGATTTCTATGAAGAATGTCATTAGAATCTTTATAGGAGTTGCATTAAATCTGAATAGCGCTTTTTATAGTATGGCTATTTTTACAATATTAATTCTACCTATCCAAGAACATGGGAGATCTTTCTGTCTTCTAAGTCTTCCTCAATTTATATCTTTAAAGTTCTGTAGTTTTCATTGTAGAGGTCTTTTACCTCTTTTATTAGATTGATTCCCAAATATTTTATGTTTTTTGAGGCTATTGTGAATGGAATAGTTTTCCTAATTTCTCTCAGTTGATTCATCACTGATGAATAGGAATGCAATTGATTTATGGGTGTCAATTTTATATCCTGCTACTTAGCTGAATTCATCAATGAATTCTAGAATTTAAATATAGAATCATGTCATTGGCAAATAGGGATAATTTTAGTTTTTCTTTTCCTATCTGTATCCCTTTAGTTTCTGTTTTCAAATATCTCTGATTAGATTCCAGGGCTGTGTTGAACAGAGATGGTGAAAGAGGGCATCTATTGAGATAATCATGTGATTCTTGTCTTTAAGTCTATTGAAATGATGATTTATGTTTATTGATTTCCTTATGTTGAACCCTGGTACGAACCCCACTTGATTATGGTGCACTATCTGTTTAATATGTTTTTTTATGCAATTTTCCAGTATATTATTAAGAATTTTTGCATCTAAGTTCATCAGGGATATGGATCTGAAATTTCCTTTACTTGTCGTGTCTTTGTCGGGTCTTGGTATTAGATACTAGCTTCATAGAGTGAGTTTGGAAGGGTTCCCTCCATTTCTGTTTCATGGAATAAATTGAGGAGGATTGGTTTTAATTCTTTGAAGGTATGGTAGAACTTGGCTGAGAATCCATTTGGTCCTGGGCCTTTCTTTCTTGGTAGTCTTTTGATGGTGTCTTTAATTTCATTGCTTGAAATTGATGTGTTTAAATTTTCTATGTCCTGATTCAATTTGAGTAGGTCATATGCCTCTAGAAATTTGTTGATGTCCTCAAGATTTTCTATTTTATTAGAATATTAATTTTCAAAATAGTTTCTGGTTATCATCTATATTTCAGTAGTATCTGTTGTGATATTTCCTTTTTAATCACTAATTTTAGTAATTTGAGTTTTTTCTTTCTTTCTCTTCATTAATTTGGCTAAGGATTTATCAATTTCATTTATTTTTTCAAAGAACCAGTGTTTTGTTCTGTCAATTTTTTGAATTATTTCTTTTGTTTCAATTTAAATTATTTTAGCTCTGATTTTAATTATTTTCTGTCTTCTACTGCTTTTAGTGATTTGTTCTTCTTTTTCTAGGGCTTTGAGATGTAAAATTAGGGCATTTATTTGTTGACTTTCCATTCTTTTAATGAGTGAGCTCAAGGCAATGAACTTTCCTCTTAGCACTCCTTTCATAGTGTCCCTGAGAGTTTGATATGTTATATTGCTATTCTTATTTACCTATAAAAGTGTTTTTTTATTTCCTTCCTAATTTCTTTTGCTATCCATTTATCATTCAGTAGCGTATTTAGTCTCCAGATGTTAGAATAGCTTCTATTTTTATTTTATCATTGATTTCTAATTTTATTTCATTATGATCTGATAGATGCAAGGTATTATCTCAATTTTTTTTTTGCATTTGTTGAGAGTTGCTTTATGGCTGAAGATATGGTTTAATAGAGAAGGATCTGTGTGCTGCTGAGAAGAAAGTGTGTTCAGTCATTGATGGATGAAATATTCTGTATATGTCTGTTAAGTCTAAATTGCTAATTGTATTTTTTATTTCTATAGCTTCTTGATTTAATTTTTATCTGAAGGATCTATTCAGTGTTGAGAGACGCTGTGTTAAAGTCATCCAGTATTATTGTGTTATGGTCTTTTTCATTCTTGAAGTTGAGAAGGGTTTGCTTGATGTATGTAGAACCTCCATGTTGGGGTCATAAATATTTACAATTGTCATGTCTTGTTGATATACAATTCCCTTTAACAATATAAAATGTCCTTTCTTATCGCTTCTGATTAACTTTGGCTTGAGGTCCACTTTACCTGATATGATAGAAACCCTTGCTTGTTTACCAAGATCCATGTGAATGATATATCCCATCTTTTTACCTTTAGTCTGTGGATGTCTTTGCCTATGAAGTGAGTCTCATGGAGACAGCATATTGTTGGATCTTGTTTTTAGATCCAATCTACCAGTTTATGCCTTTTTTTAAAAGATTTTTTTCCTAAGATGGACACAATATCTGTATTTATTTTATTTATTTTTATGTGGTGTTGAGAATTGAACCTAGTGCCTCACCTGTGCGAGGCAAGCTCTCTACTGCTGAATTTATAACCTGACTCAGGTTATAGAAAGAGAGAACCATAGTGCTGATAGCAGAAGAAAACAGAGAGAGATTAAAGGGAAACAGAAAAGTGAGAGAAAAAATATATTAAAAAATATAAAGTAAAAATTTTTTAAATTAAAATTAATAAAAAAATAAAACAAGACTGAAATATACCAACAAACTTCTTAGTCGTCAAAAAACTGATTCATGAAAAATAACTTGTTTTAAAAATGATAGACATGAGAAAAGAAAAAAAATATGAATATGTATAAATGTCCATGAACCATTAAGTCCACAATTAAGCAGAGAAAAGAAAAAAGGTAAAGAAAAAAAATCTTAATGAAAAGTTAAAAAGTTGTTTCAGTTGGAGTTCAAAAATTTCTCAGCTTCTCTTCTCAGTGGTTAGGTGGGGCTGTCTGGAGTATGAATGTGTGGTTGCTAGGGTGAGAGAGGTAATCCCATGGGGAACTCCTGGAAGTGAGGTTTAGGTTTAGGTAGGCTCCAGGCTCTTCACCAGTTGGATGCCAGTTGGTCTGAAGATTTAAAATCATACACCTCTAGGCCCCACCAATTGCTGGTCCATGCTAGAAGATTACACCCCAGGGATCTCTCCTGAGTTCTGTTTGTGTGGTTGAGGAGCCAATTCTTAGTTCACTACCTCACCTGTATAATCTAAGTTTCCTGGTCTTAGGTTCAATCTCCAAATCAATCTCTCCTGTACCTACTCTTTCAAATTCCTGGCCAGGTGTGCCTCTCCTGGCCAGTCCTGCAAGCAGCCAGATAGGAGGGGGGGAGAGAGCAATTTGGATTTCAATGACTAGTTATCATTTGTGTAAACCTCTCTTCGTGTTTGATTTTCTCCTAGTTAATTAGGCATACTCTGTGTCTTGAGTGTGAGTTTGATAGGCCTGTATTTTAGGCTGGACTAGGGTTTGTCAGGAATCATCTCCCTCAGCTGCTGGTCCCCATGCCGTGGTTGCAAAATGGTTCCTTCTTCTGTCCTCTGCATGCTACTGGGAGAGATTCGGTTTCTTTCCCATACAAGGCTGTTGTGCAGCATTCCTTTCAGTTTAGTTGGGCTGTGTTTTTGATCTCTAAACGTCTGTACTCAGATATGCCCTAGTCCTCCTAAAAATGTGTGTTCCTTTAATTTCCTTATCCCTCCACTGTGCTCATTGAGGGACTGCTGTAGTAATGCCTCAGTAGCAGTTGTGGCACTGGAGATTTTGTCCTTATTTTATTGTATCCAATCTCCTAAGTCCTCTATCTGCTTTGAGTGTCCAATATTAAATTCCAGTAACGTCCCCCTCTTTTTGTTTTGTTTTTGTTCACCCACCTTTCTGAGAAGCTGCCTGTCTGTTTTCTTGATTTGATGCCACAGAGCAGCCTGGAAAGTGACCTGCTCCATTTTGCCATCTTCAACAAATATTAGTTGATCTCATTCAATGTGTGTTCTCCTACTGCTGATAACATTGGCACATGAAGAAACATGCTCCTTGCTTTTGGAGCTTATAGGCTTGTGAAGGAAAAGAAAAATAGATAATTACAAAAAATTAATTCTGTAATTATGAAAGTGCAAATTACTGTGAAAGATAAGGACAAAGTCTTTTGAAAGCAACACCAGAGATCTAATTTAAACTAAGAGACAGGAAAGAGTTCATGTTAGACAATAAGTTTGATATTCCCTCTGGTAAGTATTCAGACATATCCAGTTGTCTTTTGCTGTTGGTGTATATTTTACTTTTTATTGATATCTTATATTGATTCATTTGATTTTTACTATCCATTTTTTCTTGCAACTCTTTAATTCAGGTTATATTCTGTCTTTCCAGTTGTATTTTTACAGCTTTAATAATGTCTCTTACTTATAATGAGGTTAAGAAGGCACCTGATGCCAAATATGAACTTGATTTTACTTGTTTTAATAGGGAATTATTTTTTTAATACTTTCTATATTTCTTGGTTTTTACAAAAATGTTCTACATAATTAATGAAAAAAAGGAACAATAAGAAATATCTAGAAAAAGAAGGGAATATTCATCTATTTTCTTACAATATATATGCCAGTGTATTTATTATGATTTTCTACATATATTAAACATATATTATCTTCCTTTGAAATAATAGAATCAAGAATTTAATATTTTGGGAAGGGACCTTACTAATATTGCTTAACCTTCCACATTTTACAAGTGAGGAAACTGAGACTCCAAGAGAATCAAAGGGCTTATGCAATACCAAGTGACTTTCCTAATTCCCGATCTAATGCGTTGCAAAAGGCAGCACCAGAGCTTCAATTTTTAACTCCCAGGCTAGCTTTTGTCATTAAATAGTACTGCCTTTCAAATGACTCATGTTAATGGATAGTTGTTGATTACCGCCTAGATTTAATTGTCTTTGTCTAATTTGCATGTGTCATTTATTGGTATTGGGAATAATAAGTTGTGTATGCTTTGTTCTTTCTTAAAATACATTGTATTGACTTCAACATTGTTTAAATATAAACTCTTCCATTTAAAATTTAAGACGTCAGTGTTTCCTTGGCAACATAAACTCTGCCACATTTTCATGAGATCTATATACATCTTTCCTCATTAATTTTGTTTGCACTGTGGGCAGTAATTCTGTCCTTTTTATATGACAAAGCATTAAAAATGGGCTGGAGGGAGAAAAACAGAAGGTACAAGAGAAGACTAGTAAGGGAGAAGAAAAATTACCTGATTCCCTCACAGGTAATTAGGGTTTTACCTTAAATTTTCAGATGATTTTATCATCTAATAACAGAAGTTTGTATTTCTATTGATAGTTGTATTATTCCTGTGTTACATTTCTTTTTAGGGTTTAATATATTTTCTGATGGAAGTAAACTTTAAAATACCCATTGCATACTTCCAGAATACACAGTAGAACTTAATCTTTTACTGTTTTATTTTCAGTAAACTGTAGCATTAATAAAAAATCTTGAGAGATTAACTGACATACCTTTATTAAAATTTGATTAGAATAAGATAAGGGATATTGAAATTGCCAACTTCTTGTAACACCCTTTGGTCATTTTAGTTTTCATGGTAGACATTTCCATTCTCATAGACATTTTGTAGATACAGGGTGAAATTAGATTTGGAAGAAGCTAATCCAAGCATGTGAAATCATGTTTATTTTCTTCTGACATCCCCTAAAGGAAATTTGAAATTTGTGTGTCAAAAAATGGGAGAGGTGATATTTTGCTTTTATATGGGACTGAAAAAGATGTTGGCATTAATCCATTCCAAGCTGCTTAACTAAGTAGTTTATTTTTCTGAAACTCATTTGATGGGTGCAGCAAGTGGGAGAGAGGTAGGAACGCGAGAGAATTAATTTACTTAACATTCTTTAGTTCAGAGTCAGTTTTGTTTTTAACCATAACAACTATTAAGATTTTAACCACTTTAAGTATACAATTCAGTGGCATAAATAAGTTCACAGTGTTGTACAAACAGCAATATGGTCCATTTCCAGAACTTTTTTCATTATCTTTAACAGATGTTCTATACCCATTAACAGTGTCTCCCCTTCTTATACTCTTTCTCTTTTCTCCTTCCCTCTCAGTCTTTATGAATTTCCACCTTCTAGGTAATTTACATAAGTACAATCATGTACACTCTTTGTCATTTTGTATCTGACTTTTGTCTCTTAGCATGTCTTTAGTTCATTCATGTTATGTGTTAGAATTTCATTCCTTATTAAGAATGAATCATATTTTTTCTCATTTATTAATTGATATACATTTGGGTTGTTTCCACCTTTTAGCTACCATGAATAGTGCTGTGAACATTGTTATCGTACAGGTATCTGAGTCTCTGCTTTCAGTATTGAGGGGTATTATATCTAGACATGGAATTTTAAATCAAATGGTAGTTCTGCTTAACTTTGAGGAACCACCACAGTTTTCCATAGAGGCTGTATAATTTTACATTCTCAGGAGCAATGCACAAGGGTTCCAGTTTCTCTACATTCTCCTCAGTATTTTTTCTTCTCCTCCTTCTTCACAAAAGAAAAAAAAAATAGCAGTACTAATGGGTGAGGTCCAGTTCTTAATTAATTACTGTAATATTTTAACC
This sequence comes from Ictidomys tridecemlineatus, assembly GCF_052094955.1. Taxonomy (NCBI): domain Eukaryota; kingdom Metazoa; phylum Chordata; class Mammalia; order Rodentia; family Sciuridae; genus Ictidomys; species Ictidomys tridecemlineatus. Next base: position 91,555,449 of record NC_135480.1, on the reverse strand, counting down.
GTTTTAATTATACAATTCAATGGCATAATTACATTCACAGTGTTGTACAAATAGCAGTATGATCCATTTCCAGAACTTTTTTCATTATCTTCAACAGATGTTCTATACCCATTAATAGTGCCTCCTCTCACAATATTAATGTGGTAAGGTCCCAGTTCTTCACCATGGTGAGGTTTTATAAGGGCCACTGGACAGTTCTCTCAGATTTTGACCTAAATTTAAATTATTTTTAATCCAATATACTGATTTAATAGTTTTTTCCATTTTTCTCTTTAAGGAAACAAATGGTAAAGCATCATATGAAATTTATATTTCATTAGCAAATTCATCTTTTTTTCCAATGAATTTGAGGATTTGGAGTTTGAAGGATAATTTTAGAGTTTTGATTAAAACTTCATTTTAAAGCAGTGTCATAAACTTAAAATGCTTTGGTAAGAATTAGGCTATAGTTAGTAATGCCTGTGTAATACTGCAATATTTTTTTTATTGTTGGTCGTTCAAAACATTACACAGTTTTTAATACATCATCTTTCACAGTTTGATTCAGGTGGGTTATGAACTCCCAACTTTACCCCGTATACAGATTGCTGTATCACATCAGTTACCCTTCCATTGATTGACATATTGCTTTTCTAGTGTCTGATGTATTCTGCTGTCAGTCCTATTCTCTACTATCCCCCCTCCCCTCCCCTCCCCTCCTCTCCCCTTTTCTCTCTCTACCCCTTCTACTGTAAATCATTTCTTCCATTTGTATTATCTTGTCTTACCCCTCCTTTCCTCTTATATATCATTCTCACTCCCTTTCCCTCCCACCTCTCATCCCTGTTTAATGTAAATCTTCTTCTCAAGCTCTTCGTCCCTACCCTGTCCTTGTTTACTCCCCTTATATCAAAGGGGTCATTTGGTATTTGTTTTTTAACGATTGACTAGCTTCACTTAGCATAATCTGCTCTAATGCCATCCATTTCCCTCCAAATTCTATGATTTTGTCGTTTCTTAATGCAGAGTAATACTCCATTGTGTATAAATGCCACATTTTTTTTATCCATTCATCTATTGAAGGGCATCTAGGTTGGTTCCACAATCTTGCTATCATGAATTGTGCTGCTATGAACATCAATGCAGCAGTGTCCCTGTAGCATGCTCTTTTTAAGTCTTTAGGGAATAGACCAAGAAGGGGAATAGCTGGGTCAAATGGTGGTTCCATTCCCAGCTTTCCAAGAAATCTCCATACTGCTTTCCAAATTGGCTGCACCAATTTGCAGTCCCACCAGCAATGAACAAGAGTGCCCTTTTCCCCGCATCCTCTCCAGCACTTATTGTTGTTTGACTTCCTAATGGCTGCCAATCTTACTGGAGTGAGATGGTATCTTAGGGTAGTTTTGATTTGCATTTCTCTGACTGCTAGCGATGGTGAGCATTTCTTCATGTACTTATTGATTGATTGTATGTCCTCCTCTGAGAAGTGTCTATTCAGGTCCTTGGCCCATTTATTGATTGGGTTATTTGTTATCTTATTGTCTAATTTTTTGAGTTCTTTGTATATTCTGGTTATTAGGGCTCTATCTGAAGTGTGTGGATTAAAGATTTGTTCCCAGGATGTAGGCTCCCTATTTATCTCTCTTATTGTTTCTTTTGCTGAGAAAAAACTTTTTAGTTTGAGTAAGTCCCATTTGTTGATTCTAGTTGTTAACTCTTGTGCTATGGGTGTCCTATTGAGGAATTTGGAGCCCGATCCCACAGTATGTAGATTGTAGCCAACTTTTTCTTCTATCAGATGCTGTGTCTCTGATTTAATATCAAGCTCCTTGATCCATTTTGAGTTAACTTTGTGCATGGCGAGAGATAGGGATTCAGATTCATTTTGATGCAAATGGATTTCCATTTTTCCCAACACCATTTGTTGAAGATGCTATCCTTCCTCCATTGCATGCTTTTAGCCCCTTTATCAAATATAAGGTAGTTTTAGTTTTGTGGATTGGTTACTGTGTCCTCTATTCTGTACCAGTGGTCCACCTGCCTGTTTTGGTACCAATACCATGCTGTTTTTGTTACTATTGCTCTGTAGTATAGTTTGAAGTCTGGTATCGCTATACCGCCTGATTCACACTTCCTGCTTAGCATTGTTTTTGCTATTCTGGGTCTTTTATTATTCCATATGAATTTCATGATTCTTTTATCTATTTCTACAAGAAATGCTGTTGGGATTTTGATTGGTATTGCATTGAACTTATAGAGAACTTTTGGTAATATCGCCATTTTGATGATGTTAGTTCTGCCTATCCATGAGCGGGGTATATTTCTCCATCTTCTAAGGTCTTCTTCTATGTCTTTTTTTAGGGTTCTATAATTTTCATTATATAAATCTTTCACCTCTCTTGTTAGGTTGATTCCCAAGTATTTTATTTTTGGGGGGGATATTGTGAATGGAGTAGTTGTCCTCATTTCTGTTTCAGAGGATTTGTCGCTGATATACAGGAATGCCTTTGATTTATGCGTGTTGATCTTATATCCTGCCACTTTGCTGAATTCATTTATTATCTCTAATAGCTTCTTTGTAGACCCTTTTGGGTCTGCTAGGTATAGGATCATATCATCTGCAAATAGTGATAATTTAAGTTCTTCTTTTCCTGTTTTATGCGTTTAATTTCTTTCGTCTGTCTAATTGCTCTGGCCAGTGTTTCAAGGACTATGTTGAACAGAAGTGGTGAGAGAGGGCATGCCTGTCTTGTACCAGATCTTAGAGGGAATGCCTTCAATTTTTCTCCATTCAGAATGATGCTAGCCTGTGGCTTATCATAGATTGCTTTTACAGTGTTGAGGTATGTTCCAGTTATCCCTAATTTTTCTAGAGTTTTGAACATAAAGGGATGCTGTACTTTGTCGAATGCTTTTTCTGCATCTATCGAGATGATCATATGGTTCTTATTTTTAAGTCTATTGATGTGGTGAATAACATTTATTGATTTCCGTATATTGAACCATCCTTGCATCCCAGGGATGAATCCTACTTGATCATGGTGTATAATTTTTTTGATATGTATTTGAATCCGATTCGCCAGAATTTTATTGAGGATTTTTGCATCTAGGTTCATTAGAGATATTGGTCTGTAGTTTTCTTTCTTTGAAGTGTCTTTGTCTGGTTTCGGAATCAGGGTGATGTTGGCCTCGTAGAATGAATTTGGAAGTTCTCCCCCTTTTTCTATTTCCTGAAATAGCTTGAAAAGTATTGGTGTTAGTTCCTCTTTAAAGGTTTTGTAAAACTCTGCTGTATGCCCATCCGGTCCTGGGCTTTTCTTAGTTGGTAATCTTTTGATGGTTTCTTCTATTTCCTCTATTGTTATTGGTCTGTTTAGGTTGTCTATATCCTCCTGACTCAATCTGGGCAGATCATAAGACTTAAGGAATTTATCTATGCCTTCACTATCTTTTATTATATTGGAGTATAAGGATTCAAAATAATTTCTGATTATCTTCTGTATTTCTGAAGTGTCTGTTGTGATATTGCCTTTTTCATCCCGTATGCTAGTAATTTGAGTTCTCTCTCTTCTTCTCTTCATTAGCATGGCTAAGGGTCTGTCGATTTTATTTATTTTTTCAAAGAACCAACTTTTAGTTTTGTCAATTTTTTCAGTTGTTTCTTTTGTTTCGATTTCATTAATTTCAGCTCTGATTTTAATTATTTCTTGCCTTCTACTTCTTTTGCTGTTGTTTTGCTCTTCTTTTTCTAGGATTTTGAGATGAAGTATGAGATCATTTATTTGTTGGTTTTTCTTTTTTTGAGAAATGAACTCCAAGCAATGAATTTTCCTCTTAGAACTGCTTTCAATGTGTCCCATAGATTCCGATATGTTGTTTTCATTTAACTCTAGGAAGCTTTTAATTTCCTCCTTGATGTCTTCTAAAACCCATTGATCATTCAGCATCCTATTGTTCATTCTCCAAGTGATGCTTGATTTTTCCTTCCTTCTTTTATCATTGATTTTTAGTTTTATTCCATTATGATCAGATAAGATGCATGGTATTATCTCTACCCCTTTATATTGTCTAAGAGTTGCCCTGTGACATAATATATGGTCTGTTTTTGAGAAGGTTCCATGTGCTGCTGAGAAAAAGGTGTAACTACTTGATGTTGGGTGGTATAGTCTATATATGTCAATTAAGTCTAGGTTGTTAATTGTGTTATTGAGTTCTATAGTTTCCTTATTCAACTTTTGTTTGGAAGATCTGTCCAGTGGTGAGAGAGGTGTGTTGAAGTCTCCCATGATTATTGTATGGTGATCTATTAGACTCTTGAACTTGAGAAGAGTTTGCTTGATGAACACAGCTGCACCATTATTTGGGGCATATATATTTATGATTGTTATGTCTTGTTGGTGTATGGTTCCCTTGAGCAATATGAAGTGTCCTTCTTTATCCCTTTTGATTAACTTTGGCTTGAAATCTATTTTATTAGATATGAGTATGGACACTCCTGCTTGTTTCCGCAGTCCATATGAGTGGTATGATTTTTCCCAACCTTTCATCTTCAGTCTATGAATATCTTTTCCTATCAGATGCGTCTCCTGTAGGCAGTATATTGTTGGGTCTTGTTTTGTGATCCATTCTACTAGCCTGTGTCTCTTAATTGGTGAGTTTAAGCCATTAACATTTAGGGTTATTATTGAGATATGATTTGTTCTTCTAGCCATATTTGTTTATTGATGTTACTAATCCTGATTTGTTATCCTCTTTGACTACTTTCCCCCCTTTACTGTCCTACCTCCCATTGTTGGTTTTCAATGTTTATTTCCTTTTCCTCTTCCTGTAATGTTTTGCCAAGGATTTTTTGAAGAGATGGTTTTCTAGCTGCGAATTCTTTTAACTTTTGTTTATCATGGAAGGTTTTAATGTCATCTTCTATCCTGAAGCTTAATTTCACCGGATACACGATTCTTGATTGGAACCCATTTTCTTTCAGTGTTTGAAATATGTTATTCCAGGATCTTCTAGCTTTCAGAGTCTGTGTTGAGAGATCAGCTGTTATCCTGTTTGGTTTGCCCCTAAATGTAATCTGCTTTCTTTTTCTTGCAGCTTTTAAAATTCTCTCCTTATTCTGTATTTTGGACATCTTGGACATCTTCATTATAATTTGTCTAGGTGTGGATCTCTTATGATTTTGCACATTCGGCGTCCTGTAGGCTTCTAGGATTTGTGATTCTGTCTCATTTTTCAAGTCTGGGAAGTTTTCTCGTATAATTTCACTGAATAGTCTGTTTATTCCTTTGGTTTGGAGCTCTGTGCCTTCCTGTATCCCAATGACTCTTAAATTTGGTCTTTTGATATTGTCCCATAATTCTTGGATGTTCTGCTCATGGTTTCTTAGCAGACTTGCTGAGCTGTCTATGTTCTTTTCCAGTTGAAATACTTTGTCTTCATTGTCTGATGTTCTCTCTTCTAAGTGATCTACTCTGCTGGTAGTATTCTCAATTGAGTTTTTAAGTTGGTTTATTGTTTCCTGCATTTCTAGGATTTCTATTTGTTTGTTTTTTATTACCTCTATCTCCCTGTGAAATTGATCTTTTACTTCCTGGATTTGTTTGTCAATGTGATCTTTCATTGTCTGATTTTGCTGTCTCATGTCTTCCTTGAGACTCCAGATCATCTGAAGCATATATATCCTGAACTCTTTATCTGACATTCCATCTGTTTCAGCTATTACCTCTTCTAAAGTTGAGTTGACCTGCATTGCTTGTGGTCCTTTCTTTCCTTGTCTTTTCATGCTGCTCACGTTTCTTTCTGCTTGGTGAAACTGTTGTGTTTATGAGTTTTTCCCCCTAATTATTTATATTGCTCTTGTATAGTTGAAAAATCTCCCTTACAGGGCGGGTAGTGGCTGTGCTCCTTCTCTAGTTGGGGTGATGTCAATACTGCGCTGGCGGGCCGCTAGGCCTGCTCTGCCGGTTGTTCGCAGGTCTGTCCACCCTGTGGGTGCGGGTGGCGGCTCTGCTCTGCCCCCCCTCCAGTTGTGGCGATATGACTATCACCCCCTCGGGTCGTTGGGCCTGATCCGGATGCGGGCGGCTGCTCTGCTCTGCCCCTACTCCAATTGGAGTGGCGTATCTACCATGCTGGCAGGCCTCTAGGCCTGTTCCGTTGGTGGGTCTCAGGTCTGCCTGACTCTGGCAGTAAGGGGAGTTGGGTGTCGAGAGTCCTTTGGTCCTTGCGGTCACGCCCACAGAGAGATTTTGAAGTTTCCCGGTTGTTTGCCAGGTGGGCAGGGCTATTAGCAGAGCCCGGAGGGCATGGCCATGTGCTGGGCCATGCGGGGACCCTTCTAGCTGAGTCGGGCCACCGGGAGCCACGTGAAGAGCGGGGTAGCTGTGTCTGCGTGGTTAAGATCCGGGAGGGTGGTTTGGCTGTTCGCCGAGCGAGAGCAGGGCCTCCCGGGAGAGCCGATATAGCGGAGGCGTCTGCTGGTTTAGGCTGCCACTCCGCTCCGGGCCGCCGCCGCTTTCAGAAGCTGCTGGTGGTTGCGGGATTGGACCTCTGCGCCCGCCGGGGGAGGGGCCACCTGTAGAGCTCGGTAGCTGCGACCGCGTGGTTAGGAACCGGGCAGGTGAGGCGGCTGTTCCCAGAGCGAGCACTAGGCCTCCCAGGGGAGTCCGGATGGCAGAGGCCGACTGCCGGTTTGGGCGGGGTGGGCCAAGTCTCTCCGGGTGTCCGCCGCTTGGAAAAACGGCTGCTGGTTGCAGGAGTTGATTTCTGCACCCGCCGCGGGGCCACCTGTCTAACCGGGTAGCTGTGGCCCCGTGGTTAGGAACCGGGCGGGTGAGGCAGCTCATCCCAGAGCGAGAGCTAAGCCTCCCGGGAGAGCCGCTTGCCAGAGCGGCTGATGGCTGCGGGACTAGATCTCTGTGCCCGCGTGGCCGTCCAAGATCCACTTCTCTGGGACAAACTGTCACTTCCATAAACCTACCAGTTCACAGCAGCTCTCTTCTTAAGGGAATTATGCTAGAAGTTCCTCCGTAGGTAGGCTGCCGCTGTTCCGATGGGTCTTTCTTATCCCGTTAAAGTGGAGACGTTAGAATCACTGCTTCCTCGCCGGCCGCCATGTTGGATCCCCCAATACTGCAATATTAATTACATAAGTTTGTTTCACACCATTGTTTCTACATAATGATACTAAAAAAAGTCTTCAGTTTTCATTTAAGGATCATATTAGTATTTGCTTTTTTTCCTAACATGCAACTAAATTTGTTAAATTTTAGGGATTTTTAAAATTTAGATTTCAGAATGGGAAAACAAGTTACTTTTTAAGGTTAGAAGATATTTAATATTTTTGTATGCTTAATATTTATGTTATTTCACCAACTTCTTCTATTTCTAGGCCTGAATTTAGGAACTGATGAAACAGATTATCAGTAATATTTTATCTTAAGTCTCCAGTTCATGTAGATGGTTATTGGTAGTGAACACAGAATAACTCTGTACAACAATGTCATCTGAATTCCTCGGGGAAAAGGTGTCTTAACGTTGGTACTTTTGACATTTTGGGCTGGCTAACTATTATGGAAGAACTATCTATGTAGGCTGTTAGCAGCATCTACCCAGTCAATACCAGTAGCAATCTCTCCTGCCCCAAACTTGTGACAACGGATAATGTCTCCAAAAATTGCCAGATATCCCCAGGTTGGGGAGTGGCTTGGTCACAAAATTGCCCTTATTTGAGAACACTCTACTGGGAGTATCTGGGAAAACATATTAGCAACTACCATTTTTTGAGGACTTGTTCTATGCCAGATTCTTTACATACATTAATGCTTATAAATATCTGTCAGTATTGGTATTAATCCATTTAATAAACAAGAACTTAGCTGAGAGATATTCATTAGCTTGTTCATGATTGTATATCCCCTTTTTTATGTCTCTTCTGTCAATGCACAGTGCTATCTAACCTAGCTCAGAAAGCAAAGAGTTATCCCAAAGGGTATTAGTATACTCTTACATGTTGTTGCCACCTAGATGGCATTTGTAATTAAGTCTTCAAAAAGTCATTTCACTGTTATATTTTGCCAGCTACTTCAGATAATTGAGAACATGGTAAGAAGTGTGAATTCAGTGAGCATAGAGCCATTGCCATACTTCATTTGCTGTGAAATTAATCCCTGGGTCAAAAGTAGTGGTGTGTGGAATCCATGATAGTGTAAGTCCCCACACAGTTTTGGTAGCAGCATTGTATGCAAAGAAGGAAAATCCATATCCAGAAAAGATATCTATTTCAGTGAGAGCAAAGCACCTGCCTTTGCGTCATGGAAGCACTCATGTATTCACCTTGCCACCAGGTAACTGCCTTATCACTCTAGGGAATGCCGTATTAGATTATCAGTATTGTTTTCTTGTTGGCACATTAGGCATTCAGCAGTGGCCATAGCCAGTTTGACTTTGGTGAGTGAAAATTCATGTTACTGAATTCATACATATTTCCTATCTCTGCATGGCCACTTTGTTTATAAACTTGTTGGGCCAATGGTGGGAGTGGCTAGTGACTTAAGTATTTTTATATAGAACACAAATGTCTGTGTTTTGAGTTCCTAACCATCCAGCTAAACATGTTAGAGTGTCCCAAAGCCCACCAACACTTCTGACACCAACTATAAGTTTATCAAACCCCATGATCACCCTCGGGTTAAATATTTTGCTAGAAGAACTTACAGAATTCACTTAAAGCTGTTGTTCTCATGGTAATGGCTGATTACACAGGAACGATTCAGATTAAAATCAGACAAAGGAAAAAACATGTAGAACAGAGTCTCAGAGAGCTCTGAGTATTATGTTGCCAGTTGTCCTTTCCCAGTTGGGACTTGTATGCAGGGCTTCTTCTAGAAATGATTTGTGATGATATACACAAAATATTGCCACAATCATGAAAGCTCACTCAAGCCTTAGTTTGCAGAATTTTTATTAGACTTTTGTCACATAGACATGAATAATTGACCAGGCTGCTGACCTTAATTTCTGCTGTGGAGGTGGAGCTGATATTCAGCCTAAAGCCATATAATAAAGCCACTTAATAAAATACATTGTTAGCACTTACTATCTAGTTTGGCCCAAGGATTCTAGGTGAACACAGATCCTTATCAGGCAAGACATTCTGAAGGTTTAGAGAATTTTTCTAAGAAGCAGAGGGCAAAGGCCCTATCTCTCTCTTTAGATGAAATGAATTCTTTTTTTTCTTTTTTGGTACTGGAGATTGAACCTAGGGGCGCTTAATCACTGAGCCACATCCCAAGCACTTTTTATATTTTATTTAGAGACAGGGTCTTTTGAAGATGCTTAGGACCTCACTGCATTGCTGAGGCTGGCTTTGAATTTGTGCTTCTCCTGCCTCGATCCCCCCCAACCATTGGGATTACAGGTGTGTGCCACCATGCCTGGCTCGTTTTTTGTTTTTTTTTTTTGGTTTTTTTTTGTGTGTGTGATGCTGGGGATTGAACCCAGGGCTTGTGCATGCAAGACAAGCACTCTACCAACTGAGCTATATCCCCAGCACCAGTCTTGCTCTTTTTAAATAGCTTTATTAAGATAGAATTAATATATCATTCAATTCACCCATTTTTAAGTGTACAATTCAGTGGTTTATTAATAGTGTACAAGTATCAACACTACCAATTTTAGAACATTTTATCACCTCAAAAGGAAATATTATACCTCTTAGTTATCACTTCCTAATTCTCTCAACTTTTCCCTTTTTGTCCCTAACCAACCACTAATATATTTTCTGTCACTGTAGTTTTCCTTTTAATTTTATATGAATGGAATTATATAATCATTTCTTTATGTATGTATGTGTGACTGGCTTTATTTCACTGAGATAATGTTTTTACAGGTCATCCATGTTGTTGTAGGCATCAGTACTTCATTACTTTTTAAGGCTGTGTAATATGCCATTATGTGGATATACCACAGTTTGTTTATCCATTTATTAGTTGATAAACATTTGGGTTGTTTTCATCTTTTCAGTGTATGAAGAATACTCTGTAGAGATTTATGTATTGAGTTTTTACATGGGTATATGTTTTTATTTCTCTTTGCTAGAAGTGAAAATTCTGGGTCTTATGGTAACTCAAACCTTTGTTTGAATTAAAATGTGTGTGTTTGAGGAATTACCATTGTGTTTTCCCTAACAGCTATATCATTTTACATTACTACCAGCAGTGTCTAAGGATTTCAATTTCACCACATCCTTGACAACAGTTGTATGTTTGATTCCAGCCATCCTAAAGTGTGAAGAGGTTAACTTATTGTGGTTTTGATTTGCATTTTCCTAATTATTAATGATTTTGAGTATCCTTTTTCAAGGGTACAAAGATAGGAAATTCAATCTCTCTATGGTTGTTTTAGCTGAAGAACCAAAGCTCTTATTAATTATGTCTTTCTCTGTGTGTGATTTTATAGCTTACACCTAAGGTAATTTGACCATCCATATAATGTAGAGCTTTTAAAAGTTTTAAACAACTTCTTAAATAAAATTTGTGTTTTATGTTTTAAAAGCATTACTCTTTCCATAGTTTATATTGGGGAAGATATGGCAAAGGTGCCTGGAGATAAGGCAGAGTTTCATGTTTATATAGTGTGTGTGCTTATTTTTTAAATGAAGGTAGTTACTTGGCCTCTCTTGTTTCAGTTTCCTTGTCTCTTAAGTGAAAATTACAGTGTCCCCTCATTGGAGTATAAAATATAATACAATTGCATGGAATTGCACATAGTTAGTATTCAGTAAACTTTAGCTGTGATGATGTTGTTCGTGATAATGATAATGATTAATTGACCCTTGAAGATCAAGTTCAGACTTTACTTATTTTTGTTGTTGGGTCAAACACAGTAAGTGCAATATCCTAAGCTCACAAACTTAGATTTTAATTAAGTTTTCTTTTTTCTAAATATATGAATTTTATCATAGGACGCATAGATAAGATTTTTATATACTATTATACAATAAAATATTAACTGCTGCCTTCTTTGCCCTACTACTTTTATTGATTTTTCAGTTTATGGGAAAAACTGATGGAGATTATTATACTCTGGATGACATGTTTGTCTCCAAAGCAGCCGAGAGACAACATCTTGGCGAAGAGGAAGAGAACCAGAGGAAAAGGGCTATTGCTGAGCATCAGAGTCTTGCTGCACAAATGGAAAAATGTCTTTATTGTTTTGACAGCTCTCAATTTCCTAAGCACCTTATTGTTGCAATAGGTATTAAGGTAAGAAATATGACATTTATTGATCTAATGAGAAGATTTTATAGTATATGTAGATTTGCCTCTTTCTTCATATATCTCTAAGATTCCTAAAGAATGTCTTTGTTTTTTCTGTGTTTCAATATTTTTCCATCCATGATTCCTCCATAGAAAGTATAAATATTAAAATGACATGAAGCTCACATCTTGAGTGATTCTATTTTATTGAGAGGAGCTACTGGGAAGTAATTAAGCTGCAGACTTTGGAATCACATTTCTTGACCTGAGATTCTGCCTCTATCATTTATCAGCCTTGTGACATTGTACCAGGTGATTCTTAGCATTAAAGTCACCTCAGAGGGGTTCAATCTGAAGTAGCTTCACTTTCTTTTTATACTTTCTCATAAAACTTGTTTCTTCATAGAATAATAGCTCACAATTTGAAGATTTTTACTACATTTTTTAACTTGGTTATTAGACCTCCACTCTAGTCATCAAACTTCATGAACAGATGTAGCTTTTCCTCGACATCATATATCAGTCATCTGGTTCTGTTCCTTGTACATAATAGGGTTTTATTTCAATTAACATTTATTCTTATATTAGGTAAATATTCTTTTTTATCTGTAATATGCCAAAATCTAAATACTTATGAGAAAAGTGGAGAATCAGGTATACTTTTGAGATTATGTTATAAGGAAATAGAACAGAGAATAAACAAAGTAATAATTGTCCTAATAAGAGACAGTTAATTTTTATAGAGCAAATATAGTAAGGAAATGGGATAAAATGATGGGGGAGTATATAATTTTTTTAAAAGTAAACTTCTGAGGTATTGTAAGTTGTATAAGATGAGAAAGAGCAAGAGATATGAAGTTACGAAGGAATATGTTTCAGGAAGGGGCATCAGTGAGTGAAGAGTCATGAGGAAATGAGTTTGGCATTCATAGAACAGAAAGAAGGCTGGAGTGAAGTAAGAAAAAGTGATAGTTTAAGAAGCTGAAAGAATGAATGCTAATTTCAGGAACTGGTAGTTTGGGGAATAGACACAAACATGTATTTATTTGTTTATATACTCTTGTCTATGTATGTGGGCGTGAACCCCACCCCCAGTCTTTAATATTTTTAGATCATTAGGATAGTCAGTTTGGGTTTTAATTTCTTTTATGTAATAAATATTTATTCCCCTTTAGTGTCATTTATACCTTTAAAAATATAGGAATCATTAAGTAACATTTAGCATGTTTCTATAATGCCTTAAAAGTTTGGGGATTATTTTACATGACTTCATTTTCTCTAGTATACTGAAAATAGTCTGTGTCCAGGGAGACAGGTATTATGAGTGTAAACCAGTTGAAAGCCTCCTGTTTTATATATTGTATCTTTGTCTCTTTTGTATTGCTATAAGAGGATTCCTGAGGCTGGGTAAGTTATAAAGGAAAGAGGTTTATTTATCTCACAGTTCTGGAAGCAAGTGGTAGAGTTTGGATCTGGAACATCCCTCAAAGGCTTATGTAAAGGGTCCTCAGGGCAGCAATGTTAAGAGGTAGAGCTTTTGGGAAGTGACTGGACTGGATTCTGAAGATTTTGATTTTTTAATTGACTAATCCATTGATGGGTTCATAGCTGATGGTATTATTGGGAGGTTGTGGAAACCTTAGAAGGGGGCTCAGTTGGGGAGAGTAGATCACTGGTTAAATCTTGTCCCTGGTTCCTCACCCCCACCTACCCTTCTCTCTGCTTCCTTTTCTGGCAACTTTTCTGTCATGCCCTTTCACCACGACATTTGCCTCACCTTAGGCCCAAAGCAGTGAGCTAGTTGATCATGGACTGAAATCTCTGAAATTGTGCCCCCAAATAAATATTTCCTCCTTGAAGTTGTTTTTATAAGTTATTTTGTCACTGTAATAAAAAACTGACTGGGACATGAGGGAAGTTTAAGATCGTGGTGTCAGCACTTGCTTGGCTTCTGTTGATGGCTTTATGTTGCTCTGCGCTTGTTGGAAAAGTGTAAAGAGAGCCTGGAGGGTAGAAGAGATCACTTGGCAAGAGAATGATAAGCCAAATTCACTTTATAACATCATAATTTCGTGGGAAATTTATAAGGGTGGAGACCCCATGACTCAATCATCTCTTAAAATTTTTCTTATTCTGTATTAGGATAGAGTGGGCTACCTCAGTAGCTTCTGAAGCTAATACATTCCCATCACAACAAATAGTTTAGTAAAGCTGGTTTCCTTATCTACTGACACATCATATAAAGCTAGTGACTGAGTTTGCACCTTGTTTACCTCCTAAGCATCCTAACATCTCTCAACACATTATATTTCAACCTGAGTTTCTGTGGGGACTTCCCATATCCAAACCATCACAGACTGCGTTTAAGGCTGGCATTTGTTATTTCACTGCCTAGTGGAAATGGTCAGCCAGTAGATAGATGTTTCTGTTTCTTCAATTCTTTCTACTATACCATCTCATGCATCCCCTTTCCCTTTCTTCTCAGTTTTCTTCTTTTACTAAGAGATAATCCATATTTTCCAAAATACTTCTCTGCTTTCAGTTTACTAAGAGTTGGCCAGTTTGTTTGTTTGTTTGTTTGTTTTTCTTTCAGGCTTTTCATTCTGAAGTCTTTGAAATTATTTGAATCTCTTCTTTCTTCACCTGTGCTTTATTCTGCTATTTTTCCCTAAAAACTATAACCTACCTTCAGTGTTACATCTATGAATATTTCAATATACAAATGTTTTAAATATTGATTACAAAGAATTTCATCAATTTCCTATAGTATCTGACTACCTGTCTTACCCATTTTAACTATAGATCATTTTCTTCACCTGGACAAACCAGAGGTCTTTCTCTTTAGTAAGTCACATATGATTGTGAGTTTCCCTTAGTAAGTCACATATGATTGTGAGTTTTTAAGGAATTACTTGGAGCCTAAGGTGAAATAGAAACAGTATTTCAGAGCAATTCAATAGTTTTCACTGAGCTTGAATTTGTAATATTTAAAGTAATAAATCCAAATATGTTAGTGAGATTATATTAGTATTACTTAGAATCAGACAGTTAATAACTTGCTGATTATCCCTGTCTGCCGCAGTCTGGCTGGGCACAATTCAGGAGCCACTTGTCAAAAGAAACTAACTTTATTTTTAGAACCACACACGCCAAACAAAACAGCTCCTCAGGAAAAAACCCTCAGAGCCTAACTGCCACCACTGGCTTCCCACAAGCCTCTCACCCAAAAATACAAGCCTCTCTCACTCTCACAATCCTCCTGCTCTTGAGGCCAATTGACTGGGTCATGTGGGCGGAGCCAAAGAAGTCCCCCAATGAGCAGCTCCATGGTCTGAAAGGGCAGGGAAACAGCCCAATGAGCATCTCCAGTGAGCATCACCACAGAGGAGCCAATCAGCTAGATGTTGCTGGGGCCACTGTGAGCCAATCATCAGCCAGCAGCTCCGTGGTCTGAAAGGGCAGGGAAACAGCCCAATGAGCATCACCGCAGAGGAGCCAATCAGCTAGATGTTGCTGGGGCCGCTGTGAGCCAATCATCAGCCGGCAGCTGGAAGTTTGCTGGCAGCTGGAAGTTTGCTGGGGCCCCTTTGGCTGTGGCTCTCAACACCTATCCTTTATTTTATTTTTTTAAAATTTTTATTATTGGTTGTTCAAAACATTACATAGTTCTTGACATATCATATTTCACACTTTGATTCAAGTGGGTTATGAACTCCCATTTTTACCCCTTATACAGATTGCAGAATCACATCGGTTACATATCCCCTGATTTACATATTGCCATACTAGTGTCTGTTGTATTCTGCTGCCTTTCCTATCCTCTACTATCCCCCCTCCCCTCCCCTCCCCTCCTGTCTTCTCTCTCTACCCCATCTATTGTAATTCATTTCTCCCCCTTGTTTTTTTTTCCCCGTTCCCCTCACTTCCTCTTGTATGTAATTTTGTATAACCCTGAGGGTCTCCTTCCATTTCCATGCAATTCCCCTTCTCTCTCCCTTTCCCTCCCACCTCTCGTCCCTGTTTAATGTTAATCTTCTTCTCATGCTCTTCCTCCCTACTCTGTTCTTAGTTACTCTCCTTATATCAAAGAAGACATTTGGCATTTGTTTTTTAGGGATTGGCTAGCTTCACTTAGCGTAATCTCTAATGCCATCCATTTCCCTGCAAATTCTATGATTTTGTCATTTTTTAATGCAGAGTAATACTCCATTGTGTATAAATGCCACTTTTTTTTTAATCCATTTGTCTATTGAAGGGCATCTAGGTTGGTTCCACAGTCTTGCTATTGTGAATTGTGCTGCTATGAACATCGATGTAGCAGTGTCTCTGTAGCATGCTCTTTTTAGGTCTTTAGGGAATAGACCAAGAAGGGGAATAGCTGGGTCAAATGGTGGTTCCATTCCCAGCTTTCCAAGAAATCTCTGTACTGCTTTCCAAATTGGCTGCACCAATTTGCAGTCCCACCAAATAAAAGTTTTTTGTTTTCCTTTTTGCCTTAACACTGTCCTTTACATTTTAAAATGTATATTATTTATTAGAACAGTTTTATATTTACAAAAATTTGAGAAGTTTGTGTGTATAGTTTCATATACCCCATGGCTGGTTTCCTCTATTTTTAACATTTTATACTAGTAAAATACATTTTTAATAGTCAATTAATAATTACTTATATTGTTACTGAATAGTTTTTTCACATTTCTACCTTATATCCTCTTTCTCTTCCATGATCCACCCTAGGTTTTATATTACATTTAGGAGTCATGTCTCCTTAGGCTTCTCTTGGCATGGACAGTTCCCTAGACTATCTTTTTTTTTTTAACTGTTTTAAAATTTATTTGGAAATATAATATACTAAGAATAGCCAAAACAATTTGAAGGCCTCACAATACCAGATTTTAAATTATACTACAGAGCTATGTAAGAAAAACAGCATGGTACTGGCACTGAAACAAACATGAAGATCAATGTAATATAATACACAGAGAAAACTCACATTGATAAAATTATCTGTTATTCAACAAAAGTGCCAAAAACATACATTCTTTTTTGAAGAAAAGCCAGCCTTTGAAACAAATAATGTTGGGAAAATTGGATATTCATAAGTAGAACTATAACCCCTATTTCTCACCCTGCAGAAAAATCAACTCAGAATATATCAAAAATCTAGAAATTAGACCAGAAATTTTGCTAGTTTAAATAGAAAATATATGCCCAACATTTCAACATATTGACATGTGGGGAGCCATGACATGGATCAGAGAAAGTCTGTCTTACTGTCTCACCAACAGGAGGCTACACTTGCACTGAAAACTTCCTGTGCAAATGTGCAGATCCAGATTGCCCAGTTGCTATG
Organism: Ictidomys tridecemlineatus; assembly: GCF_052094955.1. Lineage (NCBI taxonomy): Eukaryota > Metazoa > Chordata > Mammalia > Rodentia > Sciuridae > Ictidomys > Ictidomys tridecemlineatus. The sequence continues at coordinate 91,538,859 of NC_135480.1, read as the reverse complement.
GTGACACCTTCCTTAAAGAGATTCTGTTCAAGGCACACGACTGTCAGTTTTGACCCTGAGTTCAGACACCAGTGACCAGAGTTAGAGAATTATAAGTGCAAATTGATAATTATAATTGGTTACAAGTAATTTGATCTTTATAATACCTGTTTTGGAGAAACTTTCTTTTTTCTTTTTTTTTATTTTTTATTGTTGGTTGTTCAAAACATTACATAGTTCTTGATATATCATATTTCACACTTTGATTCAAGCAGGTTATGAACTCCCATTTTTACCCCTTATACAGATTGCAGAATCACATCAGTTACACATCCATTGATTACATATTGCCATACTCGTGTCTGTTGTATTCTGCTGCCTTTCCTATCCTCTACTATCCCCCCTCCCCTCCCCTCCCCTTCCCTCTTCTCTCTCTACCCCCTCTACTGTAATTCATTTCTCCCCCTTGTATTATTTTTCCCTTTCCCCTCACTTCTTCTTGTATGTAATTTTGTATAACCCTGAGGGTCTCCTTCCATTTCCATGCAATTCCCCTTCTCTCTCTCTTTCCCTCCCACCTCTCATCCTTGTTTAATGTTAATCTTCTTCTCATGCTCTTCGTCCCTACTCTGTTCTTAGTTACTCTCCTTATATCAAAGAAGACATTTGGCATTTGTTTTTTAGGGATTGGCTAGCTTCACTTAGCATAATCTGCTCTAATGCCATCCATTTCCCTGCAAATTCTATGATTTTGTCATTTTTTAATGCAGAGTAATACTCCATTGTGTATAAATGCCACATTTTTTTTTTTTATCCATTTGCCTAGACTATCTTGTTTTTGATAATCTTGATAGTTTTGAGGAGTACTGCTTAGGCATTCTTTCCTCTATTGGAATTTGTCTAATTAGACTGGGATTTTAACTATTTGAAAGGAATTCCACAAAGCTAAAATGCCTTTCTTATATCAGTGGTACATGCTGTCACATGACATGTCACTGTTGGCATCAACATTGATCACCTGGTTGAGTTAGTATTTTTCATGTTTCTATATCTGTTGCCCCTTATCCCTCCCACCCATATAGACCCCTTGGAAGGAAGTCAGCCCACACAGCCCACACTCAAGCAGTAGTGATATGTCCTCTTTCTACATTAATTAACTTGGAATTTTTCTGCACAGTAGTTTTATCTCCTTTTTCCTCATTTATTATGTATTAACTCATTTATACTTATTTAGTGTTTTGTCTTGTAGTCTAATACTGCTCTGTTTTATTGTTCAACATGGCTATTGAGAATTCTTTTAGTATTACTTTGACATACTCCCATCGATGGGGTTGTTTGTTTTTTAAAAAATGTCTTCTTACTTTTTGGCACTATAAAGTGCTTCAGGTTCATCTTGCATTTCTCCTAGCTGAGTCCTAGAGTTGGCCGCTTCTTCAGTGAGTCCATATTCTTTGTATTGGAGAATGGATCAAGATCAGTACACTTAGGTGTGCTCATTGCTACTGCCATGGTGTTCTTTTAGTCCTTCTGGCAGGAGGAGTAAAAAGGTACATATGTGTATAAGCTACTAGATACATTTATCTATTATTGTTGCTCTTTGTAACTATCTGTATGTATATCAAGCTAAACATGAATTCATATTGATATCTTCAACTCTTAATCCATTACCACAGGAATTATTCTAGTTTCCTCTCTATGCTGATCTGTAAATTCTCACCCCAACAGTGACTATCCAGCTACTCATCATCCATTTACTTATCATTCCATTCCAGTTCAATTCTATCAGAATTGCTAGGTTGTACTCCTGTGGGAAGCAACTTTTTATACTAGAGTGCAGTGGTTGTATCTAGTTCTTTAGTCTGCAGACTCCACTTATTTCTAGATTGACTTAGCTCCACACCTTTTGCTTTGTATTCTTTTCTTTGAGGTTATTTTGCATATTATAAAGCAATTAGATTCTCTTGTTATAGCCTACATTCCTTACTGGAATTACTTAAATTTTCTTTTTAATCTCATATATGACGATTCATTCTTTGTGCTTTAAAATTCAATGGGTTTTAACAAATACATAATGTCACATATCCATTAATATAAAAATGATATTTTTACTGACCTGAAAATTACTGGTGCTGCACTTGTTCAGACATCGCTATTTCCCCCTGAACTCTTGACATCTAATCTTTTTGATTTCTCTACTGCCCTTTTTAAAATGCCATATGATTTAAATCATAATTGATGTAGTCTTTTTAGACTGATTTATTTCACTTTATAATATGCATTTAAGGTGCTATCACATATTTTCACGGCTAGATAGGTATTTCCTTTTATTGCTGAACAGTTCTCCATTCTGTGCTGTACTAGTATGTTATTTCACCTATAGCATCCTATTTGCTTCCAATTTTTGGCAATTTTGCATAGAGTTGTTACTAACATTCGCATATAGGTTTTTATATATACAGAAGTCTTCAAATCAATTGGGTAAATACTAGTTGGATTTTATGAAGCTTTCTTAAGCTTTGTAAGAAACTATATTCCAAAGTATCTACCAATTTTGCATTCCACATAGCAGTGAACAAGAGTTTCTATTATGCCACATATTTGCTAGCATATGGTATTGTCAGTTTTTATGGATTTTAGTAATTCTTTTTTCTATTTTTTTCCACGTTTATTGAATTATAATTGATGTAAGTAAACCACACATATTGACAGTGTACAGTTTTTTGATGTGTGTATGTACCTTTGAAACCATCACCACAATTAAAATAATGAATATATCTACCATCCACCAAAGTTTCACCAATTTTATAGTAATATTTTGTTGTTTTTGTTTTTGTGGTACTGAGGATTGAACCCAGGGCCTCATGCATGGTAGGCAAATGCTCTACCACTGAACTACATCCCTAGCACTTTTTTGATTTTTATTTTTAGACAGGATCTTACTAATTTGCCCAGGCTGGCTTTGAATTTGTAATCCTCTGTCTGAGACTCCCTGTAGTTGGGATTATATGTGTGTGCCACTGCTCAGCTTTACTGTTGTTTTATTTGCAATTTTCTGATAGCAAGAATGTTGACCATCTTTTCATATGCTTATTTGCCATCTCTATATCTTCTTTGGGCAGATGACTGTTAAAAGTTTTGCCTTTTTTTTTTCCTCCCTTTGAGATAGAGTCTCACTAAGTTGCCAAGGCTGACTTTGATCTCCTGGGTTCAAGTTGTGTTTCTGCCTCAGCCTCTTCAGTAACTGGACTATAGGCATGTGTCACTGTGCCTGGCAGTTTTGCCCATTTTTAATTGTTTTCTTGTTGAACTTTAAAGAGACCTTTTTTGGTGGTGGTGGTGGTGGTGGTGGTGGTGGTTTTGTGTGTTTTTGTTTCACATATTTTGGACCCAAGTCATTTATAAGATATCTGTTTTGCAAGTATTTTCTCTCACTCAGTGACTTGTGTTTTCATTGTTTTAAACATTGTTTTGCAGAGCAGAAGTATTTAATAGAGTTCAAGTTACCAGTTTTTTCTTTAATGGATTATGCTTTTGGTGTTATATATACAAATTGATCAAACTCAAGACTACCTAGAGTTTCTCCTATAATTCTAGAAGTTTTGTGGTTTTTGCATTTTGTGGAAGGTATAAGATCTGGCCGGAGGTTCATTTTTTCTTTTCATATGCCTATCCATTTGTTCTAGTACCAATTGTTGAAAAAGAGTTCTTTTTGCATTGACTGTTCTGTGCTTCTTTGCCAAAGGTCAGTTCTCTATTTCTTTGGGTCTATTTTGGTGCTCTTTTTTTTTCATTGATCTGTTTACCCATTCTTTCACCAATACCACATTGTTATATCATTACTGTAGCTTTATATTAAGTCTTGGAATTAGGTAGTGGGAGTTCCCCAACTTTGTTCTTTAATATTGCTTTGACTTGTCTGGGCCTTTTGCATTTCCATAGGAAAATTTAGAACTGTTTTTTTTTTTTTTAGCTTTTTTTTTTATGGGTTGTTCACAACATTACAAAGCTCTTGACATCATATTTCATACATTAGATTCAAGTGGGTTATGAATTCCCAATTTTTACCCAAATGCAGATTGCAGAATCACATCGGTTACACATCCACAATTTTACATAATGCCCTATTAGTAACTGTTGTATTCTGCTACCTTTCCTATCCTCTACTATCCCCCCTCCCCTACCCTCCCATCTTCTCTCTCTACCCCATCTACTGTAATTCATTTCTCTCCTTGTTTATTTTCCCATTCCCTTCCCAGCCTCTTATATGTAATTTTGTATAGCAATGAGGGTCTCCCTTCATTTCCATGCAATTTCCCTTTTCTCTCCCTTTCCCTCCCATCTCATGTCTCTGTTTAATGTTAATCTTTTCTTCCTGCTCTTCCTCCCTGCTCTGTTCTTAGTTGCACTCATTATATCAAAGAAGATATTTGGTATTTGTTTTTTAGGGATTGGCTAGCTTCACTAAGCATAATCTGCTCTAGTGCCATCCATTTCCCTGCAAATTCCATGATTTTGTCATTTTTCAGTGCTGCATAGTACTCCATGGGGTATAAATGCCACATTTTTTTTATCCATTCATCTTTGAAGGGCATCTGGGTTGGTTCCACAGTCTAGCTATTGTGAATTGTGCTGCTATGAACATCGGTGTGGCAGTATCCCTGTAGTACGCTCTTTTAAGGTCTTCAGGGAATAGTCCGAGAAGGGCAATAGCTGGGTCAAATGGTGGTTCCATTCCCAGCTTTCCCAGGAATCTCCATACTGCTTTCCAAATTGGCCACACCAATTTGCAATCCCACCAGCAATGTACAAGAGTACCCTTTTCCCCACATCCTCGCCAACACTTGTTGTTGTTTGACTTCCTAATGGCTGCCAATCTTACTGGAGTGAGATGGTATGTTAGGGTGGTTTTGATTTGCATTTCTCTGACTGCTAGAGATGGTGAGCATTTTTTCATGTGCTTGTTGATTGATTGTATATCCTCCTCTGAGAAGTGTCTGTTCAGGTCCTTGGCCCATTTGTTTATTGGGTTATTTGTTATCTTATTGTCTAATTTTTTGAGTTCTTTGTATACTCTGGAAATTAGAGCTCTGTCTGAAGTGTGAGGAGTAAAAATTTGTTCCCATGATATCGGCTCCCTATTTACCTCTCTTATTGTTTCTCTTGCTGAGAAAAAACTTTGTAGTTTAAGTAAGTCCCATTTGTTGATTCTTGTTATTAACTCTTGAGTTATGGGTGTCCTGTTAAGGAATTTGGAGCCTGACCCCACAATATGTAGATCAGAGCCAACTTTTTCTTCTATCAGATGCAGAGTCTCTGATTTGATATCAAGTTCCTTGATCCATTTTGAGTTAACTTTTGTGCATGGCAAGAGGAGGGGATTCAGTTTCATTTTGATGCATATCGATTTCCATTTTTCCCAACACCATTTGTTGAATATGCTATCCTTCTTCCATTGCATGCTTTTAGCCCCTTTATCAAATATAAGATAGTTGTAGCTTTGTGGATTAGTCTCTGTGTCCTCTATTCTGTACCATTGGTCCACCCGCCTGTTTTGGTACCAGTACCATGCTGTTTTTGTTACTATTGCTCTGTAATATAGTTTGAAATCCGGTATCGCTATACCGCCTGATTCACACTTCCTGCTTAGAATTGCTTTTGCTATTCTGGGTCTTTTATTTGTCCATATGAATTTCATGATTGCTTTATCTATTTCTACAAGAAATGCCGTTGGAATTTTGATTGGCATTGCATTAAACCTATAGAGAACTTTTGGTAATATTGCCATTTTGATGATGTTAGTTCTGCCTATCCATGAACAGGGTATATTTTTCCATCTTCTAAGATCTTCTTCTACTTCTCTCTTTAGGGTTCCGTAGTTTTCATTGTATAAATCTTTCACGTCTTTTGTTAGGTTGATTCCCAAGTATTTTATTTTTTTTGAGGATATTGTGAATCGAGTGTTTTTTTCTCATTTCCGTTTCAGAAGTTTTGTCGCTGATATACAGAAATGCCTTTGATTTATGCATGATGATTTTATATCCTGCCACTTTGCTGAATTCATTTATTAGTTCTAGTAGTTTTTGTGTAGGCTCTTTTGGGTCTTCTAGGTATAGAATCATGTCTTCCGCAAATAGTGATAATTTAAGTTCTTCTTTTCCTATTTTTATGCCTTTAATTTCTTTCGTCTGTCTAATTGCTCTGGCCAGTGTTTAGAGAACTATATTGAACAGAAGTGGTGATAGAAGGCATCCCTGTCTTGTTCCAGATTTTAGAGGGAATGCCTTCAATTTTTCTCCATTCAGAATGATGCTAGCCTGAGGCTCAGCGTAGATAGCTTTTACAATGTCAAGGTAAGTTCCTGTTATCCCTAGTTTTTCAAGTGTTTTGAACATAAAGGGATGCTGTACTTTGTCAAATGCTTTTTCTGCATCTATCGAGATGATCATATGGTTCTTATCTTTGAGTCTATTGATGTGGTGAATAACATTTATTGATTTCCGTATATTGAACCATCCTTGCATCCCAGGGATGAATCCCACTTGATCATGGTGCACAATTTTTTTTAATGTGCCTTTGTATCTGATTCGCCAGAATTTTATTGAGGATTTTTGCATCTAGGTTCATCAGAGATATTGGTCTGTAGTTTTCTTTCTTTGAGGTGTCTTTGTCTGCTTTCAGAATCAGGGTGATGTTGGCCTCATAGAATGAATTTGGAAGAGGTCCCTCTTTTTCTATTTCCTGAAATAACTTGAAAAGTATTGGTATTAATTCTTCTTTAAAGGTTTTGTAAAACTCTGCTGTATACCCATCCGGTCCTGGGCTTTTCTTGGTTGGTAGTCTTTTGATTGCTTCTTCTATTTCATTCATTGATATTGGTCTGTTCAAATTGTGTATATCCTCCTGACTCAGTCTGGGCAAATCATATGACTTAAGAAATTTATCAATGTCTTCACTATCTTCTATTTTATTGAAATATAGGTTTTCAAAATAATTTCTAATTGTCTTCTGTATTTCTGTAGCATCTGTTGTGATATTGCCTTTTGCATTCCGTATGTTAGTAATTTGAGTTCTCTCTCTTCTTCTCTTGGTTAGCATGGCTAAGGGTCTGTCGATCTTATTTATTTTTTCGAAGAACCAACTTTTAGTTTTGTTAATTTTTTCTATAGTTTCTTTTGTTTCAATTTCATTGATTTCCGCTCTGATTTTAATTATTTCTTGCCTTCTGCTACATTTGCTGTTGTTTTGCTCTTCCTTTTCTAGGGCTTTGAGATGAAGTGTGAGCTCATTTATTTGTTGGTTTTTCCTTTTTTTGAAGAATGACCTCCAGGCGATGGATTTCCCTCTTAAAACTGCTTTCATTGTGTCCCATAGATTCTGATACGTTGTGTCTGTATTTTCATTTATCTCTAAGAAGTTTTTGATTTCCTCCTTTATGTCTTTTGTAACCCATTGATCATTCAGTAACATATTGTTCATTTTCCATGTGATGTAGGATTTTTCCTTTCTTCATTGTTTTCCAGTTTCATTCCATTATGATTAGATAAAATGCATGGTATTATCTCCACCCCTTTATATTTACTGAGGGTTGCCCTATGGCATAATATATGGTCTATTTTTGAGAAGGTTCCATGTGCTGCTGAGAAAAAAGTATATCCACTTGATGATGGTTGATATATTCTATATATGTCAGTTAAGTCTAGGTTGTTGATTGTGATATTGAGTTGTATAGTTTCTTTATTCAACTTTTGTTTGGAGGATCTGTCCAATGGTGAGAGAGGTGTTTTGATGTCACCCATAATTATTGTGTTGTGGTCTATTTGATTCTTGAACTTGAGGAGAATGTGTTTTATGAATGTTGCAGCGCCATTATTTGGTGCATAAATATTGATAATTGTTATGTCTTGTTGGTGAATGTTTCCTTTTAACAGTATATAATGTCCTTCCTTATCCCTTTTGATGAACTTAGTCTTGAAGTCAATTTTATTCGATATGAGGATGGCCACCCCTGCTTGCTTATGAGGACCGTGTGCGTGGTATATTTTTTCCCAACCTTTCACCTTCAGCCTGTGTATGTCTTTTCCAATCAGATGTATCTCCTGGAGGCAGCATATTGTTGGATTTGTTTTTTTAATCCATGTTACCAGCCTATGTCGCTTTATTGGAGAGATTAAGCCATTAACGTTTAGAGTTACTGTTGATATATGGTTTGTACTTCCTGCCATGTTTGATTATTTATCCCTTTTTTTTCTAGTTTAGTTTGCTTCTCTATGATTAGCTTTCCCCCCGTCCTCTGTCTTTACCAAGGCACTTCCCACTGATGGTTTTGGTTATTGTTTTTCATTTCTTTCTCGTGTAGTGTTATGCTCAAGACGCTTTGCAATGCTGGTTTTCTGGCTGCAAATTCTTTTAGCTTTTCTTTATCATGAAAGATTTTTATTTCGTTGTCGTACCTGAAGCTTAATTTTGCTGGATACAGAATTCTTGGTTGGCATCCATTGTCTTTCAGTGTTTGAAATACGTTGTTCCAGGATCTTCTTGCTTTCAGCGTCTGTGATGAAAAATCCGTTGTTAACCTTATTGATTTACCCCTGAATGTAATCTGCCTCCTTTCTCTTGTAGCTTTTAATATTTTCTCTTTGTTTTGTATATTGGATATCTTCATAACAATGTGTCTTGGCATTGGTCTACTGTGATTTTGTGTGCTCGGTGTCCTGTATGCATCTACAATTTGTATATTCGTTTCCTTTTTTATTTCTGGAAAGTTTTCTGTAATTATTTTATTCAGCAGGTTACTCATTCCCTTGGTTTGAATCTCTGTGCCTTCCTCTATCCCAATGACTCTTAAATTTGTTTTTTTTTATGTTATCCCATATCTCTTGGATGCTTTTCTCGTGATTTTTAACCAGCCTTTCTGAGTTGGCTAGTCTCTTTTCAAGATGAAATATTTTGTCTTCATTATCTGACGTTCTGGCTTCTACTTGCTCCACTCTGTTAGTGATACTCTCATTTGAGTTTTTAATTTGGTTTATAGTTTCTTTCATTTCTAGAATTATTGTTTGATTTTTTTATAATCTCTGTCTCCTGATAAAGATGCTTAACTTCTTCTTTTATCTGTTTATGTGATTCATTTTCAATGTATTCTTTCACTGTTTGAATTTGCTGTCTGGTATCCTCTTTAAGGTTCCATTCCACCTGTCTAAGGTATTCCTTGAGTTCCTTATATGACCATTTTTCTGATGGCTCTAGTCCTCCTGAATATTTAGGCTGTCCTGCATTGTTTGTACTCCTTTTCTTCCTTGCTTTTTCATGCTGCTCATGTTACTTCTTTTTCTGTTTGACTGCTGAGTTACTGTTTACTCCTATAAATTTATTTGATGCTTGTGAGAAAAGGTATTAGAAGGGAAGGGCAGAAGTCACTGTTGCCGCTGGTTTCAATGAATTTATCTCCTCCGCCGCGTTTTGGTGACATCAGTTCTCTGTCATGGTGGTATTCCATGCAAATGGTGACAGTTCGTTCTCTTTGCCGGGTGACCAATGCAACAGGTGGGTCCTGACTGTCTCTCCCAAGCCCCGTTTCAATCCTGTGACCACTGCCTATGAAGGCTCGTTTGGCATTTACTTCCGTAGGATCAGAAGGGCTGACCAGTTGTTTTGGCGGGATCGTTAGTGCTGAGTCATAGCGGTTTGGCTGCGAGAAGCAGGCGAACGAGAGCTTGAATATAGCCGATCCCGGCTCGGTGTGTGTTCTGAGAGGCCCAGACTGTTTGCCCCAGATCCATGTCGGCTCTGCATTGCCTAGTGATCCTGAGCAAACAGCATTTAGACAGTTTACGACTCCCTATGCCCGCACAGCTGAAGAGGTCAGAGATTTGATCTCTCCGCGCCCACCGCCATGTTCGATCTCTAGAACTGTTTTTTTAATATCTGCAAAAAACTTTTTGGGATTTTGATTGAAATTACATTGAATCTATAGGTCAATTGAGGAAGAATTGATAATAATATTGTATCTTCTAATCCATGAACAGAATGTTGTTGCATTTATTTAGATCTTTTGTTCTTTCTTTTGTCAGAATTTCGGTTTTCTTCCCTAGGTCTTATACATATTTTGTTAGATTTATACCTAAGTATTACATTTTGGGGGTGCTATTATAAATGTTATTGTATTTTCAGTTTTAAATTTCCTATGTGTGTTACATCGGAAAGCAATTGACTTTAGCACATTAATCTCATACCCTGTGATTTTACTATTATCACTCAGTAGTTCTAGAAATTCTTTTGATTTTTTGTGATTTCCTACATAGACTATCATGTCATATGTGAATTTTGTACTTTTTGTAATATGGTTTTTAGTATTTTTCACATACTATGGGATTTTTTTCCTGTAAAGAGTCAAATAAATATTATATTACTAAGTAATATTTGTGCTTATTCTTTAATACTCTTCCATGATCCCACTCACCTACTTTTATTTTGATTTAGAAAAAGAAACAAAACTTTAATAATTTATTTAACCATCAAACATGTTTATTGAGCATGTATTGTATGTTAGGCCCTTGGTTAGGTCCTAGATATGTAAAGATGACTAAATTCCCTCTAGTCGCTATAGTTTTATGGGGGGAGCAGATATTACATAAGCAGATCAGTTTTAATGCATGCATACAGGAGTGTTATGGGAATAAAAATGAATATTTAAGTCACTGTAGAGTATCAAGAAAGGCTTCCTGGAAGATACAGTTCTTGTGATAGTTTGATGGTAGAATAGGAGACAGGATAACATGAGCAAAGTCTTTAAAATAAGATCAAGCCCTTTTGCAGAATATTATTTATGCTTCTCATGACACCTTTTGTTTACTGTATCATACTCATTGACTTTTTGTATATGTACTAATTGACCTTTTTTTAGAAAAGACAATTTGTATATAATGGAAAATTGCACCAGGTATTAGGTGATTCACGTCTGTAAATAAACAGCTTAACCAGAGCAACAAAGTCATCCTAAGGTAATTTCCTGTCTCTCTTAGCTGGGTTAATTATGTTTTCTCAGCTAATGAGAGAAGGAAAGACTGATTAATAGGTATCATACTCATACTATTCTACCTGGTCATGCCATGATCTTATATTCTTTCAAAGATTGTGTTGTTTCAAGGGCTTTGAAATTATATAGCTTCTTTAAATCAAGGATAAAGTCATTCATTCTTGCCCTGCCTTGGGGAATCTTAGTTATTGTGTGATGTGTAGCAATGAAAACTGAAATTTGTATTCTAAATATCGAGTTTATCAAATGCCATTTTCACCAGGTGAAGTGTTGTGTGTCTGTAATTCTAGCTACTCAGGAGATTAAGGAAGGAGGATCACACATTTGAGGCCAGCCTGGGAAACTCAGTGAAATTATGTGAAAATAAAATAATAAAAAGAGCTGGAGGGTATAGTTCAGTTTTAAGTTTAAAAATCTTAAATTTTTTAAAAAACCTTTTAAAATATTAAAATAAATATGGCGTGTAAACAAGTATACTTTGTATAAATATTCATTTTCCCTACCAGGGGGCTCATCTATAACAACTAAGAATAAATAACAATATTTCACTTTTGGAATTTCCCTCCACAGGTTTATTTATGTTTACCCAACTTCCAGTCTCTTACTGAGGGTCACTGCTTGATAGTCCCTTTGCAGCATCATCGAGCAGCTACCTTATTGGATGAGGATATCTGGGAAGAAATTCAGGTCAGCATGATAATGCTCATTAGTCATCATATAGTTCATGAGCAGATTTTTGCAAACTTTCATGATAAGTTCTAACAGGTTTTATACCTTTGCTCAATGATAGTTTCTTAATTTTCAAACTTATATTTTCATTGTTGTATATATCTGTGGTTATAGTGTTCCCAGTTTACCCTACCTTTTAATATTGCTTCCTATGTACTCAGTGTTTTGAAAACTTATTTATGTGACAAAGTAACAATTATCTTTATCTAAATCAATCTTAAATTTCAAATAAGTACTTGGAGTTGCATGAGATAATCATTCTTACCATAGTAAGCTGGTAAATTTCAGCCAAAAGAAAAGAAATTTTCAGATAACAAAGAAATTTGGGAGTCAGTCAGCAGTTGCTATATTTTTCCTATAATGAATCCATTTTCTTGCTGTGGTGATTTTGTTACTACCTTTATTTTTTGTCCCTGTCCTTTCAAAACATGGCTCAGCTTTTGGATTCAGGGATCCATTTTAGTGACTGATTTTTCAAGAGATTGAAAGGCCCAACATGGGTAAAATTGTTGCTAATTATTTCAAGACTTCATAATGATGGGATACAGGTGTGGGTGGGGTGGGGGGAGAACATGCATATTTTTTTAAATGCCTGACAACTAAATAGAGATTACAGCAAGCACTAGTTAGAAATGCTAGTTGGAAGGGACTATTGTACATACTAGATTTTTTCAGAATTCTGTTAAAGATGCCAAATGAGATATTTTGGCTGTATTTTATGAAATTTAGCCTCTTACTGCCTGTGCTTTTTAAATTGATACTGTGAAAGTGAAAAAAGGGGAAGTTGTTTTGTTGCATAGAAGGCCAAGTAAGAATAAGAATGTGGACAAGATTTTTGATGTGGAAAGTTTTTGTTTTCATCCCTAGTGCTGGGTGCCTGTAACAGTAGGGAATTTAAGGGAAAACAACAACAAAAACAATGAGAACTTGGTTTTTAATTATTGTAGGACTTTTCTGGAGTGTATTTTAAAATTGATTTCACTCAGAATGAAATACAGTGCCAAAAATATTTAAGTAGTTATGAAAATCTAGTGTGTATGCTTTATATTTTTGTAAGAAATTAAGCTATTTGATGAAAAACATTGAGGTGAATATAGAAGAAATTTATTTAGTTCAACAAATATCAGATATTGAGTACATGAACATGGTATTTTAGTTACTATGAGAAATACAGATGTAAAATCATTCATTATTTCTGCACAAAGGTATAATATATTCTGGTACAGGTTACCATATAGTTTAGCAGAGTTTTGTAAGCTGGGTGTATTATGGAAATTTGAGTGAGGGAGGAAAAGACAAATTGTTTTATGCAAATAATGGTATTAAAGCTCTTTCTGTGTAGTAAAGGAAAAAATTACTAGCAGTTGAATTATTGAAGGATAGTGAAATAATGAAATATGTGAATCTTCGCATATTTGAAGAAGTGCAGTTTGCTTGGTTTTTGTTTTCACTTTCATATAGGCACAATTCAAACTATTAGAATATATTTCTTATAATTATTCCTCTTTCATTGAATGCATTTTAAAAAGTGACTTGACTTAGCACAAAATATTGTTTGCAAAGCAGGAGCTATTTAAATGTAACTTTCATATTTAGAAGAACATTCAAAGGTAAGTTTTAGCAAGAGCATACTTTAATAATCACAAATTTCAAATAAGTAAGATTCACATTGTTAGTTTTGTTAAATACATAGTGGTACTTCATTCCATTTAAGTTTATTCTTCTCACTTTGTCAAGTATGCTTGAACATGTGCTATAGTCAGACTCTATGGGCCATTTGATAAATATCCCAAATTGGTGATATGAGAAAGAAGAGTAGTTCATGGTGGCCCTTACTGAGTGATGTGGTGGGGCCATTTCACTTGGAAACTGCCAGTGTTGGCCTTTTGTTCTTTCTTTTGGGCTATTCAGATCCTCCAGAAAAGACTTTGAATCTCCAGCCTGTACTGTCTAAGCTTGCTTACCAGTATTATGGGAGATGAGTGTGTTAGAAAGCAGAGGATGACAAAATGTTGAGTATTTAAGAACATTCAGTAACTTTTCCTGTTTTCAGATTGTATGCTCTGAATTGTGTCTGCTTTTCCCAGATCGGCTATCTTGAGTTACTTTTTCCAGAGAATAATCTAGTATTCTGCTGGTAGAGAGAGGATCTGGCATGCAAATTGCTTTTTAAAAAACTTTTCATCTAAGTCATCTGTTTTTAGACACACCTTGACCTCTGCATCCCTGAGGCTTTTGAGGGTTCTGTAGGGGATCCTGGGTATCTTCCCTGCCATCCCTGCAGTTTCCTCTTCTCCCCTGAAAGGTATGAACCAGCTTTCTAGCATTTAAGTCAGATATCATGGGATGTTTTGATTTTCATTGCATCTTCTCTCATTCTTTTTGTTCAAGTAGATTTATGCCTTTTAAAAATTTCTTTTAATGCCATTTTCAAAGAGTTACTCCATGGAGAGAGTAGAGATGAATGTGTGTCTTCTGTTCTCTCTTATAACATTGTCTTTGGATAACTAAAGATACAATGTATTTTAAAAACCTGAAAATATTACAGCATTAATGCTACATAATTAACTTCATGTGGCTCGAGTATTTTTAAGAAAAGTACTTTAAACTTCAAAATTATTTAGTCATATTTAATTGATTTTATAATGTGATAATATAAATTATGACTGCAACAACCTGCAGTATAGTTTATTTAAATAGATTATAAGAAATTTCAATACAGGTGTATTGATTAAATAAGAATGAGAAATTACATGAGTAATAATAGTTTTAAATGTGGAAAATAAGGAGGACTTCCTGTTTTCCCAGTATATTCTACAAGGAATGGAGGAATTTCACATCGTCCCCATATTTTGGAATCTCTATATTTTTCTGAAGTATAAAATAGTTTTGGTTATAATGTGTCAAAATACACTCTACTATCATGTATTTCTAAAAAGAATAAATAACATAGTTTGATATATCTTATAATAACAATATTGTTATATAACTAAAAATGATTATTATTGAACTACATATAGTATATTTTTATGTTGAAGTTGGAGAACATCTTGCTTTTAATGGAATTTGATCACCTCAAATTGTTTCATTAAACACACAGTTTTAATTTAAGTTTTTACCATATGTAGGTGAGAAGAAATACTTAAATATACATGTGTCTTTGTTTTCTTCCTTCCTTTAGATGTTTAGGAAATCGTTGGTAAAGATGTTTGAATGTAAAGAATTGGACTGCATTTTTTTAGAAACAAATATGAGCATGAAGAAACAGTATCACATGGTTTATGAATGTATTCCTCTCCCCAAGGAAGTGGGTGATATGGCTCCCATTTATTTTAAGGTATTTGTTGGCAATTTTTGCTTACATACCCATTTTTGCTACAGTACTACCTTATGGATATAGTTGTCTTTAGTCATTTTTTTCTCATACATGTCTATAAATTATGACTGCAACAACCTGCAGTGTAGTTTATTTAAATAGATTATAAGAAATTTCAATCCAGGTGTATTTATTAAATAAGAATGGGAAATTACATGAGTAATAACAGTTTAAAATGTGGAAAATAAGGAGGACTTCCTGTTTTCCCAGTAAAATGAAGTATATTCTACAAGGAATGTAGGAATTTCACATAGAATAAGCCAGATAATTCTATAGACCCATGCTTGTTCTGTTAATTTAGAAAGAGATTATTTTATTTCCAGTATAATATGTGTATCAGATTTTGTATAGTATTAGCTTTTCATTGTGACAAATACTGAGAAAATAACTTATTGGAGAAAAGATTTATTTTGGCTCATGGTTTCAGAGGTTTCATTTTATGGTTACTCCATTGCTGAGGTCTGAGATGAGGCAGAACATCATGAGCAGGGCAAAGCTGCTCAGCTCATGATAGCTAGAAAGGAGAAAGAGAGAGAGAGAGACAGACACAGAGAGAGAGAGAGAGGGAGACAGAAGAAGGGGCCAGGAATAAGGTATACCCTTTCAGGACATGCCCACAGTGACCCACTTCCTCCATCTTGTTTCTACTCCCTCCCAATAATGCCATCAGATTATGAATTCATCAATGGATTTATTATTTATGAGGCCAGAGACCTCATGATTTAGTCACCTTTGCAAAGGCCCTACCTCTGAACACTACTGCACTTGGGACAAGGCCTTCTACACATGAACTTTTAGGAGAGACATTTCAGACCCAAACCATAACATCTAACATATAAAGAGGCTAAGCGTAAAATATTCTGCTGAACAAATTTCTATTGAAAGAAATTTGGACTTTTTCAAAGAATGTTTGCCTAGAACTATGAAGATGCTGCTATCCAATAGTAATTCATAATTTCTATTTTTGTTTCTCATTTCTCTAGTGAAATCCATGTTTTTACTAAGAAGCATTTTAAGTCAAAATTTGTAGTCATAACTCTAGAAAATTTACCATTGAAAAATGAAACAGATAACATACAAATAGTACAAATTACAATTGCTGAGACAAGTTATTGATGTAAATATTAGTATTTAATGTCTCATGCTACTTATAAAAGAAATTCTCATCTTTAATGTCACTGCAGCATTCATGCAACTTTTACTAAATGGTATGTTTGATGCTGACCTGATATGTTTTTAGACTAATGGAGATGCATAAATGACAAACCATATGTGAAATATTAACATGTGCAGAGAAAAAGGAGGGTAATGGCCTGTGCATTAGAGTAATGTGATTGCACCTGAAATGAAGTAAAATTTATTAATATGAGCTGTAAATTACAATTTAAAAGATTATGAGATCTTTTATTGAGCTGGTAAAATTGATTTTCTTTTCAGAAATCTTTAAAAACACTTGGATCATTTGATTTAAAGACTTAGGTTATTAAAGTATAGAATAAGCCAGATAATCCTATAGACCCGTGCTTGTTCTGTTAATTTAGTTGAGAAAGAGATTATTTTACTTCCAGTATAATATTAAACTTCCAGTTTTAAATTATTCTAATTAAAGACTTAACACATTCGGAAAAATGTCCTATCATATATACTATACTCTGTAATTAAGTCACCATATTGTTTTATTTCAAATGATCTCTTTGCTTTTGCTATTGTATTGTTCATTTAACAAATAGCTGTTTCTTAGAAAGCCATAATGGAATCTGATGAAGAGTGGTCCATGAACAAGAAGTTGATTGATCTGTCTTTAAAAGATATCAGAAAGTCTGTAAGTATTATTTTTTTTTCTAATACAAAAAAATTAGTTTTTAGGAACTTCATTTATTTCCACATCTTATTTGATGAATAGACCATTTGGCTGAGTGATAAAGGTAAAATAACCAGTTCCACAGTTTATTTGTGACATTATTTACATCCTACCTGGCCTATAAAATGTTTATTTGTTTATGGAGAGGTTATTTGTTCAAATGAATGTTTCTTCCTGACCATTAGCCCCCTGTTGTTGTATTCCCCGTAATTGGTTAATGGAACTGATCATTAATCTGCCATGAGGCCATCAACCCTGTGGGATTGAAGTGAGAAGGATATTAACACTATTGTTACTGAAATTATTATTATTATTTTTTAAATCTATTTTGCTTTTATTAACAATCATTGAAGTAATACTTTCCAAAGTAATACATTTTTTCCCAAGTATTTTATCTAATAATTTCTAAAGTATTTCCTAATTAGACGCCATAATGTGCCCACAAAGCAGGAACTACATTTTTATGAACTTGCTTAAAATTTTATGTGAAATAATAGTCATTGTCTTTTTATAGTAAAAACATTTTTTAAAAAAGCAACTGTCAACAAGATTCACTGGCTCAGTTATATCCACTAACTGAAAGAAAAAAAAAATCTTCAAATATATCACCAATCAGAATCTGTTACTATACAGATTTTAAGAGGTTTTGAGTCAGTTCCAGTGCAGACATAAGGCCAAACGTTTCTTTAAAATCATCATCAAAAGTATAGAGAAGAGCTCCATCATCCATATTATAAAAGGAAACCTCACCCATTTTGGAGTCTTAAAAAAAACACCAATCTTACTAGGTATTACTTTTGGGAGAATACTAATTTTCTTAGAACCCAATGCAACATAATTAGTCTAACTACATTGCCCAATTCCCCATAATCCATTCTGTACTACAATTGTTTGACTTTGAGTCTTCCTTCTTCTAGAAGAGTTAAATAGTCCTAACAGAGACATTATGATCCACAAAACCTAAAGTAATTTATTACGTGACCCTTAAAAAAAAAGAAGAATGTGGGGAACTACTGGTCTAGTAGATGTGACTGGAATATTCCCCCCCCCCCCATTTTTTCTTTTAAAAATCAGACTCCTGAAACATAGGAGTCTGATAGGATTTCTTATTATACTTATTATATTCTGGTCAAAAGCTTCAAATTTTATTGCAATATTAAAGATACTTAGTTTTAACTCAGAGGTAAAATATTTCTACAGTATTTTTCTCTTCCATTGTTGTTGAATTGAGCCAGATAATATATTTAAGAAACAAAACAAAACACAAACCAAAATAAATCTAAGTATTCTATATACTTTTATCCCTTATTAGTCTATATAAAAAAGTGTAATATGTATATATTTTTGTACTATTTTCATTTCTTAAAATCATAATTACCCATACCATTAAATATGCTTTTAGAAAACTATTTTAATGGGAACTGAAAATATTTTAAAGCAGAATTTTTTCATAGTTCTTTTGATTATTTTTATTGGTGCATTATAATTATACATAACAGGGGGATTCATTATGCCACATTTGTCCATGCATGTAGTATCATTTGATCAATCTCATTCCCTAGGGCCTGCCTTCCCTATCCTCCTCCCTTTATCCACTTACTCTATTCTGCTAATCTCCATTCTGATGCTATTATTATTATCATTATTTTAATTAGTACATTATAAATGTGTATATATGTACAGGATACATTATGACATACAGGGACATAGCATAATTTGGTAGATTTTATTCCCCAGTACTTCTTGATACTCTCTCTCCTCCTTCCCTCTCAACCCCCTTCTATACTCTGTTGGTCTCATTTCTGTTTTTATGAGAGCCCCTTTTTTACCCCTCTCTCCCCCGCAGCTTCTGCATGTGAGAGAAAACATTCAATACCTGACTTTCTGAGTCTGGATTATTTCATTTAGAATGATTTTTCTCCAGTTCTATCCATTTACCAGCAAATGACATAATTTTATTCTTCTTTATGGCTGAGTAGAACTCAATTGTGTATATATACCACATTTGTTTATCCATTCGTCAGTTCATAGGCAACTCAGGGGGTCCCATAAGTTGGCTGTTGTGAATTGCACTGCTATAAACATTGGTATGCACATATCACCACAATATATTGATTTTTGTTTTTTTGGATGAATACCAAGACGTAGATTAGCTGGGTCATATGATGACCCATTGTAGTCTTTTGAGGTATCTCCATACTTCAAAGCAGAAATTTTAAAAGAAATGTATTGTTCCCCACTTGATGCACTATATATACAGTTTTGTTACTGGTAAACCATTTAGTATTTATTGTTTATTTTTTTAAAGCAAAGATAAATACCAGAATCAAGTAGCCAAGAGGTCTCATTAATTTAACCAATATAGAAAATAAGAAACAGACACAGATCCTTGTAAGAATGGGAGTTGAGCCTTGTGTAGTGGGTCACAGCTATAATCCCTGCTACTTGGGAGCTAAGGCAGGACAGTCATAAGTTTGAGGCCAGCCTAAACAATTTCTTGTCTCAAAATAAAACACCAAAAGAGCTAGATATTTACGGTGGTAAAATATCCTTGGACTTGGAGAAAACAGCCCTAAGTGAAATAACCCCTGGGTTCATTCCTCAGTGATACAAAGAAAAGAAATTAAAGCATTTCAAAGATAGTAGCCATTGCTTTTACTAAGGAATCACATAGTTCTATATGAGACTCTTAGAGAGTAGTAGGTAGGCAAGGAGCCAGATGACCTTGTGAGGTACTTCTTAGCTATAAGTATCTATTGTTATTAGATGAAATTGTGAAGAGAACTTTATGTAAGAATAATTCCAAAGGAGGTCACATTTTTTAGGTTAAGAGGCTTTCCAGTATCTTTTAAAATAGTGTTTCTGAACATGAAGTGAAAAATCTTGAGTTATTTTAACATTTTTTTTTTGCAACTGAAAAAGCTTCGTTATTCTTCTTTTAAAAGCTTTATGTCCTTAGTAATTTTGTAGTTTTTTGATTACTTCATTGGAGGTAGAGTGATTTTTTTTTTCACTCAGTAAATTTTTGTTGTATAATAGATACTGGCATGTTTCTAATTCTGAGTTTTGTTTGAATGTTATGTTTTTCTTTGCTATGTGAATATATGATTTCCATTTTCTGCCAATTTTGTTTACTTTCTCTGGGTCTTTGATTTCTTGTAGTATAGTGTGAATCCTATGGCATGTGGCAGGTGATGGAAATAGATCTGAATGTTGAATGCAGAGGAGTTACATGATAATGAATAAATTGTTGAACAATGGTCATTTTTCACGGCTATTGAGATTTCATGAGAAAGTGTTTTAAGGTTAATTTTGTGGAAACTATAGATTTAAAAAATCTAACATTTAATGACCCAGTATTTAAATTAAGGAAGATACTTCTCAAGGAACATTTGGGTTTACCAGAGACCTTATAACTCAAACAAAGAGTCAGAAATTAGAGCTAGAGGAAAGGGGAGAAATTCATATACTACTGTTTTTTTCTACCACAAATAAAATTTTGGCCTATAATTCTGACTGTACCTTTAAAGAGTAGTACCAGAGTTCCAAAACACTCTTTTCTCTGGTGTCCAAGGCAATAAAAAGTGCTAGAATATGCACAAATTTTTGATATTAGAGATATTGTGTGTGCTGATTAACAACCCTGCTAGCAAGACTGCAGACTCTACTGTTTGTAGCCTGGGAGAAATAATAAAAAAATAAAATATGCTTGTGACATAATTCTCTTTAGTACAAAAGTAGTTGCATATTCATTGTGTCATCTTAGCAAATATGGCATAGGTTGTTGAGCCACACATATACACACACGCGCGCGTATGCACGGTTCCTACTGCTGCTAGAACTAACTACCATAAATCTAGTGGCTTCAGATACATTTATTATCTTATATTTCTGGAGATCACAAGTATGAAATAGGTTTCACTGGGCCAAAATCAAGGTGTCGGCATGCCTGCATTTGTTCTGGAGGCTCCAGGAAGGATTCCACCTCACCTTCTCCATGTGCTAGAAGCTGTCTGCATTCCACACCTTGTGACTCCTTCCTTCATCTTCAAAGTGAAGAGTGTAGTGTTATCCAGTCTTTCTCTGATTCTGGTCCTCCTGCTGGGCACAGTGACTCATGCCTGTAATCTTAGCTGCCTGGGAGTCCACCGCAGGAGGATCACAGGTTCGAGGCCAGCCTGGGCAATTTAGCAAAACACTTGTCTCAAAATAAAAATAAAAAGGGCTGAGGCTGAAGCTCAATGGAAGAATACCCCTGGGTTCTATCCTCAGTATACTCGAAAGAAAAAAAAAAATCTGTGTGATTATATTGACACCCGACCCCTAACCCGTCAATCTGGATAACCCAGGATAATTTCTTATTTCAAGATCAGCTTATTCATGTATATACAATCTGGATAACCCAGGATAACTTATTATTTCAAGATCATTAGCTTATTCATGTATATAAAGTCCCTTTTGACATTTTAGGTAAAATATTCATGGCAAATAGAAGACTAGGAAATTGACATATTTTGGCAGGGCATTATTCTGCCTACAACAGTATGATACAAATAAAAGAAAAAAAGGTACTATCATCACAGATAACTTCCTGAAGTTATTTCTGACTGCCAAAGTACTGTCATTTAGTCAACATAGTTCCATAACCTCTTTTTATCTATTTGGTTTCATTTTTCATACCTGGTGATCTACTTTAGATGGCACAAATGTTCTAATGGAATGTTCTAATGATGCTTTCTATCCTTTTTTCATTGACAAGTTTGCACAGAGCAGCCTTGTATGGGAGATAGCAATGAAAATAATAATCTTCTGTGTGCTAAGAACTGGGATAGCACTTTACGTAATTGTCCTATTTGGTCTTCATAGAAAACCTCTGAACTTTTCGTATCTCTCATGAGACTCAGAAATGTTAAATAACTTGCCTGAAGTCACACACTTTTAAGAAACAGAGATGTACTTAGAGCCTTCTTTTTCTCTCTTTATTAGCTTTATTTTTTCTAATTATCAAGGTCTCACATTATTATTATATTAAAAATGTGGAAATTTGAAAAATATAAAGCCACAAAGTGGTAACCAGTTGTTCTTCATTTTGTTTTATACTATTTTGTAAACTGACTTTTTGTTCATGTAACAGGAACATCCCTTTCTTACCCTTAATTTTTTTGCTTTATAATATTTTAAGGTTGCCCCTTTTTCCACCATACCAAATTGTGCCCTTCCAAATTGCATCTTCCTGAGGAGAGACTCCAAAATTTATTTTTTTTAAAGAGAGAGAGAGAATTTTTTAATATTTATTTTTTTGTTTTCAGTGGACACAACATCTTTATTTTATTTTTATGTGGTGCTGAGGATCGAACCCAGCGCCCCACACACACCAAGCGAGTGCACTACCGCTTGAGCCACATCCCCAGCCCTCCAAAGGTCATATAGTCAAGTAGGAATATGTGATTAAGTACCCAAATGAGTGAATGCTAATTATGTAAAAGAATTGGAAGGGGAGAATATTACTATAAATTGACCCACTTGAGGATAATTTCTAGTGAAAATGTTAGGGCTTAGAAGGAAAACAGATGTACTTAACTGATAGAGAAAGCAAAAATTAATGTTTTTTCCCCTTCAGGATATAGCTTAAAATACTCTGTGTGTGTGTGTGTGTGTGTGTGTGTGTGTGTGTGTGTGTGTGTGTATGTGTGTGTGTGTTGGGGGGGAGAAGAGAGGGAGGGAGATATGGATAGACAGATAGAGGAAAGGAGGGGGAAAGAAGGCTAACAATTAATCCTGTAGATTTTTCAAAAATTAGGTTTATAAACTAAGCATTGTTATACTTCTCTCATCAGTTCATTAAAAAAACTGTGATTGTTCTTGTTTATCATGGTCAAGATTTCAACGATATTGTAAACAAAGTTCAAGTATACAGCCAGGCCCCTCTTCCAATTCTGCAGTGTTAAGTAAAATATGAGAAAAATATATGCTTATTTTTTGTGCAGTCTTAGGAATAACTATTCTCTGATTATAAAAATATTTTAAATACCTTATTTTTTCCTCAAGAACAGGAAAATAATTGACTTTGATTATAATTTCAGGTATGATGGAGCGATCTGGCTGAAAGGCTACCAAAATGCAGTCTTTTACTTTGAAAGTTAATTTATTACTTCAATGTCTATAGAATTGGAAATTTATTGTGTACATTTGTCTTGAAGGATGTTTAATTACTCTCATGTTAAAGAGCAAGAAAAATAATTAAGGGTAACTTTCTGGTTTTGTACTATATTTCATGTGTGATTTGTCTGCTTATTTAGGTACCCAGAGGCTTACCTTACTTCTCTGTGGACTTTGGCCTCCAAGGAGGGTTTGCCCATGTCATTGAAGATCAACACAAATTCCCTCATTACTTTGGAAAGGTATACTAACAAATATGATTTATTCCAGAGGTTAGCAGTTTGGTTAACATGTCTCTTTGAAGGGAGATCAAAACTTTGGGCACAATATACAATAAATTGATGAGTACTGCTCCACTCACGTTTTAGAGAGAACCCAGAAATTATTAATAAAAATATCCCAGAATATTTAAAACAGAGGCAGGAATGCCACTTTGGAACCAATGCCTCTTTTAGAGTTCAACGGTGATTGTAATATTTTCCTCTGGAATCAGCCAGTCTTGTACTGAGAATGGTGATAATTGCTAACAATTGTTAAAGGCTTACAGTGTGCCAGCTACTGTTGTAAGCACTCATTAAATGCTCACAATGACTTTGTGGATGCTGTTATAACTCTCATCTTATAGATGAAGAAACTGAGCTACAGAGAAATTGTGTAACTTGCCCAGGGTTATACACTGATAAGTGACAGAACCAAGGTTACATATGTTCATGGTTGAACCAGAGAACAAATCATCTCACCTCTTCATTGATAGTTAAGCAAGGTACAGTCCTAGAAGAACATATAGCTCATTTCACAGATAGTTTCTGGAGGATATTCGGAGGATATTTGGTTGCCAATACTTTCTTTGAGAAAAAGATTACCTTCTGGGTATATATTCCTCAAATCAAAGGTCTACTGAGTCTCTAGGAAGTATATAAGTTAGTGTGAGGAACTAGAATAAAATTAATTCCACAATTGAAACTGAAAAGTCTGAGTAATAACTCAGACACCAACAATTCTAGAAGTGACCTTTTAATCTAGTGTAGTAAAGGCCTTTCTGCTTATATCATTTTTATGTACTAGTGTTTCCAAAATTAGAAGGGCCTTGATGAACTCTCAAGGTTCTCTATTCCTCCTTTTCCCTCACATTCATCTCCTGCTTAAGACCACCTTCTACAATTGATAAGGATGTGTCAAGAGTCTGAACTACAGAAGTTTGGATTCAGAACTTACTCTTGTCCTTAATGGGTTAACCAGAGGCCAAAAATCTCATGTATCTTTGAACTGTTACAACATATTACAGAAACTTGTTTGAGAAATTTTAAGATTTTTTTTCAGTTAGCTAAAAAGAAATTGTATTCACTGCTCTGAACAATTCTCTTGTTATTATTATTCTATAGTATTTTATAACTAAAGGTTCCTGAAGTCTGGGTTTTTCTATTAAACTTGATTCTGGTTGAAAGGAAGTATATTTTTCATTTTCTGCTCATTTAAATTTATTTTGGAGATTACTACCTCACTTCATATTTTTAAACTTCAGATGTATTATGGTTGATAAGAACTGTTTTACAATTAAAAGGAAAGCTTCCCAGTTGAATTGTATCATTGAGCAGCTTTCCTCCAAATTATTTTTTCAAGAAATAGCCTGTGGGCCCAAGAACTTCCTTCAGTTTTCTACTCAAGCAGTTGTTCAGAGATTATTGGGATGGCCTCTCTCCATTAACATCTGCATCAGTAATAGAACAAGAGTCCATCCTGATGTACACATAAGATAAGCTTGATGTTTTATATAAAGACTATTTCAGATAAACCCATAAGCTAGGCTTTCTTAAACTATGTTGCTAAGTTGAACTGAGGCCAGGAAACTCTTGGACTAAATCCAAATTTGCCTCATTTCCCTTGATGTCTTATATAAACCACTATCTCTTTTAGACCTTTGATTTCCCATTTCTTATGATTAGAGTTTCTCTTTTCCTTGAAGCTTTTCCTGATTTATCCAACAAAAATTTTTTTTCTTCCTGTTGAGTCTCCAAATAGTCTGCTTTGCCATTACCTTATTCTGCTTTATAAGTCAGTCCTGTGTGTATAGTTCAGTAACTTCTCATTCTGGATCCCACCACAGCTCCATACTTTTATAAGCCCTTTGAAGACAGCTGTTATCTTTAGAGTTATCTTCATATCCCCTATAACATATGGTATTTGCATGGGCTTAGTAAGTCCTCGTAGTATACTAAGGTGAAGAACCTATGACTTAGATCATTCTATTTGTCTAATATGTCACTGCACAGCTTGGCAGAGCTAGAATGAATATGCAAAATTTGACCCTTAGTCCCATGTTTCATACCTTAATTAACCATTTACCATGCTGCCTGCCTTCTTAAGCATTGTAAATCTCCCCCTTATCTTTCTGTACCTAAATAGTCAGATACATAAATTTGAGTAATTTCTGTAGCATAGGAGGAGGATCATGAAGATGATACTCTAGAATAATAAGCACAGAATCAAAAAGCTATTTCCTTTCAGAGTGTGAGAAAGTAACATTAAAAGAAAGTGATTAATAATTTTTAATTCTATGTTTATTTAAATTAGTATTAAAATACTAATTTTCCTAGAGAAAAATATCTAGCTAATAGTAGGAGAAACTGGTTCATAAATATGGGTAACAAAAAGAACATTAACCTATGATTCAACTGCAATTGAGCAACAAAGTTAATTGATGCAAGGTGATTTAACTTTTCTCTACACTGTTTATCAGAGCAACTAAAATTGACCAAAAATAATTAAATTTCACTTTTTCTCCCTCCCTTTTATACTACTATCTTGAAGATGTACTAATAAGCAACAAAATGGACAAATTACTTGATAGGCAACATAGCTAGAACTCTGAGAATCACAGAATTTGCATAATTAGAATTAATTGACAATAAAGTTTTTTGCTCAGAATAATATTTATGCAATATTTAAACATTGTCATAGGGAACTACTTGATGTTATATTTAATAACAGACCAAACAAATGGTTTCATTCCTGATTTCATTATTATTTGTACATATAAGTGTTTATATTTTTCTCATTCTTTAAAAGGAAATCATTGGTGGGATGCTGGATCTAGATCCAAGACTTTGGAGGAAAGGGATCCGAGAAAGCTTTGAAGACCAGAGGAAGAAAGCATTGCAGTTTGCTCAGTGGTGGAAACCATATGACTTCACCAAAAGTAAAACATGCTGAAGTGTACCTCTCTTTTTAAATTTCCTCTTCAGAATCCATTTAATTTCTATTTCCATTGCGTCTAACTGACAACGGAGCCTCAGGTCATAAGGAAAAAGAGAAGGAGCAGACTGCTCTGGATCTGTGACAACTGTGCACTGTTGGATTGTGTTGTTTTCTCCCATATTTGCTTCTGGGGAATTCATTGTCATGACTGTGTATTAAGAACTGATGTATTGGATCACCTGCTCACATTCCTATCCTGTACCCATTTCTTGGTGTTCTGAATTATTCACTTATCTGAGAAGTTTTTTTTTAAGAAATAGATAGGAAATATAGCAAATCCTTGATTCAGAGGAAAGTGAATGTGCTTTAAGGCAAAGTCTGTTGGTTGGCTTATTTTGTAATTTTTAGACTAAGATTTGATGTATTCAGTAATAATCAAAATTTATTTTCATAAAATTTTATAGAAGAACTCGTAATTTTCTACCAGTAGCAAATAGTATTGCTATTATTCTCTGTATTAAAGGAAGAATATCCCAAAATGTTAAATATTAAATGATAATGAAA
Source organism: Ictidomys tridecemlineatus (assembly GCF_052094955.1). NCBI lineage: Eukaryota > Metazoa > Chordata > Mammalia > Rodentia > Sciuridae > Ictidomys > Ictidomys tridecemlineatus. Next base: position 91,511,961 of record NC_135480.1, on the reverse strand, counting down.
GTATAACATTCACAGTTCAAATGTTTCTGGATTTTAAAATAGTTTCTGAATTTTGGTGATTTTAAAGGTAATGGTTTTAAATACCATAATTTATAGTTGTTTGGTATTTGTACAGAAGATACTGTTTTTAGCGAAATCATTTTTGGGGATTATATTGATTATTACAAAATCTTAAATAATGATAGCATTGTAAAATGCCAGGAGCACATTTTGTTGTATCTTACTTGATCAAGTCCACTTAATTTTTATTGTTCTACACACACTTGGTGTTAAGAGAAAACCTGTATGAACAAAATATGGGATTTTGTTATGAGTGGACCTACTTTTATATATCTATATATGGAAGATACTGTTGTGCAGTAACTCTTTTTCAAACATGTTGGTTTTTGAAAATTGAACCTTGACATTTTGTCATGAAATGTTGAATACCTGGAATCAGTGCAAAGCATACTTCAGAGTAAATCACATCTATTTTTAATATTGGCATCCCATTATTTTGTTTATATATTAAAAAGGGAAAACATTTTGTATTCCTTTTTTTTATTTCACAAATGGGTTAAAATTTGATGGTTTTAGTTTTTCACTACTTCTAAATTGAATTTAAGTGTATGTGTGTGTTATCAAATACATGCTTAACAGTATTGCATTATTGCTGTTTTCTAACTTGGCTTCATCCTGAAGTCCTGAAGGAATCTCTTAACATTGATTTATTTAATCAGTGAGTTACCAAACATTTCGTTGTAGATTACTGTTTTATATCTGGTTTTGCAAAAATTAAAAGTGCTTCTTCCACCTTAAATTATCTTACATTTTAGGGGAGAAAGAGACTTATACACAATTATAGCACAATATGATAAATTCTAAAATGAGATATATGCCAAATATATTTACATATAGTGCTATAAAGTACTTCTTTTTACATACCTGATTTTCATTTTCAGCTTAAGACCTTGCTGTTTCACTGAGAGAAATAGAAGCAAATAGTGTCCTGTATTTATAGCCATGTACTCTACTTTTCCTCTTGGTGACTAGAAAGTATCTTGTTGTTCTTGAGCCAATCCACTTGTTTATGAACTGGATTTCATCTCTTTCCATCTTTTCAATCCCCAGTTCTCTCTATTTTCAGTTTTTTTTTCTACTCTTTACAGGGTTATTAGCATACAAAAACTTTCTATTCTATATCAACAAACAACCCTGGCATCATATTCCCACTAGCCATTTCTGTAGTTGATAATATTTCTGTAGTTGAGAAGTCTGTTTTATCTCCTTTACCCTTTTTCTATTTTCATTACAGACTTCATCTTTATTTATGCTATCAGACTTCAGGTGAAGGTCATCAGTGACTTTCCTCATTAGCAAATCTAGCAATGAATGCTCAGTGCTCATCTTACTAAACCTGTCAGCACACCGATGACATACTTGATCATTTTCTCCTCTTTAAACTTTCTTTACAGTGTCTCTAGAATAGTCTTTTTATTTATCCTTTTTCCTAACTGCATTCTCCCAGTCTTCTTTGCTGAGTTCTTCTTTATTTGCTCAACCTCAAAATGTTAAAATGCCCAGTTTAAGCCTCACCTCCCACCCTTTTAAATGTTTACTACACTTTTAAGATAATCTCATTAAAATGGTGGTAGGTACCTTTTTAAAATTGTTTTGCTTATTCAACAAGTTTGGTTTTTCAAGATGCCGATCAATGTTATTCAAGCAGGGGATACATTGATTAGTAAAACAAAAGTCCTTATCTTTGAAGAATTAACATAGTACCAGGAAAAGATGGACAATAAATGTTAGACAAAATGATAAACTAGTTAGAAAATGCCAAAGTTGATATATTACTATGGAAAAAAAGGCAAAGGATAACAGGCCCAGGGGGATATCATTACAACTTTATATCTTCACTCTTAACAAATTTGACATCTTGATTGTATCTGTCTGTAACAGGCATATCCAAACTGAACTTCTGATTTTCCCCCTGTTCCATTTATTTATTCCTGCATAACAAATATCTCCAAAATTTATTGGCTGTACTATCAGCTATTTTCTTGTATCTCATGGTTTTATAGATGAGACTCTGGATCAGAGCTCAGATGGATGATTTGTCTATGCTTCATGATGTCTGAGGATTCTGCCTACATGGTCAAACCTTTGGAGATGATTTGAGCTGCATGTTAAGGGTTTCTTTCTATTCTTGATATGTATGGTGTGTACTGGGTCTGGGGTATACAAAGTGGCATATGTCTAGTGCTTGGACTGGAATGGTTGGAACAGGGGGACTTGCTGGTGTCACTCTCTTTGTGTATGGCAATTTCACAGTAGTTAGACTTGTATGGTTTGGCAACCATTCCAAAGAACAATTCCCAGACATAGAGGTATCACATACAAGTCTCATAGGGCCAGGGACCAGATATTGATATAATTTTATTTTTGCTATACTTTGTCAAAGTTGTCTGAGTCCACCTACATTCGAGAAGAGGGCTATAATCTTACTTTTTAAAGAAAATGTATTTATTCTAATTTGTTGTATGTGATAGCAGAATGTATTATAATTCATATTACACATAAAGAGCACATTTTTTTCCCAATCTCTGATTGTATACAGAGTATATTCACACCATTCATGTCTTCATACATGTACTTAGGGTAATGATGTCCATCTCATTCCACCTTCTTTCCTACCCCCATGCCCCCTCCCTTGCCCTTCCACCCCTTTGCCCTATCTAGTGTTCATCTAATCCTCCAATGCTCTCCCTCACCAATCCCATCATGAATCAACATCCTTATATCAGAGAAAGCATTTGGCATTTGGTTTTGATGGGAGAAGTGTGAAATAATTTGTGGCCATCTTTAATTTATTGCTGTCCACCCTTTGGTCACAAATTTACCTTTCTCCCACATCAAAAATGTATTCACATCCTGAGAAAGTCTCATCTTAATAGGCTATCTCTTGAGATTCAGGGTCTATAAATAAAGTTTGTATAGAGATAAATGTACTTAGATGTTTTTCCACTCAGTCTGAATGAATACCAGTGCACTTAAGAGACAAATTACATGTACCCTCTACTCACCTAACACATCAACATAAATAGCAAGAGAGGCATACATTTAACTGCAGTAGGCACAGCCATTGAAAAAAGAATGAGAGTAAAAGGAACATAGCAGTCACTGTTCACTAGTAATTCTAAAATTAAGTTGAACATATATTGCTAGTTTCTTGATTTAGGTTTCAGTCCTGCTTTTTGAGAAGAAATATTCTGTGGCTCTTTCTTCTGCCCTCTATTCTCCTGATTTAGCCCTGCATCAGTCTTTCTTTTTTAATAGAAAATAGATTCAGAATTATGCTTCTAGACAAATAGAGTGACCACATTACATTCCTTCCTGAAACATCCAACAAGCAGACCACATATATAACACAATGACTTAAAGACATGGAGAATAACACAACAAAGTACAGTGGTCTATAAGAGATGAGAAACAAATGAGATGGGCCCCATCTTACTATCTTGAGAGAGTTTCCACATTTTGGTGCAAGGTAGAAGAATCAAAGAAAATCCCAAATGTACATATCCAAGTTGAAGAAATACAGCTGTGAGAATAGAGAGACCTCGACTACAAGCAGATCACCATAGGAAGGATTGCCAAACAGAAAACTCCAGGCCTCTGTCGCGTGTCATCTTTGAGGACCAGCTAGAATTTAAAATTTTATGATTGATTGGGAATTGAGTAGAGTACACAGATGGTAATGTGTAGCATAAAATGATTGCCTCAGTAGTGTAGGATAATTATGCCAAGGCAGAACACGGATCTGGTCTTGACAAATGTTTATAAAGTGAAGGAAAAAAAAAAGAATCAAACTGTTTAAGTAACATAATTGCATCCCAAAACAAAGTACAAAAATATTTATAGGAATAAGAATATATCAAATATATTCAGTAGTAAGAAAATGTTGAAATGTCTGACATGCAGTAAAAAATTATCAGGCATGCAAAGAAGCACTGAAACTGTTGCTACTATGGGTAGCATACAAGTCTTTTTTCCTTTATTTTGAAAAACATTTTACTGTTTAAACAAAAATAACTGGTGTGGAATTTATAACATGTCAAAGTAAAGTAAATCACAATAGCAAAAACTAGAGCATAAATGTGGGAAGGAGAGAAATCTAAGTATACTGTATTAGATTGTTAAGTTGTACTTGAAGTAGGATAATGCAGCTTAAATATGGATGCTGATTAATTAAGAATGTATAGTTATAAACTTTAAAGAAGACCCCAATCAAGATTTATAGTTCATAGGTAAAATGGGATTAAAAAAACACCTCAATCTGAATAATGTCAGAATAAAAGAAAAGGGGAAATAAAGTACAGATGTAATAAATACAAAACAAAAAGATAAATTTCTCCCAAACAAAAAGTATATTCAAATCCTCATGAGAAAGTCTCATTTCAGGAGAGCTTACTCTTGAGGTTCAGGTCTCATCTAAGTCAAGTTCAGATGGAGATAACTCAGGTGATTTTCCACTTACTCTGGAGACCTATGCATATCATAGTAATTTAGTATTGCTTCATAGCTTATCACTACAAATTTAGCAGCTTAAAGTAACATGCATTTATGATCTCACAGTGTCTGCGGGTCAGGATTTCAGTAACAGTTTAGCTGGGTTCTCTACTTAGGGTCTCTCAAGGCTGTAATCTTTTGAACAGAACAAGATTTTTGTCTGGAGGCTGAACTGGGGAAAAATCTACTTCCCCACATCAGATATGGTTGTTTGCAACATTTAGATCCTTGTAAACAGAACTGAAATTTCAGTTTTTCCAGGCTGTTGGGCAGAGACTATCCTGAGTTCCCATAGGTCATTAGCAGTTCCTTACTTTGTGGTATTTTCCATCATGGCTACTTGCTTCTTTCTACCAACAAAATAGAGGGAGATTCTCACAAGATGTCCACCGAAGTCTTATATAAGGTGATCATATGATGATTTGAGCAAAATCACGTGGCCTATCCCCATTGTTACATATTTGTTGGCCTATCCCCATTGTTACATATTGGTTAGAAGAAAGTCACAGGTCCTCCCTACACTCGATAGGATGAAAGCACACAAAGTTCTGAAGAACAGAATCAAAACATGAAGGAAACCACCTTAAGAGTCTGGCACTGGTATTTATGCAAGTGATGTCTCAAGGTGGCTGAGTATGAATAGCCATAATCACTTAACAAAAAAACAAAGACAGACAGCTACTCACAAACCAGAATTTCCCTGGCAAAGTTCAAGGGTCCACTTAAGAATTCATAGATTTGCAGTGAAACAACAACAAAAAGGGGAGAATATCCACACAAAAAGATCTGGTGAAACTGGCATTCAGAGATGCCACAGACAGCTAAGAATAAAGAAAAATTGCAGAGAACATTGGTATTAGCAATATGGTGAGAATCATGATGATCCCTGGAGACCTGATCCATAGAGAACATTATCTTTTGCCTGTCATGAAATTAATAGCCTTCTTTATGCAGCTGCATACTTCTCAAGAATCAGCTACTGTTGTGTAATTAGTACTTCAGTACCCCCTAACCCTGTGCATGCTCCTGAGCAAATTGTGGCTGCTCTATAAATGCTCACAGTGCAGTGATTCTTGTGAGAGTGTGCATACCCATGCTACAGCAAGGTCATTGCCCTACCAAGCTTGATCACTCCAGGACCCTGGATTCAAGGGGTTCTGTTCATACCCATGTTCTGGATAACTGTTTATCTGACATAGAAAACTATCCACGGTAGCTTGACATGTCTGTGCTCCTGTCACAGACTCCCCAGGTCTCTGGCTGTTTTGCAAATGACCATGCCTTTCACACTATTACCAACTCAAAATAGGGATACCTGTCTATGTTCCTGCATTGATCCATTGGCATCCAGGACTCAGAGCTGTAGTCCCCCCACCTGTGTCCCATGTTTCATGGCTTGGCTCCAAAGCCACTCCATAGGCATCACTCATCAGATACCTGTGTCACTGCCACCATGAGCAAGCCCACAGCTGGTCCTAATGCTAAGAATTCCCTCAGTCATAACTTTTCCAGTGACAGAAAAGCAGGGCATAGCAGCCATTACCAGAGGACTCCACAGCATTGTGAACTTCCACAGCATTGACTTTTGAGCATTCCTGTAATTTTTGTTAACACTGACAACTGACAGATACTCAGACTATGTTGCTATGACCCTGTTAGTGCAAAAATATTTTGCTCACGAAAGCCAGTGCCCCAATAACTTCCCACTGGAAGATATTCTCTGCCACTGGAACCAGTCTGGAAAGTCTGGAAAAATTGACTAAACCATCAAGTGCAGAGACATCAACATAAACCCAAGAAATCTGTAAATCCAAGGAAACTATCACCACCAAAAGAACATAATTCCTAGTAGCTGAACTCAATGAAATGGAGATCAACAAATTACATTCTTAAAATTTTTAAATAATTTTAAGGAAGCTTAGTGAACTTCAAGAAAGCACAGAGATTAATTTAACAAAATCAGGAACAATTCATGAATTGAATGAAAAAATGTATTGACTGAAGTCATTAAAAATTTTTGAACTGGAGAATATAATGAATGGAATGAAAAATATAGTAGAGAGCTCATAAGAAGAATTTCCCAGAAGAAAGAATGTATGAATGTGAAGATAGATTATTTAAAAATATAGAGCTAGATGAGAAAAAGGATAAAAAGAGTGAAAAAAAACTAAAGATTGCCTATGCATTAATGGGATGGCATCAGTAGACTAACATTTTCATTGTAAGGATTAAAAAAAAGGAGAAAAGGGGTGGTAAGATTACTTTAAATAATGACTAAAAATTCCCAAATATGAGGAAAGATGATAAATATTTAGGTATAAGAGGACTATAGGCTTACAATTACAGTCAATCCTAGCAGACTACACCAAGACATACAAACAAAAAATTCAAAAGAAAAGATTTTAAGAACAACAAGAGAAAAGAAGCCTGTTGTATAAAAGTCAATAACAGTAAAGTTATCAGCATGTTTTTCAGAACAAACATTACAGGCCAGGAAAGAATGTGATTATAAGTAGATAGATCCCTAAAAACTGCCATCCAGGAATACGTTAGCTAGAAAGGCTGTACTTCAGAATTGAAAGAAAGAAAAAATATTTCCCAGACAAGCAAAAGCTGAGTCTGTTCATCACCTGTAGATCTTAATTTACAAGAAATGCTAAGAGAGTTCTCAGTCTGAAAGAAAAGAATGCTAATTAGAAAAAATGAAAACGTACGAAAGTATAGATTAACTGGTAAAGGTAAGTACATAGTCGAGTTCAGAATACTCAAATAATGCAAGGCTGGTATTTAGCATGAAGTTTAAAAGACAAAACTATTAATGAACACAGCAATTTGTTAAGAATCTAGAATATGAAAATGTCAATGTGTCACCCGAATACAAAATGTGCAAGTAGACAAAAGGGTAGCTTTATTTTTATATAATCAAAATTAATTCATCATCTTAAAATAATCCGTTTTAATTACAAATATTTCATATAAACCTCATTGTATCCACAAAGCAAAAATGGATAGGACATATGTAAAAGATAAAAAGTATTGCTGGGTGTGGTGGTGCATGCCGGTGATCCCAGTAGCTTGAGAGGTTGAGGCAAGAATCATAAGTTCAAACCCAGCCCCAGCAATTAATGAGGCCCTGTGTCAAAACAACAAAAGGGGCTGTGACTGTGGCTCAATTGCTGATATAAAATTAAATAAATAATAAAAAGGAATCAAACATGGTAACTATAGAACATCTCATTACAAAGGCAGACAGGAACAAATATCTATTGAAAAAAAACGTGAAACAAGTTTTAAGTGGAATAACTTAATGCCTATCTATAAATAATCATTGAATGTAAATGGGTTGAATTATATAATCAAAAGACAGAGAGTAGTTGAATTGATTTTAAAAAGCTGAACTTTATACTGCTTACTAAGGACTCACTTCACCTTTGAGGACACATGCATTAAAGGTAAATGCCACAGTCCAACTGGGCAAAATAACTGGGAGGTGACAAGCAACTTGAAGGTTGAAGTGGGAACTGCTTTATTACTGAGCAGCAGAGGTATATATACCTGGTTACATATATATAACTGGTTACACACAGCTTGACTCAATTAGCATCATCCAGTTACGGCAATCAGCCAATAAGGAATCTCCATCAACTTAATAGCTCGGTGGCGTTGCTTCACAAACCACTCCTCCTGGCAAACTGCCAGGCACCATCTTGACTTGATTTGTGGTCCCCAACAGGTAAAGGGAAAGAAAATGTATTCCATGGAAATGGAAAATGAAGGAGAGTAAGAGTAGCTGTAACTTGCACTGGATAAAATAGATTTTAAGTCAAAATCCATAAGAAAGAGACAAAGGTCAGTGTATAATGAAAAAGGTGTCTTTTTATCAAGAAATTGTAAGATTGTAAATTTATATTAACTCAACTTTGGGGCACCTCAATATATAAAGCAAATATTAACAGATTAGAAGAGATCTATTAATAGATCCAGAATTCAGCATGATAGAAGTAGTAGAGAACTTCAACTTCAGTACCTTGTTTTCAACAATGAAACACAATATGACAACAAAATCAATTAGGAAGCATTGTAATTAACAACAATTTACACAAATGAACCTAACAGACATACAGAATCTTCCATCCAATAATAGCAGAACACACATTCTTCTCAAGCCACACAAAACACTCTTTGCAAGAGACCATATGTTAGGCCACAAAATTAGATTTAATAAAGTTAAGAAGACTGAAACACATGAAATGCATTTTCTAATCAGAGTGGTGAGCAACTGGATATCAATAATAAGAATTTCAAAGAAGCTACAAATATATGGAAATTAAAAAAACATATTCCTGTATGACTGCTGGGTCAAAGAAAAAGAAACAAAATTTATATTGAGACAAATGAAAATGGAAGTACAAGATACCAAATTTTGTGGGTAGCAGCAAAAGCAGTTGTAAGAGGGAAATTTATAGCCATAAACACCCAAATCAAAAAAGATCAAAACAACCTAAATATTACACATCAAAGGACTAGAAAAAGAACATTATAAACCCCAAATTAGTAGTAGGGAGGAAGGAAATAAAGGTCAAAGCTGAAATAAGACTAGAAAAACAATAGAAAATCTCAACAAACTCTTGAGAAGATGCATAAAATTAACAAACCTTTGTCTAGATTAAAGGGGGAAGGACAAAATCAAAATTGCAAGAGTAGAGATTACAACTGATACCACAGAAGTTCAAAGGATCATAATAGACTACTATGAACAATTATTCAACAACAAATTGGATAACCTAGAGTAAATGTGCAAATTTCTTGAAACAACTACCTAGCAAAACTGAATCATGAAAAAATAGAAAATTCTATTGAACCAATAATGGCTAAGGAGATTGAATCAGTAATAAAAAGCCTCTCATCAAAGAAAAGCTTAGGACCTGATGGCTTCACAACTAAATTCTACTCAACATTTAAAGAAGGATTAATGCCAATCCATAAACTCTCCCCAAAACACTTCCAAACTCCTTTATGAAGCCTGCATTACCCTATACCAAAACCAGACATGAGTACTACTATAAGCCAGGGTCTCTGATGAGCATATATGTAAAAATCCTCACGTAGCAACTGAATTCAATAGCACATTGAAAAGGTCATTCAGTTGAATCAAGTGGGTTTTATCCTTGGAGTGCAGTGATGGTTCAATATATGCAAATCAATAAATGTGATATGTCACTTTAACAGAATAAAGGGCAACCATATAGTCATCTCAATAGATACAGAAAAGTTATTTGACAAAATTTAACACCCTTTCATGATGAAAAATCTCCACAAATTAGGTATAGTAGGAGTGAATTCCAATATAATGAAGGCCATATATGACAAATCCACAACTAACATAATACTCAATGGTGAGATGTTGAAAGCTTTTCCTTGAAGATCAGAAATGAAGCAAGGAGCCAGGAGGGGTGGCACACACCTGTAATCCCAGTGGCTTGGGGGGCTGAGACAGGAGGATTGCCAATTCAAAGCCAGCCTCAGGAATGGTGAGGTGCTAAGCAACTCAGTGAGACCCTGTCTCTAAATAAAATACAATATAGTACCCCTGAGTTCAATCCCTGCTACCAAAAAAAAAAAAAAAAAAAAAAGAAAAGAAAAAGAAATGTGACAAGGATGTCCACTCTTGTCATTTCATACCATCATAATACTGGAAGCATAGTTAGGCAAAACAAAGAAAGACACCCAAATTGGACACACAAAAAAATAAAATTGCTTCTGTTTGCATATACTATGATTTTAAATACATAAAACCCTAAATACTTTATTTTAAAAACTGTTAGAACTAATAAACTGAAGTTGCAGGATGCAACGTCTTTGTAAAAAAATTAATAGTGTTTTTATATATTAATAACTATCTAAAAAATGGGAAAAATCCATTTGCAATAACTACCCAAAAAATGAAATACTGAAAAACAAGTTTAACCAAGGAGGTGAAATATCTGCTCATGAAAATTATAAAACATTGTTGAAAGAAATTAAAGAAGACACAAATGGAAAGATTTTGGGTGTTTACAGATTGGAAAAAATGATATTGTTAAAATACCAATAGCACCCAAAGTGGTCTGCAGATTCAGTACGCGATCTCTATCAAATTTCAGTGGGGTTTTTCCACAGAAAAAGAAATAAAAATAAGCAAGTAAATATAAATTCTTAAATATGTATGGAGTAAGAAAAGCCCTCAAAATAGTCAAAGTAATGTTGAGTCAGAAGAACAAAGCTGGAGACATCACATTTCCTGATTTCACAATCTACTCCAAATCCATAGTAATGAAAATAGCACTTTACTGGCAGAAAAACGGTTATAGTCCAATGTAAAAAAAAGAGGGAGCCCAGAAATAAATCAGTTTTTGACAAAGATACCAGGTACATACAATAGGGAAAGAACAGTTTGTTTGATAAATGGTTTTGGAACAATTTGATATTCATATTGGGAAAGAATGAAGTTTGACAATTATCTCACTCATTCAAAATTTATCTCTAAACGAAAGAGGTGAAAGATCTATACAATAAAAACTATAGAACCCTAAAGAAAGAAATTAAAGAAGACCTTAGAAGATGGAAAGATCTACCTTGCTCTTGGCTAGGCAGAATTAATATTATCAAAATGATCATACTATCAAAAGCACTACATCGATTTAGTACAATTCTGATCAAAATCCCAATGGCATTCCTCATAGAAATAGAAAAAGAAATCATGAAATTCACCTGGAAAAATAAGAAACCCAGAATAACTAAATCAATTCTTAGCAGGAAGAGTGAGCAGGTGGCATTACTATACTACACCTTAAACTATACTACACAGTAATAATAACAAAAACAGCATGGTATTGGCACCAAAACAGACTGGTAGACAGAATGGAGGACACAGAGACTACTAACTCACAAAATTGCAATTATATTATATTAGACAAAGGAGCCAAAAACATGCATTGGAAAAAAGATAGCCTCTTAAATAAACAGTGCTAGGAAAACTGGAAATCCATATGCAACAAAATGAAATTAAACCCCTATCTCTAATCATGCACAAAACTCAAAGTGGATCAAGGATCTATGAATTAAACCAGAGACTCTGCATCTAATAGAAGAAAAAGTAGGCCCAAATATTCATCATGTGGGATTAGGCCCCAACTTCCTTAATGAGACTTCTGTAGTGCAAGAATTAAAATCAAGAATCAATAAATGGGATGGATTGAAAGTAAAAAACTTCCTCTCAGCAAAAGAAACAATCTGTGAGGTGAATAGACAGCCAACATCTTGGGAGCAAATTTTTACCCCTTACACATCAGAGCACTAATCTCTAGGGTATATAAAGAACTCAAAATGCTAAACACCAAAAAAATCAATAACCCAATCAATAAATTGGCAAAAGAACTGAACAGACAATTCTCAGAAAAGGTTATACAATCAATCACCAAATATATGAAAAAAGTTCATCATTTCTAGTAATTAGAGAAATGAAAATCAAAACCACTCTAAAATATCATCTCAATTCAGTCAGAATGGCAGCTGTTATGAAGACAGACAACAATAAGTGTTGGTGAGGATGTGGGGGGAAAAGGTACACTCATACATTGCTGGTGGGATGCAAATTGGTGCAACCAATATGGAAAGCAGTATGGAGATTCCTTGGAAAACTGGGAACTGAACCACCATTTGACCCAGCTATCCCACTCATCAGTCTATACCTAAAGGACTTAAAAACAGCATACTACAGGGACACAGCCATATCAATGTTTATAGCAGCACAATTCACAATAGTTAAACTATGGAAACAACCTAGATGTCCTTCAGAAGATGAATGGATAAAAGAAAATGTGGTATATATATATATATATATATACAATGGAATATTACTCAGCAATAAAAGAGAATAAAACCATGGCATTTGCAGATAAATGGATGGCGTTGGAGAAGATAATGCTAAGTGAAGTTAGCCAATCCCCAAAAAACAAATGCCAAATATTTATCTGATATAAGGAGGCTGACTCATAGTGGGATAGGGAGAGGGAGCATGGGAGAAACAGATGAACTCTAGATAGGGCAGAGGGATGGGAGGGGAAGGGGAGGGACAGGGGGTTAGTAAGGATGGTGGAATATGATAGCCATCATTATCCAAAGTACATGTATGAAGCCACGAATTGGTGTCAACATACTTTATATTTGACCAGAGGTATGAAAAATTGTGCTCTATATGTGTAACAAGAATTGTAATGCATTTTGCTTTTATTTATTTTTTTAAATCAATTAAAAAAAGAAAAAAAATTATCTCCAGATGTGTTGGAGACTTAAATGTGAAACCTGAAACTGTAAAATATCAAGGAGAAATAGGGAAGTCCCATGATATTGGTCTAGGCAATACTTTTCTGGTTACGACCCAAAAGTCAAAGCAACAAAAGCAAAAATAAACAAGTAGAATTACATCAAAGTACAGCTTTTCTACAGCAAAGTGAGGGGACATCCTATGGATTGGAAGATAATATTTTCAAACCATATATCCAATATATAAAACATAAAAGAAACTGAATAAAAAGAAAACAACCTGATTTTTAAAATGACCAAGGGACATAAGTGGATATATTTCAAAAGAAGACATAAAAAATCAACAGGTATATGAAAAATGGCTTAACATCCAAAATTATCTGGAAAATATAATGCGACTTTGGGATATCCTTCACCTGTTCAAATGGCTGTTATCAAAAAAGATAAAAAGTGCTGGTGAAGAAATGGACAAAAAGCACACTTGCACTATTTTAGTGTGAATGTAAACCAGTACAGCCATTTTGGAAAATGGTTTGAAGTTTCCTTATAACATTAAAAGTAGAACTCCCACGTGATCGTGCAATCCTTTTACTGGGCATATGATTCAAGGAAATGAAATGAGTCTGTCAAAAAGATATCTGCACTCCCATGTTCATTGCAGTATTATTCACTGTAGCCAAGATAAGGAATTAACTTAGGACCTGTCAGTGGATAAGTGGAAAGATATTGTTGTACACAGAGACCATGGAATATTATTCAGCCTTAACCAGAAAATCCTGTCATTTAGGACAGCCTGGTTGAATCTGGGGGATATTATGTTAAGTGAAATAAGCCAGGCTCAGAATCCAAATACTATATTTCTTACTTATATGTGGATTCTAAAAAAGAGAAATGTAGACTGATAGTTGAGGGGTGGGGATTGCAGAAATGATCAAAGGGTAAAAAAAAATTTCAGTTATACAAAAAGAATAAGTTCAGAAAATCCATTGTATAGCATGGTGACTATAGTGAATTTATTGAATACTTGAAAATTGCTTAGACAGTACATTTTTAGTGTTCTAGCCACAAAAACCATAAGTGAAGTAATATGAAAGCTATTTAGCTTTGTCTCAAGCCATCCATGGGCTGCATGTGGGCCACTGTGCATCCTGTGTAGTCTATTGAATAGGAGAATCTGGTGTCTGGGAATGACCAGTGGTCATTTCCTCTGATTGACTTTCCTGACTCACTGTGAGCCCTATTCAAGCTCTGCCAAAGGTCCCCCACAGCACCAGAGATGGAGTTGACTTGCTGTAGCCTCACAACTCCTCCAAGAGGGGTGTGACCTTCTAAGATGCCAATCAACCTGCTGACAGCAATACATCAAGACTCCACCCTTGAAACCTTATCCCTGCCTTTGATGTATCCCCTTAAGTAAACAACTGGAGCCATTTTCTTTTGTCTAGCTCCAGCTCCTGTGTGGACTAAACCTATCAAGGGCTCTGCTTTTGAAAATATCTTTCTTACTCTTTGTCTTTTGTTTTTCACTAATTATTCTAGACTTCAGTTTCTCAGGTGGCTTACACCCTCTTTGGCAGGAAGAAGAACCCCCCAATGAGACACTGGCCATCTCCCTATACAGCTTGATATAGCCTTTTGACCACATGTACCTATTTCAAGATATAATATCCAACACAGATATATACAATTGTTTGTCAATTAAAAAAGAGTTTGTCCACCAAAGTATACCACTTTCTACATATTTCTGGAACCTTAAAACCTTATTCTTCAATTTCTCACATCTTATGCTCTGTTGACCTACATTTTATTTCTGTATCTGTTATAATATATTGTTATTATTTTTGCTTTAAACACTCTGTTGTATTTTAAAGTGATTCTGCATCTTGTTTAGCTTTTGCTTTCTAATGAAAGTTACAGTATTGTTTGGAACATATATGTTCACTAGTTATGTCTTTATTCTGAATTGCAGATTTTAGAATTAAAAAGTTTTTTGGGGTCATACTTACATTCTTTATCTTAAATTCTGCTTTGCCTAATATCAGTATCACTGACCTACTTTCATATTGCATTCATTTGCCTAATGTTCATTGTCCATGCCTTTATTTTCAGTCTTCATAAGTCACTTTGTTTCTTAAATATGATATACTGTTCATCTTGCTTTGAAAATCTGTTTAATAGGTGAGTCAGTTTATTCATATTTATTTACATGACTGAATATTTTTATCTCAACTTCATCATAAAATTATATAATTATTATATTTTCTGTGCTTATTTCTATGAAGCACAGAAAATTATTTGCTATTTTATTTATAAATATATTTATTAATATTTAAAAAGGTTTGAATTTTTATTTGGTGGTTTTCTTGTGTTTTTAAAAAATATATAGAGAATGAATTCAGAGTCCCAAAAGAAAATAACCGCCAACTGAAACTATTACTCAGCAAGCCTGTTCTTTAGATATGAAGGAGAAATAAAGGCCTTCCAAGAAGTAGCACTTAAGGGAGTCCTACATCCACAACCAAAAGAAAGATAACTACTGTCAAAAAATGTGAAAGCATAAAACTCACTACAAAAGCTGATACACAAAAGAGAAATGGAAAATAATCAAATCTTATCAATATGGCAAACCACAAAACACCAAAGATGAGCAAGAAAGGAAGAAAGAACAAAGTGTATTCAAAATAGTTAGAAGAAAAATCAATAAACCTGCAGTATAAATGGACTAACTTCTCCTGTTAAAAGCTGCAGACTGGCTGAGTGGATTAAAATAACCAACAAAAAACAAGACCAACATATTCTGCCTTTAAGAGACTCACTTCACCAGTAAACACACAAACAGACTGAAAGTGAAAAGATGGAAAATATAATCTATACCTTCTTTCTTATTCAGTATTTTTGCATTAGAAAATGACCATTTGAAAGGAAAAATTTCATGTCTAAAATTTTGATTCTGTTCCAATTTTACAATTTTGATACCAATTTTAGAATGCCATGAGTATATTTCCTTCACTTACCATTTTAATCTCAGTTTTTGTTGCTGCATTTCTACCAATGCTAAATACATAATTCAGTTGATTCTTTTCCAGTGGGAAAATCTGTTTTAAGTGTAATTCTTGGGATCACATAATGCTTTACTTTGTGACTTTGAATAAAACCCTATTTTCTTTTCCATTCTGCCTCAAAGAATTTTAAATAATATCATCTAAACTCACTAGCATTATATGGATTGATTAGTATAAGAAGATGTTTTCTCATGATAAATATCCTATAGAGTTTAAGTGTATAAAATCAACTCTTGAGGGCTGGGGTTGTGGCTCAGTGATAGATCGCTCTCATGCGTGAGACCTTGGGTTTGATCCTCAGCACCACATAAAAAAAAATAGATAAATAAAAATAAAGATATTGTGTCCATCTATAACTTAAAAAAATAACTCTTGACTATATACATAAAACATAATTAAGTAAAACCTGCCATAAACATTAATATAAGTAATTAAAACAGGATTGATTATAGGTTAGAAGACATTTGATTTCATATTATTTACATCTTTACTCCTT
The DNA here is from genome assembly GCF_052094955.1 of Ictidomys tridecemlineatus. NCBI lineage: Eukaryota > Metazoa > Chordata > Mammalia > Rodentia > Sciuridae > Ictidomys > Ictidomys tridecemlineatus. Next base: position 91,495,548 of record NC_135480.1, on the reverse strand, counting down.
TTAGTTTTTTTTTTGCTTGTTTAAGGTTCTCCAATTTTCAAAGATTAAAAATATTGTTCCTAGAATTTTAATGAAACATCTTTAATTTACTCATATGTGAATTGATCAAAGACCACCCGTAATTAGTGAAAAGTCTAAATTTTTTAGACCACTTTAGAGAAATAAAATTCTGTTAAAAAACAGTAAGCAATGAGTGGTGGAGGGACAGAGACCCTTGTGGGTTGTGAGGTCGCCCCCGGCAGCGGCAAGAAGAGGGACTCGCTGGGGACTGCGGGCTCAGCACACCTCATTATCAAGGATCTTGGAGAAATTCATTCAAGGCTTTTGGATCACAGACCAGTTATTCAAGGCGAAACTCGTTATTTTGTAAAAGAATCTGAAGAAAAACGTGGTCTTGGAGAAATGCGAATTCTTGAAAATTTGAAGAATATGATCCATGAAATAAATGAACATACTCTCTTCCCAGATGCAGGACAACTTGAAAGAAGTTCTCCAGGGATTGCAAGCAGCTCATGACTGTAGACTCCAGCAGAGGGAACAGGAACGAAGAAAGATGTATCATGACCACTTAATAAATAACTACTGGGAAACAGCATCAACTCCAGTGGGAGGATTTCATGAAAGAACAACCCTACGGTCATGCTGAGGTGGATGAAGAACACAGCAGAGCCACGGAGAGGCTTAAAGAGCAATATGCTGAGATGGAGAAGGGCCTAGCAAAATTCTCTACTTTTTAAGAACTTGAACCACAACATTCACAAATGGAGAAGTCATTGACTGCTCCACAAAATACTCTCACCAACATTTAGCCTCTGCTTCAAGTTTAGCAATACCTTCAGTGACACTCTTCAGTGGCACACAGAGAAACTGCAGCTGGAGCCTGATTGAATGGCCAAGAGAAGAAGAGTGCTCCACCATTCCTGTTTCAAGTGCCTAAATATGATCATTTGAATGGGGAAGAAGAGGGGGAAAATGGGACACATTTACTCTTTGTCAGAATTTGATTTGTTTTCTGACCATTAGCTGAGAGAACTATAACTACAGACTTCTTAGAAGGATCATTCAACTCATTCTCATACAGGGTTGATGCTGATTACTGTAGCTTAGAAGGCAAGTAGCACAGCTGCCTCCCACAGCTTCCCTGGCTGTGAGAGACCTAAGGATGCATAAAGTGTTATTCCGTGAGTAATGTAAATAAACAGCTGGCCTTGGAACAAAGATCACATTTAAAAGAGGGAATGATCAAAGCATTGTCTCCACTATGACAAAGATGGCCACCATGGTGCTGGCCACTGCCCGTTGGGAAAGCTCAGATTTTGCAGTGCAGCAGAGTGCCGTTCGTTTCCCTGGAGGACAAGATGTGTGTGTTAAGCTTTGTGGCCTTCCAGCTCTTAGTATTTTCATCTTTTGAAACATGCTTAGGAGGAAAAGCTTACCAAAAATATATGTTGGCTTTTAGCCTTTTTCCAAGAACCACAATCTTGCCCATAGAATTTACCTCATTTTTGTGTCTGTTTTTCTGTGGGTAAGCTTTATAAGATAAATAACGTCTATACATGTTCAACTGTTTAATGAGTAATTAGCAAATTCTGCCAAGGAGTCCCTCTGGAACCATATAAGCATTCTGGCTCTGAATGAACCAGAAGTGTTTGTCCACGTGGCAAATAATCCATGTTAAATGTAAATCCTTTTTAATGTTCACGTCTGTTCTCATAAGCAGGTGTATTATGATGAAACATGTACCAATTTTGTCATCACTGTGATTCTTAAAATTCTGCATTTAACAGTTGAATTGAAGAACTAAGTTGATTTTGTTTGCCATAAACCAAGCAAAAGTAAATGCAATAATTTCAAGAGATTTATGGAAAATGAATTTGAGGGATGGCCAAATCTTTGTAATAGTTTTCATTGCTTTTCAGTCAAGAAAGGCACAAGAATGAAAATACCTAACTTTCTCATCTTATCTCAGTGTTGTGACTGCAGAAAATTGATAATGCTTGACTGTGTAAACTTATGGCTTGCTGTCAAAGCTTCATTCTTGGCTGCATGTTGAAAATGTGATTAAAGTTAATAGAGGAGATGAAAAAAAAAACAGTAAGCAGTTGCTGATAAAGTGAGGACAAGCTAAACTGACCAGAATTTTATCTTCTTCTTGAGCAAGTGACCCTATTGTATTTGAATCTTTCTTCTTTTTTCTTAAAAAAAAAAAAAATTTAGTGCATTATTGTTATACATTATAGTGGGGTTCATTTTGAAATATTCATAAATACATATAACAGTTTGTTCCATTTCAGTCCTAAATACTTTCCCTTTCTCTTTCCTCCTCCTTCCCCTGATCTCCTTCCTCTAAACTATTTGTCTTCCTTCTATTTATTTATTTTTCTAATGGATGCATTAAAATTACATGTGAAAATGGAATGCACTGTCATACATTCATATATGCACAAAGTATAATTTGTCAGCTTTAATCCCCAGTTCTTCCCTCTTCCCCCCTTTTCTTCCTTTCCCTTAGTTCCCTGCCTCTATTCTCTTGATCCCTCTCTCTTTTTTTTTAAAGGAATGACTTTTTCTTCTTTTTTTTCTCTTTAGCTCCTGCATATGAGAAAAAAACATTCAACCTTTTCTGAGTTGGCTTATTTCACTTACCATGATGTTCTCCCGTCCTATATATTTATGTTTATAATGACATAAGTTCATTCTTCCTTATAACTGAGTAGAACTCCGTTGTGTATGTACATCACATTTTCTTTATCCAGTCATCTGTTGACAGGCGCCTGAGCTGATTCCATAGTTTGGCTGTTGTAATTGTGCTACTATCAACATTGGTTTGTGTGTATCACATATATAGTATGCTGATTTTGCTTCCTTTTTATAGATACCAAGGAGTGTAATAGCTGGATCATATGGTTTTCCTATTCCCAATCTCTTGAAGAGACTCTATACTACTTTCCAAAGTGGTTGAACTAATTTGCATTGTCCACTGTTGTGGTTTGGATGTGAGGTGTCCCTCAAAAGCTCACCTGTGACACAATGCAAGAAGGTTGGGAGGAAAAACATCATGTTATAGCCTTAACCTAATCAGTGAATTGATCCCTGATGGGATTAACTGGATGGTAACTGGATGCAGGTGGGGTGTGGCTAGAGGAAGTGGCTCAATGGGGGTGTGGCTTTGGGGTATATATTTGTATCTGGCAAGTGGAGACCTCTCTCTGCTTCCTGATCACCACCAGAGCTGCTTCCCTCTGCCACACTTTTTTGCCATGATGTTCTTCTGCCTCACCTCAAGCCCCAAGGAATGGTTGTGGCCTTCTATGAACTTTTCTTCCCCTAAAATTGTTCTGGTCAGATCTTTTAGTCACAATGGCCCAAGAAAACCTCTCACCAACAGTCTATAAGTATACTTCCCCCGCCATGTTCTTACTAGGAATTGCTGTATTTTTGAAGGCTGCCACTTTAACTGGTGTGAGATGAAATCTCAGTGTAGTTTTGATTTGAATCTCTTTGATTGCTAAGGATGTTGAGTATTTTTTCATGTATTTTTTGGCCTTTGTGTTTCTTCTATTTGAGAAATAACTATTTAGATCTTTTGCAGATTCCAGCTAATAGAATGTGAGTGGAGGACTTTCACCTCAAAAACAATCTCTCACACAATTCTGCATGCTCTTTCCTACTCTGTGGGTTGGTGCAAACGTCGTGGTGACTTTGGAAGCCAATTTGAAGATAGGAGGGCCATAAGACAAAAATGAGCCTAGAACTCTGAATTACTTTTTGGAGGAATAGTGCCAACCAATTAGCTACGTCTTGGACTTTATGAAAATAATAAATGAACTTTTATCATTTTAGTCTTTGTACATTTAAATATTTTGTTTGTTGGAGAAGATAATGTTTCCTGAACTAACATAGAAATCAGTATCTTGAAAAGTAGGGGTTTGTGAACATAAAACTTAAAAGATATGTGGCATTTCTTTAGTGGTGGGAGGTAAAATTTAGCTAAATTTAGCTCCATTAGTAAAGATGTGCAATTGTGCCACATAACAACATTTCAGTCAATGATGAACTGCACATATGGTAGTCCAATAAAATTATAATAATATTCCTGTTGCTTAATATTGAAATATTCCTACTTCCTAGTTTTATGCTGGGAATTGAACCCAGGGCCTTGTGCATTTGAGGCAAGTATTCTACCAACTGAGCTATATCCCCAGCCCTTCCTGGCATTTTTATTGGCCCTTTTCTATGTTAGCTGTGTTTAAATACACAAATACTTACCATTGTGTTATAGTTGCCTACAGTATTCAGTATAGTAACATGCTATACAGGTTTGTAGCCTATGAGTAATAAGCCATACCATATATCCTAGGTGTGTACTAGGCTATACAATCTAGGTTTGTGTAATTACTCTCTGACGTTCACACAACAAATGAAATCACTCAAACTTTGCTTTTCTTGGATTATATCACTCTTGTTAAGTCATGCATGACTATATATGAATTTTCATGGTTAAACTTAAATTTCATATATATCATATTTAAAAACGAAGTCTTCTGGTTTTACTACCCCAAGTCCTTATTTAACATGTGGATAGCCTTTATAAAGGTGAACAGAGTTCTTCTGAATTTACTTATATTTGCTTTGAACATGGATTGTTACCTTTACTTGTAAGATGTGTAGAGATAATGTATAATATCAGTTTTCATTTTTAATAAAGCCTTAATAATTTGTATTTGGCCATTGGGTTGCCTATTGTGACAACTATTTACTGCTCATTAAAGAAATGTAAATATTATAATGTTAATAATATAAATAATATAAATGCTGTCATTAAAATGACAACTTTGAAAAACATTTTAACATGCTAATATAGTGGTAGTGTTTTATATATAAAACATATAAAAATACAATTTTTTGAGAAGAATTATTTAAAGCTATGTATGAATTATAAAGGGAGAACTTTTTTTCAAGTGGGATTATGGGTGACTTTGAAAAGAAACTTTAAAGATAGATATATAAAGGACAGATAAAGGGGAAAGGAAAAATCAGAATAGCAACAACTCAATGTTAATTAAAGATCATTTATTATAGGCTGCTGCTCTAGATTGTGTGGTATTTTTCTAGAACATGTTTCAGTTTCTAGAGACAGTTCAAGAGGAATTGTACCCATATCCGTTTTCACACACTTGAAACTTAAGTTTCATTTTGTGAAAAACCTTTTGAATGGTGCTTCTTTGCTAATTTTCAATTCATTGTTCAGGCAAGTGTTTCAGTGTATCTGTCTTTTTGTTGGTGTTTATTGTAGTTTCACAAGTCAGGCCATTTTCTTAAAAATAAAATATCTTAAAGATAAAATGCAAAATGAGAGCTATGAAATAAAAGGCATTCCGTGGTATGTTGGGGATCAATTTCAGAATGTCTTGTGGATGCCAAAATATATAACTTACACACATGATTTCTGTGAAGGTGGAACTCATGACTACAGAACAGGCAGGTGCAAATTTCATGAAAGAGGAAGGCCAATTGTAGTCATTACCTAGATGACATCCTGTTGATTTGGTTAAACAAATAATTCTCAGAGCACTTTTCTATGTGAAATGAAGTTCCAATTGGTTCCCCTCTGGATGTTAAAACAGAGTCAATAAGTTAAATATAAGTGAAAGCTTTTCTAAAGTCAACTTATTTTCATTCATTCTTTATCTTCACATTTTCTTCAAGAATCTTGTTAGGCAAATAATTCAGAAATAGTTTGTAGATGATAGAAATGACAGTAATGTTACAGCCATAAATTTCCTTGTAAGCACTGCTTTATCTCTATTGTTGTTCTTCATTTGATGCATTTCAGAGTGTTTTCTTTATGATTTGACTCTTTAGTGAATTAGGAGTGTGGTGTTTAATTTCCATATGTTTGAATTTACCGAATTTATTTCTAGTTCGACTTTTAATTTCATTACATTATGGTTGGAGAGCAATATTTGTATGATTTCATGACCTTTATAGTCATTGAGGCTTGTTTGGTGGCCTAGCATATGGTCTGTCCTAGAGAATGTTTCATGAGCATTGAGTAAAACGCGTGTTTTTCTACTCTTGTGTAGTGTTCTACAAATGTTTTTTAGATCTAGTTGATTAATAGTATTATGCAAGTCTGCTATTTTTGGAATTATGCCTACTGATTCTTTATTGAAGGTAAGTCATTAGAGTCACTATTGACATGGGTACTGGGGTCTTCAACAATTACTGTTGAATTGCCTGTTTCTTCTTTCAATTCTGTCAGGTTTTTTTCTTCATATATTTTGAGGTCTGTTGTTCACCATATATATTTATAAATATTATATCCTTCTGATAGGATTATTTCTTTTATCATAAGACTTTTCTCTTTATCTCTAGCATATATACATGTATATCTATATATGTCATATATACATACTATGTCTATATTTTTCTTGTAAAGTTTTTTCTAATGTTAGTATACATGCTTCAGATTTCATATGGTTGCTTTTTCATGATATATCATTTTTTTAATTCCTCTACTTTTAACCTATTTGTATCTGAGTATAAAGTGTGTCTTATATAGGCAAATATAGTTGGATTATGTTTTTAATGCAGTCTAACAGTTTCTATTTTTTAATTAGATTATCTAATTTCTGTATATTTTAATATTATTATTGTGATAGTCTGCTTTACATCTGTCACTGTCATTTATTTTCTATATTTCTCATGCATTTTCTTCTGTTTTTTCCTTTATAGTTTTCTTTTGCACTAAGTGAATAGTTTGTTATGCAGTATTATAATTCCCTTAATGATTTACTCCTGTATTTTAATAAACACTTATTCTCTTAGTGGGTGCTCTAGAGCTCACCAAATACATGTTCACTTGTAAGAATCTACTTCACAATTATACTTAGTCTCAATGAGCTATAGATAGTTTTCTACATAGCTCTATTCTAGTTTTTTCTTTTTGTGCTAATGTTTTTATATATACTATGTCTATATGTGTTACAAACATAATGGGATATTTTTATATATTAGTTCATATACTTTGTCTTTTAACAAAGTTGAAAGAAAAAAGGAGACCAAATAAATCTACTTATAGAGTTTGTTATATTAGCCATTTGGTTCTTTATTAAGATTTCTATTTTTTGTTGATTTTCTCTATTTGCTGACACATTATCATTATGTAATCTTTTACTTATTTTAAAAGAAGCATTGTTTTCTTTAGTTCCTTGGAAATATTTATAATCGCTCCTTTTCCATCTTTACCAAGTCTGACATCTGGGTTCTTTCAAAGATAATTCCTGTTACCTGTTTTTTTTTTTCTGTTTTGCAGGTGATACCTTCCTGTATCTCTTCATGGAGATATCTTATAATTTTCTGCTGAATAAAAAAGGACATTTTAGATGTTACAGTGTGGCAACTCTGGAGATTGCTCTTGCCTCTCTGGGAATTTTTTGTTTGCCTGTTTAGTGATGTGGCTGGGCTATTTTAGTGAAGTATATTTCCCTCCCTTTGTACAATCTCTGATGTCCTTCCTCTAAGGGCAAAGTTCTTGTGGTGGTCTCTGTGGTTGTCTCTTTCTCTGATTTCTCTACTAAGCAGTCTCCCTCTATTGATATCATACCCAGCTCTTAGAGTCCTCTAATTGTTAGGCTGATAGCTTTATTATTTTTTTTTGACAATGCCCTGGGACATAAATTGCTCCACAGTCTTATCAATTAAACTTGAGTCCCTTTGCAAAGATTATGTCTAAAGTTGTCTATTAGCTTTGTTCCAACTTCAAGAGGATTATTCTTCTTGTATATTTCCCCAGTTCTCTTGTAAATTTCTAGTTATTGTCGGGTTCAGCTGCTGCTCTCATGGAGCAACCTGCTTCCTATTAATTACTTGCCATCAAGATCTCCATTTTTTTATAGTAACTTTGTGCTTGAATTTTATCTATACTCTGCTCTAAAAAATCAGTTTTCTTGAGAAAAGCTCTTCCTCCTTTCCTCCTTCCCCTCCTTCTCTTCCCTCTTCCCCTTATGTCTCCCTCTCCCCCTCTCCTCTCTCTTTCTCTCTTTTCCTGCCTTTCCCAGGGGAAAGTGTCTGCACTTTCTTGAAACCTGTGGTGGGACATTTCACTTCTCCAGAAGTGACACCCCTGTGCATGTGGTCGTAGCTTCTGGTCTTCTCAGCTTGCTTCAGCTGGCATGCATCTTCTATCCTGTGAATGAATTGGGGCAAGGCTGATTGGGGACCTAATAGTCTTCACCTTCCATTCCTATGCCCTCACCTCTTTCTCCAAGAGTGACATCTGGGTAGAGGAAAGAAGCATTTGTTCTCTTAGCTGCACTAATCTTTATATATATATTTAGTTGTAGTTGGACACAATGCCTTTATTTTATTTATTTTTACATGATGCTGAGGATTGAACCCAATGCTTCGCATGTGCTAGACGAAGGCTCTACCGCTGAGCCACATCCCCAGCCCCAGCTACACTAATCTTAATGTAGACTCTGAAGCTTGGAGTAGTAAGGAATGAGAATCACTGGCAGTCTTTCCCTTCCAGGGTGACACTGAAGTCCTTGATTTGGATCTGGGTGAGAGGGATCCCTGTGTTCTAGTATGTACTTGTCCAAAGTGGAGCATCTGTCATTCAGAGCTGGTGGGGATGTGATAGGGGATGGAAGAAAGTAGTAGTTCATGACTCATTGATACAGATTCACTGTTAGTCAGATTTTGTAGTCTGTGTTAAATAAACATTTCTTAATTTTCTTCATTCTTGAGACAATTTCCAGTGACTTTAAACATTTTAAAGAATAATTTTTATCAGTTACACTGGATTTTCTGGAGGAAAATTCTGTGGAGATTCTTTTGCCACCATTCCTGAAATTACTATAATGTACTTTAAATATTTTGTTAGAGGCATTCATTAATGTAGAGAAAAGAAAGTAATGAGAAGCTTAAAGAATTGAAAAAGAATTGCTAAAACTATATTTGCAGAGATTAGCCAAAAAAAAATAGAAAAAAAAAACACGATGGAAAAAGTACTATAAAATCAGGGACACGGATATACACACATGTAACTGACTTACCATGATTCCACCTGTGACTTTTCAACTTTATGATGGTGCAAAAGTTATGTTCAATTAGTAGTATCTGTACTTATTTTACTCTTTTTCTGGGCTTGTGATATGTAAGCCCTGTGATGCTGGGCAGAGAAAGCAAGCCACAGCTCCCAATCAGCCATGCAATCATGATGGTAAGCAACGATGCTGTATAGTGTGTTGTGTTGCTAAGAAATAATCTTTGTCGATTAGACTAGTAAATGCATTTTGACTTGTATTTCAGCTTATGATGTTTATCAGGACATAACTCCAAAGTAAGTCAAAGTCTTCTATATATCTCTCATGCTCACAGGTGGGCGTATGTACACACATCTACTCATACTCTCCAGCTGGAGATGAAATGAAGGAGAAGATCTCCCCCCAAGATCCCCATAAAATATAAAAAAAACATTCAAAACCTGTATGAGAAAAATGAATAATACTCCTGAAAACACCAACAAAGAGTTGAGCACATGAAAAAACTATCTTGCTCTTCAAGAGGAATTTTCAGTATAGTCAAGATGCCAATTCTCCCAGTTAATTTATAAATTTAAAGTAATCTCAATCAAAATAAGACCACTAATACTCTTTCTGGAGATAGACACATTGATTATAAAATATATTTTCAGGGAAAAAAGAGACTCTCCAAGGAAACTCATTGGAAGAGTATTAATGAGGAGGGTGGCTAACCTACCAGGTAGTAGAAACACCTTGGTATTGGAACAAGATTAGATGGACCAATGAAACAGAAAGGAACATACAGCTAAACTGAGTATGGAAAACTGTATTCAATAAAGGTGAATTGATATTCTCAAATGATTAAATAAATAATTAACTTTGTAGTAAATGTTTTGGGTCCAACTAGATAGTTATATGTAAAAGGAAAATGGATAGATTCATTACACTGTTCACTAGGAAAAAGATATATAATGGATCAGATTTAAGTTTTAAAAACTATTCTAAAGTGAGAAGAAGATCAATTTATTTATAACCTGGGAATGGACAGCACTTTTCTAACCATTACAAAATCTGGAAACAATAAAAGATGGATTCATTTGATTATATAAAAAAATTAAAAATCCTTTTCTGTTATTCACAATTCTAGTTATAAGAATCCATACCAGGAATATAAAGGCAATATGATATTGATGAGGCTACTTTCTTGAAGCACTATTCCCCAACTGGAAGTAACCCAGCTAACCATCACTAGGATATTACACAATGGTTGATTAAACTTTGATACATTTATGATAGAGTATGATCCAGCCATGAAGAATATATACAAATATATTTTTTGAGGGATGGGGGCACTACCAGAGTTTGAATTCAGGGGCACTTCACCACTGAGCCACATCCCCAGCCTCATTTTGTATTTTATTTAGAGACAGGGTCTCACTGAGTTGCTTAGCACCTTGCTTTTGCTGAGGCTGGCTTTGAACTCTTGATCCCATGTCTCAGCCTCCCAAGCTTCTGGGATTACAGGCATGTGCCATCGCGCCTGGCTAAATATATATATATATTCCAGAACATATTGTTGAATTATAATAAGCAAGATGAACAAAAGAAAGTAGAGCATGCTTCTATATATATCTAGGATAGGGGAAATATGTGGCAGTATGTTATATTCAAAGAACTGGTTAATTGTAGTGGAATAAAGTGAAGGGGTAGGGATAGAAGGATGATTTCTTTGAGTAAAGCTTGTTTTGTAGATTTGAGTTTGAAATCATATAAATATTCTGTACAAATATAAAACAAGATTGAAATTATTAAAGTTCCTAAAAATCAACAGTAAGATGAAAATAAATTTTACTGCATTGATTTGGTGGCATAACCACACAGAACTATTTATTCATTCATTTATTTATTGCTTTTTTTCTTTTATTCCTTTTGGTATTGAACTCTAGGGCCTGAAGGAAGTGGCTGTGAGACCTCTCCTGCCCTGACGATTCTGTCTCCTTCCCTTCTGAGCTAAGCAGGCTGATTTATGGTATTTTTAAACCAAGGAGTTTGTACATAGGATAAAGGCAACCACAACAGGACCTTAATCTGACTCCCATAATTATTGATAGTTGTAAGAGATTTTTGTTTTTGGTTTCTGAGACTAGTGGGTGTTTGGTAGAATAAATTAAGTGAGGAATGATGCAGGGCCAGGAGTAGGTAAAGGATTAAGAAAGCCTTTGCCTCAGGCATGGAATATAAAGGGCTGCCAAAAATCTTAGTTGTTGAGATAAGAAATATTTTCATGCAATAGTTAAAAAAAAATCAATGCTCAAACTCCCCAAATTGTTACATAAGGCGGGAGCAGTGCCTGTGTCATGCTGAGTCATATTAGCACTTGAGGCCAGGGGAAAAACTCAATAGTTCAGGCCCTGTAGTGGTTGAAAATTGATATTTTGTTTATCATGGATCCTGGCCTTGGAATTATATCAGAACTGAGATTTTCAGCATGGGAGAAAGGAAATACAGAATAGTCAATTCATAAGACTTAGTGAAAGTTCCATATAGTTCTAAATTTTAATATAACTTATGGTTTATCTTATCATGAAACCATATAACTATAGCTAAACAGTTTTTTATCTGTATATACTGTTGGTCCTCCTTTTTTATAGGTTTGTATTTGCCAATTATTCTACTTACTAAAATTTATTTGTAACTAAAAAAATCAATTTTTGTGGTACTTTTGTGGTCTTCCATGCATGCATTCAAAGAAGCAAAATAGTTGAGACACCTGAGGCATAAGATTTCCTGGTCAAGGGTGAACAAAGCAACACATTCCTTTGTTGTTTTGGATCTTGGCTCTAGCCCCTCTCTGCACCCACTACGACCCCACGTAGAGCCTTCCCGTCCCCTCCTCCTGGCCTCCGTCTTTTGCTAGGCCCCGTTTGCCAGGTCCCTGGCCCACAATTTCTTATGGGAAACAGAGCCCTGCCCCTTGCCTGGGCCCCTTGCTCTCCCTGGGCCCTAGGTCCTGCACCCTGAACCGTGACACCTGCAAGTGGCCCTGGGCCTCGATCCTGCCTCCCCCCAGCTGGATGCCCTTCCTTCCCTCCCCAGCCCTGTCCACTGTGCTGAGCCCCCTGCCTCTTCTCCTGTAAGCAATTGTCCTTTTGAAGTCTGTTGTTTTGTTCAGGCATAAGTTATGTGAGTGGTGAGTTCAGTGCTAATGAATCAACACTATATATTAAATAAAGTGTTTTTAAATAGGAGCACATACAATATGTTATGTTTGAATTGGTTGATAATATTTTGTGACCAGAGGCTCACAAGAACCTAACTTTGTATTTCACAGATGAGCAATGCTTTAGGATTGTCTAATTCAGGGTTCTGTGTAACTATCGAATATAACTACTGTATATAATGAGAACCAACTGAATGTACACACACACACACACACACACACACACACACACACACACACACACAATTGCCTATCCTGTTCACTAAAAAGACCTAGAAAAAGATTACTACATGGGCGCAACAAGCATTTAGTTGCTACATTATAGTCTGTAAATTATTTTTTCCCACCAAAAAGAATTAGGCTTCTTGGATAAATAGTCAATTCAAGGTCTCAGGAAGGAAATGTACAAGATGAATCCAAAACATTTTGTCCTACCAAAAAGCTGACAAGCTATTTAAAACTATTAGAGTTGTATCAAAAGAACACAGACACTGACCTGATTAAGCTCCCACTAAACAAACTTGGGACAATTTGAATATCAATAAAATGTGCTATGGAGTTAAGTACATCAAATATGTTCGAATTCATACAGATACACAAAAATTGCAACAACACCTTAATAGTTACTTTTGGAGCAGGCTAAATAATGGAATCATTATTTTAAAAAATGGTAAGTAACTAGAAACATATTTCCTATGAGAATTGTATATTACAGTAGTAAGATAATTGAAGAAGTTTAATTTTCTATTTACAGAAAATTTTAGCTAATAAATGGGCACAAATTATAGAATTACAGAGACCTGCTATAATTCTGGAAATTAAAGATTATCCTGGTGTGAGTCTTCAGAATATGTTTGTGTAAAGCAAACTTTATATTTTAATTTAACAATAATAATAATAATATCTATTTTTTCCTGCATTTTGTTACTGTGGTAAAATGCACACCACATAAAATTAACATTTTTTTAAAAAAAGAAATGATAGTGTATCACCATTTTTAACCCCTAATGAATGAATAGATTTCAACAAAGATCAACAGTGGTTGAAGGCATTAAAAAATATGATCAGCCAGAGAGAAAGTAGTTCCTAAGAAAAGCAAATATTATTTATGAGGTCATCTTAAAAAAAATAAAGGGGAGTCCTGAATCTGATCAAACAGTAACTACCAACTCGTGGGAAATGCAAGAGATAAGGGAACAGTCAACTAACCCCAAGAAAATATGAATTAAAATTGGGCATTATGTAAAATTGTGGATGTGTAACCGAAGTGATTCTGCAATCTGCATTTGGGGTAAAATTGGGAGTTCATAACCCACTTCAATCTAATGTATGAAATATGATATGTCAAGAGCTTTGTAATGTTGTGAACAACCAATAAAAAAATTAAAAAAAAAAACCCAAAAACTATAGTGAGTGGACCCTGCAGGACAAATAGCCTAATTTATTGAAGAGGCAAAGGGAATATATAGGAAATACATTTTAAAAACACCAAACATATTTAAACCAATCACAACATAAACATTATCTGTGTCCTGATTCAAGAAAATTGTTACAGGGGCTGGGATTGTGGCTCAGTGGTAGAGCGCTCACCTAGTGTGCAAGGCCCTAGGTTCAATCCTCAGCACCACATAAAAATAAATAAATAAAATAAAGCTATTGTGTCCAACTACAACTAAAAATAAATTTAAAAAAAGAAAATTGCTACAAAATTTATAAGACAGTGGAGGAACTCCAAACAGTGGTGGCATATTTTAAATTACTGAATTATGATTGTTGTTTTTAAAGTTATGATAATAGTACTACAATATGTTTAAAAATATCTTTTACTTTCCAGAGGCATACTGTAATTTGACATAAAATGTTCTGATGTCTAGAATTTGTTGCAAAATAATCCAACGTCTGGGAAGTAGATGGGGTTTTATGAAACAAGATTTAACACATATGGATCATTACTGGATGACTGGTATATGAGGAACACTAAATTATCCTAATTATATGTCATTCTTTTTATATGTATTTATTTTTAATTTCTCATCTGCAAAAAAATATTTTCTTTGGAGAAAGTATTCGAGTCCCCAGATGCAATTAGCTTTGCTCTCTGTGCAAAGAAAGAAGCTGCTTTTTAAAAATTTTTGTTGCACATTATTGAATATTCACATGTATGCTCTGGTGAATTGCTATTGAATTTAAAAGTTTTATGTCTAGATAGGCTTCCCTAGGTCCCTTCAGAGGTTAAATCAAGGGAAGGTAAAAAGTTTTAACATATACACTTGATTTAATGTACATACCTTTATATATAAAGAGGCACACACGTGTACATAAAACATATAAAACTGTAAAAGCAAAAAAATCAAGCTAAATATCTGCCAGACATGTTATACAGGTTTTTATCTTTAACATATGAATAATTCAATAATTCAAAAGAAAATCACACTGATAAAAAGGGGGCAAACAATCCATAGAAGAAATACAAATGCCTAATACACAGAAAGTAAGTTCTGCCTAACTGATCATCAAAAAAATTTTATGCAAATACACATAATGAAAGCCTCGTTAGCTCGTTTAATATTTAACAATTATAACCACACTGGTGAGAGTGCATGATGCTCAAACTTTTGTTGGGAATGTAAACTGGAACAACTTTATTAAGAAATGTGACAATCTAGCAAAACTCTTGTACAGTACTGGGGATAATCCACAGTCTCATACATGCAAGGCAAGTGCTCTACCACCAAACTGCTTGGCTAGCCCACCTTTAAACCTCTAATTCTATTTCATAAGGCCTAGCATAAGTAAAAATCTTTAATTAGTTATAGTAAAAAATTTTTGTATGCAAAAAATACTCATTTAATGTTGAAAACACTTTGAAAAAATGATGTAGTAATAAGAAATTGTTTGAATTAATTGGGGTATATTCACAATTAGGAACATGTTCATTAAAAATCAGGCGTTTGAGCCTAGCAATAGTGCATGCCTATAATCCCAGTAGCTCTAGAGGCTGAGGCAGGAGGATCTCAAGTTCAAAGCCAGCCTCCGCAATTTAGTGAGGCCCTAAGCAACTCAGTGAGACCTTGTTTCTAAATAAAATTTAAAAAAGGGTTGGGGATGTGGCTCAGTGCTTAAGTGCCCCTGAGTTCAATCTCTGGTACAAACAAACAAACAAAAAAAAATCAGGCATTTATTGTTTTTTGTTGCTGTTGCAGTGCTGGGACTTGAACCCAGGGCCTTGTTTATATTAGGCAAGTGCTTAACCCCTAGGACACGTCTCCAGTCCCTAAGGACTAGTTTTGAAGGCCTTAAAGACTTGGTAAAATTCTCTTTATAAGGTTTGAAAAAGTAATTCAAAATCCAGTTATGTATGGTGTATAATATCATACTAATTTCCTGCTTTTCTGTATTTGTAATGAGAAGATTCAGAAGGGAATACATCCAAACTTTAACAGTGCTTATATATGTATGATGAGTTTTATATTACTCTATGCCTTTCTGTAGGTTATTCAATATTTATCTTCTAATGTGTAAACATTAAAAAGGAATAAACATTTTAATAAAGCAAATCATGAGGCGCCTGTAACAGTGAAATGTATATCCGAGGAGTGGGTGAGCCTCAACGTCTGTTGATGCCCCAGACATTTCTGTTCTAAGCCTGATTTTCTCACCTCGAAAACAATTACAGTAATTATAATACACAATGACAATAAAATTTAAATGAAGCAAATGAACTTTGCATACACTCAGCATTTTCTTATAACAACAACGTTTAAGCAAACTTTGGCTGTATTTTCCTTGTCATTTTTCCTCCTTACATAATATAGATAACAGTTTGCAAAGTCTTATATTCTGCTGGATATGATCCTGTTTATTCAAAACTAAGAAAAAAATTGATTTGATTATCTTAAAAACTCTATTTCATAGTATTATTTTTATTTTAATAGCTTGACTTTAAGCTTGGCAAAATTTACTCATTCATGCAAAAACTACTGTTTGTTTCCTATATGGAAGAATGCCTGTATAGAGTGAAACAGTAAGATGTAGTTACTGGAGCTGGGGCTGTAGCTCAGTGGTAGAGCGCTTGCCTTGCATGCATGAGGCACTGCTCTCAATCCTCAGCACTACATAAAATAAATTAATAAAATATTGTGTCCATCTACAACTAAAAAATTTTGAAAAAGTATAGCTGCTATCAGGGAACAATTTCTTTCATTGATGCAACCAACAAATACATAAACGTGCAAGGTTCTACAGGGAGTGTATATGAAATTTTAGAGTCCAGAAATTGCTTACATCTGGAAAAATACAGAAGTCTTCATTGGAGAAGTTAGTTTTAGAGGTGAAACTTAAAAAAGATTTATCATATAAATAAAATGGTACAGGAAGAAAGCTTTGAGTCATAATATTTTGATATATTTAAAATTTCAGCTTTTATTGAGTAAAATTTTATGACAAAGTTAAACAGGAATATAGAGAAGAATTTTCACTAAAGAAAGTTTTATTCGAGAATAAGAACAGGATTGCAATCCAGGACACACATGCAGAGGCCAGGGAGCCCTCTGAGATGCCCAATGTCATGGGTTTTATTAGGACAGAGATATTTACCCAAGTTGTTCAAGAGAGCTAGAAAGCTCTCCTTCATGAGAGGCACCATGTAAAGTTAATCTTCAGGTTATAGCTGGTAGTTCTGCCAACAATTGCTAAGAAGAAGGTCAATCAGCAAAAGGCTGCTTTATCTTTAAGGTTGTATTTTCTTCTTCTTAGCAATGGACTCTAAACTCTAGACAGATGAAAATGTGTATGTAAGCTATAAGATAACTGTAGTTTTAAGTAGGCATCAAATAAATTACTAGTACTGAGTGTGTAAAGCAATTGCTCTGGTAGAGACTCATTAGTCACTAGCAACAATTCCTGCCTTGCTGGGATTATGGGAATAGGGTCACTGTAGTCATTTGAATAAAAAGATGTGACTATAGAAAAAAAAAAAAAATAAACTCTATTTGAGATGAGTTTGACAAGAATATTTTTATTTGTAGGCTCAATTTCCACACAGGAAAAGGTCATAAAAATTAAAGGTGTCTTTTTCATTCTACAGACAACGCTAAAAAATAACAATTGGATCAGAGCCCACTATTTGGGCATTGTAAGATTTATGTATTTGACAATAAAATCTGAACTAAGTACTGGAGACATTTTCATCCTATGAATTGAGGGAAGTATTAAGAGTCTTCTTTTCCAACTAATTTGTTCATACTGTTTGACACAGTTAATATGATTTTTCTCTCTGTGTAAAGCTATAAACTTATGATTGATAGTTGGTACTTAGTAATTTTTATGGATAATAATTATATGTAAGCTTTTAATATCCTTACTGCTTTATCTCCTCCCACAATAAGATTCACTTATTTTTAAAATTTTATGCATGGACTCTTGTGTATCATTATCCTTCAGTTTGCCTTACTCACCTTTTGTTTTATTCACTTTGACATCTGGTGTCATATATAGGAAGTTGTATGATGTTGACTTCAATCTCATGACTTCCAGAATAGGATTTTGGCTGACTTTATTGCCAAGTAACTAATAGCCATCATGTGTTCAGCCTGAGAAATTTGATTATCTCCTTATCTGCCAAAAGCAAAACAAAACAAAAACAAAAACACAGCAGCCTTGCTAATAATACTACACAGTATAGTATATACCTACTTGAAGTAGTGCTTTAGGAAATTTACCTGTATGGGCATATACAAAATTCAGGAAGGTCATTTGGGATGTCTTGTAGTCATTTTGTTATAATAAAAGGAGGGCTGGAATAAGTGTTACAGCTTTGATCAAACTTTTCACAGACATATCAATGTAAAGATGAAAGAACAAATGCTATTCAAGTACCAAACAGGAAGATTTTAAGAATCTTTCTGAAAATTTATGTCTGCATCTCCTTTGATACATGCAACATTTTCTCTGTTCAGGTCCAGAGAAACTGGAGCAGGCTTCTGTGGTCCCATGTATTCTTAAAGAAAGGCAGTTAAATGGTGTTTCTTGCAAGCTTTGCCTTCTTTGTTTGTATTTTGTATCATTAAAATAATCAGTTTAAAGTACTAGAGATAGAATCCATTAATTTTGATCACAATACAATTGTCAGTTTGGGGGCAGAAAAGGCTATTTCTTGTTTGAGTTAAACATTTCTAGAAACTCTTTTTAAGTCTCTTATACATCTTGATAAAAATTAATAAAACTTTATCTTTCAGTAGTACCATCTAAATACATATTCACTACTAAGAAAAAGAACACTTTTTTTTTCTTCATGATTTATTGGTGTTTCTCAGCTCCAGAACCATCATCTGGAGTTTTTCTCTATGAAATATGCAGTAACAGAATTTATCACATAGATAAAGCATTTCATCAGTCTTGCCTTTCAAATTGGTAGTTTCAATTAAGATGTATTTTAAACAGTAAGACACAACTCCATTTTAATCTTGGTCTATTATCTTATCATCTTCTCTTTCCTCTTTTGTGTGATGGAGATCATGATTTTGGAAATTTTATTGAGAACACAAAACAGATGCTTTGGAAGATTTACTTTGGATGCCTTTAGTTAACTTTTTTCTAATGCAAGTTTTCCTTCGTATCTTTAATGAACCGTTTACCATTGCTTGTATCACATAATATTTTCACAAGCCATTTGTGGGTTTTTTTTTCCCTTGTTGACTTATGTGCCTTCCTCCTCAGATGTTTTTGTATTATGTGTGTATATAAGCTATGAAACCCAAATGTATTTCTCCTAATCCTTTTACATAGTTTAGGATTCTCTATGTGATTGGGTTCATGCAAATCCTCCTTACATAGTAGACTCCCTTTGGCCAGTATTCCTTTTGATGTTATCAAAATTTAGCATTGTTTTCAGTTTTAATGATGATAAAGCAAGTCAAGAATTTAAAAAAACAGTAAGACATACCAATCGTCTATTAGTTATATTTATTGATCATAAGGTGTTGATCATCATTTATAGAATGATCTTATTTCTTTCTAAGTACTGTCATTTAGTACAGTTCAATGTCAGACTGAACAGTAGATGTTGTATACAACTGAATATAATTGTGTGTATTTTAGGTTTTTAATGAAAGTATTATAGCAGCAAGGTAGATGTAAACCACTTCAATTTATTTTGATTTTTCCACTAATCTAGAAAGCCCTGTTTGGAAGCACAATGGTCTGATGTGAGGAGCACTGTCTATGGAGTGGTATATTCATAATCATGTGGCTGTGTGCACATTGTTTACTTACCCTGATGGATCTGCCATGAGGCAGGCATGCAAGACTCTGGGGATGGAACACAAAGAGGATGGAACTCAGCTTGAAGGTGCTTTCAGTCTAATGAGAGTGGGAGTAGAGGTGTGGCAAGCAGAATCTCAGAAAGTTGAAATTAAATGAGTTAACGTGTATTCAGTGCACAGTGATAAACATGAGGTTACATATATCATTTCTCCTTTTTCAAAGATTCCCTATTTGGCTTCTTTTATGGAAGACCTGATTTCATAGAGTGATAATTTGACATAAATCCAAATCATATCAGTAAATAGAGTTTTGCTGGATACAAAGTCTTATTTGGGTCAAGATTTGATTCTGAACTGTTTCATCTATGCATTCTCCTTAATGTGCAACTTGGGCTTCCCCACAGAGAAACAGTTTTTCAAATATCTAATGGAATTTCCTGCTTACTTGAATTTAACAAATTAATCATATGCTTTTCTTTTGAATATAACTCAAGGGACTGAGGAACAAGATGTCATTGAGATGTACCAAATTATTAGCTGGCACAAATTTTGAGAATGTACAAATGTACAAGGTGTTCATAAAACTCAAAGGATATTAATTTTCCAGTAAGTAGGAAATCAACAACTCATTTTTTAGACTTATACCTAAATATTTCAAGCTATTATGGTCTGTTAACTTTCATCTCTAACTACTCTAAATGAGAACCAAATGGGCCATCAGTAAATCAGGAATTAAAGAATTTCAGTGCTCATGCTAGTCTATTATGTGCTGTTGGAACACAAACACTTTCTCTCAACGAGGTTTATTACAACTTATTATTATGAACTGTCCTTTCAAGTTCAAAGACTTGCCCTGAGTAAGACATAATCTTTGAACACTTCACGCAGCTACTTATTCACCTGGCACTTGGACTCAAAGTGTGCCTGGACTTAAAAGATATATTAATACAAAATGTAGCCACATTTATATTGGTAAACATTAAGCATGCAACTTGTGGTAGACAGTGGAGTTTAATCAGCATAGAGAAAACATGAAACAAAAGTACTTACTTAAGCTTTATCTAGTGCATTTACTTAAATCTCTCCCTTTAAGAACCAATATTCTATATTTTAAATACATGATCATCCAACACATTATGTGAATATTGTTAATGTAACCTTCTAGCCACATCTTAAGTGTCGAACTTCTGGAATCTTCATAGCATCAAGTATAAAGTTGATAAGAGGATTTTCTGCACTCTTGTGCTGAGCATTTAGTTTCCTTCTTTAGAAGAATATTACAAGGGGCTGGGGTTGTAGCTCAGCGGTAGAGGGCTCACCTAGTACGGGGGAGGCCCTGGGTTCGATCCTCAGCACCACATAAAAATAAAATAAAGATGTTGTGTCCACCGAAAACTGAAAGATAAATATTAAAAAATTCTCTCTCTCTCTCTCTCTCTCTCTCTCTTCTCTCTCTCTTCTCTCTCTCTCTCTCTTAAAAAATAAAATAAAGGCATTGTATCCAACTACAACTAAAAAATAAATACTTGAAACAAAAGAGAATATTACCAGGATACTGTGTGTGTGTGTGTGTGTGTGTGTGTGTGTGTGTGTGTGTGTTAGACAGAGATATGCGGGGGTCCAACCCAAGGCCTTGTATATGCTATTCCTTTGAACTATGCCTGACAACTTTAAAAATAAATAGTGGTCAGGCATGGCTGTAATCCCAGTGACTTGGGAGGCTGAGGCAGGAGGATTACAAGTTTGAGGCCAGTCTCAGCAACTTAGGCCCTAAGCAACTTAGTAAAACCTATTTCAAAATAAAAAATAAAAAGGGATGGAGAAAAAGGGATGGAGATGTGGCTCCGTGTTTAAGCACCAATACCAAAAAAAAAAAAAAAAAGCCACACCAGTTACTTTTCAAGGCTAGGTATTTTCATGATCAAATGGTCAAATTCCAACATGATGGGATAAAATGTCTTTTTTTTACTTCTAAATGGTGATACATTGAGAAGCTCATATCATTACCCATATAATATTCTGGCAAAAATGTATTTTGGTGTGACTCTGCTTTTCAGAAATCAATCCAAATTGCAATATATACTGTAAAGCAAGCCAGTCCTCTTCAACAATGTCAGTAACATAAAAGGAAAGGGGATAGTGAACTGATTAGGAGACTAAAGAAATAAGAGAATTCATTTTAACAATACGTATTTCTTGATGTCATCTTTACCATCTGGATAAATCTATAGATTATATAACCTATTTATACATATAATTTTAAAATGAATGATGGTCTAATTGTAACAAAAGAGAACAAAAGATTGTATCCTCAATAAGTTATTTTTTTAGGGACAGCTACACTGTTAGAATTATGCCTCCACAGATTTCCAGAATTACCCCTGGGGAATAGTGCCATTCATGTTGTACACAACGAGGTCAGCTCCTTGTGTGGCAAGGATATCACCCGAGGCACCATTGAGATCAAAACCTGACTGTGTGTTTGCTGAACATTTGAAAATGCTCATGAGTTATCAATCTGTGTGTATTAGTTTGGGTGAAGCTTTTGAGTTTAGGGTTCTATTG
The DNA here is from genome assembly GCF_052094955.1 of Ictidomys tridecemlineatus. Lineage (NCBI taxonomy): Eukaryota > Metazoa > Chordata > Mammalia > Rodentia > Sciuridae > Ictidomys > Ictidomys tridecemlineatus. Next base: position 91,473,469 of record NC_135480.1, on the reverse strand, counting down.
GTTGGGAGACTCAGAGGGTGCAGTGAGTTACAGATGAAGTGTGGACACAGCTACAGGGTAGGGTGTCTATTTTCCCGCAGGTTTTGTTTAAACTCCATGGAAGAATGATCTTGTAGGTCAAAACTGAAGAAGCTGTTTTCTTTTTTTCTAAGGTTTCAGAGGGAGATGCAGACACCAATGTGTTATTTGGATATTGATAGGTGGAATGCAATTCATTTTGTTTCCCTTGGTTTCTTAAAGTAAATATTGGAGAGAATCTTTTCCCGTGTCCTTGGATTAAAATAGGCAGGTTGATTACTAGTAGGTAGTGTTTTAGTCAGCTTTTATTTTTTGCTGCTGTGACTAAAAGACCTAACAAGAACAAATTTCGAGGAAGAAAAGGTTTTTTTGAGGCTCATGGTTTTAAAGTTCTCAGTCCATAGACTCAGAGCCTGAGATGAGGCAGGACATCATGGTAGAAAAGTGTGGTGGAAGAAAGCAGCTCAAGACCTTGCACGGGGCGGGGGCCAGGGTTGGGGGGAGCTCTGCTCAACAAGGACAAAATCCCAAAGGCACACCTCTAGAGCCCAACTGGGTTAATCCTTATCAGGGGATTAATTCACAGATTGGGTTAAGGCTTTTACAACCAAATAATTTCATCTCTAAACCTTCTTGCATTGTCTTACACAGGAGTTTTTGGGGAACAACTAACACAACAGGTAACGTGTTAACCCTTGGGTAACTCTTAAGTTGTGCTGATTCAGGAGTTTAAAATGTTCAGTTCCATATATTTAAAAACTCTTCCTTTCAGGGAGGGGCTGGACTGTGGCTCAGCAGTAGCACACTTGCCTGATATGTGTGAGGCACTGGGTTTGACCTTCAGCACCACATATAAATAAATAAAATGAAGGTCTATCAACAACTTAAAAATTATATAATAATAATAATAATAATAATAATAATAATAATAATAATAAAGAAAACTCTTCCTTTCAGGTAATTAATTCTTTTCCCTTCCTATTCTTCAGTTTGGGTTTGTGATGGTTAACTGCAGGGGAACACCTGTCCTGACCTTGGGTGGTATCTTCCAATAGGCTGGGGCCTGGGCAGAACACAAAGGAGAAGAAGGCAGGAAAAACACCTTCACACACATGCTCAACTCTCCTGGAGTAGGTGTGGTTTTTTTGCTGCTGCCATAACTCATGAACATCAAAATGCAGGTTCTTTAGTCTTTGAACATGGATGTGTACCAGCAACTCCCCAGGGGTTTTCCAGGCCTTCAGCCTTGGTCTGGGGATGCACCTTTGGTCCCTCTTTTTCTGAGGCTTCCAGCTTCTTAGACTAAACAGCTACCATTTCCCCAGGTCTCCAACTTGCAGATGGCCATTGTGGACTATCCTTCTGATTCTGTGAGTCAATCTAATAAATCTCCTCTTATAATTATACATAATTCTATTGGTTCTGTATCTCTGGAGGACCCTGACTAATATAGGACCTGTAGTATACGGGACTCTGTTATATCTGGAAGAGGTTATGGTTGACATTTTTCTCCTTGATAGCTGGATACTCTTATTTCTGACTCTCCAGAGAGAGAGGTAATTTAGACTGGGAAGTGGGAGTACAAGGACAGAGAATTTTGCTTAATGGATGTTAGGTGAACTTCAGTCTCTCTAGGTCTGGCAGATGTTGAAAGCTGACAGTCTTAGGGCTGCTTTCATGTGTTTTGCAGGGTCCCTGCTGGACTCTGTGGACTGTAATGTGTGGGATGAGTTCTCTCCCTCGGTTGTCACTTGCCTCTCAAGTCCTGGTCTTCTGACAGGCTCCAGGCTAGCTCTCTCACTTTGGCCCTTATTTGGTCCGTGGAAAACACTCCTGAGTCCTTGGCCGCCGCAGTCTGTCAGAGTGCAGGGAAGTCCCAACACAACAGTCTCTAGTTTGATCTCATCATTGGAGCCCGCACCTGGTCAGGCTGTAATGGATGAGAACCCATTGGATTTCTCAGGAAGGCGGCAGATTCTAGCCATTATTTCTCCCAAACTTCAAAACTTTCCAAGTGGTCTTACCAAAAGTCCTCTCTACAATCTGAGAGGAGTAGAGCTGAGCCTGTGCCCTTCCCCTTTGGGGAGCGGGTGTTTCTCAGAGCTCTCAGCAGCTCTCTCCAAACAAACATGTTCACAGATCCTCTCTGGCTCTCCACTGCTTTGATTCTTTTATGTCCTTGATGTGCCTCTGGAGTTTCTTAACGTTATTTCAGAGTCTACACCTTGTTCTGACATCTTTTTTTGGGGAGAATTTTTTTTATGCTGTAGGATCAGTAGAAACTCCCAATTTAACGTTTTATTCTCCCGAGCTTCCTCTGATAATGTGCAGTAGTGTAAAGAAGCTATAAATGGTGAGTTTTTAAAATTAAAATTTGATTTTAGATTCCATGAATAACTTTGTGATCTTGTATAAGTTACTTAATCTATTTTTAAAATAAAGGTAACATATATCAATAGGGTGGGTGTGGATAGTAAATAGTTTCATTAAGGCTGAAACATAAGAAGTGCTCAATAACTTGTGGTTATTCTGTTCTCTTCATTATGGTATAGAACAAAGTTCTACAAAAACTGACACCTTCAAGGTTAGCAGATTTGGGACCATTAGAAGTCACTCCCTGGGTATGGACAGTGGCATCTTATGGTAGGCACCCCAAGCTATAGCACCTTCTGTGGCTGCACAGATAGCAGACATTAACCACTAGAAGTTTTCGAATGGACTGTGTCTGTGAGAAACCTTCAAGGATATAACCAAGTGATACTTTCCAGGAGTAAAAGTCCTGTATTACATTGCTGCCAAAAAATTACAGTGAAATCTGTGTTATCATTGATAAAGGCAAAGCTATTATACTCACAGCCAATGATCCACAGTGAAGAGCAGAACTTACTGAATTTCCTAAGATGTGGAACTGTATTCTCTTGTTAATGGAGAAATACTGAAATAGTTAGAGTGCTTTCTATTGCATGCAGAATACTTAACACTGACTCACGAAATACTAATATTAACAAGAAGTTCAAGATGAGGTTATGGTTAGCCTGTTTGCAAATTTTTTAGCTATCCCCCCACCTCTCTTCAAACTATTTTTAGTTGTATATGGACCCAATACCTTGATTTTGTTTAGTTTTTATTTTATGTGGTGCTGGGGAATGAACCCAGTGCCTCACACATGCTAGGCAAGCACTTTTAACTATCGAGCCACAAACCTACCCCTAGCTTCCCAATCTTAATCAAAACATGTTTTCTGCCATTTGAGGCATTAAGTTCTTAGTGAAAGCAGGAAGAAGGAGGAAGAGTTAGGTACATCTGTGCTTTTATGCAAAAATAGATTTTCTACAACTACTCCCTATCTTACCAAGATCTCTGCTTGCCTCTAACTCCTTGGAAGGCCACTACCATTACGGACACATGTAATTAGGAATGCCTCTGGTGGGTGGGAAAGAGTAAATGAGGTTGGAGCAGGTCTTTTGTTAGTCAATGGAAATAATATGCTGTGGATGCCAGCACTTGCATTTGGGAGTGAATATCATTCTGTGTACTCCAAAAGCCCTGAACCCTGGAAATCCAGACAGGTTTTAGAAATTCTCCCAGAACCTAGAGAAATTAAGGTAGAAACTATGAGAAGAAAGTCAATGTGGAGTTACAGTTTAGAAATTCTAGAAGACTGAGGAAGATGGAAAGCAATAATCAACTAAACAGTAGCATAGTTTTCCCTGAACTGAAAACACAGATAATCGGATCGCTATGAGCTCTCTTGAGTTTATGAGAAAATTAATGAATATTAGATAATTTTGAATATTAAATGTTGAGGGAAAATGTCTAAACCACCCAGGATGAGGAAATCACATAATCAACAAAGGAAGAAGAATCACATAGACATAAGATATTTCCACAGTATTAAAGTTTAAATAACTGTGGAACAAGAGCTACAGATTCTTAAGGACAACAATTTGTAAACTCAAAGCTTTACCAAAAATTCCCATACATGCAAAACTTTGAAGTAATCCATTCACATACTTTTATAAAAATTTACTCCAAAATCTTTTTCAAATTAAGCAAGAAATACACCAAAAATATGATGAAAAATGTAATTCAAAAGAAATGTCATTAAGAAATTAAATACTAAATGTTAATGTCTAAGTAGTTTGAATTTTGTTTTTTGAAGTTTATTACTTAAATATTCTTTAACTTGAAAACATAATAAATATAAATTAATAATTGCCTGGTTAATGTCTAAGATATTTGAAAGAAAAATTGTGAAGTACAGAGTAGAAGGATAGGAAAAGAGAAAAAGAATCAGCTAAACTTTTTTTTTTTTTTTTTATTGGTTGTTCACAACATTACAAAGCTCTTGACATATCATACTTCGAACAATAGTTTCAAGTGAGTTATGAACTCCCATTTTTACCCCAAATACAGCTAAACTTTTAATCTTCCACCAGTACATAGATAAATAATGGAATAAAATTATTAATGGTGTTAGACTCTCATCTTCCCCAGCCCTTGTGTGAAAATACCACATATTGCTAGTGCAGATTTCCCTCTGCCCTATGTTATTGCCAAAGTAGTTCTTGTATTGTGGTGACATGTGAAAGATGCACAGAAAAAGGACATAGCCAGAGGTGCAGAAGGAACTAGTGAGGAGCAGGGAGAAATGAGAGATAGGAGGGGTCAAAAGTTGCTCAGGATGGGGGTAGATGAATTAACGGTGTTCTTCCTCCCCTTTGGGGGTTTGAGTTGGTAAATAAGAACTTTTGGAGGTTTGGGGAGATAAGAAAATTGTAGAGAAGAGGAAAGAAGTTTCAAGATGTGTGCGTGGGGTCTATGCATCTGAACTTCTTTACATCCTTTGAAAGATGAAGGAAGATGCAGGTCTCTTTTGAAGACTCTGTTGAGTCTTGAAGACATGCCTAACATTTTGATGAATGTTGCTTTATAAATTTCAGAGGATGAATCACAGAGATTGTTCTTTAGATAGGCTTACACCTGGGGGACTTGTCTAAAATTGTGGACTGAAAGAGAAGCTGTCAACTGAAATTTAGAAAATCATTGTCACCTGTGTTAAGAATGTGTTATTATCGTAACTAACAGATTTGATGATAATACAATTGTAACTGGGATGACACCAGAAATGTCCTAGTGGACAGACTGAAATCTGGTTTGTAAACTTAGATTTCAGTTTCACTTAGAAATGGATATGTTGGCTGCAGATCTAAACTTATGTGGTGCTATTTGAGTTCACTAAACTTAGAAGTCTAAAGGGATCTTAGGAAACGGTGCAATAAAAATTGTTTTACTGTAATATCTACGGACATCATTTTTCAAGGAGTTAGACTACTGTGTCTCTTCAGAGAAAACCAAAGTTGGATCTGAATAACTCGGACCTTGGCTGACCAATTCCTCATGCCAGGACCAGGTTTCATGAGGACACTGTGATCGTTATATTGGCTGAATCACTGATAGGCTCTTTGACAGAAATGGAAAGTAATGTGTCAGAGACGGAAGAAAAGGTTCTTCATTACCGCTAGAAAAGACTCAAGGACTCAGCATCAGAGAGTGTTTCTACTCTGAGGTTCCTTATGACCCAAGGAGCTGAGCAATGTGTACAAAATGACTCAGAGAGGATGACCCTTGAGCAGTGTTTGTTGAACTTGATATCGTTCAGAGATCGGACCACATGGGTTATCACTTCAATAGGGTTATAGATACTATTTTATTTGGGATATTGGCATGGAAATGCACATTAAATGATTTTTTAAAAAAATACTAAATAATTGCAAACTAAAAATGCCAGTGGATGCACTCCCATTAGCTATTGGAGTGAAGTGATTTGGCTTCTGATGATTCTCTGTAAGGACGTATACCCACTTGGGATTATCATAGGAAGAAATCAGAGAATGAAAACAGTGACTATAAATGCTAGGAAAGTAGAGCCCTGTTATGGTTTGGATATAAGGTGTCCCCTCGCCAAAGCTCCTGTGTTAATAATGCATGAATAGTTAGGAATGAAACGATTAGATTATAAGTGTTGTAACTGTCTCAGGGCATTAAGGTCTTTGACAGATTACCAATTTGAATGGGCTGAGTGGCGACTGCAGGCAGGTACGGTGTATCTGGAGGAAGACGTAGGTCCCAGGGGGCATGCCTCTGGGATTTCTATTTCAGCTCTGGCATTGTGCTGGCTCTCTCTTCCTAGTTGCCATGAACTGAGCAGCTTTCTTTTTGTCTTGCCCTCTGCCATAATGTTCTGCCTCATCCTGGGCCTAAAGCAATGGAATCAGCTGATCTTGGACCCAGACCTCTGAAACAGTGAGCCAAAATAAACCTTTCCTCTTCTATGTTGTTTTGTCAGGTATTTTGGTCACAGTGCTGAAAAGCTGACTAACACAAACCCAAGGGGGGAAAATAAAAGACTCCATGTAAAGTTGAAGCGGAATGATTCTGGGTTTTTTTTTGCCTTTATCCATAGGATCTGGTCTACTTTGCAAGGGGCACTGAGTGGTAGCCACATGAAAGAGTGTGGAGAACAGATAGAATGTTTTTTTGAGACTGATAGTGCTGAAAACGTAAGATGAGCGTCAATGATAATTTGCATAAATACTTCCTCCTACTTAATATGAAATGGCAATATGAAATTCTAAAAAAAGTGTCAAAATGAAATTTTATAAATTCTAAACAATTCTACAAAATGGCTCTGAGGGGGCACCTACTCATTTCATGCAGTGATTAAGCACATAAGCTTTGATTAGCTACGATACATGGGAAAATAAATCCCTTAGAGCTTCAGTTTCCTTGTCTGTGAACTAGAGATAATACTTATCTTACATGGTGAATCAATAAAGGTTGTGTTTGTGTATGTAAGGCATATCAGAGGATAAAGTGCTTAGCAAAGGATATTCTGATGGATGATTATTATTATCCTTATTATTATTATTATTGCATATTCGTTGATATGTAGCACTGGCTGTCATTGAATACTAAGAGAGTTTACTGACTAGTGATTGTTGTTTTTTTCTTCTAAAAGAAATTGGGGGATGGTAACAGTTTGGGGGAAGTTGGGGAAAGTTTGGGCAGATAGCAGATGCAGGCGTGGGTAAATGATGATTTTGACCATTCAGACTTAATTGTAAACTGCACAAGTTGGGCCTGGAACTCTAAGTCAGAGGAGGGGTGCTCTCTGGTGGAGTGGAGTCATAAATGTCAGATTGTGTGCAGAAGTAGGAAGTAAGGAGAGAGGACCATATTCAGTCTAGAAGTGTTCAAGCTAAAGAAGAGTGAGTAGCAGAAAACTCTCACAGCAGAACTCTTGTTAATCTCCCTGGTTATGTACCTCAGTATTCTCTTTCTTCTAGTTCTATCTCTGACTCTGACTTTCCCTTGGCTGGTGTACTAGTCTGTTTTCTGATACTATAATAAAATGCCAGGAACTGGGTACTTATAAAGAAAAGAGGCTTATTTAGCTCATAGTTTTGAAGGCAGACAGTCCTAGATAGGGTGGCCCTATATGTTTAGGCTCTGGCAGGAACCTTCTTGGTGGCATCATAGTTTGTCAGAGGAGTAATGAAATTAGCATCTGTGCAAGTAAGACACAGGGTGAGACAGGAAGCCTATGATGGGGGAAGAGCCAGTCTTGCTCTTTTTTTTTTTTATTAAAAAGAGCATTTTAAATGGTGCATTTTAATTATAATAACTCACTTGCATGAGAACTGGTTTCGCATGAGAACTACATTAATACTTTCCAAGGATGGCACTCTCAATGACCAAACCACCTTCTACTAGGCCTTACTTTTTAAAAGTTCCAATGCCTCTTACATCAGCTCACTAAGGAGTAGGCTGCTAGCATGTGAACCCTTAGGGGACACATTTCCAAACTATACCTCTGGGGGTCAATACCTTTGGCAGATTCAAATGAAATCGCTGATGAATCCCACATGTATTCTGAACATTGTTTTTCTTTAAGTCCAACCTCTGCTTTTAGCCTCTCAGGTATTGGCCATAGTTTCTGGTCTGCTTGGACTTTCTCCAAGCTATTTATGTCCTTGTTATACACACACACAGACTATGTGTGTCTAGACATGTGGCATATATGAATGTACACATTTAGTGAAGGATATCCTGTCAGTTTCTTTCTAGTGTGTTCCCAGTTTTCTGTCTTTTTTTATTATTAGTTGTTCAAAACATTACAAAGCTCTTGACATATCATATTTCATACATTTTATTCAAGTGGGTTACAAACTCCCATTTTTACCCCATATACAGATTGCAGAGTCACATCGGTTACACATCCACGTTTTTACATACTGCCATACTAGTGTCTGATGTGTTCTGCTGCCTTTCCCATCCTCTACTATCGCCCCTCCCCTCGAGTTTTCTGTCTTAAAACAAGGAATCCTTTAAGATCTTTTTTAAAAAATCCATGCCATTTTTGGTTCTTTTCAGTTACACATAACATTAGGATTGATTTTGACATAATTATAGAAGCATGGAATATAATCTATTCTAATTCAGTCCCCAGTATGTCCTCTTTCCCTCTCCTCCTTCCTCCTCCTGTTCCCTTCCCTCTACTCCTATTGATCTTTCTGTTATTATAGTTTTTGTTTTTTTAAATGAGTATCTTGTGGATATTCATGATAGTGAGATTCACTGTGGTATATTCATATATGTACATAGGAAAGTTAGGTCAGATCCATTCCACTGTGTTTCCTTCTCTCATCTCTCCTCCCCTCCCTTCATTTGCCTTCTGCATATTAGAAAAAACATTTGACCTTTGACTTTGGGGACTGGCTTATTTTACTTAAGCATGTTAGTCTCAAGTTGCATCTGTTTACTGGAGAGTGCCATAATGTCATTCTTCTTTCTGGCTCAGTAATATTCCATTATGCATATATGCCATATTTTCTTTATCCATTCATCTATTGAAGTACACCTAGTTTGGCTCTATAGCTTGGCTATTGTGAATTGTGATGCTATAAACAGTGACTGTGTCACTGTAGTATGCTGATTTTAAATCTTTTGGATATACACCATGGGATAACTGGGTCAAATGGTGGTTCTATTCCTTGTTTTCTGAGGCATTTCCATACTGCTTTCCAGAGTGGTTGTACTAATTTGCAGTCCCACCAACCTATATAAGTGTACCTATTATACTGTGGAAAATGATAGAAGCAAAACATGGGGAACAGACGTGAGGATACAGCAGAAAATACGTAGGTTCATCATCACAATAAGGAAACTGAAAAGTTGCCACTTTTATGAGGAATCTCACAAGTAGTTTGTTATTAATAAAGTGGTATTTTACAATTATGACAAATCATAAAATATCAAATTCTTTGACAAAATATTTTACCTGCCAAAGAACACTGGGTATATATTCTTATGTATTTTATAAAGTTGATACTTTTATTCAAACTATTCTGCTTTTTAGGGGGAGAGGAAGGTGGAATCCTTGTTGGGATTCTGTGTTCCTCTTTGTGGCTGATGTTAAGAGGAAAAGTTTTTCTAAGAACACAACTTGAATTCTGCTTTGAGATGTCAGCGGCATGAGCTGTGTCAGTTGGAGTCCAATTTAATCATTACCTGATTTGTCTTGGGCTGAGTCTTTGCCTCCACCTTTCTTCATTTGTAGAAAAACAATCTCTTAACTTTAGTTTTTAAATGAATTCCATCTAGATCCACATCAAGCTAACACAGAAAATCGTGTACATTGTATGAAAGAGTCAAAAGTGAAACTCCAAAGAAAGTATGAATTAAAACTAACCTAACCTTGGGATTCCAAAATAAGTTGATGCTGCAGCTCTAGAAAGATGAACTTTTATTCCTTTTTTTCCCTTCACCTCCTAGATGGTTGCTCACCCCACATAATAATGAGTCCTACACATTTCTAATCCTCATTGCTATTTAAGGTTTATTAACATGTCCATATGACAAAGGAAGTTTCCAATACAACCGACTTAGTGTTCTAGGTATACTAAAGTGGCCAGCAGAATTACAAAGCTGCAGTGTTTGATGGGCCACCATCATGATCACAATTACTAACATTTAGTGAACACTTCCACTGTGCCATGTCCTATGCTAAACATATTTCATGTATTATCTCATTTAATTTTCACTATTGAATTAGATTGATATTCTGAATTCCCTGATATTAATACCACCCTTATACTACTAATGACAAACCTGAGACTTTGAGAGGATAAGTCATTCAAATCACCCTAAAGCATGTTGCCCTATTCTAGAGGATGTTGTCACATGACTAGCAGATGGAACCCCTTGGAGCTGAATAGTTTGCACAGTTAATACAAGATTCTGTAGTTAATGTGCGGAACTAAGGCTCAAGTCCAGGTCTTTCTGACCATAGAAACCATTTTTGCTCTCTCTTCTCTATATAAATGGAGTTGGGGGCCCAGTGAGGAAGAACAAACACAATTCCTAGAGATAGAGGACAGAAAAACAAGTCATGCTAATTACTTTCAACCTGAAATCTGACTAGAACTTATATTATTTTAGGTTCTTCTCATTTGGAAGCAAAAGTGATCACGCTCTTTTTTTGTACCCAGGAATTGAACTCGGGAGTGCTTAACCACTGAGCCACATCCCCAGCCCTTATTTTGTATTTTTTTATTTAGAAACAGGGTCTCGCTGAGTTGCTTAGGGCCTCCTTAAGTGGCTGAGGCTGGGCTTGAACTTGTGATCCTCCTGCCTCAGCCTCCTGAGCTGCTGAATTACAAGCATGTGCCACTACTCCCTGCCCCCTTTTCTTTTTGATATAGTTGATAATAGTATTTGTTATGGTTTGGATGTGAGATGTCCCCCAAAAGCTCATGGGTGAGACAATGCAAGGACGTTTGGAGGAAAAATGGTTGGGTTATGAGAGCCTTAACCCAATCAGTGAATTAGTCACCTGATGGGATTAATTGAGTGGTAACTGGAGGCAGGTGGGGTGTGGCTGAAGGAGGCAGGGCACCCGAGGGACTGGCTTTGGGGTATATATTTCTATCTGGCAAGTGCAGATTTCTCTCTCTCTCTCTCTCTCTCTCTCTCTCTCTCTCTCTCTCTCTCTCTCTCTCTCTCTCTCTCTCTCTCTCTCTCTCTCTCTCTCTCCTCTCTCCTCTCCCCTCTCCCCTCTCCCCTCTCCTCTCTCCTCTCTCTCCTCTCTCTCCTCTCTCTCCTCTCTCTCCTCTCTCTCCTCTCTCTCCTCTCTCTCCTCTCTCTCTCTCTCCCTCCCTCCCCCCCCTCCCCTCTGTCTCCCCTCTCTCTCCTCTCTCTCTCCTCTCCTTTCTGATCATCATGTGAGCTGCTTCCTTCTTCCACCATGATATCCTGCCTCACCTTGAGCCCTGAGGAATGGAGCCGACTGTCTATGGACTGAGACCCCTGAAACCGTGAGTCCTCAAATAAAGTTTTCCTCCCCTAAAATTGTTCTTGGCAGATAGAACTTTTAGTCATAGTAGCAAAAAAGCTGACTACAACAGTATTAATTTTGCAGAAGCCTCCAAACCTGTAACCCAGAAAAGAAAACAACCTTGTAATCTAGATATAAATGAGTTCTTTTAATAAGTTCTGTTTGAGTTTATGACAACCTGGTTTGTGCTTAATTTTATATTATTCTTAAGAAAAAGATTCTATGGAATATGTCATTTTTATTTAATAATGAAAAAAATTTCAGCACTTAACATTTACACTTTATTTCAGCATATTTGGTCTGAGACTATTGAACTTTGAGTTGGCTAGAAGAATGCAGCATGTTCTTATAATTTATTCCATTCCATTTCCTGGTTAGTTATCTAAATCTTTGGCCTTTTGACTTTCACATTAAACAAAATAGTCAACACAATGCCATAACAGCACTCATTGTCTTTCAAAGCTAAGAATAGACAATAAAAAGTCTGGCATTTTAATTAGCTACTTGCCTTTGTGTGTATTTCAGGACCAGTCTAGCAAAGCTGAATAATAGACGAGAGTTTGATCGGACTTCAGATATCCCACCCTCCAATTGCATCACATTGTAGACAACACAGTAATGCAGAATGAGAGCAATTTTATTCATTTTCCCCATTAAAATGTATCTTGCGATTCTTTCCGAATAGCTATACCAGTTCACTAAATGTTTTCCTGTGCTCTGAGCAGTGCAATGATGCTTGTCAGTAGAGTACCTGTTCTCCCTTATTTTCTAAAATGCTGCTATTAGAAATGAGATAATGAGATAATAAGGGCTTAATTGTGTCAGTGTGTCCCTCTTTCCCTTCTCTCTTACACCTGGCAGATAGGTGCTCAGGGAGCTGGTCAGGACTGCCCTTCTAGGAACCTGGAACCAGGTGATATTATGTCCCAGAGTATGAACCTAAATAGAGTAATTCACTGGCTTTGGGCCAACCAACAATAACCTGAGCAAATTATCCAACTGGATTATTGATTCAAAACTAGGCAGAGAGGGACGATATAGCTGGGAGACAATAGGTAGATAAGAGTGAAGGAAAACAGATGAATACTAGAGAATTTGAAGCAAACAGTGGGGTCCACATCCAAGAGATACTGAAGCCTATCTATGACATGGTTCCTCCCCACAGAAAAGCTCAGACATTAAGAGCTTTTACACAGTTACTATATGGGCGCCATGTTAGAATAAAGATCTGCATGAGGTATTCGGGAGGAAATTAAACTACCTGAGGTAGATGGGAGCAGTAGGAAAGTCAGGGGCCATTTAACAGGGAAGAGGATATGAGAACTGAGTCTTGAAGAATAAATGAGATTGTTTGTTTTAGTCAGCTTTGCTGCTATCACAAAAAGATCTGACCAGAACAATTTTAAAGGATGAAAAGTTTATTGGAGGGCTCATGGCTTCAGTGGTCTTAGTTCATAGAAAGCCTGGACCATTCCTTGGGGCTTGAGGTGAGGCAGAACATCATGGGGGAAGAGTGTGGCAGAGGGATGCAGCTCACATGCTGATCAGGAAACAGTCTCCACTTGCCAGATACAAATATATACCCCAAAGCCACACCCCCATTGAGCCACTTCCTCCAGCCACATCCCACCTGCCTCCAGTTACCGTTCAGTTAATCCCATCAGGGATTAATTCACTGATTAGGTTAAGACTATAACACAATTGTTTTTCCTCCCAACCTTCTTGTATTGTCTCACAGGTAAGCTTTTGGGAGACATTTCACATCCAAACCATAACAGAAATTTAAATAAGTAGAAGTAAGAACATTCCAGATTGGTGTAACCTAGTGCAGATTCATCAAGTTGTTTTACAGCAAATGGAAATGATAAGAATTTTGGAATGGCTGTATTCGAGGTGAGAGAGGAAGAAGTCTGAGAACTGATAATGGTGAGGTGGGAAGGAACAAGGACATCCATTCTGTATTCACAGGTTGGGTTTTATTTGTGCTGTAGTGAGATTCATTGAAGATTTAAAGGTCAGGTAGAGAGGTGGTCAGATTATTTAGAGAGACCACTTTTGTAGATTGTGGAGAATGCCTCCCACATGAGAAGGGAGATTACTTTATGAGCATTTTACAATATAGTCTGTTCAAGAGATGGAAAGGATTTGGACGAAGTTAATGGAAATACTTAGCAAATCATATATTTGAGAACTATTTTAGAAATAGAATTTGCAAAAGCGGGTCATGAATGAAGTCCAGATTTTAGATGGACGAAGAGAACAAAGGAGAAGAAATAGTTTGGATTGTGGTCAGATGAACCAAATGAATTTGGTTTTAGAATTGTGTATTCTGAGAACTCTAGACTAGCAGGCAGATATTTACAATAGTTGAATAGACCTCAGGAGAGTAGTGATTATGTAGATAAATCTGAGCATCGAGTTATGGAATTATGTTGGATGAGATCAACCAACCAAAGAGACGCTGATAGTGAAAAAAAAAAATAAAAAAGACCAAGGTCAAAGCCACAGTCACTGCTAAAGAGGACATTGTCATGAAAGCTAATCATTGTGAAAATTTCAGAATAGTGGTGTTCAATGCAGCCAGAATTATGTGAGAGTAGGTGTAAGGTTGGAAAGCATTTGAGCATTTGTTAGAGCTGACAGCAGAGTTCTTAAAGTATTTCAGTGGAAGGTCAGCTTGAGGCTGGGGAATAAAAGAGAAGTGAAGAAATCAACACCATGACTGTTTTTTTTTAAAAAAAATATTTTAATATTTAGAATATTTTTTAGAAGCTTGACTATAAAGAGAAGGAGAAAAAAAGATTTATAATAACTAGATGAGATAGGCAGGTCATGTGTTAGCTTCATTTAACAGATGGCAAAACTGAAACTCTGGGAACTTGTAATTTGCCCAGGGTCAATTATTGGTTAATAACAGAGAAAAATGAAGTCTCCAGCCTTTGGATCCCCAAGTCAAGTTGTTTTTTCTATTTGCCTACCTGAGTATTTGAAGGATCACCCAGTGCAGGTTACAGGATCATAATCAGATGGTAATATGTATGACTTTATATTTCATCCAACAGTTCAAGTATTATGGCAGAGATGGAGGTAGAAAAGAGGAAGAAACATTTTTCCTCTTGGTTTGAACTTCTGAAATACAGGCAGAAAAGCTTCATTTTAAGCCTCATTTAGTGTGTTTTCTTGGCTGGGTGTGAATATTCCCCGGCAGCTAGCTCCTGTTTTTCTCCTTTGACGTAGCCCTGACAGCCTTGTGCTCCCACTGTGATTTCAATTCATATACCAAACAAATATGATAAAAAGCAAATTGCATTCCCATGTACATCCATATTATAGGCCAATTACTTAGCTGCCTGAAATATGCTGTCACTCGGACAACAGGCATTGCTGGAACTTTATTTCTTTGATTAAAGAAATGCATTTTATTTGGTGCTTTCTTTAGAGATTAAAGCAATCATTCTTGCAGCTAGTGTGTTCAGAACAGCCAACTGCACTAATGAGGATTACATAAGCATCCTTGCTCTCATGTAAAGACAAACCTTACCTCCAGGCATGAGGAAACCAAGTCCCGTTCCTAACTTAGGCACTGTGAACTTGGGTCAACAACACTGGCCCTCCTTATCACAGCCCTAAATCCTAGATCTGGAATTAGATGCAGAGCCTTGCCATGCTTGGAAATAGTTCTCCTAGAAAGATGGTATCTATCCTAAGAGAACTAAGGCATTGGCATTCACTAGAATATTTTGTGAATGACTCCGGCCTACAATTGGGCTTTTTGTCATAATTACCCAAGCCCAGATATCTATTCCTCAAGCTGTTTGATTTGTCTGCTTGGATAAGCAGTAGCAAGTTTAAAAAGTGACATTTCTTGGAATAAATGCTAAGCTTCTTAAAAGTAGGAATACTTTAAAAAATATAACTATAAAAATTAATAAACTCATATAATGGAGTATAATTTTAAACTTATTTTATGCACACAGTGATATAAAAATTCTTATAACATTTACTAATTTATGAGATTTTTTTAAGTTAATAATTATTGTTTGTTTAGCATATCATCATGCCCAGTTTGATGCTGCTGATTAATTTAATTTTATTCAAGGTTTCTTAGTAAATTAGCTGTGGTTTTTAGGTTGAATTATTGTCCACTCAGTCAAAGAAACAGTCCTGGAAAGCTTCAAAGAAAGCTGTCTTCAGGGGTCTTTGGATGAAGAGCTTAGCTGAATGTGATATGGCTAGGAAAAAAACAATAAAAGATGAGTGTTTCCCTTCAACATTTTTTATTTCATTTTTGGCCTGTCAGTTGGATTTACCATCTAGTTGCATCTGATCACAGTGGGAGGCATAGGTGCAAATAAAATAGATGTTCATGAGCTTTGTTTATTTTATAAACAGTTATTAAATTTTTATGAAATAAGAGCTTTGCAGTACCAATATTGTCTTTCTGCCTCCTAGAATTCAGTCCTAGTCTATGTCTGTCAATAAGCTCTTCTCCCATGTTTGCATTCTTGGATGTTGAATGTAATATAAATCTAGTGTTAAAATGAATCTAATATTTAAAAAAAAAATAACTGGAATTCAGGAGAGTTTGTGATTTTTCATGAATATAAGTTTTCTTGAGCCAGAAGTCCTTCATTAGTTTTTAGCTTTGTGAAAAATATTATAATGTATATAAATATATACTAAATTATGTATTATAAATTATATAAACATATTATAAATATATATATTTAAGCACATACATTTTCCTGAGCCAGAAGTCCTTGGTTTTCAACTTTGTGAAAAATTGAAAAAAATTCCCTTCTACAGTGTCACCAGTCAACCTTCTGTGCTGACAATAACTCTGGCTCGAACAAAGAGAAAACTTGAGTGCAGATGGCCAATGAAGCAAGATTTCAAGTCACGATACAGACAGCTTGGCTACTCATGAGGTGAAAGTACCGCAAAGCTCTTCCTGACTTCACAGCTGTATTAAAACTGGACTCAACATCTCTACCAGTGCATATCCAGGCTGGGAATTCTAATTGGCCAAACATAATCACAGATCTTGTTGAGCAACATGGCTTGAATCCTAATTTCCATTCATTGCTAGGAAATATAGGAAAGCAACATTTTTGAAACAACAGCAAATTTTGCCATCTGTAAAAGTGAAGGATATTACTGTTTAAATGAACAAATCTGGCCAAAAGTCAAATCTTTTGACAGTCGTGCACTGTATCTGAATCTGTTCAGTGTTGTACCTGATGTTAAACTGGTGTTTAAAAAAAAACTTGCCAATTTAATAAAAGGACATTGTACCTTGCTCACTGTACTTTTTACCTCTTGCCATATTTTTAACTTGGAAAAAAATTAATGCTCTTTAACATCATCTCAGTCTTTGCTACTTTTCCAAATTTATTTTTTAGAGGCTCAAACAAGTCCAAGAGTTTCAAAGGAGAAAAGCAATAGGTCTACTCATTCTCAGTCTCTTTAATTAGCTTTTAAATAATTCCAAGTTGGTTACTAACATGTAGCAAAGATAGAAAGGAATCTTTAACATGAAGCCTCCATTTCTGGCTCTTCTTCATTCGCTAAGGAAAATTATGAAAATTCTAAAGGACTTCTTGACACCTGGTAGCTAAGATCAAATGAAACACACACACACACACACACACACACACACACACACACACACACACACAAATTCTTCAGTCTTGGAATGAACTGTCAAGTCTTTTCCAAATATAATAGGCTGTTAAATGGGACATATGCTGTTGCCTTCAAATTCCAGAGAAAGCCTCAAAGCTAAGAATGATAAGGGAGATGTACCCACACTTTCTAAAAAGAGATGCTAGACTCATCCACGCAGGGCCTGCAAAAAGGCTAGCTGAAAGGTAGACATCACTCACCTCCAGTCTGTGTAGGAGGAGGCTAGAAATGTCAAAAGACACTTTAAAACCTGATAAATATTGGATAAATGAATGAGGAGAAAAAGAATGATACAAAGTAACAGGGAGTTAGAGTATCATCAGTACAAAATAAGAATGCAGGGCTGTGGAAAGAAATGTTTCCAGTGAAATAAATGGATACTATAAATCATGAGAACCCTGTTAAATTACCTGAATATTTGTAAGTTGGAACAAATGGGTGTGAATCCTTATTGAAGTGTCTCTATGTATGTCCCAGTATTCCCAGTGTATATGTTTGACATACACCTTCAAAGGTATGTTTGTTTATGCCTATGTATATATTTTCTATGTTTAATTTGGCTTTATGTTCTACTTCCTGTAGTCTCACCAACCACTTCTTCCTTCATTACCAAATTTCTCAGCCAAAGAAGGGAGGGAGAATATTAGTACCTAGTATCTTCAACAATTGCAGTGTTTATGGAATTCTTAAAAAAATATGTACATACATACATACATATATATATATTCATTCACTCATTCATTATTAATTTCATGGAAACTATATTACTACACAGGATGTCATCTGAGAATTTCTGATGTCTCAGACTTTCCAAGTTGGAAATAAGAATACCCAACATACAATCTAGATGATCCAGAGAATTAGCAAAATTGTCAGCAGCCATTTATCAAGACAGTTTATTAAAAAGAAAATTCTTCTTCAGAGTCTTGCCCTAATATTGCCTTTTATGGTCCTTCAATGCCTTTGCTCTTTCTCTCCTTAGGGCAGGCTGTCTTTGCCTTGCAGTATGTCTGATGAGATTGTGTTTTCTGTCCTCAGGACCCTCCTGTGTCGAGAGGTGATGGAGAATGTCATGTTGTCCTTTCCTGAAGTGAAAGGAGAAGGAAGGGCCCAAGGGCACCACTTGAAAAGATGAGAGGAAGAATTGAAAGAAAGGGAGACTGCATGTGATCCCCCAGTCAGACCTTCTCATAAGCATTAGACTGTTCTGTCTCTGAAGCAGGGGAAAAAGAGACAGGAAAGGGTATCTCTTGGTGAGGGCTCTGCCAGACCAAGTGGGGCTGGAACTTCCCTATGTGACGGTGCAGAGGACAATCCCACACGGGTTAATGGACTCCAGAACACCACATCTCACAACACAGCTGCTTAGCTAGAGTTTCTGATGGAGGGCAGGCTCCTCCTGAACAGGGCTTGTTGAAAGAGTCACTGGCCCACAAGAAGCCCACAGACTATGCCCTAGAAAAAGTGGCCCTGGACATCTAACAACTGAAATCTCCCTGGGTTGGAGGAGATGTCTGATTTCTCTCTTCTTTTTTCCCCACCTTAAATTGGAAGAGGGAGTGGAAGGTGGTATGTGAGAGCCTAGGCATGTTCCATCTGTTTAGCACTTTTAATATTCTAAGAAATGAAATTACTCACTAATATCTGAATTTGACTGAATAAAGCCATGAGATCAACCCCAGACTTCATTTGGAAGTAAACAAGAAAGTGTCACTAGATTTTTCTTAAAGACAATAGTGTGAACAAATAAAGATACTTTATATTTTTCCTCAGTTGAGCCAAACAAGAGGCTGCATGTCCCATGGGCTTCTCCCCAGACTGGTGCCAGGTTCAGACTCTGCATAGCTAGAGTGGGACTCCTGTTTACATCCAGAGGTTACTCTCAAAGTCACATCCCAGGGACAAGCTAGACACAATAATGCTACCCACCATGGCAAGGGTTGGAGTGACCCACTGAAATTGGAGTTTGAGATGAAACTTGATTCTGTGCTTCTGCTGGCAAGTAGGGTCTGTGTAAGCCATGGGCCACTACAACTAAGAAAGCCCATTTTATTGTTAGCAAAACAGGACCCCACAGGCACACACTAGATCTTGCAAATATTTCAAAATTTTCTTAAATTGTGATACTGAGAGTCTTAATGTTATAGAACATGATTCAGTAAATTAATCAGATTTCAAAAGATAAAGTTTAAACTAGTCATCGTGAAAATGACTGAGAAACCTGGCACAGGAAGGTAAAATTCCAACTACAGAGTTTACAACCATGCAGCTTCATGAGCTTGTCAGATAAGTAAAAATTTATAAACAAACTTCTGTGGACCCATTTCTCAGGTCCACTTTTAATATGCCTTGCAATAAAAAGTCGACCCATAAAACTAGATTAATTGTACTGACTATAATGGTCAGTTGTACCTATATGTTGATCCTATGGTAAACAGGCTGCCTGGGTAAGCTGGCAAAACAGGCTTCTTTTGTACTACTATGGAGTGGTGTGTTGCAGCTCTGAATGGTGGGCAGTGCCCTTCATGTTGCAGCAGACCCCAGCAGCTCACTGCCAATTTCTTTCTGGGTTCTTGTTTTGCAAACTTGAAGAATGAAATCCATGGATGATAATGGAAGGCAAGAGCAAAAGGAGTAGGATTTATTTAAGTGAGAAGAAAAGAGATGGAACTCCCACAAGGCGAGAGGGGACCTGATAGCAGGTTATCACTTAAATGTGCTTGTCTAGGGGCTTATGTATGTATCTTCTGGGTAAGGACATTGATTAAAATCCATGCAAACAGGCATTTGAAAAGTGTTAAGGCTACTGGTTAAAATCTATGTTTAACAGGTTATTGGCAATTGACTCTGCCAGTGACCTTTTAATTGGTTTGGCCCTTTTAGCCCTTGAGTTTGAACTTTCCTCTAACCTTCCATCCAGATTTGTCTCTCTTCTTTTTCCTGCTGCTCTGGAACAAAGGAGTTGGCTGGAATGTCTGGCAAATTTCTGTGGATTAACCTCCCAGAGTGGTCTTTGCATTTGAAAAAAACCTTAATTGGGGCCTGCTACCCTGACTGCCTAACCATTTTACTATCTATTCTCTCTTATTCACCAGCTGCTGACTTCCTCCCTTAGGGTTAAGGCGTTTTTTTTCTGCCAATCAAAATTCAGTAAGGTCTTCTTACCCCTACCTCCTAAGACAAAGGGACTACCTTCCCCAAACATAGAACGGAAGGAAACCCTCTGCAAGGTCTGAGTGACATAGCTTTACACAAGGAAGTTGGAGCTGTCAGGTGACACTTTCCAATACAAGACCCATTTTGAATGACTTGTATTCTTCCCCTTGGGCATTGGAAGAATTTTCTCATTGGGCATTCACTTAATAGTTACCTCGATAGACTGCTGTATAGTTGAGGGATGGCAGGTTGAATAAAGAAGAAAAGATAGCATAATATAATAAATGTGATCTAGACAGGATAGAAGAGGAAACAGGAGAAGGAGAAGGAGAAGGAGAACGGAAGACCAATCATTTCTCTTTGGGGCACTTTCTCCCCCACCCTGGCTTCCATCTGCTTAACTTGTTCTCTTGAAATTGTTAATTCTTGGCTTTACTGATGTTGAATGTGATAGGCAGCCTCAGTTGACTGGAACCCTACTTCAGTCACGTTCTTCTCACGCCTTTGCTGAGCTTCCAAAGTGTCATGCTTCTATACCATTTCTTTGCTACAGAAACTGCATGAAAACAACAGGGGTGAGATGCTTCATTACAGCTTTTCAGGGTTCATTAAATAAAAGTAGCTCTAAATGAAGTTACATTAGAAAGCACTCACATTACATATCAACTGCTAATGAGCACCTTTTTAAGACTGTCCCCTAAAAAGCAGAACTTGTCACCCATTAGCAATTGTTTTTAAGATTAGCTAGGGAGAAGCTTGGCTCCTCCCTGTGAATCAGGGTGGCTTCCCATGGAGACAACTGTCAAATGGTGCAACCTGTTTATGGAGGAGCCTCAAGTGTTGGGATTAAAAAAAGAAACCATTTTTGCCTAGTAACAGCCACTTGATGATACTATCTCAAACCCATCTTTTCTCTTGTCTAGGTTCCATAACATTTTAGACAGTTTCTGTTTTCACAAATGTCCTAGTTTCGACATTTTAAAAATACATAAGAATCAGTCTGTTCATTTTTAAACTTTAATTTCATATATGATTCAAAGTTCTTCACTATCCCCTTTCCTCTTTCTTCCAGACTCAGGCTCACCTATGGTTTTAGCAGTTTGGGTTTTGTTGAGTTGCTGAGACTGGCCTCAAACTTGCTATCCCCCTGTGTGGGCCTCCCCAGTAGCTGGGATTACAGGCATGCACCAATATGCCTAGCAAAAAGACTGATTTTAACATTGTTTTTCACTAAGATGGCAAGGCAAGAAGCAATAGTTTTGAATGAACTGACTGAACTGCAGTTTCCTTGACACTTATTATTGAAAGAGACCTGACCCTTACTCTCAGTGGAATAAATCTATGGGTCTGGAACAGTTTGTGTGTGTGTGTGTGTGTGTGTGTGTGTGTGTGTGTGTGTGTGTGTGTGTGTGTGTAATGGGGAGCTTGGAGGGGATAGAGATGTCTTCATGTTAGTGAATCATGTGATGCTTGAATAAATAATTTGAAAGATAAAAACCATCTGACTATATCTGTGTCCCAAGTTAGTGAAATAATTCAGAAGGTTTATGTGGTTCCCAGAGCTGCTATCACCTAGGGGTGACAGCAAGGTCACAGTAAATTTCTTTTGACATGCACCCTGTCAATTTCTGCAGGTACTTCAGACCACCTTAAAAGAACTGCCTATCACATGTGCTTTCTGGGAGTTATCAATAAGTATTTTATGGGAATTTGGCACCTATTATTTAATCACCTATTTATTTCTGGCTTTGGCCTGTTGGAGTGTTGTGTGTTTCAAGATCCTTAAGTACATCTGCAGAGACCCTTTTTTCAAATAAGGTCACATGCTAGGTTCTGAGAGTCAGGGCATGTTGGAAGCCATACATAAAATGACGGGTTTGTTCGAGCCATTAAGGCAGGGGAGCTGCTTTTCTGGGAATTCCTGGGTGAAATTCCCTGGTTGGAGAAGGCCCAGATCATGCTGGTGCCCCGCCTTAGCTCACAGCCTTAGGATCAAACACAGCTGCCAGGAGATGGGTGTAACCTTCTGAACACGAAACCACCTGTCTACTGCAAAATCCTTACCATACTGAAAGCTTTGATGTGATTCCCCTTAAATAAAGGATTGGGGTCTTGTTCATTGGTTCAGTTCCAGTTCCTATCAGGGCTGGAAGACCCATCAGGCACCCCACCCCCTTTTAAATCTAATTTCTGGCTTTGTCTTTATTTCTTACTGATTACTTCCGACTTCTTATTTTCCAAGATGGCTCACACCTCCGAGCAGGAATCTGCTCTACAGGGTGCTGGCAACCCTGTCAGGAGCATAGATATATCTTTTGAGGGGCACCATGGAACACATTATAGGAATTTCTGTAGATGTTCTATGATGCTATATAGAGAATGGAAGTGGGCTTCAAATTGTGGGACATAGAAGCATAAAGGACTTTAAATGTTGGCCTTGCAACACAATTCAAAGTTTTTATGGTGGCAGTCAATGGACAGTCATATTTGTAACAGATAAAAATTTTATTGTGAAAGTAGCAGTCTGGGACCGGGAGACCTCTGAAAAAGCTATTTGTTAACTTCACATTTTTTATTAATATACGTGCCAGGCACTGGGGATATAGCAATGAGAAAAATAGACACAGGCCTACTAGGAAGACAGACATTGTTACAAATAATCACACAAATATATATGCAGCAGGTATCAGTCTGCAGGCTCAGCATTTAATGTTTAATTAAGTTAGCCAGCTGATCCACACTGAGAATAATTAAAATTTTAGCAATTCTTGCCTGCCCCTCACACACTTCCTCTGTTCTCTCCAAAAGATATAGATGGCTTTGTGGCACCACATACATTAGGAAGGTACATTCCATAATGCCACCTGGTTGTACTGGATCTTGCGGATGGGCCATGGCTGCACAGGGTCCCTTGTGATCTGGCATTCTGCTCTCAGCGTGGGGAATATGTGAGGACAGGAGCTCAAGTGCCTGAGGGTCAGCCTTCCTTTGAGGTTTTACTGCATCCTGGGTGCTAGCAGGGAGTGGGGTGTATCCCAGGCTCCTTCCATGTTCCTGAGGAATGGCCCTTCCTCTGGCTGCTTGTTTGCTCTTACTCCATGTCTCCTCCTATAATCTCCTCAATGATTCACATTTTAAGGGGGTGGGGGGAAGAACCCAGAAAGAGCTGAATATTTTGAGGAACATCACAGGGAAGTTTTAAGACAGAAACAAATATAAATTGATATATCTGGCTTCAATCTGTAAGTATATGTCTTATTAAGTATTAGAAGGCAAAGAATGAGGGGGCTGACCATGAGAACGATAAGGAAACCTAACTTAGCTCTGGGTTGGGGATGGGACATCAAAGAATTCTCTGAGGACATTACATTGAAGGTGAGATCTGAGGAGATAGGGAAATGACGAGCATCCCATGCAAATGCCCTCTGTTGGTTTGTTTGGCCGCCATAACAAATTGCCTAAACTTATTGGCTTAGAATGACAGAGGCTTAATCTCATTGTTCTAGAGGCCAGAAATGTGGAATCGGGCACTGGTAAAGCTAATCTCCCTCCAAAGGCTTTAGGGGAGAATCTCTTCTTTTTCTTCTTCTTCCAGTTTCTGGTGGCTCCAGATATGCCCTGGCTTGTGGCCTCATCACTCCAGTCTCTACTTCTGCCTTCTCACTTCTTTGTCTATTATAAGGATTCTTGTTACTGGATTTAGAGTCCATCTGGGTACGCCAAGATGAGCTCATATTGAGATCCTTCAGTACAGCTGCACAGACTCTTTTTCCAAATGAGGTTACATTCACAGGTTCTGAGAGGTGAGGGCAGGGGATGTGTCTTTGGGTAGGGGGCAAGGGCACCATTCAATCCATTATAGGGTGCAAAGCTTATCAGGCTCATCTCTTGAACTCTCAGAAAAATCCAAACCTGCATAACTCTTTAATACTGGGGTGCCAGTATTAGTGTGTGGTATTTGTACCACTGTCTCTTGTTTAAGGGTTGCTTTTTTCCTCCAAAGTATACATTTATTGAAGGCAGCAACTGTACTATTTTTTTTGTGTTACAATTCCCACCTCCAAGTGCTAAAGCACAATTCATACACTGGAGAAATTTAAAACACTTAAACTAAACTGCAGATTCGGGCTCATGTACATCTCAACTATTTGATGATAAAGTAAGAAAGTGACAACTTTGGCAATAAAGTTAATAGGAGATTCATGGATGAATGAAATTGCCCATCTGTGGAAATCTTTTCAAGAGGAAGTGATTCAGATGAATGTTCTTGATAAGATTAAGGATCTCCTCAACTCCAGGCCAGGAACTGAAGGACCTCCCCCCCAAAAGGAAGGCAATAATTTAGAATAGCTAAAATAGTAGCTAGTGAAAGATAGCCTGTCATCTCGGGTATAGTGACATGTCTATCGTGAGGGAGTGTTGTAATGACAGAAGTCTTTGGTGACTTTAAGGAATATTGAAAGAGCAAGTGTTTGCTAAGAATATGTGATTGCTAACCTGTCATTGTCACAGGTATGGGGATGCTGAACTGGAGGATGCAAGTTTTCTACTCTCCTTCATTTGTCACTCCCTAGTCAAAGAGGGAAAATCCCCACAACATCTCCTAGCTTTCTTTGTTTGGTTGGCATGTTCACCACCAATCTGGTGACAAGGTGCATCTCCAGGTCATTTGCCAATTGGGGGTGGTGTGAAGAGAGTGGAGGAAAGGCCGTGCCCTGCACAGTGGACATGTGAGTGCCGGTCGCCAATAAGCTCTGCTTTTTCTCGAAATTAAATTGGCATCTGATGTGTTTAGATAGCAGGAATCGGTTTCTGGAATGCTTGATCCTTAGGAAAACAAGATTAGCAGAATGTGCCACACCGGGAACGAGATGCTGATCTCCATTAGTTCCCTTGTGAAAAGGTCCATCCTCAAGTGTCCCATCTCTCTGTACCCCTGAAGTTTTCTGTTTTGAGGGGTGATTGACTAGAAAGGCAGGGGAAAGAAATAGCAGCCCCTGGATAGAGCCCTTCCTACATAATTTATGTGGCTGAGTAAGGAGGAAAGAAAGAGAAGGGTGTCAGGGAAGGTGAGTACAACATTTTAAATGGAAGGATTCATGGAGCTGAGGTTTCTGATGTGGGCTTGATATGCTAATACATTCTTCCTTTAAAGACATGGAGATTGAGCCGATAATGTGACACAGATGCAGACTCACAAATAAACATCTATGCACAGTCCCAGGGATCTCTTAAATTTTCTTTAAGAGGCTTAGCCTAGATGCCTTGGTTCCATTGGGTCTTAGTAGCAATAAGTAAAATGCTCTTGGATTTATAGTTACATTTCATCTACTTAAAAAGCCTGGGGAGGAATCTACAAAAAAAAAAAAAAAAAAAAAACCAAAAAGGACAGAAAGCGCACTTGGCTCTAACACAGCCACTCTGCTTTCAAGCAGATGCACATTCGATTGCAGACTTTGTTTTCTCCCCCAATTAGTCTCCAAATGAGTAACTCACAATTTCCATTTGCATGGTTCATTCTGTTTCCCAATGAAGTAAATTATTATTTCTTGGTTCAAAGAAAGTCTTTTCAAGGACACCAGAGACTGATAGCATTCTATCCATTAAAAATTAAAAACATTTGCTTATAGTAGTAAAATCAACACTTGGCCTGAAATTTCCAGGTGTTTGCTTTTTAACCTTCACCAGCCCGGCATGTCGATAAGTCAGTGATGTGCCTGCTTTGCCTTGGGTACTCTCAGTAAAACAGATGGGACAACTGATGGTCCCCTCTTTGGTCACATATCATCCAAGGTGGTCAACCCACACACAGCCTGTGAGGATGTCTGGTCTGATGAGCTGCTGTGATTTAAATGTGTGCCCTCCAAAATTTAGGTGTTGAGACTGGCCAATGAGGCAGTGCCTTTAAGAAGTGATTAGGCCACAGAGTTTCTCCCTCTTGAATGAGATTAGAGTCCTTAAGAAAGAGTCTTCACACAGACTCGGCTCTCTTGCCTAGATCTCCTTCTGCTGTATCAGGACACATCATTCCTCCCCTCTAAAAGACACAGCAATAAAAGACCACATCAGAAAGAGACTGTGCCTTTCACCAGAAACCTAACTTGCCAGCTTCTTAATCTTTATCTTAATCTTTAACTTAATCTTCCAGAACTGGGAGGTACACATTTCTATTCTTCATAAATTATCCAGTCTGTGGTATTTTGTGATAGACACACGGAAAAATGTGAGTTCTGTCCAAAGAGAAAGGAGCTGGGTTCGTAAGGTTCCTACTGTCTGGAACTTGGATGGGGAGATTTGGAGCTAATCAGGGAGTCGGTAGTGATCTGAAGCTGAGCAGTGGTATGACAGAGTTCTGTCTGAGGGTCATGATGGGCAGAAGTAACTCAAAATTACAAACAAATAGCAGTAAATAGAAAAAAAGTTCTTTGTAGCGTTAAGGACAAGAAAGACAATTGGGTGTGGGAAAAGCAGCTTGTGAAAAGAGTTAAATGATGTCATGGATGGGACATGAGTGTGAGGATTCTTAACAACCAGAGAGCCATTGTGGCCACTGGTCTACATTGAACTTACATGTTCAGGTTCCGTGAATCCATATGGCTCCAGAATGGAGCCTACTTTGCCTGATTCCTAATCATTCTTCTTGGTTACCTGGCTAGTTTCCTAATTCCATGTAAAAGAGCTTGCATTTAAGGTCACCATTTTGGCCTTAATGTTCTTTTATTTATTTATTTAAATTACAAGTGGAATTTATTGGCCTCAGTGTCCGGTGAGACCACAGATGAGGCAGCTTTCAGTGCAGGTTTCTGGTGTGAGCAGACTGTTAATCCTAGTCTCTCTTGGCCAGTCCTCACCTGGGCCCTCTGCTGTGGGTTGTTTTCGTTCTTTCGGAGGCTTCCCTTCTGATTTCAGAACAGGTACCAGCAACTTTCTGGGGTTGCATGCTTGCTTGAGCAAGAGATGGGAGTTTTCTTTCCTTTAATTTCCGAAATGAATTATTGGCGTTTGCTCTGATTTGATCTTGAGTCGGTGCTTACTAGGAATGTGAACCAATAACTGCGACTGGGAATAAGAGTCTCACCTTTACTTCCGGGAAAAAGGAGTAACTGCTGAGGAGGAAACAGTAGTGTTCACTCTTACTCATTGCAGACTCTGAAATGCTTAAAACAATCAATGTCTTCCTGTGCCAATGAGAATAAAACTAAAAGCTTTGAATCTTGGCCTAGGAGATCCTGCATGATCTGACCTATGCCTGTTTTCCCATACACGACGCGAATCCACCTTCCTCTGTGTTCTGCCCACACCAGGTTTTTAATTCTTCAAAAGGTCCAAATTCCTCCCCTCCACAAGGGCATCACACATTCTGCTGCCACATGCTCGACTCGGAACTTCCTTCACCCAGTTTTTAGCTGGCTATCACTGAAATACACTTTTAGGCTAAAATAAGGACAAGGGTCTTGAAGTAAATATTTATAGAGCTATGAGAGAAATCCCAGGGTGTTGGGGGAGACAGGGAGGAGCGTTCAGGGAAGGTCTTCCTAAGCTGATAAACATAGGCTGAAGAACTCTTATGGATTTTTTTTTTTTTAATCTGATTCTTCTGGTAGACTGAGAGCTCCCTAAGGGCAAGGGCTATCCTCTGTTTTATTCAGTGCATTATACAGAGAGCATAGAACAGTATTGGTCCAAAGTACATGCACAACTATCCCTGTGGATTGAGTAAACAGAACGCCAAAACGCTCCATGAAGTCAGTCATTATTCCTACCTACCAAGACTGAGAGGGTGAAATGACTTTCCTCTAGGCCAGGTCAGGGTTTGAACACAGTTGCCACTCCAGGGCACTTTTCTACCACCTACAGGGCTTCCTCAAGAGATGGTACAGGTGGGACTGTGCTTAGATTCAAGAGCCTAAGAAGAGCACCCTGTTTCAGCCAAACCAGACATCTTCCCAACCATGTCCCGAGTTTTCCATCCCCGTGTCTTTACTCCTTTTTGTTCTACCTTGAAAGCCCCTCCTCTCCTTTCGTGTCTCTTCAAGTCTGCCTCACTGGACCAGTGAGCTAATCGGAGAGGTTTTCAGGTGGATTCTGGGCAAGAAACTTCATCGCTTGTAAGGGAGAACCATTGGAAACTAGGTCTTTTTCCTTGTGGATGGAAATGGGCAAACACTGCTCTGGCAGCTGCCTTAGGATCTTGAAGGAAATCAGCATAAGGAAAAAAATGACGCTGGAAAAGGACCAAACTAAAAGAAAGGTTAGAAATCAAGTCAGAGCCTGAAATAAGCTGTATCTAACGTCCATTTTCTTTTTGGTCTTCCAGTTAGGTTAGTCAATAAAATTCCTTATCTGAGCTACTTTGAGTTAGCTGCAGACCAAAATATTACAGGAAATATGGACGAAGTCTAGAGTTGGCCTCAATCTTACCAATTTAATTCTGATTTTTAGACATAGTAAACTTTGATCTGAGAGTACAGTTTAATAGTAGAAGCATGGACTTTGAAATCAGAATGCATTGGTTTGACTCCTTACTCTGCTACTAACATGTGACCTTGGACAAATTATTTATCCTCTCTGAGCCTCAGTTTCATCCTCTATGAAATTAAAAAAAAATTATTGGGCTGGGATTGTGGCTCAGTGGTAGAGCGCTCACCTAGCACGGCCGGGACCCAGGTTCAATTTTCAGCACCACATTAAAAAAAAAATAAAGGCATTGTGTTGTGTCCATCTACAAAAAAAAAAAAAAAAAAAAAAAAAAAGAAATATTCTCTCTCTCTCTCTCTCTCTTTCTCTCTCTCTCTTTAAAAAATTATTTCATAATATCCTATTGATGCTTATTATCATTATTAAAGGAGAAGGTAGATAGGGTAAGCTTCATCCACTGTATAAAACTAGTCAGCAGAAATCTGTATAGTCTTCTAGAGTCAATATTTTTAAATAAACATCTTTTGGTCATAAAAGGAATAATTGTTGCAATTTTCTGAAAAGCATTGAAAAATTTAAACATTCCTCATAATTGTACTCTGCTAAACACGGTGATAAGCTTTCTGGCTTAAGCAGTTAGCCTGAAGTTGAAACTCAGAATTTCTTATCTAGGTCTGTTGTGGGTTACTTTTACAAATTTGAACCAATCACTCCACCTCTTCATGACAGGGGAATGCTGACTGGAGCACATGGAAGGAGTAAGCTTTCTACTTACTCAGGGAGGGAAGGGTTAATTTTTTCCAGTGTTGTCTGTTTACCAGTTTCAAGGAGAACAAAATCCTTTCCATACAATTCGAAACCATTCATAGGTGTCCAAGGGGGAGTGTTATAGGTAGAGGCTTATTGAATTAGTTTTCAGGCACTAGGGTGCAGTAATCTCTCTCTCTCTCTTTCTCTCTCTCTCTCTCTCTCTGACTTATTAGTATGCTGGCAAAGCCTAATAAATGTCTCCTATTTAATGCTGCTGGAACAATCTGATCCAGGAGGACACACATCTTGACCCT
The DNA here is from genome assembly GCF_052094955.1 of Ictidomys tridecemlineatus. Lineage (NCBI taxonomy): Eukaryota > Metazoa > Chordata > Mammalia > Rodentia > Sciuridae > Ictidomys > Ictidomys tridecemlineatus. The sequence continues at coordinate 91,443,730 of NC_135480.1, read as the reverse complement.
GCATTGTCTGCTTCTGGATAGAAATCCTTTGTGGTTTTAAAATGCAATTCAATTTGAGATTGTTCCATATTTTCAAAGCACAGAAACTAATACATACAGATACATATAGAAGAGGCATTCTGGAGGTGAATTATTGCTTACATGAAAGAGGTGGAGAAGAGCTCTGTTATCTGCCCAGGGTATCATGATTCCAATGAATGAATGGGCCCTTTTTCAGAGCAAGGACCTACAGAATCATCCAAACGTGTGAATTGAGTACAGAACCAGTCTGAATAGCCTGAGTAACTGTACATAAAAACAGTTTTCAAATGAAATCTTCCCTTACTTACATGTATGGGCTTCTCTTGCATCAATCTTCTTCTAGCAATTATAATGTACAGCATTTCTTTTAATAGCTCAAATTTGGATATTAACTCTGTCAGATGTATGGTTTGTAAATATTTTATCCCATTTTGTATGTTGTCTCTTCATTCTGTTGATTGTTTTCTTTGATATCCAGAAGTATTTTAGTTTGATATCATTCCATTTGTCTATTTTTGCTTTTGTATTCATCTGGGTCAATTTAAAGATTTTTTTTCTTTATAGCAGTGTCCTATCCAATGGAAGTCATTCATCAATAGGGATATTAAATTTAAAATTGATTTAAATAAAATAAAGTTAGAAATTTAATATCCCAGTGTCATTAGCACATTGCAGGTATGCAATTGCCCCATGTGTCTGGTGGCTCCCACATTGCACAGTGAAGATATGAAGCATGGCCATCATATAGAAAGTTTTCTTGGATAGAAGTGATGTAGAGGTGTTATATATAGTTCATATGAACACTTTGGATACAAACACTATGGTGGCAAACCTGATGAGTTTGGACGCTTTACTCTCAGAAGGTGTTTTGGAGCATTTTTATTGAACGTGATTGTGTCCATTGCAAAGATCAGACATGTCTAGGCTTATGTATAATAAGCTTAAAAATAGTGAGTCTGGTATGTAGCAACAGAGCTTTCCTTTTTTAAGAGTGAGTGAGTGTGGATTCATTCTGATACCTGTGACTTTTCCTGGCCCAGGCCCAACACTAATGTTGGCATCCAGAAAAGATAGGATTGTGAGGTAAAGTTGAAGGCTGCTTTCACTAAGAATTGCATATAGAAAGGAGAAGCATTCTTTTTTATTCATCAGAGACCACCATGCACTTTTTGTACATTCCATGAAGGGAACATCATGGTGTATGTGACAGTGGCTAGCTTTACTAAAGAGTACAATTCATAAAGTTTGAACTTGTAATTCATTTCTACCTTACTTGTTGGGTAATAAAATTAAAAAACAAACAGTGAGAATTCATGTTAATGTGCTTTCTGCACCATTATCTAAAAAGATATAAGCATTCTACTCTGCTAAAGCGTTTTTCAAATTTCTGATGGTGATAAGTAAGCATGATTTGGCCATAACGTGGATAGGAGTTGGGCTCTCCAGCTGTGAGGCAAGGAAAGGGCATAGCTCTTCTCCAAGCAAGAAGGCCTGTGGCCGTGGGCACCTTATTCAGATTCTTCAGGGAGATTTGATAAGAGTCATTTTTCTAAGTCAGACCACCCATTCCTTTTCACCCCATATAGGAGAGCCATTAGGAACATTGACCTCTCTGACTAGTTGGGGGCCAAGCCCAGTGGGAGGCTCAAGAGGGACAGGAGAAATTAAGAGAGACCATTTGCCAGTTGATTAGATTTTTCCTGAACAATGAGGAATACCTGCTGGGGCTCCCAGAAATAATTGGAAGGAGGGCAGAGGGGTCTGGTGGTAGTGGTTTAACAGAGCACCCTGCTGCTGTTTAACAAGCAGACAAGAATCACAAATCCACAGGACCTGAAAAATTGTTCTTGTGTATACTGACAGGAAAATGATAATGAGAAGGAAGAGGAAAAGGAGACAGATTCCACTTATTTTAGATACTTTGATTTCTTTAATTTTCTGGAGAAAGGTTACTCTTTAACTACACTAAATTCTGATCAGAAATTACACATAGGTCTCCTACAATTTACAAGGCACACCAGGCTTTGCTACAATGGGATTCCCATGAGATTTATCTTCCTGCCACTTGCTCATATTAGTAGAACTCTGGTCTGGCTGTGGTCTGGTGTTCCTCCCTGTGCCCAAGAGGTAAAATACTATCTGAAGCTCCTACCAGAATCATATGATTGGAGAGGGGAAGCAAGAGTTCTAGAAAAGAATTTTGGTCTGAGTAGACGAAACCATATATGTCCAATACATTCCTTTATGTATTAAAACATTTGCTCCAAAATATTATGTTAAGGTGATATTATTTATAAAAATACAACTTAATTATACAATGGCAAAGTAACAGTTTGCATACATGATTATTGCATTTCCTTCAGATGTTTCTTTGTGACCTTTTATTATATTTGTAGGCATTTAAAGAGTCTCACCCATATTGGCTAGAAGCTATTCTTTTTTCCTTTACCTTGATTCTTCCTGTGTTACCTTTAGTCCCATTGTCATCTAAAATTGATCTCGATGATTAGGGATGAGGGAATACTGACATTGAATAAACATTCAGAGGTCATCTTTCTAGATGCCAGCAGAATAAGATATAGTTCTTGCTTTCAAGGAGCAATGAGGAAGAGGAGATTTGGGGATAAACCTCTTCCCTGGATTCATGCTTCCATGTGAGGACTCTCAGCAGGGTTACACTCACAGCCTCTTGCCTGGTCCTGTGTCTCTCTTGTGTGTAGAGAGGGCTGATTTCTCTTTGAGGAAGAACTGGGCATGAGTGATTCAGCTCCCCATTCTTTCTTCTTTTCTTTGGGATATGCTTACCTGAAAAATACATATATTCTTCCTGCCTCCTCCATGTGAATTACCAGGGACCTGCAGACCCTCATGTGAGTAAGGGTTGGGGGAGCTTGTGAAAGCTCAGGACTATACTAGGTAAGTTTGACTCATAGCCCTTTTGGCTCCTAGACTTCTGCCACATTTCACAGTGTTAATTTTATCAGTTATAAAGGTGATTTTTTTTTTATTCTCCATTTACCTAAATTCTTCTATTGTTTTCCAACTGGTTTTTAACTTGGGTGGGCAAAAGATAGTTGTTTAGAAGTTTGCCCCCCCCCTAAGTCTCAGAAATGTACATATATCATTTTGGTATCATTAAGTAAAAATGGATGCAGGTATTGTAGAAGTATAGTGTGGGAGGGTATGTGGCAGAAACTGGAGGTGCAGAAGCTTCTGGAAGGAAATGACATCATCTGAATCATGGCTAGAAAGAATTTGGAGAATGAAGGTAAAAGAAATATTACACACATAAGAATAATATTTATAAAATTATAGAAATTTTAATAATCATGAGTTATGGAAGGAAAGAGAAGTTTGATGGTTAGAACTTGAAAAGTGAGGTTTAAAAATCAGGTTTAAGAATAGGCGGGAAACTGGCATTGAGATGTTATGTACCATGCTAAGAAACTTGTACATTAACCCATGGGTAATGGGGAGTTGCTGAAGGCCTTAAAGTTCAGATATTCACTTTAGACAGATGACATTGTGGAATATGGATATAATGGACAGAAATTAGGGGTAGGAAGAACTGCTGGGAGATTGCTATTGTAGTTTAGGTAGGGAGGGGGATTCAAATCAGTGTAGATGTTCCAAGTTCAGACTTAAGAGCATGTTGAATGTTAAACAGCAGAACTTCACAATAGATAGAATGTGGTAAGGAGGGGCATAGGCTAGAATCACTCTGGAATTTTTGGGTTGGTGACTTGGTAGATGCTAGAAGTGCCGACATAGTAATTGGAAGAATAATATGGGATGAGGCTAAGGCAGAAAGTCCTGTGAGATTCAGTTTGGCTCATATTAATTTTGAGATGTTTATGGGACTTGTAATGACTATGTCTAGCAGGTAGTTGGAGGAGTGAATCTGAAGTTCATAGACTGGTTAGTAATGGGGAGTGACAGCCATGTCTCATTGAGGGGTTCTTCTTTCTGCCCAGGAGGATGTAAGCCACCCTAGAACTTAAAGTCTCAAATAATTAGTGAATAACAAAACACAAATAGCCAGTAATATATTTACAATAGCGAAGCCCCTGATAGATCTAGTCCACATGGGTGCTGGAACTAGACAAAGAAAAGATGGCTCCTGTGATATATTTAAGGGGTACATTAAAGGCAGGGATAAGGTTTCCAGGAGTCTTGCTTCGTGAGGTCTTGCAGTCAGCAGGTTGGTTGATATCTTGGCAGGTCACACGCCATCTCAGGTACTGTGTGGGCCACAGCAGAGTGGAATAGAAATTCACACTGTCCCTAGGCAATTGACCAGAGAAAATGTCCACTGGTCATTCCCAGACAACAGATGTTTCTGTCAGGGTTTTTAGCCCCCCCCACCCCATCTCCTCCTGACCTGCGGGAGAAGCAGGGAAAGCACGCCCCGACCAGGATGAGCCAAGAAAGGTAAAGGTCAACTGGTGGCCTGCACCGAGCCCTCCCTCACTGGAGGACAATCAGACGAGACAAGGAGATGAGTTGAAGCAGGATCTCGTTTATTGAGGAAGTACACACAGCTTATATACTGCACAGGACCCAATCAGGGTAAAGGTCAAGGGGTGGAGCGAGTCCACATGTACACTCATCCCATAATCTGTAAGGGAAGGCAGAGCTGTCCGCGAGGGTAGAAGAGTCCTGGATCTATCCTGGAGATGGTCCGCCTCCTCCGTCACCATCCACAGCACCGCCTCCTGGCTGATTGCCAGGAGGCAGCAAGTCATGCCCTACATCTATCTGCTAGTCTTCCATGTGCGATGACCCACATGCAACCCATGGATGGCTCGTGACAGGTTAGGTTAGATATACAGATTTAGGAGTTAGCTGTAAAATGGTAATATAACAATATGTGATGTTTTAAGGAGAGCAGTGGGCTAATATACAAGATCAAAGGTGAAGGAAATGTCTTATTCAGATTATTACTATACCAGTTTCTTCTAAAAGCGCTCTCTCTCTCTCTCTGAAATATCTTTATTTTTTAAAGTAAATTTTTTATTTTTTATTTGTTCTAAGTAATTATACATGAAAGTAGAATGCATTTTGACACAGCATACATAGATAGGGTATAACTTCTCATTCTTCTGGTTACATATTATGCAGAGTTACATTGGTTGTGTATTCATATATGCACCTAGGGTAATAATATCTGATTCATTCTACTACCCCCGTACCTACCATCATTCCCCCTCCCCTCCCTTTACTCCCCTGTCTAAACACAATAGCTAAACTATGGAACCAATCTAGGTGCCCTTCAAGAGATGAATGTATAAAGAAATTGTGATAAAAAGTTCTTTGACTTAACTATGTTGTCAGAGAGGGAGATTTTTACTTTCCTTCTTATGAAAGAATTATACTGGACTGAACATGTCCCTGTTTAATCATTTGTACATCATGAAGGTAGAAGAGCAGCTAACACTAGTTGTGTCAAATTTGTGGTGTCCACCGGTACCATTTTTATTTGGAATATGGGAGAAAGGGAATGAAAAAAATAAACAACTTGGGCCTATCAATCTTTTTCCTCAATCTTTATTTGACTAGCAACAAAGTTTGTAAAGCTGGATATTGAGGTAGATTCCAGCCAAGTTCTTTGCAGAAGTGTCTCTCAGGTATGGCATCAGAGTTTACAAGGTAGAAGATCTATAATTAGTTCTTATATCCAAGTTGCATTTTCCAGGCTGGGCCAATCCTTATTCTATGAGGTTCTCAGGCACTTGTCTGCCCAATTAATGCAGTCAGTGCCCTAAATTCCATTTCACAACCAGTTGTGTGTGTGTGTGTGTGTGTGTGTGTGTGTTCTCTAATGGTTAGAGCCCTTATGAGGATGCAGAGTATGAAAACTCTGTTTTAATTACCAACAGAAGATCCCTAACTCCCCTAATAACATCTCTAATCTTTGCATATTTTAGAACTTATAACTCACTGAAATTAACCACTTTTTAACTTTGATCTTCAAAGGAGCTTTGGTTACTCTCTTTTCACTATAGCAGCTCTTTCAGATAGAGAATTGCCTGCTATGAGCAGAACTGAATCAAGCATTTATTAGTTTAAAACTCCAAATGGGTGATTCATCTGTGTTCTAAAGCTGAAAGCGGGGGTGGGGAAGGCACAATCTGAATTTTGTGAAAAAAGTTCTAACATTGACAGTTAAGATAGAACATAACTAATAACCTTCAAATTGTTTTTGGATAACATACCAAACATGAGAATTCTAATGTTCCAAGTATTTTTATGCAGCTTGGCTATGAGAACTAATATGCATTCTCTGGGTCAGAAGAGACTGGAGATAAGGGGTCTGCCAATGAGATTTTTGGCATCATCGTAGCATCCAAAAGGTCCTGATGTTCCTTTAGGCAGCTGGTCAAGAGCTTCTAATAACAAACCAAGTGTGGTATTGAGAGCATTTGGAGTTAGATCTTGATACTGCAATGTTGGTGTTAATGAGGGGAAAATAAAGACACAGTTATGCAATTTGAGAATTTGGTATTCCAATGCTCTCACAAAGAGCTAAAGAGTCTTCCTTGTATGTAATATTTTTTTATTTATTTTTCAGATGTAGATGGGAACACCACAATGTCTTTATTTTTATGTGGTGCTGAGGATGGAACCCCGGTCCCACCAGTGCTAGGCGAGTGCTCTACCGCTGAGCCACAATCCCAGCCCCTGTATGTAATATTTTAAAATATATCCAGAATCCATCTACTTCTTTCTATCTTCCCAATAACACTTGGGTAAAATAAGCCACCATATTTTATTCTTACTCAGGTGATCAATCAATCTCCAAACAAAGTAAACTTTTAAAAAATCATAAGCACATGTAATATCTCAGATCAAAATTTATCAGGTTCTTTCCATTTTGTTTAGAAAAAAGAATTGAAGCTCTTCACTATGGTCTACTGGGATCCACAGGATTTGGTTTTACTCTCTTAAAATTTCTCCCTTGTGTCCATGGTGTTCATTGTCTTCCTCTCCATTTGTTGAACACTCTGGGCCCTTTCTATGTCACTGCTTGAGAGGTGGTGGTCAGATGGTAGCTAAGATAAATTAAGTGAATTAAACTGCTGAATTGATGTTTTAAAAATCTTAACACTGAAGAAATCTTTTAAAGGCAAGGGGATGAAGAAAGTAAATGATTTTGAATCTACAAAACTTGGTTTTGTGTATCAAGAGCCAAAGCCTTGAGGGAAACAAAAAGTGTGGAGAATATGCTAAAAACCAGAGATTAGAAAGTATAACTCAACAGGGCAAAATCCAGTCTTTGGCTATTTGACCAATTGGGAGATGACAACCGACAGGAGGGGAGAGAAAAATTAGAAAGAAAACTGTCATAGCCTGCGTAGATGACATGGGCCCCTGATACCCTTGGGGATTGGTGAGCATTAGAGGACTGTGGACACATTTCCTACCTGAAACTCCAACCAGAGATCAACTCACCAGAAACCATATCCAAAGAGAATATTAATGCTACCATCTACTTCACCTTGACCTCTAGTGACCTTCATGGTCCTAGGTGGTCTGAGTGAAGAGAGAGAGAGAGGGCTGGCAAACCAAAAGGAAGGCAAGGCTGGGGAGAGAAAGGTAGACCCACACATGCTCACAGTGGGGATCCAACAGACACTAAGAAACCCAGGGTCCTTGTAGGTAGGGCTACAACAATGGGTGGCTGCTGAGAACCAGGGCCACCTGAGCAGAGACCAGCATGAACAGTTTGCTGTGCTCCAGGCTTCTCCCTCCCATGATGCCAGGATGAGGCAAAGCCTCTTGTCTCCTGTCATAATCTAGTTAAATCCCTGGAAAAGAGAAGCAAAATTAAGGAGTTTGAACCTTAAATTAACTGAATATTTAAGCCAGAAAGAGTCATTTTGAGTTTTAAAGAAGTAATTGAATTTAGTTTGAATTGAAAGATTTGGTTTTCTGCCATCAGTGAAAGTAGGAGGTTGGAAACTAACAAAATCCAATTATAAGAAAAGTAAGTTATATTCTTGCAGATCTGAGTCCATGACTATATTAAAATTCATACTCCATGAGAGCTCACCTTAAAACCTGAATGTTTACACATGTCTGGTGGTGGGTGTCCAGCAAAGAGACTTTGGCCTTTTTTTTCTGCATGTGCTTAGAGGACTTTGTGACACTAAATGTGAGAACTAGGTCAGACTGCTTATTCAGAGTGAACGCCAAGAGTAGGCAGAATTTGGCTTTTCTTTATCCTGGGGCTTTGGGAAGAGAGAGAAAACATTTTTGTGGGATTTAAAAACACAACATAGGAAGAAATTTTTTCCAGATATCTTTGTTGTAGTCACTTCTTAATAAAACCTAATACACTAAGAAAAAGGTCAGACTCTAATGGGAGTAGCAGAAGGAAGAGAGTTTATGATTTGAATTAGAAAATAATTCTTAGCAGTGGAAAAAAAAATCTGCTTTCCTCTTTTCCTAAAAGCTTGTTTATGGATCATTAGCCACTTGACAAAAGAGATCGGAAGAAGACAAACTAAAAGCTAGAGCACTAAGGACAAACAGCCAATTGGAGATCAATCATAGAAGAAATAGAGTCTCTTGATAATTTCCATTCATGGAGAAAACGTAATGACATTCTTCAACAGATGAATTTAAGCAGATAAATTTGTAAATTTCATTGTTTTGAGATTTTATCCCCGGATTTAGGAAAGCCTTTCTTCTGCGATACCCAGGCATCTGGCACCGTCTTCCCAACTTGCCACAGGACAATTACTTTGTACCTATCCTTGAATATTGGAAAGTGTGTGGGAAGACAGGAGGCCTATGTGTTATGACCCAAGTTTTTTTTTTTTTTAGTCATTGAATGAATTAACTGGGAGTCTCTATTTTCTGTTGTACAGGAGAACAGCAAGGCTTTCTGCAAAGAGTGAATAAAATTATATCCCCATTCTAGAGGGAATTTTCGTGATCTTGTCTTCTGTCTGTGGTCAAGAGTTTTAAGAAACTTTTAGAAATCTCACTTGGCAAAATGTTAGCCAGTGAATTGTGACTCTTTTCAGTTCTAATTATTCTCATTCAAGGAAACTTTGCTGCAGAATTTGAAGAAGAAAATACATATGCTTCATTATGTAGCTTATCAGGAATGCAATACTTACAGGCACTTGGATTTGCACCAGAGACCCAATAGAGTTGCCCACTGTTTTCAGACTCAGAATGGAAACAGGTAGCACTGGGTTTGTAAATCCAACTACACAGTGAATGTTGTGATTCCATCTGACAAAATATGCCTAAATTTTTTCCCCTTGGAGGAAAACGTATGCTACCGAATGGAAGATGCGTGCCAAAAGCAGATCCAAAAATCTAAATGATAGTCTGCTTGTTGAAGGCGAAACTGATGATTTTGAAATTTATTTTTTGGAGGCTCTCACTTTGCTGACTCTTTTTCTTTCTGGAACTACCCCACTCCGCCCAACCCTTGTTCCACTCCTGGCATTCTTAAAATGGCAGTTGCAGTTCTGTCATCTAAAATGTTCACCTTCTTATAGACCATGGCAACAGTAAATATATTTTTTATAAACAAAAATTATGTCATATGGTGTGACAAGAGATTTGCATATATATTTGAACGAAAGTCACATAAATTATAATCTATATGATTGTAAATATACATAAATCCTGACTAGAATAATGCTCTTCCTTATCCCCTTTCCTCCTCCCTATCAGTAAGTATCTTTTCTTCTGTTCATTAGTCTTATCTAGAGAATGGATTGGATAAAATAATATGCTTTTAAAGTATTGTAGGCTAATAAAACCTATGATGGATATTAATGGGTATGTCTGTGTGTGTGTGTGTTTCAACTTTTTGCCTTTCAGTGACTCACTTTTCTATCTTCCCCTGCATTCCCATGAAATAAATGGGATTTTCTATATTGTGCTAAATACCTGGTCAATCAGTCTTTCCATAGAATTTAGAATTTTTTTTTTTTTTAAATTTTCAGGGTCTCTCTCCTAAGTTTTGAGGGTGGAAGAATATAAACCCATTGTTGCTGGTGGCCAGGTTCTGAATTATAAAGACTTTACTTAAAATGAAATACTGACACATTTGGGAGTTGGAATGAATCCTACAGATGCCAAGTTTCTGCTTTCAGTTTCCTACGGCGTCTGGCGCTACCCCTGCCTTTCCTACAATTTGCTCATATTAGTCAACAGAGAGCTTTTCCTTTCTCCCTTCTCTCATAGTTTCCTTAAATATTAGTCAGAGTTCTGACTCATAGATTTTAATAAGGAATAATCTCAATCTAGGAAATTCTTATTTTTCAAAAGGACGTGGTCAATGCAATTAAAAGAGCACATTTGGTAGCATTTAGGACAGTATGGCAAAGAGAAGGAAAGCAGCTTGGAATAAAAGGTCCACCCAAAGGCCTCTCAGCTTCTCCCACACCATCCCAGTCTGTGCCACTCATTAAAAAGAATATCTTAGCCAAGAATCTTTAGAACACTTAGAGGCAGATGAACTGGTCACTCTCTTTAGGGTGGACAACACAGCCCACTTACATCCTGGGAATTCTAAAGAAAGGTAGAAAAGAATCAGGTTGGTCTGCATTAATGGTGCATCTGTGTTCTGTCCTGTGAGTCTGATCTCTCTCATAGCTACATTTATGTGGCAGGATCCTGGGAAGAATTTTTACACCGTCAAAAAGGATATGGCTGTGGGCCTGCCCAATTCCAGTGATTTCCTGAGAATCATTCAGCTTTTTTCATTGAGCAAAGTCTGGGGTAATTTTCCATTTTCTAAAAGGAAGCTCCTCCAGATGGTGTGTTGTGCTGAAAATTCTCAAGCTTGGGATCAAGGGTCCTGGGAACCAAAAAGTTGTTTCATGCCTCTGAATCTTTGAGGCTGACCCCTGGAATAAAAGTTCTTGGTTTAGGTCCTAGAGTAGATATAGGAGAGAGTTTCCTGATGAACAGATTCATTTGTAACTTTGCTAATAATTTGAAGAGGGTTGGTGGGTACTCTCCTTGATCTTCTTGCCTGACAGCCTATTGAGTATGGCCAGCTTTGAGACATCTTCATGGAGAATGTGTGTTGACAAGTGACAACATCTCTGAATTTATTCATGGTAGAAATGAGCCAGGAAACTGCCCTCTTCCTCATCTAATTCCAGAGTCTGCCCTGGAACATTTGGGCTTGATGGCTACATGACAGTTAATGTAATTTACAGATCTGAGTCTCTTAAACCCTGAACTTTAGCAGAAGAAGAATGTATGAAATATATTGTCCAACTCAAGGAAATATACACTAAACTAAGGAGAGAGCAGTACTAAGAAACTATTTACTTTCAATCCTTTTTTTTTAAAAAAATTTAAATTGTAGATAATACTTTTATTTTGTTTATTTTTTTATGTGGTGCTGAGGATAGAACCTAATGTCTCACACATGCTAGGTAAGCACCATACCACTGAGCCACAATCCCAGCCCCTTTACTTTCTATCCTAATGCAGACTTGAAAGCTGCTTCCTTAGATTCCTTCTAACACTTTTCTTTTCACTTAATTTATTTTAAAGGAATACAAGAGATGCTCCAAAGGATCACAGCTCAAGATAGTTTCTAAATTTGGCACATTTGGGAGGATTGTAATTACTCAAGGAACTCACTTGTATGGAAACCAGATGTGTCCCTCGTACTTCATATTTATCTTCCATTAGCTGTCCACATCCATAGAATGTCCTACACTTTCCATCTACTCATGAGTGAAAACATTTAGTTTTGCTATTAAAATATTGTCTTAAAAGGAGAAAAGTAACGATATTTATTATTATTATTTTTTTTTTAACAAACAAGTGGGCTTTCCACCAAGGTAGAGAAAAGTTGAGTTGTGAGTCAAATAAACATGTTTGAATCCTGACTCTCATAGGTGTTATCTATGTGATCTTAGATTTGTTCTTAAAACTCTCAGCAAAATAATGAAGAGCTTGCATAGTTGATTAACAGAAAATGAGGATGGTGCCATCAGCAAGTAAATAGTTGGAAGCAAAGTCACAAAAGTCTCAAAGAAGATGCCTAAAATGATGGTGTGCATAAGTGTTTCCATTGCCCTCTTCATGTTAATGCCAACATGTGATGAGGAAGTTAATGTGAATGAAGTAAACCACCATCAGGGGATTCAAGGATAAAAGGTTCAAGGGACTCTCTCTGGAGAAAGAAGTGAGGAGGAGTTTGAGAATGGTCTGAATAGCGAACACACTCATCAGGGTTCCAACATGATGGTGAAAAAGAGAGAGGTCAAGACGGAGCCATCGAGGACTTCCTGATCATGAAGAATGTCTGTTTTGCTGACAGGGGCTGAGCCAGTGTCAATAAAGTTGGTGTTGCACTGATCCACGTGGTCTTGTCTTCACCCCAGCTGTGCGCATCACCACTTAGAAAGGACATTCTACATCCATGAGGGAGTTCTGTATCCATCGCCTGGAGCTTTCAGCAATATTCAGCAGCCCCATCTTCACAGTGCTCACTGTCCTTGCTGCTTCCAGGGAGGGTTTTCCCCACCATGATGCTGTTGCGAAGGCAACTGTCCTTGACGATGATGAGAGCAGGTTTGAACTTTACTTCACGATTCCTGAGTGTGAGGAGTCTCACATTAATTCCCTAAATCAGATTTATTCTGACATGTCATTCATTCATTTATGCATTCATGGTACCAAGAAAATTTTTCCAAAAGTTGGAAATGAGGAAGAAAAAAGCAGCCTGTGACATTCATAAGGTAGTCGGGCATTCACAGCTAGGCCATAGGGTTCTCCTATTAGAGATAAACAATCTCAGGGAATATCAACTGCAGACAAGTTTACCCAGAGGCAAATGAGATCAAGGTTACTCTGATAAAATAAGACAAAACAAAATCATTTTTTAAAAGCACCGCTAAAACAAGGTCAGTGTGCTATTTATAAAGCATCAAATTCTCTAAAAAAAAAAAAAAAGTTTTGGCCAAAGCGATTACTGCTTTTCTACCAATCACAAATTCATCCTTATTGTAGTGTCCCTTCCTCAGAGAAAAATTATTGAGCTACCAAATATAGAACTACTCCTGCATTTTTTTTTTTACTTTTTATTAGTTTACTATAGACACGTACAATATTGGGGTTCATCCTGACATGATCATACACGCGTGAAATAAAATCTGCTCCAATTCAGACCTCACTACTTCCCCTCTCCCTCCTTTCCTCTCTCCATCTGTTCTCTTTCCTCTAGCGATCTTTATTCTATTAGAGTTTTTTTTATAATTAATACATTATGGATACACATGAAAATGAGATTCACTGTGGTATATTTATATATATCATAGGAAATTTTGATCAGACTCACTCCGCCATTCTTTTCTTTTCCCATCCTTTCCCCCTTACCCTCAATCCCTTCCATTATTTCACTGATATCTTTTCTATTTTCATGGGTTTCACCCCCCACACCCCCACTTTTTTCCCCCTGTATTTTGGACTAGCTTTTGCATATGAGAGAAAACATTCAACTCTTGACTTTCTGAGTCTGGCTTATTTCACTTAGCATGATGTTCTCCATTTCCATTCATTTATCAGGAAATGCCATAATTTCATTCCTCTTTATGACTGATTAATAACCCATTGTGTGTGTGTGTGTGTGTGTGTGTGTGTGTGTGTGTGTATCTGTCACATTTTCTTTATCAATTCATCTGTTGATGGGCATCTAGGCTGGTTCCATAGCTTGGCTATTGTGAATTCCACTTCTATTCACGACCAGGGAAACTCCACATCAGGTACTTCATGTGTGTATAATATGTCAAAATATATTCTACTAAGAATAAATAAAAAATAAAAGATAAAAAACCATTGATGTGGCTGCATCCTTGTAGTACATTAATTTTAGATTTTTGGATGGTCCTACCTTCTAACAGCTCTAATATAGGGTAAATTCTGACTTTCTTAGACCATCCCACATGTCTCTGAACCAAAACTCTAATCCTGTAACATGTTATTTCTCAAATTCTCTTGCTGAACACCTCATGGTTCTTTATAATGTGTATTCTCCTTTGTTGAAATGAGTAATAAACCAACTTATTTGAATCTAGGTGTGCTTCTGGGTGGTCTTTGGTGAAGGGCATTGACAGATTGAGGCAAAAGAATGATTACATGAAATTTTAACATCAAACAAATAAAATTGTCTAATGGGTCTTCTTTTATATTTTTATTTTTTGTAGTTGTAGGTGGACATAATGCCTTTATTTTATTTGTTTATTGCGGTGCTGAGGATCAGACCCAGAGCCTCACACGTGCTAGGCAAGTGCTCTGCCACTGAGCTACAGCCCCAACCTCTAATGGGTCTTCTTAAAGATCCTTTTTCCCTTTAGGACAATAAAGATTGTAAAGTTCAGCTTACAGATTAAGCAATTCTGTAAGCCTGATAAGATATGATAGTTTTAGATAATATTTTTTTTAGTGTGTGTGTGTGTGTGTGTGTGTGTGTGTGTGTGTGTGGAGAGTTTAGCACAAAGACTGGTCTTCCTGCTCTGAAGAGTTTCAATAAGTTTTGTATTTAACTTAATAATCTTATCTCAGTATCCCCTCCACTATAGAAGTCTTACTTTTTCAAAATCTCTTTAAGTCAACATGGTCATTCTTTTGGTACTCTCATTCAAACTCACTCTATCTGTAGACAAATTATGTTTTAACATCTTGAGTCTTATATTTTAATAATCTGGGTAAGAAAATGGAATGCTAAAATATGGACCTTCTTGGGAAAAATGTCCAAGATATATTCTATTTCACCTATTAATAGAGGCTAATATTGGGATTGTGAAGTAGAAATATGGTATGGAGGAAGAAGGAGGATTTAGGGGTGATGATGAAGCAGAGGAGTTTATTTTTTAACTGTTCTGTATTATCCCCAGTTCAGTTCAAACCCTAAGTTCCTGTTGTATTCAGACCATAGGTCATATTTCCAACACCAAGATTGGATGTCTTAGAGGATGATATTAAATCATATTTGGATTTTTCTTTTTGGCTCTAAATAATGTAAGAACCCATCAAATATGTATTCACATTTACCCATTGAGACAGTGTACTAGAATTTTAAAAAATGATCATATAAGTGATGTGACTCTCACAGAGAACTTTGACCTAAAGCAATAAAATCTCAGCTAAGTTGAGAATGAGGTGACCTGGTGCTTATTACCAAAGGATAGGCTACAGCCCTGGTTTCTTAGTGTGCAGAAGATCAATAAATATAAAAGCACTGTGGTTTTTCTAGCAGGAAGTATGTGAGCACAACATATGGAAAGCAGAGCTCTAAAACATGTAACTGCATTTGAAAAAGGTTTATTTAAGAATGTTTGATATTTTGACAGTGTGGTGAAACTAGCAGTTCCAAATCCAGATTAACAAGAAGATCAAAGGCATGTAGGAAAGTGGATCCCTGGTGCCTGAATCTCTCCCTTTCTTTATGTGAATGATTCTGTTTACAGAAGAATATACTTAGCCATGAGTTACTTCTTTGGAAGGTGAGAACTGTACCTTGCATCCAGGAGCCTATATAGTCCCTTGGATGAGATCCAAAAGTTCAGGTCCGAGTCTTTGTTTTGTGTGTAAGATTCTTTTTTCTTTCTTCTTTGCTTTTCTCTGTTAAATGTTAATCCTCTGTTATAATCAGAGGATAGCCAATTCTATGCAATTTGCCTGGGTCCTGGAGACAACATAGCCTAGCTTCAGAGTTCAATGAGAGCACTGTTGTTTGCATTTTCACTAATTTATATATATATATATGTGTGTGTGTGTGTGTGTGTGTGTGTGTGTGTGTGTAAATTTCTGATTACTGGACTAGGTTAGGTAATGGGGTGCAGTGGTAATTGAGACTGGCAATTTACTATGCTAGTAGATATTAGAAAATATTAAGAGATATTAGAATAAGATATACTTCATGTTTGTATAAATATGTCAACATATATTGTCACATATAACTAAAAAAAAACAAATAAAAAATTTAAAACAATGTGAAAATAGAGATAAACTTAATGAAATGTTCAGGGCATTGACTAGACTCTAGAGACAGACGCCTGATCCATTTGCCAATTCCTAGTCCTGCTGTGTAGGAATCACTGATCTGTACATGAAGGGACTGAGTAGGGGAGGAGGGAAAGGAACTGTGGGGGCATAAGGAAGGATATCTAACCTAGACTGATGATAGGGGTTAAAAAAAAACCCTTCTGTAAAAGATAATTGCCAAGTTCTAATGCCCTTCAATATCCATTGCCCTCTTCTTCTTTTATAGAATTGTAGAATTTTAGCTATTATGAGTGATCATATAGAAAACAAATTTCTCAGTTTCACAGTGAGGAGCTAAATGTGCCTATGTTCTGGCCAACGATACACAAGCATGGATGGCCAGTGCCACTTCAGGATGTGTTCATAAAGGAAAGGGACATGCCCCTCTCATCCTTTTTCTTTCTTTTTCTGTGTAACATGCTGAAACAACTATGTTAGATTTTAGAGTGAGCTTAGAGGTACGATGGATGTGTATAGCAGAACAATAAATTATAACTCAGCCCTGATGCTTTGTAGTAGCATTTCCACAACAATCCTAGACTGAAAATTGAGTTATTTAAACAAGAAATAAAGTACCTTGTAAAAACCATCATCACTTGGGGCAGAACTTAATTCTAACTAAATCATAGGTAAAAAAAGAAAAACATCTTTAAAATCTGAAGGAGAGTGAGAGCATGATACTTTTCCTGGACCTAAAAATATTTGAGCATGGCTGAAGCATAAGTTTAAATCAGTGCCAAATGGGCTACAGATGAAGTTGTCGTCAGGGTCCGGATCAAGGAGGACTTGTGTGTCTAAATAAGGATTTGAAACCTTATTCTGAGGATACAGGTATTGCTGAAAAGTTTAAAGCGGAGTAATAAGAATGATTTGTCTGTAGTATGATGAATGGATGCAATCCAGGATTCTGAGAGAGCATTTAGGAGGCGAGAGCAGTAATTCTGGGGAATGATGCTGGAGGCCTCAGGCACAGAATGGCAGGAGAGATGGAGAAAAACGGAATGATTGAAAAGAGTGGCCCCCGGGAAAATGAGCCTCTCTTACCCCCTCTAGTTCTCTCTACCTCAAGCAAAGCACAACTTGCCCTTGCTTATGAACCCCTGTTTCTAGTTAGAGGGAGGTATTTATCTACATAGGGAGAATTTGCATAATTCCCCCCTCCCATCTGCTCTCTTCTGCCATGTACCATATTGGTTTAATTTGTGCTCAGTAGCTTATTCATTAATTAACATTCTGACTAGCTTCACAGCAGTTTTAAGTTTTACCAAGATAGTGTAGCTAGAGCTACCAAGATGGGTATCGAGAACTAAAACTTGACAGTGCATTCCTTGTTCATTCATTCATTCATTCTGTTCATTCATTCATTCATTCATTTATCTAATAAATGGTTGTGATCACAACTAGTTTTATTTAAAGTCCTTTAAGTAGAACCACTTTGAGGAATATGCCAAGATGGCATTATCAGGTCATCAGTCTATAAGGGATACCACAATAACACTACAAATATGAGAAGATGACCCTTATAATAATGAATAAGGTTGCATGTTCAGCAAGGTGGGGAGAATGCTACAGTGATAGAATGAATAATTTTCAGTCTTTTTTTTGTTTTATTTTGTTAATTTAGATCATGAGTTTACCTTCAGACCATTAACTAGAATTGTCTTGAACTCATTGTTGCCTTGTGTTTTAGGAACTTATCCTGAAATGATTACTGTCAAGGAGTTACTGTGGTTGGTTGGCATAGACCACTGGTTCTCATGGAACTGATACTGCTTAGTTTAGAGGAATTTGAGGATTTTCCCCAAAACAGTTTGGTTGCCATAATGATTGGCATTTAGTGGGTAAGAGATGATAAATATTGTATCAGTCTGTGACAGTTTCTCACATTAAAGTTTCAGATCCTACAAAACTTCAAATTTCCTGCAACACTAAATTAACTTTAAATTTAACGCTAGTATAATTTTTAGAAGAGATGATAAATATGTTCTAGTAGAATTACTTGAAATATGAAGCAATCAGTTTTTACTTTGGAAGGTTAAATAAAGTAAAAAAAAACAGTTATGATGCAGTTGCTCATGTCAGGCATGTATTTTACTAAAATAACCAAAAAAGTCAGGTAAAGTAAAGAAAATAATTTGTTTGAAGGCAGTGGGGAGCTGCTGCTGAGGCGGTCAGAATTTGAAGGGATTCCATGCCAGAGATAAAGTGAGCTGACATTCTGCCTGCCACTTTTCCCTGCAGAGCATTTACTGATTCTTGGCTTGGGGACAAGAGGCTGAGAATCTGCACAGAAATCGAACATCCCTTTCATCGTTGTTAGAGAGGATGTTTGCTTTTCACTATGATCTTAGCTGGTGTGACTTGAATCTGTCATTTTCTTTCTTCAGACATCAATGACTCATCAAAGCAACCCACCAACTCCATGGTGCTTAAAGCTACCATACAGCTGACATTCTGGAGAGACTGTATAGTGTATCTCCTTCCACTGGAATTTCATGTGTATTCAACATAGACAAGTCTTAGTAATTCGGATGCTACAGTGCCCTCAAACCCCCACTTGTCAAAAGCAATGGTGTTCTGGTTGTCATCTGGCCTTGAATTGTCCAATTTGTAAAGAACTATTTTGTAGGTACACTTATGTCACCAATTGCTTTAGGTTTGATTTTTCCTATAACAGAGTGGGTCTTAGGAAGCCATCCACTATTGTGAGCAACTGGAGCTTAATTTCCATGGAAGAACTATGAAAAAGGGATTTAATACATACTTCATATTATCTAACCTAGGGGTGGGAGATAGGATATTAATAAATCAACTTTTAAGAGGTATCCATGGGGTATCCTGGGGGTAATCACTTCCTTTTCTTTCTGGACTGCCATATATAAACAGGTAAGGCGGTCTCTGTGATTTCTAGAATATCACTCAGCCAGAGAGATAAGAAAGAAGCCCATTCACTGGGGTCATTCCCAGAAAGTTTTAGTAGTTGGCTTTACCAACTGCCAAGAAAGCATGAGGATAGAGGCAGAAGAGTAGGTCAGCAAGCTGAAAAGACGGGATACTTGAAAATGTGTGTAAAGAGTGACCGTCCTCTCTTTGCTTCATGACTACCTTTTTCTGTCGAGTTCTGAAAAAAACAGATCTTAAAGGGAACAGGGAGAAGATGTCACATCCAAAATTGAAAATTGTGTAAAAGTAAGGAAAAGTGAAGGATGAGGCTCTAGTCTATTTCCTCATACAGCTCCAGAATATGAAAAACAATTAAAATTGAAAAAATATGTAAAAGCTGAACATATGTCCCATAAATTAGATTTTAAAAAGTCAAAGAATTAAGAAAGAATTAGAAAGAACTAAGAAAATTAGAAAGAATTAAGAAAATTAGATCAATTCAACACTGAACTAATAGGAATTTGAGAATGGATAAAAAAGAGTAGCAGTGAAAGAGGGTACTACGCATGAGAAAAATTGCAGAAAATTGAGAAGTAGACAAAGGAGAGGTGGTAACAAAGCTGGAAGGTCAGTTCAGGAGATTAACAAAGAAATGAAAGGTCCTGGAAAGTAAGCAAGAGGGAGAAAAGGATTCAATAAAATTACACAAGAAATTTCTCTACCAGCAAAAAATAAGAATTTGTGTATTGAAAATCCCTGCTGAGTAGCCAGCCTAACACACGATAAGATCCATACCAAGGTGCATCATCATGAATTCCTATAACACAGGTTAAAAGGAGATTCCCAAAACTTTCAGAGAGAAGAAAACAATGACCACATGCAAAACACTAGGAATCAGAATGGCATTGTAGTGCTCAGTACCAAAACTGGATGTCAGAAGATGACAGAGAATGTTTCAAGATTCTGAGGGAAATAATTTTCAACAAAGAATTCTATATTAACTGAAATGGTTTATATAGGTAGAATTAAAATGTCTGAGCATGTAAGATTTCAAAAATATATCTTTCAACAACTCTATTTCAAAATCCTAGAAGACAAGTACTTTACTAAATTGAAGACAAAGAGAGAGAGAGAGAGAGAGAGAGAGAGAGAGAGAGAGAGAGAGAGAGAGAGAAAAGACAAATTGACTAGGAAACAGGAAACTGAAATAAGAGAGATAGAAGTGGGGATCCAAGTTGACAGCTGTACCCCAGGACTGGAACCACCCAGTCCAGACTAGATCAAAAAAGGGAAAGGGTGGATTTAGTGTGCTACCTGACATATAAGACCAAGCAGAAAATTATATTAAGCTGTATTTTATAAGCCTTTCAGAGGCTGTAGGAAAAAATTAAAATTAAGGACAAAGTGAGATTATTTTTAACTTTAGGAAAAAAGAAAAGTTGTACAAAAATTAAAACAATTGTGATCAAAAACATTGAGCTGGGCTTGGTGGTGTACTTCTCTTAAGTCCAGCAGCTCTGGAGGCTGAGGCAGGAGGATCTTGAGTTCAAAGTCAGCCTCAGGAATTTAGCGAGGCTGTAAGCAACTCAGGGAGACTCTGTCTCTAAATAAAATACGAAAAAGGGCTGGGGATGTTGCTTCGTGGTTAAGTTCCCCAGGATTCAATCCCTGATACCAAAACAAAACAACACATTGAGTATGAGCTGGGTGTGTGGTGATACATGCTTGTAATCCCAGCAACTTGGGAGGCTGAGGCAGGAGGACCACAAGGCTCAGTGCCAGCCTGGACAATTTAGCAAGATCCCCTCAGCAATTTAGCAATTCCCTGTCACAAACTAAAGAGGACCAAGGATGTAGCTTAATGGTAAACAACAACAACAACAGCAACAACAACAACAACAACAACCCTGGATTCAATTCCTAGTACCAACAAAACAAAACATAAACCAATCATTGAGGATAGGGTAAGAGAATTAATGCTCTCTTCTACTATCAGAACAAGTTATAGATAAGGTTTAACTTTCAAGAGGTAGTAGTAATGTGTAAATTACTTAGGAATGTGGAGGTAATTATAGTCTATAAGTCCTTATTAAACATCTACCAGGTGCTGGGTATTGCCGAGAGATTAAATGGCTCCCTCTGAGGAATAAACTGGGGTGGAATGCAGAAAGGTTGCTGCTGCTCATTTGTAGCAGGCCTTTGTGTCTGAGTGAGTACACATGCAGTATCACTTTGATGGAACAAGAATGGGCATGTGCTCAGGAAGTGGAAACGTGTCCAACAAAGGCATGGAACCAGACTGATCCACCCTCATTTGGAAAATGAAAAGAGACAATCCTGCTGGACACTGGGACAGGGGAGGGAAAGGTAAGTAGTAACATTAGATGGCTGAGGTGAAGGCAAACATAGCTCTCCATCCATGGCTTTTGAAAATGAATGAGATGATAAATATGTATTTGTACTGATGAAAAGTCTCTGCAAATTCATTGCCCAACGGCATTGTTCCTCAGTGCTGTGGAAACAGCCGTAGTAGAGTAAAATTGACCCAACATGGACAATCCAAAGCATCTGTTGCAGCACGGTTCGTTTTAGACTGTACAATCCTTTTTCCAGGAGTTGAATTCCCAGAAGTGCCAGCAGCATCACAGTGAAGTAGAGGCTCCCCGGAGATGGACACTGTAATGAGGTGTAACATGATTTGAGCGGATTTAGCATCTTCCAAAGTGTTTCAAACCTGGCGGACTAGCTAAGACTTAGAATAACCTTACTTGCCACATTTTTTCTTAAAGCTTTTGAAGTCATATTTTCCCAGGCGTGTCCTCCTTTTACATTTTAGGAGAAGATTCAGGAGGAGAGACAGATGTAAGAACAGGAAATGAGTGAGTGACTTTCACTTCCCAGACTTGTCTTGTTTATCCATTCTCAATGGATGTTGTGGTCACATTCCCTGTTCTTTCCCCACTTTAAAAGCAGTAGGATGTTCCCTAAAACAGCACCCCCTTTAAATTAGCATATGCCATACAAGCATTGTTTGGATTCCCTTGTTTGCTGTTGTTCATTTCAGGCAAATGTTTAGGGGAAACAGTTTCAATATGTCAGGAACTTGAATCTCTGGCCAATGGACAAAGAACTAATGACAGTCTAATGCATAGCCTGGTGCCTATACCTGTACTATTTACATAAATCTGCTAAGAGTAGATCTTAAATGTCCTTACTATCATATACACAAAGTAACTATATAGTTATGGATATGTTAATTAATTTGATTATATTAATCATTTCACAACATAGAAGAATGTATAAAATTTATTTGTCAACCGTATCTTAATATAGTAGAAAATCCATGATATTTTCTTGCCCTGTGAAAAATATTGTTTTATTTTAACCAAAAATGGAGGCAAAACCTTTAAAATCTTTCTGCAAGTTTATGCTGCTACTTTTTTTTTTAAAGAATCTCTAAAGACCTAAAAATGCCATACTACAGGGACACAGCCACATCAATGTTTATAGCAGCACAATTCACAATAGCTAGACTGTGGAGCCAACCTAGATGTCCTTCAATGGATGAATGGATACAAAAAAAATGTGGCATTTATACACAATGGAATATTACTCAGCACTAAAAAATAATAAGATCATGGCATTTGCAGGAAAATGGATGGCATTAGAGCAGATTATGCTAAGTGAAGTTAGCCAATCAAAAAAAAAAAAACAAAAACAAATGCTGAATGTCTTCTCTGATATAAGGGGGGTGATTCAAAATGAGGTAGGGAGGAAGAGCATGAGAAGAAGATTACCTCTAGATAGGGAAGAGAGGTGGGAGGGAAAAGGAGGGAGAAGGGGAATTGCATGGAAGAGGGAAGGAGATCCTCATCGTTATACAGAATACAGGTATGATGATGTGAGGGGGAAAAAAAAGAAGTGTGTCACATTATATTGGGTAGAGAGAAGTGATGGGAAGGGAGGGAAGAGGAAGGGGGGAACTGAAGGACAGCAGAATAAAATAGACATTATTATTACTGTGGACATATATGTGACTGCATGACCAATGTGATTCTGCAACCTGTACACTTAGAAAAATGAGAAATTATACCCCATCTGATTCAAATGTATGATATGACAAGATCACTGTACTGTCATGTGTAACTAAGTAAAACAAATTAAAAAAAATTCTCTTGGCAGAAAGAGCTGTGCCTGGTAATAGTGTCTGGTGCATAGTAAATTCAATGTGGCTGTTTTATTATTATTACCATTGTGTTAGATTCCAGCTCTGCCTGGGTCGCTGGCAAGCCGAGTGATTCTAGCAAGTCTTTTAAGAATGTTATTTATCAACTGGTGAGGATGTTAGATAAAAATTGATCCTTAAGACCCCTTCAACTCCAACATTTCTGATTGAATGAAGTTAAGATCCCCTACTATGATTTCTGCAGTCTAAGTTTCCTGAGGACTATGCGCTAATGGTATGACTTCAGTTTCTTGGTGTGATGGATATGATGTAATGAAGAGTCAGCTATGAATTGGAGTCAGTTGGCCCTAGTGGAAAAACACCCAGTTCTGCCTTTCTTTGTAATTCCGACTGACCCTAGGTCTGGCTCTGTCTGCCCATAAATCCACCCATTGAAAAGAAGGACCTCCTCTCCCGAAAGAGCAATTTGATTTGATATAAGTAAATAATCAAAAGATTTCATAAAAATTTTGAGTTTAAGTATTAAGATGTATATTTGTTATAGGGACTCCAAGACACCAAGTTTTAACTTTATCAAATTAACAAATTATTATTAAACATCTACTGTGTGCTGGGTATTGCTGTAAATTTCTTGAAGAAACTAAGTCATTCATTGTTATCTGACCAGTATCTAGAAATATGGAGGATACATAATAGGCAAAGCACCTTTTAAAAGGGTTTAAAATATTTATTAATGTACATAGCAGTCTCCCCAGTCCAGAGGGTGTCCGATATGTAAAGGAAGAGGATCAGTTAACACATAATAACATTATGGCATTTGCCTGTAAATGAATGGCAATGGAGACTATCATGCTAAGTGAAATAAGCCAGTCTCCAAAAACCAAAGGTCAAATGTTTTCTCTGATATGTGGAAGCTAATCCAAAATAAGGGGGTGGGGATAAAAAGAAAATAAATCATCAGTGGAGTTCACAAAGGAGATTAAAGGGGAGGGAAGAGGGTGGGATAAGGAAAGGACAGTGGAATGAATCTGACTTAACTTTCCTATGTACGTATACAAATATACCACAGTGAATTTCACCATCATGTTTATCCATAAGACACTAATTAAAAAACAAACAAACAACAACTATAAGTAAATAAAGAACAGGAAGATTAGTAGAGTAGAGGGAAAGGAACAGGGGGAGGGGGAGCAGAGGGAATGGGGAAGTACAGGGGACTGAAGTAGAACAGATTATATTCCATGCTTTTATAATCATGTCAAAATGAATCCTAATGTTATGTATAACTAAAAAGAAACAATAAAAAGGTTAATCTTTAAAAAAAGACAGAAAGATGTTCACTTGAGGTTTTTAAATATGACGATACATACAATAATGACAATGAGCCCCTTCTCCACGCCGTTCCTGTCACTATCTCTTTTTATGTTTGACAAAAGGTATTATCATTATTACTTTTTTAAAACTAGGGAACAAAAGTGTACAAGGGCTAACCAGTTTTGCTAAGACTATACAACTGATCTGAGGTGGAGCTGTATTTGCAGCTGGATCTGTTCACTGCCCCTGGCACCAGCCTGGGCCCTGGGCCTTGGGCCTGTCCCTGTATTTCTGCTAGTCAGAGGCCTATACAGCTCAGCAGGCATAAACAGACCTTTTGAGGTCTTTGGTTCTCTGGTTCCACCCTAGCACCTGGGTGTCCACTTTCACAGAACAATGGCTGGCAAAGGGTGACAGCTCTTACCAGAGCCAACTGTTGCCATAAGTAAAGGACAGACTTGGACACTTAAACACCTGTTTGTACAAAGGTACACATGTTATGAGTTCATCAACAGATGTTGGCTAGGAGCTTATGCACTGCCTCGATGCTTTTTTTTTTGACTCTGTCCTGAGCTTTAGTAATCATCAGAGATTCCATTCTTTCACAATAACCACAGCAGCAACTTGGTTCCTCTTCGCTTTGCAATGGTAACTAAGGATGTCATTAGTTTTGTGGAGATTCTTTTCAGACTTCAGATCATTCAGAGAAAAGGTAAGGTAAAGGGTTCATATAAATGTATATATATGAACTACTGTGTTATTAGGGCTAATTTCCAACTTACACGTGCTCACCTTACTTTGTGATTTACCCTGTGATACTCTCAACTCAAGATTATTAGATACAACTTACACACAGAAAATAAGAAGTTCAAATGTTCTTCTTTTTTTTGTATCCAGTTATTGTCAGGTTTGCAAAAGTAGAGAGCCAGTAATAGTTAATATTTGTGCTGACATTTTGTATTGTTCTTTATGACTTATAAGTAGTCATGGAATCATTACAAGTCTTCTATGAGGTGGGGCCATCCCCATATTTTTTAAGTAGAAGAAACAAAGGCTCAAAGGAGTTACTTTATTAATAATTCACTCATATAATTATAGAATAGCAGTGTTTTGATCACAGGATTTGAAATCAGATCAAATTTTTGGTTCCATTTCTGTTGTTTTACTTGTATAACATTGGCCATGTGTCCTAGGCTCAGTAAACTTTAGCTTTCTTCTCTTGCAAAAGACTATAGTGAGAATCAACTGAGATAATTCATATAAAGTATTAAACACAATATTTTTAACATTTGTGACTCAATAAAAATAGTGATAGATAGTTATCATGTTAATACTACCATTTTCTAGCCTATATTCTTTTTTTATAGCTTTATTTCACTTTTATGCTGTGCTGAGGTTTGAACCCAGTGCCTCACGTGTGCTAGGCGAGCGCTCTATCACCAAGACCCAGCCCCAGCCCCGCTAGCCTATATTCTGGGTGTTGTTGGGATTGGTGTTGGTAGCATCATGGTAAATGACACTCCAGTGCATCTGCATAAATATTTACAGCTAGTAGGTAATAGAGATGAAAGGGATTTTTCTATTTCTCAATCCATAAAGCAATTTAATTTTAAATGGATTTATCTTTTTGCAGTGAAGAAAAATGAGAAATTAAAAGAAATGCGAACAAAAGCTAGCTAAGACAATGTTGGGGTATCATCAGTTGTTCAAACTCATTGCTGAGTTCTGGGTGAAGTCCCTTTTCTCTAAGGTGGAGGCCATTCTGATTTCCAACATATGAACTGGAATGCAGAGCAGCTTGTTTGCACTGTAGCTGGCTGATCCTTTTATTGCAGAGTCATCCCAGATTTAGAATTTTCTCAGGCAGATGTTGAAATACAGATAAAAAATTTATCAATGATGTATTGCAAAGATTATTCATCTTGAATAAGATACCATATTGTGAACTATCTTGTTTAACAGGCTTACAGAGTAGTTATGGTTTCCATAGAAACAAGACTAAATCCTTCCTTTAATATAATCCCGGAGGTCTCACTAGACCTGCAAAATATGCCATGAACTGTCAAAACACTGCTTCTGCTGACATATGGAGAGCAGCATTTGTTGCTCTGTCAAGCTGTCCTCGTGTAGCACGATGCACTGGAAATTTCAGTTAAGATTCTGATTTTTACAAAAATATTTCATCTTTCTTGAATGTTCCAGTTCACTTTTATACTGCAGTGTGTTCAACAGGCCAGCAATCCAGAGTTAAATCTAGTCCTTTTTTTATACACTCTGCATGCAACTTTTTAATTTATTTTTAATTATTATTATTTTTTGCATTACAATTCTTAAAACACCTTTATACCACAATTTATCCTGCAAGTAACTTTTAATAGAAGAGTCCTTCAAATGCAAAATTCACCTGCTATGGTTTCCTCATAGTTGACTTATTCTTTCATAGTCATTATACTATATCCTCAACCTACATGCTAGGTCATATAATTTAGTTTTCATTTACTGGAAAGAGGCAGAAGTCCTCTGCAAAATTTAACCATTGCCATGCCAGAAAACTTTGGATTTAGCTCATTCATAATAATTTCATTGTAAATAAGTATAAAGATATTGATTGACCCATGTTACAGGGAAGCTCTGAAATATATAGAGAAGTAATTGCAAAGGATAAACAAATTCAAGTTTCAATATTCTGTTTTTGAACCAAAATGGAAAAGATAATCAGTTGGACGTGCTCAATTACTATAGACTAGCAATAAACATTTTTTTCTTCAAACCTCTTTTTAATTGTTTTTAGTTATTTATGACAGTAGAATTCATTTGATATAATTTTACAAGCATGGAATATATCTTATTCTAGTTAGGACCCCATTCTTAGATACGTACATGCTGGTGGGATTTACTATGGTGTATTCATCTAAGTACATAGAAAAATTGTTTCAGATCCATTCCATGGTCTTTCTTTTTCCTGCTACCCCTCCCTTTCCTTCATTCCCCTTTATCTAATCTACTGAATATCTATTCTTCCACTCTCTCCCCTTATTGTGGGTTAGCTTTCACATATCCATGAAAACATTTGACCTTTGGTTTTGGGGGACTGGCTTATTTACCATAATATTTTAGTCTCCAGATCCATCCATTTTCTTGCAAATGTCAGTAAGTCCTTCTTCTTTATGTCTGAGTAACACCCCATTTTGGATATATACCACAATTACTTTATCCATTCATCTGTTGAAGGGCATCTAGGTTGGTTCCATAGCTTAGCTATTGTGAATTGAGCTGCCATAAACATTGATGTGGTCACATCACTGTAGGATGCTGATTTTAAGTCTTTTGGATATAAACCTAAGAGTGGGATAGTTGGGACAAATGGTGATTCCATTCCTAGTTTTTTGAGGAATCTCCATCCTGCTTTCCATAGTGGTTGCAACAATTTCAGTCCCACCAGCAATGTATGAGTATACCTTTCCCCCTACATCCTTGCCAACATTTATTATAACTTATATTCTTGAAAATTGCCATTCTGATTAGAGTGAGATAAAATCTCAGTACAGTTTTAATTTGCATTTCTCAAATTGCTAATGATGTTGAACATTTTTTCACATATTTGTTGATCATTCATATTTCTTCTTTTGAGAAGTGTCTTGTTCAGTTCTTTTGCCCATTTATTGATTGGATTATTTATTTTGGGGGAGTTAAGTGTTTTGAGCCCTTTATTTATCCTGGAAATTAACACTCTATCTGAGGTACAGGTAGTGAAGTTTTTATCCTATTCTGTAGGCTCTATCTTCACATTTTTGATTGTTCCTTAGCTATGAAGAAGCTTTTTAGTTTGATTGCATCCCATTTATTGATTATTGATATCACTTCTTGCACTTTAGAAGTCTTGTTAAGGAAGTCAGTTCCTGAGCCAACATGTTCGAGTGTTAGACCTACATTTTCTTCTAGTATGTGCAGGGTTTCTTTTCTAATTTCTAGATCTTTGATCCACATTGAGTTGATTTTTTATGCAGGGTTAGAGATAGGAGTTAAATTTCATTCTACCGCATATAATTTTCCAGTTTTCCCCAGCACCATTTGTTGAAGAGGCTACCTTTTTTCCAATGTATGATTGGGGTACTTTTATCAAGTATAAAGTAATTATTTGTACAGGTTTGTCTCTGAGTCTTCTATTCTTTTCCATTGGTCTTCTTGCCTGTTTTGGTACCAATACCCTCCTGTTTTGTTACTATAGCTCTGGAGTAGAATGTAAGGTCTAGGATTGTGATGCCTCCCTCTTTACTTTTCTTGCTAAGGATTGTTTTGGCTATTCTGGGCCTCTTATTTTTCCAGTGAATTTCAGGACTGCCTTTTCTATTTATATGAAGAAACTCTTGGAATTTTGATGGGAATTGCAATGAATCTGTATACCACTTTTGGTGGTATGGCCATTTTTGATAATAGTAATTCTACCTATGCAAGAACATGGGAGGTCTTTCCATCTTCTAGAGTCTTACTCTATTTCCTTCTTTAGTGTTCTGTAATTTTCATTGTAGAGATCCTGTACCTCTTTTGTTAGATTGAGTTCAAAGTATTTTATTTTTCTGAGGTTTCAATAAACAATTCTTTTTTAAAAATTTTTATTTTTTAAATTTGCTTGAATTAGGTATACATGACAATTTAGTGCAATAAACAATTCTTAACGATGAGATTACAGTGGTAAATGAGCTTTTGTGGCAAGCAAAGTCAATATCTAAGACAGACATTGAGATACTCAGCTATTGAAAAAGCAAAGACACAATCTATAGAATTTTCAAAAGTTTATTTGTATAATAGTTCTGGACTAGGCCAAGGGCCTTATTTATGAGTGAATAATTCTTACATTTTATTACAGTTTTTTTCTTTCTCTTTGACCATTTAATTGTTTATTAGTATCCCATTAATTAAACATTGTTATTTCTTTTTTTTGTTCAAAAAGTAGCACATACTCATTGCAAAAATATAGTGAAATTTAAATATGGTGAAATTATAAAAAGTAAAGCAAAAGTCAACTATAATCCCACTACCAAAAGACAAACAATATTACCATTCCAGTGTGCAGTTTTGCAGAATTTGTGTATATATATTCATAGAAATAGAAAAAATGTTGTAAGACAAAACCAGGAATCATATTCTTCTATTTTGTGATTATATTTCATTAATGTCTGAAGGGTTTTTATACCAGTAAAAAAGGATATGTATTTTTTGATGGATGAATATCATTTGTTGATCCAATCATTCATTTAAAAAATAATTATATAGAGTCTTTTCTATATGTTATGCCTTGTGGCAGCCCTGAGGATTAGTGGTTAACAATAAAATATACCTAACTTATTTAACCATTCTCTTATTAATAGCTAGTGTTTCACCATCTTTAAATGTATCTTAGGTTTTGTCCAGAACACCCAATCATTGGCAAAAGAATTAGGTGGAGGATATAATTATTTTGGAAAACTCTGAATGTTTGTTACTATGTCAAAATAAAATTCTTTCTGTTTTCATTATAACAGTAACAATTTAACAATAGCCACTGGAATGTAATCTCAATATGTTCCTTATTTTTTTTTGTATTTTAATTGTCATAATAACCCTATGAAGTAGATACAATTATTGGTAGTGTTATTATTCCCATTTTACCGCTGATAAAAATGAGGCACAGAAAAGTCAACTCACTTGAAGCAGTTCAAAAAGTAAACAGACTAGGATTTGAATCTGGTAGCCTGATTCTAAACCCTGCTATATCAGTGGTAGTGCTCCTTGAGGTCTTTTGGAAATTCCTGGATTTGACTGTCATAATCTGGAGGAGGAGTGCCATTGGCATTGTAGACATGAGTCAGGAATGCTAGATGCCTGAGCTGTGTGGAAGAGTTCATGCAACAAAGATTTGGCCCACATCTCAAGTAATTTTTTTAAAAATTGAAAGTATATTATTCATTCTAAATTAATTATTTGTTATTTACTTTTGAATCATGCATGTAGATAGATTTTCTTTCAATTTTATATCTGGAGAATTAAGGGAGCTTTAGAGAATTCTTTGTATTAAAAGGGGAACATTGGGTCTCAAAAGACCGAAACGCCTGCAATCAGATCTTATACTGTAGGAATCTGTGTTGCTGGATGATAATAGGATTTCCTTTTCTTTAAAAAATGAATTTACAATGGAATTTTTTAGGATGAGATGTTTGGTAAATAGCCAGTGAGTATTCTTGAATTAATGTTTTGAGATATTTATTATATAATTATTGCCTCTATTTCCTCAATTTTATCAATTTTCTCCCACCTCTTTCTCAGTGTCAGAATTTGGGAAGAATGGATTTTTCTAAATACATCAGAAAGGCATGGTTTGTGTATTCTGGAAGTCCCCTTGATTTATGTCTCGCGTGATCAGATCAATTTTATTTTTTGAGAAAAGGTCTCACTGTGTTGTCTAAGCTGGCCTCAGATTCCTGGGTCCTGCCTCAGCCTCCCCAGTAGCTGGGAATATATGTGTACCCCACCATGCCTAAGTTAAGCAAAGTGTTTTTTTTTTTAGGAAGATAACTCTGACAGTGGCATGTTGAATAATTTCAGATTAAAAAAAATCATATTCCCACATTAGGTCACTCATTTTAAAGATGAGTAAAAATAAAATAACATTTGTTATATTTCCTCATATTTACAGATCTTTCTAGTCCCCTTTTGATCATGCTTCCTGATTCTTAGGACTCTTCCTTTCCTCTTCTGCAGTCTCAGAGCAATGTGCACATGGGGATTTCGTGCAGAAGCAAGTTGAGCAGGTGATTGATGTGGGATCCAAAGTTGACCTTACCACTTTACTTTCTCAAATTCCCCTGGAAGGCAAATACAGGCTTATTTCTTCCTGTTACTTCCTAGGTTAACTCCTTTTTGGAGTTTGCATCCTTGAGGCTGTATGGATACAAATTTTATAGCCAGCAATTTCAGGAGTTTAACTGTTATCTTGGGGTAGATTTAGAAACCATTCTCACTCTGAAAAAGTCAGTCTAAGCTTCAATTTGTGGCAGCTCTGCCTCTTTGCATTTCCCCAAAGCAACTCACATCTTTTGCATGAAGGGAAGTCTGAGTAGATAACCAGCTACATTCTAATTTAATCTTCACGTACAGTGGTTTCAAGAAGCTTGATATAATACAGTGCTATAATAAGAAGGCCAAGCATGCACTGATTGCATTAATGATTAAAATTCTAAACTGTTTACTTCTATCTACTCTAGGACAGACTTCTAACTGATCTCTTTGTAATGTTTGGTTGACTTTTGCCTTTCCATATTTGCAAGGAGGTCAACTTTGTAAAACAAACATATTCCTGTGAGTTTCTGTAGTGGTGTTTGTTTAACTTTTGCAAATTATGGGCAAAAGGAAAACAAAAACATCACTAGGGTGGAGATGGGAGCATGACGAGAGAGGAGGGGAGAGCAGGTGTGTAGGAGGTGGGTTGGGAATCTAGTGTTAAGTGAGGCAAATGTTTATAATGACTTTTCCATTGTGTTAAAATAACTCAAACCCCCTTCCCCACAATATGAAAAAAATTTAAATCAAGGCAATTTAAAATGATTTGAATAGCTACACTGGTCTATTTCCTGATTTATCATTAGGCCAAAAATTCCCTCAGAACTAAAGGCTTTGAAGCCTCCTGGCAGGTCAAAGTGTTATCAAGGGATGATCTTGGAAAAGAAACGCACCAATTCATTGAAAATCTAGGAAGAGAAAGTCACCAAACCTTGATGAGATTAGCTGTCACCTAGCAAGATCTTGATGGAAGAGGCATTGAAGGATGGAAAGAAGAAAATCAGGAAAGGCTCGAAGGTGAACTTTACTGGGGAGGGCAGGTGGAACACAACAGGGAGATGCCTGAGGGTCCCCAACTGGTGGTAATGGTGGGATGCTATTTGAAAGGTAGTAGAATAATGATTATCAAAATCATGGAAGGCTCAGTGGTTGAGTTTTCCAGTATGCACCCTGCCTGGCACAGTGCACAGACCACAGTAAGCCAATGCCACAGTTTAGTTTCTTTCATTCCTCCACAACTTCCTCCAGAATTAGCATATTCTGTAGCCTCCAGTGTAGTTTTCCAGTACTTGCACTAGGTGGACTAAGATGCACATTGTACTTCTGAACCTTCTGCATGGTCAGCTCTAGGACTCTGTGTGGTCCATTCATAGGCCTGGTTGGGCAGTTCTTGGTTGTGTGTGTGTGTGTGTGTGTGTGTGTGTGTGTGTGTGTGTGTGTGTGTGTGAGAGAGAGAGAGAGAGAGAGAGAGAGAGGAAGAGAGGAAGATATCATCCTCTCTCCAATTCTGCCCTTTCCATCCATGAGCCTTGTCTCAGGGCCAGAAAAACTCAGTATTCTTACAACTAATGCACTGAGCTCTGTTTGTATGTTATAGAGTCTGATTGGGCATTATGTTGTCTCAGATGTTATCAGATTATTTCATCTTAAGTAACATATGTGCAAAAAGCATCAGATTCAAAACTAGAATATAAAGAGTTGTTTTCCGTTAAGAAATGCAATTCTGAAATCTCTGAATTTTACTTTGGAAGGAATGTAGGACCCTCTGTGCTGATTTCACTTGTTAGGGATTTATTTGGATTACTGTTGCGGAAACTCTTGCTTCAAAGCAGGCACTGAACCTCTTTGACATCTGCTTCTGGATGTGGACAAAGCTCTTTATAAAGC
Source organism: Ictidomys tridecemlineatus (assembly GCF_052094955.1). Lineage (NCBI taxonomy): Eukaryota > Metazoa > Chordata > Mammalia > Rodentia > Sciuridae > Ictidomys > Ictidomys tridecemlineatus. Next base: position 91,410,585 of record NC_135480.1, on the reverse strand, counting down.
CTTTAGAATGGACAAGTTGGATGTCCACATTGACTGTGTTAAATTTTCAGGGATGACAAAGGAAAATAAAGAGTTCAAAATGTCGTCTTTAATGGTATGCTCACATGCTGTGGCCTTTCTTGTACTTTCAGTGTTGTCTGGAGAACGTTGATTCTCCATGTTAACTTGTAATTCTGCATATGGCCTCTAATAGTCCAAGTCCTACAGCTCTGATGTATTTTGAGACTGTTCTGTTTTTTTGTTTTTGTTTTTGTTTTTTTTTTTTTTGCAAACTGCTTTGTAGTTTTTATCCTAGGTCATGGTTTAGTCACAGGAATGGGGATGTTAAATACTTCAGAGAGATTTTAGCTCAGAGACTGAACTGGAAATGGAAAAGTCCATGTGTTGAGATGTAAGAGCCACGAGGATTCCTGTATTCTCCCAGCCTTCCACAGATCAGGATTTTTCTTTAAGTGCTTCATACTTAGTCTTTTGAGAATTACCCTTTCATATTATGTTTACAATTTATATTTCCCCAGAAAAGTTGTACCCTGTTTTGTAAATATCTTGCACTTGGGTAGAAATTTGACTTCTTGAAACACTTTCCTAAAAAGTCAGTGAATGTCTCCTCTAGGTCATTAGCTCATTGGATAGGACTAAATCTCTGGTAGTCAAGAAACTTAAAATCGAGACAATTTTTTGAGAGCAGAAAAGCAGAAAGGTGGGAATCCATGACTTCTAGTTTCAGATCTAGTCTCGTCATTTTCTGTAAGCTCTTTGGAAAATTCCTGAAAGTCATCTGAGTAACTAGAGATTGAAGCTAACAATACCTATTTTGCCAGGAAGGATTGGTGAGAGTTTAAGACCTGAGATGCATATTTAAGTGCCTCTTTGTGGCATGTTACCTGAACTGTAGGTGGAGGATGCCATTTTCATGCTTGGAATGGTACAGGCAGGGAAAATATAATATACACTGGACTGAGGAGTCTGTGCCTTATAAACCCATCTATTTGCCCTTCCTAATTTTCTTTGTTTTCACATTCTTAATAATGTTACTATTGAAAAGTCCCACGGGGTGAAGTGGCACACAGCTGTAATCCGAGCTACTCAGGAGTTTGAGACAGAAGGTTTGCAAGGTTGAGGCCATCCTGGGCAGCATAGTAAGACAAAGGGCTGGGATGTAGCTCAGTGGTACAGCTCTTGCCTAGCATGTGTGAGGTCCTGGGTCTATCTCCAGAATTGAAAAAAAAAATTCCCAAACTTGCTTTGCTTCATTAGGCTAAGAGGAAAGGAGATTTTTAAAATCATGCTTCTTAGTCAAATATATCATAATGTAAGAATTCTTTATATTTCCTCCACCTTGTTTTTTCTTTCTTTGGTAAGGGGAGGAATCATAGTCTATACACTTGGAATAATCTCTTGGTTTTAAAATTAATAGTCCCATTGTAATAGTAAAGTAAAGCTGGAATGCATCTTGAGGAATGGGAAGTGGTGATTTTCTTATTAGTTTCCACCACAGTCACATATATTGTGCAGCTAATTTAAGAATTCCTGTATGGATGGGCTTATATACCTTTTATGGAGGTAGACAAAGAAACAGTCTTGCCATAAGGACCAAAGCTCCAGCCCACCATGTTTGACCAAGGCTTTAGGCCACCATCTTTGACCAAGGCTCCCAAATGCCCTAGCAACAAGACTACTGGGGATGTTGCCAATCAGCTCAACAGAATCTTTAGTATTCAGATGAGAATGCTGATAGGAATGTGGACAGTAAAGATGTGCTCATAATGTTTCAGAGGAAACCGGACTCTGTTGGATTGGATTAGAGGCCATTTGTGTCACATTTTGTCAAAATAATTGTTTACATTTTGTCCATTTCCTGAGAGTTTCTGTGAGGCCAAATTAAAATGATAGACTAATTAATCTGGTAGAGGAAATTTCAAGGTAGTATGGCATTTAGAAAGTGGCATGGTTATTGCTAGAAGCTTTTTAGTTAGTTTACTGTGAGAATTGGGAGGAAAAGAGTGGAGAGATTTGAAAAATTTACAGTTAGGCAACAAAAGTACATATAAACTTGGGGCCAGTGGTGGTACATTTTTTGACATTAGCACTGTTAAAGAGAAATGAAGTACTTTGCAAAGAGACAATAGGAAAGATGACTTGAGGGCATCTCAGGAATCAGCAAGACCAGACCAATTGCAGGCTCAAGGATATTATTGTGAAAGCTCATTTTATAGACCCCGAGGAAACCCTTTTTGCACAAGGGTACTAAGCAGATGTCTTCCCAGAATTTGTTTCACTGTGCACAATTGCCCAGGCACTCAGAGGCCACTGCAGCCATTGTCCAAGGGAGCCTGGCTACTAGAGGCAAACCTTGGTGTTATCTGTGCAATGCTGGTTCTGCATGAGTATAGCATGCTGGAGTTAGGGTGTCACAAAGGCTTCCATTAAGATTTTAAAAGAGGGGCTGGGGATGTGGCTCAAGCGGTAGCATGCTCGCCTGGCATGCGTGCGGCCCAGGTTCAATCCTCAGCACTACATACAAACAAAGATGTTGTGTCCACCGAAAACTAAAAAATAAATATTTAAAAAGTCTCTCTCTCTCTCTCTCTCAAAAAAAAAAAAAAAAAAAGATTTCAAAAGAAGGCCTGTGAGGCCAGACAGTGTGTAGCATGGTTGTCATTCTTGAGGAAGCCCCTGAGAGGGCAATGTGTAAAGCTGTAAAAGTGAAGCCAAGCTGAAGTAGAGTCCCTAGGAATTAAGAGATACCAGAAATGTGGACTAGTTGCCAAGGAAAGCTGCAGGCTGCAAATAGGCCAAGAGAGAGGCTGTGTGGGTTACAGCTGGCAAGGCCATAGGGTTGGGGCTGCCAACCCCTTTTGGGGGTCCACATCTCACTACCATGCTTCAGGTGCTGGATGTGGAGCTACAGAACTTAATATTTGCCCAGTATGGTTTCAGTCTTGTTTTGGATCATTCCTTCTTTCTATGCCCCTACTCCTCTTTTTGCAATGGTAATGTTTTCTCTATGCCACTGTATAGAGAAAACTTGTTTTTGATTTTGAGTTTGCCTTGAGTCTCAGAGGAGACTTTGGACTTGGACTTTTGAGCAGTGCTGGAACTATTAAAACTATGGGGAGTCTTGGAGATGCATTTTGCATTGTAAGATGAACATGAGCTTAGGGGACCAGGGGAAGAATGTTACGATTTAATCTGGAATGTCTCCTAAAACTTCATGTGCTGAAAGTATGATCCTCAATGTAACAAGGTTCAGAGGTGGGGCTTTTAGGCAATGATGATAGCTGTAATGTCATCAGTAGATGAATTCACTTGATGGATCGATAGTTTGAACAGACTATGGGTGGTAACTGTATGCAGATAGTATATGGCTGGAGGAAGGAGGTCACTGGATATTTCAACTGTATTTCTCCCTGGCTTCTTCCTCTCTCTTTGCTTCCTCAGTTAAAGAGGTTTCCTTTGCCATACCCTTCCACCATGTTATTCTGTCTTACCTTGATCCAAAACAATGAATCTGCTGACATGGACTAAGTCCTCCAAAACCATGAGCCAAAATAAATGTTTCCTCTTCTAAGTTGTTCTTGTCAGATATGTTGGTCACAATAATGAAAATAGACATATAGAGTATTTCATCTAACAGAAACATAATACACACTTTTTCAAAAGTACATAAAGTATCTTCAGGATGGATCACATATTATGCCATGAGAAAAATCTTAACAAATTTGACAAGATTGAAATTATATTGTGTCTTTTTTGACCAAACTTACATGCAATAAAACATTAATAAAAGGAAAAAATTGGAAAGTTCACAATATGTGGAAGCTAAAACACATGGCTGAACAACTAATGGATGAAAGAAGAAATTTAAAGTAAAATTAAAAATGTCTTGAGATATGATGGTTAATTTTATGTGTCAACTTCACTGGGTTAAGGGATACTCAGGTTAAAAGACATTATTTCTCTTGTGTTTGTGAAAATACTTTCAGAAGAGATTAGAATTTGAATCAGTAGACTAAATTAAATAGATTTGCCCTCATGAATATGGGTGGGCATTATCCAATCCATTCAGGGAACAAAAAACTATAATAAGGGCAAATTTTCTCTCTCTCCTTGAGCTGGGGAATGTATCTTATCCTGTCCCAGAGTTATTTGTTCTTGGACAGTCAGACAGTGGACTTACAGCAGTGTCCTTTCCACTTCCCATTCTCAGCCCTTTGAGCTTAGACTGAATTATACCATCAGCTTTCCCGTGTCTCTAGCATCCATATGGTATGTCATGGGAGTTCTTTGCTCCATAATCACATAAGCCATTTATTTTAATAAAGTTTCTCTCTATATCTATTCTATGAATTCCATTGCATAGGTGAACACTCACTAATACATGAGATATGAAAACACAGCTGGCCAAAACTATTGGATGCAACAATAACAGCTCCAAGGAATATTTATAGTGAAAACCATTGCCATTCAGAAGAAAGAACTTAAATAAATGACGTAACTTTACACCTAAAGGAACCAGAAAAATGAAGAAAAAATTAATCCAAAATTTGTAGAAGGAAGAGAAACATAAATATTATTTTATTTATTTCTGTACTGGGGAATAGAAAACAATGTAAAAGATCAATGCAACAAAGAGCTGAATTTTTGAAAATTGACAAATCCTGAGCTATATTCAGAAAAAAGGAAATAATCCTCTAATAAATAAAATTGGAAATGAAAGAGAAGACATTACATTTGATACCAAAGAAATAAAAAGGATTTGAGATTAAAATGGACAACATATGCCAAAGGACTGGACAATTTAGAAGAAAGGGGGAAAATCTTGGAAACATACAACTACTAAGACCAACTCATGAAGAAACAAAATCTAAACAGACCAATAATAGATCAAATCACTGATCAAAACCTTCCAACAAAGAAAACCACAGGACCTGATAGCTTCACTGGTGAATTCTATCAAACATATAAGGAAGAATCAGTGCCAAAGCTTCTCAAACAATTCCAAAAATTGAAGAGAAGAGGACACCTCTGAACTCATTTTATGAGTATATTACCCTGGTACCAAAGTCATATTATATTTAAGAAAAAAGTCCCAGGCCAATACCTTTGATGATTATAGATTCAGAAATCCTAAATAAAATACTAGCAAACAAAATTTATCAGCACAATAAAGGTACTATAAACCATGATTCAAATGACATTTTCCCTCTGACATGTAAGAACGGGTCAATATACATGAATCAATCCATGTTGATATATCACATTAATAAATTAAGGGTAAAAATTTATGTAATCATCTCAATAGATGCAGAAAGATCTTTGACAAAATCCAAAAATTTTATGATAAAAATAAAAGCTCTCAAATTAGGTATAGAAGGCATGTACCTAAGTATAATGAAGTCCATGTATGACAAAGATACAGTTTATAATTTGAAAACTGAAAAGATGAAACATTTCTCTTTAATATCAGGAATAAGAAAAACACCCATGCTTGACAGTTATATTCACTATAGTATTGAAAGTCTGAGAGCAATTAGACAAGATAAATAAATAAAAGACATACAAACTGGAAAAGAAGTAAATTGTCTCTGAATGAAGATGACATGATTTTATTTATAGAAAACCCTAAAGACTCTACAAAAAATTGTTACAATTAATTAATGAATTCAATAAAGTTCAGGATACAAAATAATCAATATGCAAAAATCTGTTGCTTTTCTTTACACTGACAAATAACTATCAGAAACAGAAATTAATGAAGACAATTCTATTTAGAACAGCATCACAAAATATTTAGGCATGAATTTAACCAGGAGGTGAAAGAGTTTTTTGCTGAAAACAATAAAGATTTTATGAAAGAAACCAAAGAAGATACAAATAAATGAAAAGGATATCCCATGGTTTGAAATAACTAATATTGTTAAAATGTCCTTACTACCCAAAGTAATCTACACAATCAATGTAATCCCTATCAAAATTCCAATGACATTTTTTTTCAAAAATAGAAAATATCTTAAAATTTGCATAAACTGGAAAAGAACTTGAATAGCTAAAGTAATCTCAAGCAAGAATAAAGATGAAGACCACATACTACCTTATTTCAAAATATAATGCAAATCTACAGTAACCAAAACAGGATGGTACTGGCCTGAAAACAGACATGTAGACCAAAGGAACAGAATAGGAAGCACACAGAAATAAAATTCATACATTTATATCCGATTGACTAGAAATAAATTCATATATTTATATTTAATTAACCATCAACAAAGTTACTAAGAGCTAAGTGGTGAAAGCTAGTCTTTTCCAATAAATGGCATTGGGGCAGCTGGATATCCACATGCAGAAGAATGAATTTAGACCCTTATTTCACATCATATACAAAAATCAACTCAAAATAGATTAAACACTTAAATGTAATACCTGAAATTGTAAAATGCCTGGAAGAAAATAGGTAAATACTCTCTTACATTGGCTTGGGCAATGAGTTTTAAAATATGAAGCCAAAACATAGCCTTAAAAATAGACAAATGGGACATTAAACAAAAAAGCTTGGCACAACAAAGAAAACAATGAACAAAGTGAAAAGACAATTCACAGAATAGCAGAGAATATTTTCAAACCATATCTCTGATAAAGGGTGAATATCTATAACATGTAAAAAAAAGACTCATGCAAGAAAACAATTTTCAAAATGGGCACAGGACCTGAATGGATATTTCTCTAAAGGCATACAAATAATCAATAGGCTAACGGAATAATGCTCAACATCACTAATCATCACAGAAATGCAAATAAAAGTAAAGAAATATCACTTTTTATCTGTTAGAATGACTGCTATCAAAAAGAGAAGAGATACAGTGCTGGTGAGGATATGCAGAAAAAGGCCAATGTACACTGTTAGTGGGAATGTAAATTGATATAGCTATTATGGAAAACTATGGATTTCCTTTAAAAATTAGAAATAGAATAATGTCACAGAAAGATAAACATCATATATGATTCATATGTGGAATTTAAGGTTGAACTCAGGCGTGAAGAGCATAGTGGTGGCTGCCAGGACCTGGCTGGGGTAGAGGATGCTTGGGAAGTGGTAATTAAAGGATGTAAAATTTCAGTTGGATGGAAGGAATACGTTTAAGATACCCGTTGTATGACATGATGACTATAGTTAACAACAATAATAATATATATATAAAGCACATGTAATATATATCACATATAAAAACATAACATGTATGAGAAGCATAAATTCTACATAATTTATACTTAAAATTGCTAAGAGAATAGATTTTGTGTTCCTGCTACAAAAAAGCATATATATATATTAATTAGCTTGATTTAATCTTCCACATAGACATATTTTAAAACATCAGGTTGTATACTGTACATATTTACACACATACATAGAGGTATATGTTCACACACACACACACACACACACACACACACACACGCACCCATACATACAGAGAGTAGAAAGTAGAATTAATGGCAGAAGCTGGGGGATGTTGGTTAAATTTTTGTTTATTCAGGATGAATAAGTCTGCATATGTAAAGTATGTCATAGGGACTACATTTAATAATCCTATAATCCTATAAAGTTTATAATCCTATAAAGCATACTGAAATTTGCTAGTAAAGTACATTTTAAGGGTTTTTACTACACACACACACACACACACACACACACACTTTCTCTCTCTCAAAGGTAACCATGTAGAACGATGATTATTAACTTGTGGTAATCATTTCACAATGTGTGTTAATTTGTATCAAAATATGCCTTAGATATATATAATTTTTTTGTCAGTTTTATCTCAATAAGCTGGAAAAATGCTTAACATTAAAAATAACAATTGTATGGATAGGCCTACATTCCTTTCTTGGAGATAGATAACGATATTGTACATTTCGTTTTTTGCAGGCATCCCATTGGGACTAGATGGTTCTAATTATTAGTTTGTGAAGCAAGTCTATAGGGCTCTTTGGAATTTGCTTTTAGAGGAAGGAAATTGCTTCTCTTCGGTTACCATTTATTAATAACCTAGCATTTGGATAGAGCTGAATTTCTCCAGGGACTGATTTTGTTATATATTGCAGATGCTAATCTTCTGTTCTTTTGATGTTGTTGATGTTTACACAGACACACACACACACACACACAAAAGAAGTCAACAAAAACCTAGGTAAGGCATACTTAACAGGAAAGAGCAGAAAAATCATGTTTACAGTAAAAGAAAACAGAGAATAATTCCCAATTGTTTTTTGTCTCATATTCATGAGGAAAGTTGGCACTGAACCAACTGTCTCTGGATATAATTTGTTTATTTTTACCTTGTAAGAAATGATGTGTAAGGGTAACATATATTCAAAAAAAAAATAGAAAAAGATGAAAAAAACCACACGGCAAATCAACATTCCACATGGACTCATGTTATCTTTGCCCGTCTTTGGATTGGCAGAGTCCGTCAGCTACCATTCAGCCATCTGTTGTTGCTGTTTGAGATCAAACCTGGGCCAACGCTAACATTACACAACCAACATGAGCCAGAGAGGCGTGTTGGATATTACATTTTTTGAGAACAGAGAGAATTGGCACAATCACTTGAGAGGTGTTACTCTGTCTTGAAGGGCTCCTGCTTGCTGATTTAGAGCTCCACAGTGTTATGCAGAATTTTATGCTTAACATCTTGACTTTAGCCAGAATAGTTCTCTTTTTATGGCTGCTTTATATATTGAAGTCTTATAAAATATTTGATTTGAAGGGAAAAAGTTTCTGTTCTTAAAACAGGCACGTATACCACTACTTTGGAATGATAATGTATTTAAAAATAGCATATAAGTGAAATTCCAGAAAGGAGCTCAATATATCCAGATAATTTCTTCAGTTTATTCTGCTGAGAATCAGAATACTTTTATAAGCTTAATGATGATTGCTAAGTTTTTTTTCTTAAAAATCCAAGTCTTTTTTTGTATGTTACATTTGCCTAAAGGAGAGTCTGTCTAGAAAGATATGACTGAGCAGTCACACAGGTCTTCAACTTATCTCCTTTCCCTCTGTCTCCGCATGTGTCTGCAGCTCCTTGTCTCTTGTTGCTCTCAAAGGCTGACTTACTTCCTCTCAGTCTTTTTCAACACAACTTTCCTGCAGGATCTAGTGCCAAGGCCACTCCTTCAGTGGATTCCCCTCTGATACTGATAGACACTTTATTTTCTTCATTTTTATTTTGTTATAGAAGGGATAATATGAATGTGTTCTTAAGCGCTTATTTGTAGTGGTAGTATATTGTGTTGTTATTTATTAATCAATATATCGACCCACACAATAAAGAGAGAAGAATATCAGAGAGAAAGGGAGTAGTCCTTACTGAGTACCTACGTAGTTCTAGGCAGTGTCTTAGATCTTGCCTGGGCATTATCTTCTATGCAATGATTAATTTTGTGGGCTTTGGAGTTAGACTCTCTGGGTTTAAGCCTAGCTCTTCTGCATACCAGCTGTGCTGCTTTGGACAGAATTATCAGGGCTTCAGATATTATTTCATATGTAAACTGGAGCTAATAACTTTATTTGGTTAGCGTGAAGATTAAACTAGTTTTTCCCTGTAAAATCCTTAGAGTACCTGGTACATTGTAAGCCTTCAAAACATGTTATATATTACTATTTGTCCAAAGAACCCTGCTATGGGTGGAAATTCTTTTCATCTTATTGGTTTAAAACCTGAGCCTAAGTGTTTCAAGAAATTGCCGAAATTCATATTAATCAATGGCAGAACAAGGAATAGCAAACACGTTTTTATTCCAGAGCCTAAACTCTTTTTAACTACATTGCTTTGCTTTACATGTGTAGAGAATTATTTAGGCCTTATTACCTCTTTATGGTCCTCTTGTACTTCCTATAATAGGTAGCTTAGTGATGGTAGATTGATAAAGATCAGCAAATGTGTATCAATTAAATGAGGTCATGAGTGTGGAAGTACCTGACACAGTGCTTAAAACTCTTCTCAGTTACCATTAAACACTAGTGGCAAAGGCTATGCAAGCATAATGAATTTGCAATGGTAGGGACGCCCCTTAGAGTTATGAACAGTATAAATGGAAAAATTTAGTCTAGTGGTTTTTAGAGTAAGGTGAAAGGCAAGGAGTGTTAAATAACAAAAGGTTGGTATATCAGTGATTTTCAAGTTTTTTTTTTTTTTTTAGGTATGGAATACTTATTTGGTCAAATTAATTTTTCCCTGAGTCCAGATAATGGTGAAGTAGGCCAAGCTGAAGTTCTTCTGGTTGGAGCTGGATGAAGGGACCATATCATTTCTAGCTTTGATCAACTCATCATCCCCTGTGGTTCCCCTTTAGAACTCTAGGGGCAGGGGTTACATGATTACACCCTGTTTTCTTACTGTGAAGTTAATGAAGCTGAGAGAAGCAAGTGATTGGTCCTAGATTACAAATCTAGAGCTCAAGGATTTGATTCATCCACCCTACCTCAAGAAGACTCCTAGTTACCTCTTCTAAATTCTTATGACTATTCTGTCGATTGGCACAGAAGAGAACAAAAAGTTACCTCTCTGTTATCTCAAATAAGAGAATATAAATGCAACCACCCACATGTGTCAGAACCCTAAAGCTTTGAGTTGTTTGAAGGCAATGAATTTCCAATGCAAAAGTTTTCAAAGAAAACTAAGTTTTAAAAGTCTTTCATTTTATTGTATGAAAAGAAAAAGAATAAAATGAATATTTGAATTTCTTTCAAGTGATAATATATTTCAAGGATTTTAAGCTCAAGATGGTGGGAATATTAAGGAAGATGGCTAAACCCTCTCAGATTTCCAGTGTTCTAATTTTGAGAATTGCACTTTATATCAATAGGCTCTCCTTTGTTGTCACTAGTATAGATGTGAAGATAGATATATCTTTAAGGTAAAATATAATATGGGGAATAAAGTCCCAGGCTGTAAAATCCCAATAGTATCAGGGAAACAATCTGATAAATTGGAATTCAATTCCATCAAGAAGATTGATTTTATAACCTACAAGGCTGGAATGAAAGTTCACATAAAGGAACACATTGAATGGTGTATACTTTCAACAAATATACTAAAAATACCTTCCAGGAGCTTAGCACTGGGGATTTAAAGGTGAATAGAATCATGATCCAGTCTGGATAGAGCTCAGGCTCAGATAATACCTGCACTAGCATTTATATGAATCTTGGAAGGCAAGTTCAGGCTTTGAGGAAAATGTGTTTGTGACTTTGAACAGTGGAGTGGAGTACAGTGTGGAAATGTAAGTGGAAAGGGTATGGAATCTTCATTCTGAGGACTAGGTTAATGTCTTATTGATTGCTTGACTCTGAACATGCTTAACTTTTCTGGACCTTAACTTTCTTTCCTGTAAAATGGAAATTATACTAATACAGTTTTCATAAATTACTGTGGAGACAAATTAGATTATAAATAAGAAAGTTCTTTGTAAACCATTTTAATCTAAACATTGGTTGGGATCTTCAAATGTGTAATGAGATGTTTTTGTGAATTTCTCCCAAAATAATACACAAATATGAAGTGTTTCATGTGATCATGAGGAAATCATCAACCTCTCACCATTTTACTTTCATCTCTCTGTCCTGAATTTCTTACAGGAGCTGAAGTCCTTTGTCATGTATATACAAAATAACTTCCCTCATCTTGGGAAGACTTAGTGCCTAGTAAGGTCCTGGGAATTCAGCCTCTCTTCCAAATACTTTTCAGAAAGTTTCTCCAGCAATTCTTCTTCAGATGAATTTAGCCTCTAACACATGTGTCTATAAAAGTATAAAGTGTAAAAATGCATCTTCTTTTCTTGGGCTATTAGAATTTTTAAATTGCAAAAATATACAATATAAAATTTATCATCCTAACCATATCTAAGTGTATATTGCAATAGTGTTGAATATATTCACATTGTGATAAAACATCTCCAGAACTTTTTTAATCTTACAGAACTGAAATTATATTATAAGCTTTAAGCCACAAATCCCCTTCCCCTTCTCCATTATAATTATTTAAAAAATATTTCAGGAGAGGAACAATATTTGAGATGACTTTTGAATAAAGATGGTGTGATTGAGCAGGTAATGTTAAATGAGTTTGAAGAAGATGGAAAATATTGTCATGTAGTAATGTGAATGGAATGAGTGAATCATGAAGGTAGCATTTCATTACTCTATTTTCACAATGATGTTTCCAGGAAAAATGTGAATATGAGGTTCAAAGTGTTCTTTAACACAAGTCATCCTAGAATGAATAAATCAAGCCAGAATCAAATTTCCAGGATATATCCAACTTATAAGTGAATTATGATGAATTTTCCAGTTCCAACATCAGTCTTTTCGTTAGAGTCAAATGACTTTGTGCAAAAATTGAATGATTCCAGGATTTTTGGATGAGAATTTTTTTTTATTTGCAAGAGACAGAAATTTATTTCAAAGAGAAGTGATTGAAGGGGAGAAACTGAGCATCTTTTTCCTTGTAATGACCAAAATGTCATCTAGAAACTCTTGGCTCTACTTGGTCCATAGGCTTATCATTCTCTCTCTCTCTCTCTCTCTCTCTCTCTCTCTCTCTCTCTCTCTCTCTCTCTCTCTCTTTTAGCTTATCATCTCTGATGAGGAGACATTCTCTCTCACTTCTCTAGCAATTTTTAGTCAATGATTACCATTGGCTAAGCTCGGGTCATGAGGATGCCCCTTGGCCATTCCCTATCTCTAGGGAACATGGGTACTTTGATTGAAGAGCCTGCCTTGCATGCCTTTGATTATGGTGAGGAAGGCAAGCCTATGCCAGGTGTTGGACAGTTCTCAGATGAGGACAAAGTAGTTACTGAAAGGAAAAGTAATGAAAAGAAGAAAGAAGAAGGGAAGAAACAACCACACCTATAGGATTTTTCTTTTCCCTACTTTTAAAACTGCTAGAGAGAATGCACATTAGCCCACATCCCTGGAAATTGTACTTAACTTACTTACTGATAAATTCTGCAATTTACTGAGTGGAGTCATCAGCTTGGTTTTTATTTTTTCTCTCCCACATGATAGGAGTTTCTGAAAGACCATTATTTTAACAGATGATGATGACTGCTATCATTACTATATTTAGTTATAAATTTGAGTTTTTATTTCAAACACAACATCAATGATAATTGTTTTTTTCTTTTAGTTGGGAAGTTCTGGTTCCAAGGTATCTCTCAAAGGAGATTTTTAGTACCTAAAATTGTCTCTTGAGTCACCTGTGCTTATAAAGGAGATATTATGGATTTTAAAAGAATATCTTTTGCCCATGGTTCTAACCATATCCTAAAAAGCCTAAAAAACATATCCTAAAAAGGATATTCTAAATATCCCCTAAATCTTCCTCAGCAGATCCAGTGCGACTCTGAGGTCCAGTAATTATCACCCCCACAACTGCCCCAACCCAGCAGCTTGGGTGGTGGGAGCATCAGTAGGTGTCTTAAATTAGCTCCAAAAATCTCTGCTCATTGTTGCTTCATATTGCCAGGCTTGATTCTTATAGGTGGATACAGTTCTTCAGTTCTTTCTTTTCCAGAGAGGACATTAGAAATTCAAGATTAGTTACCTAAGGGACCAATTAATCCAATTTGTTGCTTTAACCTGCTCAGGCTATTTGCATGCAATTTAATTTGAAGCAGAATGGTTATGAGCTCCTTCTAGCTGCCTGGATACAGACTTGGGGAAGTTAAGCTTTGGGATAAAGGATGGCAGGATATTATCTTTATATGCCATGGTGAAGGGAAGAATGTACTAATGAGTATAATCAGGCACAGTCACAAATGTTTAAGTACAGGGATATTTCCCTGAGACTATTTTTTTAAACAGTAGAAGCTTGGAAACTAAATTTGCAATGAGAAAGGACAGATTCTTTATACACAGAGATATGAAAAATTCTGCTCTATATGTGTAATAAGGATTGTAAGGCATTCCACTATTGTCGTGTATTTAGAAAATAATAAAATCAACAAAAAAGAATTCAAATTAAAAGATTCTCAGTAAAAAAAATAAAGGACAGACTCAATTAATTGTGGTAGTGGTGTATATACACAAAGGAGTTTCATTCAGCATAAAAAAGAATGCAGGAAAATGACTAGAGCTAGAAAGCATCACGTTAAGTCAAGTAAGCCAGGCTCAGAAAGACATGTGCTCTATGTTTTCTCTCATATATAAAAATTAGAGAACAAAAGGGGGAAAGAGGGAGGATCTCATTAAAAATAGAAGGGAGACCATTAGGGTAGAGGAAGAGAATCAATGGAGGGGAGAGAAGGGAAGGGCAAAGAGAAGGTAGTAGAATGAAATTGATCAAATTGTGTGTCATAGGCACACACAGTTAAGCCATAATGAAGTCCACTATTCTATATAATCAATATGCCCCAATAAAAAATAAAAAAATAAATTACAGTAATATTCATCTTGAAATCATTAAAATAAGTAAAAGAATTAAAAATGAGGACACAGTTATGTGTTTAAATAGATTTATCAATATAAAGAGATGAGATTATTATTGATTATGAATACAAGTAATTAGTAAGGTGACATTTCTAGTACAGTTTCATTTTCCTAAACATAAGTAGGTTTCTTTGTGCATGCATTGTGCTCAGGGATGCCAGCATTCTGTCATCCTGATCATGTGTCATTCTCAAGGTGCTGCCAACCAAGCAAGTGATACTCAAAGAACAACAGGAGATGAATTGTTTACTTATAACTGGAGAAGGGTCCATTTCACCCTGTGGCCTTTCTGTTAAGAGACAGATAGGAGAACATGGATAAGTCCAGACCCTAAGTGAGGCCTCTTGAACATAGAAAGACGAAACTTGTAGTTCCTGCCTTGACCTAATTTGCCTGTTTAATTACAGATACAGAATAAATAGGACATATACCTCTTCATAGTCCTTGGTTTTCTTTAACAGTGCCAAGGGAAAAGGTGGAAAATTTGAAGTTTTTACTTCAAAGGAAAATAACTTTCCCACTGTTTAAGTATGACCCAGGAGTCGTCCTGATGACTCAGGAGTTGTCCTGAACTGTGGCTAATCAAATGACAAACCATCTCTTCTCGGGAGATATTTGAGTGGGAGTATGTGTGGGGTTATGGGCAGAAAGTAGATGCATTTTACCAGAAAATGCATGTATAGAACAAAGCCTAGAAGTATTTATGTCAAAATGCCACAGTACTTATGTTCTGTGTGGTAGAGTTATGCTGATTATGATTTTTAAAATTAAATTGTTGGTTGTCCATACTTTTTAAATGTCTTCAGTGAACATGAATTTCTTGTGTAATTAAAAAATCCCATACATGCAAATTCGGCTTTAATGTGATTTTAAACAAACATTCCTACCCTCTATGCCTAACCCTTATGTTCTAATCAACAAAACAGTTTGCTTCTAATCATGTAGGGTAATTTTAAGTAAGCCTCTTGTCTTTACAACCTCGCATTCCTCATTAGCCAGACCATTATTCAGATAAGGCTTAAGTGAGTTAGTATGAACTCTGATCAGAATCCTCACTAAATGACCATAATGCTGGCTGCCCTGATGTGTTTGAGATGTGAGTATATACACAGAAAATTATAACTTGATTGGAAACTTCAGGGGAGGCCATTAGGAAAGTAATTCAATAATAGTGATAATAAAAGTTAACATTGAAATAAGCCTTGCACTACTGCCTACAAAAGCTTTATTTAACCCATTTGGTCCCCACAATGCTATTAATTAGAAACTATTATAAGTTCTCATTTTACAGAAAGAATCTAAATTGGGTTGAATAACCTGCTGAAGATTACTCAACTCATAACTGGCAGAGCAGGAACCCAGACCCAAATGGTCTGTTGGGGGTGTGCATTTGTCAGACACTGAGCCGCATGGAGATGGCTGCAAGAGGCTGAGGCATTCCATGGGTAACCCCTTCTTACTCTTCAGATTAGACATGATCTCATGATTAGATTTGGCCTGAGGGTTCCCAAATTTTATTCCACAGTAAAGCACTTGTCCCACTGAGTTGTGATTTTTTGATATTTTTTTTAAAACAATCTGTTCCTTCTGTAAGATTGTGAGGTCTTTGACAAGATGGCTTGTGTTTTGGTTGTGTTTCTGATAATTACCACATTGCCTGACTCAAAGATAGCGCTCAGTCAGTATTAGGTGCCTATTAAGCTGGGCATGAAGTTCTACAAATTGCACAGTTCCATTGAGTCATAAATAAGAGTTGAAAATATAGCCCAAGGGATAGTGTAGTTTCTTTCAGAGACATGATTGTATAGACAAAGAGTTTACCTCAGAATGTGACTTATTTAGTTGCACATATGGATGCTGTTAAGCTTGGTTTTGTGCAGAATTAATTAGATGTAATCTCTAATTTCTAAGAATTTATAGTCTAAGGAGTCAGATGTGAAATTATTACCACATATTGCCTATAAATTTAGCAGCATTTTTCTTCTAAATTTTGTAGCTAGAATGGTTTTTAAAAATTTATAATTAAGTAAAATAAACTATACTTTTATTGCTTCTTTTTAATTTGTTGAATTTTATAAAATTATTTGTGGTTTTATGATAAAAATAATCCTTATAGTTACCATTATCAATTATTTTACAATTTATTTTGGTTTTATTTAAGTGCATTACATATCTTGTCTTATTTAGTTCTCATAATAACATGCTGAGGTAGACATTATTATTATCTTTATGTTATAGATAGAACTCCAGAGCTTGAGGAACAAAGGACAGAATTCAATTTACTTATTTTAATTATTTGAAACTGAGAAAGTACTAAAATCATATTTTAGAATTATATTAAAAATAAGATAAAATCTCTCACTGAATTTCAAATTCACTATAGTAATATTATATTACCTAAAGTCTCATTCAGTTTTGCTTTTTTATTATTATTATTTTTATTTTTCTACTTAATTGTACATAACAGCAGAAAGCATTTCAATTCATTGTATACAAACGGAGTGCAACAATTCAATTCTCTGGTTGTACATGGTGTAGAGATGTACCATTTGTGCAATCATACATGTACCTAAGGTAATGATGTCCATTTCACTCCACCATCTTTTCTACACCTATAACTTCTCCCCATCCTCCCCTTTGCCCAATCCAAAGTTCCTCCATTCTTCCCATGCCCTGTGCCCCCACCCTAGGTCAGCATTCACTAATCAGAGAAAACATTCAGCCTTTAGTTTTTTGGGATTGGCTTACTTCACTTAGTATAAAATTCTCCAACTCCACCCATTTACCTGAAAATGCCATAATTTTATTCTGTTTTAATGCTAAGTAATATTTAATTGTGTATATGTAACACCATTTCTTTATCCATTCATCTATTGATGGGCATCTAGATTGGTTCCACATTTAGCTATTGTGAATTCAGACACTAATCTCCAGGATATATAAAGAACTCAAAAGACTTAATACCCCCCAAAACAAACAACCCAATCAATAAATGGGCTAAGGAACTAAACAGACACTTCTTAGAAGAAGATATACAAGTGATCAACAAATATATGAAAAAATGTTCAACATCTTTAGTAATTAGAGAAATACAAATCAAAACTACTCTTAAGATTTCATTTCACTTCAGTCAGAAATGATAGCTATCAAGAATACAAGCAATAATAAGTGGTAGAGAGGATGTGGGGAGAAAGGTACATTCATACATTGCTGGTGGGACTGCAAATTGGTGTAAACACTTTGGAAAGTAGTGTGGAGATTCCTCAGAAAACTGGGAATGGAACCACCATTTGACCCAGCTATCCCACTCCTTGGTCTATACCCAAAGGACTTAAAATTAGCATACTATAGTGACATAGACACATCAATGTTTATAGTAGCTGAATTCAGTTTTGCTTTTTAGAACTAAATTGTGAGAACTTGTTTTCTAAGCAAAAAAGAAGTATGGAAGTAGTTCTTGGATGAGATGGCTTTAAGCTGGTCCTTACAGGATAAAAAAAAGTTTAATGTTTCTTAAAAGAGACTTAAGAAAACAAAATATTGAAAAAATGTCAATGATTGTGTATTTCTTTGTTTCTCGTCACTGATCAATCTGCAGATGGACAGGATTTTGTGCAAAGGGAATGGTTTCTGTATAGGACACAACATCTTTTATTCTCAGAGGTCACCCTCCATCTCTGAGAATCAGAACTTCAACTCTAAAAATAGGGTCTGTCTTATGAATCTTCTATATAATCCTAATTCCTAACATTGTGTACCTAAACTTAAAGGCAAAACAGCTATGGAATGTGTATTTAGTGACGGTCAGTAGCAGGCCTTTTTTTAAAATATGGAAATGCATACAATTTCTCTTACAGGTGACCATTGGAAATTCTGAGGCAAAATGGTGGCATGCTGTCTTCTCCAGATTTTCCTTTGAAAAATCTTGAATCTATATAATATTTGCAACAGTATTTGAAGTGAATAATAAGAGTGTCTTTTAGGGTAGCATTTGAGTAGTTTCCAGGAACTGAAAGAATGATTTGATTAGCTTCAGAAACACTTACCTAGGCTGTACCATTCTGACCCCTTTGTACATTTCCTCTGTCTTCTTTCTGAGGAAGGAATGGGGTGTGCTAATCAAGCAGGTCACCCACATACTGCACAGGAATTATCTTCTGAAACAGTAAAAGATCTTTTACCTTTGACTCAGAGTTCCACTTCTTCCTCTAACCCAAGCAAATAAATGATTTCTACATTAATTTTATATCTTAGCTCCTAGTATACAACAAAAAGGGAGAGGAAAGTGGCATTAGTTCATTGCATTCTGGGATATGTATTTAATTATCTTCATAGGGAGTCCAACAGCAAAGGAGACTATTTCAACATATTTTAGCAGAGCCACAAAGCAGAGATGCCTAATACACACCATAACTTGGATTGGGTATAGACTCATTATTATGTTTCTTCATTTAAGTTTGAGATAAGCCAGCTAATGCCCCAAAAGTCTCAAGAAGTGATCTTAAGGACACACAATTACCATGTCTGTCTGCAACACTGGACCTGAACAGATCTTAACTCTGTCAAGTATGACTATGAACAAACAATGAAAGAATAGCAAAATAATTGGGACTATGAAAAATTATGTAGAAACAAGAACTATGTTATCCTGAAGGCTCAAAGGGAAAGTACATCTCTAAAAATTACTTATGTTGAATAAACAGAAGAATATCTGGGTAATATCTAGATATTAAATAATATTAATAAAAAGTCTCAGCAAACAGACTCAAATATCATGTAAAGCACCATGTAATACACCATGACCAATAGAATTTAATCCAGGAAAGCAAAGCTGATCCAATATTAGGAAATCCACTAATATAACCTATCAGTTAAATGAAGTGCAGCAAAAGTAAAATAATCATTTGATTATTTTTATAGATATAGAAGAAGCATTCAAGAAAAAAGGAATTAGTTTCTACTTTCTTGATGTGGTAAAGTATGTGTCTTTACCCCAAAACCTCATTGTAATGGAATGAATAGTAGTGGTTTTCCTGATAAAGTAAAAAATAATACCATACTATCCATTCTCTTTACTCTTCCTTAACATTGTTTTAGATTATCAGCCAATGCAAATAGATATGAGAAAGTAATTAGAAATATCTGAATAGGAAAAAAGAAGTAAAATTATCTCTTTATTTGCAAAGATATGATTATTTGGACAACCAAAAATAAAATTCACTCTACTATCATGTATATCTAAAAAGAACAAATAAAAATAAAATTAAATTAGAAAACAGCAATAAATAACTAATACATTATTAGATTAATGGTCCTATGGTTTGAAAAAATAATGCAAACAACAAAAGTTTTTTTTTTTTTTTTTTTTTTTGGTGCTGGGGATCAAACCCAAGGTCTTATGCATGCTAGGCAAGCATGCTAGCACTGAGCTATACTCCCAACCCTAACAATAAAAGAATTTTAAAAGTTCAGGTAATACAGTACTTAAAATTATTAAAAAACAACAAAAACATAAAGTAGCAGGTAATATAGTAAAGTATCAGGTAATAGAAAAATCTACAATCTTCAAAATACAAATGGAATAATTGAGAAGATATAATTGAGAAGGTATTTATTAAAGAAAATAAAGCTCATAGGCAGAAACAGCATAAAGTAGTCAGAATCTATTTGAAATAGAGTTCTATGAACTATAAACATTCCTGGAAGACCATAACAGTAGAATTAATTTGAAAAGTATTCTGTTGTCCTGGATAGAGTGATACATGTCATAAAGATGTCAGATCTTCCCAAATTTATTTATAAATTTATTGCAATTTAATAAGAATGATATCAGCCTCCTATGTTTTTACTGAGATAAAATGATTATAAAATATATTGGGAAGAAGAGCAAGCAAGAATAGTGTGGAAAATAGTGAGAAAATAAGAGCAATTCACAGACATACCTCTACTGGCTATTAATGCCTTTATAAGTAAAACTGTGCTGAAGGTTCTACATTGGCAGACTAATAAAATAGAATAAAATACCCATAAATATTGTAGACTTAATTACATATAGAAATTAGCAATATGGTAAAGCTGCTACTTAAATCAATGGAAAAAGATGTATGTTATAATAAGTGGAGATTAACTGAATTGCCACAAAGAGAAAAATAAAGTGAGATATATTCTTTAAATTATAACAGTGACAAACTCCTCACAGACCAGGGATCTAACATAAAATATGGGGCCATACAATATGAGCAGAAAACTTGAATTCCTCCATTAGCTAGATGCTATAGTTTGGATATAGAATGTCCATCAATGGCCTGTGTGCTAAAGGCTTGTCTCCCAGTCTAGGGTGTTACCAGAGGTGGCAGAACCTTTAAGAGGCAGAGCCTCGTGGGAGGTCTTTGGGTCATTGGGGAAATGTTCCTAAAGGGGATTGTGAAGCCCCAGTGTTTTCTCTCTTTTCTTTCCTAGACATAATGTGAGTCATTTTGTTCTTCCATACATTTCTGTCATAATGTGCCACTTTGTGACAGGCCCAAAGCAATAGGGCCAATTGATCATGGATTGAAACCTCCAAAACTATGAGCCAAAATAAACTGGTTTTCTTTTTTTTTTAAGAGAGAGAGAGAGAGAGAGAGAGAGAGAGAGAGAGAGAGAGAGAGAGAGAGAGAGAATTTTTTAGTATTTATTTTTTAGTTTTCGGCAGACACAACATCTTTGTATGTGGTACTGAGGATCAAACCCAGGCCGCACGTATGCCAGGTGAGCGCGCTACCACTTGAGCCACATCCCCAGCCCAACTGATTTTCTTAATAAGTTGACTTATCTCAAATTTATTTAAAAATTTCTATTGATTCTTTTAAAAAATATATGAAAGCAAAATCCATTTTAACATAATTACAAAAGCATGGAATATATCTTGTTCTAATTCAGTCCCTAGCACTTCTCTTCTCGTTCCCTACCTTTACCTTCTACTTACTCCCTTTCCTCTGCTCAATTGACCTTTCTGCCATTTACCCATGGTTATTTTTTTTAATTAATTTCTCGTGGATGTACACAATGGTGAGATTTACTGTGGTATATTTGTATATGTACGTAGGAAAATTATGTCAGATTCCTTCCACTGTCTTTCCTGTCTTTTCCATCCCCTTTTGTTTACTTGTAGTGACAAAAAGTTGACTAAACGTGGGGAAAACATTCCTAAAATATAAATAAAACTTAAAGTTCAGTGCAGTATATGAAAAAATTACTAAATTTGAAAACAAGGTTTTTTAAATTTAAAAATATTACATGGTAAAAAAAAAACCCACGATAAGCAGAATTTTAAAAATTCCTATAGATTGGACAATACTTATTTGCAAATATAGTTTTAGAAAAGCATATAGGTTAATATCCATACAATATAAAAAACTTCTACAGATAGAGGTGCAAACAGAAAATAGGTATGTTGAAAACTGATGTTTTTCACTAATGTGAAAAAAGAACAAACAAGTCTAGAAAAGAAATGCAAATAATTGTTACTCATGAAAAGATGATCAACTTTGCTCATAAAAAAAATTAAAGGTAGTCTTTGGTATCATTATTCAAGTGTCAGATTGGAAGAATCTCTAAGTTTAGCAATTTATTCTGTTAATGGAGCTTTGCAACTTTAATAAATTGTTGGGAGAGCCACTCTGGAGGGAAAATTGATGATAATCTAGCAACATTAGGTATGAATTTATGTTTGACACAGCAATTCTACTTCAAGATTCTATTCTAACCATCACTAGTAAAATATTCAAAGATATTTAAACAAAGATATTCATGAAAGGCATTATTTATAATAGCTGAAGTCTAGAAAGAACTCAAATGTTTATCAACAAGATATAGGAAAGTATAAAATATTCATACATGGAATATGATGGATCTGAAAAAGGAAGAATTTATTATTACATTGAAATGGTCTTTAGGCTTATTTAAATGAAAAAAATTGTGAATTTTGTGGTATTTGAAGTCAGAAAGATGGCAGATACCCACATATTTGATTAAGTTCAAACTGATATTTTAATGAACTTATAAATGGGAAGAGGGGGCATTTGTGATAGAAGGTAGATTTCTTTGATGAGAATGGTTTTTTTTTGGGATCGTATTTGAAACTATGCAAATATTTTATATAGTTATAAAACAGATAAATTTTAAAAGCAATTTTTAATAATTAAAAATGAAATGAAGTGAACTTAATTTTGTATTAAGTTGATTGCATTTCAACAGAAAGAAACTATTTCAAGTACCTTTTAGAATCCAGTAATTTAAACATTCTTGGTATACAAAAAACCAGAAAGTCCTAAGTTATTTGCATGTAGGTATCACATGCTGATTGTGCAACTGATGATCCTTAAATTGTTTTCAAAAATTGTATTGATAGCATTGGTTGTAAGTGGCTTGCATGATAAAGAAAATGGGCAGTGATGTTGGCATTGGGGAGAACCAAGAATTTTGGTATTGTTGAGAGCATACAAAGATATAACGTTGATGATGGTAAATAAATATCTTGTCATTCTATTATGAAATTGAATTATAAGTGTGAATCTTATATCATGATTTATTTTACATTAAAAGTTTATATTTTCTAGATCTGTCCAGCAGCAACAAGTTTACCAGCTCCTGAGTTATGGTCTCTAAATGCCATTTTTCCTAAAAGTTACTGGGATTTTTGGAAAAATTCCAGGTCTGGGGAGGGGAACATGTAAGATTAGTCTGGAGCATTATATTATGTTAGGAATCAAACAAACTAGTTGAGTGCAGTGGTGCATGTTATGGAGCTGGGGTCTTTTGAGAAACTGAGACAGAGTGAAGACCTCCCCCCCCCCACCTTCAAACCTTGATTCTTGAGACCAAGTCAGAAAGATTTCAGACATATGGCTCAGAATAATGACAATGAGTTTATTGAAGGGATAGGAAAGGTAAAGGGGATACTCTCAAAGGAGAGAGTGGGTCCTCTCAGAGAGTACAGACAATGTGTCTCTCCTGCACTCCAGTTATATTGGGAATCCCAGAGAAGTTTCCAGAGAGTCCCTCCCAGGTTCACCTCTTAACTTTTGACAGACAGCAGGTGACATCAGACTTTTAAGTACCCACTGTCATGGCAACTCTAGGTCACCTTGGCCCAAGATGACCAGTTTTAATTGGATTCTTAACCATACAGATTTTATAGTTAGGAGGACCTATCTTTATCTCCCAGAGTCTCAGGGTCTGGTCACAAAAGTCTTCTCATTCAGGGTAACTTGGGTTCCTCTTATCAACATTATTTTAGACCTGAATTTCTCCTGTGGTGAACAGGTAGTTTGCTGAGAAATGTGACATATCCTGTCCACTGATGCCAGACATGGCTGCAGGTAAATAGCTTCTTGGAAAAGAAAGCATGTGGGGGTCAGCACAGTGGGCCCATTTTATAGAATTATTCTCTTAACATCATGTTCCCACCGTCCTTATCTATGTGTTCTCTAACATTTGTCTGTTCCCTAGCAATGCATACCTGAGACTTGGAAGAATTAAGCAGGAGGATCTCTGGATTGAGGTCAACCTCAGCAACTCAGTGAAGCCCTCAGCAACTTAGTAAGACTCTGTCTCAAAATAAAAAATAAAAAAGGACTGGGAATTTAGCTTAGTGATAAAGTGCCCCTAAATTCAGTACCCAGCATAAAAGAAGGAAGAGGAAGAGGAAGAGGAGGAGGAAGAGGAAGAAGAAAGAAGGAAGAGGAAGAGGAAGAGGAGGAGGAAGAGGAAGAAGAAAGAAGGAGGAGGAGAGGGAGGGAAGGAGAAGGAGGACTAGTGTACCAAAAGACTTTTGAAGTCATCCTGAGAAGGATTTTATGGATGAAAGATGAGATAATTTTGAGCATCAGTAAGAACAATAATGGGTTGGAACACATCAAATATATTTAAATTTAAGAGTTTGTATAGATACTAAAATTTTAAAAAGATATAGAGTACCGAGTTTTTAAAGGATGTTAGAAAATCAACTCTTTATTTTGAAAACTGGTGAATAAAGAGAAAAATAAGACCTGTCTTTCTCATAATAAATGTGCTGTAGATGTGTTGACACAAAGAAGGTAATCTAATAAATGAAGAAGAAATGATGAATGAGAATATATGTTACCATTTCATAAATTTCCTGTGTCCTGTTTCTTAGTAGATGCTCAAGGGAAAATTACCTGTTCTAAAGTCCCTCAATTCTCCTCCCTGTGGAATTGACCTCCCAGGGGCCAATTCTCTTCTAGTTGTGGGAGTTAAGGTTAGTTTGTAGAACTGTTAGTCTCTTCACACCTGAAAATCACATCCCAGGCCTAAACATTGGGAACGGGAGTCCTATGTCCAGACACTCCAGACACTGTTGATTAGACCAAGGTAGACAAAACATCTGATCCAAACTGGGGTTAAGATTCTTTTAAAAAATGTTTTTATTAGTTCATTATAGTTAAATGTAATATTGGGGTTCATTTTGACATAATTATACATGCATGAATTAAAATGTGCTCCCTTTCATTCCCTGTACTTCTTCCTCTTTTCCTCCCCTCCCCTTCCTTACCTGCTATTCTTTTGGGAATTAGAACACATATACATATATATGGGACACAGTTTTTTTAAGGCTCTGACAGTTGACAAATCAAGTATATGTGTGTACACTAACATCTGCATGTATACATGTCTAAAAATATTTTATATGTAACCATTTGGTGTGTACACTAACATCTGCATGTATACATGTCTAAAAATATTTTATATGTAACCATTTGTATCTATAGTAAGCTAAACATAAATTTATATTCTCATTCAGTCTCACATTGATTATTCCTTTCCTTGTTATCTATAAATTCTCAATCCAATAGTAAGAAACCTAGTTCCTACAGTTTGCCATCCATTTTCTCATATAATTGTTCGATCCCAGTATACACTGGCTTAGTGTGAGAATTGTTAAACCATATCTTCTTGGGGAGCAACTTTATCAACATTACAGTGTTTATGTGTGGCTAATTTTGTCATTGGTCTTAACCAAATCCACTTGTTTTCAAAATTACTTTGGTCAACGTCATTTTCTCCTGCTTCATTCAATAAGGTTGTTTTATGTGTTTGCTCTGCAGTTAGATTCTCTATCTCTAGTCTGCATCCTTCCTGAGATCCTCTGACCTCTAAATGATTTTTAAAATTTGCATCTAGTAAGGTTCAAGCTCTTCATGCACCAAAGTTCTATGGGTTTGGACAAATACAAAATGTCATCTACCTTTCATTTACAGGTAATTTATAGATAAGCAAGAAGAAAAGGCTACACAGATAATTATGTCATCTATGGCCAAAGTCAGTGTTAGTTGTTTCTTCCTAATATATGTGTACGAAGTAGTTAGGACAAAAATATTTAATAGATGACAGGGAGTATCTTGCTTCTTGATTCTACTCATCAGGTATGATTTTCCTTGACTTCATTCATCCCCTTTCTTTTATGTGTCTCTATATGTTAAACAGGAGTAAATTTTTTTTCCAGTATAAATTGCTTTTGTTATAAGAGAAGACTATTTGGAGAAAAAAAAATGTTTCTTCCAGATCTAATATTGAAAAAGGAGGGCAGGGAGTTCCCTTTCTTTTAATCTGTTTACATCTCATGCTCTTAGCTCTGCTTCATTTTGTTGAATAACAGACATTATGCAAAACTAGGATGGAATTTGGGATTTTTCAGATGAGAAATTGGCTATTCTCTTTGAAGATTAACATGCCACAGGAAAAAGGCAAAATTGTAATGAGTAAGGCCTTTTGTCTTTATGAATGTGAGATCAATGAGTACATGGTTCTTAAAGAGTTCTCTTTATTCCAAAAACTGAAGAAGAAAACTGCAAACCCAGGTAGAGCTTGTGTTTGTCAGGTGTGATTTATGGCTGTTTATTTTACTTGATACATGAGTAATCAATTTCTTTCCTCATAAGTCTCTGCTACCATTTGATTTTTTCTAAATCTTTAATAATGAACAAAAACAGGCTTAGGTATGAAAATGCCTCTAGAAGTATATGGGAATATGTATGGAAAGAAATAAAGGAAAGGAAAGGAATTCTTTAAAGGAGGTAGCTGTCTTTCTTGACTTTCTATCCCATAGTACTTAAGCTGGTACAAAATAGGTACTGAAAAAATGACATTGATCAAATGCAACTGTACTTTATCTGTTGTTTATGTGTGTTGTTTTTTCACAATGTTACTTGGAATGGAAGTGCACAACATCTATCCATTGCAGTTATTTCATAGACTTTGAATTCAGAAATGGGATCTAGAAAAGTCTCTCTGCAAACCCTCTCATATCTGCAATAGTTCTTCTCTCTACAAAATCAGGATTCCATTGGCTATAAGTTGAAAGAAGTATGCCATTTGAAGCAAGAAAGATAGAATTAGTCAATGCTATGGCCTGAATGCCTGTGTCCTCCCAAAGATTCATATGTTGAAGCCCTAAACACCAGTGTCACTGTACTTGGAGATAGGGTAAAATCTGGGGTCTTGATCCAGTAGACCAGATGCCTTATAAAAAGAACAAAAGAGACCAGAGCTCACTTGCTCCTGCACCCCTGCCCCACCTTTGTGTATGACCCAAGGAAATGCCATGTAAGATCACAGCAAAAAAATAGCTGTCTGCATACCAGAAACTGAATCAGTTGCCCTTTGACGTTGAACTTCCCAGCCTCCAGAACTGAGAAGAATCTATTTCTCTTCTTTAAGTCATAGTCTATGGTATTTTTAAAGGCAATAGGCCCATATATATGCTCATGTGATAGGAAGAAATAACAGTATAACACACAGGGTTGAGGGAAGAGTTTTAGGAAATATAGTTTCAGGGAAATCCACCAAAACTATTTTTTGTTCTCATTCTCTCTCTATCTCATGTATGCTTTTCTCTCTTTGACTCCATCCTGCAGAAAGACTCTGTGTGGCAGAGATAAAAAATGATTCAGACTCAGAGTTATATTCTCCCAGTCTAGCAATCCCAACAGAAAGAAAGTTCTAATTCCCATGTTTGAAAATCATTCACAGGGAAAGACTCTAATTGGCCCTACTTGGAACACAGGCTCACCCCTTGGTCAGAGTGTCTTGTTGGGAAGACTGCATCTCATGACTGTTGTTGTGGTGGTAGAGTAAAGAGCCAAGTATGAGTATGTAGAATGGATTATGGGGTTCTTTAAAGAATAACCATGTCTTTGATTTGAGGGAGTTGAAATATCTTAAAGGCAATGCTCAGAGATACAGAATCAAACTGTCTCTGGGCTAGTATAGCTCTGATGTTGCTTCCGATTATTCAACAAGGAGGCTTCTGTGGAGTTCCTGAGACCAAGTTGATGCCTGGTACTCTGTTTCTGAACATCTGGATGCTAGTTTGTTTCTCAATTTTACAGGATCTGCCATCATCACGTCTCCAGTATTCCCAGTTTTTCTTGTTCTGAAGCCCAGACCTTCACTGCTCCCTTTAATTACTCAAGAATTTTAGTCATATGGTTGGAAGTTTTTTCAAGATCAATTTTCAGCCTTTTGATTGATGACAATTATTTGCTTCTGAATTTCATGTTACCATTGTGCGCCCATGTATAGATAGAAACGTCTTTTCCTTATGTCCAGCTCTGTGTAGCTGTTTGATTCCCTGAACTAACACCGATTAGTGGTATTTGACCTGGTTGGAGGGGAACCCTAGAAATTGCAGTTCCTCTGTTGAGGAACTCCTGATCCCCTTTCTAAACCACATTCAGTCGGTGGACCGACTCCAGTTTCCTTTCAGTCATGTTCTGTCTGATCTGTCTTCCTGAACTTTAAGGCACTACTGGAGATAAAAACAAAGCAAAACTCATAACTTGTATACCATGCCTTCATGCCTTCTGATACTTTTTTTAGTTTCCTCCCATATTGTCTATGGGCTTATTGCCAGTGGGACATTAGTAAACATGTTATATGTTTTCCAAACATTTTTCCAAATTTTATACTAATTGAATATGTGATATCAAATAATATTTGATTAGAAATTAAAATTTGTAGTCCATGGTTTTGGGAGCATCAGATTTTTTAAATTAAAAATTTCTTTATGCAGGTATATTTTCAAGTAATATTAACCAAAAGCACAATTTTAAAATATCTGATTTTTTAAAATCAAGTCACCAACTGTGTGCTGTTAAAGAGGCCCTCTTACCACTCTGGGCTTCAATCTGATCATGTATGAAAAGACAATTTCCATACACCAGTGAATTTGATTGGATGTATTCCTAGAAAAATAATAAACAGAAATAGAAAACATGAATTTTTTATGAACACTGAAGAATTAAATCAGTATACCCTTCTAGTGAATGAAATACAAAGAAAATATAGTAAATATGAAACTTTCAATAAAAAGATCATTTTAAACTTATACAAACTCTTGTGGGGACTAGAAAAAGAAAGCTTGTTTTCCAAATAAGTTTATACATCTAGATAGAACCTTGAGAGCAAAACCAGAGATGGAAAACAAGCAAGAAAATCATTTGCAAATCTTTCTTGGGAATATAAATGCAGGAATTCTAAAAAAAATAGGGGAGGGGAGGGGGGATAGTAGAGGATAGGAAAGGTAGCAGAATACAACAGTTACTAATAGGGCATTATGTAAAAATGTGGATGTGTAACCGATGTGATTCTGCAATCTGTATACGGGGTAAAAATGGGAGTTCATAACCAACTTGAATCTAATGTTTGAAACATGATATGTCAAGAGCTTTGTAATGTTTTGAACAACCAATAATAAATAAATAAATAAAAAACATATACATGTATCAAAGAAAGAAAGGAACAAAAAAATATTAGTAGCACAAACCTATAGTGTATAAAAGGATCATATATCACAACTGAGTTTGGTTTCTTTTCATATGGTCAGAGAGAATGCAGAACAAGATTTCTTTTTCTTCTTTCTTTCTTTCTTTCTTTCTTTCTTTCTTTCTTTCTTTCTTTCTTTCCTTATTTGTTGAAATATATTTTCTGGTCTAGTCTATGAGAAAGTTTCACATGCTGTTAAAAAGAATGTGAATTCTGTACCTGTTGGATGGAATGTTCTAAAAATATCTGTTAGGACTATTTGGTCTGTAGAACAGTTTAGTGCTTCATTGTTGACTTTTCCATCTGGATGATCTATCCATTGATGATCCCCACAGTAATTGTCTTGGAGCTAATATATCCCATTAGGTATAGTAGTTTTTATTTTATAAAATTCATGTTTCCAGGTAAATATACATTTATATATACATTTGTAGTCATTATATCTTTTGTTGGATTAACCTCTTAATTATTAATGACCTTTTTCTTTTTACCCAGTTTTTGTCTTAAAGTCCATTTGTATGATGTAAATATAGCTATTTCTTCTGTTTTTCTTTTTAATAGAATATGATTTTCCATCCTTTCTCTTCCAGTTTGTGGGTATCTTTATGGGTAATATGAGTTTCTTATAGGCAGCATAGGACCATGTTTCCCTCCCCATCCATTCTGCCAGTGTATACTTTTTAATTGGAGAATTTAGTCCATTTACATTCAAGGTAATTATTGATAGTCAAAGACATTTTCTTGTTATTTTCTTGACTTTCTTCTAATTGTTTTGAATGTCCTTTGTTCTTTTCTCTCTCTGTGGTTTGGCAGTTAACTATATTGATAAGGTTTTATTCTTTTCTATTTCTCTTCTGTGTATCTGGTTTAGTAGTGGGTCTTATACTTTCACATGATTTCACGATTATATTTATCTTTCTTTTGCTTCTGGATGTAGGACTCCCTTAAGCACCTTATCTTGTTTGAAGGACAAGCCTTGCTGGGTATAATATTCTTGGTAGTCCCTCTACTCCTTGGGACTTGGAATATGACATTACATTCTCTTTTGGTCTGTAAAGTTTCTGATGGAAATTCTATTGGTCTAATAAGGTCACCCTTACATGTTTCTTGGTGCCTTTATCTTGCAATTATTAGAGTTCTCTCTTTGTGTTACACTTTTGAAAGATTGATAATAGCATATCATGGTGTCTATTTAGGGACCTGTAGACCTCTGTACATTGATGTATGCATCTTTACCCAAATTGGGGAAGTTTTCTGTTATTATTTTCTGAGTATATTTTCTATTACTTTCTCCTTTTCTTCCTCCTCAGATACTCAAAACTGTTTTTGGTGAATGATGTCCTAAAGGTCTCAAAGCTCTCTTCATTCTTTTCTTTCCTCCTATTTATTTATTTATGTTTTAGAGTAATTGGGAAATTTCAAAAGATCTTCTTCAAGTTCAGCTATTTTTTCTTTTGTTCAGTCAATTCTACTGTTGATGTTTTCAAATATATTTTTTAATTTGACATATCGAGTTCTTCATATCCAAGATTTTAGTTTGAATTTTTTTTTATAGATACTTGTCACTGAATTTCTCAGTCACGTCACAATTTTTATTCCTAATTTTGTTAAATTGTCTATATTAATTTTGGTTTTCTTCTAATCATTATTTTAAATCCTTTCCTAGGCATTTCATCAATATCTTTTATTTGAAGTAGGTTGCTAGAGAGTTCCTTTGGAGGCCATCATATTATCTTGTTTTTCATATTTCTTGTGACCCTGTGTTGAGATTTATATGATGAATCATTTGTCTCTACTACTTTTATAAGGTAACTTTCTTAGTTAATGGCTCTTTACTGAAGATGCACCTTGGGGTGTCAGTTTGATAAGCTATTTTGGCTTTGGTTCCAAATGGGTACTAGAGCAGAGTTTCCCTATAGCTTCTTCAGCTAATCAGTGAATTTTGTCATGGTGTCTATGATGGCAGGTCAGAGAGACCTTCTGTCTCAAGGAACCACAGGGGGAGGGAAGTATTCTAGTGGCCCAGCTGCATGTGGTATGCACAGCAGTAGGGGTGGGGCACCCACTGTGTAGCCACTCCAGCACTGGAAATGGTGGCACTAGAAATGTAGAGCACTATGGATATTTCCTTAGCAGTGGCATGGCTGACTAAGCAGCTCAGGCTGACTAAGCAGCTCAGGCTGATTAAGGCAGAAGCTCAGGCCAATTACAGAGGTAGCCTGGGATGATTATACAGCTTGGGCAGGTTAGGGTTGCTGCTTGGCTGACTGTGTAGCTAGGTGGTACAAGGACAGAAGCTTAGCTTCACCCCCAATATGTCACCCATGCTTCAGCGGTTTGGCATCTGGGGCACGAGGAGAGAATGTAAGTTTGTTCTCTGGAACAAAGCTATGGTACACATTCCAGGAAACTCTGTTACCTGGGCTCTAAGACTATCCTTACTGTTCCTAGGGTTGCCAGCATTGGCTTCTATGTTACCAGTGTCCACAGGAAAGGTGCCTGTTGGAACTCTCCTGTTTACTCTTTCCTCATGTTGGGTACTACCCCTGGTTGGGGAACCGAGGTTGCAGATTTTGGTGCCCTTTACTTTCTATGCCATTATCCCAAGTCTCTTGTTTCTTACAGGATTTCCATCTCTCCTTTGATGGTTTCCAGTGCTGCTCACCTTGAAATGCAGCTACTTTGTTATTCTTGTTCTTTGTGGAAGAGGCTGTGATTGCTAGATGCTTCTGTTCTGCAGTTTTGCCCTCTCTTCTGTCACTTTTATTTTGATCCTCTTTTATACCTTATTCATTTTAAGGAAATGAATTTTGCCAATCTTTCTTTTCTATTTACTGGCCTTGTTCAATAAATAATATCAATATTAATTATTAAAGTTTTATAATTAATCTTGATAGCTAGTAGAATAAGGCTTCTCAATTATTCTAGAATTATTCCTTCTCAATTATTTTAGAATCATCCTTTCAAGTTTCTCAACAGTCATGTTGAGGTTTTTGTTGATACTGCATTACTCTGTAGGTTAATCTGGGCAGTATTGACATCTTTAGAATATCCACAAATACAAGGCATATCTCATTTATTCAGCTGATTTAATATTTTTAAGAAAGTTTTGATACTTATAAGTTGGATGATGAATTTGTGGGTGTTCATTTTGTGGTTATGTTTCATAAGTTAAACATATGAATCATGTGGCAAATATAACCTTTTAAATATGTAGATATATTTTAAGGATGATGCAACCATTTAAAATGATGGTGCACTTATTGATATGAAAGTTCTACAGCATATTGATAAGCAAGAAAATCTTTTCCATAATAGCATATGTTTTATATAAATGCCACTTATTTAAATATATGTAAAATTATGAATGTGGAATATAGAGAGATTTTGGAATGCTGTAAAAATGCAGAATCAGATAAAGAGTATATTTCAGATGGAGAAACTTCTGGAATGGAAATTTGAAAGTTCACTGCTCTATAAAAGCAATAAGAACATTGGCAGAATAGTCAAAATCCAATTTTCTGAAAATTAAAGAATCAAAACATTCTGGAAAATATTTATTCAAAAATATCAGCTGGACCAAGGTAAGAAAATTAAGCTTCATGGTACTTCAAGTTGCTCTAATACCATTTCCCTTTCCCTTAATCCACACTAGCTTAAAAATCAAGACTCTCACTACTTTCAGAGCTGTGATACCAGCAACATAGAAGTTACTAGAAGGAGTAGAATGGGTTTAGTGTTCCCTAAATGTCCCATCTCAAGAAGTTTGACACTAACTCGACCTGTCTGACAGCACATTAAAGAAAAAAAAAGTGAGATTCATTCCCAGGACTAGTCTTTATTTAAACTGGATCAGTGTGCACTCTCTGTATTTGTCAAAAATAATGAAGGACAAATGTTTAACTCTGCCCAAGGTGATATTACCATTGGAGTTAGAAGAAGCAGCCCATAAAACTTGAAAAACTGGAGAATGCGATGTCCATATGAGACTTCATATATATTCCTGGAAGTCTAGAAATCTATGTACACATATATGTCTAGACAAGACCTGAAAAAGCTCTAATATCTCACCTTTGGATGAACTTAAGACTCTGTGAAAGTAGGAAGTGAAGGCTTAGGCAGATTGTACACTGCCTGCCTGAGACTGAAGGTAGACCCCAACACAAAGCCTTTTAGCAAAGACTAGGACAATTATTGGTTCAAGGCACGTAAAGAAAACTGTTCAATCATTAACTGACTATTAAGTTAATTAAGCAGAGATGTCATTAGCTATATTGACTTGATATTCAAAGAATATTGACTTGATCTTCTTAGTTCAGATAAGTCACTAAAGACACAATAACAATAAAATCTGTATGGTGATAGGGGAGTAAGTATTCAGAGATTACATATTATATTATTTAAATGTCCAATTTTCAGTAAAAATTAAGAGGCAGGAAAAGAAAAAAGACATTGTGATCTATACAGATGGGGGTAAAAAGCAATGAATAGAATCTGTCCCTGGAAGTCAGACATTGGACCTACTATACAGATTCTACATCAGCTATTTTAAATATGTTCAAAGAGCTAAAGAAATCATTTCTGAAAATTGAAAGAAAGTATATCTTGCCAACTAGAGAATATCAAAATAGTCAAAATCCAATTTTCTGAAAATTAAAAAATCAAAACATTCTGGGAAATTATTTTTAAAACACTAAATAGAGACTCTGGAGTTGATTATAATAATTGAATGTAAAATTTATTGAAGGGTCTCAATAGCACATTGGAGCAGTCAGAAGAAAGAATCAGAGAACTTGAAAATAGATTAATAGGTATTTTACAAATCTGAGGAATAAGAAGAAAAAAAAAAGAGCAAAGAGGACTATGTGACACTACCAAGCATACCAACAAATGTATAATGGGGGCCCTCAGAAAGAAAGGAGAAAGCAAAAGGAGCAGAAAGATTATTTGAAGAAATAATGACTAAAAACTTACCAAATTTGATGCAAACTTTAATCTATATATCTGAGAAATTTGATACACACCTTGTAGTACAAACTCAAAGTGATCCATACCTACATTCATTGCCAAACTGCTGAAAGACAGAGACAGAGAGAATCTTGAAAGTAGCTAGGAAAAAATGACTCATAATGGTAAAGGAATTATCAGTAACATCAATAGCTTACTTTTCTAGTCAGAACTATGGACACCAGAGAGCAGTGAGATTACATGTTCAATGTTCTGAAAGAAAAAATTGTTAATCAAGATTTCTATATCCAGAAAAATTATGATTCGAAACATGAAGAGGAAATCAAATTCCCAGATAAATCATAACTGAATTTGTTGCTAGCAGATATGCCCTGCAATAAATGCTAAAGAGAGAATGTCATGATGAAAAGAAGGGACAATAGATAATAACATGAATCCATAAGCAAACACAAGAATATTAGATAACTAAACAGATAAATATAAAAGAGAGTATGAAAGTGCTTTTAAAATAATTCTTTTAATGAAATCTGATTTATTGAAAAAGAAGTGCATAAAGCAATAACTATAAAATCATGTTGAGGAGCTTATAACATACAAAAATTAATATTGTGTGACAATATTAGCACAAAGGAGGTGTGAGCAAACCTCAACTGGAATATAGTATTTTCACATCATTGAAATTAAGTTGTTCTTTTTCTGAATTAGAAGGTTTTAAGTTATTATTTTTAATACCCTAGGGTTAACCACTAAGATAACTAAAAAATATACATACAGTAAGAAACAGTTCTCAAATTAGATTGTCACTAAAAATCAGAAACAACAGGAAATTAAAATAATACATGGAAAATATCTATTAAACACAGTGGGAACAGTAGCAGAAAAAAGAGGGACAGGAGACATCAGATAAAGGAATAGAAAAGGACATGCACAAATATTATCAGCTATTATATTAAATGTAAATGGAAGGCACACTTCAACCTAAAGCCAGATATTGGTAGATTGAATAAAAGGTAAAATGCAATGATAGTATTAGAGGCACACTGTAGATATAGAAATTCAAATAAGTTAATGGTAAAAGACTGGAAAAAGATACCACATATTAAAGAGAGTTAAGTGGCCATACTATTATCAGACAAAATATACTTTAACCAAATAACACGAAGCAAAAAAGAATATCATAAGATAAGAAAATAAATTCATACCAAAATTATCAAATGCGATGTGAGGAAGTTTAAAACTGTAATTGACAAATTTATTGCTGAAAATTAATAAGTGTAAGCAAAATTTGCAGTGTATTATCAATATACAAAATCAATTGTATCTTTATACACTATCAATGAATATTCCAAAATGAAATTAATAAAAGTAATTAAGATATTAAGAAAATAACTCCAGTTAGAATGATAAAGAATCAAATATTTAGGAAAATCCTTAAGAAAAGAAATGTAAGACTTTTTTACATTGGAAACTAGAAAATACTGTAAGAATTATTGGTGAAGATGAGGAGAAATTGGGACCTCCAAAAGGTTGCTGATGGGAATGTTGAGGTTGCTTTGGAAAATAATCATGATTTCTCAAAAGTTAAAAAATTACCCAGAAGTTCTAAATATATATACAAGAATACTGAAAACATAAAAACTTGGACACATATGTTCATAGTTGCAATATTATTCTTTAGAGTAAAAAAGTAGAAACAACCCAAATGAATGGATAAACAAATGTAGATTAGTCATCTAATGAAACATTATTCATTGATAAAATAAATGCTAATAAAAATATTTTTTTAAAAAAAACTACAGATACATCTTGCACACAGATGAACCTTGAAAACATTATACTAAGTGAAATAAACCAATAACAAAGGCCATATATATAAAATTCCATTTATACTATATGTCAAGAATGTGCAAGTCCATAGAGGCAGCCTAGCAATTGTTTGGGGCTGGAGAAAGAGGTGAACAAGGAGTGACTATTAATGAGTGTGGGCATTTTTTTTGGTGAGTGGGGTGGGCATGATGAAAATGTTCTCAAATTATATTGATGTGATGGTTGCACAACTCTGAGTACCCTGAAAATCACTGAACTGTACACATTAAAAAGTTGAATTTTATGTGATGAAAATTATGTGTTCCTAAAGCTGTTATTTTAAAAAAGAAAAGAAAAAAAAGAAGATCCACACATGCCTGTAATTCCTGTGATGGGAGGCTGAGGCAAAAGGATTGCAAGTTCTAGGCCAGCCTAAGCAAATTAGCAAGATCCTGTCACAAAATAAAAATAAAAAAGGGTTAGGATACAGCTCAAGGGAAGAGTGCCTCTAGGTTCAATCCCTAGTCCCCCCCAAAATATTAATAAAATTTTTTTAAAAGAATGCATTTGCAGGCCCTTTTCAGGTCTGATACTTTATTTTAGGACACATTCCCCAAACATACACGAAGCCATAGCAATCTTAGACAATCCACATGATTATCCTTGAAAGTAAGCATTATTTTTTTTCTTAGTGTTATACATACAAGAAATTTTTTCCAGATATTTTACATGTACAAAAACTACAGTAAAGTGGCTCAACTGTAAGACCTTTATGGTCAAGCCAGACTAAGGAAGTGACAGCCATTGGTGAGTCTGACCCATTTTATGACCCTGGAATTAGAAAATTACCTTATTGTTTGCTTTCTACAAAGAGGGGAGATTGCCTAGTTTTAAAATTGTACAGAATACCACATCCCTCATTATGCTGAAATTCTCTTCTGTTTAACTGGGCAGTTTCTGGTGGTTATTCCTGACTATTCTGGACTCTTGACAATTAGAAGATAAGTATCTGGGCACTTTGGCCTCTGGAAGGAGAGAGGTCCTGTACTGAAGCATCATAAACATAGGCGAGCAACGTGGAAATGTGTAATTTTAAAATAGCAATTTATTTTGCATGTATATAACTCTAAGTAAATTTTATTTTATGCACTTAATATAAAACATAATCTTCTGGATACATATAATCTACTGGGATACTACAGTAGAGAAAATTAATATATCTATCATCTATATAGTTGTCCATTTTATTTTGCTTTTGTGACAAGAGCAGCTAAAAATTGCAGCATGAATCCCACAGGCAGTACCATTTTATTACCTGTAATAATCATATTGTATGAGAGATCTCAGACTTGTTCATCTTTCATGTATGTCACTGTGTCCTCTGACCTACATCTCCCCATTCTTACCAGCCCCCATCTTTGTTCTCTATCTCAGTATATTTGTTTTGTTTGTTTATTTGTTTCTGCATATAAGTGATATACAGTATTTTTCTCTCTGCGTCTGGCTAATTTCAAAAATAATTTTAGAGGAGGAAAAGTTTATTTGACACATTTTCAGAGATCTCAGCCCTAAGGTGAGGCAGAACATCATGGCAGAAGGGTGTGGTGGAAGAAAGCAGCTCAGGACATGGCACCAGGAAGCAGAGAGGGCATTTCACTCAATGAAGGCAAAATATAACCCCCCAAAGGTACACCTTTAATGACCCACATCCTCCAGCTACATCCTACCTGCCTATAGTTACCACCCAGTTAATCCCTATCAGTGGATTAGACTAGATCAAAGCTCTCATACCCTATTCGTTTCACCTTTGAACTTTCTTGCATTGTATCACACATGCGCTTTCGGGGGACAACTCATATTAAATCACGATAGTGCTGCAATAAGCATGGAAGTGCAGATATGTGTGTGCATGTATATTGCCAAGATCCCTTTCATTTGGTTTCATGTTCACTCCTTGGACCACTACACAGAGCACTCATTGGGCACTTCACATTGACTTGAAGGATCAAAGCTGACTCTGACTCTCTTCATGAAGCCCTTTTGTAGAGACATTCTTAAATAACTTAGACTACAGGAAGAATTGCCTGCTGAAAATTAACTTCTAGAATGAGAACAGTCTTCAAGTGTGATTGTGGTTTGGAAAGACCCAATCAGTGGAGTCTCTCTACCTGACATTGAGAGTCATATGTGGGAGGCTTGATGGTAGAGTCATTATTTCAAAGGAGTGCAGATGCCAGGAAAATAGGCCAAGCCTTGTATTAGGTTTGTGGCCCTGGAGATCCAGGTCGTGAACAGTAATGAAGTGGGCACTGGAGGGTGTTGAAGAAGATTCCAGGGGCACAATCCAGAAGTAGATGTTGGGGGAAGAGTCTTCTTGGGGAGGTAGACCTTTACAGCCATGGATCCATGTGGTCCTTTTCACTAGTAGACCTCTTCCTGCAGAGTGGCCAGGGGAGAAAGAGAATGTGAGACAACACTCAAAAAAAAAAAAAAAAAAAGGTGATTTGATAATCTCATGGTCATTTTAACTTTGTGCTCAGGAATAAATTCTTGCTCCTACTCCATACATTTCAAAAGTGACAGATATAGGTTTTCTTTTTTTCATTTTAAATCAATTTTATTTGCTGGTTTGTTTGTTGAGTTGGGCTCTTGCTATGTGGCTCAGATTGGCCTTGAACTTGTGATCCTCCTGTCTCCACCAATTAAAACTATTTTTAAATGTCTCAGAAGAAAGCTCAATCTTTGCCTTCTTCATGGTCTTCCAGTTACCTTAAATGAAGGGTTAATAATGGAAGGGGAGAGAGAATGGGAAAAGAAGAAGAGATGTGATAATGAGGGAAGAGGATCCACTGCCCTAAACGAGTCTTTTGCTTATGGCTAACTGCCATTATTCTTGAAATTCAATTCCCTGTCAGTTTGTCACATAGATGAGTTCTCTTTATTCACTCTACTCTGACCACTGTTCATCCAAGGGTTTCCTACTTGTTTCTAATTCTGAAGGGCCAAGTTCCATTTCCCTAAATGTGAAAAGTGGTATGGCTTCTTTGTTGTCTACATAGAGAAAACTGTGACTGAATATCCAAAATCTGCTCATCAATCAGGGAAAAACTGCTATAATTCTAAGCATCTTCTCTCCCTTACCTAAAGGGACCTGACCATGACAACTTCCCTGTCTTCCCAAAGGGGTCTGCCACCCTCCTGTACCTCCGAGAAGAACGTCAGGACACTGAGGCAGACAGCCCCATCATCACCTTCACCCCACAAGGGTCCCCCAGGAGGGAAGAATTCACAGCCAGCCACATGAAGCAGGCTAAAACTGGAAAAGTAATAAACGTTATTTTCCTGCTTAGGAGCACATTACAAAAATAGAAGCCGAAAGTTAAAAAAAAAAAAGAAAGAAACATTTTCTAGCATAATATGGTGCATAGAATTGAAATTTCTGTAAGTATTTTGGTTTTAGGAAAAAGAAAACATTCTTCAAATTTTCACAACATCCCAAGTGTGGGCTATTAAAACCCTTAATAAACATCATCTTTTCATTCAGGACAGCTCTCAACAAACATGACAATCGTCCTTGGTTTCCTCCACCTTGTCATCTTCTGATTAAGAGAAATTTTCAGCGAGGTCCACCTGGACTTCTTTATAGCTAACCTGTAATTGCCTCAGCTACTAGGCAAGATGAGGCTTAATTGGATAGTGTATCATTTAAAATATTTTTGCATGCTCTCCTGCAAATTATTTAAAAATAAGAGCAAACAAACAAACCTATGACCCCTGCATTTGCTCTTAGAAAACACAGCTGCCAAAGGAAGGACACAGGCTTCCAGATACACCATTTGCATGGTCATAGGGAATAGTGAATTTCCCTGCTGAGGCTGGAACAAGTCAGGCACAAGGAAGCCTGACTGCAGGGACTCAGAGGTAATAGGCTGGCTGAGAAGCAAAGACATGCTCCTCATACCAGGGGACTGTGTGCAGCTGGAGTTAGCTCACATCAGATGAGATGTCACACTTTCAGAAGCAGTGGAAAGGCATTTAACTCAGCCCAGATCTCTGCTGTGTATGCTGCCTTTCCCCAATCATCGTGTCTGTGCTGAGTGCTGAATTTATAAAACACCACGGCGGGCTGTCAGGTTAACGGCTGCTGGGAATTGGAAAAAGAAGAGGTGAGATTGTGTGTGATATTGGGATCTAGTGAAAGCAGGATAGACCTCTTCTTCCTATTGCATTAAGATAGTATGTTGGGACAGGGCAATGCCCAGGGCCTGGGGTTGCTTGATGTTTTCTGCATATAAAGAGGGTCATCTTGTGGCTGATGCTGAGCAAAATGTAGAATGCAAGATGCTAAAGGGCTAGAAATCTCTAGATACATTTTGACAGTGGAGTTCTAGAAATATTATTTTTGGCTTCACTGCCCAGTCTGGAGTGTGACGTATAGTGGGTATTGTAAGCAAGACAGGACAGGGTACTATTATGTTCAGCTACAGAACAGAATACATTACTAGGTCCCCAGTTTTGTCATTCTTGTAACACTTACTACTCTACTCTCTGTAAGGTAGTCCAGGGCAATGTCTACTTTATCCACATTCACTTGTCTTGAATTTACAATAATGGCCTAACTCTGATGATTCCAACAGCACCCCACCCCATCTTGTCTCTGCTCTTTCTCTACTCCAGTGCTACCTGCCACCATGTGCCACACACTGTGCTTGGTGCTGGCAATATGTACAATGGTTTGGTCCCTTCCCTAAGAATTGTCCAGTCTTTATAGGAAAACAATCAGACAAGAGACCAATTAGCTACAATCCAACAAGAGTTGCCAAAGATATGGCTGAGGTGCTGGGAGAGTATCAAGCATTCTTTACCCCCAATAAGCCCTTGAGATTTTTAATTATCGATTTTAAATCTAGGGTTATAGTTTTATTATCTGTAAATAGCTAGCTAATTTAAGTATTTTGTATGACTCAAGACAACTTTCCCCTTATACTTCTTGTTCCCTTACATTTGATTAATACCTACTCATTAGGTTGCAGATGCCCAGTTCTACCTCAGGCAAATTGAAGAGGGGAAGGGAATAGCTGGGAAGACCTGGGGCTACAGGCCACGCCTTCACTCAGGGAGAGGAAGGAAAGCTTAATGTATTTCCAGCACACTCCAGTTTTTAGTTGAGGCCGATTCCCTCCTAGCCTGTCTATTAGGATTTGATGAATCCTTTAACTACATTTTTCATTAGACATCAGATAACCAGAAGACATATGGTGCTAATGTTCCCCAGCTTTTTATGAACAGAAGCATCTGGTAAGCAGAACAAAATTCTTAAAAAAGGAACAAGTGAGCCTCAGGGGATTGAAGTTGTTATCAGTCAGTCCTGAACCCTTTGTCCCTCACTCCTATCTTGAACTAGGTAGGAGAAGTGCAGGGAGAGTACACAGGATGGGATGTGTTTCAAGGGGCCTGGCTGGTACTCATGTTACTTGTGGCAGGGAGAGATGCAAACCTCTCTGGCCCTATGGACCACCTTCATAGCAACACATATGCAGAGACCCTGTATCCATTGGGGCGACTGTGAGAGGCTTCAGGAAGGTGGAGGGGCTGCTGGTTAGTGTTGGGAGAGTGGTTGTGGGTGAGGAGTGGTGGGGATTGGCCAGACTGCCCTCATGTTACTCCCTTTGTTCTCAGAAGCAGCCCACATCTCATTTTGTAAATTAAAACTACAATGACTAAGCTTGGAACAAATCCAAGCAACCAACTGGAATGATTCACAATCTCATTGAAAGTGATTTTTTTTTCTCAACCAACTAATTTCAAATTAATTGGGTTCCATTTCTGTACCTTGTTTTGTCTACTGCATTAAACAAATTCCCCAAGACCTCTGGGGCCATCTCTGTTTCACTGGAAACCTCTATTGTAGTACACTTATTTTTATTGCATGCTGAGTATGTTACTGAGGGTAGCTCTAAGCACTTTGCCTTTATCATTGAACTTGAACTTTGCAAACAACGTATTTCCCTTCTGGAAACTGAGGCTCAGAGAGGGTAAGCCATCTCCGTG
The DNA here is from genome assembly GCF_052094955.1 of Ictidomys tridecemlineatus. Classification (NCBI taxonomy): domain Eukaryota; kingdom Metazoa; phylum Chordata; class Mammalia; order Rodentia; family Sciuridae; genus Ictidomys; species Ictidomys tridecemlineatus. The sequence continues at coordinate 91,368,440 of NC_135480.1, read as the reverse complement.
AAGGTCTATTCAACTAGTGAGTAGCAGAATGAGGGATTTAACTCCTGCTTCTCTAACTCCAGCACTGTTCTCTGTTCTTGCCATTTTTTGATATGTGAGGTGTCTTGGTTTTCCCCTTACCCTAATGTGATGTTAGACAATGACTGATGAAGTTTGAGTATTCCGTTGTGCCAAGCTAATGCTCCTGGAAATGATTCAAAATGTGCCTTTTACAGTCACATAATGCTGAAAAGAATGAAGATAGTTTTCTTACATGGAGTTAGGTAAGCCTCAAAGGACTCAAGAGTGGGTATCAGCCTGAATTTTGCATTTTGACAGGGGGAATTCAGGACAGCACTGACCTAGTGCTCCCAGAAGTTTGACTTCATGGAGTGGAACAAGAGGGCATGACCAAGGCCAGCTTGCAGTGCATTCTTGGGCCAGTGCTGAAGCTACAGGAGGAAACTTACTGCCAAAGCCTCAACCTCTATGTACCCTGGAAAACATTTCATTCTCTTTTAGAGCTATATTTTAAACATGAGGTGAGTGGTCCTAAAGAGGAAGGTATAGCAATCATTCTTCTGAAAGGAATGAAGACTCCAACATCCACTGACAAAATGTGCCCCATTAGGCAGCTCAAATAAATAATACTGTCAGTTGATTTCTTTGTAAATTGTTCAAGACAGTGCTGCTGGACTGTTCCTCTTCATCTGTAGGTCCAGATAAACAGCTCTATTTCATCTCCTGACTTACTAGTCCTTGGGAGGGGAGGTTATCAGATCTAAGCCTAAAGGAAATGCAAGTCCTCATCTTCCAAGCTGTGCATGAAGTGTAGTTTTATCCTTGTTGTCTCTGCCTTCCTTGCTACTCAGCTTTGAGAACAAATCATCCTGCTGACAATGTCTGACACAGCTTTGTCCATTCATACAAGTGCTCACAGTGTCTCCTTGCAGAGGCTCCTTCTGCCTCCCAGTGACTAATCCCTCACTTTCTGTTTATCTAAATGCTTCCAAACATACTATCATATTTAATCCTCACATCAGCTCTCTGGGGGTAGGCATTGTTATTCTTAGATGATGAAACTAAGGTTCAAGTTCATGTAGCTTATAAAATGCAGCGCTGTAATGCAAACTCAGGACCGTCTGACCCCAAAGCCTATGCTTCTTACCCATGACGCCACACTGCCTTCTACAAACATGAAAATGGAGGCCTGGAGAGGTGCATGGCCTTAACTTTGAACCAGTAATGGGATACACAACTGATTTTTAAATTTCATTACAAATATCTTCCTTTGAATCTTAAAAAAGTATTTTTTTGTTATTCACTCATTTTTAAAATAGTTTTTATTTTTTAGATTTCATTTATGGAAAAATTATGAACATAGCATAGAGTTCCTATACACCCCCTACCCAATATCTCTATTATTTACATGGTTATGATACAGTTGTTCCAACTGATATAAAAATATCAATATGTTATTAATAACAGCTTTGCCATTACTAACTAGTGTCTATATTTTATCCAGATTTCCTTAGTTTCCACCTACTTTTTTCTTTTTCTTATTTAAAAATTTGTTCTTATTAGTTAAACATGACAGTAGAATGTATTTTGGCATATTGTACATATATGGACTATAACTTCTCATTCTTCTGGTTGTACATGATGTAGAATTACATTGGTTAAGTAATCATATATGCACATAGGAAAGTAATGTCTGATTCACTCTACTATCTTTCCTATTCCCATTCCCCCTCTGTTCCCTTCATTCCCCCTTGTCTAATTCAAAGTATTTCTATTCTTCCTACCACCTTTCATATTGTGAGTTAGCATCTGCATATCAGAAAGACCATTTGGCCTTTGATTTTGGGGGGTTTGGCTTATTTTACTTAGCATGATAAACTCCAGTTCCATCCATTTACCAGCAAATGTCATAATTTCATTTTTCTTTATGGCTAAGCACTATTCTACCTATCTTTTATTTTGATTCAGAATTCCATTCAATATTCCACATAATCTCCAGTTGTCATATCATGTCATACTCTTAACTACAGTGATAATTTCTCAGACTATCTTATTCCAAGCCACCTTATTGGAATATAACAAAATACTACAAGGGGGTATGTTTGTCAGCCTTCTATTACTGTAGCAAAACACCTGTAACAAAACTTAAAAGGAAGAAAGGTTCAGATTTGGCTCACAGGTTAGCAGTTTTAGTCCATGGTCTGTCAGCCCTCTTGCTTTTGGGCCTGTGGTGAGGCAGCACATGATAATATAGAGTGTCTGACAGAGCAAACTTCTTACTTTATAGTCAGATGTGAAAGAGAGGAATAGAAAAGATTCCATAGTTCTCCAGAGCACATTCCAATGACCTAAGATCTCCAATTTGGCCCCATCTTATAAAGGCTCCAATACCTCCCAATAATTTGATGAGCTGGAGACCAAGCCTTTAAGACATTGCCTGTTGGGGGATATTTCAGATCCAAACTATAATACTGTGCAACTTATAAACAATAGAAATTTATTTCTCATTATTCTGAATACTATTGAGGCTCAGTGTCTCTTAAGGACCTCATTCCTCATAGCACCTTATTCTGTCTTCACCTGATGGGAGGCATGAGGATCCTCTCTGAGGCTTCAGGCCTCCTTTACAAGGGCACTAAACCCATTTACAAGGGCTCTGCCTAATTCCCCTCAGAGGCCACACCTCCTAATACCAGCACCAAGGGGGAGAATTTTCAGGGCACACAGACATTCCTTCCATGACACAGACTTCCTCGATTATAATGTCCTTGGCATTTTGAGAAGTGTTGCTGAGTATGTTGTAGGATGTGCTTCTGTTGGGATGTGTCTGATATTTTGGAGGAAGATCATTGAAGTAAAGTGCCATTTTCATCACATCATACCAATATCGCATACTATCAACATAATTTATTGCCATCTATGTTGACTTTAGTCAACAATACTGTCTATGATTTAGGAGCGGTCACAGTTCTGCCCATGATTTAGAAGTGAGGTGTGCTTGGTAGAGTGTCTCCATAAATAATTTGGAATATTTCTTATGGGAGGCTTATTTCTATTTATTTACTTAGTCATTTATTTATGTAAGTACAGACTTATGGATATTTACTTATCTTCACATCAAAGATCATCTAGTCTATTACAGTGAAGAGAAGGAAGGTTGATAGAGCCCCATCTTGCTCTAGTTTTGTAGTAAAAGTTTCTGATTATTCTAAAGAGGGAGTGGGGAGAGTAGAGGATAGGAAAGGCAGCAGAATACAACAGACATTATTCTGAAATGAAACTATTCCATTGATTATGTAAATCAATGGAAGTGTAACTGATGTGATTTTGCAATCTGTATACGGGGTAAAAATGGGAGTTCATAACCCACTTGAATCAAAGTGTGAAATATGATATATCAAGAACTATGTAATGTTTTGAACAACCAATAAAAAAAAAGAAAAAAAAAACAGTATATTTGAAGGACATTGCCCTTCTGCAGGCTGTTTATGACTCATGGAATAGTGATATTGGAAAATGTCACAGGCATCCTTTATTTTACAGATGATAGACCAAATTTGGTTAAAGCTATTATGACATGACTAGCCTGGTTCATTTCTCACCTGTTCCATCTCTCCCCATCTCCTTCACCTGACTAGATGCTTGAGAATCCAGTAGCTATTCTGTGGATCAAAGAAATATGTCCATACTTGATCTGAATTTAGACAAGCACTTTGCTCCTCACATCACCCATCCTGAATAGCATGCTGTCAGCTTCACAGTACAGTGAAGTCCAATAAGCCACCCACCATTCTTAAGACACTGAGGAAAAGACTAGGTTATCTTGAAGCTTATTCAGGAATGAGAGGGATGTGGTATTTTTGTTTTCGCTTAAGTACCGATATGCTGTATGGGATACATTTTGGCAAGAAGAGCCAAACATATTTGGACAGGAAACTTAGTGTGATTTGTGCAGATTTTCAAATTGAAATGATAAACCTTGGGGTCTACAGTAGCCCAGCATGGAAGAAACTTATTAGTAAGACTTGGCAGCAAGACTTAAATCCTATCCACCCACCCATACTGTCCATACTAATCCTCTGTGCCACACACACTGTGCTGAATGCAGTTCTCCCAGCATGCCTGACACTAGCCAGCAGAAGGCAGGACTGAAAACTTATCTTCCCTCCCCTCTCCAGGCTTTGGTAGGAAAAAAACAGCTTTTGTGAAGAAGCAGAGTTCAGCTGACTCTCATTTGGAAAAATCCCATTATGCATCCCATTCTTATGTGAATAGTCTTGGCTTCCAAGTGTCCTCATTTGGATGAGATCACGCTGTTGCTCTGGAACCTCCCCAGGGTGATAGGGATCACCAACCATATTTGCTTTCTTACCTGGTACTGCTCCAAGACTGAAATAGTTTTGTGTCTTCATTTCAATCATACAATCTACCTTTCTAGGACACATAAAAGTGTATTCAGAGCCCAGTGATGCAGACAGTATTGCAGAGACAGAAAACTGCCAAATAAAACTGGGTGACTAACCTTCAAAGAGCAAAGTGGAGCTGCTTCAGTCAACATGGTAAGTGGAAGGTTGTATCTGACATTTCTGTCAGACAGTGCAGACTGGTGGGGAGCCACTGACACATACATAAAAGAAAAATTTGTGTTCTGATTCTGCTCTGTCACTTATTAAGTATGTGACTTTGGGCAGTTAATTAACCCTTGAGATTCTCTTACCTCATCTATAAACTTAGAAATTCTGACTTTATTTGATTTCTATTTGAATTAAATGAGACAGGGATATACAAAGATCCAGAATGTAGTAAGGGATCCATAAATGTAAGTTGTTATCATTTTCATCATCAAAATATTGGCATTATATTTTCTATTACTACATTTCCAAGATTCTGAAATGCATAAGGTATATTTCATTTTTTCTCGTTTTGGCCTTAGCTCCAATAAGAAGCACAGACAGTCCCCAATTTATGATAGATAGTTCAACTCGTGACTTTTCAACTTTGTAATGGTGTGAAAACAATATGTTATTAGTAGCAACTGTACTTTAAATCTTGGATTTTAATCTTTTCCTAGATTATCAATATGTGGTAGGATACAGGGCAACAGCAATAAACCCCAGCTCTTTGTCGGCCACACAACTACAAGAGTATTCTATAGTATATTATATTGCTAAGCTATGATGTCTAGTCTGTTAGAGGTATTGAAAGAATTTTCAATTTAGGATATTCTTATCTTATGATGAGTTTATTGGGCCATAACCAAACTGAAAGTTGAGAAGCACCTGAATTGTCTTTGCAAAGGAAAAAAAAAGTGTATTCTTTGACCTACCTGCTCTTCAACATCATGGTAGGCTAATTTGGTCTAACATGTATCCTACTCCTGATTTTATTTATGTTCAATGATGGGCATTTATAAGAACTCTGGTTCTGGATATGATATACCCACAGTTCAAATGAAGAAATAGGTATTGTTATTTAGGAGTCAAAGTCCTGACTGTGACTTCACAATTGTTAGTAGAGCCAAAGGTTCACAGTAGATGTTGGCATATCCTGGCAGAATATATATCAGACTCAGGTACTCCACATTTTTTTTCATCATTTTGGAGTGTTTCTTTTTCCTCTGTCTCCCCATAGACAAAACAAACTAATTTTCCCTGTTGATGTATAAACTCTGTGGGACTGTAAGGGAAAAAGACCTTCTTAGGGTCTTATCTGAGGAGACCTCACTAGTCCTGCTCAGTCCCAACTGTCCCTATGCCAATTTGGGAACCATGTGTGGGGATTTGAGGTGTCTTCAGTTTCCTGTTGTGTTGAACTAAAAGAATATAAGCATCCACTTACTATAAAAATGATTTTGACTTTCCCCAACAGCATTTCTTTTTTTTAGCAACTTCTCCATGTTCCTGGTTAGGCCCTCAAACGGTCACCCTATTTGTATCTTTTCTGTGACCTTCAAGCTTCTACTGAGACTAAGCCCCCTGCCTGGGCACTCCTTATCCCATTTGAATTCTGCCTTCTGTCTTCACCATAATTCCCAGGTAGCTCCTTGAAAGGCCACATTCTTAGTCTCTCAGTGGTCTATTGAGTTATCTTGCCTCCCTGTATCTTCCTTCCTGTTTCTTTCTGACATTCTGCATCATCCTTCTCCTCCTGCAGCTGCTTTCTTGATTTCCAATATTCTGTACTACTCAGATTTTCCTGCTCTTGTTGGATTATTCATTTGTTGACTGGGTTAGTTTTTCCCTTTTCACCCACATTATAAATGTTGGCATTCCCAAAAAGCCTGTTCTTGTCTGTATTTTTCTATCTTCCTGTCCACTCATTTTCTCACCCATCTCATCTATTACTTTGGCTTCAAATGTCATTTTCTTATAAATGTCTCTTTATTCAGATCTTAAATTTCCAATTCTCTCTTCCCAGTTGCTTGATGAACATTATCACTTAGATGTGTTGGTATCTCAGAAGGGATGAACACACACACACACACACACACACACACACACGTATTTCAATTTATCATTTACCTCAGAGGTCTTCAGACTGTGGTTTGATCCTTAAAACTTACACATTGTGTTAAGTGCTAATAAGGATGGGGCTGGTGATCCGGAGAATGAGGGCTCCAATCCTCCATTCAATGAATTCTGTTTTATGTGTGGGACTTCAAAGTGACATTTTATTTTTACTCAAGGAATACAATGCTAAAAAAGATACATTTTGTTTTTGTTCTAACCTAGTTCCTTCTCTACTCATGACTTATTTTAAGTCATAGTTACTAGAAATCATAAAATCAAATTCCTACAGGAGTCGGACAGGAAATATAAATGAATGAAATGCCTGGAGTCTAAGACCAAAGAGTTTAGTGGGACTGTGGGATTCTGAGGATATATACCACTTCTGAAGGCCTTTAAAAAAAGTTAACTCAATATATAGAGCATAAATCTACATCTGTAAGCTTCCTCTTCTCCAATTATGAATTTGAATTTTTTTGATAGCAATGGTATTTTGATTACCTAGGAGAGGGACCTTGGAATCCCCACACCACCCTGCCAGTTGTTTTCTTCTCTGACCTATATTTTAACATGACCAAATGCTAATTCTTCTTCCCCTCCTTTGTTCCTTGTTTGTCCTTTCTATTCTAGTCTTATTGGTCCTGGCTTGTGCTCATTGTTGTGTCAAGGGACTTCTTTCTTGGCTAATCTCTCTGACCTCTCTTCTACACACTGCACAAAATGTGGTCACTTTGTTGATGGTGACCTGCTTTGTTTTCAAGACTATTCACCTTTCAGCCTAATCTTTGCATTTCCCCAAATTATAATCATCCTATGATATTTACTGCCTTCTAAATCTTGTCTTATAATTATTTATTTGTGAGGATCAAGTAGGAAATACAAATGAATGAAATACCCCAAGCCTAAGTCAAGAGAATTGTAGGAATTATTCATCTTATTAATTACTAGATTAATATCAGATTGTGAACATCTACTGTTTCATTTTAACACACATTTTTGAGTACCTAACATTAAAATAGGTACTCTTTTGGGTGCTTTGGACACAGCACTCAGAGTGGTCACGGGTGATTCATAAAGATAGTCATACAAACAAAATAATTATAACACTAACTAATGAAGGCTTATATTAAAGATACGTCAAAATGTCATGGGAATAAAGAAAAGGATATAATCAATTCTAAATAGATTGTATGGTGGGTGGAACGTCAAGAAGGTGTTGGACCTTGGGTGGAATAGGGACTCACCAAGATTTAGGAAAAAGAAGGATTAATAATCATAGGCATTCCAGATGGCAAAAACAAGAGCTTGTAAATAATGTTTTATAAAAAATGTGGAAGGCACTGGGGCTATTTGTTTTAGAGAACAAATAGTATGTTTGGAAGAAAGACTTGCGTTTAGGTAATAATAGACAAAAGTGGAATTTACAGGGAGAAAGTTTGGAAATGATATAATAAAAATCTTTCCCCTAAAGACATCTTGGGCATTGTTTTTTTCCAGGAGTGAATTCTTTGTCATTAATTCTTAAGTGAAATCTGAATGAACACCAGAAAGATGAATTTCTTTTTTTGGGGTGGCAGCTGGGGAAGGGGTTTCCAAATACTGGTGGTTTATTAACAACAAGATTAATTATATGATTGTCTAAAGTCAATTTTCTGAAAAATATCTAAATGAATCCCTTCATTTCCTTTTTCTTTCATGTCTCCTAACATGGATTTGGAAATTATAGTTGCAAATTGATTCCAATTGACTTGGCTCTGTGTTTCTCAATTAGGTAAGTGATTCTGATTCTTTGATATTCTTAGGATACCATGGTTATACTTTAAATTATTATTCATTGCCAATTTATGTTCTTGAGTGCTCTGGCAAAATAAGGTAAAAATGGATATAAAGGGGATAAATCAACATTTTCAGAAACATATTTAAGGTGTGTTTCACCTTAAATAATTGGCATATGACATGGACCAACAATAATACCCAGTTAGGGTTGTTGCTATTCACAGGAACCATGTGATCTAATTGAATATAAGCCTTTTTTTTTTTTTTGGCTAGCTTTTGTTCTAAACCAGCAATGTCCAGTCTTGTCCAGAATATTCCAGGTCATTCATATCAAATGAGCCAATTCATACTACCTACCTAGCTATAAGAATTCAGGTAAAACAGCTGGGTATGCAGTCCATAACTAATAATTTTGCTGACCCCAAAGATATCAGCTTTAGATTTTTTTTGTATTGTCACTTCTGGAACTAAAATCAGCAAACTATAGTCCATGAGCCAAATCTGGCTAACTGTGAGTTGTAGAATACTTTTTACATTTTTGAATGCTGTTTCAAAAATAAAAAGAAATAATAATATTTTGTCATATTGAAAATGCAATTCAGGTGTAGGCATTTAGAAATAAAGTTCTGTTAGTACACGCTCACGCACATTACATGTTTTCTGTGACTGTTCCCATCCTGTGAGCATTTTGTTCAGAAATCTTAAATATTTACACTGTAACCTTTAACAGACTAAGTTTGCTGATCCTGTTTCTTGAGCACCAGCATTCCAGAGGTTAATTCCCCAAGATTCCTAATTTGGTGAGACTGATAAAGACAAACACAATCATTACCCAAAAAGGTAAATTTCTAAAGAAAAGTTTAACCTTAAAATATTTTAAAAAAATAATTTACAGGTGGGCTAGGGTTGTGGCTCAGAGGTAGAGTGCTCACTTAGGGCACTGGGTTCAATACTCAGCACCACAAAAAATAAAGTGAAGATATTGTGTCCACCTATGACTAAAAAATAAATATTAGAAAAATAATAATTTGCAGGTGTTTCTGTGTAAGCCAGTGTGACTTTGACAAAATTGATTAGAGCAATATTGGACTAATTAAATGTGTTGGTTCTATCTGTATTGCTTGGTACAGGAAAGGTACTCAATAGATGTTGAATTGAAGTCAAGTGGATGAATGAACTGCCTGTGATCAATAGACTGGCTTCTGAATAGTTTCGTAAAAATATTTCCAATTGCTCTGCTTTCAAAAACTCCCTGCAGGGAATTGAGAAATAGACACTTTTATCCCCTAGGCATAGGCCTGGAAATTAGTGCAACCATTCTGCTGGGCAGTTCAGCTTTACATATAAATAGCCTCAGCACTTCCACATCTTGTGACCTAATAATTCTACAGCAGTTTCTCCTAGGGCAATGATTATAAATTGTAAAACTTTATCTACAAAGATGTTCATCATAGAAATGCTAATAATGGGGGAAATTAGAAATTTCCTCATCGATTTGCAATTGGTTAAATAATTATGATACAAGTTAAATTATGATACAAGTTTCCTAAGAAGGATTATTCAGTTACACCCAAGAAATAATATTATGCCAGAACCTTAACAACATGGGCAAAATGTTCCTAAACCCATTGTTAATTTAAAAAGCAGGTTTACTAAGTACTAGAATTCTATTTTGGTCCCATGTATGAATTGATTTTTGAGTTGTATGCTGATGAAAGTGTTTGTTTTTTTTCTCTTATTTGTAATAACATTTTTCTATAGAAAACTATGATATTTTTGTAAAAATTTAAAAAGATAGTAAAGAAAACAAAAAGGCAACCCAAACCCTCTTGGCATGGTTATCCCTATTCCTTTGGGGCTAAAGCCATCACATGTACAATATGGGATACAGAGGGGAACAAAAAACTGTAGCCAGACCACCATGAAAGAGCATAGAAGTCTCAAAGGTGATTTCTGTCTTTATGACTAGCAGGAGATGCCCACTTTTTGGCAAAAACACTGCCTGCCTTCTTTGAATTGTGTTAGCCACAAATTTTTTATTAAGAACCTTTCTTTTTAACTTTTCTCCCTTAAATTACTAACTTCATGAAATTTTTCTCTACTTGTCTTCTCTCCCTACCCCTTTAACTAAGCACAGACTGTCTCATTGCATTCAGCAAGCTGGTGCTAAGTGATCCCTGTGGGTGAATGCAGAGAATAATTCTTGTGCTTGGGCTTGGGCTTCTGCTGCTCCCTTACTGAAGTGGGCCTACTTGGCTTTTATTCTTTGCTACCTGCTCTCTCATGGAAATAAGCAGAAAGAAGTGGCCCATGTAGCAACAACCACACAGGGCAAGGAACTCTAGAGTCGCATCTCCATCTGCTTTTAGGGTACACAATGACTGGAAAGCTAAGATGGCTTCTTTCTTTTTCTTCTGACTGGGATTTGGTTAAGATGACTTTCCTGTGCTGGGTTTTAAGTGATTTCATGGTAATAATGTATGATCTTTTCTCCCCTACTGGAATCAAAGATCCAGCTAGATGTTGCTGGGGCCGCTGTGAGCCAATCATCAGCTGGCAGTCTGAAAGTTTGCTGGCAGCTGGAAGTTTGCTGGGGCCCCTTTGACTGTGGCTCTCAACACTTAATATAAATTATTCTAACATTAATAGTATATTTAGGGTAAAGTACTTTCTTTGCATAAACCCCACATAAAGTAAGAAGCTCAGCTGTGGAATCACATCTGTTTTATTTTTACACCAAACTGTGAACCACATAATGGCAGCAAGAGCAAAGAAGCTTTGAGCATATTGGAAAGGTACCACTTAGCAGTGGTTCCTATATTGATTCAACAGATACTCATGGGCATGAAGACAAAGTCACGATTTCCGCCCTTAAGTGGAGGACATGACTTTTCTAGACAATTCCAGGTCAGTACAGTCTGTATTAGGCACAAGGACAGCAGCATGCATACAGGTTGCGGGGAATACAAGGAAGGATTCCTAGGTTTCTGGTTCTCAGGGTGAGGGTAGAGTTTGGTGATGACATGAAGCCAGACTGAGTTATAGAGCATGAAAGGAAGAAGTTAACATAGGGGACAGGTAGAAGACATTTCAGACGAAAGGCCAGCATGAACAAAGATATGGAAGTGTGAAATTCATGGCATGTCCAGGAAATTAGAATATGATGGGATAAAGGCTTTGATAAGAGGATAGTATGTGGAGTTGGCATAACAGAGCTTGGGAGCCTTATTAGCAATTTTGGGCTTTATCTTGTAGACAATGAGGAGCCATTAAGGAATTTTAAGCTGGAAAGGTTCACATCGTATTTGAACTTGAAGAAGATGAGTTTGGTGGACATGAAATTGAGTGGTAAGAGATGAGAGTAAGGGGTTAGTTGGAAAGTCATTATAGCTCAAATGGCAGATAGTAAATACAAGTTTTAATGAAGGCCCATGTGGTTAGTGGACAGGAGGAGAGAGTTCAGAGAAATATTTAGGAGATATAAATAGCAGGATTTGGAGGCTAACTGAATATATGTGCATAAAAACATAGAAAAGACCTGGATTTCAGGTCTTGGAGTATGTGGTTAATAGAGCAACCAGAAATTTGTATGATAAAAGTCACATACTTCTTAGAATTCCATGTTACCATGGTCCAGGTCATCGTTGTCAATCTTTTTGGCTCAAGTAGAATAGATTGGTTGAAGGCAGTTTCTTATTAAAAGAGAATGAGGTAGCCAGGCATGGTGACACATGCCTATAATGCCAGTGAGTCAGGAGGCTGAAGAAGAAGGACCACAAGTTTGAGGTCAGCCTGAGTGACTTAGTGAGACCCTGGGTTCAATCCCTAGTACGAAAAAAAAAAAAAGAGTATGAGGTAAATAATAATTTTTCATCCAAATTCTTACTTTCTTTCCCCACTTTGTTTAGAGAGTTGAGGGAAAATAAAAGAAGGAAAAGAATCTATAGACTCTTATGAAAAGAGATGCACTTGAAAACATTTTTGGAGAATCAAATTACAGTCTCCTTGGTATTAAAGCATTAGAGACTAATGGCCCAAATCAGTCTTAACATTGGATATGAAGAATTAAATGTTGGCAAGCAAAATATCTGTTACTAAAGGAGTAATTTGAATACCTAAATAGGTGAAACCCAAGGTGGTTAATTAGACTAATGCTGCTGAAGAAGGCTCTCCTTTGGTATGTTGCCAGGAGGGATGATTAAGGATTTAGAAAAATTAATTTTACATCCAGGGAAAGGTGAAAGACACCCGGTGATTCATTCAGTGGCTGTTAAGGATGTTTTGGCATCTGAGCTATAAAACAACATGCTGTCCTGGTGTGAATTATGTTTTCTTAATGGTTCCCTGTGGAAGCTGTCCAGAGCTCACCTTTCCTTCCATGAGTTCTCTTGGGGGTGGGGAGGTGTTGAGGAGAAAATTATGGAAAAATGATAAAAGATTAGGGAACATATGCTTATTGCTTATGTGGGTGCCTCCTTTGGAGGGGGTAGCCCACTTCTCTTAGTAGTATTTTATATCACAGTACAATTTACATTCCTAATGTCTGTTCATCTTTGTTTGAACTACCTAGTCATAACAGCAATAAAACCACCCATCTCTCTTTAACTGAATATTAGTGTTTATTCAATTTCATATTGGAGTATGTGGTTAATAAAGCATGAAATAACAGCAAAAGTGAGGTTCTGTGAGTGAGGCCTGTGGAACTTGATGGGTATGCATATCAGAGGTGGTCTGTTTGACATTCTAGAGCTGCTCTCTAGTCTTCTCCACTCTGCTCTCCCACAAGAGGACAAGCTATACAGACTATATAAGAAAGCTCCTTTGCTTTCTGGCTACCAGATAGTTTTTCCAATGGAAAGCTCCAATTGGAGATCAGAAAAAGGGAGGCAAGTGAGGTTGAGCATTTTAATCCTAATTTCTTCACTATAGGCCTTCTCAGATTAGTTGCATTTCTGATTCAAAGGTTATTGTACTTCAAAGTGACCATCTCCACACAATTATGTCCCGAGTTCTGACAACTACCATCTTCCTCTCCATGTCCAGGCATAAGGGTGGTAATAGGTCCTCTAACTTCAGGATGTGACACCATCTCTTGTGGTTTTCTACAACAGTGGTTCTTAGTGTTAGCATATATGAAAATTACCCAAAGGACTTGCTGGCCCCATCCTCAGAATGTGTAATTCAGTATGATTGTATAAACATTTACACTCCCAACAAGTGATGCAAATACTGGTCTGGGCACCATACTTGGTGATGCATTTATGCCTTTGTGAGAAATTTGTTTTTAAATTGATCTCAAATTATTCTAACTCAAGTGTCTCATCTACTGCGCAAATGGAATCCTGACTGATACAGTTGGCCTTCTTTCTTGGGCTTGATAGTATGCCTTTAGGAACCATCAGCTAACCAGGAAGGAGGAGGTCCAGTAGAAGTGTGTTAAAGGGAGTTAGTGGAAAGTTATCTATCCACTATGAAGAGATTGGGATGAAATAGGACATCACAGAATGGGGCTGGAAATAAACTGGTGAGAGCTGCCATGAGACAATGTCTACTTTTTATGAACGTCAGAGCATTGGGTCTCAGAAGACCTGATAAAACTAGTCCTTATGTTCATCCACATTTGAGGTTTGTTAGAATCTGTAAGATGCTATATTCTGTAAGAAGTCATTAAAAGCCCAGGAACTACTGTGTTTACATCTGTTAGCCACCTTAGTCAATTGTCTGAATGCATGGTGGTGGTGATGAGGCACTTGTGACTGAGGATAAGTCACTCCAATTGTTGAGGAGTAATTATTATTTGGTCCTTTTGTGAAAGGGATACGAACATAGAAGGAGGAAAGCCCATATCTACTCTCTCCTTTTTCCTATGTCTTCTCTCATCTTTCTTTCCTTCCTTTCCTCGACCTCTCTCCCCCTCTTTTTATAAATCTACATATTGTCTAATAAATACAATATATTAAAGACTAAAAATATCAACTTATTTTACAATTATGCAAAGAAAAGGGGTACAATCAGCATTTTTTTAACTTAAGAGCCCAACATGCTTAGCTACACATCTTTTTAGCAAGGTAATTTTTTTTGTCTCTTAAATCCAAGGAATACTGACCAAAGTCTCCTGCTACTAAACTCAAATGTCCATGTGGCATTATAGTTGTATATTAACTTTACAAAGATATTGAAAACTATCTTAGAGAGTAAACTCATATTTATAACTTCTAATTGTGGCAATAGTTGTACTACTTATCTATTCAAAGTTCTCATGTATTCACAGTAATTTCTTGAAACAAATGCCATTAGAAAATTATACTAATATGACAACAGGACAAGAGTTATTTGAATTTAAAAACAACAACAACTGCAACAGCATGATGGTGTCAGTGTTCAGTTAAAAAACATGTTTCCTATGGCTCTAAATGCCAATTAGTATGATGTAGGAATTGGTGACACAAATGAGGGGTGTAAATGTCAACATCATTAATTATCTCTAGCCGTTAATTAGACAGTAGATGCATCACTAGAAAAACTCAGAATGTTCTAAATCTGTTAAATGAATGTTAAATAAACCCTCACATCCCCATTTTGACTCAGCAACAGAATGTCAGTGAAAGACTGTAGCACATATGAACACAAATCTTCTTATGTTCTTTTGAGAGCCAATGGACATTTTTCTTTGGTTGATTAAGGATCCATGTCTCTTACCTGAAAGCATTTATATTTACTTTCAGGAAATGACCTCATCCTCACTGGTTACAATTTTAGGTAAAAGTTAAGCAGGTTCATTGAACGCAGCCAAAAGGAGTAGTCAGTTGACAAAAGTTAGCCAACTGGATGCCTTCACCTTGAAATCTGCATCTCTGTAGGCATGCCTTCATTCTGGCAGATTTCTCTCAGCAGTCTCTGCTTTTGTTCTTACCCATTTCTAAGCATATTTCTCCATTTCACTGATAAGCTTTCTTACACTTCTAATTTTTTTCCTTTGTTCAAGCTATTGTTGGTTTCTGTTGCTTTGCAACCCAAGAACTTTAACTGATATAAACAGAATATGACAAAATTTATTTTGAACTTTCTAATTAACTTCCTTGAGTGAGGTTTAATTTGGACCTTATAAAACTAGTGAAATAACATCTAATTATATATTCATACATAGCTTCCATCCTTTGTAATAGCTGGTCATACAACTGAAGCTTGTTGCTGTCAATTGACTTATATTTATTCTGCCTGACATAGTTAGAAATTTTCTCTAATGATAGGTCAGCAAGTAGAACTCATAGAAACGGTGATTGTTGTATGTGTGTATGTGCCTTTTTTGGGGGGGATGGGGGAGACTACGTATGGAGCCCAGGGATGCTCAATTATTGAGCCACATCCCCAGCCCTTTTGATATTTTACTTTGAGATAGGGTCTCACTAAATTGCTTTGGACTTCTCTAAATTTCTGAGGCTGGCTTTGAATTTGTGATCCTCCTGCCTTTGCATGCTTGGCCTGGCCTATGTGTATAACTTTGAAGACCAGAACTTTTGTCAATTTCCACTTCTTATCCCATTGCAAACCTTTGATTAGAAATGACCATAATGATGATGATGAGAGCAGTTTCATAGAAAGCACAGTATATCTTGAGGCAACTGGTCAATAGCTACTAGTACTGTATTATCCAAGTGTTAGGAATCAAACCCAGGGCCTTGCACATGCTAGACAACTACTCTACCACTTAGCTACACACAAGCCTCTTTGTATAACTTTTAAATAGATAATACTAGTGTGTGGGTGGCTTATAATCCAATAATGTATGTCAGCAGGTCTTTTTCAAATATGTTTATGGTCACATGTTGTGCATATTGGTCTGCAGTTCCAGCCATTTATAAAAACATTCTTGATGTTTCCCTTTTTGCATCTGGACACAGTACCTTTGCTCTAGAAAAGCCATATCTTCCCAGGGCTAGGTCTTTGGTGCACCCTTGTTCTAGAGAGACTTTCAGATATGTTGCATTACATAAAATGTAGGATCGAGTTTAAATTGTCACTAAGTTGGCCTTCAGATGGTCATGGTCAGCAGCATCTTCTTATCTCCTTACCAATCCATTCTTCATATATGGCATGACTCTTAATGTATGGCATGACCAAAAAGTAAAAATGATGTCACCTTGGTCTTGAACAGAGAAAGCATATTGAGAAAATAACAATACTAGCAAAAATCTCTTTGAGAATTCATTTTCTTTCACCAGAATAAAACTTCAGATGGGTAAAAACATCAGCCAGAGGGCAATAATGAGTACTGGCCTATTTCTTTTTCTTTTTTTTTTTTAATTAGTTGTTCAAAACATTACAAAGCTCTTGACATATCATATTTCACACTTTTGATTCAAGTGGATTATGAACTCCCATTCTTTAGGAACATAACTAATGTAGGAGGAAAAGGGAAATTGAGTAGTGAAATTCTTGAGATGGTAAAGAGGGATTGGGCTTCTAGCATAGTTGCAAGGTTAAATAGCAGAAATTCCTCCTACATAAAAATAAGGGAAAAAAAGCAGAGAATGTGGATATAGGTACTTGAAGGTAAGAAGTGGAAGATGTTACTACCAGTTTTTTTCCCCATTGAAATTTAAGACAAGTTTATCAGCTGAATGTGGTACAAGAAAGAAGTTCTGAAATGGTTATTTTGAGAAGAGAGAATCATATAGAATTACCATTCCATGCTATGTGCCCATTGAAATTGGTGGTCATACCGAAAGACTGCTAGCACTAAAAACATAGTTGGCAAAGTAGCAGGTTATAAAATCAATATACAAAAATCAATAGCTTTTCTATATACCAACAATGAATCTGCTGAGAAAGAAATCAGGAAAATAATTCCATTTCCAATTAGCTCAAAATAAATAAATAAATGAAATACCTAGTACTAAATCTAACCAAGGAGGTGAAAGACCTCTACCATGAAAGCTATAGAACACTGAAGAAAGAAATCGAAGAAGACATCAGAAGATGGAAAAATCTACCATGCTCATGGATAGACAAAACTAATATCATTAAAGTGGCCATATTACCAAAAGCAATTATAGATTCTCAGGGATGGTCATCAAAATACCAATGTCACTCCTCGAAGAACTAGAAAAAATAGTCTTAAAATTCATTTGGAATAATAAAACACCCATAAGAACCAAAGCAATTCTAAGCCAAAAAAGCAACAAGGGAGGCATCACAAAACCTAACTTCAAATTATACTACAAAACTATAGTAACAAAAACTGCATGGTACTGGCATAAAAACAGACACATAGACCAATGGAACAGAATAGAAGATACAGAGACAAACCTACACATTTACAGACATCTGAGTCTTGATAAAAGTGCCAAAAACACATTGGAAAACAATTTCTTTAACAAATGGTCTTGGGGAAACTGGTTATTCTTTTACATATGAATGTAGAAAAATAAAAATGGATTTATGTCTTTTACCTTGCACAAAAATCAACTCAAAATGGATCAAAGGTCTAGGAATCAGAACAGAAACTAAGCAACTCCTAGTATCAACACTCTAGCATATAGGCATACCTGACAACTTTCTCAATAGAACCCCTAAAACTCAGGAAATAATGCCAAAAGTTGATAAATAGGAATGCATCAAACTGAAAAGCTTCTGCACAGAAAAAGAAACAATTAAGAATTTGAAGAAAGGACCTACAGAAAGGAAGAAAATCTTTTCCAGTTACTCTTCTGACAGAGGATTGCTGTCTAGAACATAGAAAAACTTAAAAAACTTAACACCAAAAAAAAAAAAATCAATAAATGGGCAAATGAATTAAACAGACACTTCTCAAACGAAAAAATACAAATGGCCAACAAATATATGAAAAAATGCTCAACATCCTTAGCAATTCAGAAAAATAGAGAAGTTATAGATTCTGAAAAAACAAGTAGGATCAATGAGAGTAAGGAGAATAGGAGGTAATATTTAAAGAGTAATGAGTTGGAATCTAGATTTCAGGCATGATGTAGCTATTGGGAATGACACAGTCAAGAATATGGCTATGAAACTGGATGGTGGAGGAAAGTTATATAACCAGTTGAAGTCCTGATAAGCTTATATGTCTATTTATAGTAAGTCTGAAGTAGTAATAAGAAAAAAAATTCCTCTACGTTTTATTTCTGTGTTGACCATCCAGCTCTCTGATTAGATGCAATATATCAAAGCTATTCACTACTATATCCTTGACCATAGTAACATTCCAGATGGAGAATTCTGTGGAATTAAACTTGCTTCCACATTTAGAAACAAATGTTCATTCCAATAAGTGTCATTTAATTCCTTTCCAAATCTGTATATGTTGAGCTATGAAAAGTAGAAAGATATGGTCTAAATCACTCTTCAATATTAAGGGTGTAGAGTGCCTGTGTGCAAGATGAGCATTCACCTGTGGACTGTCTGGGACCCATATAACATTACTTTTAGACAGAATTCTTCACCAACAGCAACCCCATGGATGCAAGAATAGAGTTTCTTTATTTCAACCCTGCTCACATCAATCGAGCACCTATTATTTATTGGACACTATCACAAATACAGCACATAAAACAACAACAACAACAACAAAGTATAAAAACATTTCCTAGTCTTTGTAATAGGTAAGGGTATGTATGTGTATATTCAATTCTTACACAAAATAAGTAATTTTAAGAACCTAGTATCTGGCTGACCAGAGATTATATGTTGATAGAAAAAAAATATTATTCTTTTGCCTCAAGAAGATGTGGCTTAGTGGGGAGAAATTGAAAACCAATTACTGTAACATAATAATTGCAATACTTGAAGAAATTGTCAAGAGCAGAGGAGCCTTAGGGAAGGAGAATGTGTGTTCCTAGAGAAGGCTTCCCCTAGCAAGCAGTCTTGTTGCTGACAATCTTGCAGGAGTTAATCCTTGAGATGTCATTTGGTCTAAGTGTAATCATATATTTGATAGTCAATTTAATGTACCTGACATATCTGTATACATAGGTACTGTGGAAGCTTATATGAAAGGACACTTTATTTTGCTTAAATGAGAATTAAAAAAATGTATAGCCTTCAAGTGTCATTGAAGTTGAGAGTAGAAGGATGAACAAATGGAGGTACAGGATATGGCCATTTATCCATGGAAGACAAGACAGCAGTGAGGTCAGACACAATTTATCCCCACCCAGGGACTTATTTCCTAGTCCATCATTCTGAGCAGTTGCAAATTATTACCCTTCCCCATGACTGGGTCTTTAGATTTATCTTTTGCGTGATGACAAATTTGGGGAATTTTCTTCAGTTCACCTTTTACGACTTTTAATGGAAATCACTGTTGAGAATAACATGATTTTTCCCCCATTAGCTTACCCCCCAACACACGCATTTATTTCCTCACTTATAGGAACCCCTTCCAGTACTTGTTAGATAGAAACCTTTTATATTGTTTTCTAAAATCTCATAATTCATCCTTTAAAGGAAGATTAATTCAAAGATGAAAATGGATGGACACGTGAATGAACAAAAGCAGGTGATGAAAAACAGAAATCTATGCATTCAAGCATTAAAGTCTGATGACTATGAAGCACTGTGCTGGATATTGTAAAGACATTTTAATACAAGAATATGAATAAGGCTCGCCAAAACTAGGGGAAGAAAAATGTACTTTCTTATGCTTGGAAAAATCCTCATCTACAGATGATATGCTCAGGTAAATTGTTAAGGGCATTGCATGTGGCATGGTATTGTTTATAGGAAAGGAACACTGTGTGACTTGAACTTTGAAGATTTAAAGAGCCACCCCACCTCCACCCCAGCAGGTGTGTTATGCAAAGGGTTCTTCCTTGCATAATTTGGGAGAATTACTTGGGAGGTAAGAAATTGTGTTCTCAGTGAGCACAGACTTATTTCTAACCATTTTATCTTCAGGAAGGTCCATACATATGGATTTCAACAAATAATTTTTCTAAATAGTCAGCCTCCCCACCTCCCCCACCCCCTCACCCCTCTCTGCAATTGGTTAGGACTTGAGCTCTTAAAAAACAAGAAGAGCCTAAAGGATTCCACTTGGAATGAAGGGCTCATCCCCACTTCTTGAAGCTGAACAGTGGAACAGACTCTGCAACCAGCAACACATGTGAAAAGGCTGAAAGAAACTACTCTGAATGATGCTGAAGCTGGTCTAAGGAGACAGGTTCTCACATAAAATCCATTTTTTGTTTTGTTTTGCCATTTTTTTTGTGTGTGTGCATGTGTGTATGTGTGTGTGTGAGATGCTGGGAATTGAACCCAGGGCCTCCCTGCATGCTAGGAAAGTGCTGTATCACTGAGTCACACCCCTAGCCCTCTGGGAGAAAATCTAATGAAGATATTCATTGGCTTCATTTTGGTCTACAACATTCATAGTATTATCAAGGAATAGTTATTTTGAAGAGCTCACTGCAATTCCTCGTTGTACATCACAGCTCAAAAGCCTACGTACAGATAACAAAAAACTAGTTTTGTGGAAGGGAGGGAGGTGTTATGTAAAACAACAACAAAACCAAAAATTTCCTACCCAAAATAAGACTAAAGATGAAAATCCTTAAACTCAAAAAGGCAGCCATTATAGTCAACTATCAGAAGATGCTATCGTTAATTAGATGAAATAAATATAATATAGCCTGAAAAAATTTAGTGTTTTGAGGCTATTCAAAGGCCTAAATGAAAGCAGAGCTTCATTTTAAAAGAACTAGGAAAAAACAAAAAGAACTAGGAGGTTAAAAATAAGTTAAGAAAGAAAAAACATGCAATCCGTGTAAAATTAAATAAATTCTGAACAGGACAGAGAGTGAATTTGTCCATAATGTAGTTTCCAGATACAGGGAAACAAACTATAAAAAGAGCAGATAGAGTCAAGAAGGATAGATTGAGAGGCTCTGTACTAGTTATTTATTATTATATAACAAGGTACTCTAATACTTAGTGGTTTAAAACATTTGTGTCTTACAGTTTCTGTGGGTCAGGTTTTAGCTTAGTTGTTGTAGCTCAGGGTTGGCCATGAAGTTGTAGTGCAGATGATAGTTGGGGATGTGGTTATGAAAACTGACTGGAACTAGAGAACCTATTTCACTTAGCTGTCTGCTAACATGAGGCTTTAGTTCTGCAAGGATTGTTGAAGGGACACTTCTGTTCTTTACCTTTGGGCTTCTGATGACATGATAGCTGTCTTCCCCCAGGGCACATGGTCTGAGGGAGAGAAATCAAGACAGAAACTGTATGTTTTAATCAAATCCCAGAAGTCACACTGACATATTGTATTGGTCACACAAACCTATTCTAGTATGTGTGGATGGGGACAATACAAAGGTGTGATACCAGGAAGAGTAGATGATGAGACCCTCTCAGAGGCTGGTTTCCACACTCTGGTCTCCAAGATTTCATGTTCCTCCACATGCAAAATACACTTACCCCTAACCGAGGCCTCCTAAAATCTCACCCTGTGACAACATCTGTAATATTATGACATAGCCTGAGAACATTTAGAATGTTTTGGGGATGTTCAAAGACCTCAATGAAGGCATGGCTTCATTTAAAAAGAACTAGAAGTTTTGAAACAAGATTTAAAAAGAAGGCAAAACAATGTATATGAAAAATATAATTATTGAAATAAAAAATGTAATCAGTGGAATAAATTCTGACCCACAGAAACTGAAAGTTACAAATGTTTGAAGCCACTAAATTTTGGAGTAACTTGTTATTATGAAAATAGATAACCAGTACAGAGCCTCTCAATCTATCTTTCATGACTCTTATCTGTATCTGGAAACTATATTATGAAAAAATTTACTCTATTATAATACCTTAAAGTCCAGAATGTCATCAGCTCATGCATTTTATTACATCCATTCTATGATTCTTCTGGTTTATGCCCCCATCAATTATTGTCTTGATTATTGCCATATCTCCCTCCTAACTGGTTTCTCCGCTTCCTCCATTATACCTGTGAAGCAAATATATGCTGAAGCCACAATGTGACTACCAGAACACAGAGCACAGAATGATTTTTTTTTTATAAATGTAAGTCGACTCATATTTCAAAATCTCTACTAGCTTCCCATCTCACTCTTTTAAAAATGCTGCTATACAATTTTATGTATCAAAATTCATTTAAAAATTTACACTTTATTATTATCCATTACCCTTTGTTTCCTTATTTTTTTTCCTTTTAAAAATTCTATCGGATATTAATATCTAATTTCAAGTTTCCCTGTCAAAGGAGGCCGAGGGATGTGTTTTCCATGTATAATTCTGACCATTTTACTAATACTCTTTCTAAATGACTTTGATGCACATGAATTTCTTACAGGCAGGTTTTTTTTTTTTTCACCCAGTCTATTGCCTTTAATAGATCAGTTTTTCTCATTTTCATCATGACAGATATGTGTGGTCTGGGGCTGTCATTGTATATTGGAAAAATGAGAATTTCTGTTGGCTTTAGATTTAAAAAGTGTCAGAAGCACTTCAATTTAATTCAGGCTTGTCATAAACAGCTGCAGCAGGGATCAGTAATTATAAAACCTATCGAAACCACCAGAAGTTACAGTGAGTTTTCATAGTGCGTGTCAAATAGGGTTTAATCCAAGGTGAGAAAGGAGAGAGGAAAATATTGGAAATTTGCCGTGACTTTTCTTGCATTTTAGAAGATCAACAATATACATAATTATATATTAAAACATTATATGCTAGCTAAGTTTATAAAATTATCTAAAACATTTTTCACAAACCTTAAGAGCCATGTACTTAGACACCACTTTTTTCTCTGTTATAGAGGTTATGTAATACACAATAAACTGCATTTGTTTAAAGAATATGACTTGATAAGTTTTGACATATGAGTATATATGTCTGATACCATCAAATTAATGAATTTATCCATCACTCTCAAAAATTTCCTCATGCCCATGTGTAAGTCTTTTCTTCTGTGTCTCTCTCACAGATATCAGTAATCAACCATTCATCTGCCTTTTGGCACTATAAGTTACTTTCATTTGCTAGAATTTTAAATAAGTGAAATCACAGGGAAATGAAAATCAAAGCTATAATGAGATTTCACCTCACCTCTGGTAAGAATGGACATTACCAAAAAGATGAAAGGTAACAAGTGCTGATGTGGAGGTGGAAAAAAGGGAGCCCTTGCATGCTGTTGGTAGAAAAGTGTGAGAGACCAACCTTGCACCTGACTGAGTCACTCCCGGGCTGGGTGATTGAGGCAGTCAGGCAGCAGCCAAGCTAATAGACTGCCCCACCCTTCTTGGGTTTGAGGGACAGTCTTCCTGCATGGGGTGTGTCTTCCTACAGCCCCATGGGTGGAGCTATGTTCCTTTGTAATATTATCCCTTGCCCTGTTTGGTATAGAATGTTCCATGGAAACACCTTTTGTGTGTCCCCTTATCTTACAGTGCCCTTCGGTATGGCTTTCCTAGATGTCAGTCAACCTGCTGACAGTGGACATCCTGAAGCTAGACTCAGCCCCTTGAACCTGACCCCTTGCCTCATTTGAATAGCTTCTCCTCAATAAAAGGGGATCAGTGCATGCTCTCACTCTCTCCCTGCGGACTGGCAGAGGAGCCATCACAGCAACCCCAAAGAAAAAGGTATTTCTGTCTCTTGTGTGGTTATTTCGTGCAGCCCAATCAGCCCAGTTCAACTGGAGTGACCCCTGAGTGTTTTAATGGAGAACAGAAACCCTGCAGAAAAGTAAATTAGTGCGACCATTATGGGAAACAATATGGAGATTAAAAACATTAAAAAATAAAAAATAAAACTACTATATGATCCAACAACCTCACTACTGAGCATATATCCAGAAGAAATGAAATATATGTCAAAGGCACATCTGCCTTCCCATCTTCACTGAAGCAGTCTTTACAATAGCCAAGATGGAAGCAACTAAAGTCTCCATCCATGTGGTACATTTGTCTACACCAATTACTATTTAGTCCTAAAAAGAATGTAATCCTGTCGTTTGTAGTGACGCGGATGGACCTGGAACTTATTTTGTTAAGTGAAACAAGGCACAGAAAAACAAAGTCCTACATTTTCTCACTTATATGTGAAACCTAAAGTTGATCTCATAGAAGTTGAAAGGAGAATGATTACTGGAGTCTGGGGAGAGTGGGGTTTGGTGGAGAAAGGTAGATCAGGGGCTACCAAGTTGGATAGGTATGAGCAAAAAGTCCTGGTGTGCTATTGCATAGTAAGGTGACTATAGCAACAATGATACACTGTATATTTCAGGAAGCTAGAAGGATTTTGGAAATTTTCACTACAAAGGTTTGAGGATTTGACTCTCTTTAACCTGATCTAAATATTATACAATGTATACTTGTATTGAAACATTACATGGTCCCCTATTAATATATATAATTTTAATGTTTATTTATCAGTTAAAATTTTTAAAATACATAAAAATCACAAGATGGTACTTATGTCTATCTTCTGTTACATAACATAACTATTTTGAGATTCATTTATGTTATTGCATGTGCCAATCATTTGTTCCTTTTGCAGAGATCTTCCTTTCGATGACTATTCCACAGTTTATCCATTCATCTGGTAATCTGCTTCCAGTCTGGCTATAACAGAAATGACTGCTATGACATTTACATCCAAGTCTTTTGTGTGATCTATTGCTTAGACTATTAACCCTAGACAAACATCTAAAGGTAGAACGGCTTGATGATCAGGTAGGTGTATGTTTATCTTAAAGAAACTGCAAAGCCATACCATTATTACCTTTCAACAATTACACCTAAGAGTTCCAGTTGTTCTACATACTTGTTAACACTTGGTTTGATAGGTTTTTAAATTTTCGCTATTGTAATGAATGTCTTTCTCCTTTTTGTGTCTTTCAAACTAATTTTATCTTGGTAATTATTTTTCCTTTTAGGTTCTTATTTGCATCCATAGCATCTAATATTGAATTCACTGGTCTTTAACTTGGAGTAGAAGTTTGCTATTTTATCAGAGATGGAGTCTTTTTTTGTTTGTTTGCTTACTTGCTTTACCTTCTTTTAATAGTGTTGTTTTTAGAAATGGAGATTGCAAAATAACCAAAAACACCAATAAAAAACTTTATTATTCTATCTTTGTTTACTCTAAAATGTTAAAAATTATTTGCTGTTCTTTATACCTAGGTCAGTGATGGCTGAGGAAAAATGGAATTTCAAAGAGATGGGAAAGGACTTAGCTATAAAGAACATTGTAGGGATTTTTGTTTTATAGAGTGCACCCCAAATCCACCTGTCACAAATTTTTCAACATGAATCCCATTTATACCCTCCAAACACTCTGCCATATCAAACAGATTTATTATAGTGCATGACTCTAAGCCAATTAAAATAAATAAGGTTGAAAATTCCTAGAATAAATAAATTCACAAAGTTACAGTTGACTTACTTGTTTCTAGGAATCCCTTTCAGTATGGGTATAGATCAGTGTTCACTGTCCATTTAGCCCAGGTCATTTCTGGTTCTCATTCTTTGAGTGCTAGTTAGTTACCTGATACGGACCTGAAGCATGTTTGCCCTCTGGTAGCCTGTACAGGCATCGGGGGTTATGCCAGCAAGTTTTTATATACACTGTGGGAAGATAAAGATTCTAAGAAGTTAAGTGATGTGTTTAAAGTCATTAATTCAGACCGTTAAAGCCAAGACTTAAGTCCAACTCCTTAGACTCCAGGTGCTTTTATTTTTTAAAAATCATATCCTAAAACTGTCATTGGAGAATTATGTTATGTCTGCAGGAACTGAATCAGACTATAATTCACTTGCCTCAGGTCATGTAGATGATAATGTCAGAGCAGAGGTAGGAGTCAGGGCTTCTGACCTAAATCCAGGGCAGTTTCCAATGCGAAAGGCCTCCACCTGGCTAATGCCAATTGACCAGTGATACTTCCTCACTCTCAGCCTAATGGCTCTGATCACACCTCCTTGACAATATTACTATATTTTAAAGTCTTGTACATGCTCTATGCATTCCTCTGATAATTGCTTGAATTACTCACACTGGAACAGCTCAGTTTTCCTCTATTATATCCCCAGGCTCTGAAGCATTGTGCCCACAGCTTGTGAATATTTAAAACTTTTCAATCCTTTTTGCTCCATACCCAGGCATTTCAGGCTTTGAAGGAAACCAGTAGGGGAAAAGTCATGCTTATTTATAAGCCATTTATTGATACTGCTCTAAGAAGTCACCAAAGGAATAGAGATTTGGAAAAGTTCTCACTATAACCAAGATATGTTAATTAATCAACTGTGAGACACTGACTTAGAGGCTTTAGGAGTTAATAGTCTTGTGTTGTAAAGGTTTCAGCACTGAGTTTAATTTTGTGGCCTTGTTTCCATTATCATCTCATCTAGAAAAAGACTTGGCTGCTTTACTTCTTGGGATGGCAGAATTTCTGTGAATTATCTAAAGAACCACACTGTGTCTGGTATGTAGACCTTTCTTTAATTCTTTCAAAGCTACTTTTGAAAGGTATCCACCTGCATTTGGAGATATTGGTAAAAGATCTTAAAACTCCATGAGAGTCAGGTGAGTAGAGGTTGGAATGTGGGTCAGGCCTCAGGATGCAGGGTTACTGGGGGAGGTGGGTTTGAGGGGTTTAAGAAAACATCTTAAGTCAAATTTTAACAATTAAATAAACCTTGAATCATTCCTGTCCAAAGTATCTTTGTTGGTTCATCATTTTGTTGCTTAAATGAATTTCAACCTTAAATGAATCAGGAAGGTTTTTTTTAAAAAAAAAATCATAATTATCTTATTGCCATGCCATTTGAAAAGAATATTATCTTTCTGATTTGGGACAGGAGCATGAATATGGACAGTAACTAGGGAGTTTAAACCCTGGAACAACTAAGTGGTGAATGCAATTTGACTAAGTGTGTGCTTTCTGTTCTTGTGGAAACAAGACTGGCTTCCATGAGGGATTACACTGGTGCCAACAACAAAACATCAAGACTCACATTAGGGTTTTTGTTTTGTAAACACATAGTTGCCTCACTCAAGGAGATAGATCCCTGGCCTTTATAATATTCTAGCCTTTCTAGTTATTTTAATGCCTAAAAAGGCTGTAAATATCTTTTTAAACTGATTACACATGAATGATAATTGCCTGTGAATGAATTTGACTGCTAAGCTACATAAAATTATAAAACTATACCTGATTTTGTTCATTTTGGTTTCCATAATGGATAACCTATGGAATTGCAATTGTCTGCTCCTTTTGAGAAAACAATCTCAGTTTTCTCTTCAGAAATTTTCTGACTTTGTGGCAAGAGACACTATAATCTTGGCCATAATATATTACACAATAATCAAATGTATATAACTATGCCCCAATCAAAGTTAACTTCTGAAAGGGTGATTCCAACCTGAGGTCTGCAGGTGGATTTTAAGGTCTAAAATTGTACTGAGCTTTGAAAGGTGGCATTTCTTACAACATGATTTTGTACCACTCAGAGTTCCTGTGTCTATAGAGTACTCAGCAGGCACTTGGAAAATTTAGATAATGTGAGGTGATAACTTTGTTAGTTTATTACACATTTTAAGTGTAAAATAGATTAGCTTGACAGCGAAATATACTATTCTCTATTCTAATCATTATGTTCTTAAAGATTGTTAATGATTTAAGACTGCATTCACCTGTCTTCTTTAATATTTGATAATCATTAGGATGAAGCTGAAAGTGGTTCACCTATTTTTATGTCAGTTGTATGCTACTGTTACATCTGCTGGATTTGGCTTTTTATTATTTTAAATATGAATTACATTACCAAAACAATCCACAAAAGATGAATATATATATATCAAGATGACAGTAATGTAAACATTACAACTCCAAATAGTATTTTAAATGTACGTAGAAAACAATGCCCCCTCTGCCAACGTAGCATGTGAGGGTATATGAGCTTAGATAAGAAATTATAAATTGTGATAACTTTTATAATGAAGAAATCAGGAATATAATAATGATTATTGAAATAAGGAACTATCTGAAAGCATCTCACCTTAGATCTCTCTTATAATCTTTGAAAAACATGGCATGAATCCTTAGAGATCTTCATGTCACTTTCAAATAAAGCACTGTGTTACATCCTCCAGTAAAATAAACTGTAAATAGGCATAACGTGTTGCTTTCCAGAAAGAAATTACTACGTGTTAATGTTAAAGGCAGGAAACAAAACAAAACAAAGCAATGGATCATTTAAAGTTATATTCCATGCAGGTGAAAAATAATATGTATTATGACAGGGCTGAAAAACTAGTAAAAATCACCTGAAAACTTAGTGATTTCTCTAGCACAGCTAACTAAAGCCCCATCCATTTTCAGGGATTATCAAATAACTTCTCCATATTTGAGAACTAAACTGGGGAGTAGCTCTGCATACCCTCCTTGAAAGATGAAGTATAAATTTGTTTTTATTGAATGTTCAGTAATCTGATGGGAATCGAATAAAAGTTATCCCTAAGCGAAAAAGGTACACTCATACACTGTTGGTGGGACTGCAAATTGGTTCAACTACTCTGGAAAGCAGTTTGGAGATTCCTGAAAAAACTTGGAATGGAACTATGACCCAGTTATCCCACTCCTCATTATTCATCCAAAGGACTTAAAATCAGCATACTACAGTGATACAGCTACAACAAAGTTTATAGCAGCAAAATCCACAATATTCAAGCTATGGAACAAACCTAGGTGCCCTTCAACAGATGACTGGATAAAGAAAATTTTACATAACACACACACACACACAATGGAATATTACTCAAGCATAAAGAAGAATGACATTATAACTTTTGACGGTGAAGAGATGAAACTGAAGACTATTATGTTAAGTCAAACAAACTAGTCCCCAAAAGTCAAAAGTCAGATATTTTCTCTGATATGAGGACAGTAATCCAAAATAGGGACAGAGGGGATAAAAAAATAGAGTATAGATCAGTGTAGACAAAAGAGGATTGAAGGGGAGGGAGAAGAGATGGGATAAGGAAAGAACGATGGAATGAATCTGACCTAACTTTTCTATATACATAGGAATATACCCCAATGAATGTCATCATCCTGTATATCCATAAGACACTCATTAAAAAAAATAAACAAGTTAATAGCAGAAAGGTCAGTAGAGTAGAGGGAAGAGAATGGAGGAGGCAGGAGGGGAGGGGAAGGATAAGTACTGGGGACTGAATTAGAACAAATTATGTTCCATGCTTTTATCATGACATCAAAATGAATCCTAAGGTTAGGATAAAAAGAAAAATAAAAAGGAAATAATCTTAAAAATTCAATAACAACAACAAAAGTCACCACTAAGAAATCAGTCACCTACTGGAGCTCGTGGTAGGCACAGGTATGGGTTTCAATTGAGCTACACAGGGTGCAAGCACGCCAAACTGAGCGATAAGTGAGGTAACCGCACAAGTCTAAGAAAGGCTCCTTAATTGGTCAAGGTGGAGTAAGTGGGACTAGATTATCCTCCACCTGAAAACCTATATATATAAAAACACAAAATGTATGAAACAAAGGTTCTCAAGACACCAGGCATTAGGCAATTAAGGATATTGATCCTTAGAAATGGGAAAGAAATTATTTAAATGCTATGATCCTCCCAGGTTTTCACCCAGAAAAAGATTCCCAGGACAAGGCTCAGGAAAGGAGTGCCTGCCCCCTTAGTAGAGGAGACTGCTGTGGAGGTTCTGAGGGGATGAGGGAGCTGGACTTTGAAGGGCAGAGAAGCAGAAGAAAGACAACTGCACAGAAAGAAAACCAGAAGTCATCAGAGACTTTCCCTCAAATAGTCAATTACTGATGATTTAGGGAATTACCCAAAGTTGCGGGGTGAGGCAGAATACCCCAAAGAAGTATAGGGAACATTGCATGGAGCTCACACATCATTGGGAAGAGTGGTTGTTGCCAAAAGCCAGAGTGATAAACCTAGCATTTATGGGTCATCATTAGTGGACAAACAACCCTAGATTAAATATTCTCTTCCTACCTAAGAAAACTTATAAATTAGGCCCCAAAGGATGGAACAGTTTACAAATAATTTATATGTCCCAAAACAAATCTCAAAAATATTTATAGGAATACAAAGCTATCCAGTACCCTACAAGGGATAAATTACAGTGCTTGAGATTCAAGTAAAATTACCAAGCATGCAGGAACCCATCCAGAGGAGAAACTTAATCAATGCAAATGAACTCAAAAATGGCACAGATAGTACATTTAATAAAAAGGACATTAAAAGATTGACAATGACCATATTATATTTGCTGAAAAAGATGAAGGAAAGATTGAGCAAATAAAACTTTAATGCCTGAAATGACAATTTCTGTGATCAAAAACACAGAGAAGTATTAACAGAAGATTAGATGGTATGGCACAAAAGATTAGTGAATGTAAAGATATTGCAATTAGAAATCACCCATATAAAACATATAGAGAAAAAATATTTTCAGAGAAGATCATTGTGAACTTTGAGAAAATCCAAGAATCTAAATGTATAAATAAATTAGAGTCTCCTAAGGAGAGGGTAAAGAAGGAGAACTTAAAAATAGATGAAAATTTTCCAAATTTGGTGAAAATTACAGGAAAGTTAGTGAACCCCAAAGGCCCATCATAATCAAAGTGCTTAAAACTAGTAATGAAAAAAAAAACACAAAACCACTCAGAAAAATATATGCATTATCTTCAGAAGAATAAAGATAGAGATAACAATAGATTTCTTATGAGAAGTGGTAGAAGCAAAAAGAGAAACAGTATCTTTAGAGTATGAAAGAAAAAAATGTCAACCTAGAATTTCATGCTCATCAAAATATTTCTCAAAGAAGAGGTTACAGACTTTTTTTTAGACATATAAAAGTTACAACAATTCTTCATGCAGATATCTACAGTGCAAGACTTATAAAGAGAACTCCTTCAACTAGAAGTAAATTTTATCAGATGGAAACTTGAATCTATACCAAAAAAAAAAAAAGCAAAAGAATTGATAGCAACCTGGGTAAACATAGGGACTTTCCTCTCAATATTTTTATGAAGATAATAAGCATTCAAATATAAAACAATAATATATTTGGATTTGTAATATACACATGATTAGAATGCATGAAAGCAGTAGGGCAAACTCTAAGTTGAAACTTCTGTAAAGAACTTGTGTAAAACACTTCTAAATGAAATGATAAACTATTGCATGGAAATAAAGTGTAGTAAATTAAAGGTGTATGATAAAGCAACAACTAAAATGGCATAACAAATGGTATAGGCATTAAGCCAAAAAATCAATAAAATGAAATAATGAAGAATGCTTAATTGATTCCAAAGACAGAAAAAGAGAGAAAAATGATAAAAGAACACATAGAACACAATCTTTAAGATGTTCTGTTTGAACTGAAATATATAAAAAAAATCACTTTAAATATAAATGCCTTAAACATCCCAATCAAAAGGTAGAGTTTGATAGATCAGATAAGCTGGACATAATTATATGCTGCCCATTAAGAAATCTGCAACAATGTTTAAATATGAAGAGACAAGTTGGCAGAAAATAGCATGGCACTATAACATATGTGCCACAATAGTCATAATCAAAAGAAAGCTGGTGTGGTGATTTTAATTTTAGACATATAAGATTTCAGAAAGAATATAACCTGATATAAAGAGAGTGATTTTTTTAATGTTACCAAAGACCAATTTATCAAGAGTACCAGTTTCTTAAAAATTTGTGTATATAGTAACAGAGTTTTAAAATGAATAAAACTGTTAGAACTGAAAGAAATCGACACACAATGATAGTTTGATAATTTTAGCATCTTTTCTCAATAATGGATAAGGCCAATAGACAAAAATTCAATTAAAATGTAAGAATTTGAACAACATTATAGATCACATTGACCTATGTCATTTTATAGAATGTTCCATCAAACAACAGGCATATCAAATGCACACAAAACACAAGTTAAAATTGACCACATTCAGACCATAAATCAAATTGAAATAAATTTTAAGGGAGTTAATTCATACTTTGTTTTTTGAGCAAAATTGTATTAAATAAGTAACCAATAATATAGGAAAAACCACACTATTTAACTAAATAACACACTTTAAAATAAACCAAATCCAAAGCAGCAATAAAAATTGAAAATATTTTCAACTAAGTGGAAATTAAAACAGCATATCAAAATATGTGGGATGCAGCTAATGTATCACATTGAGGGAAATTTGTAACACTAAAGAATTTTATTAGAAAAGAAAAATTTTCAAATCAATAGTCTTAGCTTTCATCTTATTAAGAAGCCAGATTAAAAAACTAAATAAAATCTCAATTAAACAAATAAAGAAAATGATAAATATTAAAATGGAATCACTAATAAAGAAAACATAAGCCAAATAGAGAAAAGTCAATGAAAGTAAATGCCGATTATTTTAGAACTTATTAAAATACTGATAAATTGATAGACCTGTAGACAGAGTAATAAGGAAATATAGAAGACAAATTGTTAATGTCAGAAATGAGATGAGATAGGTGACATTATTACAAATTTTTCAGATATTAAAAACTTTTTATGGATACATAATGACAAATAAAATGGACAAATTCCTTGAAAATGTGAACTTTCAAAGCTCACAAAAGAAACAAACAAAGATAACCAGCATAGCCCAAATATACTGAATAAATTGTGGTTAAATATTTAGTTTAAAACCTTTCCAGGGACACACAGCTTCAGCTCTGACTTGCAGTAAGCTTAGAAATCATCATTTCCATCCTCATAATGAGAAAAAACAGATGAACAGAAAATCAAAGATTGTTCTTGGACCTATCAGCGAACTACAGTTTTAAGACAAGCTGCCACCCCCAAATCAGGAGAGCCATGCACATCCAGAGAGATACAGAAGCCCAGATCTGCTTACCTGGAGCCATAGACTTTGGAAGAAACACATGGTAAACTTGATGAATTTCTGGAGACTGAATATAAATTTTTATGAAATTAGTCCTGGAGCCATAGTCTTAGGGTGCTCCCCACACTTGCAGGTAGTCATTAGGGAATATAAATTAAAATCATAGTAAGACACTATCATACATTTGTTTAGAATGGCTGAAATTAAGAAGGCTGTTTACATCAAGAGCTGACAAGTAAGTGCATAAACTAGAACCCTCATACACTGTCTTAAGAATGCAAAACTTAGCTGGGCACCATGGCACATGCTTGTAATCCCAGTGGCTTGGCCGGCCAAGGCAGGAGGATCACAAGTTCAAAGCCAGCCAGTCTCAGCAAAACAAGGCACTAAGCAACTCAGTGAAACCTGTCTCTAAATAAAATACAAAATAGCACTGAGATGTGGCTCAGTGGGTAAGTTTCCCTGAGTTCAATCCCCAGTACCAAAAAAAAAAGCAAAATTAAAAAATTTAAATATGTGCCTTTCATATTATTCTATGATTCTATCTGTAGGTGTTTTCCCAAGAAAATGAAAGTGTATTCCCATACAAAGTCTTATACAAGAATGATCAAGAAGCCTCATTGGTTAGCCCCAAACTGGAAACAATTCTGAGTGTCTATGAACAGCTTGATAAATTGTAGTACATTCTTAAAATGTCATACTACTCAACAATAAAAAGAAATCAAATGTTGGTAAGAAGAATAGCATAGATGAATCTAAAACTATAGGTCAATAAAAGAAGTAAATCAGGAAAGAGCTCATTATCTGTGATCCTATTTATCCAAGGATAAGGGAAATGCAAACTAATCTGTAGTAGCAGAATTGATCAGTGGTTGCTTAGGAATTTGAGGGTTAAGTGTGATTAAGAGAAAGAGATGACAAAGTAGTACAAGAAACTCTTTTGGAAAATGAATATGCTAATTATTTGACTTAAGTGATAATTTCATGGGCATCTAAACATGTCAAAATTTACAAAATTGTACATTTTAATTACATGATTTTTTTAAAAGAGAGAGAGAATTTTTTGATATTTATTTTTTAGTTTTCAGTGGACACAACTGAAATATTTTATTTTTATGTGGTGCTGAGGATCGAACCCAGTGCCCTGAGCATGCCAGGCGAGCGCGCTACTGCTTGACCACATCCCCAGCCCCACATGATTTTTTAAGATAAAAAATACCTTAACAGAGCTGTTCAACGTTGTTTGGGGAATTGTTAAAAAATCTGGACTCTTTGGAAAACAAAAAATAATTTCCTAAAGGAGACCCTTCTACAACCTATAGTACTATGACTGGCAGGGGAAAAAATACTTCTCAAAAAAGAAAAGCTCACAGTAACAAAAATATTATAAGCCATTCTGTGAAAACAGTAAAGATTTTATCAAGACATTTCTCTGATGTGAAAGAATCTTAAAACATCATGAAATAGTAAAATGGTCATTTGTAACAATAAATAAACATATTATGTCCAGTAAGATATAAAATGAATTTCAGATAGAGTAAGATATAGTGATTTAAACTGTCCTGCCTTTGATCAGGACCTGGAAGCTAAAAGCAACTATTAAAAAGCACATCATTCTCCTTGTGAACTCTGAGTAGAGATAACCTAACAGCAGACACATGACCATGTAAACAGTATATGAAAGGCTCCGTTCTATGGAGATTTGAGTTTCAGAGAAGAAATGTTTTCTTTTTCCCAAAAAGATTGCCAGAAATACTTTAAGCACAACAAAGCAGTCTACTCACCTCTGATGCTCTCCACAGATTGGATTGTTTTGGAAAGGAGTCAAACGCTGTCTTCACACAGAAGCCAGAAGTCAGCATTTCTTGCACATATTCCCACAGTCACCTCCTGGCCTTTTCATCAGGAAAAAGCACTTAGAGAAACTCCAGCCCTAGATAAAAGAAAACCAGAGATAGATGAACCCGTGCACTGAAACAACTCTGGATAACACAAAGTTTGTCAGGAGGCTCTCGTTTCATAGGAAATAGAAAGAGACTAAAATAACCAGGCAAAGCTTGTGTTTAGGAAAGACATGGGAAAATGTCATAGACGAGTACAAATTTGATATACATCTCTGCAGAAGGGAACTCATATTTATTGGTCACTTATGATTTATCTATCAATATATATATATATTGCTATATATATAATATACATATATATACGTATATTATATATGTGTATATATGTATATGTAATTTATCTAGCAATATATATATATATATGTATATATGTGTATATATGAGTATTTATCTCACATAGATTCCTTCTTTTCCATGTGACAAGAGGTAACAACTTTGGCTTAGCTGCCCTAATGAAATGGTATTTTCATAAAGTATCAAACACTTGCTGGTCACCACCAATGACTGTCATTTACTTGTTCATCTCCTTTCTGGACTGCTAGCTCTTTTAAAGTCAGGACTGTGTCTTTCACACTATGGAATTCCAGAGTTCTGAAGATTGTTAGGCATATGGTATTAACTTAGTAAATGTAGGTTGAATGACTGAACAAACAGAAAAGTAGTCAGGCTGCACCGACTAGTTATGGTGTATTAATAACCTATGGAATGATCTGTACAGTGAGTCCTTTTCTAGCAGGTACATGTGAATCCTCTGTAAGAAAAAGTAGATACTCTAACAGCAATCTGTGATTTGGATATGAATATCCTTCTTTGTAGACAAGGAAATTGAAGCCCAGGAGGATAAAGGAATTTTCCCAAGGTAACTCGGTATCTAGTAAGTGATTGAGCTAGGATTCTCTAGCCAGTTCTATTGGCCTCCAGAGCATTCCCACACTCTTCTACACTAAATCCCCAGTAATGTTTCCATTTTACTTTCCGGCATCTGGAGATATCAACTCAAAGAGCTTCACAGAGAACTGTTTTCCAAATTGTAGGGCTCTGGGAGAACAGGCAATGCCATTTCTGTATTGGTCAGTGAAAAATTCCACTATGATCTTAGAGACTTTGTTGTCCTCAGGGAACATAATTCCTGTCTCAGCTATTAAATTAATATCTGTTTTTGATGCTGACACAAACTCTTTCTGTTAGTCTCTGAAGAGTTTTCATTTGCCAACAGAGTTACTTCAGAAATCACTTTAAAAAAATTCAGATTTTTTTTTTTCCAAACTGCATTGCTTTTTCCGTCTTTATTGGTTTCTGACTCCCAACATATCCTGGGCTCCTTTTTTTCTCCACTCTGAAAGTTGGGCCACCTAAACCCAGCCTGTCCACCACGAAAAGTCCTCATCCACAGCTGACTTAATGCACTGGTCTCCAGCATTGCCATCTCAGGAATCGGAGAATACACAGAACTGTCCTCCAAGTTTTAACCGTTTGACTTCTTCCCTTCCCTTCACAGTTTCATAAGAAATACTTTTCCTTACTTGCCACCTCAGTGATGCCTTTGTGTTTTCTTCTTGTCTTTTTCAGTTCTTCAATGCCTACTTAAGAGTTCTGTATATAATAGTCTCTCTGTTGAAATAACTACAGCAAATTCTGTCTCAGAGCTGAATATTGATCCAGGAAATCTGCAGGAAAGCTTGGACTTTTTTTTTTTTCAGAAATCAAAAGCAGAGCTGTTATGGGTTGGATCTTACATGCCCACCAAAGGCTCATATGTGTTAAAGGCTTGGACCCCAGCTGATGGTGCTGTTGGGAGCTGGTGGAAAGTGTATGAGGTGGGGCCTAATAGGATAGTTGTTCTTGGGAATATTGGGACTTTGGCCTCTCCTCTCTCTTATTTGCTTCCTGGTCACTGTGCTGTGAGCTCCTTTATTCTACCATGCACTCTCAGCCATGATGTTTTTGCCTTACCACTGTCTCAAAGTGAGGAGGCCAAGTGACCATGGACTATAACCTCTGAAACCATGAGCCAAAATAAATCCTTTCTCCTTTAAATTTTTTATCTCAGGTATTTTGTCACAGCCATGGAAGTCTCACTAAGCGAAGAGCCACTGAACTTACTTAGAGCCTTAGTGCAATGGAACTTTGTTTGGGGCTCTAAATTTTATTTTTCAAATGTCCAGGACAGATAGACTGATAGGCATCATAGATCTACTTTTAGGTCAATCAGCTTTGGTAAATTGTTAAGGTCTAGTTAGTTCACACATGTTTCACTAGGGTTTGACCTCAGAGAAGGAAGAATTTTGAAAAGAGTATCTACTATATAATCATGACTTTGGGTAATTAAATAATCCTAAAGAAGTTCTCAATCACCAAAAATTTAAAAACAAATGGTAATATTCCATATTGATGTAGCATTAGTTCTATTATACTAATTTAATTGTTTATAAAACTGGTCATATATGTAAGGGTGTCATTTAACTCACAATTCCATGGGTGATTTGGTAAATCAGAGTATTCAAACTTTGACAGAAATCTCAGTTTTAAAATATCTAGTTTTCAGAAATATTTATTCCTGGGCATATACACAAACACTTATTCCTCACCAGTATGTCAGTTTTGTGATGAGCCTAGCATAATGTTTGATCACCTCCTTAATTTAGCCCTTTCCTTGGGCTCAGTAGTTATCTACATGCATCCATCTTCCTGATTAGAACTGAAGCTTCTATGAGCACAGAACAATTTTTTAATGTCTTTATATTCCAGGGATTTCACATTATGCTTGAAAAATTATAAATACTCAGTAATTATTTTTTTACAGTGAAATGAGGAATTTCCCCTTCAAGAATAGAATTGTTTATAGGCCAAGATGGTCAATATTAAAATGCAAAGAATTGTCATTTAAAATCTTAGAAGATAGTTTTTTATAGTGAATAAATTTCCTTGGTGATACTAAATAACTAATAGTAATTGAAATGACTGGATAGACCCCCAAAGAACTTGATATTTTGTTGAAATCTGAGAAATGGATCTAAATTTACAAATATTTCAAATGGTATATAGGTCTTAGCTCTCTAATATTGTAAGTTTTCTATAAATAAAACAAATTTTCCTATATGTAAGGCACAGATTTTACCCAAGTATATGCCAAAGCATGTAAATAATGCTATGAAAATCTTTTTTGATGAATTAACAAGTAAGGCACATTGCATTCTATTCTTCTTGATAATTATAACAACACTATATAGTCAAAACAATGATATATTAATAACTTTCCTCTGTTTCTCTGTACATCATCAGAGTAAATATGGTATCTCCTGTGGTTGAGTTCAGTAGAATGGAATTTTAAAGTGAATCTTAGTAACTATTGTTGGTTAAAAAAATGTCTATACTAGGGTTGCTTTTATAAAATAGGAATTCAATCTCAGTGGAGCTGAGGACAGGGAAAATAAGGGTGCAAAGTCAGTCAATAAGGGAACTCAGATCAGATCTGTAAGAAAGTGATTAGATGCAATTTGTGATTTCAGATTCATGTGTAGACACTCAAGAAAAAATTTCTTGGTAAATAATGGTTTGCACAGTAGTTATCACTGTAAGGCAGGAATTCAAATAGTTAAAGTAAATGATATCAGGGGGAAATGGATGAAAATTCAGAGAAAAAATTCTATTCATTGTATCTGAATTTTTGAAGTTTTTTTTTAATTTGTAATGGAGTGGACTAACCCATTGTATGGAAAACTGTGAGGTCAAAATGCTCTAAGAATAGTTTTTTTTAAGTTACTACTCTAGACTGCAAAGGAATGGCATTTCTATTTTTGTTTTTGCCCTTTAATTTTGGATGTTCTTTAAGTTTTTAGCAGAATTCTGAAATCAAATGGAGAAAATTATATAGAAAAATGAAAAATATGTTGCTACATTATAAAATATAAATGTGTATGATAATTTCTATCAGTGTTTGTTTCTCCTCTTTGTCCTTCTATTGATCGCTTCTGTCTAAATATATAAAAATCTTTATTTGCAGAATTGAATAAAACATATAAATCTTTTATATACAGATAAGGAAACTTCTACTACACATTTCTGACTCTTGAATTAATATAAATATGTATTGGATGATGTTCTTCCAGGAACATACCATGATATTTTATTCCATTGGTAAATTATTTTTGGAGAAATTTCGTGGAGAAAAACAGCTTCCTTGAGCAGGTAAAGTGAAGAGGGAGAAATTATGAGAAAGAGAGAGAGAGAGAGAGAGAGAGATGGAAGAAATAGGAGAGAGGAAAGAGAAGATGGAGAAGGAGAGAGTGGAGGAAAGAAAGAGACTATGAAGAACAGAGAGAAGTTTGGTATTTATGTTCTGGTTTATACATTTGTAAAAGGTAAAGAGCCATTAGTCCTTTATAAGATTCTTATCTTTTACCCACCAAAGAGAATAATTTCTGCAGTTTTCACATCCCAAAATTTGGTCACACTGTAGCCTAGAAGGATTTGTAAAAAAATAATTTATAAGTCATCATGATTCATTAGTCCAGAACTATAGAATTTGAGAGCTAGAAGGCTTTTTGGTGATTCAGGCCAATTTCTTCACAGGCAAATAGGAAAAATGAAACATAGAGAAGTCAAGTGGCTTGCCTAAGGTCATTCAGTTTGCTGACAGATTAGATACTGAACAGAATCTCATAGGTAGAAGTAACAAACATTTGAAAAAAATCTTCATTTTGATGTATTACATTTATTTATTTGTTTTTCAAAAATGGATTAATGGTATTCTGGGTTCAGTAAATTTCCATAAAAATTTTAGAAGCCGTATGTCAATATCTGAAAAAACAAAACCTAAAAGGGGTAGCTGGTATTTTGGTAGAGATTATATTCAAACTGTC
Organism: Ictidomys tridecemlineatus; assembly: GCF_052094955.1. Classification (NCBI taxonomy): domain Eukaryota; kingdom Metazoa; phylum Chordata; class Mammalia; order Rodentia; family Sciuridae; genus Ictidomys; species Ictidomys tridecemlineatus. The sequence goes on along the minus strand of NC_135480.1, from coordinate 91,328,470 downwards.
AATTTAAGTCTGTCAATCATCTTGACATTATCTAGTCTTCTGATCCATATATATGTGATTTCTTATTATTGATTTATGTCTTTATTATTTCAATAATGTTTTATGGTTTTCAGCATATAATTCCTATACTTTATTATCCAAATTTATTACAAGGTGTTTTATTCTTTTTTATGTGATCATAAATGCAATTTACTTTCATTTCTGAGTGTTCATTGCTGATTCAGTAGATTGAAAAAAATATGAACTAAAAACAAAAAAGTTTTGTTTTTAATCAATTTTTAAGAATTTTCTATGCCTACAATAATGGCCTTTGCAAATAGAGATAGTTTGACTTCTTTATTTCTAGGTTTTGATTTCTTCTCTTTCTTTTTTCTCTTTGACTTATTTCTCTTTCCCTTAGCTAGAAATTCCAAGACAATTTTGAACAGAACTGGGGAGAGGACTTGTTTTGTTCCAAATCTTAAAAGGAGAACATTGTTTTTCACCATTAAAGATCATCTCAGTTGAGGGTTTTTCATGGATGCATTTTGTAAGATTGATCAAGTTCCTTTTTATACCAAGTTTGTTTAGTGCCCTATTATGAAAAGATGTTGGATTTTGAAAAATGCTTTTCCTGAGTCTTTTAAGGTGATCATGAGGGTTTGTCCTTTATTCTTTTCATAGGATATGCTGTATTGATTGATTCTCAGATACTATACCAACTGTGCATTGCTAGGATAAATTCTACATGATTATGTTGTAAAATTCTTTGTATATTTAGTGCATTTAGGTTGCTGTATTTTGTTTAGAATTTGTGCATATATATTGACAAGGGATATTGATCTTTTATTTTCCTGTGGTTTCTTTGTTACCGGGGTAATATTAGTGACTTTGTATAATAGAATGTATTTACAAGTATTTCTCCAATTCTAGTTTTGGAGAAGTTTTTGAAGGGTTAGTATTAATTCCTTCTTGGAAAAATTTAGTAGAATTAATCTGAAGCCACCTGGTTTGAATTTTTCTTTGTTCGGAGTAAAAATTACTAATTAAATCTCTTTATTGATTATAGGTCTATTGATATTTTCTATTTCTTCTTGGTTTCATTTTCTTACTTTGCATCTTTTTAAGATTTTATCCATTTTATCTAAGTTATATAGTGTGTTGGCATACAGATCTTCTCAGTAATCCCTATGTTTCTTTATATTTCTGTAAGGATGTTAGTGATATCTCCTCTCTCATTTCTGATTTCAGTAATTTGAGTTCTCTTTTTTTTTGTCTGGTAGTCTAACTAAAGATTTGTAACTTTTGTTGATCTTTTCAAATAACCTCCTTTTAGTTTTATTGATTTTTCTCTAGTATTTTTCTACTCTCTATCATTTGCCTCTGCTCTCATTTCTATTTCCTTCCTTCTGCTTATTTTGGGTTTAGTTTTCTCTTATTTTTCTAGTTTCCTTGGGTGGAATATTAGGCTATTGGCTAGAGGGTTTTCTTTTTTTTTAATATTGCTATTTCTATGTTGTAAGTTTCTAAGAATTGAATAAACGGTCTCTCATAGTTGTGGAATGTTTTTATTTTCATTCATCTCAAGGCATTTTTAATATTTCCATCAGAATTGATTATTTGGAACCATTGGTTATTTAGTGATATATGGTTTAATTTCTGTATATTTAAATATTTCTCAGATTTCTTTCTTTTGTATTTATAATTTCATTCCATTGTGTTTGGAGAATATACTTTGTACAATTTTAAATATGTTTATGCTCATTTTATGCCCTTTGTAATCTATCCTAGTGTATGTTACATGGGTTTTTGAGAAAATGTACATCTTCAATTGTTTAGTGAAGTGGCCTATAGATACTTATTAAGCTTATTGGCATATAGTATTTTTCAAAACTTTCATTTCATTGTTGATCTTCCACTAGCAGTTTTATCCAGTTTTGAAAATGGGGTGTTGAAGTCTCCAAGTATTCTATTTCTTACTTCAGTTTTCATTGTTTTTACACATATTGGGTTCTCTTGTTAAGTACATAGATATTTATAATTGCTGCATATCCCTGATGAATTGATATTCTTATAAAATGTTCTTTGTGTTTATCAAAGTTTTTTAAAGTTAATTTTGTTTGATATTTGTAGACACTTCTGTCTTGGGGTTATTGTCTGCATGGTGCATGTTTTCTGTCCTTATAATCTCAACCTACTTATGTCTTTACATGTAACACTTGTATCTTACAGATGCATGTAGTTGGATGACTTTTTAAAATCCATTATGCTAATCTCTTTTTTTTTTTTACCTGAGATTTTATTAGCAGGACCCTAGCGGCCAAAGAGAAGAAGGGAGGAGAGAGAAAGAGGGAGGGGAGAGAGGGGGGAGAGAAGGGGGGGAGAGAGAGGAGAGTAAGAGAGCCTATGCTAATCTCTTTTTGATTGGAGTATTTAATACATCTGCATTTAAAGTAAGTATTGGTGAGGAATTCGGTTTTGCATTTTTAATATTTGTTTCCTATATGTCTTTCTTTTATTTCTCTATTGCTGCATTTATGTGTAGGTATATATTTTTAGCATATCATTTTATTTTTAATTTTTTCATATTTTTCTACTTATGTTTAGTGGTTACCTTGAGATTCTAATTAGCATCTTTGCTTGAAACAATCTAATTTGAATTAATTCTGACTTAATTTCAATAAAATACTAAAACTTCTATTATACCTCTATCCCTGTCCTGTTTTATGCTATAATGTCATACTAATTGCATATTTCTACATCATGAGCACACTGACACAGTTTTACAATTGTTGCTTTCTGATGTTGAATTTTAAGGCAGGTTAGAGCTAGGTGCAATGGTGGTACATGCCTGTAATCCCAGCAACTAAGGAGTCTGAGGCAGGAGAATCGAGAATTTGAGGCCAGCCTGGACAACTTAATGAGACTCAAAATGAAAAATAAAAATGGCTGGGGATGTTACTCGGTGCCCCTGAGTTCAACCCCCACCCCCACAAAGCAAGTTAGAGAAGAAAAGTGTTATAATGCAAAGACATTTATCCCTTCCTATAATATTTACTTATGTAGTTACCTTCTGGTCTTTCTCTACCTGTTGATTTGAGTTATTTTCTAGAATAATTTCATTTAAGATGGGATATATCTGAACTTCTCCTTCATTTTGGGAGTATTTTGTTAGATAAAGAATTCCTAGTTGAGAGTCTTTATATTTTTCAGTATTTTGAAGATATAGTCTGGCCTCTAATGTTTCTGGTAAGAAGTCAGTTATCACTATTATAGAAGATCCTTTTTAGAAAGTAAGTCATTTTTCTCTTGCTGACTTCAAATTTTTCTCTTTGTTTCTTTCATCAATTTGACTATGATATATGTAGATTTGGATCTCTAGCTCTTTGAGTTTATTCTATTTGGAGTTCATTGAGCTTCTTAGCTGAGTAGATAAATGTTTTTTATCTAATTTGGCAAACTTTCTGTCAGTATTTCCTCATTTTTTTTCTTCTCACCTTTTGTTCTCTTCTGCTGAAACTCCATTATGCATACTTTTTTTTTATCCTTTATGATGTTCCATTCATATCTGAGACGCTGCTGTCTGGGGCACTGTCAATTTTTCTTCATTCTTTTGTTCTTCTGTTATTCAAACTGCATGATTCCTATAGACTGATCTTCAAATTTGTACTTTTTTTGCCATCTCAAGTCTTTTATTGGTCCCCTGTAGTGATTTTTCATTTACATTATTGTAGTTTTAATTCCATAATTTTTATTTTCGTAAGATAGGTTTTTTTCCTCTATCTTTTGTGTACAATTTCTGTTTTTCTATTTGGTGAGACATTATTCTCATACTTTCCTTTAATTCTTTGAGCATAGTTTCATTAAAATTTATGTCATTTAAAATAACATTTAAAATTTATGTCGTTTTCTTGAAAAATTTGGGCTTCCTGAGGACATTTTATGTTAACCTTTTCTCCTGTGGATATGGCATATATTCTTGTTTCTTTGCATGTCTCATAGTTTTTATTAAAATCTTGAAATTGAAAATAACACATTGAAGCAGCTCCATTACCAAATACTTACACTGCCCAGAATTTGTTCTATAATTTTATTATTGTTTTTTTCTTCTCGCTACTTATTTCTTTTAGCAACTTTTATGGACAGATTCTATATCTCTAGTCTCTGTAATGAGTGACCATTGAGTTCCTAGCTAGCTTTTTAAAATTGTTTACACCTGACTTTTCAGGTCACTTTTATGTCATTATAGTTTGGTGACCAGCCAGAAGATTAACTCAAACGTTAGTCTGCATGTCTTCCACAAGATGCTGGGTAACTGTGGGTGAAGACACATCTTCAAACTTAGTTTTTACAAAAGAGTCTTAGAACTCCTTGTTTTTCCAGAACATCAAAGTCAGCCAGAGTTGTTTGACAGGGGCCTATTCCTTTCTCTGTTTTTTTTTTCCTGGTCATGCGCATAGCCTTGCACATACACATAGCCTTTAAGACTATGTCAGAATTCTTTAAAATTTCCTGTGGCCACCTACTTTTCCAGGACAATCTTGTTTGTCTCATTTAAAATTACAGATTTAGCAGCTGTGGTGGTGTCAGCTCTTTGCTATTGCAATTCATGAGTGAAGAAATCCCTAAAGAACCTACATGGAAATGCAAGTGGGTTTTTCACTATAGATTACATAATAATGCCCAGTAGTACTGCTTTATTAAGTTGGGATCTTCTACGGCATTAGGATCTTGCTGCCAAGGAGACAGGGATATATTTTTAAGTGTGGGGAAATTTGGACTGACTGAATCTTGGGATCATCCTCATTGTAGAGCCTGTACAGGTGAATGACTTTGGACTTTCTGGAGGCAGTATGAGAATATTGTCCCTAGGTAAAAGGGAGTGGAAGACTAGAGGAAGGTGTTTCGAAGGCCTATGGGGGTATCTATTCACTAACCTGACACATTGTGAAACTGCATACTCCATATTGTCAAAATTTCTTTTCTTTACCTACCTACCAATCTTTAGTTTTTACCCCTTTGCAGATATTTTCCATTTCCTCTTTCACATCCACTCTCTACTCTGACATTTCTCTAGAAGGCTGATCCAAGCAACAGTCTTCTTAGGCCTGTGGTTACAAGTTTGATTTGGCTAACAGAGACAACAGCTGGGCTAAAGGGAGGAAGAGTGAGGTTAGGGTGTGTATTCCCCTGGTTCTCTCCTTGCAGAGTCTCCTTGGATTTGCTGGTTCTCCCTCCAATGACTAAAAGCTGCAAATTCTATTGGGCAGCCCTCCCCTACACAATTCTCTCTCTCTATGTTCTAGTTATCTTTTCATTCCTTGGCTGTTTCAGGCCTACAAGTGATTTCCAGGATGCCTTACCAAACCTTGGTAAGCAGTCCTTTTATTAACTGATCCTCAAATTCTCTAGTTTGAGTGTGCCAGCTGTTTCTTGCCGGGCCCCTTACTGGTATAATTACCATGTGCACCATCTTCCTATTGTCTGTGCTCTATTATCCATGCTTTAGTAGAAGGCAACAAAGAATGAATGTCTTTCCTTGCAATAGCATATGCTTTAGTTAGGGTTTTGTTGCTTTTGTTTTGCTTTTAGGGTTTGAGGAGCTGAGACATATAATGGCTTCTTAATAGGAGTTTGTTTTGAGGAGATCAATAGAAATAAAGAGGTCAGTAACTTGTACTATAAAGTTAGCCTTCGTAGAAAGCTGATGTTGCAGTACAGCTAGATCTCTGGGGACTTGGAAGGCAGTCAGAGGATTAGATAGTTATCTCAATAGACCCATGAACTAAAGACCTGCTGCTCCTGATTGTCTTTGCCTCATGCCCCTTTCATCCCTATAGGTGGCTGGGCCTTTGGATTCTCCTTGATGAGCAGCAATATGATATATTTTAAGGATTTATGGGCAAGGGTCTAGGTTTCAGTTAAGTCACTACCTCTTTCTACTCCTGCAGAACATCCAGAGCTTCTATAGGCATTTCCCTATGTTTTACCTATGGATAATTCTCCTGTTGAGATCCAAGGATCACATCTATACCCCTCGAAATCCATAAATTCAAAATAGCATCTTTAGTGGGTAAGTGCTCAGAACCTGATAGCCTTCATCTCTGGCTTGAATCTTGACTCCAATCACTGGCTGTGTGCTGTTTGTTCAAGTTACTAAATATTTTCAGTCCATTTGTACAATGAATATAATGACCAATCTTATGCTGGCTCTTTAGGAGGAGGAAATTTAGTCTGATAAAGAGAGAGAGGGAGAAAACTAAGTGCTCTGTCAATGTGAGATATTCTTGCCACCACTTTCCTTAAAAGTGAATAGTTAAGGCATTGACTTAGGGGAAAATAAATCCCTAAACTCCAGTGTGGCTAGAAGCTCAAAACAATAAGGCACACCCTGGTGCTTAAGTAACTTGATCAAAGAAGATCTGTTAACAAGGCCAGTGTATGAGGTTGTCGAACTGAGAGTACCCACGGTCAAGGTCAACCATTATTAGAAAGCTTTGGAGATCAGTTGCAGCACCAGTGAAACAGAAAACACTGGTGAACCTGTGCCTCAGTTGCTAGTTAGAGCTCAATTGCACCTCATGGTCCAAGGGTCTAGGGTCCACCCCTCATTAAATCAGCTAATTGCTAGTTTGAGGGGTGATGTAGCAATAGCATGGTACATTAGAAGGAGCTTTGCAGGTTATAGGTGTTTCAGAGATGGCTCCTCTAGTATAGAATATAAATTCCCTCACCCAAGTGAATTTTATGGTATTAAAATTATACCTAGATAAAGCTGTTTAAAAAATGCTACCTCTCATTTCCAATGGTGGAAGTGGGAAAGAAAAGACAAATGATATTGAATGTGGTCTCTGTCATGAATTTCAGGCAGTGTCATCTAATAACAAACACTTGTTGACATCTACTATATGTCAAATTATATACCTCCTACTGAAAACAAAATATAAATAGATATATTTCCCACCCTTATTGAGATAATACTTGGGGTATCAAACCTATATTTTATTTCTTGGTAGAAGTGTAATGTAGATGACACTGGAGTATAGATTTTGTTTTTCTGAGCATATGATAAAAAGAACTATTTATGTGTCTTGTCCACTGAGTATTTATGGAGCAACAGCCTGACAATCCAGGACATGCAGTGTGTCAAGTAAAATTATGTTCCAGATCAGGCACTTTCTCTATAGGTTATTAGTTATAATTTGAGTAGAATTATAATTTCAAGGACTTGATGTCTAACTGACAATATAAAACTATTTTTCCCCCATTACCTGGAGATTTCAAATAAATAGCTCTTGCCCTTTTGAGAATAAAAATACATTTAAATCTATTACTGTCATAGGTATATAAATTACAATCTTTTCCATGGTCATGGAGCAATCTGTTTAATTTTCCATTTTCCATGACTTGTGTGTGTGCATTAGCAAGAGAGTATTTAAGAAGTGCCTGTGTGGTTTTCATTAAAGAAATATTTCCAGCTACACTATTCAGCAAAGGTAGTCATCATTGTTTTTTCATTATACATTTACCATTTTAATTAACACATATTCATTTATCTAGTCAGCAAATCTATTTTGAGTGCCTTATTTGTATCAGGTTGTAGTCTTCATGCTAGAAAATGCCAACTATGATCCCTTTTACAAAAATAAAAATTACTGTCCAATGAGAAATAAATGTTGTTCTGCATGTGGTCTTCCCTTCAACTTTTATAAATGTCTGTGCCTCTTAGTGTTTTAAAAGAGGAGGAAAATAATTCATCAAGTCAGTCAGGGGCTATATCATTCCAAAGCCAAGGGATGTTCACTCTCCTAGTAAATATATCATTCTGAATTTATTCTGTGCAAGAGTTGGCTATTAACCTGAGTGTGCTTTAGATGCAGGATCTCTGGGGCAGAAAGCATTCAGAGCTAAGTTGCAATGGAATCTGTAGATAGATTGCTTTCTAAAGCTGTTGTAATAATTAGCAGTATGTAATACCTTATTTCTCAAACTTGCCAGTTCTGAATTTTTGCAATCTTTGTATGACATTTTAAGCTAAACACACATGTGAAACAGATCAAACCAGGGTCATCTTGACTGAAGTGGGAGCCCAGCTCAGGAGAGCTCCTCCAAGTTGGCTTCACCGTTTCTTTTCCTGAGGGTCCTTGGAAGCATCTATGGGGAATTCCACAGACTCATTAAACATTATTTGAAAATCATGGTTTTCTAGTTTTTTAATGCATTGGTTAGATTTTCATAAGTAATACTAATATATCTTTTCTATCATTTGTAGCAAAGACACTTAGCTTTCAAATTAACAGTACGTTTCTTTTGCTGATTATCTTTGAGTTGTAATGGTATTTAAATATTATTTCTAGTTCTCCAGGCACAAAAGAAAAACTCATTATGTGCTTATGCATTGTTTTCAGAAACTATGAAACAAGATCTCAGTAGGATGCCAATGTAAGTGTCTTATTATCTTCAGTGCTCAGATGTCATCATCGTTACAGTCCATGTGTGTCACATTAACTCCTTCGGGTCACAAGAGAATCATTTAGTAAACTCCAAGAGTAGCATCTTTAAATGTAAGAATCGGTGTATTCCATTGTCAGGAAAAGCCTTCTAAAGACAGAACTAATGCTTATGAAAATTCATGCTTAGGTTGAAAGACTTGTGAGTAAACACCAGGACAATTCAATGAATGCACAGCATTCTAACTACACTGCATCCCCTAGTCTGTGGGTAAAATTTGATATATCAGTGACAATGAACCTTATGCAGTATGTTCTCCATTTATCTTTTTCACAAAGTCAGAGCATGAAATTATACTAAATAAGCATAGCTATAAACATGATAAGAAGCACTATGATGCATTTGTCAGATATGAACTCTCCTAAAGAGTGGTATGTTTCCGGTCCTCTGAACTTGGTAAAGAAGTAGGGGAGAGAACAGCAGCAGCCTGACAATCCAGGAACTCATCATCACAGAGTAGTCATCTCATCTTAGTTTGAGAGAGAAGTGATTGTATGTTAAGGACTAGGGGTAGGCAGCCCCCAGTGGTTCTCATTTCTGGGTATAGGTACCCTTGTTTAATTCCCTCTCCTTGAGCCTGGGTTGAATTGAATGACTTACTTCTAGAGAGCAGATAGCAGAAGTAATAAGGTGTTGCTTTGAGATTAGATTATAAAAAGATGCTTCTGTCTTGGGTACTCTCTCATTCTTGTTTATTTCTGAGACAGTCTTGCTTTGTTGGCTCAGACTGGCCCTGAACTCCTGGACTCAAGCAATCCTCCTGCCTTATTCTCCCAAGTAGCTGGGACTTCAGGCCTGTGACACCATGCCTGGCTCTTTTAGATCACTTACCCTGAAAAAAATCTAGCTGTAGTGTTTTGTAGAGAGGCCTTCCTGGTGAGGGACTGAGGCCTCTGGTTAATGAAGTAAGGACTAGAGGCAGGTGTCCTTCAATCTCCCTTCATCAAGCTTTTAGGTTAGACCATAGCCCCAGCTCATGGCTTGAATGCAGCCTCATGAGAGACCCCAGGACAGGGGTCCCTACCTAAGCTGTTCCTAAATTCATAACAAAAGTTGATTTTGGGTTATTTTAAATTTCTAAACTTAATGATTAATTTTTTGGTGTGATGCTGGGGATTGAAGCCAGGGCCTTGTGCATGCAAGGCAAGCACTCTTCTACCAACTGTATTATGTCCTCAGTCCTTGATGATTAATTTTTAAACAGCGGTAGATAAACAACAGAAACATGCTCTTGCTATAATATCCTGAATAGAATAAAGGTTTAGAAAAGCTAGTGCTAAGTGATACTGTTTATCAAACTTCAGGAAACTTGATCTTGCTGATAAATCATCCAAGGAGGGAGGCCACACATTGGTCAATGGGCTTGCCCTCTCATGGTTAAGGATAGCCATCATTACCATTAGTTGTATAGCTTCTTGGGCTTGATTAAGAGGCCTTTAGGACACTGAAGCCCTCTCTAGTCCAGATGTAGAGGATGGCAGCACCACACTAGGGTTTTCCATATACCAACCCATTTAACCTTCTCAGGAGCACCATGGATTAAGAATTATCATCATTATTTTTAAAATGTGGAAAAAGACTCAGAGATGTTGCTACTTTGATCAAGGAATCATCATAGCTTGAGAAAAACTATAGAGAGAGAATAGAATTCAGGTCTGTATGATTGATTTCTTCATAGGTTGGGTTAAAATATTTAGGTGAGAGGAATGAATAGGAGGTGTTTATTCTAGATATAAAGGACTTCAAAGAGGAATGATTAATTATAGGGAAATGAACAAATTTCTATATGTTTTAAAGAGGAGCCAAGAGGTCTGTGTTACAATTTGGATCTGGGATGTCTCCCAAAAGCTCGTGTGTGGAAAAGTTGGTCTCCAAGGCAGCAGTGCACAGAGGTGGAACTCTGTGGAAGTGATTGAATCATGAGGACTCTAACCTCATTAGTGGACAAATCCATCACTAGTTGAATGAACTAGTAGGAAGTGGTGGAAACTATAGTCAGGTGGGGCATGTTTGAAGGAAGTAGGTTAACTAGGAGTGTGTCGTGAGGACTATATCTTGTCTCTGGCCCTTCTGTCCCCCACCCGACTCCTACATTTTCACCATTATGCTCTCGCTCACCTCAGGCTCAAAGCAATGGAGCCAGCTGATATGGATTGAAACCTCTGGATCTGTGAGCCAAAATAAATCTTTTCTCCTCTAAATTGTTGTTGTCATGTACTTTTATCACAGCAATAAAAAGCTGCCTAACACAGCCTATGAAAGGGAAACACCTGTGTCAAGAGAGACTAGATGAGAGACTGGAAAATCAATGGAGCCAAGAATAAAAAGAAACTTAATACCCAGCTGATCTGACATAGCTCTGCCACTTTTAAAATAAGGAATAACCCGCACCTTGTTTGGACTCTAACTATTCCTAACTAATTATAACTAAGAAGGGGATATGGATCAGGAAATTGCTATGAAAATAAATATGTACAATCTTTATAGCAAGTTACTCACATTAGATATACTTACATGTAGGCTTTAGACTATTTTATTTTTTAGCCAAAAAATATCAGTGAGCCTTTGTAATTATTTTCCTTTTTTTTCAGTTATGATGTTTATGAAATTGAATTTGAATAATTATATCCTTTTGGATTTTAAAAATATTGTTGTGAGTAAAGCTGAATTTGCAATGCTTCATTTGGCGTTGCTGAAGGAAAGAAAAGATACTAAAATATTTTGAGCTACAGCTTTATATAGACAAAGAGAAACTTCAAATGCTGGTTACTAATTATATTCATTATTTTGCATAAAATCAGGAGAATTGCAAAGACATTGGACAAGATTCATATTTTGGTATTATTTCCATTGTGGGGTTTAAATGTTTTATAGTTGATGTTTTGGGTAGTAAGAATTTAAATGGGTTAATGCCAATCTGTGTGCTTGGCTCAGAGTCCTAGGATAATGGAGGCATCTATGGAGAGTCCTACTTGCACGGGGATATGAAACTTGACTGCTGGAGGTACTCTGAAAAGTGGGATCAAGCTTTCAGATGAAGTGGTGTTGAGGAAGGAAGTCAACATTGCCACCAACCTGTAAACTTCAGAGAGCTGCAATTCCTAAACTTCTTCATGGGACCCAGGATTGATGTTGTGGCATTTAAATGGTAGTGACATCAACCTAGCCCAATGCAGTTAAAGGAACTGACCAATCTGTCCTTTCAGAATACTGATTAAAAAAATACAATTCTTTCCCTTCTCTTTGAAACCTATGGCCAAAGCAGTTGACATGAAGAGGCCCACAGCAGCCGTTATGGTAAGCACGGGTTTGCAACAAGGTCAATATCTATGAACTTGGTGGAAGTTGATGAAGCAGGACCTGTTGATATGTGTGGTTTGATGTCATAGATATTTCATGATCTTAAAAATGATCTTTATATTATAGTTTATTGGTTGTGTTGCACTATGCTGCACCAACAGCCAACTGCACTGTGTATACATCCTGACCCACATCTTACCTTTGGCCCTTACATCATTGTTCATATCCCATCCTTGAGTTTTACCCTATCCCAAGTTCTCAGGTAAGTCACTCATACCTACTGAAGTTGAGAGAGAGGTTTCATTTGTATATAATTCATTGTCATAAAAATACAGAAAGTATAAGCCCCTATATCTTAGGGTCAAGTAAAAAATGTAAAACTGTGTCTTGTACAAGCATTATGTGCTTATTGAACATCATGTGTCTGGAAACCAGAATTATTCTCACAAATCAGAGTGGAGGAAACATGGCACCAGCACCAAGAAAGCAAAACAGTGCCACAGGAAGATTAAACACATAGCTTAGGTCCACATGAGCCATGGAAATACGTGCTGTTCTCCTGTAGAATGTGGTGGTGGGAATTTAAAGGGTGAAAGAAGATTAGTTTTATTCAACGTTCAATACATGCCCTGGGGTGATTGCTATTTGGGTAACAATATTTGCTGTCTTATTTCATCTTGAACCCCATAATTCCCAAGTTTGATACAATTGACCTCATTTGTAAAAAATAAGAAACTGGGGAGAAAAGGTTAAATAATTCTACAGTTAATTTTTGAGTGTTGTTTGAACTTAGGCTCTTCCAACTCATGCTATTGTACTCCAGATTTGAGAAGGAATACAATTGTTTTTTTTTAATTGTTGGGGCATCCTGGAGTTTCAAAAATCACCTTCTTGTAGGTTCAGTGTGTGTGCTTGCACATTGGCATAGTAGTATCCACAAATGGTAGAGTTTCAGGCTGTTGTGGAAAGATGAATTATTTAAGAAGATTGATTATGACCCATCTGTGACTAAATCCTTACTGATTTGTAATCTATTCTGGCCAAACAGTAGGAAATAAAATTGACTCCCATTAATTTAGTTATCACAAGTTAGAGGGAAATTGGCAATATATTCAACTGGTTCTGAATTTTGCCTTGACAAAGTCCCTCCTTAAGTTAGGAATGTTTCCTAAGGACTATTTGCATGTGTTATTTTTCAGTAACATGTGGTTAGGAGACAATTGGAGGTGGGAGAAAAGTTAGGGTTCGAGACAGGTCCTATAGATTAGCTGGCTAAATTAAATTTGAAGGTAAATTTAAATGGTAAATTCAAAGTCTTACCCCTCCCTTTTATGGACAGCAGGAAGAAGAAAGAGGATAAAGAGAAGGAAGAAGGAAATTAAGAAACTATTTTCTAAAAACAAGATCTTAATATTGTTCTATTTTGAGCCATTTATTTTTTCCTAATGAAATCATTACATTTTTCATTAATTATCATTCATGCATGTCTTCAATGAGTGTTTCTTTTGATGGGGTGAATAAACCTCTTATCTTTTCAATTTTATTTATTTAATATTAATTATACAATATCCACTATACACAATAGAGGGTTTTGCTGAGGCATATTCACACATGCATGTAAGTTGATCAGTTTTACTCTCCAGTACTTTCCCCTTACCCTCTCCTCCTTGCTCCCCCAATGTTATTCATAGAGCTGCAGTTCCTAAACTTCTGAGGACTATTTGCATGTGTTATTTTCCAGTAAAATGTTGTTAGGAGACAATGGGAGGTGGGATGCTTTCCATTTTACTTTCATTAAATCCTCCCCCCATACCTTCCACATATGAGAAAAAATGTGATATTTTTCTTCTTAAGTCTGGCTTATTTTATTTGACATGATGTTCTCTGGTTCCACCATTTTCTGCAGACAATATGATTTTGTTGTTCTTTATGACTGAATAAAACTCTATCATGTGAAAATACCACATGTTCTTTATTCATCTGTTGATGGCTATTTAGGCTAATTCCATAACTTGGCTATTATGAATTGTTCTGTGACAGACATAGGTATACATATATCTCTAAAGAATGTTGGCTTAAATTCTTTTAGATAAATATTGAAGTGTTTTATAGCTGGATTATATGGTAATTCTGTTTTCAGTTTTTCAAGTTAACTCCATACTTATTTCCATAGTTACAGTACCAATTTGGATTTCTACCAACAATGTTTAAGAGTTCCTTCTTTCATATATCCATTTTGTTTGTATTATTAATGATTGCAACCTGACTGGCATAAGATGGAATCTCAATGTAGTTTTTTTTTTTCTATACCAGGGACTGAATTCAAAGGGGCATAATTACTGAGTCAATATCCCCAGCCTTTTTGTATTATTTTGTTTATTTATTTTTTTAAATTTTGAGACAGGTTCTCACTAGGTTGCTTAAGCTGTGTTCCTGCTTGGATGATAAATTATAGTGCCACCTGTTTAGTGCATACCTACTATGTGCTAGGACCTGGAGATAGATACAAAAGTGAACAGAAGAAGCATGGTTTCCTATCCTCAAGAAGGTCTGTTCTACTATAAACATTAATGTGGTTGTATCCCTGTAGTATGCTGTTTTTAAGTCTTTTGGCTATAAATCAAAGAGTACAATAGCTGGGTCAAGTGGTGGTTCCATTCCCAGTTTTCCAACGACTTTCCATATTGCTTTCCATGTTGGCTGCACTGATTTGTAGTTCCACCAGCAATGTATGAATGTACTTTTTTCCCTACATCCTCACCAACACCTATTGTTGTTTGTGTTCTTAATATCTGCCATTCTGACTGGAATGAGATGCAATCTTAGAGTAGTTTTGATTTGCATTTCTCTAATTGCTAGAGATATTGAACATTTTTTTATACATTTGTTATGGTAAAAATTTGCTCCCAAGCTGTGGGCTCTCTATTCACCTCACTGATTGTTTCTTTTACTGAGAAGAAGCTTTTTAGTTTCAATCCATCCCATTTATTGATTCTTGATTTAAATTCTTACATTATAAGATTTTTATTAAGGAAGTAGGGGCCTAATGTGATATGATGGATTGTGGGCCTACTTTTTCTTATAATAGGTGCCGTGTTTCTGGTTTAATTCATAGGTCCTTGATCCACTTTGAGTTGAGTGGTTGTGCATGGTGAGGGAAAGGGTTTAGTTTCATTTTGCTACATATGGATTTCCAGTTTTCCCAGATAGACTCTTTGTTGAAGAGTCTATCTTTTCTCCAATGTATGTTTTTGGTGCTTTTGTCTAATATAAAATAATTGTAATTATGTGGGTTTGTCTCTGTGTCCTCTAATCTGTACCATTGGTCTACCAGTCTATTTTGGTACCAATACCATGCTTTTTTTTTTAACTATTGCTCTATAAAATAGTTAGACTGCTAGGATCTAGACTGCTTTTTCTATTTCTATGAGGAATGCCAGTGGGATTTTGATTGGAATTGCATTAAATCTGTATAGTGCTTTTGGTAGTATGGTCATTTTGACAGTATTAATTCTGCCTATCCGAGAGCAATGTAGATCTTTTCATCTTCTAAGGTCTTCTTTGATTTTTTTCTTTAGTGTTCTCTTTCACTAGACTGTGGAAGCAACCTAGATGCCCTTCAGTAGATGAATGGATAAAAATATGGTATATATACACAATGGAATATTATTCAGCATTAAAAGAGAATAAAATCATGGTATTTTCAGGTAAATGGATGGAGTTGGAGAATATAATGCTAAGTGAAGTTAGCCAATCCCCACCCCCAAAAGAATTGCTGAGGCTAGTTTTGAACTCATGATACTCCTGTCTCAGCCTCCGAGCTGCTGGGTTAAACTGTTAGCTTTTAAGGGCTGAGTATGTAGTTCAGTGGTAGGCACTTGCCTAGAATGTGTAAGGCCCTGGGTTTGATTCCTAGCACAGAAAAATAGATCATAGAGTGTTTATATTTATATTCTAATATAGAGAAATGCACAAATTAAATGATCTATAATTCATTCCTAGATAGCCTTATTATTTTTACTAAAAAGAAAAATTATATTTTTACACACACACACACACACACACACACACACACACACACTTCTCTATCTTGCTGAGGCATTTAGCACTTTCCCCAAAGGACATCATTATTAAACAGTTTATTAGCCTTCCTTCAAAATTAGGAGCCAATACAAAACATTTATGTGTGTATATGCACATATGTAAATGGAATTGTATTTGTATTTTGTTCTGTACCTTATCTTTTTACTTAAAAAATATCAGCACTTGCACTCACAGATTATTTTATTCTTATTAAAAGCTACATAATATTGTATTTTATGGGTATACAACTTTTTTTTAACTTTTGTTTATATTTGTTTTTTCCCCATAACAAAAAACACTACCACAAATTTTTATTAATTTTAATAGAAAATTACAGCACATTTCTTTATGTGTCATAATTGAGTCATTTATTAGGTGTTTTTAAACTTTTGAAAGATTATGCCGAATTTCCCTTCCAGAATGACTTCAATTTAAAATTGCTCCCCCCAATAATATGACAGTGCATATTTTCTTACACCCTCCTGAAGGCTGTCTATCAGTGAATATTTTCATTTTTGCTTATTAATTCCTTGTGAAATTATCAATTTGTAATTAAGGAAAGTATGCCTGGTGATACTATATCAAATATGTTTTCCCAGCTTGATGTTATGATATCCAGGATTTTGATTTCAGGGGATCAAATGCATCAATTGTTCTTAGTGGCCCTTTTATACCATGTTGTAAAGCCCTCTTCCACTCCACAATGAAAACAAACTAAATAAATTCAGCTACCTTTCACCTGGAACTATCATTATGAATAGGGTTGAGCAAGGGAGTAATGTGGTTCAATTTATATTTAAAAAAATTCATTTGGGGTGTTTGATATATGATATTTAAGGAAAGTAAGAATGGACTTGGGAAGCCAGTTAGATAGCAAAGAGACGATGGGGTCTGGAATAGTAAGGCGGTGGACAGTTGCAAGACACAAGACTGTGCTGGCAGGACTTTAGTGTGCACTGGAGGAAGGTACTGCTGAAGGGGAGGAATCAAGCCATTTCTAGGATATTTTTTTCCTGCAACTGGATGGATATCAATGATGCTCATTGAATTGAAAAAGACTGGAGTTGGTTTTGTGAGATGTTTTGTGAGAGAAAATCTAGAGTTCTGGTTTATGCATGTAAAATCTTGAGATGTTAGAGAGACATCTGATGATAGCTGTTGGATGTTGGGTCGGTACTGAGTATATTAATTTAGAGTGCAGAGGTACAGTCTGGCCTGGATGGTATTTCAGTCATTGAAATCACCAGAGAAGACTCCAGAAATCTCAACACTTATATCAAGATAAAGGGGGAAACAGCCAACAAAGGAGGTAGGAACCATAGCTGCTCCCCATCCTCGAACACTCACAGCATCATCACCACACTCTGCTTTGAATTCACCCCAAGATCCTCAGTATAATCATTACCCATGTTATGACTTCATCATCAGAAACCCAATTTTCCTCTCACATTCCCTACTCTAACATTATAAGCATCTGCACATCTATTAAATTATTTTCTTCTTCCTCAACTTTTTGAAAGTCTTCCACTTAAACTTCATCCATTTTATTTAAAGTTTCCTTTACCTGACCCATTTTTCGGAACACTGCCCTTTTCTTCTTACTGGAACAGAAACCTGGCCCTCTCAAGAGGACACTGCCTTCCCTATCGTCATATTAAATGGTGGTTTTCACTTCCATAACTGCCAGGCCCAGAGCTGGGGTCAGATTCTGCTCAGCTCGCCATTGCTCTTTTCAGACCCTTCTCACTGCTTCTCTAAAAATGTTCAACTTTGACTCTCATGCCATTAGATAGAATATCAGCCTTTAATCTTCACATCTCTTCACATTCTATCATTTTAGCTCCAGCCTAACTGGAACTCTCTAATACTACTCCTATCATAATTCTTTTCTTCTTTAAATAGACTTGGTCCTTCTGAAACCAGCACTCTTGTTCCTAGAAGCTGTCGCCTCCCGTGGGTTTTCCTGCACTCTGCCTAAGCAGCTCATTCCTGTGTGTATGCCTCAGGTCTTCCTGCAATCACTGCTGGCAATCCCTCCATCATCTCAATGTGTCTTCTCTTTCCACCTCAGTGCAGGTGGTACTGCGATTCTAACAGTTCTCCAGTGCCACAGGAGTGACAGTACACCAGTTCTGACCATCTTTGCATTGTTCTTCTCTTTTGATGTCTGTCTCCCCTCTGCTCAGTTAATGGGTTCATGGTCAGTTATTAGGACTACTGCCCGCTGTCTACTTCTTTGACTCTCAGTCCTCTCTATATTCACTTCCATGGACCTCATAATGGTTTCATGGTCAGTTATTAGGACCACTGTCCCCTGTCTACTTCTTTGACTCTCTCAATATTCTCTATATTGTTTAAACAGAGAGGGGGAGATGTTGAGAGCCACAGCCAAAGGGGCCCCAGCAAAAGGGAGAACAGCAGCTGATTTAGATTCCGGAGAGATTAACTAAAATCCTGACCCAGTAATTGTCTGGAATCGGGGGTCTGTTTGTGTGTTTCCACAGGAAGAACAGCAGCCGATTTGGATTCCAGAGAGATTAACTAAAGCGATTTCTACAGACCAAAAAGAAGATGATTTAGCTCAAATCCATAATAGCTGATATCCAAAACTCCAATTTGGCTATCCTTACATCTGCGACAGAACCAGGATGCTTTTTTCAATATCTATTTTATTATTGCCCTTTCCCATATCATAAAGTTCTATTTTATTTTTTTGAGCTCATACAGACCTAGGTTAATGTTTTGCTGATCAGTTCTATTTTTTTTTTTTGACTATAGAATTTTTAAACATTGCAATAGAGATTTTACTTGTAAAAAGTTATAAGGCCTTTACTATTATGTTATGTGTTGTATGTATTATATTATGTGTGCACACTTGTGTTTTGTGTTATATGTTTGAATGTACGTATGTCCAATGTACGTATTTCCATATATCATATATGATGAGCGCTCATGAAAAGATGGATCCAAATATTTTTTTTTTTATTCACGTGATTTAAATGGTTTAATTTAAATTGGGTAAATAACTGTTAAGAATTGTTTTAATATGTAAACAAAAAAGGAGGTTAACAGATCTGTTTGTTTACTCTCACCTTTCATTTTCATTATATTTAATAATTCTCTTCAAGATAATATAAATTGTTAAGAAAATTGTTTTCTTTTAGTGTCTTCTGGAATGTTACCTAATTTTTTCTTTAGCCATTATTGCCAGAATTCCTATCTTCATCCCTGTGCCGGTGAAGACAAAGATAAAACTAATCTACAGTTTCTGCAATAGCCATCACTGAACTGCTTACAGAACTTGCACTGAACTGCTTACAGAACTATGTGTCACTTGTATGCATTGTGAACTATCTGTTGGTGCAGCGACTTGTGGTAGTGTTGGGGTATTTTTGCTGATGATATCATCGGTGGTACAATTTTCCCAAAAGGAGCCATCAATTGACTTGGTATATCTTCCTCCCTTCTGCTTGTCATGATCATTCAGCTAAAATTTGGGGGTCAACAGAGGTGAGGCAAAGAACCTCACCCCCCCACCCCCGCTGAGACCTCTCCACAGGTGTGGCTGTATACTGGACCGGTAGTCAATGACGGGTAAGATCCAATTACAATGGTACCAACCTAAGACAGGAGGCTGACGCCCTGAGGTCAGCTCATCCGAAGACGGGTAAGGACCATATGTAGTATTGGACAACCTAAGGCAGGCACGGTCCCTAAGCCACATGCTTGTTGTTTAAACAGAGAGGGGGAGATGTTGAGAGCCACAGCCAAAGGGGCCCCAGCAAACTTCCAGCTGCCAGCAAGCTTCAGACTGCCAGCTGATGATTGGTTCACAGTGGCCCCAGCAACATCTAGCTGATTGGCTCCTCTGCGGTGATGTTCATTGGGGGACTTCTTTGGCTCCGCCCACGCGAACCAGCCAATCGGCCTCAAGAGCAGGAGGATTGTGGGAGGTTGGGAGTGTGTGTGAGAGGAGAGGCTTGTGGAAGCCGGTGGTGGCAGTTGGGCTCTGAGGGTTTTTTCCCTGGAGCTGTTTTGTTTGGCGTTTGTAGTTCTAAAAATAAAGTTAGTTTCTTTTTGACAAGTGGCTCCTGATTTGTGCCAAGCCAGACTTCGGCATTCCTCAAGTGTCCTCTTAATGCTGCTTGGCACTCTAATTTTCCTAGTAAATTTTCACTCTCAAATTCTTGAGACATTTCCTTCAGGGCCTTTTCTCTCCTCAAACCCTGAATTCCACCCTCCTCAAACCACATTCAGAAGAAAACCTTTCTACTTCACTAAAAAAATGGAAGTACTCATGCAAGACCTCGCTCTGCCCGCCATTTTCACATTTATCCACCTACTAACACCTGCGCCCTCACTCTCTGCTTTCTCCCTCGGTACTGTGAATGACCTATCCATTGTCTTACTTAAAATTAGATTCCTGAGCCGTCTGCTTCTCACCTCCCTCAGCCCTCCCATCCACTCAAAGATTCTGCTCTAGCATCTCCTTTCGCACATTGTTGGCCTTTATTCTTAAATGGAATATGCTCACTAGCATACAACAGACTTGTTTCTCTCTTTGTTAAAAAAGCACACACAGAAAAGGAAAGAAGTCAAAATTTTCCTACACCTATGTTTTTACATACATTTCCCAGGACTCTATGATAGCCATTAACACTCGTTTATGGCTAATTTTCACTGTTCCTAATGTCATCCCTTTCTCTCTTTAACTCAGGAGGTTTTTACCCCAACTACTTCACCTAAATTCTTCTGTTATAGTCACCACTAACCTCAGGTTGCTAAATTCAGTGGCTGATTCTAATTCGTCATTTAAACTGAATTTTCATCAACATTTGGAGTTGTGCAACCTTCTGCTTCCTGTACTGTCCTTAGTTGACTTCCAGGACTCCTAGCTTTCTTCCTACATAAGTAATAGGGCCTCCTTTTGTTGAGTCTTCTTCCTCTCTCTGGCCTCTTTGTATTGGTGGATATCATAGCTCAGTCCTTTGTCCTTTTATTTTTCTTTTCCTATATGCATTCACACTGTTAGTGATTCAATGACCATGATTCTTGATTTTATATCTCGAGTCCATTCCTCTCCCCTAGACTCCAGGCAACTCACATGTTGATCTTCAGGTCAGTGTGTCCTAATCGAACTCATTGTCCTCCCAAACCTGTTCCACCTACAGCTTCCCTTTTTCCTGCTGATGGCAATGTGACTTTCACACAACCCTCAGACCAGGTTGGAATCATTCATGATTCTCTTCTTTCTCTCACTCCATTCAAATCTCTCAGGACATCATTCAAATTCTACCTTGAAAACCCATCCAAAGTCCGACCATGTCTCCCTCTCCCTGGTGGAGTCAGCATTGTATTTATCTAGAAATAGTCTCCTAACAGCTCTCCCCACACCCACACCAGTCTATTCTTAACGCAGAAACCAGAGTAATCCTTCTAAGTATTAATCAGATTATGCCACTCTTCTGTTCAGATCTGTGCAGTGACACTCCCCCAGTATCACTCAGAGGGTAAGTCCTACCATGTCTCCAAAGTGCTGTATGTTCCACACAGCCCAGCTGCCCCTTTGGTTATTTGCCTTCCTCTCCTACTACTTTGCTCTTAGCTGAACTCATAATGGGCTTCTTTGGTGTTCCTTCAACTCTGTAGACAAGGCTAAATCCTCGACCCATTTCATCTTTTAGTTCAAATTTCAACAAGGGCTACTTAAACTAACTTACATAAAATGATGACCTCTCACCTTGCTGTCCCCCTCACTCTATACCTTCTTCCTGTTATACCTAATATGTTCTAATATGCAATGTGTAGTTAATTTTTTAAAATAACTGTGGCTTATTCTCTCTCTTCCTGTTGGAATGTAAAATTCATAAAGCCAGAGAATTTAGTTTTTTTCTTCATTACATCATAAGTACTTAAAATCATGTCTAGCTGATGGTCCAAATTCAATAAATATTTTGAATTATTTATTAATGTTTTTAATGAATGAATGAATAGTTCCCAAGTCACCAGTCACTGGCAGTCAGATTCCCATCTTGGTGGTCAGGTGCTGGAGCCTGAGCTCTCGAATATCCATTTCCACTTCCATTCAACGTCTGCATGAGGCAGGGAGCAGATGCACACACACAAAGGCAAAGGAAATTGGCGGAGATGTTTGTTACTCTGTAGGACGTGATCATTGGCCCACTTATTACTCATAACATCTCTAAAACCTATTAGACTCTCTAGGGTCTGTTTACTGAAATCAATGCTACAAGCCACACTATTAAAGAATTATGATAGTAAAATTGAATGCTTGAGTGCTTTTGATATACAGCCAAAGATATATGCAAGCAGAGCCAAAAAGAAGACTTGCTGTCCCTTTTTAATCTTTATGACTGGTTAAACACAACCTTTGTTAATAAGAAAGGGAGAAAAATGAATATTTTCCAACATTCTGAGCCTGAGAAAAAATTAACCCGGATGTTTCTGGAATGTTGGGTAGAATAGACAGTACCCACTGCTGGTCCCCTTTAAAGCTGTGGTGATGTTGATGATGATGACTTCATTAAAACTGACAAAGTAGCAGCTCAGGTCTACCTTTTACTTAGACCTCAGATGAAATGGAATATTCAAATCTCATATTTCCATGAAAGGCTGTGTTTTCTTCCACTCTGTACTTGCAGAAAAGACACTAATCTGTTATTTTAGAAATGAATTGGCTAACATTTTAGAAGTAGAAAATGTTTGCAAATTAGTTCCTCAAGTTCTAAAACCCTATTCTCCTTACAACACAATTGTATGTATTTGTGTATGACAGAGAATAGGGGCATGTGAGTGGGTGCTCTTAGTTGAGAACAGAATATGTTTGTTATCATCTCTTTTCCGAAATGCCTCTTAATCCACTAATTAATACCTAAGAACTCATATGCTCCCCTGTGGATAAAGTTTTAGTTTTCATTCACAGAGTACCTGTCGTTAATGAGGCATCCATCTAGCTGAGGGCTTAAAGGCTGTGTGTGTGTATGTGTGTGCACAAACACATATGCATGCATGTGTGAATGCAAACACATGCATGCATGCGTGTGTGTGTGCATATTTATTGGGCAAGAGATATGAAGTTCATATTTGGAACTTAAGACATTTTAGGGAGAGAGCAAATCTGGATGGATCCCTATAGAAAATGTTTTCAAAAATCTTGCAGTCCCAGAGACTTGGGAGACTGACAGGAGTAACACTTTAGGGCAGAGGTTTGAGGCCAGACTGGACAAATATAGCATAGCAAGACCCCATCTTGTAAAAAAAAAAAAAGAAAGAAAGAAAGAAAAGAAAGGAAGAAAAGAAAATAAAGGAGAAAGAAAAAATAAGAAAAAGATGAAAGAAGAAAAAAGGTCTGAAAATCATCATGAGATTAATTGGTGGTGTTAGGGTAGAGGTGGGGAGCTGCAGAACTGGTGATGGGAAGTTCTAGAGTTTCTGACATCTGATGATGGAAAGGAAGAAAGAACAGGAAATGTTTAATAAATATTTGTTAAACAAATAATTGTATATCAATAAAAGAATGAGTGATGGGACATTCTATGAACTCAGAAGGTGATTCTAAAAATCATCTGACACATTTTGTAAGATATTTGGGTGCATTTTTCAGATACCATTGATCAAAGTGTGTCTTTGGGAGTGAGCAGAGGATTTATTTTTTAAAAAGCAGTTTTGCCTCAGTTTTTACCCTCAGATCCACAGTAACCATTTAACTTATTCTGATGGTTTTTCCTTTAAAACCATTTTTTGTTAACATCTTTTTAAATTTTTTTCCTCTTGTATTATTAGTCAAAAGGATCATATGATCCAGACCTAGTAATCTGAAGGTGACCTTCCTTGTAGGCAGTAGTTGGAAAGGAAAACTAGCTTTTAAGACTCTCTTTTTCTTGGTTTAAAAAAAAAATCATTCCTGGTCTTTACAAGGAAGTGATTTTGGTGCATTCAGGCTAAATATAGAGCAAATTTAACATTCCTCTCTTCTTCAATATGGAAATGAAAAAAGATGCTTCTTTCTAATATAATAAATGTTTCCACTGTTATTCTGTTTTTTTCTCCCTCCATCTCCTTGCATCCCTGTCTCAACAAATACCTACATATCTATATAATATATATAGAATATATAACATTTTCAAAACTTTGGGTGTTACATTGGGAGAGGGAGAGAAAGGATACAATTCTTTGAGTTTGTACTTGAAGTAGGCAAGTACCAGAGTTTATTCCATTTGTTGCTTTGCACACCTCCAAAGCTGAGGTTTCTCTGAGCATATTAAGGAAGTTGCTTCTGGTTATGACACTGTTATTTGAAGTAATTTGAGACTCTTCCTACAAGTAAAATAAAGTAGATGACTTAAAGTTGAATAGCAATCTGTTAAAATTGAAAAAAAAAAGCCTACCATGGTTCTATTTCATAGCTGAACATTTATACAACTGGAATTTTGTTGATCCCAGAACTGTGCAATTCTACTTTGATTTGAGCTACTGCCTCAGCTGTTTCTTAAATAAGGCACATTTCAGTTGAAGTTTGATGTTTAAATGTTATAAAAAGTAACTAGAAGAAAAGAGTGCATTAGTCAGGATGCTTCAGAGAAACAGATTCAATAAATTTTGCAATTATCTATCTATCTATCTACCAATTTATTATAAGGAGTTGATTGACTGATTATGGTGGCTGATAATATCTAAGATCTAAGGCAGCAAATGTAGACCCAGAAGAGCTGATGGTATCATCTAGTCCAAAGTATACAGGGCTTGAGATGTGGGGACAGATGATGACATTTTAGGTTGGGTCTGAAGGCAGGAAAAACTGAGTTCTAGCTGAGATGCAGCCTAGAAAGAGGTATTTATTCCCTTTTATTTAGCAAAGGGTCAATTTTCTGCTCTGTTCAGGCCTTCAACAGATTAGATAAGGCACATTCTCATTAGGGAAGGCAATCTGCTTCACTCAGTTTGCCAATTAAATGATAAAACTAATGGCCAAAATACCTTCACATACATACCTAGAATGTTTGATCAACTATCCTAAGCATCTGATAGCACAGTCAGGTTGAGACATAAAGTTAGTAATCCCTTGTGTATTTGACACTCACATATATATTTCTTTAATCCATACTTAATCTGTAGATGGAGACAATAGCAAGGTCATAATTTCACCTAACATGGATAAAACTCCTGCATAGGACTGCAATGTCCTGGACTAAATGTTTATGTGCCCCTTGAAATTTATATGTTGAAGCCCTAACCCCCAGTGGGGCAGTATTTGGAGAGAATAAGGAAGTAATTAAAGTTAAATGATGTCATAAGAGTGGAACCCTGAATTAGTGTCCAAAAATAAGAGAAATCAGTCTTCCTATGATCCCCTTCACTCCAGTGAGCACAAAGGAAAGGAAATGGGAGGACATAATGAGAAAGTGGGCATTTGCAAGTCAGGAAGAGAGGCCTCACCAACAACCTTATCTGTTGGGGTCTTTTATCTTGGATTCCCTAGCATTCAGAAATGTGAGAGATTAATTTTTGTTTATTTTTGTTTTTTAATGACAGCCTAAGGAAATTATCACAAAGAGAAACTATGGACAGCAAGTAATTCTAATCTTCATGCTTCTTAGTATCAGAGATTTCTTAATAGTGTGTTCATGGAAGGTTTCATGACATATAATGAAATGATTATGGTCAGCAAAGGATGACGTGAAAAATAGGGAAATCCTTTCCGAGCAAGTGTTTCTGTCTGTACAAAGCACTGAACAAAGTAGGAAAACTCTGAACAAAATGAATGAATGATTTTAAAATGAATATCGAACAGTTGTAAGGAAAGTAAATCACAGAAAAGTTTTTAAAGTTATATTCACATAGATATACTTCTTACATTATCAAAATAATACAATGAAAATAGTCTTAAATTGTCAGTACAAAGGGATTGCATAAGTTATTTACTTAGTGGAGTATTTTATATGATAACCAAAGATCATCATTATAAATGCTACTTGGAAAAAAGTTTGTTATACATTATACAAAAGTGTAAGTGTTCTACTAAAACCCTGCTTACATAAAATTATGTCTGCATATGGATATGACCTCCTCCTTTCATTTTGTAGTAATTTCATATTAGAATTGCTTTTACAATAATTTTATATTTATTTAATGATAAAATAGTCCTGCATAGGACTGCCATGCTGTGTGGCCTGTCTTTTATCATCCTAATGCCAGTTATAGTTTCTTTTGCTGCTTAGCCAGATGGCATGCATACATCAGAGAGAGCTGGGCCTGGTATCCATCTGAGTCACACTAAATGTACATGTGGTGAAATATTTTTCTGCTTCCTATAAATCTTTCTCATTAAGTACTTTCTCAAAGAACACAGATTTCCTTCTTCCTATGAAGTAGAAATTAAGATGGAGTGAGTGAATGAGGATAAAATAGGTATCCAAGAGGGAGAAAACTGTAAAAAGCTGAAAATGTATTCAGAATCATAAACTTTATTGTTAAAGGGACAGTAGTCAACTTTAGCATTATTTTCAACAACAACAACAACAAAATCTCACACTATCCTCCTACACTCATGCACACATTGTTTTAAGGACTTCTAAATTAATCAAAGTGGTTTTCGATAGATTATAGTATATAAAAAGGCATTGAATGTTTTAATGGCCATTCGGTGTCCTCCCATATACCTTTATGATTCTCCTGATAGAAAGGTCCCTTGGTGCCTGGCTTTGGCTTCAGGCTGTCTCTACCACAGGGACCTTTGAGATAAAGTTAAGGATGTGTACTGATCTGACAGGACATGGGGCATGGCTGGGAGTGAGGTTAAAGGACATGACTAGACAAGTAATATGAGTCCAGGTAGTGAGTTTTATAGGTTTTAATATCTATTTTATGTAACAACAACAATATATTCTGTATGCTTCAAAACAAAGCTGTGACATTACTGAAGGAAAAGAATGGGAATTTCTGGATCCACTGCTAAGGATTCTTATAACTCATACAACCCATTTGTCATTTTCATGGTTTTTTAATCTAATTATTTCCTTGGCAAAATTTCCTCTTCAGCAACATTCTCTTTCAGATAGTCAATGTTTCTTCTATCAGAGAACTCTCTGTTATTGTGCCTCCAGGATGTCTCAGGCCCCCTGTGGGACATTTGGCACATTTGCTTGATTGATGGTTCATTCAGAGCATTCAGTAAAGGCACCCTCCCAGTACAAGGTACTAATGTAGACCTGGGGGACTAGTAAAAAACTTCCTTTTATGGAGCCTATGTGTTTTCCTAGATTATGTAGAAAATTTTATTTCATTCTCATAACAGTTCTATGAAATAGTCATTATTATCTACATTTTATGAAGAGGAAGTCGAGACTATGAAAGATTTAAGTTGCTTATGGCAAGGCCATGTAACTGGAAGAGGCATTCAATGACCAATCTGCTCCAATCAAAGATTAGCCTGTGCAAGAGTTTTCAGTGACTTAAATAGTGAAGATTAGTATAGATAGCTCCCCACAAATCAGTTTACACAATAAACAAGTATCAACAAGCTCATGCATCCATTTAGCCAACATTTAATAAGTTTTCATTATGTTCTGAACAGTGTTCTGGAGCTGGAGAGATAGTGGTTGTCATGTCAGACAGGTGGAGGAGGGCAGATGCAAATGGCAAATGGGAAACAAAGACATGTGTTTTCACATGATATATGACATTTTCAGGTGGCAATGAAGGCTATAACCATTAAATAAGATAGAGCAATCTTCACTGATGTGGAAGAGGGGACCCTTCATATGTGGTATAAACAAAATCTCTCTCTAAAAACAATATATTTGAGCAGAGACCTGAATTCAGTGTGTGATCAGGCTGTAAATAGACCCGAGGGAAAATTGCACCAGGAAGTAGGAGGAGGCTTTGCTGTGAACAAGCTTTCCAGAGTTGCTGGAGTGGAGTGAGAGGTGATGGACAGCAGGCCAGAAGATAGAGGATAAAGTCTATGAGGAAGGACACTAGAATTTGCATGATCCGAGGATCAGAAGTTTGGCATTTAACCCAAGTGCAATAGTCAACTAAAATGGGGTTTCAAACAGAGGAATTATAATAACTTAGTTGTATTCTACCAAGGGATCCCCTAGTAAAGAAATTACTCATCAGGAAACCCTGACTAGCCCTGACTAGATCCTTGCTAGGTAACTGTTAACCAATTGAATCTTTTCACAAATACTTCCTAAATAATTTGGAGGCCTCAAATCTCAAAACCTTTCTGAGGGGTCAGAAGAAGGAAATGAGTTAAAGAATTGAATGATAGGACCTGAGAACAAGGTTTAAAGTGATTGTATTTTTATTTCCTGCATAAGAAACATAATATTTTTCTATCTTTAAAAAGCAGTAGCCAGTTTGCTTTTCTTTTTCACTTAGTAGAATGCTGCACAGATTAAATGTCCCTTGATTGTAAGGACTCTGTCCTGTACCTAGGATCTTGGTCATGACATACATGGAGTTGGCATTCAGCCTCTGCATTTAATATCCAACACTATTCATCCAACAAATAATCATTCATGCCAAATATGTATTCAGTTCCATGCAGTGTGCTGCTGATACAAGTGAAATAATCCCTCCCAGTGTGATGAGAGAGACAGAGAAGCAGGGTCCCATTGGAGAGTTCCCAAGGAGGGAAAAATTTCATACTAAGGCAGTTAAGGAATGCTTCTCAGAGGAAGTGACAGTTGAACTGAGCTCTGAAGGATATAAAGGGGGAAACGGAGGGGGCAGGAGATTACAAGGATGGTAGAATGTGATAGACATCATCATCCAAAATACATGTATGAAAATATGAATTGGTGTCAACATACTTTATATACAAGCAGAGATATGAAAAATTATGCTGTATGCATGTAATAAGAATTGTAATGCATTCTGCTGTCATTTTCTTAAAAATCAATTTTTAAAAAAGGAGTTATCCCATCTAAGGGGAGATATGAGGGAAAGGAAAGGAAGTCTTCCTTATTGAATCCTGAGGTGAGAAAAGCCTTACAAGTCCAAGGACTTCTCATTAGAGAAGGTGAGAGTCAGATGTCCTGTATGATGAGGGGGTCATTAAGTCTGTAAGGTCAATAAAGGTCGTGAGCATCAGAAGTTAATCTGAGAGTACTGGAAGGCTTTCAGTGGTTTTTTAAACAAAGCACAGATTTTAAATTTAGGAATGATTTTTCATATTGTTTTAAATTCAAGAATAAGATCTACCCAACAGAGAAGTTCAACACTACAAAAAGGATGACCAGTCCCTCCTTTCCTAGAAGTCCTAGAAATTGGGACAATTTCTTTTCTCTGGACTGCCTAAAATGGCATTGATTGCTGAATGGTAAATAAGAGTTTGATCCTCAAAAATCACATTTATTCCGGGTTTCACCACATACATCTCTACTTCTTGGTGGCAGTGGGTATAATAGGGGTCCCTGTGGGACTGCTCGAGGGTGTGGCTTATGTTTTCATGTATTGACCAAAACCTGAAGTGTGTGTACTCTCCAGAATATGTGTGCCAATAGAATTCACAATCAGTTCTGCATTCTATTTGGAAAACATAGTTCCCTTTAGTTCTCTTCTGTCTTATTTTTTGTCCAATTTTTTAAGCTGTGATAACATATACATAGCCTGCACAGAGAATTGCTGTATTAACCATTTTCAAATATACAGCCCAATGACATTAAAGACACACCTAATGTTCTGCAACCACCACCATTACCCAATTGCACATTTCTCTTCACCTTGTAAAACTGAAGCTCTATATTCATTAAACAATACTTTCCATCTCCTCCTTCTTCCAGACCTCGAAACCACCACTCCTATTTTCTACTTCTTTTTAAATATTAGCTATGGATAGTAAAGCTTGTTTTGTAAAGCTTATTTTGCTTATTTAATAAACAATTGTCTTTAAGAAAGGCTCAGGATAGGTTGTGGTACATAGTAGGCATTCAGTAAATGGTTGCTGTTTTGCTTCTTCTTCTTCTTTTTTTTTTAAGATAGGTTTAAAGCTGATGTTCAATGGTCTATACTTATTTGTGATTCCTGGTGCTAGCACAATGGACTTCACATCTCATCTCATCTCATTCCCTTATATTTTTTTTCTTAAAAGGTTATTATTTATGCCCTTCAACCTATCCCTGATATAAATCTGCTGCTGTGACTAGTCCCTGGCCTCACTTCTACTCTCCTTACTTCTAATCTCATTTCTCCTTGGTGGTTGTTCCTGGCACCTCATGAAGGAACAAAACTTTCATTACCTGTGGTTTTCACAAATGTCAGAAATGAATGCATTTATTAAATGCTAACTTTAAGGCACTGCTGCATGAAAAAGTTTAAGATAAAATGACCCCATTCCAAACACTGTTCCTACACAATCTTGTAATATATTTTCCTAATTGTGAATGTTTAGCTCTTAGTCCCTCTCTTGGGTCTCCTCCACTTTATGAACAATTTCTGGTTAGAATGATCATGATTCTATTTCAGGAAGTAATTATAGTTGCATATTAGAGAATGACATTTTTCCCATCATGGAACCATACAGAGTGTTCACATGGGACAAATTATATAGAGTGGGTGGGAGAGGGTCTTGAGCCTGGTGACATGCAGGCATATTTGGTATACCCAATGATGTGGTAGAACATATAATGCAGAGATACCTCTTAAATGAGTTAACCTGCATGGGCATAAGTGCCGAATGCAATCTTTTTTTTTTTTTTTTTTTTTTTTTTTGCCTGCTGCTCTGGTCAGACTTCATGGAGAGAAAGCTCTGGGTAGATGCAACAGGATCTCTATTGTTTTAGCAAAGGTATCTGTGAAATTGGGTACAAGTTATTCTTCATCTCAGAACAAACCTTGGACCCTGCAGAGCTTATCTCAGAAGATCAGTATTGGTACCTGGCTCCAGAGAACTAGATGAATCCAAGAGCAAACACAGGGCACTTTGAGGAGAGCTGAGGTATTTCAAGTCAATGGGGGCAATATAGCTACTAGAACTTACATTATCATTATCAATGTTCTCACTGGAGGCAGACAGGTGGTTGAGACCTGGGAGCAATTAAGTGAAAGTCAAGCTCTTCCTTGATTCTATTTTACTGTTAAGTGTAAGGTGAGCCACTTTCTTAATAACAGCTCTTTTGCAGGGAATAAGGAGGGCAAAGTAATACAGATCAATTTGAGGTCCACATCAATTTTATTTATTTATATATATATATATTTTTTTTGATTCTAGGAACTTTTAAAAGTGGAAGGAAAAGTTTTTTTTTGGATCAAGGAAATATGGTCATAATTCCATGTTTACGGTGTAATTTACTGGTATCCATTCAACTGCATTACAATCCAGAAATTGCTTTGGAGTCCAAGAGAATTGATTTTGTGTTGTGGCTCTTCAACCCTGTAAGTTACTTAACAGTTTATTTAGGCCCCTGCAACTCAGGTTCTTCTTTAACGTACTGAGAAAATAATGATTAAATGAGCATCATAAGAGAGAATTCTTGAAAAGCATTTAGGATATTGACTGACACATACCAAAAGTGGTAGCTATTATTATTTTCTTGAAACAATAGAAAAGTAAAACTTTACTAAAATCAAATCAGGTAAATGATCTAGTAACCAAATGGTAATGATGTGCTGTGAATGAAGCAAGAAGTGGGGACGGTAAAGATAAAAGGCATAATTGTTAATTGTAGGGTGAAAGGCTATCATGTACGTAAAATGGGAAGCAGATTTTTTTTTGGATAAAAATCTATTATTTTTTTTAAAAATAAAGGTTCTCATACATTTACAACCACACAATTTTTTTTAGAGAAAGTCTACTTTTATTTATGTATTTATGCTTTTTAGTTATGATACAACACCAGGATACACCTTGACATAATCACAAAAGCATGGAACCCAACTGGCTCCAATTCAGTCCCCAGTACTTTCCCACCCTGCACCCCACTCCAGGCAACTTTAATATGTGCAAAGCTTTCTAGGGTCTCACTCAGACTGAGCTCCCTTGACTCCAGTCCAGTCACCAGCCCTCTTTCTGACAACACATACCAGTTCTTATTGATGTTGCTTATTTTCTGCTTTGATCTGCATGGAGAGAGCAACAGAAAGACTTCCTGAGGTCAGTGGCTTAGAAATGTGAAAAAGTCAACAAACTAGTAGTATTTGACTTTGAGGTCACTTTTAAAACACTTTTGTTTGGGGACTTTTATGTGGTGATGATGTGGGAAAGAGGCAGGGTGTCTCATGGGAAAAAAAAAAAAAGCTAAATGGTACCTGAGGTGGTCCTAGTGTTGGTTCTATTAATCACAATCAGTAGAACCTCAGGAAATTCCCTCTAATATTTTTGTGATACAAGTTCCTTACCTGTAGGAATAAATTAACAAATATAGTATTGAAACCTCATGCAAAAAGGCTGCATTGGGCTAAGTCATATCAGTTTGACTCCACACTCAAATGTGTGACAGTAAAAGAACAAGGCCTGGAGTTAATGGTAAGTATCGCAATAATAAGATTCTGATGTATTTAATATGGCCTTCAGAGTAGTATTTGCCTTGTGATTAACTGTGAACACTGAATCTTATTCTTCAAACACAAACCCTGGGCCCTGAAGAGCCCATAGCTGCTCTGTGGTAGGGCTCTTACCCAGTCTGTTTCTTTAATAAACTTGACCCAAATGTGACATTAATAAAATGTTCTGTGTGCATGGACAGAAGAGTTCTTAGTTTCTTCCTTACTGTGATTCTCCCACAATTTCATTAATGACTATGTTGAACTAGTAAGTTAGTATGTAGTTTTTGCAGCCCTGTGATGGGACCAGGTGCAGGTTTAAGGAGACTCCAGGGAAAAAGGCAAGCACAAAGACAAAGCAGAAGCATTGCCAACAGGCCTGGGCTGGGAAGCTTCATTGTTATGCGCTGCACTGCTCCTGTGTTCTAGGCCAAGCAAGTTTCATTGCTGCAGGCAAGTAGCTGGATCAATCTGTTGTAGGCATTTGCTCCATTGTTGATCTGTCACGTTTGCAAGGGTGTAGGGATGCATAATGTGGACAAGGCACTGAGGATGATTTTGTATGTGCCAGATGGGAGTGTATGATATCCTCTCATCTGACTGCAGAAGTGACTAGCTTAAAATGTTCTTAAGATACAAAGGCATCTCCTCATTACTGTGTACAATTAATTACATCCTATCAGCTTATTGTTTGCTATAAATAGCCACAGATTTGTCTTCATTTACATTTTAGAAGGCTTACTCTTTGCCCAGCAGAGCATCATTTTTCATAGGAATGTGTGTTGGAGAGAAATGCAGGTGTTCTCTCTCTCTGGGAGGTGTGGTAAGTCCCCAGCAGGACTCTGGCATTTTAAACAGTAACTCCTGGATATAAAGGATTTCCATTCCTTTAATCATTAAGGACTTCTTTTATTCCCATCTTCATCAAGCATATCGTGTTTTGAAAATTGTTGTCTATCAAAATACTTACTCAATATTAAGTAAAATTTCTTGCCATTTCAGTTAACAATAGCAGATATATGATCAGTTGACACAATTATAGCTAAGAAAAAAATGTGTTTTAATCCGGCTTTTATTGACTTTTTAGAAATATAAAGTATAATTTCCACTAGTTATTCTTTAATGATGATGAAAAACCGCTCCCCAAGTTATATGAATGCCTTCACAGCCCAGCAAGAGTTCAGGTACTTTTGAATTACCAATGTCCTAGGACTATTATTATTATTATTATTATTATTACTGCTAATTTTATTTTATTTTTAAAATTTATTTATTTATTTTAATTTGTTGTATATGACAGCACAATGAATGTCAATTCATAGTACACATATGGAGCACAATTTTTCATGTCTCTGATTGTACATAAAGTAGAGTCACACTATTTGTGTCTTCATACTTGTACTTGGGGTAATGATGTCCATGTCATTCCACCATCTTTTCTACGCCCCGCCCCTACCGCTCCTTTTCTCTCCCTCCCCTTTGCCCTATCTAAAGTTTCTTCATTTCTCCCATGCTTCCCCCCTCCACCCGCACCGCCATCCCCATATGGATCAGTATGCTCATATCAGAGAAAACATTCAGCATTTATTTTTGGGGGGGATTAGCTTACTTCACTAGCATAATATTCCCCAACTCCATTCATTTACCTGCAAATGCCATGATTTTATTCTCTTTTAATGCTGCGTAATATTCCATTGTGTAAATATATCACAGTTTCTTTATCCATTCATCTACTGAAATGCATCTAGGTTGGTTCTACAATTTAGCTATTGTGAATCGTGCTGCTATAAACATTGATGTGGCTGGGTTACTATAGTGTTCTTTGAGTATAAACCAAGGAGTAGAAACTTAGTCTCAAAAAAGAGTGGGATAGCTAGGTCAAATGGTGGTTCCATTCCTAGAATTCCAAGGAATCTCTATACTGCTTTCCATATTGGTTGCACCAATTTGCAGTCCCACCAGTAATGTATGAGTGTGCCTTTCTCCCCACATCCTCACCAACACTTATTGTTGTTTGTATTCTTAGTAGCTGCCATTCTGACTGGAGTGAGATGATATCTTAGAGTAGTTTTGATTTGCATTTCTCTAATTGCTAGAGATGGTGAGCATTTTTTCATATAATTGTTGATTGATTGTGTATCATCTTCTGAGAAGTGTCATGTTCAGTTCCTTGGCTCATTTATTGATTGGGTTATTATTTTTTTTTTGGTGTTAAGATTTTTGGGTTTTATATATATCCTAGAGATTAGTGCTGTATCTGATATGTGTATGGTAAAAATTTGTTCCCATTCTGTAGGCTCTCTATTCCCCTCACTGATTGTTTATTTTGCTGATATTCTTATATTCTTTTTAGTTTGAATCCATCCCATTTATTGATTCTTGATTTTATTTCTTGGGCTATAGGAGTCTTATTAAGGAAGCTGGGGCCTATTCCAACATGATGAAGATTGGGGCCTATTTTTTCTTCTATTAGGCGCAGTGTCTCCGGTTTGATTCCTAGGTCCTAGATCCACTTTGAGTTGAATTTTGTGTATGATGAGAAATAGTGGTTTAATTTTATTTTGTTGCATATGGATTTCCAGTTTCCCAGCACCATTTGTTGAAGAGGCTATCTTTTCTCCAATATACATTTTTGGCACCTTTGTCTCATATGAGATAACTGTATCTGTATGGGTTTATCTCTGTGTCCTCTATTTTGTACCATTGGTCAACAAGTCTATTTTGGTGCCAATAACATGCTGTTTTTGTTACTGTTGCTCTGTAGTATAGTTTAAGGTCGGGTATAGTGATGACACCTATTTCACTCTTCTTCTAAGGATTGCTTTAGCGATTCTGGGTCTCCAGATGAATTTCATGACTACTTTTTGTATTTCTATGAGAAAAGCCATTGAGATTTTGATTGGAATTGTATTAAATCTGTATAGTGCTTTTAGTAGTATGGTTATTTTGACAATATTAATTCTGCCTATCCAAGAACAAGGGAGATCTTTCCATCATCTAAGGTCTCCTTTAATTTATTTCTTTAGCATTGTGTAATTTTCATTTTAGAGGCTTTCAACTCTTTTGTTAAGTTGTTTCCCAAGTATTTTTTTTTTTGAGGCTATTGTAAATGAGATGGTTTTCCTAGTTAATCTTTCAGAGAATTTATCACTGATGTACAGAAATACCTTTGATTTATGGGTGTTGATTTTATATCCTGCTACTTTGCTGAATTCATTTATTAGTTCTATAAGTTTTCTGGTGGAATTTTTGAATCTTCTAGGTATAGAATCATATCATAGCAAATAGTGATTGTTTGAGTTCTTTTTTTCCTATCTATATCCCTTTAATTTTTTTTTGTCTGTCTAATTGCTCTGGCTAGAGTTTCAAGAACTATGTTAAATAGAAGTGGAGAAAGAGGGCATTCCTGTCTTGTTGCTGCTAATTTTAAAAACAAATATAATGTATAAATTTTGCATAGAATTTTCTTGTACTATCTAATTAAATCCACAATAATAATCCCTTCAGATGAATTTTTGTTCCCATAAATATGAAGAAACTAAGAGAAGAGAATACATTTGACTTGTCCAATATCACAGAGCTATTTTGAGACTTCTACTTAAAAATCTAGGCCCAAAATTGCCTTTTTATCTTTGGTTTCAGAAACTCTGTACCCCTTTCTCACATTTAAAAGTTGATATTTAAAATTTTTCATCACAAATTTAAATAGCTTAAAATAAAGTTTTTAATACATCAGATATATCTGTCTTGTATTCCGTTGCTCTTATCATCCATTATAAAATACATGAATTTTTTTTCTCTAATAGTCAGAAATTAACATTCTTTTTTCTCTTTGGTCTTGTGTTTTTATTCCATTTTCTCTGTCAATGACATTCAAAGGAGTTTGTAAAGTACTTTGGATTCCATATCATCTAATGGAAAGAGAGTATTAGAATTTTGCAACTTTAAATTTATAGCAGACTTACCTTTCTTGTAGAAATCCTACAGAGCTACAATTAGATGCATCAGGCTGATAATATAAAAAGAATCTTCATAGTCCCAAATTACTCTTTTTTTCAGCAAAGATTCATTAGGTTGGCACCTTTTAAAATATGGATACCTTAGGTGTTGGTGCACATGTGTAATCCTAGCAATTTGGTAGGCTGAGATGGGAGGATCACAAGTTCAAGGTCAGCCTCAACTATTAAGGAGGCTCTAAGAAACTTAGTGAGATCCTGTCACAAAAAGTAAAAAAGGATGGCAATGTGGCTCTGTGATATTATATATACACACACACACACACACACACACACACACACACACACACACACCTTGGTACATTTATATTGATAACCTATAATCAACTGGAAATAAAAATGAAACCTCTATGAAAATATACCACTTAAATATAAACTTATATTAAATAAACATTAAATATGTAAATATAAATATATGTAATGTATGTAAAATATAAATATATATAATATATAAATATACTTCTTCAGATAATATAAAAATATTATTCAACTTAGGAATGGTATATGTAGTTCAGAAATCTGTTTTATTTCATCATAAAATTGTACACCTATTTTCCCCAAGTTTTGCCATTTACTTCAACTACTTGTTCTTCCTTTTGAAGTTAAATTATAGTACAGGAGAGGGACTCTTGGACTGTGTAGTATTATGGTATATTGATGATATGACAAACAAGTACTGGGAAATAGTACTTAAACTATTTTTTAGGCCACCTTGATACAAATCCAAACATAAATTTTTATAAATTTCTAAAATATCTAATAAAATTCAGTTCTATGTTCACATCTCAGTAATTTTCAGTTTTATAATTGTACATAGAACAAGTTTCATTTAGCACTGAAAGGTTGGACTGAAGACATTTCTAAATGGCAATTCTAGAAAATGCAGTTCTTTTATTGCCAAAAGGCAGTGAAAATTGTGTTTTCCCACATAATTTTGAATGTAAAAAAAATAAAGCAAAGAAAAATTTTCAATTTTATGGTTTAGCTGAATGTCACTGATCAGCATGAGTCTTTGCTGAAATGTCTTCCTTAATAGCTTCGTAAACTGTCATTTGCTCTAGAATTATATTGGTTGTAGAGATGGCAGAACAACACCATTCTGTTCTTTTTAAGTGGTTTGACTTTTCTTATCTAGTTTCCAAAGATAGCTTTTCAGCTGTCTTGCTTTTGGTTTGCTGGAGCAGAGAAGGAAAGTTGCATGAAAACTTGTTTTATTTAGCATGGATCTTCTGTGAAAACAACTATGTTGAGGAAACTGGTTGTCCAAGGAATCCAAAGTACTTCACAAACTCCTTTGAATGTCTTTATTGTTAGCTAAGGAGTAGGAGCCATTCACTCATGGGCCATGTCTTTCCGTAAGTACAGTTTCTTTTGGCCTAAGGGTAACTAGGGATAGTGTCATTTATGCCTGTAGTTTCAAAAACACAATAGGAGAGTGGTAGCCTTTAATCACAGTTTCCTAACTTACCACAAGATGGGGCTAAATTGTAAGTAGACTACTAGTTTTGTTGTCCATCAGATCAGGCAGTTACCTAATTTTATTTTTGCTAATGTTGCTGTGGTTGTGAGTCAGGAAATGAGCATGTAACAATGTAAAGCACACCAACTTTAGTGACTGAAATATTTTTAAATAACTCTGGAAGAAATATTTTTTCTTCCCAAATGATCTATTTTAGTTGATGTCTATGGATCACTTTTCCTTGAGTGTTTGCATTTGCTATATTAGAACCCTAAGTTATTATGCTGATTATGTGTCTATGTGTAACATAGAATGGTACTTATAAAATGATTTTTGTAGCATTCCCTAAGATGAAATAACACTTCCTATCTTTGCTTCTTTCCCCACATCGTCATGTCTCCTTCTTTTTGTTTCCTTTCTTCTCTTTTCTGCCTCCCATTTATGTAAGATGGATAATGGTGCTTTTCCATCTTCTTCCCACTCCTGTGACTAGGAAAGGCTGAGCCAGCCATGCTCAGAGAGAAATGAAAAAATTTACTTGTCTGGAAGGAATGTGCGTCCAAAGACTGAATCATATTCTACTGTGTGTATACACCACATTTCCTTTATATATTCATCCATTGATGGATATTTAGGTTGATTCTTTATCTTGGATATTGTGAATAGTGCTGCAATGAACACTGAAATGCAGATGACTCTTTGACACACTAACAGTTCCCTTTTTGATATATGCTCAG
The DNA here is from genome assembly GCF_052094955.1 of Ictidomys tridecemlineatus. Lineage (NCBI taxonomy): Eukaryota > Metazoa > Chordata > Mammalia > Rodentia > Sciuridae > Ictidomys > Ictidomys tridecemlineatus. The sequence goes on along the minus strand of NC_135480.1, from coordinate 91,289,876 downwards.
AAGTGGGATTGCTGCATCATAGATAGCTTTAATTTTGCTTTTTTTTTTCTAAAAGGAAACTCCAATTTTTTTTTCCATAATGACTATACTAATTTACATTCCCACCAACAGTATACAAGTGTTCCTCTTTCTCTACCCTCTCCAACATTTGTCAACTTTGGTCTTTTTGAGTATGATCTTTCTAACAACTGATATATCATTGTGGTTTTAATTTGCACTTCCTGAATGATTGGAGATATTGAACATATTTTCATGTACTGGCTGGTCATTAGTAGGTCTCCTTTTAAGAAATACCTATTTATATGTTTTGTCCTTTTTTTTTTTTCAGTTGTCAATGGATATTTATTTATTTATTTATTTGCAGTGCAGTGCTGAGAATTGAACCCAGTGCCTATATATGCTGGGTAATTGCTCAGCATATATAGGCACTGGTAATTGAGCTACAACCCCAGCCCTGTTTCACCCATTTTTTAGTGGGAGTTTTTTTCTCTTTTCTTTCTTTCTTTTTTTTTACTATTGACTAGTAGAAATTCCTTACATATTTGGACATTAACCCTTTAGCAGATGCATGGTTTGCAAATATTTTCTACCACTGAGTAGGTAGTTTTTTCGCTGTTGATTGTTTCTCTTGTTGCCCAGAAACTTTTTAGCTTGATGTAATGCCATTTGTCATTTGCCATTTTTTTTTTTTTGGATACCTGTGATTTTGGGGTCAAATACAAAAAAACATCACCTGACTAATGTCATGATGCTTTTCTCTTACGTTTTCCTTTAGTAGTTTCACAGTCTCAGGACTTATTTTTAAGTCTTTAATTGTATTTTTTTCTCTTTGTGGTGCTGGGGATGGAATCTAGGACCTCAGATGTGGTAGGCTGAGCCACACTCCCAGTACTTTAGTCCATTTTTAAGGTTGATTTTTTAAAAAAAATATGGGATGAAATGAGGGTCTTGTTTTTCACTCTGCATGTGAATATCCAGTTTTCCCAGACACCATTTGTTGAAGATTTTCTTCCTTGTTGTATGTTCTTGGCATCTTTGTCAAAAATCAATTAATCATAAATCTGAATTTATTTCTGGGCTATTCTGTTCTATTGGTGTGTGTGTGTGTGTGTGTGTGTGTGTGTGTGTGTGTGTTTTCTATGCCAGCACTTTGCTGATTTGATTACTATACTTTTGTAATAGATTTTTAAATCAAATAGTGTGATGCCTCCAGCTTTGCTGTTTTTGCTCAACATTGGTTTGGCACTATGAACATTCTTGCACACATCTTTTGGAAGACAGCTTTCATTTATTTTGGATACATGACCAAAAAATGGAATGTTGGGGTTTTGTTTTAACTTTATAAGAAATTTCCAAATACTTTTCCAAAATGGTTATACCTTTGTGTCCCCATCAATAGTATCACAAGTTTCCAATTGTTCTTCATAGTCAACTTTTGGGATAGTCAGTCTTTAACCACTTTCATGGATGCTGGGAGTCATCTGTGAAATGTGGGTGAACCAAATCAACCTGGAATCCATTGGGTAGAAAAGGAAAGTCTGGTATCTGGGAAATCCCAATGGTAATCCTGCTGATTTGAGACTGACCAGTTACATGTGACTTCCTACTGTGCTCTGTCAGATTCAGCACTGCACTGGAGATAGAGTGACACACTGGAGCCACACAGTCTCTCAGAGATGGGTGTGACTTGCCAAGATGCCAATCAACCTGTTTGCTGCAAGACTCCACCCACTGATACCTTATCCCTGCCTTTGATGTACTCTCCCTTAAATAAAGAACCTGAGCCATTTTAGGTTCAGTTCAGTTTAGCTCCTACCAGGACTGGAGAATCTATCAGGTGCTCCTCTTTGATCTAACTTCTGACTTGGTATCTTATTTCTTTACTAATTATTTCAGACTTTTTTCTTTTTCTCAGGTGGCTGACAACCTTCTGAGCAGGAAACTACCCTGGCGAGGTGCTGACTGCCCTGCAACACATAGGTATGACTTAGTACTTTGTTGTAAAGAAGTGCACCTAACCCAGTGAGTGTCTTTATTAATAGTACTACAGAGCTATGAAGAGCTTGGTGGGAAGACTTACAAGAGAAATCAAGAGTTGCTGGGAGGTACACACTTGTAATTCCAGCTACTTGGGAGGCCGAGGCAGCTGGATTCCAAGTTTGAGGTCAGCTTTAGCACCTCAGAGAGACCCTGTCTCAAAATAAATAATAAAATGGATTGGGGATGTAGCTCAGTGTTAAAGCACCCCCAGAACCAATCCCATATAAATCTATGAGAGGAAGAGAGAGAAGAAGGAAGTAGGAGGAGAATAATAACAGTAATAATAATAATTTGTACAGGAAAAGAGTGAAATTGTGGGGATAAGACCATCTGGTGAAGGGGAATGAATGATCAGAGTCTTTCATTCTGAGCAATTGTTTGAAATAACAAGGGTAAGAATCACTAAAAGTACAGGCAGAAACAGGAAGAAACTCAGATAGGTGATGCAATCAGCTGTTTGTAACCCAATTGATTTTTAGTTTCAGCTTTCCAGATATAGTCTCTATGATGGTGGAATATTTGAGCTATTATAGCTCCAGAACGTTTTCTTTCTCTCAGAAGTATGGTATCTTTAAATGCTGGTTATATTCTACTGAGTTAAACCTCTTACAGAACATTTCATCCTAAAGAGTACCTTAAAATTAAATATCCCTATTGTACTTTGCACTTGACCCAGACTCACCTACAGATAGGATAATCTGGCTTGAAATCTTTCTGAAAGCTGAAAAAAGTATTTCTCCAAATCATCTCATAATAGATGAACATAATGTCTTTCAAATAGATAAAATAGAATTTATTGCTAACATAGGTCATTAAATATTTGGGGGGATTTTTAAAAACTTTTTTATAATTTCTTTATAGATACACACAATATTGGAGTACTTTTGACATAATTATACAAGCATGGAATACAATTTGCTTCACTTCAGTGTCTAATACTTCTCCTTTTCTCCCCTCTTACCCCCACATCCCCATTCCTCTTCCATCTCTCTAGTAGTGTTCCTTCAATTTATTTATAATTTTTAAAATTTGTGCATTATGGATATATACAAAGGTAAAATTCACTGTGATATCTATCTATCTATCTATCTATCTATCTATCTATCTATCTATCTGTCTATATCTATGATGGTTTGGTCAATTTCATTCTACCATTCCCCCCATTTCCTGTCTCTTCTCCCTCCTTGGGGCATTTTATTTTTTCATAAATCTAATGGAGCTAATGTATTTAGATCTTGGTGATAAAAAAAAATCCACTTACTTCTATGGTCACATTTCACTGTTTCAAATGTTAAAATTTGCATTTTAAAACCTGCCAACCAATCTTTTTCTTTGAAATAAGCATTTTATTTTGGAACAATTTTAGGTTTACAGAAAAGTTGTGAAGATGACATGGAGTTTCCAAATAGCTTTCACCCAGATTTGCCTACTGTTTACAATTTATATAACTATGGTGAATTTGTTAAAACTAAGACATTAACATTTGTTGTTGCCGCTAACTTTATTTGTACTTTGATTGTTTTTCCACCAATATCCTATTTTGGGATTCAATAGAGTATACTGCATTGCTTTCTTTATCATATCCTTAATCTCCTCTAATCTATGACAGTATCTTCATCTTTTCCTCTTCTCTTGTTTTTCATATTTTGATAGCCTTGAAGACCCCTAGTCACATATTCTACAGAACATCTTGCAGGTTGGATTTTCTGAGGCTTTCTACATTGGACCAGGGTTGTGATTTGGGGGAACAAATAGATGTTAACTTTAATTGGATAAGGTGGCATCTGCCAGATTTTTCTGCTGTCAGACTTTTGTTTTCCCCATTTTACTCTTTTCTTTGGAATGAGTCACTGAGTTCAGGGCATACACATGGAAATGTTTCTGGTAGGAGAAAGGGAAAGATGGCCATCATATTACATCTCTATGGGTAAGGATTACCTATATGTATTATTTGGAGTTTTTCTGTAAGAAAGATTTATGTCTTCTCCCTTTTGGTTTTTTATTTAGTAATTTATTTATGTTATATGGACGTGTGGAAATTTATTTTATAACTTGGATTATAATGCAGTAGTACACTATTTTGTTCAAACTTTCCCAGTGGGGGGCAATGGAGGCTCTTCTAGAAGAGTTTCAGTGTCCTTTTAACATTCATGCCCCTTATTTATTTTCTTTACTGCTTCTTCACATAATGGCACTAGAAGATGCCCTATAGTCATCTTGAGTTTTACTTGTACCAGTTCTACAATCAGCAATTTCTCTGGGATTCCCTAGTTTCTTTTATTGGAAATTATAGTTAGAAACCAAGATCTGAGAACCCAATGTCTTATTGCAACTGGGAGTCATGGCCTGTAGATCTTCTCTGTGGCCAGAGCTAGTATGCATATGAATATATGTATTGTCTACTAACCATATCTGTCTGTCTATCTATCTGTCTGTACCTAATACTAAATATGAGTTTATACTGATGTATTTCACTCTTATAAGCACCACAGGAGTTACCCTAGACTTTTCCTTTTTTTTTTGTTTGTTTATTTGTTTGTAATTTTGCTCTCGAATAGTGAGAAAACTGCATTCTATTTGTCTCCCATTTATTCATTTATTTTTTACTTTTAGTAAATATATCAAGTAGTTTTCAAATTCTTAGTTGATATCCCTTTAAGAAACAAATTTACTAACTAGCTTTTTGTGCTTATATATAGTTCTTTCTGCCTTTAGTCTTCACAGTTAAGTAACATCATTTTCCTTTGCTAGTTAGCTAAGCTCCCTTCTTCCCTACCACCTGCAGTGATGTTGTATGGTGTATTTATAACACAGGGGGACTCATTGTGTCAATCAATTTTTATATAAAGAGGCTCATTTTTCTCACGGTTGCTACTCTTTTGTTTAGAGCTATAAGTGGCTATACTATATAGACATCCTTGGTATTTAAAAAGATTTAGTAGTCAAGGTACAGTTTTCATGTGTAGAGTAGTTGGGCAAGAATTTGGGCAGTGACTCACATTAAAGTTTAAAATTCTATATGAAACATAAGTTATATTATGAAGTTCTTTTTGCACAGGGAAAAAGGCTTAACAATGGCTTGGATGAAATACAGACAGAAATATCAATATTATGAAAGTTAAGTGATGCAGTAGATGATCTCTCCCTTGTACCAGATGTCAATCCTGTAGTGATGCTACTTTTGTGTAGATTCTGGTGCTAGGGGGCACTTGGTAAATCATTGATAGAACATCTAATATAAACTAATAAATCAAGTGCCTGGATTATATTTTGATGTTTATTTTTTAAATGGAATTTACTACTAATAATTTTTTCTTTAAATTTTTAATCTGAACATTTTCTCTACCACAAGTATTTCTTCCACTAATTCTTCGGGATATTCCTAGGATTCTTTGCCATCTTTTATCTTTTTTGTGCTTCTGTATTTTACTTTATTTTAATAAGTTCTGATATTTTCAATGCTTTAAAAAAACATAAACAAAATTTTACCTACATAACACAAACTATTGTTTCCTTCCTCCAACTAGCACTCTGGATGGCTAAAAAGCAGATACAGTAGTTTGATCTACTAGCTGTTTTCACCCAGTGATGTTTATGAGTACAGATGTGTTAAGTATGCTCATCTCTTCCTTCTCCTTTCACAGTTAATATTGGGTGTCTGTGGGCCCTCCTCCCTTTCAATTATCTCTTCTTGTTGTTGCTGCTTTGCTGTCTTTTTTGAAGCATCTCTCTATATACAGTAGGGCTGTTCCTATTTGTTTTTCTTTCTTCTACATATTCTTAGACTGCACATACTCAAAACCCTCCATTATCCCATGGTCTTGACTATATACTCATATCTTTACTTGGTTGTGATGGATAATTTTATTTATCATAGGATGCAGAGATACCTGGTTAAATCTTATTTCTGGATGTGTCTCTGAATGTGCTTCCGGAAAGTCCACATTTGAAGCGGTAAACTGAATTAGGCAGATGGCCCTCCCCTGTGTGAGTAACAGAGTTAAATTCATTGAAACCATGAGTAGGGTTAAAAGGTGGAGGAAAGTTGAACTTACTTGTGCTGGACATTAGTCTTTTGTTCCTGGAACTCCTGGTTCCTAGGCCTTGAGATTTGGGCTGGAGTCTACAACCTTTGTCCCTTTGACTCTCAGGTCTTTTGACCATATACTGGCTTTTCTGGGTCACAGCTTGCAGAGAGCAGATCATAAATATTCTCAGTTCTCATGATCATATCTGCCAATTTCAACATTTTATATATATATGATAGGTACTATATCAAATATAAATTATATATATAGCATATAAATACATTCATATATAAAACACAATGATAAAATCTATAAAGATTAGAATACATAATAGGATACAATACACACACACACACATATATATCTAGTATTCTGTTTCTATGGAGAACATAGGCTAATGTGCTTGGTGATCATCATTGTTCAAGTAGTTGGATGATGTATATTCATTATTTATAAATTTATATTATCACCATATGGAGATAGGAGTCAAATGTAAAATAGTTTGTTTATTATCTCCACTTCCTCACTTTCCTTGTTCAACTTACTGCAAACTGGCTTCCAGCCTACACTAAAGCTACTCTAAGTTTTCTAAATACTTCTTTTTGCCAAATCCAATGACTATTTCCCACTTAAAAATTAGTATTGGACTACTGTACCATGCTTAACTCTTGAGTCTCCATTCCTAAAGTCCTTTGACATAATACTCTTCTTCATTCTTCCTGGTCCTTCTCCCTCTGAGAGCTCTCTTTTTTTAGTTGTTGGTATTGCTCAGGTATTTTTGTTTGTTTTTATTTCCACTATTTCCACTATACTTTCTCTGTATATTGGTTTTCTATGGCTGCTATAAAAAATTACCACAAAGTTAATGTCTTAAAACAGCACACATTTATGCTCTTATTGTTCTGGAGGTCAGAAGTCCAAAATCAGTCTCCTGAGACTACAGCCAAGGTTTAATTCTTCCTCCTCAGGGAGGGCTGGTTCTTTCTGGTGGCTGTGAGGGGATAGTATATCTCCTGTCTTGTCCAGCTTCTAGGGCTGTTGTCTTCCTCATCTTGTGGCCCTTTCTGCCATCTTCAATGTATAGTCACATAAATTTCTAATTGAATTATCACATCACCTTTCTCTCTTAGTCCCCTTATGAGGACCTTGTGGTTACATCGGCCCCACACATATAATCCAGAATAATTTCCCCATTTCAAATCCCTCAACTCACAGACTGCATTTTTTTCCATGTAAGACAACATATTCACAAGTTTCCAGGGATTAGGATGTGGCGATCTTGGTGGTAGTGGTGGGCTTATTACTTAGTCGGCTGTGCTCTTGTTCATTCTTTTTATCTCTGTGGTTTTGATTAAAACCTAAGTGATGATTTTCATGTCTGTAATTCCTTCTCAGTTATCTCTTCTGCTCTCAAGATCCATGTATCCAACTGCCTGCTAGACATTTTCATCTTGATGTATATCAAATTCAATTATAAGAAATAGACGTTATCATCTTCCCCAGAACATTTCCTCTTTTTGTGTTCTCTATATCAGTGGATAGTCTCCAAAATTCAAACATTGGGTTATTCTTAATTTTCACCTCTTTCTTAGTTCCCCTATTAAATCAGTTGCTATGTCTAGTCAATTTAACTTCTATATTTGTCTTTTCTATCCCCGCTCATGCATCCATATTTTGATTGTCATTATCTTCATTCACAAAATGAAATGATAGTGTATACTTCTACTAAGCATTATTATTCCAACCTTACAGATAAAGAAACCGGAGCATAAGGAGATCTGGACCTTGTGCAAAGTTCTATAAAAAGTTGGGATTTAAACATGAGATCTGGCTTCTTCTGCTGCTCTAGATCCTCATATCTTTTCTAGGGCACTCAAACAACCTGCCCATTTTCCTTGGCATCAGTCTTGGGTATTCAAGTCTGTCTCATGGTCACATGATAATCATGCTTCCTCAAGCAGGTATAATGAAATGATCTGGCATCTGACTCCTCAGTACCACATACATCTGAGCCATGTCTTGCTTTAACTCTATACTTTAGCAACTTTGAACTGTTTGTATTTTCTGATGCATACCTGTTAGCTGATCCTCAGACTGGACTACCTTCCTTAACTCTCCTGTTTTTTAAGACCTACTTATTCTCTCAAACTCAGTGAAGATATCATCAAGAAAATCTTTAAACTTCCTTTTTCCTTCATTTCTATTAGGTGCTCCTCTGCATCCTTTGTTAGAACTCCACTATTACACCTACAATTCCGAAATTACCAGTTTTTGTGTGTTTCCCTTAAATGTTTTATTATTGTTTTTGGTCTATTGGGTTTTGATGAGAAAAACTGTTTTCTGCTCCTCTCTTTGCACAGTATTGCTGAGAGCCACAGCCGAGTCCAAATGGCCCCTGGCATTTTGCCAATAGTTTTGGTTGAGAGGCAAGCCATTAAGATGATGCTGGATTGATTCAGTTGTATATTAGACCTTTACTGTCCACCTCGCCTGCTACTTTGGAGTTCTCGTGGGGATTCCCGGATAGTTCCCATTGGTTGGGGAAGTGCGGGAGAAGGGATTTCCGGAAGAGGGATTTCCGGTTGTTGGTTCCAGGAGGAGCTGCATGGTGTTCGTGAGAGTTCCCAGGGAGTGTGTGTGGAGTGTGCTGGTGGAGTTCAGAAATAAAGTTTGTTCCTGCTTCAGTGGCTCATGATTTGTGCCCAGCCAGACTGTGGCACAATATCTAATATAGTGCCTGACACAAAATACTATTCAATAAGTACTTTTGAATGAAGGGATGAATTAATGTGTGCATACTAGCTTTTATTATTTTTCTTGACAAGTTCTGAAACCAATTTTTGTGCTTTCTGCATGAAACAATTATCTTTAAGTCTTTAAATGATCATCATAGTGGGTATAATTACCATTAAAAAAGAAAATAAATTCACCCTTAATATAGATGTTTTCTTAATAAGAAATTGCTTTTTTATAAAATGTATGTGTGATATAAATCATGGAGTTAATGTTTACTAGAAAGAATTTTTTTTGCCCTCTTGAAAGAATTTTCTATTTTTGTCTCATTCAATATAAATACTCTGAAAGTATAATAAAGAGAAAATGTAAAACTTTATTCATATAATTTAAATTTCTCATAATTAGTGATAGAAGTAAAATGTTTTCCTGTTTATCTACATATGCATTCAAGCATGAAAGCACTAATAACTTCTTTCAAAGTGTCAATATATCCAACAGTAATAAGTCTATTTTTGTCACTTTATGTCATTTCCCAGGTCAAAAGTTAAAATATTAAATTGACGATCAATAACTTGGAAAAAAATTGTTCTTATTTGTGAGTAGAGCATGCATCTTTGTTTTAGAATATTGGGCCTTGTTACAATCTAATATCAGCTTCTTCTGTTACTGATGCTGTACTCTAATGAATTTGAGTGACAATCCAACTTGACCAGTACTCATGTTTACTTAATTTCCAGGTGTATGAAGAGTATTATAAGCTGTTTTATAGATTGTTGCTATTAGAAGTTTATAGTGACTTCTTTTTAAATTTTGCTGGATTGTACAAAAATTATATTATGTAATTTTATATAATAAGAATAATGCATGTTTTTTTTCTTTTGTTAGTGGAAAACTGCCCAAACAAAGCAAATAGCAAAAAAGCAAAAGTGTTCATTTTTGAAATAGGACACCAATAGAGCAGGGAACAATTGAGGAAGAAATCCTGCTAAAATAATTGGGATTCAAGGACACTGACAATCTATGACCTCATCAGCCTGGAGACAATTAATTTTATTACGGTTCATTACATAACCTCTTGAAAATACAAGAACCATGTAAATTAAGAAAAAATAAAGGAGCAAAGAGAGGGATTATTGCAAAAAAATAAGTCAAGCATTTCCATTCGGTGGCTTTATTGATACTTTGGTTTCCAAATACATTAGTCATCTTGTTAAAAAACTGGGAAGTAATTAATTGTGATATTTGGATTGGGTACTTGGATTTATATACCAATAAAATAATTGGAATCACTTTTTGAGGCATTTAAAGCAAAATTACAAATAGTGGCTACTGCCTTATAAAAACAGACACTGTGGAGGGGAACTTTAGGGGATGACCTGATTTTAAATCCAATTTTTATTTGTTTTCTCATATAAAAGTAGTGAACACTCTCACTTGTGTTGTATCTGAATAAAGATTCCATTTGTTAAAGTGTTCATTAATTTATTAATTAATGCTCTGGCCTAAGCTGCCAATTTAGGCAAATGATAAAGTGAAATAGGGAGGTGATATGCTTCATGTGGTGCTCCTCTGGCAAGCTCACCTAATCAGTACTTCAGCATTATTCCAGCCCAGTGATTTCAAATAGTGCATACTCACTGCTGTTGGCCCATCTCTGTTCTAGGATTGTACTTGTAGCTAACCTCTGTCATACACTCCCTACCCCAGGTATCCTACAGTCACCTTGACAAATCTCAGTATTCATATTTCTCTCCATTTTCCCCTCTGCCTCTAATACTTTCTGAACCTTGCTGAAAGTACTTCCATTGTGTGTACTTCTCCTGGCCCATCAACTGACAAGACATTCCTGAGGGCCAAACTTTTCATTTTGTATGGATGAACATTCTGTTTCCATTTGTCAAAAACAAATGTAGAACACCCAAGATTGTTCTCTGATAGAAAAGGGCAATGTATTAGATTGAAAGTAAGGGGGCTGGGGATGTGGCTCAAGCAGTAGCGCGCTCGCCTGGCATGCCTGTGGCCCAGGTTCGATCCTCAGCACCACATACAAACAAAGATGTTGTGTCCGCTGAAAACTAAAAAATAAATATTAAAAAAAAATTCTCTCTCTCTCTTAAAAAAAAAAAAAAGAAAGTAAGGCTGCACTATCTTTGCTATGAGTCATGGTGGGTTAATGTTTATTGACCAATCTGGTTTAGAACTTTCTTCCCTGAATCCATAAAGTTATTGTGTTAGGATACCAAATGAAAGATTTCAAAGTCTGTTTGTTAAGTAGGAGACGTCAATGGCCCTAACTGCATTTATTGGATCTTTTGGAGGCTCTGTTTTAAAATGTAGTTTTTAAAGGTCAATTTGTGCTCCTATTGGTATATTAAACAGTACATGCTTTGAAAATTGACCAATTTAGACAAATGATAAACTGAGATAGGGAGGTGATATGCTTTATTGACTGAGTTTATATTCTTGGACGATATAATCAACAGATAATTTATAGCAAATGTGACACAAATTTGAGTAGCATAGAAAATAGTTGTGTGTGTGCACATGACTCTCTCTCTCTCTCTCTCTCTCTCTCTCTCTCTGTGTGTGTGTGTGTGTGTGTGTGTGTGTAGGAAGGAAAGATCATAAAGAATTCAAATACCTCCATTTTAATGGTATGCACTGGTTTCTTCCACAAGTAAGGCAATTTGCCCTGCTGGTTTATGTTCTTGGGAATAATGAGCCAGATAGATAATTGAATAGACTTTCTTGACCAGGACAAAACATTCCTCATGCCACTTCCCATATCAAAAAGTTAAAATGATTTCTTTCAATACCTTCCAGAGAAAATTTACAGCAAGCCTCTCCCAATATCATCTTTTCCTTATTCTATTTCTCACTATTCCTCAACCGGTGCTTCTTGATGCAGTTTGGATGTGATAAGTAGTATTTTCAGACAAAACTTACGCACTCCCTTCTCTTTGCCCAATTCATTCATTTCCATCTGTTCAATTTTTGCCCATTCTTCAAAGACTAATTCAAGCTCAGTTTGATTCAGAAGGGAATATCTAGAGATTATCTTTCTTTTTCTCCTAAAATTTTATAACAGTTGCTTTCCACATGAAATCTAATCTGGTACTATTTTTCTGTGGTCACTTGTGATATTATTTAAATATTCCTTATGCTTTTTGTAGTGTAAGTTCTCCAAAGGTAGGGACTATATATTGTACTTATAATGTTTACTATGCTTGGTAAAAATTTAGTTACTCAAATGTGTTTGAGGTGAATGGATATGGATGAGTTAACTTAGTCATTATGGGTCTATGTAACTGGATTAACATAAACCTATTATTACCAATGTAGTCCTCCCTTATCCTTGGGGAATATGTTCTAAGACCCTTCAGTGGATGTCTGAAACTTCAGAGAGTACTTAACCCTGTTTTTACTATATTTTTCCTTTACATACATATCTATGATAAAATTATGCACAGTAAGAGATTAATAGTAATTACCAACCAAAATTAGAGCAATTGTAACAACATACTGTAATTAAAGTTTGTGTTTGGGCACCTTATTAAGTAAAATAAAGTTATGTGAACATAAGCACCGAGATACCACCATGGTCAATCTGATAGGGCTACTAAATGACTTAACAGGAGAAATCATATACAGCTGTACAGCATGGATATGCTGGACAAAGCAGTGATTCAAGTTTAGGAAGGAATGGAGCAGGGTGTTGTGACATTTTATCATGTTACTCAGAAAAATGCACAATTTAAAACTTAGGTTGTTGTTTATTTCTAAAATTTTCCATTTAATATTTTCAGTCCATGATTGGTCATGAATTACTGAAACTGAGAAAACAAAACTGTGGATAAGAGGGTACTTCTATTCCTGAGAAAATAAGTCTAATTATATATATATATATATATTATATTAATATATATTTATTTATTTATTAACAAAAATGAGCTAGACTAATTTTTCCACCCCTACTGTTAGTCTGTTCAAGAGGTACCCTATAATCAAACTATGCAATGAGATTTGTGCAGTGCTAATAGCATACATGTGATTAACTACACAACAGTGGACCATAAACAAGTTTATGAGTAATGAGTACTTGGATACTTTGTTTCTCTATCAAAAAAAAAAAAAAAAAAGGAAAGGAAAGAAATACAATGAGATGAGCGCCTTTCCTCTACTTGACAGTAGAAGTTATAGGGGATAATGAGCCCTACTCTTGTCTTTCTCTGTTCTTTTCAAACAAAAAATAGTTATTAAGATTTCAGAGTTAAAAGAAAAAAAATCAGAAATCTTAAAAAAATATTTCATAAGCTACTCTTATTTTGCTATACTGTTATGTATACAGTCCTTAGAAAAATCATTAAATATTTAAGCAAAATTTTCTTTGTCATTTCAAATTATTTTGTTTCTATTATGTATTCAAAGTTTGAGAAATAATTAATGATTTGAAACTTTATAAAACTTAATTTTGGCCAGGAGCAGTAGTGCATGCTAGTAATCCCAGCTATTTAGAAGGCTGGGGCAGAAGGATTGTAAGTTCAAGTCCAGCTTCAGCAACTTAGCAAGACCCTGTCTCAAAAAATAAACAGGGCTTAGGAATGTAGTTTAGTGTTAGAGCACTTTTAGGTTTAATTCCGAATACTTCTGAACAAAACAACATCCCCCCAAAAAGAACTCAAAAAACTTTAATTTCAAAATAATGTAGTACATATAAATCACAAAAGCATAGGCAATATTCTGTGTACACATTTATTAGAGCAGAAAATGACATTCAAATATATAACCTTTATTTTACATTTTAAAGATCTTGTCTATTTACCAAGTCTCTGTTCAAGATTAAAGACAAGCTTTGCTGAGAAATTTCAAAGAACTGAGCAAATAGAGTTCCCAAACCATGCATCACGGACTGCTGGGATGCTGCAGTGAATGCACAGGGTGATTAGAGATGTTTGAAAATTTTGAGGGAAACAGTGTTACTGAAGAATGGTCTATAGAACACTATTAGCTCCAGGTCTTTACAGTCTTAATATTGGATCATGCTATATTATTTCAATCACTTAACACATTTATAAAGCTGTTTTTTGAGGCTGCTATGGTAAGAAGTTCAAACTGTGGGGGTAGCAGTGTGGAACAGGAAATGAGAGTAGCCAAGCCAGATCTGACCCCAAGATTTGAGAAGCTGTGCAGTGCTCAACTTAATTAGCTAAAATAATTAAGTGATTGCTGCTAAGGATGAAACAAAAATATGTTTTCATTCACTTTACATGTATCTTATTTTCAAATATCATTAAATTTTGAAGCTATAAATATTTGCTAGGTAGTTTGGACCTACAATGCTATTAAAAACTACTGAGAAAAGCTTAACAAACCAAGAAAATATGGGAATTTTCTTCTCTGAGATGAAAGCATAAAGATTTTTTTGTGATGAAGCAGAGGTGGGTCAGGCTTAGGTTTGCATCTCATGGAAGGAGATATGTTCACTTTTAAGGTCTTGGTGGAAGGACTGAAGTGGGTTTACTTCAAAGGTTGTCTACATATGTTGCTTATCTGGAAGCAAAGATTCCTATACCACTGTGGTCCTAATATGACTCCAAGTGAATTAGAGAAATGAAGTATTTGATTTTAGTTCACTGTGGTGTACAGACACTTGTCCATTTTTGTATACAAAAAAGAGGAAATAATGTTCCTGTTATTCACTATAAAGAAATTGTCAGAAACGACCTAACAAATGTTTTAAGTTTTACTATTTTCAGTGTAGAAATGGTTTAGAATTATTTTAACACTAATGTGGCTTTTTAGGTTCAAACTAATCTATTGATTGCTGAAGTCACTCATTTCCATGTCTACCTCAAAATGTTTTCCAGAAATACTATAACATTATCAATTGTCATTTGTTTCTTTTTTTTTTAAACAGAAAATTGTTTCCACTAATTATATTAAGGGTTATAGTACTTTACCATTGAATCATTATTTGTAACTTTTTGCTAACATTCCTTTATTTTGTATTCAGTGACAAAAGCACATTTCATTTTTAATGTTAAGGCTTGTAAATAATTCTAGTATTTATATTAAAATTGTATTCTAAAATGTATCCTTACTTTAAAATAATGATTAAATAACAGCTTGAATGTATACTACAAATTGAACATATTTAAGTAAATGTCTATTATCATTAACAATATTATATCAAGACACTTTTACAAATAACTCATACTTGTTATTGTTAGCCGTCAAGCCTAATAAACTGCAGACAGAATGATATGATTCCTTTCTATAATATAATAAAGCAGACAAAAGAATTAGGTTAAGAAAAGACAGAGAGATGGTAAGCATCTAACCAAATATGATTGAGTTGAAAAAATTTTTTTATCTACTTAATTCCATGGGTCTTGTTCATGCAGTTTTGTATAAGGAGAAGGCCTCAGGTAGTTAAAGAAGGGATTTGCAGAAAAATTGAATTCTCAGAAAGACTGTAATAGAGAGGAAAAGAGAAGCTAACTTTAGGATGGTGATAAGAAATTTTTCTAGGCACAAGATATTTCTGGAAAGAAAATGAATAACTCAATAAGTAGAAAAGTTATAGAATATTGAGGATTAATGATAGGGATTTTACCTAATCCTTTTAATTTAGAGATGATAGGTATGAGTCTCAGAGAGGTTAAGCAACTAGCTGTGGTCACGCAGGTAGTTATCAGTAGAGCGGTTCTAGAATGTAGAGCTTCTGTATTGTCAGTGATTTTCTATGATATTACGTTCCAGAAAATAATGCAAATAGTTTAATGTAATATTCATTTTTTTAATGCAAAAAAACCCCACATTGTGATTTTAATTCAGCAGACTTTTCTCTCTGTGTTTTTAGGACATTAGAAGATGATTATAAGAGGCAGGCCATGTGTCCGTGGAAAAAAAAAAGGCAGGAAAACAGGGCTTAGGAGTCGGGATTTGATTCTAATATTTATGAACTCCATGACATTGAGGAAGAACGTAAAGTCTCTCTGCCAGGATTTCCTTATTTATATAATTGGGAAAACATGTCTTATTGCAATATTGTAAAGATTAAGTGAAGAAATAAATAGAGACTAGTATATAGTTGGTTCTCAACCAATACTAACTTGTTAATGGGCTAAGGGGTGTGTGCTGCTTGTTACCCAAAATTTAATATTTGGGAGATGAGAGTTGATAGAAGCAATAAGGTTTATTTAAGGGTCTGCCCCTTGGAAGATGAAATGGTTGCGATCTCAAAGCTCCATTTTGGGAAAGTCAGCGTTGAAAAGGGCTTTTATAGGGAGGGGAAGGTGGTACAGTGAGAAAAAAGGCAGGAAGGCGACTTGCTGAGTGAGGTTTTCTTGGTCCACATTGGTGTACCCTCCCTACCTTGCCACCTTGGATTAGGATATCAAAATTGATCTTGACCTCCTGAGCTAATTCCTGTATTTTCTTAAAACAGACATGTTACTTTTCAGCAAATTAAACCTCACAGGAATTTATATGCTTGTGTTAGTCAATGTACAAAACTAAAGATTAAGCAGGGTGTTACAAAGGTCACTGAAAGTTCTGTACATCTAAAGAAAGATTATTTAGCAGTTAACATCTTGATCTTTTAGGTGCAGCTTCTCTAGAATTCAGAATGTAGGGCAAAAGGAGGGGACATAATCTTTTCAAAGGGGGTATATTACCTTGCAGAAGGGCAATGGTAGGGAAGCAAACCTAACTCTGCAAGGATGACTCCCCAAGGAATAATCACTGTTACAAATTTGCCTTTTCTTAGTAGATTTGGAAGGTAAAAGGGTGTGGAAATGGATACCAGGTAGAAATAAGTAATTAGGGAAATAATTAAGGACCACAGTGGACCTTATGTATATAATAACCACAATACTTTGTGGTTATTATATACATAAGGTCAATATTGTAATTGACAAAAATGTATAGAAAGACATAAAAGATCTTCTAATATAGTCTGCACTAGTACTCAAAAACAATCTCAAAGTGTAGAGAGAACTAATGATGCTAGGATTGTTGAGTCTGCAGACAAAAAGGCTGAGAATCCTGAGAGGTTGTGGTGCTGATATTAATATTTCAGGCATTGTAGGGTCTTTTCAAGAGGAAAATGGACTCTGTAGTACCTGGTTCAGTGCAAAGCCCCTTACGAAAGAGAGGTGTCTGCTAGAGGCATCAAAATACACTGATTACTTGCCAACTTTCTTGGATCTGGTGGTGTAAAAACAAGGCCACTATCCTAGCCTTAAGTATTTTTCTAGTACAAATTCAACTAAGTATAGCATTGACTTTGGTGCTTGCTTTATTTTTCTCTCCCTTTTCCCACAACTACTACCTCCTCTTCCTTCTCCCCCATCTTTCTCATGTTCAAGTCCTTCTCCTTCTCTTCTTCTGCAGTAAGCACCCTGCCTCTTCATAATAGTTTTATGATAACTATAATCACACAATGATAGAATAGAATATCTTCCATGTGACCCTTTATATACAAATAAGGTGACTGTTGTTCTCACTTTGATATTATCCTTAGTATTTAATTTCACTTATTTTCTCATAGCCATTCATTGAGAAAGTATGATAAAGTATGATAAAGTGAAAAGGTAGACAGACCTCATTCTCAAGTAACATGGAACACAGAGTTAAACTGGAAGGTGAGGGTGTGTGTGTGTGTGTGTGTGTGTGTGTGTGTGTGTGTGTGTATTTCTAGGTTAGGGATACAGAAAAACTTGCCCTAGTTAAGAATTCACCAGCTACTATGTTCCTTTGGAGAACTTGTTTTATTGTTATATGTATAATTCCTGCCAGTTGCCAGATTTATGTAAAGACTGACTATAGGGAGAGATTTCCTCAGTATTTTGATAATAGGAATGAACTGTGCTCCAAGGAATGCTTATGCAGATGTTGCAGGTTTTCTTGCTGGAGACTTAGATGGATGAAAAGAAATTAGGAGAGTCTGGAGCTTTGAATGCAAAGAATTCAGGGAATGAGGACGGATTGTAGTTTTTATTTGAATTTGACAGAGGTGATTTTTCTTTAACTACTTCTCTGGGAAGGATGAAAATCAAATTAAATGAGGCAATGTAAGTGAAAGGAGTTTATAAATAGCAAGGCTTTGTATAAAGGCAAGGCACAGTTACCATCTTGACTACGATGAGACATCTGCTTTCTTAGGGAGTCTTTCTCAGTGCTTGATCAATCTGAAAGAGTCCTCAGGTGTCCACACCAACTTCACAAATAAACCAAGTATATTTATGCATTTTTATTTTTCAATTATATTTTGGACTTAAAGGACTTTATTGAAACAGTGCATTCATTGGCCAAATTTGTGGGCATGAGCTCTGCAAATTTATTTTCCTAAAATCAGAGCACAGACTACTTGTTTTTAGTAGACTAGTCTTTGCCTTAAGTACTTAGGCTGTGTTTACTAGGTCTAAGGCATTTTTTAAAAAATGGAGACTAGGTTATTCTTCCTCTTAAAAATGTTAATTTAAATATAGAACACAGCACTCTTCCTATTAAGAGCTTTTGAACCCTCCTCCTGAACAGAAACACAAAGGAAACCCTTGAAAGCAAAGCAGATGATGTACTGCCTATATTTAGGCCTTCATTTGTTTATAGTTTAAAAATCAGTGGGAAAATCATGATCAAAGCAGGGTAATTCATACAGAAAATTGTAAGACTGCTTTATCTGGCTATATTCTGTTAAAAGTCTTTGATTCAAATGGTTCACACAAAGAAAAAAATGTCCCATAGGTTAAGAGTTCTTTCTGGCAATAAACTTCCAGTGTAAACAGGAAGACTCTTGGGCCTCTTGCAGATTTTAGAAACAAATGATACTTACTACCTTGCACTCAGTAATTCTGAGTCTGAGACAACTGTTGGGATGGTTAGTAAAATGTTCCATTTCTAAGTTCAGTAGGAAGGTTTTGTATAATTACCTTAATAGAATCTTTCTTTTGTGTGTGTGTGGGGGGGGGGGAAGGGCAGACAGTAGCATTATGGAAAGAAGGCAAAACATATGCTTTTAATAATAACTCTAAAATTCTATTATGTAAAGAACTTAACAATTGCATCATCATTGCTATAGAGGAGTACTAAGTATTCCAGCTCCTTGTGCTGTGATTGATATAACAGCAAAAATATTAGTTTCCCCAAAGTTGCAAGAATGTACTTTGCAAAGGTATCACCTACTGTAGTTCAGAAAAGGCCAATTAAACTTTCTCTCTCTCTCTCTCTCTCTCTCTCTCTCTCTCTCTCTCTTTCTTCCTTTTTAGCACCACTGGTAGTTATTCTTGAGGATAAGAAATATAGTTTGTGTCTAGCTTTTTGCAGAAAAAAATGCATATAGAATTAATTGAAGCAATGGGGAAATAAACCATAGATAAACCACAAAATCCTAATAATAATAATAATTTATTATTTTTAAAAAGAGGCCCACATTTCCTCTGCTGAGAAAGCATACAATTAGAAACTTTTTCAGTAGATTGAAAACAAAAACAAGCAAAGAAACAAACAAAATCCCCTCTCTCTCTTATCTGAATGATAGTGAAGACACTCATTTAGGATATGGGAATAAGGCATGTCTCTGAATCAGTTCCAGTGGATTTACCAAAGTACAAAAGCAAACCTTAAATATCATTTCTATTAGGGTTCTCATAAACAATTGGGAAGATTTGGAGTTAAAAGCAAACTGGGATGAGGATGTGGTCATAGTTTTGTTTTTAAATACACAGTACATACAAACCTATTTGCCTTCACCTGGACCAATTTTGGAAAACAAAAAGGCCTTGGCTTTGATGTCCCTAGGGAATAAAACCAGGGACCTGGAACTACCCCCTCCACCGAGCATGGGGAAGGTGGGGAGGGCGCTCTTCTGCTTTGCTGCCATGGGAAAACAGCCTGGAGCTCCTCTTTTGGGACACAGCTATTTCTCCCTTCTTCCTGTTCCTTACCCTAAGGTCAGAACAGGTCCAAAGCTCTTCTGGAGCTAACACAAGGGCTGTGAGATCAGGCTTTGGAAGGACAGGTTGCAATAAAGCGAGCTTTAGAATGAAGCCACTCCGCTGAAAACTCACAGTAAAAGATGTGATCACGCTGTGGCAAGTCTGTTCTTGGGGTTTGAAACGCTTTTCTTCCCACACTTCTAAGCATTCTGAGAGGCATTTGCAGCCAAGTGCAAACAGATCGCGTATTTGGCGCAAAGAGCCCAGAGAATAAGGGACGCGGGATCCCTCCCTGTGTCCTTTGGATTAGGCGCGAGGTGGTAGTCTGTGGAGGTAGTGTTCTCACCCTGTTACCCTCGCGGGCTAATGAGGCTGCAGGTGGCAAGCGGAGCTGTCCAGCACTAGTGCGGAGCCAGCTGGAGCCCAGAGCCCTGCGCGCCCCTCTATACCGTGGCAAAGCAACAGGGCTGTTGCCGGAGTAGAGGTTCTACTCACTGCCTCTCGGTTCTGGTCTCGCTCCGCGCCCACGCGGCCTCGCCCGAGGAGGAGGAGAAGGCTGTCCCCACGAGCTGCTCCAGCAAGGTGGGCGCCAACACGTTACCCTTTTCCTCCTCTACCTCTGTAAACGTCTACTCCGGAATGATTGCGCTGGATCTTTCAGCCTTTCCCTTCCGCCTCGGAACTTCCTAAATAAACTCGGAGGAAGGAGGGGAAAAGACAAACATGGACCCTAAACCCTCGCTTCACACCGCCAGACTTCCCTGACGTGGCCGCAGAGGGAAATCTCCCGCCTCCAACCCTGCGCCCCTCTCCCCTTGAGCACCCGCGGGCCCGTCTGCTACTCAACTGCCTTTCCCGAGGCCCAGGGATAGGACATTTTGGGTTGGGGACCCTTGGTCCGAACCCAGGCATGGTGCGCTCCTCCTCGTAGCAGGGGACTGTGGCAACGAGGAGGGCGCGCAAAGGACAGCAACGAAGTGTCCTCGTTGCTCCTGAAACGTGGCGACAGGCGAGGCAGAGACTCCCAATGAGTATGATGGCGACACGTGATACCGGCGGAGGGAGAGCATGGGGTGGGGGTGGATAAAGGGAGAAGGAGGGAGGCGGGCAGTAAGTGGAGAGAGGCGGGAGGAGAGGGGCGGGAGGAGACAGGGGAAAGGGGCGAGATAGTCGCGCAGGCGGCAGAAGCCTCTGCCTCCCGGACCGCACGGGCCGCAGCCCTCCCCGCCCGCCGTCAGCGGTCACACATTCGGTGCCTCCCCGCGAGCGGGAGCGCGGCGCACGGCGATGCGCTGAGGCGGGCGCTCAGGCGGCGCCGCGCGAGCAGCAGCAGAGGCGGCAGCGGCCCCCAGCCCAGCCCGGCGCCGCCGGTAAGCCCGGGCCCCAAGGTGCCGCGGCGCCCCAAGTTCCCGCCATGAGCAGCTGGCTCCTGGGGCTCCGCTGCCCCGGGTACTCCCACCCGGCAGAGCGCGACCGCAGCGCCCCGCGGCCCCGACGCGCCTAAAGCCGCCGCTCGCCGGTCCCGCCACCGCCGCCTCCGCCCGCGTCCCCGCCACCGCCGCCGCCTCGGCCGCAATAGCACCGCCAGCAGCATGTCTCGAAGGAAGATTTCGTCCGAGTCCTTCAGCTCCCTGGGCTCCGACTACCTGGAGACCAGCCCGGAGGAGGAGGGGGAGTGCCCCCTGTCTAAGCTCTGCTGGAACGGCAGCCGGAGCCCGCCCGGGCCGCCCGAGCCCAGCGCGGCCGCGGCCACTGCCGCCCCGGCCCCTGCTGCCTCTTCTGCCGCCGCCGCTGCCGCCGCCGCTGCTGCCGCCGCCGCCACCGCCGGGGCCAAGAGGGCGCAGCGCCGCAGGCGGGTCAACCTGGACTCTCTGGGCGAGAGCATCAGCCGCCTGACGGCGCCCTCGGTGAGCTGGGGGCGCAAGGGGGGGCAGCGCTTCGGGAGAGAGGACAGGGATCGGGAAAGTTGGAGCCGGGCGACTAGGGTTTTGGGCGCAGTGCCCGACCGCTGGGGGGCGGCCCGGTCTCACCCTTCCGGTCTTTGGGTTCCCCGCGGCCCCAAGAGGGATCCGAACCTCTGGGCTCTGGAAGAATAGGGGATTAGGACCTGGGAAAGAAGTCAGACTCCACTCTTGGTAAATCTTTTGGTGTGAGAGAATCTGACAACTTGTAGCCCTGGACCCTACTTCATCACTGTCTCCCGGATGGCCCCCGTGCTTCTTCACACCCACCTGTTTTCTTTCCCCCAAACTTTCCCAGGCACTGGGCTGTTCAGTTCCATTTCCATGTCTTTAAATTCTGTTCTCAGCATCCCAAAGGAGCCCCAATCCATGCTGAGAACCCATTGCTCTCCTTATTTCCCACACTCTCTGGATCTTAGTGTGACCTTCTCTGACATCTTTGAATTCCACAGGCTATCTGCATTCTATGTTGCGTCCCTTTTCTCAAATCTTAAGAACTGTTTCATAGTTTTCTGAGCTGCCTTCTGACGAGAAACCTGCAGTCTCTCATCTGCACCCTTAGCTATTTTTTTCTCTCTCATTCACTGAACATTTATTGACTTAATCTTCTTTGGGTAAACTTAGTGTACAGTTTTCTAAACCTCTCTATTAATTCTTGCACCCTCATCTTATCCTTCACTCTCTCTTTCCTGGATTCTTCCGTCTTTTTTCCCTCATTTTTTCATGCCTTCTTTATGTTAGGCCCTTCATAAATATTTGTTCAATGAATAAATGCCTTCATAACCTCTCCAAATTTGTACTAATCTTGGGGTGTCTGTATCAGTAGTTCCAGGTGTACACCAGATTCCCCGTTTTAGGCATCCTTCTATAGTACTCCTGCTCAGGCATTTCAGCTACCCTTGACCTTTATTGTTTGCAGGAATATCAGACCTCTGATCCAGTCTGTCTGAGTGAACTCTCTTTTGAAGGAATCCACTCTATTGCAGACAGAATCTGAAGGAAATTCAGTGTGAAAACTCTCTCCACCATTAAGCCTCACCCAGACATTGTAAGCAAGGACTTTAACTCCTGATAGCACCCCCCCCACACACCCCCAATCCACCTCTAGGACTTTAACTTCTTCAAAGTTTCCACAATAAATCTGAACATTGATCTTATTTGCCATAAAGTTTTGCTTTTGAAAATACTCTTGCAAATGATGTTAGGAAGGACTTGAGAAATATTGGGATCCTTAGGAAAAGGGCACTGGTACAGGTAATCTTAGAAGTGTCCCCTTGGCACTTGTACTAATGGAGAGTGACTTTTTATTTTTTTTTAACTACTGACAGTCATTTGCCTCTTGTGTATTTTGCCCTTTAATATACTTTCTGTCATCTTTTCCATTGATAACCTAGAAAGAAAGTTCAGAATGGGCTAACTCCTATGTGTTACTTTTCCCTATAAACATTTCTCAGGCAGTATAGGTTTAGGAACTATTTCATGTTGCAAATTGAACATAATCCCGTGTAAGAGGAATTTAGTAAGGGTGTATCTGTAGGTTTGTGTCATACCTAAAGCAACATTTGTACAGTATAATAATTCTTCAATATAACAGATCCATATTTAATACAATAATCTTATTAAAGGTAATGATTAGTTTTCAGGGCAGTGCCTTTAGAATCCTGGAGTTTTGTTTTTGTCTAAGAATTAGAATCTAAAAATTTCTAAAAAGTAGTGGCGGCAGTGTCTCTGGAAATGCCAATTTAATCTAAGACTATTTTCATTAACTTACATGAGGAGTAGGTAAATTGTACTTACTGCTGTAAGTCAAATAGGAATGATTTTGTTATGAAAAGCTGTATACTCAGATAATGATTTCCAGAGTAAGAAATTTAGAAATAATAATGTTGATCAAACAGTGCAGCAGCTCTATGTACTTTCCAAGCCGTGTGCAATTCTTTTCTATTTTGAAAAAAATGTGTTAGGATGATGATGAGAAGATGCAGGTGAACTGTGCAAACATCTTCAACCCCACAAGGCATGGGTAGAGAAATTCTTGTTGGCCAAGCACATCACCAGTACACTTTAGTGACACAAAGAAAACAGGTTATATTTCAAAGCAGTGACTTATTTCTGTGTGGTCTTACCCAGTTTCTTTTTTTTGGCAATCAGGATTTTGCCTCAAAAAGTTCTAGTAGATCTATTTTCTTACATTGTCAGGATTCAAAACTTCTCTGAGAGCAAGCACTTGGAGTGATAAAATATGCCCTGAATATCCTCTCTTATTAGGGGTGAACAACTTGTAAAACTCCTCTAGAATAGCCAGGGCATGTGTAGATAGGAATTTCTGTTTTTTTTTTTTTTTTTTTTTTGAATACTGTGGGCTTTCTTGCATTCTATCACAATATGCTTTAGGAGAAATTGTTGCTATCAGAGCTCCTGTTTACCAGTAGAACTATGGTGAAATATATCAATCACTTGGAATTTGCTCTTTATTAAAAATGGAAGAATGAAAATGAATTTAACAAATAGTTGGACATTGCCAAGTAATTACACTAGTTATTTCATCCATGGAATATTCCAACTTACAATTCTTATATTTTAGTTGTTATTGATATTGGTTATAAAAATTAAAATACTTTATATTATTTAAATAATTTAAGTAAGTTGAGTTGATGAAATTGAAAAAAGTTACAGAATTCAAGAGACCTGATTGTAATTTTACCTTGAGCAATGAAATATTTTTATCTCTCTGAGCTCATTGCTTTAACTCTCTAGAGTCCTTTTCAACTATGCAGTGTTATACTAAGGTTTCCTTCCTAATATGAGGTTTTACAAACATATATATTGTATTATCAGCCCTTGGATAAACAGTGATCATGGCATATAAGAGAAAAATAGGGCATATGTTGTGAATCTTAAAACTTTGGAAGGAAGCAGATTACTTTTTTTTAACAGCTTAATTCATCTAATTATTCAAAACTATCTGAAGATTTGCTCCATGGTAAGTGTTGTGGAGGGCACTGGCAATACAAACACCGAACAAACATAACTGATCTTTGACCTCATGGAACTTATTTGACTTAGTCTTTCTTTTAAGGAATCGGTTGAAGGAAAACATAAGAATGCCATTGGTCTTTCTGATGTCTAGGGAGTTTTCTTTATCATCCACTTTGGTGGTTTGGTTCACTGTAAATCTGTGGACTACAGATATAATAATAAAATAACTCTAATGACTGGATTTAAGACATAAAAATCATTAATTGCATTAATTATTTTAAAATAATTTAATACTTGGGAACACATGGAGGAACAGCTGGGAATTTTACATCAAGTGTGAATTTAATAATTCATTTATTTATATTTTGTTTTTGTAAATGGGAGTTGCTTAGTTGCCTTATCACTTTGACATCAGTGCTGGGTTTTGCTAATGTCAGCCTGTCATCAGTGAAGGTATGCCAGTAGACCAACTCACGGGCAAGACTTCCCCAGGTTTCTTGTCAGAGAACTGTTGGTTGTTTACAACATTGCAGGTGGCTTTGAAAAATCTCAGAAGCTAAAGAGAGCAGAATGGCAGGAAGAAAAGTAACAGAACTGGAAGGATGGAAAGTAAGGGAGAAAAATCTACAGACCTAGGGAATTATCTAGAAAAGTGAGGAGGGAGAAATGAAAGGAAGCTGGGTTTAAAGGATGAAAAGGCCAAAATTGTTTTCATCATTTTGGGAAAGGAAATTATATTCACAAATGCTTAGGAAAAGGTGATAGGAAATAAAAAATACATATATAACCTAATAAAGTTAGCTTTCTGACATGTTTAAATCCTTAAGAAAAATCCTTAGAAAGTATGAGTGTACGTAGCATGTAGACAGTGGGAAATACAAATAATTATTTGTGAAGTAGGAGATTTAATAATTTATGTATTTTAATTAAGGCTCTTTAGATTTGGGACTCAGTTTGGCTAAGAAGTTCTGAGGAACAGATGTATTGCAATTGAAAAGTAGATAAAATATATTGCAGTAGTTAAATGTTTTCACATTTGTGGAATTTAGATGGCATAATTTTGAAATCAATAGTTAATGGCTGTCTATTGTCTTTCTATACCTTATCTCTAATCCTGGAGAAATGGCATGGCAGATTTGAAAGAACAAGAATAATAATGCCCCACAGAGTTCCTTACTCAGTGTGAGACCCCAGAAAGCTGCCTCCTACCTTCTTTAGGCCTTGGTTTCCTCTTTTGTGAACTGGAAATAACAACTACCTTGTAGATTTGTTGAGAAAGAGGAGTAATAGTCTTTGAAAAACTCCATGAACCTAGTAAATAATAGTTTCAGGGTGAGATCCATGAATTTCAACCAAATTTGGATCCAAAAGATTTAAAATTTTTTTCCTTTTTCTCCAATAATTCACTTGCTTGTAATTGTATTGGAAAAGTTCATAGAAGAGTTTAGCAGATGTTAAGTCCAAAGGGAGGGCAGGCAGAGATGAGAAGCACTTTATTTTGTTGGCATAGTCAGCCAATCCATTAAAAAAAATTAAAACTGGAGACCTTTTTTTTTTGGCTCCCTGGCTATGATACACACATACACAGGCATATATAATAATTGCAGATTCAAACATTTCCACCAAACTACTGACCATTGTGTGCAATATGAGAAACACTTTAATGACTTTTCTAATAATATGAGGGCAATTGTATTTGGTAGAATGTAGGTATTTCACAGCAAATTAATTTTAAATTAGAAAAAAAATTAGATGAGAGAGAAATGAGTCATTTCATTTGTCTGAGAATGTCAAGCATTCCCCATTTATTGTTTTCAAAGTAATCTATGTATGTATATTTAAAGGGCTGAGCTGTGAGATGCAACAAATACCCAGCTAAAGACTCATGTGCTTGGTGTGTGTTCAGGGCTCTATTTGTTGGCTACCAGATTAGTTGCAAGACCTTTATTTTAAAAAGAAAATTTGACAAGAAGAAATGCTGTCGGTGATTATGAGTTTGTAAGTAGAGGTGACGTGATTATACATTCCTCTTTAGTGTATAATTTGTCGCCCTTGAAAGATTGCTAGATGCATGGAATAGTGCTTGAATGTTATATATCTTTCCACTCTATATCCTCATTGCTCTTTTTGTTCACCTTTGCTTTTGCTTTGTTGCCTCTATCATACAAAGCTAAAAGTAAAATAAATACACATTTTATTAAACATAATAGCAAAATTAATGTACCATCTCTAGACACATATAATGTTTATCATGAATTATTAAGAAACTACAATTTTCCCTTTTGGGATTTTATACATCTTGGGAGCAATTTTTAATTTTTCTTTCTTTTTTTGCTATGCTGAGTATCAAACCCAGGGTCCTGTGCATATGAGGCAAACACTTTACCACTGAGTTAAATCTGCAGCTCCTTCCTCCACAAAAAAAGAAAAAAGAAAAAAAAAAGAAAAAAAATCATGTGGCATAAGCAGTGAGAATGTTTGCCAGGGGCTATCAACTAACTGGGTTTTCTTAGCAGGACCTTGTTTGATGTATGAGCCAATAATTTAACTCAAAATTCAAAGCCTCTACTTAAATTCTCCCTCTTATCTTCAATACACATATTTATCTGGTGTTTAGTACAGAACCTGGTACTTAATGGGTATTCAATAAAGTACTCAGAATAAAGGAATGTATGTTTTTATTTGTCCAATTGTGTTTGTTTCTTTTGTGACTGGTATTTTTGTGGTGTATTTGGTTCTATCAAACAAAATGTTTATATTTTGCATCCAGCCTCAGAGAGACATACTCAAGAGTACAAACCTGTTTGAATTTTTTGCTTTTGCCTATTATTTAAAGCAAAACTTCATAATGAAGTTGTCTTAAAATGAACATATGGAACAGTATTTTCCTTCTAGGACCCTTGGTGGTCTATTTATATTTTAAGAAGTTAGGTAAATGTAATGACTCTCCTCCAGTCTGGATTGCTTACATTTTCTACACAATTCTCTGTCAAGTGAGAGAGAAATGTTTGTCAGCAAGTGGGCTACTGTTGCCAAAAATGCACTGCAAGGGGATGGAAATGACATCATCTTAATCCTCAAATATCACCTCAGGACAGGATCTGAAGGTCTAGAATTATGTGCCATAAACTCAGAGTTCCTTACAATATTGAAGATTCCAGTCCTAGAGTGATTAAGGAAGTAGGGGGCTAGAAATATCTCTGAAGCTGGAGATTTGTTGGGACTGTTATGGGGAATTGAGAAAGAGTGAATATGTTTATCAATAGGATAGTGAGAAGTCACTTCTTGAATAGGCTTTAGTTGAAGCTTATTAGCAGTTCTTCATTTAAATTAGTGATTATCAAACTTGTAAGATGTTATCTGTAGAACGTTGTTAGAATGTAGATTCCTGGGCCTCACCTTCAAAGATTCTGGTCTGATAGTGCCAGAGAGGGGCCTAGACTGTACATTTTGAACAAAACAGTGAATTTCTGGACACTGTAAAGCTGTGTTGAAAGGTAACTGAATCCCATAACTTGGAGGCAATCGATCTAAGCTCAGTGAGCTCTTTCTAGTGATTATTTTGAAACAGAGTCTTGTCAAGTACCCAGGCTGGCCTTGAACTTGCAATTCTCTGGCCTCAGCCTCCTGAGTGGCTGAGATTACAGGCATGTGTCACTAGGCCCGTGTCCTTTATTTTTTGATTGGTGCATTATCATTATACATAATAGTGGAAGTTGTTGTTACATATTCATATGTAACATATATATTCATTGTTACATATTCATATAATTTGTTACATATTATTCCCTAGTATTTCCTCTTTCCCTCACTCTTCCCTCATCATGGTCCCTTTCCTGTACTGGTATCCCTTCCATTTTCACGAGATTCTCCCACCCCCATTCTTTTTCTTTTTTCTCTCTAGCTTCCACATTTGAGAGAAAACATACAGTCCTCGGCATTCTGAGTTTGGCTTATTTTGCTTAACAAGTCAAGATAATCTCCTTGGTTGTGCAGTAGAAGTCATTTGAAGTTTCACCATTTGTAGCTTTATTCGTGGACTCTCCCATTTTCCCCAAGGATGTTTATGTTTAGTAGATCACATATCATTACTGTAAATATCTGTGGATCCCTTCTTCAAAATAAAGGAATAGATACTCAAAAACATTGGGAATCTTAGAGGAAAGAGAAGAAAGGTTGTTTTGAGTGTCAATTTGATATCACCATCTGCTTTTCCACATATTGATGCAACACTTCTCAAATGCTCCATCTACTGGTTCATTTTTGAAGGAACAGTTTGTTCCCTGCCAGTGAAAAATTTAAAAAGGTGAAGGAAGAAATCAACAGATCTGAATGTCAGATTTTTTTTCCTAGAAAGAAAACAATAGGAGGTTTACATATGAGATGTATAGGGCTACCCATCAAACATTACTTCACAAAAATAGTTGTGGTTGCTAACCTCTACAGCCTCAGCCAATTAATCTTTCTGTCATTTAGTGAACATGTCAGATAGGAGTCTAGTTGAACTCTCTAAATAAATGATGATTGATTATTGGGAGACTTGGCATTTGTAGACAACTTGGCATTTGTAGACAACCAGTCTATCATGAGAAGAAGCTATCTGCTGTTACCTTAGTTACAAGTCCTTAAAGTCCATTTTGACTTCTTTTCCATTCACTGCACTGCATGTGTTATGTGTAAATGTACTGTGTCTCGTGACAAATCAAGTTCTAAAATACATTGTTCCTTGTTGCTTTATGCCTGTGCTTCTTCATGCACGAACCCTCCAACTTAATGGAGAGGATTTTTTTCTTTTTTATGCACATACACCCTGTTTTATATGACTGCATTTTTGCTTTGTGGAATACTAAGTTATGGCTCACATCTGTACTATAGGCCTTATTGCACTGAAGTGTGATTTCACTGTATTCTGGCTTCTTAAGACAAGAGATCATGTCTTATTTATTGGAGTATGCCCATGCCTAGCAGAGGGTCTGAGTTATAGAGGGACTCAATAAATGTGTGTCAGAACAATGAATAAATGATTGAATAAATCCTGGTGTAGTTTGTGTTATGTCTGGCATTGCTCTATAGGCAACAACATAATTTGTTTTATTTTAATAGTTCCATTTTTAGTTTTTTTCTTAGGTGCAAATAAGAGAAATATAGTTATAATACTGTTTTCTAAAATGCTTCAAGCATTTAAGAACAGCCCCATACTTGGTGTTTTATTGAAACTTCACAATAATCTGTGGATTTTATGGTGATGATAGTAATAACACTAGTATTGATTTGTTGAGTCTTTACCATGTATCAGGCACTTTGCTAAGTGAGCTACATATTTCATTCTATTAATTATGACAGGAATGCAGGGATAATGTGTTTCCATGATCTATAAGATATCAAGAGCCTGTGTCTCTGATCTCATCTTGTGATATGCGTCCACAGTCATGATTCTGTGATATGCTCTTTGAATATGTCATGCAAGCATCATCTTAGCT
This sequence comes from Ictidomys tridecemlineatus, assembly GCF_052094955.1. Lineage (NCBI taxonomy): Eukaryota > Metazoa > Chordata > Mammalia > Rodentia > Sciuridae > Ictidomys > Ictidomys tridecemlineatus. The sequence continues at coordinate 91,259,712 of NC_135480.1, read as the reverse complement.
CAGGACTTTTGTCTTCTTTCCCTCACCTACACCCTCTCTCAGTTCTCCACATGACTGCAGCTCAGGTTACCTCATCAGAAGTGGTTTTCCCCACCAAACTCTCTCTCTCTTATCATCATTTATTGGTTGTTTTTCAACATAACACTCATCACCAGAAATTATCTTTTAGTTTACTTGTTTACTAATATATTGTCTTTCTTCCCTCACTCTAGCTTAAGTTCCACAGTAGCAGGAACCTTGTCTGTTGCTCACTGTGCTCTTTGCAGCCCCTCAATAATCCTGGCTAGAGATCATTTCTCAGCACATCTCTATTGATATGCAATTTTGAGGGAATTCCCAGGACTTGGAAAAGAAAGAAACTAGTTTAAAAGTACCATATGCATGAGGAGGATTAGATTGCATTAGACAACTATTATGGATCTAGCATTTATTAAGTATTTTTATAATATATATCATTGATTTCTCAAAATCATAAGAAAATTTAGATCCAGAGATGTTGAGAGACCTGCCTGTGATTACAGTTAATTATGGATGGAGATAAAGTTAGAATCTGGTCTAGCTCCAAATCACATCTTCCGTCTGCTGTCTAGGTGCCTCTTTAGAGATGGACTAACTCCCTAGATACCTAGAGTACAGCTGCAAGTGAAACCTCAACTGTCAGCCCTTATATATATGGCCTGGGTTGAAGAAGCTGCCTTGCTCAAGGTCATGCTTCGTTCCTGTGACTAATCAGTGTAGGGTAAAAAGCCTTGGCTCCCTTGCCCTAATTCAGGCAGTTCTGATGTCAGAATTCCACATAGGGTCAACTGAGGCCTCCACTGAGACTACATTACAGTCCAACTTTCCCTCTGTCTAATCCTGCTTCCTTCTTTGCTCTTTCATGGATGTTGATGCCAAGAGCATTCCCTCATAAATTTCCTGCATGCTGATCTCCTCAGAGTCTGCTTTCCGGGGAACCCAACCTATGATAGTGAGTTTGTGAATGGAGATGGGCATTAACTAAAGTATAAAATTCATTAGTGGGAAGGTGGGATGTGGAAGAAATATAACAATAACCTTAGATTTGGAGTTTTAATATTTACATGAAAATGGTTAGTTCTGGACTGTGAGTTCTTTAAGGGTTTGGTATTACTGGATCACCAGCCTTAGTACACTGCCTGTCAGTCAGTTCAGTAAACATGGAATTGAAGATTTGGGATTGGAGCTTGGATTGGAGCACATGATTGAAGATAGTGACTTTGGAGGGGATAGTTAATATCTCGAAAATTGACAAGCTCTTTGAGTGAAAGAGAAAGAGAAAAATAGCAGCAGAGAATTGGGAAGCAATATACAAAAACAAAGCATAAAATAAAACCCAGCAGAATGTAGATGGCAGAATGCTTGTGTGTGTGTGTGTGTGTGTGTGTGTGTGTGTGTGTGTTAGAAGGGTGTGAAATGGCTGAGGGAACAGGTGGATGCAAGGGTGGTAGTGGTTGATGTTTGCAAAATAATGAAGAAAATTTAAGGATAGTACTTTTCATCCCACTGTGAATGAGTTTGCTAGTGGCTTTAGAAGAAAAAGTCAATCCTGCATTTGAGATAGAAACCTGTTAAAGGAGGTTTAAAGAGGGAGTGTATGATGAGCAAATAAAAGACATCAGGGCACACATCTCTAAGACATGTAGCAATAAAAAGGAGCAGGGGAGAGAAGGGTCTGTGAGGCAAAGTCTAAGTTTACTGAAGAGGTGAAGACTTATGTTTGAAGGTAAGAGAGAAAACTGGGGACAGATGAGATTGATGGGATTTGAGAAAGGATAGGGTTGCCCTAGAGGCATTCTCAAACTCCTTTCCCAAGGATGAGGACACTTAACTTTCTCTGTTCTCAAGGGGAATGCAATTTGGCCAATTAGGAGTAGCAAACCCCAGTGCTAGATTTTGGTTTCATTTACACCTAATTTACCACAGTCTCATCTTTATTCTAGAATTCAGTGATTGGTCAGTAATTTTGTATATCTAACAACTGTCAAATTTAAATTGCCATCCCATGTATAGTTCTCTATGTGTATTTTAATGGTTGGGGCTGTACTGACCACGGGATGTCAAATCAGGTCTGAAACATCTTACTTCATTCTTCATTAGTATTATATTCAAATAGCAAAGTGCACAGGTAAATAATAAAGCATATCGTGTTTTCTCTTAATCTGCTGAAGTTATAAGTTGTTAGTTGGACTCCACATGAAAGGAACTGTTTTTAAGTTTATATTCGTATTAGTTGGCTGCCTTTTAGTTTAAAAAGGTAAACACACACACACACACACACACACACACACACACACACACACACACTCCCAGTACAACTTTATTCTCTGTTACAACTCTTTTTCATGCTTTTTTTTTTTTTGATACTGGTGGAAAAGTCGCTAGTGGCTTTAGAAGCAAAGTTTTATGTTACCCCAAGAGAAAACTTGGGTATCACCTGAGTTGTAACAGCAAGGAGCCTAAGTCTTCTTCATTCAGTAGGCTTCCGTAGGTCTCAGAAAAAGAAAGAGGCATCTCATTTAAATGTCTGTTGACCAAATTCTCTCAGAGCTGTCTCACTGAGTCTGCCGGATTTCTTCCAATTTCACTTTTTCCTTTGTGATTGGTTTAAGTTCTGTATAAACAATGTCTTGATTTTTGAATGAATGGTGTCTTAAAGAACATTTGTTTTTTAGCTTTAGAAGCTTGTTTACTTTTCAGAGAGGAAATACAGAGATTCTTATAGATTGTTTGTCATAGTACTTATACATAAGAACCTTAGTTCATTTTAATAACATATTTGAAATACTGATCTATGTATTTTTTTACATGTAGGTATTTGGGAACTATCTGTCTAACCAGTATTGATTATATAGTGTTGAAGAGACTTTGCCTGATTGGACTTTGAATTTAAATAAATACCATTTAATAGAAATCTGGAAAAGCCATAATTACTCTCATTGTGTCTTTTAAAAATTTGCCCAAAATAATGAAAATGGCTTTTACTTCCTTCACAAAAGAATCTGCCTCCAAAGGCATTTATTGTAGGGAGTGAGAATGATGAGATTGTGTGGGAATGGAACAGAGACTATGAATAAGAGCAAATCTTCGATACTGACTATTGTAATTCCATTTGAAGCTTCAGACAAATATGAGGGAGTTTCTACTGTAGATGCTGGAAAGAGAAATTTATTGTTTCCACCTGATGTAAAGATCAATAAACGCTTTGTGGACTTGACAGTGTTTGCAAGCTATAAAGTCTTTGTTTTTTTCTCTTGTGTTAACTTATTGCCATTATAAACACATTTCAAAGAAAACTAATCTATCCATTTATTCTGAATTAAGTTCTTTCTCTAAAAGTGTGTTTGCAAAGTATGGACCCAACTTGGTGGCTGAAAAAGAATGGATGAGATTCATCTGTAGCTTGTTACAAATGGCTGTGTGAATTGTGGTCTAAGCAACTGCTGCCTGCTAATTTTCCAAGCATTTAGAGGTTTTTATTATTTAGCTGCATTCTTGGGATGGGCGTTGGGGAAGATGGAGGAAATAAAACATTAAATTAAGTTGTAAAAGAAATTCTCTACCATCAATCTATTTCTTTCTTTTTTTTTCTTTTTAGATACTGGGGATTAAATACAAGACTTTGTACATGTTAAGCAAGTGCTCTTCCACTGAACTGTATCTCCAGCCCCATGTGTACACACACACACACACACACACACACACACACACACACACACACACACACACTTATTGATTGCAGTGCCGGAGTTTGATTCCAGGTATTTGTGCATGGTAGGCCAGCACACTGAACTATATACCAGAACTATCTTTCTTGACCATTTAGAAAAATCCAGATAATTTAGATCTCAAATACTAAGTTGACAGAGATTCCCAATTATTTTGATTATAGACAGGGAATGTATCACTTTAATCCATGGCATTAATGATGACTGTAACGGTAGAAATCAACAAATTCCATTAGACAGCTTGCAGTTAGAAAAAGCATTTCACTACAAGTTGCCACAACATACATTTTTTTCAAAGAATATATACTATCTTTTCAAATATGAGTCAATAGAAAATATCACCACCATATGACTATAAAATGTGAATCTACAAACATGGATCTAAAAATAAGATCACCAATAATTTTTACCATTAGATAAGGTATTCAATTACTTTATGAGTTAGAAATCAAATCAAATCAAATCAATATATGTTTGCCTGAAAACATAACCTAAAATACAAACTTTATTATTTTGCTCTCGCAGAGTGACTAATAGAAATGAAAAAAAGGCGTATCAAAGTAAAGTCTATCCAAATTTAATTCTTGGTATTTTACGCCAGTGTAACCTCTGATATATTATGGATTAAGAGTGAGAAAAAAACCGAAGAGATGTTTATTTTTGGTAGTCTCTATTCTCAGTCTTTCTCTTTGCACCTCTCTCTCTCTCTTTCTCTCCCTCCCTCCCTTCCTCCCTCCCTCATGCCACAAAAATCTGCTATGATTATCTCCCAACTGACAAATTTTGACTGTCCACATTTTAAGTACCTTTTCATGTTAAAGTAATTGAAAATCTCCTCCCTTAATTTTAAGCATCTATTTTAAGTAGGAGTGGAAAACAAATTTTTTTTGTGTGTGTGTGTGTGGAGGGGGGAAGTTTGGGGTGAGTGGAATGGAGATAGCTCTCCAGACATCTAATGTCTGGTCTCAGAAGGTTCTGCCACATAACAGTGACTACATGGTTGTGGTGCTTCTGAGAGCTTCTTAGCCAGTAATCTGGATATCTCTGTAGCTGCAGTAAATTATTTAATGTTATTAGTCTGTGGGAATAGTAAGATATCTTGGTTGGTAAAAAGAATAATGATAAATTTATAGTACTTTTGATGATGTGGCAATACACTTTAAATTTTGGATCAAAAACTATTTTCTGTTGCCTTAAAGAATTACTGCTACTTTAGGTTGCTTTTAAATAAGACTCATGTGCCCAAGTGTGACTCATGTTGTCCTTATGTTTTATAATGCTTAGAGATTCCAGAGATTTTGCTACTTATATGGCTAATGTATGGATTAATATATGTTATGGCTAATGTATAGATTAATATATGTTGTGCCAGTTATAGATGTTTCTGCACTGGGTTGCTTTGGAAATTCCAGTTAGAAGCCATAGGCTAGGCATGCAGAGGGATTCCAATGTTTTTAGAAACTGGTGATTGGTATAGTAACCCGTTCCTAAGCATCATATCATTAAATTCCCTGTTGTTAGGTGTCAATGTGTATATGTGCTTATTTATATAACTTTTACGGGTCAACTTTTGGTATTTGTGAAGCAGAATGTCAGGGTGAGATATTTAAAACTGATGTAGTATTGTAGAAAGAATTTGAAAAAAAAAAACATAGTGTGCCAAAAACATTTCTCCTCATCTGTTCCCAATATCCCTTTCTTACTCACATCCTTTCATCATCTCCTTTTCCTAATTACTAATTTCTCATTAGCTAATGAGACAAACAAATGACTAGTAATACTACACTGTTAAAAATCTGGTTCTAACGTGAGCTGGTTTTGATGTCTCTTGCTGGTCTTCTAAACAGTCTATATTAGGTTGGTCATTTTTTAGTAAACAGCTTATTTTGATTAGTATTTAGTGTAAGCAGATTTTGGAGAGAATTTTGAAAATCCAGGGCTTTCACTTTCTTTTTTTAACATCTAGAAACACAAATCATTTTTTGATTTTTCCCACTTAGGTCTGTGAGAGCATACGTGATATGTTGACCTACAATTTCCATACAGAAAGGTCACTCCCATAAGTAACATCTGTTTGGAATTTATCAAATATGCTTCAAAACATACATTATCTCAGGAAATGTATAAAGAAGGTAGGACAAAGATTAATAGGACCAATTTAAGGATGACAAACTGAGGCTCAGAAAGGAATAGCAACTTGCCCAAACTTAAGGATCTAGTAACCACTTACATTTTAATACTCCATTTTCCTATTTAGATACAAAACTCTTTCTGCCATGCCGTTTCTCTCAACATGGCCATGAATTGTTCTCCCTTCCATATGTGATACACGATATTGTTCTATGTCACCTCCTGTTTGTTTCCTAATTCGTGACTTGGTAAGAAGGGGCTGGGCACAATTTCCTCAGGTTTTTCTTGACCCTTACTACTCTTACCAATTGTTTAGTTCTGACTGTGTGACAGTCCTGTGTTAGAAATGCCAAAGGACTCCTTATTTTTGTCTTCATACATGTACTTAGGGTAATGATGTCCATCTCATTCCACCATCTTTCCTAGCTCCATGCCTCTTCCCTTCCTCTCCCTCCCCTTTGCTCTCTTTCTTCATTGGGGCTGTGCCTCTAGGCTGACCTAGTTTGCCTGTTCACTGCCATGTTTGTATGCTTCAGGCTCCCATGGGTGAGGCAGCTATGAGCAGACTGACAAAAGCCATCATCATTGCCAACAGCTTAGCTTATGCTGTCCCTTGAAGTTTGACTTCTAAATATGAAGAAAGTCTTGATTACCATAGAAATAGTTACATCATAAGGGTATATATTTTCACTATGTTCATTGTATATAGTTGTGCATGACTGTGATTCACATATCTTGGCATAATTAAATGATTTACTAGATGGAAGGAAGAAGGAATATAATAGTTACATAATAGAATGACAGGTAGATTAAAAAATGTGCTTAGATAGTTTAGATGACATTTTAAAAATATAAGACTTTGCATGTCATGCAGTATTAGTGTTCTGACTGTATGTGTTCCCCTCCCCGCAAGAAAAAGTGTGATTACTCTGTACCTCTAACTCAGGAATCTAGAGAATAATGATGCACAGTCATTATCTGTCAAACGTCTGCCTAGTAAGCAGGTTTCATATCCATTTGGATAGTCATTTTACAGTCGACATTAGCTCTGATTATATTCAGACCCTCCTTGAATTTTTCTTTCAAGAAAGGTTGAAGAAGTGGAGGTGGGCGGGATGTGGGGACCCATTCTGCACAGTGTTCAGATGTTTCTGCATCTGAGACTTCTAAACTCCAAGGATGTGTTGCTGTTAGTGTCCTAAAGCAATCAGACACTCAGCCACTGACTGGCTAAACAAAATGCCCAAGGCACTTTGGTTGGCATCTGAATGACAATTCACTTATTTACACTGAGCAATAACTGTGAAATGAATCTCATTATTCAAAGTCTTCATGGTCAGCACATTTCTTACTGTTCAGTCTACAGAAAGAGCCAAGTCATAATCAGAAATTTGCTTTAATCCATTTAGAATCAAAGCAAAATGAATTTTATGCCAAATTCTTTAATCCAGTTTAAGGAAGTTTCTGGTTGAAGGAGAGACCTTGTCAGTGAGACCTGATGCTTTAAGTTATGGTGGTTGAAGAATTTTTCTTAATTTAGGAATAATCTCACTTAGTATGACAGAGGACCAAAAGCGTTAGATATAATGCTTCATAAGCAATTCCCCTTCACTTCTTTTCCCTGTGGGTTGCCTTCTGTAAGTTCACCTGTTGCTCCAGGTCTTCTCTGTATTGTTTGCCTTTAGAAATGTTATATCTTTTGCTCAGTGTCCTATTTTCGTGCAATTATATCCCGGCAAGTGATTGGAGGTAATTCTCTGTCATCCATTTACAAATTATCATTTAAGTTAGTGCATTCAGGGTTGACAATGCATCTCCTCATTTTATGTGTTAATTTTATAATATAATAGTCACTTAGAAGTTTTACCTCCCCTATGCCCAGAATCTTGTTGGAAAACATTTCACTGCAGCTTCCAAATACTGGAAGTATTACAGAGAATTCTTTGGAAATATGCAAATGGAAGCTGCAAAGATGTTTTAGGAGGTACAAGTTATTTCCTTGTATGAGGTCCATTGCTATCTAGTAGGGTACCCATGAGTTGAAAGGCACTAATTAGCTTTGCAGCATTTACTAATTGGCATCTTTAGACTGAGAGGCATGCCTGGCAACAGTCCTAGATGTTAGACATGGTCAGTTTCATTCCATTTTACAATTTTTGTTTGGCTATCTCATCATTAAGAGATTTATGTATAGAACCATGATAGAATGTATATTTGTATAATAAAGTTTTATTATATTTTGACCTTACAACAACTCTAAGAAGTAGTTATCCCAGAATTCCCTATTTGATTAAAAAAAATAAATTGAGGTTTAGAAAAATAAATGCTGTATCCAAAAATCACACAGTGTAGCCTGGAATTAATTCCTTTCAGCTATAATTTTCTCTGCGTTGGTGAAGATAGAACAATGTATTTCAATTTAGAGATGGTTAGAGGCTTAGTTTTTGGAGGCAGTCATATTACATTCTGACTCAGACACTTATTACCTAAGTGACTTTGGGCAAGTTTTAATTTTTTTTAGCCTCTCTGGATTTCAGTATTTTACATTTACAAAATTGGGGTAATGCTTCTTCCTCCCTTACAGGATTGCTACTAGGATCAAATGACTTGGTGCATGTAACATGTTGGACATGCCTGACACTCAGCACTCTGCACATTGTTGGCTGCTGTTACATTGTTTAGACTGGAAAGCCATCAGCCCCGTGCCATTTATGTGGTTCTTTTTGGCTTAAGGGTTCAAGTGTGGAGCCATATGCCCTTGGAAGCTTTAGATATGGCATGATCCGTTTTCCTGAGACAGTGTGTGGAAACAATGCTATCTTGTTTTGGTTGGTATTTTCATTCAGACTGAACCAAAAGGACCAAGAAGGTGACCAGTAAAGCATGTATTGCCTAAAATTTCCCTATTAAGAAAGTAGTGATCATAAGAGTTATTCAAAGAACTATGAAACATCAAAACTTTGGGAAAGTGAGTTGATAACATCACATTTTTGTAACCATTAAAGACAGACAATAAATGGAAATAAGGAATTTCACTTGACCCATGGAAGAATTTCCTAATGATCACCCATATGAAATGAGTTACTGATGGAGGCAGCAGTTTTTGAGAGTGCACAGGAGACCCACGTCTTTGCTTCTTTCCAGCCTTGTAGCTGAGGCAAGCACTTTCACCTCTGATTTTCGGTTTTCATCTGTCAAATGTGAATAATTAAATCTGAGGCTTAGAGGATTGTTGTGAATATCTACTGTGATGAGAGGAAAAATAAGTGATCCATAGACTGAGTTGTTATGCAAAACCATGTTGGTGGTATGATTCTCCGGAATTCTTTGAAGACATCAGACATTCTTGGATGTGATCCTTTATGAAGGCAGGAAAAGAGCTAAATAAATGACTACTCTCATTTCATTTCAAGGGGATGTCTTCAGTTAAAATTAGTATTGACATGGGGCGGGGAATGTGGCTTAGGCAGTAGCGCGCTCCCCTGGCATGCGTGCGGCCCGGGTTCGATCCTCAGCACCACATACCAACAAAGATGTTGTGTCCACCGAGAACTAAAAAATAAAATATTAAAAATTCTCTCTCTCTCTCTCTCTCTCTCTCTCTCTCTCTCTCTCTCTCTCTCTCTCCTCTCTTAAAAAAATTAATATTGATAGCATTAGGTCTTATAACAAGTTGAAATTCAATGTCTACTTTTTGGAAAAGCATTAACTGAAATAACAAAGGGGAAAATACTTAGAAAGCAAACATACTTTGTAATAGGAAGATTTAATTATCATATTGATTATATGTTAAGTATATTCAGTTCTAATCAATAATTACAACAGTAATGGCCACTGTGCATTGCTAATTAGAACATACTTCTAATAAGACAAAGGATATGAGTTTGAATGTTCTTTTAAGTCAATTAACATAATATTAGTCCTTATTCTCCTCCCTGATAAAATCACTCAACTGTATATTCATATTCACCAGGAGAATCAAGTAGAGATTGGGTGAAATTTTGCAGATATTCAATTTGTATGGATGGAAGAATGCCAATTATATTATAGTGCACCTCTAACTTTTATGTTTATCTTTTAGCACATGTATAATTTTTGCCTTTTGCAAAAAATCATTTGTACTACTAGTTTGGTTCATTAAATTACTGGTGTTCATCACTTAAAATGGTATTCTAGCTTTTTTGAAAGGTTATCATACTTCTAAATTGTGAGATCAGAGAAGGTAGTCTAATCACCAGTGTGTTCTGACACAGCTTACATGGGTTTCACGTGGCAATGTTGTACTTGAAAATGACCCTGAGAACTATGCATTTCTTATAAGTATTTTTCAGATGGGAAAATGGAGGAATTTTTTTTCCCAAGATTTCTTACTCCCAGGTGAAGAGATTTGGGCTAATTTTATAAAAAGGTCAGTAGCACAGCTGGTCTTGAAATACAAGGTCCTGACTCAAAGTTCTATATTTAATTTGCAGTCTATTTTTTTTTGTTTATATGTAGTAAGTTCAGTCACAGGGTGGGAAAAAATATTATGTCTGGATATTTAGTAAGATTAGTGATAACTATAATATGTCTCTTTCAGAAGTGAATGGGTTGTTTGAAGTGACTTATTATTTTGATTAATTTTATTAACAATGGCAGTTATATAATTTAATCCATCGAGTTCTATAGGCATAGTTATAAGATATTTTGATTTCTTGATATGATGGAATTTGGCAGAGGGGGTCCTAATAAGCAAAATGCCTTTAATGTTGTGGAGAAGGTGGTGATCTCCAGGTTGAGATTTGGAGGATAAGATGGGTGGGTTCTTTCCCCTCTCTCCAGCTTATCTTTCGAGAACAAGTCTGTTTCACCATTGGAGGTTCAGACTGTGTTATGATTTGGAGAGAAGCACATTTATACCACCATTTACCTTAGGACTGAGGGTTGAGTTTTTGAGGGAATGAGACGGGATTCTTCCTGAATACTCTATGAGATCAAGGCACTAAGAAGATTTGACATTTTGTGGAGGGACAGAGGACAATATGCAATAAAAGTTTTTGAGGTACCTGTTCTGGGAGTTTAGATTGTGGTAGTGGAGACTGGGGTCTATCAGAAGGCAGCATGGAGACTCTGGGAGCCCAAAGGCTGGGGAAGAGTTGAGCCAGGGGGTGAGAGATAGCTAAGGAAGGGAGTGTGGAAGTGCATTTAACATAAGATCTACTTCATAATTTAAAGCCCATTAGCCTTCCTGTTAGTACAGGTTTGATTTAAAGAATGTTACATGTTCTCAAGAAAAAATCAATTGGTTTGAATACATGTGATTCTTTAATTTTGTGTTAACATTAAAAAATTCTTTGGTATTGAAAATAGTTTCCTCAGGGAGGAACTGATCTCTCTCTCTCTGAAAGAGAGTTTCTTTGATTATTAGCCATGTTATGTTGAGCAGGTCACTTTCTCTCATTTTGGTTATTTTTTTCATTCAAATGTTGATAACACTAGTCTGACTATTTCACTGAATAGGTGCAAGAATCAATAAGGACAACGTATATGAAAAACATGCACAGTAAAGTGCTCTACCAAATGTAAAACATTCAGCGTTACGTACAGTATAGGTTTAAGTGTTTGTTATTGGATTGTGGAGCCAGATTACCTGGGTTTTAACCCTGGCTTTGTTCCTTTTTACCTGTGTGACAAAGGGCAAATTAAAATTTCTTTGTCTCAGTTTTCTGATCCATAAGAAAAGGAAAATAACAACACTTACCTCATAATGTTGATGTGAAGATCAAGGGAGTTAATATACAGAAGGGGCTTAAAGTGGTGGCAGGCATGAAGTACGGTAATCGTAATAGCTGTCATATTTTTATATGCACGTCAGCACAGAACTGAATGCTGACTTATGTGCATGAGGGTGAATTACTCAGAAATGAAAAAAAATAATATATTTATGCTTCAAGCAATATAATTCTTTGTTTGTCTAACAAATTCATATTTGATTATGAGCCATTAGTGACAGCTAACTGGGACTATGTTTGAATTTAGCAATTATGAGTGAGCATCTCTCAGAAGCTTACTTGCCTTGATATTTGAACAAAGAAACCACTCTCATTCCGCTGACTTATTCAGATAAGTTTTATGGAGTATTGGTCTAGTTCATCACATTTATGCCTTTAATGAAACATCTCAATCCTAACCACACACATTAGAGGCAACGGGGTCCCGCCATACAAGTTGAATTGAAAAGTCTGTGGGGGACTCTCAGACACTGAAAAATTTTAAAAGCTTCCTTGGTAATAGTAATGTGGGGTTGAAAACTACTCGCTTAGAGTGATAGTAGTTCAGAATATACCCATATCATTTAGTTTCATTGACAGAGGATACCCAGAAGCATTGACAGATGCTTTTTAAACATTTTTAATTGTAGATGGACACAATATTTCATTTACTTATTTATTTATTTTTATGTGATGCTGAGGATTGAAACCAGTGCTTCACATGTGCTAGGCAAGCTCTCTACCACTGAGCCACAACCCCAGCCCTAGTTTCATTATAGATCATTTTATCATATTTAAATAAATATAATGATAACATATATTGATGGGTGTTTCTTTTATGCAAGGAAACTTCTTTATAGTTTTCATTAAATCTAATCTTGTGTGTGCTACTAAACAGAAATGAAGAAGTTTATTTTCCAGTTATCTGTTTTTTTCTTCCTTGGCATGATGAAGGGCTGTGTATGTCAAATAAGAATGTAGAATCACAGTATGCGAGAGATGAGAGGGATTCTCATGGGCATCTAGTGAAAAGAAGACATGTTATGTAGCTCTTCCTGGCTTGCAGGGATTTATTCACTTAGAGCTGTGTGATTTTGTAGCACTTGCTTAACTTCCCTGAGCCTTTTCTTCATCTCTGATGAGATGAACATGCACTTTGTACAGACAACTGTGTTTAATGCTGTGTATGTGTGTACGTGCGCAGACACACACACACACACACACACACACACACACACACACACACATACACACATCTTGATTCTGCCTTCTGCCTGATCCCCGCACCATCTGGCTCGGATATCCAGAGCAGGGACTGTGTGGGAGCCTCAGCAGGACTGTCTGAGCTTGCAGGGCCAGCTGCTGGGAACTGCTTCCTCCCACTCTTCAGGGATCATATCTCTGGCTCTGTTGGGATTGTTTCATGACTGCCTGTTTGGATCCCATGACCTTTCATGAATGAACATTAAGTCTGTAGGGTCAGTCACTGCTAACCAAGTACAGTGATGCTGGCCATGAGGCTAGTGACGAAGATCATTTTTTGTCATATGATGGAAGCTTCAGGGTATCCTCTGTTTGAGCCCCAGAAAATACTTGTGCAGGACACAGGTGGCTACTTTCTTTTTTCAGCTGTTTTCTACCCATGCTTCTTTGTGTTGAGTTAGAACAATGGGGAAGCCTATTGGAGGAAACAGAGAACCATCGAAGCCCTCTTTGATTTTTTTTTTTTTTAATGAAAGTAAAAGTAGTTCTGTCTCTTCACTCTGTTTTTTGGATCCTCTTGCATAGGGCTTTAAAATTATCAGGATTTGCAGCTCTCCCAAGGTACATACTTTGTGTCTAAGGAAGGAGATTTCATAATTCATGGGCTGTTTCTTGTTAGTTGTAAAGTATGATGCCTGGGGTCCTCTCCTTAGCTGTGATGTTTCAGTGCTCCTCCCTCTTGTAGGCATGACTTCCGAGTTCTCTTCAATCTTAATTTTGAGAATTCTGTTTGTGTTGTCATCTCTTTGGACTGATCTTATTGCTTCATTAGAAATATTGAGAAATTAGCCTGCCATTTTTCTGTTTTTTTTTTCATTTTTGTTATGTGTACTGGACTGGGAGCCAACTTTTCATTATTAGAAATGGAGGTGGCTTTGTTGTTTTTTTTTTTTTTTTGATAATGAAGATTCCCACATACTACACTTGTTGGTTGGATTTTCTGACCTACCCCTTGTGTTTCTCCACTAGATAGTGACAGTTTTGAGGTTTCCTGCTTGGCATAGCCATAACTATCATTTATTATGCACATACTATATGCCAAGGACTGCTTATTTCAATTAATTCCCTTAAAAATAATATGTACATAAAGAATCTTGTTTCATGGAGCTTAAACTGTCTGAAGTCATCTGATAGTAAGTCACAGAGCTTGATTTTTAAACTTAGTTTGACCTTACAGCTGCTTTTCTAAATCATCTTTCTAATTCCTTCTCAAAGGAAACAGTAGATACATATAAGGGGCATGAGATATTGGCTGGAACAGGATTGGATAATACTTCATAGTAGAACACAGCTAAGGAGCTGCATTTCTTGAAGGAGAGAATAGAAGGACTGTGTGAGTGCAAAGCCCTTGCTTTTCCCACTCTATACCTTGACATGCATCATTGTCAAGCTTGAGCACTTTGTAAAAGTTTGATGAATAAATGGCCTCTACCAGTCTCAAGGCAGAAGTTATCACTGTGGGAGGCTTTGTCCCATTGTGGTCTTCATTCCATGCTCTTTATTCAGGTCAGAGAGACCCTGAGATTATTCGAAGATGTCTCTCACCAATCAGGCCATAGATTGAGGTGATCAGTCAGAATCTAAAGACTGAAGTGTGGAGACGTTCGGAGGGGTTGGAACTGTGTTGAGGTCAGTACTGGCTTGCAGGAGATGCTGGGCAGTCAGCCTTTGTGCCCACTGGCTTCTGCAAGAATAAGGAGATATGTATGTATATATATGTTATTACTAACTTGAAGCTTTGCAGGTTGTGCCCAAAGAGCATTTCCTTTTAACATATTTGTAAACTATAAATTTAACTCCTACCAAGTGAGGAAGTAATTGCTTCACACATAAAGAAGTCAGCTCTTTAAAGAGCTTAAGTCCTTTAACAAATGTCTTTTTTTAATGACTGGGAAATTCCTAGTATAGGAAAAAAATGTCCTTTTGTACAAATGAGGTCATTCTGGTCTTAATTGGCCCTGTGCACTCTACTTTCTGCTTTCTGTTCCATGTTTTGTGACCAGAGGTTATTGGAAGGATAATCCCTCTGTGGATATTCACTGTGTTGGGGGCATGTTGCCAAAGGGAAAGTTATCTTAGCTTAGAAACTGCCAACCCAGTGCAAGAGCCCCAGATCCCAGGGGTGTTGAGCCAGTGACTGATGATGATTGGTTCAGGCTGGCCATGGTTTGGGTTGTTACGGCGTATTTTTCATGTATACTACAACCACTGCATCTGCTTCATTCTCTTTAGATCGCTCAGCTGCTCCACTGATTCTTGGCTCAGGAATGATTATTCTTTCCTAGGTGCATTGCATTTACTCTGTTTTGATTCTAGCCTGATGAATAGGAACATCTGTATCCATTTGAGATAATCTTTTAACACAATGTAAATGGAAAATACCTGCTGAAAGAAGTTGCTCTGTACCTTTCCTTTGAACACTCAGATACTGATTTTTTCCCTAAAATTAATTTGTGAATTGGCTTGGCTAACATGAAGAATATATTTGAGGCCTTAGATTCACACTGTGAAAGGGCCTTTCTATGTGATAGTGAAGAGTAGGTCTCAATGGATGCCCCTGGTTTAATTTAAGCTCTCTTTCTTCTGACTTTAAAATAATCATTTCCTGCCAAGGAGGAGGTTATAGGTTTGATGAGTGTTAGGGAGATTGTCACACCTATCTTGCATGTTTTATAAAGGGATGAACATGAAGAGGGTCCAAGTGAAAACTGACGTAGATCTCTGTAGTCTCTTTTGATTTATATCTTTAAGACAGCTACTTTGAAGGAGTAGGATTAGATATTGATATGTATTAATTCTTCTTAGGTGCCAACACCATGCTGGATGTCTTTTCAGATTACCTTTTTTTATAGGTACTAAGTTTGTGTAGTTAATTAGCAGCAGCCCTTGAGATTACCAAGTTAGGGTTCTGCCTCATATCTCAAAGGTTCTGTGTTATATAATGGATCAATGTTTTGATAAGTCTTTGATAGCTTTTTTCTGTTTGATTGATTATAGATTTTTATTATTTAAAAAGCTTATTCTCTTGATGCTGAGAATTTGACTTTTCTTAATATAACTTCTTTTTTTTAATTCAGTTTTTTTTAAGAGAGAGAGAATTTTTAAAAATATTTATTTCTTAGTTTTCGGTGGACACAACATCTTTATTTTATTTTTATGTGGTGCTGGGGATCGAACCCAGCACCCTGCGCATGCCAGGCGAGCGCGCTACCGCTTGAGCCACATCCCCAGCCCCATAACTTCTTAATAGAATCTATTTTCTGGGATATTTGAGTGCATTCATAGTTCCCTGAGTTTGAAACTCCAAGTTCAGGCCTGATAGCCTAAATAAGTCAGAAAATAACTTCTTGATCTAGAATTTAAAAACTCTATCTTGAGCTGTCCTGGGGAGGAGAGGATTATAAAATTCAGTCATGAGCTGCTTACATATTTGTTACAGACCCCATTTTTTCCCCCATAGTAGCTGTGGCTCTTGTAGGAGGCTCCAGAAAGAATCCTTGCTTGAAGTCTCTTGGAACACTGAGGAAGTCAGGCTGACTTCTACTTGAAGTGATGGCTGTGGGGCTCTGGACCACCTGCCTCCCATCCTTCTCTAGCTTTCCCATTCATCTTCTCAGATGTACAACTAATGGGGAAAAAAGAAAGATCATCTAATTTTAAAAATGTCTCTTGTTATATAGTGGGCTGCATAACTCAATTTATTGCTGCTTGCTACACCATTCTTGAAAATCTTGTTAAAGCATAAAATGTTAAGATGTTCCCTTTCATTTCAGTTGGTCATTACCTCATGCAGATATACAAGCTGGGCAGGAAGAACTATGACCTAGATTTCTGTAGTATACCCTCCCACTGCTCCCAAGGTCTCCATTGATTGTAGGCAGCCAATGAATATTTCACTGAAATTCATTGATAGTTCAAAACAAAAATTGAGGAAAAAAAATAGAAAATACTATCATACTTGAAATTGGGAAATTTTGGGTAAATTCTGAATGCCTCATTAGTTTCTGCAGGGAAGATATATGGCCCAGTGCAAAATGTGTTCATATTATAAAGTGAAAACTTGTGAGATAAATCAAAAGCTGCATCTTTGCTTAGAATGCTTAAGACGGGAATGACACTGATTTGCTGATAATGTATTTTTGTTGTTGTTGTTATCCTGTAGCCTCAGACGATACAGCAAACTCTCAAGAGGACATTGCAGTATTATGAACATCAAGTTATTGGGTGAGTAAAAATGGGTTTTGGTCATTAATGGGGACAAAATTAAAGGTGATTACTTACAAACAGGTGTTGAATATGTGGTCATTTTGTTATATATGTCAACCTTATCTCATAGCAGCTATGTTCTCAAAGTGTGTGTGTGTGGGGGGACTGATGAGGGTCCCTTGGAGTGATTTCCTTTGGTTTATTTGTATTTAATTCTTTTACATGAGGTTTCTTTTTTGTTATTGTTCTCCTTTCCTTTTTGTCCTTCTTTTGTTCTTACATTCTCATTCCATGACTGAATCTCATAATTTGGCCTTCCTGCTGTGGTAAGATTTATTGATACCAACTAAGAGGCTTTGAATGTTAGAATCTTTGAATGTTAGAATCTTTAGGCAGAGTTTAATCAAAATACCTATTGGTTTAGCTAGAGTAACTTGCTACATATTTTTCTGAATTATTCCATATTTCTCAAATAGGATATGGTGTGAAGTGAGATTTGATATCAAAAGGTAGGAATTCAAGGACCCTCCAGCACTTAGAACTTTTATCTCTTTTGTAAAATGTGATTATGGTAATAATAACTAAATCAAAGATCAGATGTCATAATGAAATGATATATTTTCAATGAAAGTATTTTATGAACAGAAAACTCCAAATGAGAACCAGGTATACTTTTGATTTTGATTTGCTTGGCAAAAGGCAATTGCTTGACAAAGGCCTAAATTTACTTTCTTGTGCAATGTAGCTTTTAAAATTCATTGACATTAGAGGCAATGTACATTTTTAAATCACCTTGTTGGTATTCTTTATATGCTTACAGTGATTTATCTTTGTAAGATTTTTAAGAACTTTTGAGAAGTCACAATTCAAAACCTGTTACTTCTTAAAATATCAGGGATCATTTTACATTATGACTAGTGGTCATTGCAATAGAGATTAGTACATATTTTGGGGTATTTTGTGGTAGTGTGATTTTTTTTATTTTAACAAAACAGAAGGGAAGAAAAGGAACTAAAAATTAATCTCGGTACCTAGTACAATACCATGTACTTTTAAGTGCTTGATGATTGTTAATTGTCATTTCAAAGGGAATTGCTTTGAAATTTTGTCATACTAATCCTCAAGAGTGCAGTACTAGGAAAAACATTATTTAAACTCATGAGATGGCTTTTAGTTTGAGGCCATTAGTGATTTCAAATGGTTTATCCTAATGGAGCTAAAGAATGTCAAATTAATCTTTCCCCACACATTCTAAAATAAAACTTAATCACTCTCATTGAGCTTGCTACTTTCAAAGTATGGTGTATGGATTAAATTAGTTTAGAACAGTTTCTTGTATGTGGCCATCACTACATGTTTGCTCTTATGTTTATTAATTGCTATTAATATTTTTATGATAATACCAATCATCAAACCCAAATTAGTTTCTAGAATTATGAATGTTCTCTCTGTTCTAAAACTAAATAACTGAGATGATATTCTCACTTTTGAACTCAACTAGGGCTTCAAGGAAAATTGGAATGGCACTCTTAAGATATGATCAAAATAGATAAGTATATTGCAATCATCAGCAGAACATTTTTTTTTTTTGACATTAGTGGGATGGTGCATTCTCTTTTACCTAACAGCCTCAGCTCTCCTCTCTAGACAGACATGGCCTGTGATGTCCTTGTTCATTGCCTAACTGGTCCTTTCCTAGTTTGTTTATTATAGATGTAACATAAAGGATAAAGAGAATTTGTTAGAGGTCGGTTTTGATGTCCAACTTGATCCAAATGGAACTACTGGGCGAACTTTTGTTGGGTGTGGCTGACTCTCAGATGTGAGAGTCATCTCTTTGCCTCACGCCATGGGCACAGACAGGGCTGGTTGGCAGCAGTTTGTCACACTTGCCTTTCTTAATTTCGTCTTCCCTTCTTCACTTTTTCTCATCTTATGGCTTCAGATCCCAATTCCCTCTTTTGCCTTTTAGACTCCATCTTTCTGTTTTCTATTGCTCTCTTCAAAACTGCAAAAAGAGAGCAGCTAATATCACTAACACTTGGACTAAAATGTGTTCACACCTATGTGTTGTTTCTCTTAAGAAAACACAATTTAAGGGTTTTTATCTCTAACTGTGAAAAGGAACGTGTTTCTTACAGTTAAGGGGATTTCAGGCAATGGAGAATAAGTAATGACAAGCATTATTTTACATATTTGGGGGGAGGTGAGAGAGAGAAGGAGATACTTTTTTTATTTTCTGAAATGGGGATTTCCTAAGGCTTGTCTTGAAGTAACTCAGCTTAGGTGCCTTGACTTGTGGTGCTGAATCAGGGTGGATGAGAGGGTAGGGGTTAGCCCTTCTCTTTTTAAGTTCTTAATTTACCCTCCAACCACTGACCTTTCCATCCTCCCTTTCCTCTGTCTCAAAACTCTGCCTTAGAGCTGCTTTATTTATCAGAGCTCTGGGATAGTGTATCATGCTCCTTGAATTCTTATGCTGGTTGCCCATAGAAACTCTGTGAGGCTTTTTTCGTCTCCCAAGACCTAGACTTGAATTCAGGGAGCAGCTGTTCAAAGAATCACAGATGGAGGATTGGGAGGGAGTAGATGAGGGAACGTCTTCTTGGGGAGTAAGATAACCTTTCTGTGCCAGCCACTATATCTTTAAACATTTATCCTACTCCTTAATCTATCCATTCACTCATTCATTTATTTATTCATAGAGATCACTTACATTGGGAAAAAATTATTTTAGCTAAAATAATTTATTCATGCTGTGTGATAAATCTTCCTTTCATCTCTACTGCCATCACCATCTCTCACTGAAGGATTCTGATCTAGTTTTCTGGCTTCTACTGTCCCTTAATACTGGGTTATCACTACACCAAAGTAATTAAAAAATGAGATTATGCTACTTTCTTATTTGAAACCAATAGTTCTCAAATATTAATGTGCATCAGTGGCCCCTTGAAGTCTTTTTAAAATGAAGTTTTCTGGACCTATTGTATTTGGGCTTTTCAGAGAATTAAAACCAATAGAACTTATGTTTTGTGTGTGTGTGGTGTGTGTGTGTGTGTGTGTGTGTGTGTGTGTGTGTGTGTGTGTGTGTATGCATGCATGCGATCAGAGGCTGAATAGTCTCCCAATGGCCATCTGAAGGCTAAGGCACTGGGGAAACAAGTAGCTGTTTGGTCCAAGAAGCTGGAAGCTTCAGAACAAGAGGGACCAATGATGCAGCCCCATCATTGTGACTGAAGGCCTAGAAGCTCCATGGAGAGTTGCTGGTGCAAGTTTGGGTGTGAAGGCTGAAGAACCTGGAGCTTAATGTCCATGGGCAACAGTAAAAATCTCAGTGGTTTAAGAAGAGTTGATCATGCATGTGTGTCTTAGCTTCCTTCTTTTTCCACTTTTTGTTTCATCTGGGCCCCCAGCCATTGGGTGGTGCTGCCCATGCAGGCCTTCCACATGCAGTTGGCCTACCCACATGACAATCATTTCTGGAAACACCCTCACAGACACACCCAGGAGTGTGCCAGACTAAATTTTCCAAGCATCTCTCAATAATGATGTTGACAGCAAAGATCAACCACCACATTTACCCCCAGAGTTTCTAATTTTGTACACCTGGGGAGGTATCAAGTTCCAGGTAATACTGATGTTGCTGGTCCAGAGATCACACTTCAAAACATCTGCTATAAATCATATAATGGTTTATTTTGATAGGGTATAGTCTGATTCTTTCTGTAATATGATCTATACTTATGCTTCTAATTTTTTATTTTATCACTCCGTCCCTCTTTTCATTGCATTTCAACTCTTGGTTCCTTAACTGTACCAAACTTAGCCTCAAGGGCTCTGTATGTAATGCTCCATTTTCTTGGAATGCTCTGTACCCAGATGTTTACATGGTTTATTTCTTTTGTGCATTCAGGTCTCTGATCTAAGGTCATCTATTAAGACAGTCCTGTCCTGAGCACCCAGGGAAAAGGAGTCCTCCAACCCCACCTGCAGTCATTTTCTCTTATTCTACCCTTTATGATTTCATTTCATAGTGCTTATCATCAGCTGATATTATCTTGTTCATTGTCTCATTTTCCGTGTTACTTTTACATAAGTGCTTGGCATGTAGGAGGAATCAAGATCTTTCTTGGAGGGAGGGAATGAATAAATCAATAAATTGCATGCTAGAGGTATGTATACATAGGGTTTTAGGAGCACAGTGAATAAGAGAGTCGATTATGCATGGGAAGTATGTGCAAAATGAGGGGTTAAAATAATCTCCAGTGTATATTATGGCTGTAAATTTTATAGTTTTAGTATCCTGGGCCTTTTTCTTCATTACATAAATTATACTGATTCATATACATGTTTTCTCATTTATACTTAATATTCTGCCCTGTGTATCTGATTGACTTTGTGGAAACTCTGATTACTCTATGAACTCTACACATTGGTGTAGACTCGGAGAGCTTCTTGTTTGTGTAGCAATCTTCTTCCTTCAATATAAAATCAGAGATGGGTGGTGAATGTCTTTAACTCTGTTTCTACAGAATGGATAAGCTGTTGGGGCTATGTAGGATAGAGAGCACAGTGAGAAGTAGAAGGGATCAGTAGGAGACAGGGATTCAGTTTTGGAATTAAGAGGAACTCAGGATTGAGGAATATCTGTTTAGGATGACATTTCTTTCTAATGTCTTTATTGCCATTTTCTTGTGCTTTTTCTTCTCTCTGTGGGTCTTTGTTCCATCTGGGCCCCCAGCCATTGGGTGGTGCTGCCCATGCAGGCTTTCCCCATGCAGTTGGCTGACCCACATGACAATCATTTCTGGAAACAAAGGGAGCAATTGTGCTTTGGAGGTAGATGGATAAGACTTACTAGACGTAAAGTCATGTTCTACTATTGAATAATCTTTAGAAAGTTACTTGAAATCCCTGAGCCTTTGTTTTCTCATTGAAAAGTGTGAATAACAATGGGATTAGGGTGAGGTTTAAATGGAATCTGAATGTTAATAATATGTGAAATCATATAATCATGTAGTTACTACAGTGCCCAGGAAGCAAAGCTCACCAAAGCATCCACTGAGTTATTCTTACCTCTATTAGCATCTAACTCCTTTTTTCTTTTGTATTTTAGTTTTTACTCATTGTCTTTCACTTTATCCTCTTGTTGTCCTTTCCCATCCTCCTTAGACCTTTCAAGGTTAGGAATCCATTGATTAGCTTTAGGAAGTAGACATGCCCAGTTCATGTTCCAGCTGTGGTTTTCTTCTTAAAAATTCTTTTTGCTTTAGATTTTTTGACCTAATTTTTCTGTCTCTTGAGTGCCTGACCCACCTTCTCTAACTCATGTTTATACTGTATGACTCCCATTGGTCTGAGCCCAGACAATGGGTTATGTGGCAGTGTCGACAAAGTAGAGATTTCTTTAGAAAAATATCATGGAAAACAAATGATAGTCAATATTCCTGAGATCTGTGGTTCATCCATTCTGCTTTTTAAACAATAAAGCTTAGAAGAATATGTATTCAGAATCATGACCTTCATGTTACAAGTTTTGCAGCATACACATTGTTAATATCACCATCAGGACTGTGGCCAGCTTCGTATTAGACTGGTGACACCATTTCCTATAGTCATCTAAAATTAATCTCTATTACTCTTATTATCACTGTGGGCCCTATGTTTGTTTTACACAGCTAACCTTCTGTTCTATTTTTCTTTTGACAATTGAAAGGAGATTAAGCCAGAATAATTTCAGTAGGGCCTTAGAAGTAAGAGTGGGTGAGCCCTGATTATTCTGGGAAACAAATTTCAAATATATTTCTTACGCTTTTATGGTCAGTTTTTGTGATTATAAATTATCGTATCTAAAATATGATCTAATTGATTATATATATATATATTTACAAAAAATAACTATCTTTTTGAATAAAAACGGCAAGTTAGACAAGAGCTACTATCTCTTGCTATGTTTGAGGCAACATGCTGAGTACTTTACATCTGCTATTTAATCCTAACCACATTATTTCACAGACTCAATGAAAAAACATTTTGCCTAAAGTCACTCTAAATAAAAATGATGGAACTTGATTTAAAAATAACGCTGTAGCTGTGTTTAATGTCTGTGTTCCCAATTCCACCTCTCATTGA
Organism: Ictidomys tridecemlineatus; assembly: GCF_052094955.1. Classification (NCBI taxonomy): domain Eukaryota; kingdom Metazoa; phylum Chordata; class Mammalia; order Rodentia; family Sciuridae; genus Ictidomys; species Ictidomys tridecemlineatus. The sequence continues at coordinate 91,236,485 of NC_135480.1, read as the reverse complement.
GTGACTCCTGTATTCTAGAAATGGTACTAAGCATTTTGCCTAACTGACTGGTTTATTGGAGTCTCATCTCAGTGGGTGGTGGTTATGACATGAAGCCATTTTTAAAATTTTTTCCTACAATCATTTCAAAACTTCAAGCATGCTAAAATGAATCCCTTTTGATCCTTGCTTGGACAGACTGCTTTGTTTTCTAAGTAATTTTTAAGGATTGTAAAGTCCATGGAGGGTCAGTTTGAATCTCCAGTCTCTTTTCTCCCTTCCCCTGCCTTGGCCAGGCGTTGGCCTGAGGAATTTGGGGTACAGTGCAGATAGTGTCTGATGTGGACATTCACTTCTCCTCTCAAAGACACTTCTTTCTGATGTCTTTTGTCAGGCATTAGTGAAATGGAAAGTGGCAGAAGCCTCAGTGAATTCACTAATGGTCATAACAATATGTCCTGGCTGTGAAGCCCTCAGTGAAGTATATGTGTGGGCTCCGTCCCTCCCAGCTGCTTCAGATACCCTCTTAGGACTGTACTCCATAGTCTTGCTAGTGGGGTCCTATCCCTGGCCTAGGAAAGCAGCAGGAGGACTGGACCACTCAGCTCTCCTCTCTTCAGTGGTATCTCCCTAACTTACAGGAACCTTCTGTTTTACTTTTTTACCTTGCAAAATGGTGGGCCTGTAGGTTGCTCCCAAATTTGTTTTATTGGTTATACTTGCCAGTAAGTCTCTCCAGAATCTTTCTCCTCTACTCAATCAGGCATGGGAGGATGATCAGGAAATCCTCTGTCTTAGCAGATGTTCAGTGGGGAATGAGACACCTACCCTCTGCTCTCTACCCGGGAGACTGCTCTCCTCAACTGGGCTTCTGCAGGGGACACGCCTGTTCTCTCCTTGTCTCAGAGGGGAGGGGAAAATGTGCAACCACATGCTCTCCTTGCCCTAGCAACTCTTATGATTGGGGTGGTGGTGGTGGTTTCTTCCTATTCCTTTTCTTTTGTGAGTTGGTGGTAGGGTCACAGTGGCAGTGGCTATTCATCCATCTCTTAAATCTTGAAGGAGAGTTCCAGTCTTCTTGGCTACTTTTTTTGGGAATGTAAGAACATTTGACCTCCACTGGTCTTAGCTTTGAGGCTATAACTCTCATTTAGAGGCCACTGGATGAGTCCCAGCCAACATTAAGTTGCACTGGCATCATGTTATTTAGTCTTAATGGAAACTCGATGGGTACCTTCATTATTAAAGGGAGCAAAGTTACACTAGTAGAGATTAGTCTATTGCTCAATGTCTTTCTATCTTGCTCAGAAATAAAATGGTAAGACCATGAATCAAATTCTGCCAGCTCTGAATGCTAGGCTTATCCATTCGTTTTTTTTTTTTTTAATCCATACACCATACTGCTCTCTTCTCCACTATGATGGAGGTTACAGTGTGTGTACTTTCAAAACAGCAGAGTGCCAAAGCATCAAATTAGTACTCTGAATGTTTCTTTTCCTAGGCATCTTCCTTATGGGAATATTATCAACAGCAACATAGCGCTCATAAAATAATATAATAGCTATACAAAAGCTGATCTATATTTGGTTTTCCTCACCTATTTTTTTCACTATCAGCGTTCTTATTAAATGATTGCCTTCAGTTCTAAGTCAACACTGCTAACAGTGATGGAGATGATGAGTTATGCCAGAATTATGTACAATTGTTCAGTTATTTTAAAATGTGATTAACCCTGAAGTGTAGACTGCATGTTTACGTGTGTATAGATGAGTACATTTGCAGATTCTTTCAAAAATTTCTCTGTATGCTAATATTATTTTCTTCTTAGTTATAGGGATGCAGAAAAGAATTTCCACAATATCTCTAACAGATGCTCCTATGCAGACCATTCCAACAAAGAAGAAATTGAAGATGTCTCAGGAATTCTTCAGTGTACTGCTAATGTACTCGGTATATTAACTCACTATTTATATTGTTGAGAGAGAATAAAAGAAGGGAGAGGGAAAGTACGGGTTTAAATGTTTCATTTTCTACTTAAGAAAGATTTGGAGAAAATGGGAAATTGAGACCAAGACCTTGTCTTCAAGTGATTTAATCTTAACATCCTTGAAGATATTTGAGCAGAAATTATATGCATGTCATTTACTTGCAGAATGAAAAACATTATAAAAAACACTTAATATTCTAGGGAAACTTTTCCAAATATTCATATGTTAGTAGTATTAGCTTTATGTAATCTGTATATTCTAGTCATTAGTCTTGGCTGAAATGTAGGATCATTTTTTTTTCCTATTAAAGTTATACTTTGTTATTTCTGGGAGGCTGGAGGTTGGTTGGGCCTGGAGGGTTGGGGCTGGAAGCGTCACTCACATGCACTCATGATGGACTCTGCAACTCAGAGGTCACTTCTGTGACTGAATCAATGAAGCGCATCATCTACTGAAGTGTCCTGCTTGGGGCTTGGTAAATATGTATCTTGAAGATGCCAGTATTTATCTTCTGGTTTTTGGATGCTTCTAACATGGCTAAAAGTATTGTTAGAAACTGCACTGGATCCTATAGCCTTAAGGTACTGTAACTGGGCTATATTGCCTGTAGGTCTTGGTGTGTATATCATGCAAGGTAGACACCATAGCAGGAATACCATTTTCACTAATGTCTTACAGATTTTTTTCAATGCAAAGTACCCCTTTAAGTTCTTTTTAAAATCCTCCTTTTTTTCCTTATGACTCATATAGGTATCTATGGGAGGTACTGGTGGTGGTAAGGGACCACAAATCCAAGTGACTGGCTCCATGTAGAAAGCAGAATCACCTCTCTTTCAGAATTAGGTGGTGGAGATTGGAGAAAACTTGTTTGCCTGTATTTCTTTTCCTTTATGGAAAGTACTTTACCTAGAGATATCTAAGTTCCTCTCACAAAGAAATTTGGGGTGACTTTAACCCCAGAGTCACCAAATCTTTCTAAACATGTCTGATTCCCAGAAGAGAGTTCTTTGACCCTTAAGCTGGATCTCCAACTGTAAATGACGTTTTTTCATCCTAAATTATTTTGTAGTGAAAAATATTTTAATATTAAAATGAATCTTTTGTGAGGGGAGGCGTAAGATAGATATAAGTGGTTTGCTATAATAGGATGCAAAACAGTGATGGATAACCAAAAGAAGGTTGAAGTTCATTTACCTCGATTTTAGAAAAACTTCAGGGGCTATGGTACTGACGAGGTAAATCTTATTACTGGAGAAGATAAATGAAGAAAATAAAGAGGGCTAGGGCTGCACAGCAGTTTTAAGTTTTCTGGTTTTGCATTTTTGAGGTAACATGTATTTGTCTTGACCCATGGTGCTTTTCAAAGAGTACAGCAAGATGACGTGTGGCTAAAAAGGATGAAACAGAATCTCTGGAGAGGGATGTTTAATATTTTGAAAAGTTGCTCCTTATCCAGTTTCTAAATGTTTCCTAACCTTCACATCTTCTTTCCTTATGCTCTCCACCTTGACAATCACTGAGTTAGAGGGAGTGGGAGGTGTTAAGAGATAATGCATGTGTAGGGAGTGCTAAAGACATCTGAGCTGGGAGTTGTAAATGAGCATGTAGGATTCTTGCAGAGAAGAAACCCTAGGTCAGACAGTTTCTCAAGGAAACCATCAGGGGACACTGTTGGCCCAGCACAGCTTAGTTGCCCTTCAAAAGCTGCCATAAGATGCCAAGTAGTGAGAAAAAAGAGCAGCAGGCAGTGATATTAGAGAAAACTGGTAATACTAGGAAAGGAGTCATTTTAAGTACTTATAATTTAGAAGGTGACTCTATAATAGGGATTAGATTTCCATAAATATTTCTTTTCCTACGAAAGAGATATTATGTCTGATATTTTTCCTCCTCCAAGTAATGATGGGTTGGTCTCATGATTTAAAGTGCAATCTTATAAAATTTTAATCTCTGAAAAAAACCATAAATGCCTGCAACTTGTTGGCCAGCTGCTGGCATAAATCCAACAGATGATTATATGCCTAAGAGCTGTTCTCTTTTGAATAATGTCCTTTCATAACTCTTAAAATATAGACTTTCTCAGGTCAAAGATAACAACTTTACTGGTCATATTCAATGAAAGCTTTGTTTTTAACAAGTCACTGAACTATGATTAATCTTGGCTTGCTAAGATTTCATCTTTTTTAAAAAATTACATTTAAATTCTCTTGTGCAAGCATTTATGAGAATGAAAGAATTGGTTAACATATGGGACACACACACACACACACACACATACACACACACACACATGCACCATATAAGAAAAGGAGTGTGTTTGGGGGAAGATGGGAAATGGCATGGAGAAATAAGATTTCATCCAGGTTAAGAAAAATACTGATGTCTGGGAACCTTCTCTGAATGCCCCAATGGTCCAACTCTGTGATTTACGTACATCACCTTTGGGGAGTGTATCTAGAATACTGATGCATTCAGAATAATAACTACCTATTTCTTTTACTTTCTTATCCTGTTATAGGATTGTAATAGAGACTGGAAGTGGGTTTGTTTATTCTTTATCTATTGTTACTTATACATAACCCACTTTCAAAGAAGACTTGAAGTCATAAGTCAGATATATGGTCACACAGCAAATTTTTCTCTTTCCAAAATGACCACCTCTATCTGCTTAGTATACATTCTTATAGATAATTTGGTTATTTACTGGAGCATCTGGTTGAAGTTTCAGGTTAGCGGATGACATGAAATGAAATAGGGGACCTGAAGAGAGGGAGACAGTGATTTGAAGACCAGCAATTCTTCCATTATGCATTTGTTCTCTATGGTACCTCCAACAGAACTCCCTAGATACAAGCTACTTAAGAGTGGTTCGTAGCCCTCTGGTAATGGTAAAGGACTGTTTCCTGATATCAAAGAAAGTATTTTTTTCCATTTATTATTTTTTTGTTTACTTAGAAACCAGTTGTATCTACTTTCTCTGTCTCATGATTTACTAATGAGGAATATTAAGTACTGTTAGCTCCTTGCTTTTTTTCACCTCACTTTGGTGTCCTGGTAATCACTGTGTTGATGCAGCAGAGTACTCTCTAAAGAGGCCCTTAAACTCTGGGAAAAGATTATGTAAAGAAAGATAGTTGTGAACAATGCCTTCCCTACTGGAGGCTTTTAGTGTTAAATTTATTGCATTATTTGGTACATAATGTCTTTTGCATACTGAAATGGTCTAATTTTAGTTGTTTGAAAAATATAAATCTTTTTTTACCATAATCTGAAAAAAACTAATTTTAGGTTGAACTAAATAGCAAAAATGTGTTTAAACTCCTATGAAGCATGACATTTAATATTTTCTTGGAAATTGTAATGGTTGAATTGTATGATGAAGCACATACTAAAGGGTCTATGCTGTGTTTGCTGCTGAAATGTTGTCACTTGACCTGGTGGCTTGGATTTAGATAGTGTACTAGGGTTGGGAACAGAAAATGAGTAGAGAGAGATAAGGGAGAGAGATGACAAATCACATCATCCCCTCTGCCATAATGAGTTAAATATAAATGCAGTTATGACGGTTTCAGTTTTAACAAGTTTTAGAGCTATTAAGGGGTTGGTGAGTGCTTTAGCTGTAGAGCTGCAAAGAGCTAAAGGATGGAGAAGTGGTGTCTGAAAAAGATGTTCCACGGAAGGTCAGAGATCAAACAAATGACAGCTCTAGGTTAATTCATTTACTGATGAATTATAGCAAACTATGGTCTGCTATTTTAGTAAGCATCAGTTATTTGCTAAGGGTTGCCTAAAACAGTTTTATACTGCCCTTGCTAAGTGCATTTTCTCTCAAAATAATCAGGAAGGACATGAGTTGTGAAAGGACATTCATTAACATTTTCTCTGTTTTAAAGGTCTCTGCCAGAGTGGTGTTTTATCTTCTTCAAAAAGTTAACACATTTAAAATCAGAATGAGGGGAATGCTATCATGGGATTATTTTGTTTGGAAAGTGCTAGTCAGAAGGATGGAGGAGTTGACTTCTGGGGCTTGTTTCTCATCGTGTTTTCCTAGTCTCAGAGATTCTGAAGTACTGTGAAATCGGAGCCCTTTATGAAGCTTCACAGATTCCAGAATCTTCAGCTGCCATGGAGCTTTATGTGTTGTCGATTGTTTTTCATAAGTAATGATTTTTTTTACATGCCAATGTGTATGTACTTTTTCATTTTATTGTGCTATGAAATGTGCATTTAGAAGTCTTTTAATTGGTAATAAAACTGTGATGAATTATCCTTATATTAAAGCCACTTCCTTGAGGGTTTTCTTGAAATAAACTCTTAAGTCATGTAATTGTTTAGTGGTTTAGAATGTTTATAACATATTTAACATCTTGGAGAGCTAGTTGGTGGAATAACCACTTACACTTTTTATTATTGATGGGTTAAGATTGATAGGAATAAATAAATTCTGCCAATATACTTCTTGTTACTATAAAGTTGGTAACTGATCAGTTTTTATTTCATTAAAAGTAATTGTTTTCAGTATTTTAATAAGAATGAATTGGAATTAAGGCCATTACAGGGGAAATAAATTGATAATATTATAATAATACAGTGATTTGAAGCAAAGACTAGAGCCCAAATACTGGGATTGAAAACACAGTCCAGCTACTCACTAACTGTATGCACTGAGTGATTTTTAATCTTTCCATAGCTCATATTTCTCATATGTAAAAGGGATATAATTATATATTCTCTCAGAGTAGGTAGGAAGATCAAGTAAGTTAACTTATAATAAAGTGCTTGGATCAGCCAAATATGGAACAACCATAAATGTTTGCTCTTATTATTACTGAGTATTCACAAAATATAGTTTGCATTAGACCTGGGAGGTCAATATTGTTCATTTTTAAAGCAATAAAACTGATATTTGCAAGCTTAACTCATTGTTATCTTCTATGGTTGGAGTTAATAAGCCATAGAGGGAGAATTTAAGTCTAGTTCAGTCTAATTCCAAACACTATGTTCTTTCCACCATTTCATGCTCTCTTTTGGTCTCTGGACTAAGATTCTTATGTCATTTCCCTTCTAATGGTAATTTTATGCAGTCTTTCTAGTTCTCTGAATTATCAGAGTAATCATAATGTTGTATTTTAGTTAGTTCATTGCTCTTTTTCTGCTTACTAGACTTGCTTGTATGTGGCAAGTAGTACCCAAGCTCTTTAAGATTACTTCTTCTCATCAGTATTGAGAATCATGCAATTTCACTATAATTTGGATAATTTGCAGTTTAAAAATACTATTTTTAAAATAGTATTTTTAAACTGCAAATTATCCAAATTATAGTATTTTTCTTTAGACTACAGGTGTTGAAAATGTAAACTAAGGGTGATGGCATGTGCTAGCATGACACAAATGTGAATTCATGGTTCTGTAATAGTTAAAACTGCCAGTTATTTTGACCTGAATATTTCAATCTGATCTTTCCATGTAGGTGGCTTAATATGTTAGACATCATTGGGATGGCACAAAGAAGGCAAAAAAACCTATAATTCTGATGTCCTTGTTTTAAAAAAATGGAAAAGCTTAGGCATGTTGTTAAGTATCTCATTTAATAATTTCTAACAGAGACCTTGGGTTGTGGTTCTGTGTAAATGGGAGAGAACTTTTGTTTTATGTTCTCTGCTTATGTACTTTCCCTGATATAGCAGAGAAGTCTGAAAAGAAATGAGACCACACTGCCTCCAGTATACATAACATAAACACTTTGATGAAAACTGGTCCTTAAAATACACAGATCATATTTAGAAGATATAAACACACTGTGTAGAAACCTGGAGTGCCTCCCTCTCCCTCTCCCATAATTATTCTCTCTCTTTAAGGAGCATCTTCTGAATCCTGTCACATTTGTGCTGCTAACTCTTCACCTTTAGCTTCTCTTCTTTATTGGAAAAGCATGGCAGCCACTTTACTTCCTTTCTAATTTTCATCTTAGGTTATCCCCACAACATTGTTCCCCTATCACTAGCAATTTCCCACCTGCCACTTTGTGTGGTGAGAAGAGAACCTCTTACATTTCTAAATTCTTCAGATTATCCCCTGTCCTGTTTTCTAAATTCCCCAGTAGACAAGTTTTTACTTCTCTTTTTCCTTTAAGTATTTTAAAAAATAAACTTCTGTATTAATACAGTTTTAGATTTATAGAAATGTGAACCCAGTTCTCATGTACCTCACACCCATTCCCTTTTCACTCACGTCTTACGTTAATGTGGTACTTTATTCTCAATTAAGAGCCAATATAGCTACATTATTATTAATAAATTCTGTGTCTTATTCAGATGTCCTTATTTTTTTACCTGGTCTTTTTCTGTCCCAGGATCTCACTTAAGATGCCATATTACATTTAGTGGGTGTGTCTTCCTAGGCTCCTTTAGTCAATTTTTTAGACTTTCCTTACTTTTCATGACCTTGAGAGTTCTGTTCTGGTCAGATCTTTCAATTGTTTACCTGTGTTTTAACTTATGTCCATCAGTGTGTGTGTGTGTGTGTGTGTGTGTGTGTGTGTGTGAGAGAGAGAGAGAGAGAGAGAGAGAGAGAGAGAGAGAGAGAGAGAGAGAGAGACAGAGAGAGAGAGAGAGACAGAGAGACAGAGAGAGTACTACTTTAGTTTCTAGCTTGAGAATACTGCTTATAAAATGAATTTAGTAATAAAAGTTTAAATTAAGTGAGTTTGATTTGATACTGATAGTGCTGAAAAGAATCATTAACTAAAGCAAGATGAGTATTAAGAGAAGAAAAAATCGTTAATATGACTGCCTGTTGATATCTGCTTTTAACATCAATAAACAGGGTCTCATGGGTCATGCCAATTCTAAGTCTCACCCAGATCCCTAAAATATTTCATTTCCTGGTGTATAACACCAGTTAACTCCTCCAGGGACTTAATTTTATTCAACTAAAAAGAAAAGTTTTACCTATTAGTACCAGTTAGTACCATTTTTCTGTAACTAATGAATATTTTAAGCACTTTCTAAATTCAACGGTGAAATCCTGGAATAGCACTTAAAATGATATATGCATAGTACATTATGTGTATTATGAATACCATTGTTTATACCTTGAGCCAACTCTTTGAATTAAAAAATTTTTCATAAATATCTTTTGCTAATGGCTATTCTGGCTATGGAAGTATTTTCCTAGCTCCAAATGGGAGACAGAAAGAAGTCCAGAAAGCAAGGATTTTGAGCTGATAAAAATGAGAAGAATCCAGCTTATATTTCTATTACAGCATACTTCCCAATTGTTTGTGTGGCTTTCTCTTCAACTTAACTTTGTGTACTCTGTGGTCAGGTGCCATATTTAGCTTTTTGTAACCATATCTCCAAGACCAGATGCCTGGCAGGGTAGGTATCCAAGAAATATGGTTTTAAAGAAAAAGAGAGGTTGAGGAAATGGTTCTAGAGGAAGGGAAACTAATGACAAAAGACAAAGTGTGATCCTAATAGATAAGAAGGACATTAGTAGGACAATAAGCAAAGTTTGAATATGGATTGAGGATTAGATGATAATATTATATCAAAATTCACTGAAATTTTTAGGGGCAAAATGGTGAAATGTCTGTTACTTACTCTAAAATAGGGTGTGTATAGAAAATTTAGAAGGGAAGAAAAAGCAAGAGGCAAATTGTTCACAAATTTCTGAAACTTCTAAAGGAATATGGGAATTTAAAAGTGTGAGTGTGTGTGTTTTTTTAACTATTCTTGCAACTTCCCTTTGAGAATTATTTAATACAGTAAAATTTGAAGTATTTCATAAGTTTAAAGGGTCTTTTGTTTCTGCTGAGTTGTAATCCCAATTAAAAAAAATGATCAACACAAAACTGAACTAAACTAACAAACATAAGTGAGTTTAAGACCCTGTAGTCTATTTTTATATTTAAGTGTATTTTGTTTTTCCTAGCATCATCCTTTAAAGCACCAGTTTCTATATAATCAGTGTCTAGGTCTTACTTTTAACCTGGTTCAGTGATATGGACCTTGATGATGAGTCCACTCTAATTCCATTTTAAGATTGGAGTCAGTGGTCTTTTCTTTGCGTTGTGGTTTAACATTGAAGGTAAAATTGAAGTCATCTGTGAACACAGTCCCCCCTCTAATTATCTAACATTGCAGGACAATTCAGATAAACAGATGGTTCTTCCATAATTGGTTCTTCCATGTTCCAGAGTATTTTATTTATTTACTTTTATCCATAGAAAATACTGTGTAATAATGAAAACGTATTTCAAAATAAAAAAAAATGAAACTGCTGACTACTTATATTGCTCAAGTTCCCTGTTTTCTTGATAGTATAGTGAATGACAGCTACACTAGGACATGTAACTTTCTTCTTATAATCCTTTCACTATTATGATAATTTTGGACTTCCCCAGTACTTTGCCTGAATTAAAAAACCTCATCAATCATTGACTTATTCTCCTCTGTAGACTCTGATTTTTTGATTGCTTTCCTGACATTTTAAATACCAGGGTAAATTATTTTTTACAGTCTGTCATCAGTCATTAGATAATATTGCAATGTGCCATCAAAGTGTTTCTATATTTAGTATGAGTGCTTTCTGTGTTTCCATATGACATTCACTGTATAATTAGTTTAGTAGAATTTTCACTTGAGGCAGGACATCACAGTAAGTAGGCATTTAGTGTTTAAATTGAACTAACTGGCATGTAAAATGAACTATTTTGAAGATGAAAAACCCTATGACTATAACTATATGTGGTAAAAATGATTACTTCTACCTGGGTCTTAATTAATGACAGATCAGAGTATCCAGCACAGGTTGAATATTCATCCCCCCTCTTGTTGGAATAACAAATGAAGTAACATTTTTAAAAATGGTGTAAATTTTAAATATATACCTATTTACTTATATAAAAGCTTAGCTGTTGCATAGAAATAATGGGATTTAAGGAAATTACCTTCAAATTCCAAACTAACTCAATATCCTAAGCAAATATATGAGGCAAATAAATGTCATCTCAAGTTTTCTAAGGTCTCTTTAACTCTCTTCTCACTCCCTAAATCCCTGCACTTGTAGAGATGCTACCTTGGACCTCATGATACTGATCCTTTGGAAACAAAATTTTATTAAATTACAGGATGAATCTGGTCCCACTGTTACCATTTAGGGGTGCTGGATTCATTGTCTCCGTTCAGCAAAGAATCGAAAAACAGGACATAGAGATAGCAAGCAAGAAGTAGGTTTATTGAAAAGAGGCAGAGATAGACTTCTTTGAAGAGAAGGGGTGCCAGAGGTGGGAATCCAGTGTGGGAGTTTTGGGCTGTTCCTTTTAAATGTCTCTGGAATTTCCTCCTTTCTTTATCTCTTCCCCATCCATGTGTGCCTTACTATTGATTGGTGCCCCCTTTCTCCATGCCTGTGTTTTAGTTGCTCTGTGGGATCCCCTACTTAGGAGTATGGACATGTCTGTCTAATTGGGTCCCCTGCTTGTGTCCACAAGCACTTTCCTCAACCAGGAAGTGGACCTCATCAGAAGACCCTCTCCATGATCCTTTGTTCCTGGCCTTGTCCCCAACCTCCTCACTTGCCATCTTGCTTTGGCTGCCTAAGCCCTTCTATATCTCTCTGACTATTATGTGAAGGAAAAACCCAAATAACAGTGGTAGTCGCAGATCACCATCTCCACACTCACCTTTGTATAAAGGTTGGACAAATAGGTGGGATTTGTGGGGTAGAGTGAATCTTGGTATTATTGTATGGAAACTTGACTGCCCTTGGCTTTGTTCTTATCTAAGCCCTTGGATAGTTCTGTATAGTAATGTAGGAATGTCAGTAACAAGTTTTACTGTAGTATAGGTTCTACAGACAGCAGGATTTAAGTTCTAGACCCGTTGTTTAACAAGAAGTTTGTTCATTTGTCCATATTGGGAGATTTGCACTCAGAACAAAGTCACCGTAGTCACAGGTCAAAGAAAAAAAAAAATCTCAAATATCTATTTGCCTTCTAGTGCACCCAGGCCAATGGTTCTGCTGTTAGTGGGATAGAAAAAACAAACTGTGTTGATCTTTGACATCCTTTTGGAAACTAGTAAGGAAATAGCAACAATATTTTGGCAAGGCTGAGAAGGGACTGGGAAGAGAAAAGCCAGCTTGCTTTTTCGCTTTGTGACTCTCTATAGCACACTAAAGAAGCATTTTGGAAGGAATATGGCATCCTTCTTAGCGTGAAAGTTCAAGATCTTACAGTTTTGTAATATCTTTTTCCTGTCAAGGACCAGATTCAGTTGACCTTTTGGATAATGCAGTTTTTGTTTGCTTTCAAATCTTAAGATCTCTTGTATAACCTTTTGTTTTCTTTAGGAGTTAAAGAGTGTTACAGGAATGATAAAGGTTTATGGAAATAAGAAGAGCTCCACATTCAGATGTTTTTGTTTTACATCTCTTTTGAGTCAGGTAGCCCTGAGCCTCCTCATATGAATAAATTGAAGTCTTTGGTGTTGTTTTTCTTCCTTCTTCTGCTTCTGTTTTAACATCCCCTACCTCCTTCTCCTATCTAAGATCCAGAGTGCCCTTTTCTTGATCTCCTTGCCAGTGACTTTCTCCTTTGGGCATTCAAGGGGAGGGAATGTGAATGATGAGACACAGGCTAGAATGAGCAATCCATGCACCTGAGGCATTGTGGAGGGGAGTTTGATTTGAGAGATGATTCTAGTGGGGCATTGTGAGAAATAATAGGAAATTATTTTTATGCTATGTCTACAGGATCTGCCAGTGGGTCTCATTACATATTCTTTCCTTCCTCACCTGATCCTAAAATTTAAGGTATTGGATTTTCACTAACATCTTCTGTTCTCTGGCATTCCTTTCTGTGATTTTGTGGTATGTGTCCTGGTGAGATAATTACAAACTGTTTTTATTATTCTCTAGTTAATCATGAATGCATTTATTGGTTACTTCTTTACTTTTTTCTCAATTCTTCCTGTTAGTCCCTTCTGTGCTTGTATCTGCATGAAAAATCTTAACACACACCCGCAGGTGCTCTCAGTTATAGCCAGCATCACTTTTGCGTTGAAAGGGGTTTGATTTAAGAACTTAAAGCCAAGGGCTTATCAGTGTCCAGTCCATGTTTTTACATTATTTAATTTTTTAAATTAAGTCTAAATTTAATGAGACCTCTTAAATTTAAGTTAAACTATAAAACAACTTGAATGTTCATTTATTAATTCAACAAATATTTATTATATTCTGAGTGCTGGCATTGTGTAGGGACTGATTGACTTAGCCAATGAATGCTGTAAGTTAATTATATACCACTCTCCTCTTTTTTACCTTTGGGGCTTTCAAACATCCTATTCTGAATGTCACGTCAAAGATAGCCGTAGAGAAAGTCAGCTCTCTCACTTCTTTAGAATTATATATATATATATATATATATATATGATTCATGTTTATAATCCTATAATCTATAAAGTCTTACTATCAATAGACTGAAAACCTTACCTTTATATCTTTGTCTTAGTAATGGCCTATACTGAGACTTATTAAAATAAATAATTCAAAACAAGAAGAAACATCCAATAATGACTTGATGTATTTTGAATGCCCACTCTACTGACAAAATATTAGCAAAAACCAACAGTCCAATGATAAGGAGTGGTCAATTAAAGTATGACAGCTCTGCTTTGTAGAATGTTGAACAGCTATTGAAATGAGAACTATGTGACAGATTATGCTACAGCCTTAGAAAATGTTTATAATGTTGTTAATACTCTGATTCCCCATAAAACAGACTCTAAGATGGAGATTTATACTCAGAAAGACTATTGGACAGTGTTATTGGGATCAATAATCCAACCAGGCAAATCTCACCAGGTTTCAAGGCCTGAGAATGATCCTTTGTGGTTCTCAGCTTCACTGAGTCATCCTTTTTCCCATGAAAATTAGCATGTGTCTGTACCTGAATGGTTTCATCAGAACTTAAAAAAAGTAGATGTGGCAGAAGAAGTTAAATTGCACTGTTAATATCATTACAGTAAAGGTTTCAGCTGATCTCTTCAGAACTGCCCCTGACGAAGGCAAGAAAGTTGTGCCCTTATACCATAATTCTCTCTCCCAAACCAGTTGTCTTTGGCTGCAGGCTGCCCTGGGGTCAGGCAATCCTCTTCAGCTGAAGGCAGTCTCAGAGCAGGACTCAGTGAGGGTCAACAGCTGCAAACACTCGTGGCTCCGTTGAGCATCCTAGATACAAAGTGTTAGTGTACATTATCCGACTATGTAAAATATGCATGGGTATGTACAAAAACAGGAATTGGACACAGAAAGAATGAACAAAGCTGTGCTAAAAAAGTGGGAGAACTTGTAAGAACTCATTGCCAAATAAACAATGAAATCAGATTATAGTTGAATTTGTGTGTATATGGTGTCCTCCAAAAGATAATCCTTTTTTGGTTAATTTTGAATGTCTCAGACTTTCCCATTGGGTTTCTTGGTGTAATTTGTCAGGGTGTGATAATGATAGCTCAGTGTTCTGTCAGATCTACTTTGGGATTGTCACAAATAACAATAGTTGCTTTGCTTGGAGCACTAACTTCAGCCATTCCTAGGGCAGCCTCACCCTGGATGCTAACGAGGCAGAGATTTTGAGTTGTTCTCCACATATGCACTGAAACTTACTTTCACAGTCCTAAACTGCTTCTTTACCCTGCATCTTAAATATGCATGATAAAAAAAAAGGTGGGCATGAAAAATATGGATGGCACAGGGCAAAGAAATCAAACAAGAAACTGAAAAACAGTTTGAAATGTATACTCTAGTAGGGAGGAATAAATACAGATACCTGTTTTCCCATGTGAAAGCACATACACACAAAAGATTATAACCCTGGCATAGAATTTCTCAGATAGTTCCCCTTATCTCAAGTAGATTTTCTATATCTATTGATTTCTTGTTTCCTTCCAAAGCATAACTTGTAATGTCCTTTCAAATCACATATTATGTGGTTTTTCTAATGTACCTTTAATATATCTATTTCAAAAAGTCTTTAGTGTTACCTGTAATGCATTTTGAATTAGTTCTTTGAAAATGTAAGATGAGAAGGCAAAGGAGAACATGAGAGATATTTTCAGGCACTTTAAAGGACTTCAGTGAAGAGAAGAGGTAGGTTTGTTCAAATCATCATAGAGAATATAACAGTGGACTACAAGTTATAGGAATAGGTTTTGCCTCAAATAGAAGATGAAGGAACTTTGTAATTTCTAGACATACTCAGGACTGGAAGAACAGGCCTCATAAACTGCTCATCCCAGTTGGTATTTAAGTAGAAGAATTATGACTGTGAATGGGGACCACTGTACTGTCTTTTGAGGCAGAATGGTCTGGGTTACCCGTGAAGTTCCAGAGCTCTTGATGGCTTCATGCATTGATGTGATGCAAAATGGCATATTCCCAAATTACCATTTAAGTAAATATGATTACATGCCATTGTTCTCTGAAAATATGGGAGTACCGGAATTGTTTGCTTGTGAACACCATTATGCCACTGTAATTGCTCCATCATGGACTCATGATAATGCATTTATTTCTTTTATGCTTAAATTCTGATGCCTTTTGGCCAATGAAACATATTTTAGGACTTTGGTGGCTAGGTATTAATTACCTAATTCAATAGGGAAATTATTAAAAAATTTCAGATTCTCACCAGTTTTGTTTCTTTTTTTTTTAAAAAATTTGTTTTTTAGTTGTAGACAGATACAATACCTTTACTTTATTTATTTCTTTTTTTATGTGGTGCTGAGAATTGAACCCAGTACCTTACACATGCAAGGCAAATGCTCTACCAACTGAGCCATAACCCCAGAACTTCTTTGTTTTTAAGTATTTTTTTTTAGTTGTAGATGGTCACAATAGCTTTATTTTATCTATTTATTTTTATGTGGTGCTGAGGATCGAACCCAGTGCCTTATATGTGCAAGGCAAGGGCTCTGCCACTGAGCCACAACCCCAGCCCAGTTTTGTTTCTTTACTACAGCAAAACTTTTATTCCACAAGTTAACCTTCTTTGTACAAACTGGACAGTGTCATGGCTCCCAAGACTTTGTTGGAGACTTTGAGAAGGGCCAATTACAATTTAGCAATTTTAATAGGCCTAACAATCAGAAGACATAGCAGTGATTAACAGCTCTGAGTAAGCCCTCTGAGAATTCATCCATGTGGAAATTACATTCTCCTGCGGCCGGGACTGTGGCTTCCAATTTGAACAGAGCCAGTCATAGGCAGCAGAAGCCAGAATATCTATATGTGCATAGCAATCTCCTCTTTTACCTTCTCAACTAGCAGGTAAAAGACTGGTAAAATTTAGGTATGGGAAATGATGAGAGTCTTTATCTGTAGGGAGCTTCCAAAGCCTGAGAGCCACTGTCACATTTTCACAATGTGGCAGATTGCATTTCAGAATCTGGGCCCAGGTGTGGGAACATAGCTGAGGCTGGTGCTTCTGCCGCACATCTTTGTAATTAGCATATGTCTGTGAGTTCCTTTACTCTGCAGCACACTGCTGTGAGGCTTCTGGCTTGGTGTCTTCAACAGAAACTCACCAGGGTTCTAGGAAGTATGATGAACCTTTGTCACCTAATAGGTGGCCAGAAATGAATAGCAAGCATAGTGTGGAGCTCCGATAAGGCTACCTGATTCTGTGTTGATGCCCTGAGTCTGTCTGTCTTTTAGTCCTCTGTACCTGTGGCTATTTGTTGGCAGAGGAACAAGAATTCATCAAATACTATTGTGGTTTCGATAAATGATATCCTCCCAAAAGCTTACAGGTAGGGCTGTACAAGAATGTTCAGAGTTGAAATGATTATGAGAGCTGCAACCTAATCGGTGGGTTACTCCACTTGAATGGATTAATTGGATGGTAACTGTAGGAAGGCAGGGTATGGTTGGAGGAAATATGTCACTGGGGGTGTGCCTTTGGGATTTCTATTATTTCTACAGTGAGCAGAACTCTCTGCTTCCTGGTGGCCGTGTCCTGCCTGCTTTCCTCCACCATGCTCTTTCTCCATGATGTTCTGCCTCACCTGAGTCCCAGAATTATGGAGTCAGCCAACCATGAACTGAACCTCTGAATCAGAGAGCCAAAATAAACTTTTCCTCTTGTAAGTTGTCAGGTATTTTGGTCACAGTCATGCAAAGTTGACTAAAACAAATACTATGCATTCACATCACTAAATCGGTCATTTGGCTTAACTTGGTGAACCTTGAGTAAAAAAGGCTTATCAGAGAACACTGAAGGAAAAAAGCAGCAATGGAACAAAAAGCATGCACACCTACATGAGTGTATGTCTACTATTATATATTTTGTAATATATGCCTCACCTGTGATACATATTTGTAATGGACATATAGTCAGTCACCCAACTGAATTTCTTTGTCCATTTGTTAATTGATTTTCTTTCAAAAGATCCATTACAGGGGATGGGGTTGTGGCTCAGTGGTAGAGCGCTTGCCTAGCATGCACAAGGCACTGGGTTCAATCCTCAGTACCGCATAAATGTAAAATAAAGATATTGTGTCCACCTAAAACTTAAAAATAAATATTTTTAAAAAGGATCCATTATGGACAAGAAATTGTGCCATGGATTAAGATTACAATGGTGGTCTTCATTTGGTTTCTCAAAAACTCCCTGTTTCTCTTCTGGGATGTTTGAATATATGTTCTTTGATCTGGAATGATTCTTTCCTTCCCTAATTAATTCTTACTTACCTTTGAAAAGTGTCATTTTAAAAAAGAAACATTCTTTGACTCAGTAGATTACATAATGTTCCTGTCATATGCTCTTATATTATTCTGCCCCTTATCATCATAACACCCATTGTCATGTGTATTTATTCGTACACTTGTTGGATTATGTATACAATAATTGGATTATATTATTTGTCACATGGCTCAATAAGAGTAAGGTCCATTTCCATTCCAATCACCCTTGTTTCCTCATTGTTCAGCACAGAAATGGATAGAGATTTTTTTGTTTTGTTTTCAATACAGGAGTAAACAAATGATGAACAGAATATAACAAACCACTACCTATTATGTAATAAGTTCTAGAATGTGAGTAATCATAAGGTTCTTTGGAAGCCTAAAAAGTACAGACAACTAAGTCATAGACTGTCAAGTACAGCATTCTGGAGGAATTTAGGTGCAAGATGAAAGCAAGCAGACAACTAACTGGGGTAGCTAGAACAATAGCCTTTAGTTAAACTAAACAAAATACAAACTCAGCATGTACAAAGCCTATAAATAAGAGAGAGGAAGTTGAGCATGTTCAGGAATCTCCAAGTGGTTTTAGATGGCTGGTATAGAGATGTAAAGTGGGGGAACGAAAGAGATGGGGACGGATGAAGCTGAAACAAGTAAAGGCTTCATCAAGTCCCGTTGAGTTTGAACTTATTTTGAAGGCAGTAGATAGTCACTGGTGGGCTTTCAGCAGAGAAATAATAAGACATGATACAGAAAGGGTGTATGGAGAATGGGTTGGAGAGATATTGGGAGAAAGCAGAAAAGTCAGCTAGGAGACTGATGAAATAATTTTATGTTTTTGCTCATGGTGGCCTAAAGCAAAGTAGTAATATAGGATAAAGAAACTAGCAGAACATCAGGGGTGTTGCAACATGCACCCATGTAAACATATCCACACAAGCGTGTGCGACACACACACACACACACATACACACACACACTTTGTTTTTTACAAAATAGAATTATATTCTCATTGTTATGATAGTTTTAACTTAGCTTTTTATATCATACAAAATCAAATAGGCTTTTATGTCTTTTTATGTGTTTGCTTATTTTGGTTAAGGAATACGTGGAATCTCAGATTTTTCTTCTAAAAGTTTGTCTTTTGCATTTTATGTAAGCTTGATCTAAAATTTGATTTTGTTTAAGGTGTGAGATGGGACTTGATTTTATTACTTTCCATTTGGCTAGTGTCACATATTAAATAAACCATCCTTTTCCCATTGAATTGAAATAATATTTTGTACTATATTGAAATGACCATATCCCCAAATTTATTTCAGCAAAAGATATCATTTTACTTTTTTTCCAATGTGTATACTAATTATTTTAACATCTGATAGCACTTGCAAGAATCCTCGAGATAATATTGAATAATAATGGTGACGTCAAGCATACTTGTCTGATTTTTTTTAATTGAAATGTGTTCAATCTTTTATTATTTAGAATAAGCTTTGATTCTGGTTTTGGAAAATAGTTTTTTATATTTGAGCAATTTCTTTTTATCTATTTTACTCAAAATTTTTATTCTGATTATTTTTTGAATCTAAGACTTTTCTCAATCTACTGATATGATCTTTTATTTTCTTATTTATTAATGTAATAATTTATGTTGATAGATTTTCTACTGTTGAACTAGGTTTTCTTTTCTGATATAAACATTACTTGGACATGATATATTATCCCTGTATAAACTGCTAGATTCTATCTGCTTCTATTTTAGGAAATATTCATTAGAGAAGTTGGTCCTAGTATAGTATAACAGATGTTGACAGATTTTATGTGGGTTTAATATAAAAGAAATGAGTAGTACAAAGTTATGTGTATGGCCAGAAGACACATAAATAACTTTAGATTATTGTTTTTTTAATGTGTAGCCAGAATTGGATTGTCCATTTTTTTCTTGGTTCAATTTTGGTCACTTAGTTTTGTAAGTTACACATTTATATTACATTATACGTTCATTTGCAGAAAGTTACATGGTTCTTTTCTGATTCTCCTGTTTTTTTTCAATGTGTACCTTTTTTCTCATTCTTGTTTAGTATATTTTTCTTTTTAAATTTTAGGTTTATCTATTTTCACTTCCTAATTTTTTCTTAAGCTCAACATAAATTTCTTAATTTGGAAACTCTTTATTTACTTATTTATTTTTGTAGCTGAAAACATTTACAACATACATTTCTCTTTGCACAGTTTTTGTTGTGCCTTAGAGGATTTTTTCCATGATTTAGATTCCTCATCATTGATTTCTAGAAGTTAAATTTGAAGGTTTCATTTCTCTTTAATTCCAGGGAGTATATTCCTAACTCCCAACTGGATAAGATTTTCTTGTCATCTTCTTGTTATTTGTAAGTGTTTATTTCTTATTGCTATTAGAAATTGTAATATGAATAGTCTTTACTTAAAATATATTATGGGATTTTTGTGGCCAACTATTTGAGAAGTTTTTATTGTCTCTTTTTATATGTACAACACATAATTTCTATGCATATGTACATATATGTGCTTTGAGTTAGTTGCTTTCGTTCTTAATTAATGTCTTCATTTTTTCCCTGAATTTACTATTTCATGAGTTTTTGTTGTTATTGTTAATATTTACTTAATTTCTCTGTAACTGTTCTTTATATCTTTGATATTTTTGATTCTGAAAAAGGCATCAAAAACATTTTCCACTAAATTTTTATTTTGATTACGTTTTCTTTTATTATTTTGTTGTACACATTTTCATCTTATTTCCCTACGATTTCACTTTTTTATCTGTTAGATGCATCTGATCCCCAGAGGTTTATAAAAGTTTCCTACTATAATAATAATTGTATGGCATTCTTTCTTTTCTTATTTTCAGTGTATATTGAAATATGAATTCTTATATTTCTTTTTTTAAAAAAAATAGAGCTTTATAGTTATTCATAGTAGTTGGGATCATCTTGAAAAACTCATACATGTAATTTTATTTCAGTTAATTAATTGTTATATTTGAACACTAATAGTGCTATATTAGTAACTCAATAGTGTTATGTTTTTAGTATATATTGAAATATAACTCATGTCATACAATTCATGCATTTGATGTATAAGATTCATAGTTCTAGAATATTCATAAAATTGGGCTAACATCACTAAATTGACTTTCATTTTTTCTATTTGTTCTTTTTAGTTATGCATGACAGTAGAATGTATTTTGACATATATACATGGAGTATAACTTCCCATTCTTGTGGTTTTACATGTTGTGGAGTTTCACTGGTCGTGTATTCATATATGAATATAAGAAAGTTATGTCTGATTCATTCTGTCTTTCCTATTTCCATCCCTTCCTTCCCTTCATTCCCCTTTGTCTGATCCAATGAACTGCAGTTGACTTTGAACATTTCATCACTCCAAAATTAATGCTATACACATTCGCAGTCAGTTTCTGATTGTTTTTCTTTATACTTAGCTGCAACGTTGCTTGGTTTATGTCTCTATCTTAGATCTTCTTTGTAAATTGTGATTTTGTTGTACAATGTCTTAGTTCATCCAGTTAAGCACTTCTCTTAATCTACCTTGTTGGTATTACGTTTGCTCTTCCATTCCTTCTTTTTTCTCCTTGTGGTTTCTTGGAATTCTTTGTCTACTGATTCATTTTTGGGCTTTTGTTTTCAATCGCCCTTTATAAATGCAATTCTTGTGGAGGGAGTGAGTCGATCCTCAAGTAATCGAATGATGTATTTATTTACACTTACTGAAATGCTTGATTTGCGTGATTTTCTTCCATCTTCATTTACAATAATTATTTATTTTACCTAGTTTTATCTTTTCACTATTTTTGATTTTTAAAAAATATTTTTATTTGTAGATGGACATAATACCATTATTTTATTTATTTTTATGTGGTGCTGAGAATTGAACCCAGTGTCTCACAGGGGCAAGGCAAGTGCTCTACCACTGGGTTACAACCCAGCCTCGTATTTTTGAAATTTTTTAATCTTTGTAATTTGAAAATTTGACTCTACTTTCAGATTTAATTATTGGTTATCTTTCTTTAACAAAAATTAGACTTGTGGCTTTTTTATCTTTTAAAACAAGATATTGGTTATATCCCTAATAAGACTGTTTTTTTTTTAAACTTCCAAGAATCTCATTAAGAAAAGACCATTAGCCAGTCCCTTAAAAACAAATGCCAAATGTCATCTTTGATATAAGGAGAGCAACTAAGAACAGAGTAGAGAGGAAGAGCATGAGAAGAAGATCACCATTAAACAGGGTCGAGAGGGGGAAGGAAAGAGAGAGAGAAGGGAAATTGCATGGTATAGGAAGGAGACCCTCACTGTTATACAAAATTACATATAAGAGGAAGTGAGGGGAAAGAGGAAAAAAAAACAAGAGAGAGAAATGAATTACAGTAGATGGGAGGGGAGGAGAGGGGAGGGGAAGGGGGATAGTAGAGGATAGGAAGGGCAGCAGAATACAACAGACACTAGTATGGCAGTAGGTAAAAAAGTGGATGTGTAACCGATGTGAATCTGCAATATGTATATGGGGTAAAAATGGGAGTTCATAATCTGCTTGAATCAAATGTATAAAATATGATATGTCAAGAGCTTTGTAATGTTTTGAACAACTAACAATAAAAAGAAATAAACTATTAATAAATTAAAAAAAAAAAACAGAGCTGCAAGGCTTGTGACAATACCAGGGACATTTCCCAGAAAATTTACTAAACGAGGCAGTAGGCTGTTGGGGAACTTCTCCACCCAGTTTTCAATGAATTCTGTAAGTCTCAGACACCTGAACAGGTACAAATGAATATTGCCTAGAGAACAATTATCTCCCAGCTAAATCACTGAAATAGGAAGGTCCCAGAGTAGAGTCCTGGTATTAAAAAATAGAGGTCCCCAAACTGGGACGTCCATCTAGACACAGAAAGGATTATATCCTTATGTCCTGCTCCCATTCCTTTCCCACACCTCCTATTTATCACGACTGGAAATAAATTTTGTCTTAAGATGAAAAAAAAAAAAAAAAGAAAAGACCATTAGAATATATTTGGTTTTTTCCTTTCTACTTCCTCCTGTTTCTTTCCAGACCTCCAACTCCTGAATTTTACTTAAGATTGTTTGGTTCATGATTATGAATAAAATTTACTTTGCAGTATAGTTCAGTAGTTTTTTCTGTCTTTGATAATCTTTATTTAACATTACAAATGTCTATATATCATTATCCATAATGTTCTGATCACTTGTTGTTTGGTTGTAGTGTTTTCTCTGTTATTTTTCTCAGAAATTTTACTGAGTGGTAGATTCTCTGAATCTTTGCCATATGTCTGTTGGATAACGAACTCAGATTGCAGTTCTGCCTGTGTTTTTCAAACATTACCTTTTTTTTCCTCTTTTATTTTTTTAAAAAATATTTATTTATTTATTCTAATTAGGTATATAAGACAGCAGAATGCATTTTGATTCACTGTACACAAATTGCATCATACCTTTTCATTTCTCTGGTTGTACACAATGTAGCATTGCACCATATGTACAGTCATACATGTACCTAGGGTTATGATGTCCATCTCATTCCACCCTCTTTCCTGCCCTCATTCCCCCTCTTTTCCCCTCCCTCCCCTTTGCCCGGTTACAGTTCCTCCATGTTTTTCATGCCTTCCCCCATCCATTATGGATCAGCATCCACTTATCAGAGAGAACATTCAACCTTTGTTTTTTGGGGATTGGCTTACTTTGCTTAGCATGGTATTCTCCAACTCCATCCATTTACCTGCAAATACCATAATTTTATTTTTTATTTTAATGAGTAATATTTCATCATGTATATATACCACAGTTTCTTCATCCATTCATCTATTGAAGGGCATCTAGGTTGTTTCCATAGATCAACAAATATATGAAAAAATGATCAACATCTCTAGTAATTAGAGAATGCAAATCAAAACTACTCTAAGATTTCATCTCACATCAGTCAGAATGGCAGTTATCAAGAATACAGACAACAATAAGTGTTGACGAGGATGTGTGTGGGGGGAAGGCACACTCTTACATTGCTGGTGGGACTGAAATTGGTGCAACCAATCTGGAAAGCAGTAGGAGATTCCTTAGAAAACTTGGAATGGAACCACCATTTGACCCAGCTATCCCACTCCTCAGTCTATACCCAAAGAACTTAAAATCAGCATATTATAGTAATGCAGCCACATCCATGTTTATAGCAGCTCAATCGAACATTATCTTTCTTTCATTCTCTTTATTTCTACTCTTTCAGGAATTTAACCACATGTTCTTAGGGGGCTGTGGGTGTGTGTGTGTGCACATGTATGTACATGTTTCTTATCAATCCTGGCTGAACTTATGCATTTTCCATCTATAGATTAGGATTTTCTAAGTCAGGGGAAATTCTCTACATAATTCATCTAGTTATAGTCCTTCCTCTATTAGTTTCTTTTTCTCATTCTACATCATACTGTTTTTAGAAGTTGTACTTTTCTTGAGTTCTTCCTAATCTATTCATAGTCAACAGAAGGATCACACTTCCAGAGACTATTTGCTATTTTTTAAGAAAGGCATAGATGTGTGTTTTGGGATTTGGAAGGGAGGAGTAGAAATTGATTGTACTGGAGTGTATTTTGATGATGTTCCCTTTTTAGTTGTAGTTGCTGGGTGAAAAAAATTTTCTAGAGTAATTAGATAAGGTCAGCTTCACCTTTATTATGACACATTTCTTATTATTAAAATTTATATACTATGTATATTTTAAAACATGTCATAACAGATTTTCAAAGTTACAGACTGTGAACTTAAGCATCATAAATAATTTTGTTTCTGAAGCACGTAATATGCTTCTAGTAATACCTATTCTTTTGTGTGTATTCAAGAATTAATCTTAGATACTTTAGAGAATTTTCCCTTATGCTTAGCAAATTATTTGTTAGCTTAAAGATATTAAATTATTGGTTTTTAAAATATGAATGTGTGTTCTTTCATTTGTAAGACATTACAGAATTTAAAAATGATAACAATTTATGTTTATGTATACTTTAAAATCAATGAATATGCCATATTCTTTTGGGCAAAGATACTACTAATTCAGTAAAGGGAGGAGAATAATAGCAAATAATTGTTTTAACCCTTTGTAGATTGAAAATGATAAGAACTTTTTTTAACTATTATATCAACACTTTGGCTTACTGAGGTATAATGTAATCTGAAACTATAAAAGTTTTTTTTTTCTCACACCAATGAAGATTCAAATGAGCCTATGTAGCAGATGAGAATCAAAGCAATTTCTCTTGAATTTATAATTTGAGTGGTGGGATTTCTTTTCCGCATTCTTCTTTATTGTTATTTAGATGTATAATTTTTTACCCTTAAGTCTCTGGAAGATGGAAACTAACTTCTGTAATTTTTTATAAATTGGAATGGCACTAGAGTAATATTGTTACAACAGTGTTGTCTGTGTTTCAAATTTATTTAACAAAAGCCTTATAATCTTGCTAGATTTAATTATCCCCCTAAAAAGATAATCATCTTCTTAAGATATCAAAATGTCTTTAAGTTTGGACTTTTGATACAGTTTAGCTTGAGTTAATATCATTTAGCTATTTGGTCGATGAACCTACACAGCATCAAAAAGCAATTAGTAGGATGTCTCCAGTTCACACAGTGGGTAGTTGGTAGATGTTTCCTTCCTTCTTTGGAGTTTAAGAAATCAAAGGTATACCTCCTGCTGTGGTATTTTCCCACATTAGTGTGGACTGAGCTCTTTGCTGGGTGATCAGGACTGTCTTGGACCAGAAAGACACTATTTCCCTCTTTTCTTATAGAACTTCTCCCAGAATATCCATGATCCTACTTAGTGCCTTTTCTGTCTATTCCTTTAGTTCTCAATGAAGGTAGCATTTCCCTAAATATGGAGGTCATTTTAATTTACAATTTTATAAAGTATTTTTAGTCTTCACATAGTACTAATGATTTGGCCCAAAGCTAATATTTCTCTTTCTTTACCTGCCATACTGTCCTTACCCCATCACACTCATCCTAACCTCTCCACTGAAACTGCTGTCAAGGGTCCCTAGAGATCTGACAGATCTGTTGACTGACTTCTGTCCTTCTCTTACTTGAGCTTGTGGCATTTGATAACGGTTGACCATTTCCTCTTACTCCTATGGACATCAGTGATACATTAACATCCAGACAGTATTTATCAAGCAAGGCAGATTACATAACAGTGGACAAGGAATGCATTTTTTCCCTACATATAAGTTTTATTCTCATGATGTTGTGCTTATTACATGAGAGTTAGTATTAGACCATCTGAGACTTAGCTCTGACACCTACTGTTGGGTCAACTTAAATAAATTTCTTAACAGTCTTCACCTGTAAATAGTAACATTACAAATACCAGCATAGTAATTTCAAAAAGTGTTAAATAATCTCTGAAAATATTTAGCACACTGCTTGGCATTCTTTACATTCTTAGGGGGGCAGCCTAAGTCTGTCAATGTACTCCTTTTTAAAAGATACTGTATCATCTCTTTGGCTGGTGTTCTTTACTCTGGCCTTGGCAATCTCAAGTCCCACTTTTGCAATGCTGATTGCACTCCTGCCTGCCAGCCATTAAACACTGACTACTGTTCTTCCCTGACATACTGGCTTCCCACCTCCCTCCTTCCTCCATACTCCATTAGAGTTCATCTGCTGAGGCCTCTTCACTTCCTGGTCAGGTTTTGAACACCTGCTTTTTCTCCCAGTCTCTTTTCAAACATTTCCACAAGCAGAGGCAGACACTGTTTCTTTGCATCTCTTTAGGTCCCTACGCATATCTGTCATAACACAGTCAAGTGTAATCTGCAGGGGTCCATGAGAGAAAAGAAAGTGTCTATTTGTCTTGGTATTCTTCCATGTGGCACAACTGTGACTTTAAAATATGGATAATATTTATCAAACAAATACTTGGATGAATGCTTACTTTCTATGAAAGGACACTGTTCTCTATGTGCCAGGTATTGTGCTAGTTACTGTTAGATATGCAGCATCAATAGGACAAGGTCATTGTCTTCAAGAAAAGCACACTCCAAGGCAGGATGGGATAGCCGATGAGAGATAACACCCATATCGGGAAGGAACATTCTATTTTATTCAGAGGTATGGGATGTTAGCATTTAGAATAATCATCTTCTTGAAAGAGGTGAATTAACAGTAATTTAAAGTTTGGACTTTTCACTTACCCATTAATAAGAGCAGTTTTATTATAAATTCTGCCTCTTGAGGAAATGTATTCTCGTAGCCCCAAATGTCAAGCTGTCATAGCATCTTGTGATAGAAAGAGATGAGCATTGTCTATATGTTTCAAGTGATTTACTGTAAGTAGGGGTTTGCGTCAATCGTAGGTGGAATCTTGGGAGCTAGAACTTTAGCAGTTATCTGAGCTAAACCACTTTGTGCTTCTGATTTTTGAGATAAGGTTTAAAATGGAAGTTTTTGTTACTCATTTGTAGTATATTTGCAGAAGTTGAAGTGATCTTTCCCTACCTTTAATTTTTTAAACTCTAAGAATTTTTTTCTTCTTTTCTGGTCTTATGTAGTTTAACAATTGTGGGAATGAAAATCTTCATTAGTTAATTGAATATTGTGATTTATATAGAACTATTATGAACAGTATTTGAGTATAATATTCAAAACAAGTCAGCTTTTCTTTAGTGAAACAGAAGTCATCTCAATATCATGGTGCACTCTAGTGACATCATTTGAAAATTAATAGTCATTATATCTTAAAGTACAGAGGTGATTTAAAAAAAAGTATGAGTTTATTTTGAAATAATTTCAAGTTTACAGAGGAGAAAATGCAAGTACAGTACAAATCATGCTCTTTTCTGAGCCACTTGCTTCATTACCACTGAATGCTGTGGTATGCAGTTCCTGGAAATGAGGACATCCCTACATTGAACCATCAAGGTAAGGGAATTAACTTTGTCCAGAGGGCATTTTAAAGCAGCAAAGGTTTTTTAGTTGATAAAGTGCTGCATATGAGGTAGTTTTTATTTTGTTGCCTCTGGTAATTTCTTTACTGGTTGTTTTTTTGATTATTATTTGAGTTCTGGCACTGAGGATAGAACATGAACCTACTGTGTTGTCTTTTTATCTGTGTTCTTCATTTAAGAACTGTGAGGGCATTTTCACAGTTATGAGAAATGTCAGTTAGAAGCAATTCTTTTTCGCTTCTGTGCTTACAGACCCTATGTACTTAGAAGACACAATTCTTCAAAATTTTGAAACAATCTATGGAATGTTTTCAGTGGTATGTAGAATATTGTAGTTCAGCAAAGACCAATCAGATTCTAGGAATGCTTATTCTGAATTTAGTTTTTAAGAAGAATTTCATAATTAGAAAATTTCACAGCAACAAAGGATACCACCACTGAATGTGGCCATAACTAATTTGTTCATGTTAGAATTCTTTAGTTATCACATAGTGATGGTGACATAGGATTTGGCATAGAAAGAAGTATTAGTGAACGAGATGAGAGTGAATTTTCAGACATGTAGTAATCATACTAGGAGACTCTGGTTTGATAAGCTAAAAGCAATGAGAGTTTTAGGAGGAACAAATGATCAGTAGTGTCAAATTAAAGGAAAAACAACAAACAAGGTCAAATAGGATAAGGACGAAACAGCATATGTTGGTTTAGATAATTTTGAAAGCAGTTCCACCAGAGGAGGAGCCAAGTTGCAGATCATCCATCTTGCTTCTTTCTTCCACACTAGAGAACTGGGCAGATAAGTGCTATTATTATCAACTTTGGCTGGTGTTATTGTTAGTAAATGCAGCATATGTTGAATAGCAATCTTGTAACATGGCAATGTAGACTGAGTAGTGATGTTTTTATCATAATAGGTGGCTTTCTTAGCTAGCCTTGAACATCAAATCTATGAAACTGAAATAAATGTGAAATGTTTCTGAATATAGGGACTCCTTACTTAGGTTTCTACTTATTTTCATTTCACATGGATTTTGAGGAAAATCTATAAATTGTAAATTTGACATCTTATCTCGACTACCATACTTTTAGACTCTATAGTAAGTTCTCAACAAATACTTGATGTGTTCTGAATTTATTTTAAAAATAATTTTATTGATTGTAATACTGCCACACTTCTGGATGGAAGAAACACTCAAGAAATAGTAAAGATAGAAATAGGAAAACAAGCCATAGACAGTGTCAATTTTTCTGCATTCTAACGGGGTACTGGTAAAGTGTCCTGTCTTCCCAGTCCAGCCTTGATTCTCAGGACTTCCTTGTAAGACGGAATAGAGTGGACAAGAAAGATGAAAATGAAACTACACCTACTAATTTCAACCAAACTCAAGAAGAAGTAATGGAGTGACTGTATAGAAGCTGTCTTTAGCATACAGATTCTTTCTAAGTGTTGAACTTCTCTTTGGACCATAAATTTCTACTATTTTTTCCTTAGATCATTCTCATGGTCACATGTGATCCTGCTTCTGATTACTCTACAATACATTGTGTGTATTTATTTATTTATACTTATTATAATTCTAGTAGTAAAAGTAGAGTTCTTTTTGCTGGGTTATCAAAGAATGAGTATGTACTAAGAATGACTGTTTCTGTGTAGTCAAATTCCTATTCTACTTTTGACTGCTCTTGGTTTTGTGGTTGAAAGAATGCAAATCATTCCAAGTTCTGTCATTTAAAATTTCTTGTTTTCTCTGTCCCTAAGGTCTAAGTGACCTGCTGGACTTTTCCTGAGATTGCTGACATAAACCTTTCATTTCCACCTGATAGCTTGATACCTTTTCCTATTCATCTATCAGATTCCCTTTGAGTTGATTTTTTTTTCCCATTTAATGAGTACATTATACTATGCAATAGATGGTAGTATGGGTGATATATGGGCATAATATAGAGACAACTTGGGTATTCTGTAAAGACTAGGGAAATCATTAAGAAAAAGAAAAAATATTATTTGTGATATTTATAGCAACTGGAACAGGTTATTAAAGACAAAAAGGAACAAGTAGATTAGTAGCATTTAAAAACTTTATGCTTGGGGAGTTAGGAGGAAGAAAGAGATAAGTAGGAGTTGCACAGTGGAGTTTTAGGGCAGGGAAACTACTCTGCATGATGCTATAATGCTGGATACATTTTTCAGCATTAATAGAATTTATGGCATGGTAAACCCTAATGTAAACTATGGACTTTGAGTGATGACTGTGGGTCAATGTAAGTTTATTTATTATAACAAACGTACCACTCTGGTGGAGCATGCTACTGGGGGGCGGGGAAGCTATGCCTGTGAGGGGCAGAGGGTACAGTGAACAATGTACTTTCCACTCAATTTTGTCATGGACCTAAAACTAGTTTAAAATGCAGTCTATTTAAAAACAAACAAACAAACAACAAACAAAAAACATACAAATAAAACCCTCAAACATGTTCAATTCTCACTAATATCTTAGAAGCATCCAAAAGATGAACTACAATTTATTTTTTCTGATTCATATGAATGAGCTAACCTGTATGGGAAAATGTCTGCCCAAGGAAAATGTCTTTCTTGCTCCACTTACTAGCGACCTCTTTTGAGAAGCATTTTAAATGCTATAATCTAATTTTTTTTAATTCTACTTTCCTAACATTTGCTTCTCATTTTCTTTCAGGTTTGAAGTTTGAGGAAATTCAAGAAAGATTTGGAGAGGAGTTCTTTAAAATATGCTTTGATGAGAATGAGAGAGTCCTTCGAGCTGTAGGTGGTACATTACAGGACTTTTTTAATGGCTTTGATGCTTTGTTGGAACACATTAGAACTTCTTTTGGAAAACAGGCCACTCTGGAATCACCATCTTTCCTATGCAAAGAGCTCCCTGAAGGTACTCTTATGCTCCACTACTTCCACCCTCATCATGTGGTGGGGTTTGCAATGCTGGGGATGATTAAGGCTGCAGGAAAGAAGATCTATCGCCAAGATGTGGAAGTGGAACAGGTTGCAAACGAGAAGCTGTGCTCTGATGGTTCAAACCGAGGCAATTGTAGCTGTCTTACTTTCCTTATCAAAGAATGTGAAAATACTAACATCACGAAGAACCTTCCACAGGGAACCTCTCAAGTTCCTGCAGACCTCAGAATTAGCATCAACACCTTCTGCAGAGCCTTCCCTTTCCACCTGATGTTTGACCCTAACATGTCAGTCCTTCAGCTGGGAGAAGGCTTAAGGAAACAACTTCGATGTGACACTCACAAAGTGCTCAGGTTTGAAGACTGCTTTGAGATTGTTTCTCCAAAAGTCAATGCTACCTTTGAGAGAGTTCTGCTGCGACTGTCCACCCCATTTGTGATTAGGACCAAACCTGAGGCTTCTGGCACTGAAAATAAAGAAAAGGTAAGTGGATATGGACTTGAGATTGGTGAGGGGAACCATGGAATGGATAATTATTTCAATAAATTACATGCTGGCTATACTTGTAATTATTTAGGCAAGAGAGCTTTAAGTGCCATTTAGAAGATTACTGGTCCCTTGATGTATGTAAGAAGATTTGGCCCTATTCCCAGCCATTTTGCATAGTGTCTGCCTCATTCATTAATTTATTTCAGCACATAAAAAGGAGACATTTATTAATACTAGGCATAGCAATTACAAAAATGATAGGACTCACTAAAAATCTAATATTTTACATTCATGAATTTTTCCACTGATTGAAGTCAAACCATGAGAGAAATAGTGATACTGATTTCAGCATTGCAGGGTTTGATTGCCTTATCTGGAAATAAATATAGGTTAAAAAGTCAGCTATACTATGAATATGTTCTTTTCTAAATTTCATAATCTAGGAACATCTAATACATATCCTACTTTTGTCTTACTATACATAATAATGTTCCCCATAGGTTGGAAATTGACTGTCTAAAAACTTCTCTTTAACTAAATTTTTAGTATTGAAATAGGTTCATCCTTTAGAATGCGTTCACTCCTTGAGAAGATTCAGAGAATACTAGTATTATGTACTCATGTTCTACTAAAATGCAGTTCTCTTAGGCTTTCATCTTATTTCCAAGTATTTTGAGGAAGTATTGGTTATTAGAAATTTAATAGGTTGCTATGGCTAAAGGAAGGAAAAATTTCAGAAATGATGAAAAACTCAGTAAGTGAATAATCTACTATACATATTCTGGATTGTCTGTAATAATAATTAATGAAAAAATAGGATCCTGAAAGTGAGTCAAATATGTTTTTCAGGATTTTGTACAGTATTAGTTTCATAGTTAACTTTATAATTTTGAAGTTCAATGGAAAACTTTTAAAGTGTTTGAGAAAGATGGAATGATCCTTATGTATTCCCTCTGAATAAGTCATTTAGGAAAATCATTCAGTAATATTTTTATTATATAAATCCAGGGATTAGAAATCATCTAAGGATAGACCTGGATTTGATACATTTGGATATTTTAGTGTGAATGAATTATTATTATTGTTCTTATTTGATCACAGAAAGATATTTTTAATTTTTTTTTTAGTAGTACTGGGGATTGAACTCAGGGCACTTTGCATCTGAGTTACACCCCTAGTCCTTTCTAGTTTTTATTTTGAAACAGGGTCTTGCTAAATTTTCCAGTCTGCCTCAAAATTGTGATCCTCCTGCCTCAGCCCCGCAAGTTTGCTGAGATAACCGGCATGTGCCACCATAGTCAATTAATAATATTTTAAGGTGATATATATATTAATTATACATATAAATATACATATATATTTATTAATTACTGCTAATTTTGAGGCCTCTTAGGATGGAAGAAACTTGGTAAATGTGTATTTTTGTTCACATTTGTAATTGCTTTAAAATGGGAATTATGCTAGCTTTTTAATTTAGAAAATATTAAAGCTGTCATTTTGGTTTTACAGGAGTTCAATATTTGGCATGGAGGGTTTGAAGCATATTTTGGCCTTTAGAATTGAAGTTAGCATTTTCAAAAATGTTCCTGAACTAGATTATTAACAATGCTAATTGTTTTATATATTGGGGAAAAATCCATTCAATTTAAATATAATGCTTCAGATTTCCCCCCTATATTTGGCTTGTATTTCTGTTGAATTTGTATACCAGGGTAAGAAATAGACATAATGAAATGATGACTCAAATGTCAAGGCCCCCTGCCAATTCCAATAATAAGGAACTGGCTCATTGAGAAGATGCAATTATCATCTAAACATGCTCATGTAGTTTAAAAATAAAGCCATAGGTTAGATTTTTAGTTATGTGCTCATTCTTACATTTACATTTCTGCATACCCACCTGAGAAATGGTTTTGAGAAGGGAACATTTTGGAGACTATAGTTGTCTCAAATTGGAACTATAATCAGTGATGGCATAGAATCTTACCCAGGTGAATAAGTAATATTTTTGAATTAATGTGTCATTAAATTCCAGTATGTAGTTTCTTAAGATATGGAAAGAAGAAAGCAAATCAGGCTTAAAAATTAATTATGTTCTTGTTGATAAATGTGACCTTGATATGCATTTTTTCCCCATAATAGCTGTTGTTATTAATAGATTACTTCATGTTGCTTGAAGTCTCTAGTTTTTATTTGGCTTGGATAAGAAAGTGCTATTTTACAATAATTTAACATATATAATTCTTAGTCTAACACCAAAAGCTTTCATTATCTATCTATTTTGTCTATGCACTTAATACCAATGAACCACTACCCCTGCCATCAAGAGAAAAAGTTGAGTTAATCATCAGTCATGACAGTAAAACATTTGCAGATTGAATTGAAAATGCTTCTGATAAATTATGATCTTCGTGATTTTATTTATTTATTTATTTTATTTGTTTATTTAATGACTAGAGGTACAAAATGCTCATAAGCAAGTTGGTGAGATACTAGTGAAACAGAAAGCCATTATCTTAGGCTCTAAAGTATTACATCTTGATCCTGCTGTAATGGGTTATAAACATGTAAGGCTTGATCAAGATGTCAACTTGTCACTGAGAGGCATCTGGTGCAACAATCCATGGCAGGTTTCAATTCAGCAGTCTCGAAGTCAGAAGAAACTTCCAGATGGCTTAATTAGGCTTTGATCCCATCACTTGGTTTCCTCTACATCTCTAAGTGCTCATCCATGTCTCACACAGTCTCTCTCTCTCTCTCTCTCTCCCTCTCCCCCCTCGCTCTCTCTCATTTCTTTTCTCCCCATGTGTTTTCATGTCCTTAAGCTCAACTTCTTTTTCTGCACCTTCTTACTCATCAAATGTCAAGCACTGAATATGAATAAATTAGTTATTAAAAACAGATATGCTAGCAATAAAGACTCTCTTAGATATCCATATTAATCTGTGCCATGATCTCTTTCACATCATTCAGATCTAATATTGTTCTGAGAAACTGGGATCTTGTTTTGAATTACAAGGCTTTGTGATGAATTGGAGAAGAAATTTGTTTGCAATCCAGCAAGCTGTTTGGAGGTTAATATATCCATGTGAACTCAACCCATTGAAGTTGATTTCAATGTTTCTTTGTGTGGAGGATTATTACAAATCAGGGTAATGGCACATATTCTTATACTGTAAAGTCATACATGATAAGTGTCAACAGATTGTAAGAGAGTTTCCTCTGATAACCTTGATTTTAGTAAATCCTTTTAATTTCTGAGTGTCAGATTGCTACCTCTGGAAATTAAGAAACTTAGACTAATAATTAATATTTGTATTCCTCTATAAGTCATACTTGATACACGTATATTTATATGATATCAATTATTATGGTTTAGATGTAGTGTCCCCCAAAAGCTCACATATGAGACAATGCAAGAAGATTTGGAGGAGAAATGATTGGGTTATAACCTTACCCCAATCAGTGAATTGATCCCTGATGGGATTAACTGAGTGATAACTAAAGGCAGATGGTGTGTGGCTGGAGAAGTGATTCATTGTGGGTGTGGCTAAGGGGCATATAATTTGTATCTTGAGAGTGGAGTCTCTCCCTGTTTTCTGATCATCATGTGAGCTGCTTCCCTCCTGC
The DNA here is from genome assembly GCF_052094955.1 of Ictidomys tridecemlineatus. Taxonomy (NCBI): domain Eukaryota; kingdom Metazoa; phylum Chordata; class Mammalia; order Rodentia; family Sciuridae; genus Ictidomys; species Ictidomys tridecemlineatus. The sequence continues at coordinate 91,201,713 of NC_135480.1, read as the reverse complement.
ATACTCTTCCACCATGATGTTCAGCCTCACCTCGACCCCTGAAGAATAGGAGCCAGCTGCCTTTGGACTAAGACCTCTGAAACCATGAACCCTCAGATCTTTTAGTCACAGCAGTGTAAAAGAGGATTAAAAAACATCAATTGACCATAACCTTTTTCTCATCCCCATGATTTAGTGAATTCAGATTCATTTTAAAAGAGTGGAAGGGGGAAGGTGGCTTATCTACCAGGAAGAATGCATTTTATTATAAAGACTGGATTAAAAAAATTCTCCTGACAGTTTAGGTGACCAACCTGAGAAAATTACTTGTAAGTATTAAATGGTATAATCTACCTAAAATTCTTAGCATCTGCAGCTCGAAGAATTAAGTTGCTGAATAAAAATTGTTATTACTTTTTCCACTATATTGTTATTGTTCCTTCCCACTTGTAATGTTCCCTCTACACATTCCCCTACTCACTTCTTTTTGCCTTAGAGAAGACAGTATCAGATATCAGCAGTTTTAATAATTTTAGAGAAATATCAACCTCACCTAACATCTTTGTAAAAACAGGGCTTGGTCTCTGCTTCTTGTCTTCTTAATAAAGATTAGAAAACCACTTGTCACAAGTCCTCCAGGAGCTCTATTTGGGTTTGCTTTTTATTTACAAATTATTACTTTTTAAATTCCTTGGTCGTCTTTGCAGATTCATGAAAGTTTGGAATCAAATTTTCATTACCCCTCTCTACTAATATAATTTATATTCACTTATCAAAGCATTTTGCAGTGGCTTCCCAAATGAAAGAGATGGATGAACCTAGCCACAGACTGAAATGGCAATGGATTTTGAAAAATAATAAACAACATGAGTTATTTTGACTTTTTTTTTGGTGGTTGTTTAATAGCAATGCTTCAAAGAACCTTAATAATACCCTGGAAGAAGTCCAGCATTTGAAATACATCATCTCTAGGACAGAACAATAGTGTTGTTATTCATCTTCTGTTTTGTTCTCAGGGTAAGCACTAAGGAAAAGTATAACAAAATTACATTTTTTAATCCTCAGAAATATCCTCACATTTGTCTCATCAGTTAGAAACTGCAAGTAAATTCTGGGAAATAACTTTCAATAGATAAAGCAGGAAATAATCTATAATTTTCTGTGGTCATATCTGTTTTGAAAATCTTCCTTTATCTTTTCTAGACAGGTACCCATCTTTTTATGATGTGCTGATTGAAAAGTTTTAAATATATTTATCTATCTTACCATACATAAAGAACTTCTGAAAGACAAGTTTAATTTGGCTGTCAAGAATAAATTTTTAGGCCAGGCATGATGGTGCACGCCTGTAATCCCAGTGGCTTGAGAGTTTGAAGCAGGAGGATCACGAGTTCAAAACCAGCCTCAGCAATTTAGCAAGGCCCTAAGCAATTCAGTGAAACCCTGTTTCTAAATAAAATATAAAAAAGGGGCTGGGTATGTGGTTCAGTGGTTAAGTGTCCTTAGATTCATTCACCGTACCAAAAAAAAAAAAAAAAAAAAAAGGAATTTATTTTTGTCTTCAACTTAAATTTAATTGGGGAAAGTATGAGCATTTCTTTTTCTCTTCAGATCATAATATTCTATTAGAGACTTTAAATATTGAACTGTAGTCTTTGTGATGGACAACTTGACATAAGGGCTTTTTCCATATGTTAGAAGTACACCAGATATAACTTTATTCAAAATAATCTAGAGTCTTTTTTTTTTCTTGTAAGTACAAATGAGGTCCTTAATTTAAATTTTTATGTTTTTCATGTTTCTTTACAATTGCTCCCTGACAATTGATTAACCATAAAAGTAAGATTGGGCAAATTGAGATTTTTATGGAGATATTGACATTGTTCATCCAGGTCTTTTTTTCCCCTCTTAATGCCTATAATATTAAAATTAATGTATTGTGTTATTAGTGAGCAATTACTGTGTTTTGTATAGAGGACACCATAGGTGATTACATAGTGAATCATGTACTCCTAACAGTATCCTCATGTTTAAAGTTTATGTTTTGCCACATTTTTTGTCAGCAAGAAAGATTTCAGCCTCCCAAACTTATAAACTTATCTATGTTGTAGCATGTATCCATAGGTTGTTCATTTTTATTGCTGAACATTTGGTTGAATAGATATACTACAGTTTATGCATAAAACCAGTGGATGGATATTAGGTTATTACCATATTTAGGCTATTTTGAGTAATGGGACAGTGAGAATTTATGTACAAGAGTTTATAGGGATATGTTCCCACTTCTCTTGTTCAGATGAATAGGAGTTGCTGTGTTGTATGGTATGGATATGTTTAGGCCTTAAAGAAATTGCCAACAGTTTTCCAAGGGGGTTATGCCATTTCCCATTTGACTGGCAACATGTGAGGATTCCACTTTCTTTATATCCTCACCAATACTTAGTATTATCAGTCTTTTTAATCTGCCACCCTAGGTGCAAAATGTTATCTTGGGTTTAATTCACATTTCTTTGATGACTAAAGATGTTATCTATCTTTTTTATGCATGTTAGCAATTGGTATAATTTCTTTGATTAAATATCTAATCCAGTGTTTTGCAATTACTTTATGTAGGTCTGTTCAGATTTTCATATTTTCTCGAATTAATTTCAGTACCCTGTGTTTTTCTAGAAACTCGTCCATCTCATCTAAATTGTCTATGTTGACCTAAAGTTGTTTATGATAATTCCATATAATCACTTCAGTTTTGATGTGTGGCTGGTGATGTCTTCTTTTTTGCTCTTGATTTTGGTAATTCATCTTCTCTTACCTCTTGTTTTTTTTTTTTCTGGTAACATTTGATAAATGTTTATCAATTTTGTTAATATTTTCAAAGAAATAGAATATTTTCTGTTTTCTATCATGTCTGATGTTTTCTTTCTTGTGCTTGCATTATGCTTAATTTACACTTATTTTTTTCTTTTTTTAATATGTATTTATTTTATTTAGTTGTAGTTGGACACAATACCTTCATTTATTTATTTATTTATTTATTTATTTATTTATTTATTTATTTATTTATATGTGGTGCTGAGGGTCAAACCCTGGGCCTCACATGTGTGGGGCGAGTGCTCTACTGCCGAGCCATAACCACAGCCCTTTTATTTGTTTTTTAATATATGGCAATTTAGATTAATGAGTTGAGGTCCTTTTTTTTAAGTATGCTCTTTAAACTATAAATTATTTTAAACTGTACTTTAACTGCATCCCATAAGTTTTAATCTTCATCCTTTTGTTTTCCTTTGGGTCAAATTATTTTCTGATCTCTTCTGTAAAGCTCTTTTTTGAGCAATGGATTATTTTTAATTGTGCTATTTAATTTCCATATTAAGCGTACATTCGTAAATGTATTTTAAGTCATTTTATTAGTGCTTACAATAGAGATTAAAATAAATACTTTAATTATCACAATGTGTCCTTCAAATTAATACTAACCTAATATTGTACACTATAACAATTTTGTCCTATATAACTTAATTTCTACCCCCCAGCCCCTGCCTTTTTGTGGTATTATTTTACATGTTATAAATTCAATTATACAATGGTTTTTGTAATTACTGTATAATATTAATTGTATGTATATATATAATATATAATTTTATATAATACATATCTATATCAAAAGGAATTAGGACAAGAAAGAAGAAATATATTCAAGCTTTTTCATATACTGTCTTATATTTATCTTCATATTTACCATTTCCAGTGTCTTTATTTCTTCCCATGTATATGCACTTTCTTTGGTCTTGAGGAAGTTCCCTTAATATATTTTGTAGAGCTGGTCTATTAGCAACCAGTTTTATTACTCTTTATTTGTCTGACAGTGTCTTTATTTCACCTTAACTTTTGAGAGTTTTTCTGGATATAGAATCTTTTGTTGGAAGTATTTTTTTTCCAGTGAATTGAATATGTCCTCTACTGTCTATTGGGCTCTTTCTTTTTCAATTAAGTTAGTTGTTCATTGCATCACTGATTCCTATTCCAATGAACAAAATTGAACATAGTGATATAAGAGAGGATAAGCCATCTTGAAAAGAATGATTAGGCAGGGAATGCTTCACTGAGAATATATAAGGTTCATATATTTTCTTCATATTCTAGTTTTGGTAGGATTCCCAGATTTGTTACTTTAGTGCACCATTTGACACACTCATGCTAAACATTGTTTTCTGGAACATCCACTTTAATTTCTTCTTTTTCTTTCACTCTCTTTCTCTCTCACTTTCTCACCTACATCCCTGCCTCCTTCCTGGATAGAGCTGTATTTTTATTTACTTTTTGGCTATTGGAGATATTTAATATGTATTTTCACTCTATTATTAGATTCCTTTTATTTAGGTTTTTATTGTAAAACAATTACAGTATAAAATTTGGAAAATGCAGAACACTAAGAGTAAAACATCTGTTTATTATTAATTCCTTGAAATATTCACTGATAATCTTTTGGTGTACCTCTTTTTATTTTATACTACAAAACTCATTAGTTATGTGGGTGTAGATAGTTGTATTTTTTCATTTTTTTTTGCTAAAAAAATAATGTAAATCAATGTAGCCTATATATTTTATTTTCAAATTTTTATTAGTACTAAAGTTAGCTACTTTTCTGAATCACATGTTCTCTGATTGTTCAATAGAAGTCTAACATACTTCTATTTGCACATCTACTGGGCCCATCTTTTACTTGCTATGCAGTTGTCTCTTATAATTTTCAATTTTTTTGCCTTTAAAAAACATTTGCTAAGAAAATTCTTTGCTATAGAAAACTAAGTGGTCAATACTATTTATATATTTCAGTATCTCTTTCTATTACACTGTTCTTTATTCTTTCTATTGATAGATTGATAGCTTAGGTTGAAATGAGAGATATTTCACTGGACATAGTTAGTTTTTTATGTTGCTATGTGGTACCCCATCAATTGCTGTTGAACCAGAAGGCCAGTATATACCTTTGACTTTTTGTTCTGAGCAGCAACTGAACTCTGTGGGCCAATCAAGCACTCCAAGAACATTGCAGAACACTGATGACATGTCAGCATTGTTTTGACAGCACCACAGGATATATCTCCTAGGAACACCAGTGGTTGTCTTAGCAACCTTTACCCTAGTTTGTCAAAGGAGGACTTCAGAGCCTGATTGTTGCTCTGTTATCATTGTGAGATGATAGCTTACATGGTCATGGTAACCATCTCTGTTTTCCTGAAGTATATGCAAGACAGAAAAAATATCAGAGTCATGGAAACATAATACACTAGATTTTCTTTTCTTCCTTTTTCATATTGTGTATTTACTCTTCAAAGATTCTGTGATTAGGTGTACTCAGATCATAACTTGGTTTTTATTGCTACAGCAACTTCTAAGTCATGACTTCATTGTCTTGCTTTTTCCAAGGGGGTTTTGTGATAATGTCCAATTATGATAATTATGACTGAAATAAGTAAGTAGCATTATGTGGCCTTGGTTGGCACCATTCTGGAACAAGCACAGAGGTGGTGCTGGGAAACAATATTGTGTATGAGTACGAAGTCTCTGGAGCAGGACTTTCCAAGTTTGAATCCTTTTTCTGTCTTTTCCTAGCTAGGTGAACTTGAACAATCTTGATTTTTAAAGCTTCTCTTCTTTGCCAACTGTATGTTCAGTGGTACTCTTTTTTTTTTTTAAAGATAGAAGAGAGAGAATTTTTTAATATTTATTTTTTCAGTTTTCGGTGGACACAACATCTTTATTTTATTTTTATGTGTTGCTGAGGATCAAACCCAGAGCTCCACACGTGCCAGGCGAGTGCGCTACTGCTTGAGCCACATCCCCAGCCCCAGTGGGGGTCTCTTGTTCTATACTGTTTTCCTGCAAAAATAATGAGGGCATTTTTCTGTGTTCCACAAGTTTGTTTACTACTTGTTTCAGTTTTACCACCAAATACTCATTTAGCATTCCCTTGGTTGTATTCCTCATTTTTAATTCATAGTTTTGATTAAGAAATATTCTTATGTTCAATTTTAATATCACTTGTTCTTAGGAAAAAATGTCAGAATGTAGATTAACATTTAAAAGTATATGTAATATATATGTAAGTACGTGTATGTGTGAGAATTCCAGATGGTTATGAATACCTTGTTTGAAAATATTCATAAAGAAGAGGAAACTGCCTTCAAATATTTGAAGAGGGATGATAAGAAGAGGAATACTATTTCATTATATTTCACAAGGCAAATTGAGAATTAAGTAGAAGTTATAAGGAACTAAATTTGGTTAAGGATTAAGGGAAATGTTCCAATAATTTAGAATATTAAAAACGAAGTGAATTTCCCTGTGAGATAGTGAGCTACACAATATTTAGGAGTTCAAAAAGAAATTGAGTAACAATCTCTCAGAGGTATTTTAGGGAAGATTCAGGGAAGCCCAAACTTCCTCCAAGATAAATAAGAGGATCATATTACTTTTAGCATTCTGATTTCAGAAAATAGAAGTAATACCTATATTGCAGACTTTTGTGCTCATAGAAGTAAAATTTCTAATCCATTTTAGAATTCCATTAGAATGGATGTGATTTGACCTGAAGTAATGAATGGGTAGAATAGGAAGAGTCACAAAAGCTGTAATTCTATTTAGTAATTATTATTCTCCAGAACCTAGTACTTTGCAACCTTCAAAATTCAACTAATGTTTAAGTTTCATTGAAGTGTCATCTGTGTTGAGTTCCAAGTTTAGTAAGCATTTTCCACTCTTAGAAAATTCAATTAAAACTTGATTTGTATGACCTATCATGAATAGTCAAACAGTAAAAGCTGTCTTTAAAACATTTTTAACTTGAGGGCGCTCTATATAGGAGTTATTTGTTTTTCAATATTCATGAAACTGGACCTTTAGGAAATGCTGAAATAATAAGCAAGTCATTAGCCTGTGCCTCTTGAACAAGTTTTCTTCTAGCTTATTTGGTTTTTAAAAAACTCAAATAATTTCCACATTTTTCATTCACTGGTAGTTATAGTGATCTCTTATTAGATAGATCTTTCTATCATACTGAAAAAATATGATCCAGCACTCTTGGTTTCATTGAACAGTATTTTTAAATTTTGTGTCAGAAGGAGTATAGTTCACTACATTTTGCTTTTCTGAAAAGAATACAAGTATTTATGTTTGAATTACAAGATGGTCTTGTTTTTTTTTTTTTTTCTTTTCTCTGTTAACTGAAGACAGTGTTTTTCATGGATGTTTAGAAGAATGAAGGCTTGACCTTATTTATAGGAGGAGCAGAGGAAGAAATTTGTTCCCAAACTCTCGCTCTTTGAAGGAGAGATCAAGAACCGTATTTCTTGTCAGGACAGGCTTATCTGTGATGTTGTTGACAACTGATGTTAAGAATGTAAAACTCTTGCGAAGTCTTGAGATTTCAAGTTTACATGTCTCAGAATTATGAGTGGATGAGTGACTCTGGGCTACTCAGCACGAGCTTCAGAAATCTTTCCTTCCACTTCAGAAAATGTGTGAGGAAATCACTCCATCTCCATATGCATACGTAGAACTCATATTATGACTTACAGAACCAAGCATTTGCTCATTTTCCTGATTGATGAATATAGTAAGTGTAGAGCTAATACTAGAGTTGCCATAAATAAGAGAAAGAATTTCTTATAAATGTTTTGTATTAAAAGGATTTTGTGCTATTCAGATTTCCTAGGAAGGCTTTTAATTCTTCTTACCTTTCTATCCTTATTAGAATAATTATGATTTTTTTCAATTGTTTACTATTCCACTGGGCTCTGTGGTTGTAGAGGCTTTTTCTATACTATGAGTTTATTATTCTGTGGAATAAAAAAGTATTTCGTTTGATATACAGTGTTTGCATTCAGTATAGGAAATAAAATTTTGTGAAGTTAATATTATTTTCCCCAATTTATAGACATAAGTGATATCTTAACAAATCATTTATAGATTCTGTTTTCTGTTTCTCTATAATCCTCTTGATTTTATGTAACCATAAATCTATACTATATTATAAATTATAATGTAACATTATAAATATATAATATAAATATATATTACAGGTTTTACATTTCATTCTGTCAGTTTCTCCATTCATTAGATGATTTGAGTTTTGTTTTTGTTTTGTTTTGGTACTGGAGCCTTTAACCACTGAGCAACATCCCCAGATCCTTTTATTTTTTAATTTGAGACAGGGTCTTGATAAATTGCTTACAGCCTCACTAAATTGCTGAGGCTGGCTTTCAATTTGAAGTTCTCCTGCCTTAGCCTCCCAAAGTTGCTGGAATTACAGGTGTGTGCCATTGCACCTGGCCAAGATATGACTTTTTAAACTTTTGTCCACAATACTACATTACAGAAGACAATGAGTAATTTTGTCACTGTATGAGAATAAATGAACAAACAAACAAAAAGCCTCTCTAATTTGCTCCTCCTGATAGAGGTCATTTGACACTATAATAATGTGTTTCATTTTCTTAAAAGAATGTTATCTTGTAAACTTTATATATGATTTGATTTCCTTAGTTTTCCCCAGATATTTCTTTGTAGAGAACCACTCTCTTACAGTGTGACTTTCTGAGTGCTGACAACATTTCAATTTGTAAGGCTGTTTCTCACCACTATCATATAACAATTTAAAGTAATGTAATTTAAAAAATGTGTTGGGAGCCTTATTAAAGTCTAAATATAGACTCTACATATATTTGCTTTGTTTCCCTCAACCACTAACTTGATAATTCCAGGGGGAAGAGTTGATTAAGTGGGTCTGGTGTCAGCTGTTCTCTATAATCTGAGCAAGGCTCAGATCTCATATTTTGCGAAGGAGGAAAAATAGTCTCATAAGCTTCTTCTGTTGTTTATGTGTATATGAATTAATCTGAGTGCTTTATTGTTTTCCTGTCTTTCATCTTAATAATTTTGGACTCATTGTATTTATAGCATATTTACTTTTACCTATCATACACTTATAGGTAAGAGAATTTCCTGGCTTAGCTTTTAGCTATATCTCCCCCACTCCCCATTTCAGCAGGGGTTGCTGTCACCAAAAAATATGGCATATTTTGAAATTTTAGATTTATTTTATTTAAGGTATTTATTCTATAATTTTATCTGTCTCCTTTATCATTGTTGGCACTTAATATTTGGGTTGGTTTCCTTGGTTTGGCATAGCTGAATTGACTGACTATTTTTAGCATGTAAGTTTCAGTGTATTTCTCAAAATTACACTTTATGACTGAGAAAGTTTTTTGAGTTTTAATAGCACAGATTCTCAAGGTTGCTTCAGACCAACTATTTAACTTTTTTTTTAAAATAAACTACTATGTGTTGTAGTATAGAAGATATTTTTTCTTTAGTTTTAGAATAAAATATCAAAAATACTTTATTCACCTAGTCAAAAATCAGGGTTAAAAAATGATCATCTAATCATTTATTCTGTTTATTTTCCCACTATAATTAAATAAAACATTTAAAAGTCCATAATCATTTGTCCAGAACCCCTGACAGTCTTCACCCTTTTGGAACTGAGAATAATTTTAAACAATTTTCATATGTCTTGGTACAGAATTGACTGGCAGTAAGAGAGAAATGATAATGTGTTCTAAATTCTGTCAGTGATAGTGCAGATGTAAGACATTGTCGTGGCAGTAATTGCAACAGATTGAAAGTTAGTTGAAATTTAGCATGAAGGTGATTTTTTCTTTAAAATTAGTGACTCTAGTTTTAGATTGAAATGTATATCTCTTCATCTTTTTCAAAAAGATGATTGTAGGGAATAGGCCTTTTTGAAAAACCTTCTCAGGATTTTAATGGACCCTGTGGAAAATGGAAAGCAAATGAACCTGATAGGCAACATGATCGTTTTGGCTACTCTTTCAAAGATGTTGATTATAAAAATGGTGACAATGATCAATCTAATTTCACTCCTCTAACGATTCCTGGGATAGGTACTATTATTGAGACCCACTTTTTAGATGAGGAGACTGAAGTACAAGCAGGTTAAGAAAACTTTTCCAAGGCGATATAGCTGGTAAGTGCCAAAGGCAGGATTTGTAGCCAGGTGGTGAGCTCCCAGAGCTTGTGCAATGAAGTGTGGACTGAAACACACTTCACTAGCATAGTTTTTTTCTGAAGAAATACAAAACAACCTATGTTTTTGAGCATTTATTGCTGTTCTAGGGTCTGTATATGGTTCTTATTTTTACAGTCTAAAATCAATTTGGGAAACAAGATATAAATATATTTTAAGAACATCATTAGTGCACAAGGGATAAAGAAGTTATCCACTGATTGTTAGTGTGAGTTTATAATGTTCTACTTTTGAGGTAAGCTAAATTTCTTTTAAGATGTCACATGTAAATGATGTTTTGACTGTCCCCCAAGTACAAGTGTAAATCATGGCAAACTATGCTATTTGCAATTGTGATTGGTTTTTCTTTTAACATGACAAAAGTTACATGTGCTGCTTCTGGAAAATTGAAATAATTTAAATTTATTTCTTATTTTCAAATCATACAGGAAATCTTTATGTCATCTTAATTGCTTTATGTAACACTTTTAAAAGATGTGAAAAATTAGATTTTTCTCCTACAATTTTGATTTACCCTAAATTGTAGGAAGAGAGAAAGTTTTAGTTTGCAGTTTTAGTTTTATTTTGCAAATGGTCTTGGAAAAACCTAGTCTGTTTTTACCCCTTGGAAACTACCTCTGATTATGGTCGTTCTTTCAGGCTTCAGACAACTTTAATCCATGACTTCTTAACCTTTGTCTCATGAGGCTTATCTTATTTTTTAAATTATTGTGTCTCCTCATCCAGGGTAAAGTCATGTCTTTGATAGCATTTTGATAGATTGTTGTCACCATCATTTCATTTTACAATATTTGCTGGAATCAAAAAAATTTAAAAATTCTTGATTTTAATCCCCTTTTTTGGTCATATATTTCTTTAAAACTTGTCATGATGTTGCATTTAGCGTGTGTATAAAGTCAGATTGACAATGGCACGTTTATGAGGATATGGCTGTGGGCCTTCAGAAGATGGTTTGAGCTCATCTGAGCTGGTCCCAGTTATGATCCAGTTGTTCCTTGTCCTGTCAGGTTTTTGGTCAGACATACTGAGTTTTGTCCATTATTTTATGCCTGACATTTAACCATTATCTGACATCCAGCAGACACTCAGGAAATGTGATAGAGGGATTAAATTATTTTGAAGTTCATTCTGTTTTTAAGGCCCAAAAATGAGAATATAAGAGACAACAATTTGAAATGTGCTGTTTAATTGTGAAGTATCATATTGCATAAAATTATTTATTTATATTAGTGGTCATATTTAAATTTTCACTGCTAACAAAATTGATTACTTAAACTACATATCTCTGTGATTACATTCTGTCTGGTATAAATGAGGAAAACAAAATTGCAAATAATATCCTAATGAGGTAATTTCCTAATAAGTCCTTATTTATGGTTATAAGTCCAATTTCAGTCATTGCTTATAACATAAGTAGTATAATCTTATTATATTTTTCTTTGTTTTAGCATATCTCTAAAATGAATATTATGCATTTTGACCTCAAGTCCTAGTCATCTTTCTTTCCTTTCTTTGGTTGCCACTGCCACCTGCATATATTCTGTCAGGGTTCAGTTTATAACTATTTATTGAATACTAATTTCATTCCAAGTATATTGGAGGTATATATGACTATGACATATTTTCATCTCTCAAGGAATATCATAATGCTCATTACCCATATTGTGTGTGCAGATGTGTGTATGTGTTTGTGGTTTCTGTTTGTCTCTAATTGTGTGTTTCTTAAGGATATGAACTGCTTTTTAACCATCTATCTCTTTAGCACCTAGGAAAGTACCTGGCAAAATGTAGACCCTTGATTATTGAATGAATAAATTCATAAAGATGTTACCATTCATTTTAAGAGCATATGAAAAAGTATTTCATTCATAAACTTCATCTCAAATTTTTCTTTCATCTTAACATTTTAAGTATAGGACAGACATTTTTCATCTCTGTTTTAGAGTTGAGGAAACAGAGAAGCAAATATTATAAATGCATTCTGCTGATACATGTACATGCTGCTGGTGTGCTGATACTTGTCTTAGAATAAGTTTCAAGAAGAAAGCTAAATGTGGAAGTGTTAAGAGCTCAGCAAAATTTCAACTTTTACAGAAAATGTGCTTTTGCGAAGTCAAATTGCTAGTTGATATGCACTTGACGACAGGATTTATAGACAAAAATAATTCTCTTTTTTATTTGTTCTTTTTAGTTATACATGACAGAAGAGTATATTTTGACATATTTATACAAATCTGGAATACATCTTATTCTAATTAGGGTCTCAGTCTTGTGGTTATACATGATATGGAGATTCACTGTGGGGTATTCATGTATGCACATAGGAAAGTTAAGTAATATTCCATTCTTTCCTATTCTTATCCTTCCACCTCCATACCCTTCATTCCCCTTTGTCTAATCCACTGAATTTCTATTCTTCGCCTACCCCAATTGTTGCATGTTAGCATCCACATGTCAGAGAGAATATTTGACCTTTATTTTTGGGGGATTGGCTTTACAGTTCTCTTAATCATCTTTAAATTTGTTAATTTCTGAGAGCCTACCTTGTACGAGTCACTTTTTCATGCATGTTAAGGATATAATGGTAAGTAAACCATCTGTTGTTAATATGCTTCTGCCAGGTGGAAGGTGAGACTCAAATGTATTGTGGTAACTCCTAAAATGGAAGAGGTTTGTTTTTTTGTTTTTATTTATTTTTTGCTTATTTGCTTAGTTATTGTTTATGAAATTTTTACAAAGAGCAAGGCTCTGGAATAAACATTTCATATATGCAATATCATTTAATCTTTCCAACATCCCTGTGAGGTCAAATCCCTATTCCCATTTTACAGATAAGAAAACTGAAGTATGAATGTTATGAGATCATCAGAGAGTAAGTAATTATTCCTTGGGGAAGATCTGGAGAAGGAAATCAGGAAGAGGAGAATGGCATGATCATATTGTGTTAACAAAGAGATTTAAAAGATGTATGTAAAGCATGTTCTTAATGGAAGAGTGATTAATTTTCACCAGAATTGTTTTAGTCCTTTAATGATTTTTGAAGCCTTTTTTTGGATCATATTTTGTCTTAAGGATCATATTTCTGGCATGGTTCCCTGGGAATATGTGGAAAAGACAAGTTAGAATGTTCCAGTTGGCTGTAAGTGTGGAAACATCTGAGGGATTTTTCTGGTCAGGTCCGGTAGAAACAGAAATCTTGCTGTAAGTTCTGGTCTTGGAGCATTTCAGGATATGGGTCTTGGAGCATTTCAGGATATGGGAAATTGAATTTAGTGGACATGGAAATAACAATGATGAGAAATCCATAAACAAGTTTTAAAAATAGGTGACTTCCATGCCCTGTTCCTGACTTTTCCCATGGTGTCACATAATTACATTATGTTGCACATGGACTGAGTAAGACAGGGTGCATGGTAGTTGACCTTATGACCTGATGTCTTCACTGGTTTTAGTATTTATTGCATGTATTATAAAATATGAAAAGGAAAGTCAAAAGTAAACTGATCATGGTATTCTGAATGGAACATAATTTCCGAGAAAAAATATGCTTAATCATTTTTATCAGTAGAATGTCAATACAGCATGGAATTGTCATTATTTGAGAGTAATGGTAGTAACAACTCTAAAGAAAGGAAACTCATGAAGTATAGAGTATATATTTTTAAAAAGAAATACAACTTGTTAAAGTTAACTTTATTCTTTACTCAGAAGAAAATCAATAATTTAATGTTCTCCTGTTCACTTGAACTGCTAATACAGTGTTAATGAGAAGCATCTTCCATGGATTGCTTAATGGCCAAATAAGAGTCACTTGTAATTATAAGATTTAAATGGCAAACATTTGGAAATGTTGAAACCATTAGAATAGATCCTAAATGTTCTCACCACAAATTCAGTTTCTTTTAATAGGTGAAAATTGCCCCCAAATATCAACCCTGTTTATACTTTCAATAAGGTTTAACAAATTAAAACTTTGTCTACATTGATATAATCATAATTTTTGAATTAGTGGAATGTTATTTAATGACTTTTGCATTTATTTCTAGTGATAGAAATAAAGCATTACTGGAAGCTGATTAATTCAGCTGGAGTCTTATTCCAGGAAGGTGGTCCTATCTTGAATGTATCCTCCAGTCTTGTATAACTATGGACAAACTGACTTATTCTCAACTTATATTTTGAAAGACCATGAAAGCTCTAAACCATTTCTTTTTGAGATCAAGTATCATTAGTTTTTTGAGCTTTTGCTCCTGCAGTATATTTTTCTGAGTTTGTCTTTAAAAGGACAAGCTCTCATTTCTCACTACAACCTGAGCTGAATGCCATAATCCAGATGTGATCTGGCCATTGAGGTGCTAGGGCAGTTTGAGGTGGAAGTCAGGCTCCCATTAATGCAGCTGGGGCATTTTTTCCCCTGGGAAACACATCAGGCCTTTGTCTCATGTTGACTTGGTATTCAATAATTATGCCCAGTCTATTTTGAAATAAATTGTTTTCAATTTAAGTTCTATGTGCCTTTGAATTATGTTTTTGTGTGAATTATCTCTGTTAAATTTCACCTTATCAGTTTTAGCTTATAGCTCTAGTTATTGAAATATTTTTGAAGACTGATTCTGTCATCAGTTTAATAGGATATTCCTTCTATAAGGCTGCATGTTAGCAAGTCCTTAAAATTAGAAGGGAAGTAGAGGAAATATAATAGGAAAATACCATCAAAAAACATATTATATGAAACTATTATAAATGTTTTAACAGTGACTGTTGGTATTTTTGTAGTATATACTTCCCATTTTCATCATTATAAAAATCTTCTCTCATATTTACATATGCTTTCAGTAGTAATTACTAACAATAACACATCTTAATTACAAGATACATCTGCTCTAAGCATATAAAACATATTTATGAAATATTTTTCTCCCTACATGGATGACCTATTTTCTAAATTTTAATTATTTCTATATATTTGAATGAAATTACTAAATACATTTATATGGTTAATACCATGACTGGCAGTTTAAAGCTGTTTTCTATAATAATTATGTGAGTAATGGATTTTACAGTGTTTTCATTTCTCTCTGGAAAGCATCCATATATTTGTCAGTACTAAACAGCAAATCAGCATTTTTTCCCTGCATACATCCTAGTTGGATACATTTTTTAACCTCCTAGAATTCTGTTCCTAGATATTTGATATATTTCTATGGTCTCTGAAATTTCAGGAAAAGATGTAAGCAAAGAAACTGCATTGGGTTATGTCAAAAGACAAAATTTCAATAACTTTAAAGACCAAATTGGCTTTTCTCATTCCAGAATCAGCCATCATTTTATTCTGTAAAACAGAATTGAGTGTTCAACTGGGCATGACAGACAGGTGGTTTTTATAAGATGGGAATGAGGGAACAAAATAATAAAAATGGACTTGTGAACTTCAGGTAGCTTTTTTTGTAAGGAGTAAAATAGAGGGGATTTCCTTACCATGCAGGCTCTGGTTGATTGGATCCCTTCTGCTGCAGATCTCCTGTTTTCAAGAAATATTTGTCTGCTTTTGGTTTTGCCTACTTCCTTAAAGATTTTCACTAAGAGGGGTGACTCCAATTGCAGAATTTTAGTTAAAACAGTGGCCTATGAATTTCATTTAGCAATGTCACTCATATGATTATGAATTGTTAGTTGTCTTTATCTTTATTTTTGTGTGTATGAGGTGATGGGGATTTAACCCAGGACCTAATGCATGCTTAGCACATAGTCTCCCACTGCAATGGGGGAGCAATATTATCTTTAAATATTCAGTAGCTTAAATACTCTATGAAATTTTTCCTGATTGTCACATAAAATTGACCAATCATTCTATCTTTTAATCATCTGTGTTCTGCCCATTTTTCTGAGTACTTGTACTCCTTATGTTTTCTTGCTATACAATGAGTATAAACAATATTGTATATATATGTATGTACATTGTGAGTGTTTGAAATTTATCCAGTGTCACTTTACTGAGTGTTGGTGGTCTTCTCATATTAATAAGAAGCCCAGAATTGAGGCACAGTATAAATATTTAAAAGGGTGGGTGCAAAATTACAGTTAGTAGGAATACATTCTGGAGATTAGTTATGCAGCTTGATGACTATAGTAAGCAACAATATATTATATATTTGAAAATTGCTAGGACAATAGGTCCTAAATGTTCTCACCACAAATCAATGATAAGTATGTGAGTGACAGATATGTTAATTAGTTCGACTTGGTCATTTCAAAATATATATGTATGTGTTTGTATGTATGTATATATATGGTATATATCACATTGTACACCATTAATATATAAATTTTTACTTGTCTATTAATCTTAATATAACAGTGGGAAAAAGGAAAATCAATAAATGCTATCAATTGAAAACATGAATAAGTGAATGGACTGTGCCTCTAGCACCTTCCCTGTTCTCAGACTCCTGGCAGAGAGCCCTGCTGACATTGACTTGTGCCTAGTTCACAATGTCCCCATTATTAATCCCCTTTTAATTAGATTTTATCTGATTTTCCAATGGGAATTGAAAGCAAAGAAAAGGCTATAGTAATTATTTAATTATAATAATTTTCTAGTAAAAAAATGGTTTTATTTTCTCTTGAAAGGTTTGCCTTTGTTTTAAAATTTTGCTGGGCAAGAAAGCAGGCTCAGAGATATTTGTAGAATGGTGTTTACCACTAGTAATTTTTTTAATGAATCAGTGTCTTATATCAACAAATATTGAAGAGTTAGCAAGAACAAATTTTTACTCTTCTGTCTCACTTCTATTCATTATTTTTTATATAAAGTTATTTTCACTTATAATTATTTTTTATTAGAGCATTAGAGTTGTATATAGAGTTAGCATTAGAGTTAGCAATTGGGTTCATTTTGACAAAATCATACATGCAAGAAATTTGATTTCTATCCCCATTTGCCTCCTTTCCCTCCCCTCCTTCCATCCCCTATACTCCTTCCTCTTCTCTTCTGATATTGCTTTTGCCTGTTTACTTAATTATTTTTGATTGGTACTTTCTAATATAAAGATGAAATTCCCTGAAGCATATTCATATGTGCACATAATATTATTTTGTTAAATTCATTCCATGTTTTCTCTCCTTTCCCATCCTGCTTTCTCCCTCACTCTTGATCTCCCTCTTCTACTCCTCTAACATTCTCTATATATTTGTGATATCTGATCCTCCCACCTTCTTTTCTTTATTGTGCTCTAGCTTCCACATATGAGAGAAAACATTTGACTCTTGATTTTGAGTCTAGCTTATTTTACTTAGCATGATGTTCTCCATTTCCATCTATTTAACCGAAAATGCCATAATTTTATTTTCCTTTATGGTTGAGTAAAATTCCATTGTGCAGATATACCACATTTTTTGATTCATTCATTTATAGGCACACATGTGAACTGATTCCATAATTTGAATATTGTGAATTGTGCTGCTATAAACATTATATTGTTGTAGTATGCTGATTTTAGCTCTTTTGGATAAATTAATGGTTGTTCCATTCCTAGTGTTTTAAGGAATCTTCATACTGTCTTCCAGAGTGGTTATTATTAATTTGTAGTGCTACCAATAATGTGTGAATGTACCTCCCGCTCTCCATATCCTCACTAAGATAACTATTTAAATTTCTTAAGCCTTATAAAACAAATGTGCTGAGTATAACTCTGATACAAAAACCAAAAACCATATCTAGGAAAGAAAACTATAGAACAATATCCTTGATGAATATATATGCAAAAAATCCCTAATAAAATATTAACAAATCACATTCAAAAACATTAAGATAATACATCATGATCAAATGGGCTTTTCCCAAGGATGCAAAGTTGGTTCAACATATGCAAATCAAAACATGTAATTCACCACTTAAATAGAATTAAGATCAGGAACCATATAATCATCTTGATAGATGCAGAAAAGGCCTTTGATAAAATACAGCACGCGTTGATGTTAAAAACGTTGGAGAAACTAGAGATAGAAGGAACTTACCTCAACATTATAGAGGCCATATACAACAAAACAAAAGCCATCATCATATTGAATGGAGGAAAAGTTTTTTCTTTAAAATCAGGATGAGATAAGTATGTTCACTCAAACTTCGGTTCAATACAGTTCTCAAAACTCTAGCCAGAGCATTAGTCAAGAGAAGGAAATTAAAGGTATATAAATAGCAAAACTGTCACTGTTTGCTAATGATATTATCATATCTAGAAGACTCAAAAATTTTATCAGAAGACTTCTAGAGCTAATAAATGAATTGTGCAAAGTAGCAGAATACAATATCAACACTCATAAATCCATAGATTTTATATAATCCAATAGCAATTCAACCAAGGGGAAAAAAATCAGGAAAATCATCCCTTTCACAATATCCTCAACAACAACAACAACAACAACCTGGGAATTAATCTAACCCAGGAGTTGAAAGATATCTACTATGAAAATTATAGAACAAAGAAGAAAAAAATGGAAGAAGACCTCAGAAGATGGATATACCTCCCAGGTTCTTGGATAGGTAGAATTAATATTGTCAATATGACCATACTACCAAAAGCAATGTACACATTCAATGCAATCCTCATCAATATACCAATGACTTTCTTGACAGAACTAGAAAATACAGTCCTTAAATTCACTTGGAAGAATAAAAGACCCAGCATAGCAAAATTATTTCTGAACAAGTAATTCAGGAGGCATCACAATACCGGTTCTGAAATTATACTACAGAGGCACAGTAGCAAAAACAGCATGGTATTGGCATTAGTATAGAAATGAAGTCCAGTGGAAGAGAATGGAAGACACAGAGACAAACCCGAATACCTAGAGCCAGCTGATACTTGACAAAGTTGCCAAAAAATATATGTTGGAGAAAAGACAGCCTTCTTTTAATAAATGCTCTGGGAAAATGATATTCATGTGTAGAAGAATGAAATTAGATGCTATCTTTCACCCTGGAAAAAGTCAAATCAAAATGGATCAAAGACAAAAGAAACCTTGCAACTGCTAGAAAAAAATTCCATTGTATAGGTGTAGGCACCAATTTCAACAATACCCTAAAATCTCAAGAAATAAACCAATAAATGGGATGCCATAAAATCAAAAAGCATCTTCACAGTAAAGGAAGCATGAGAATGAAGAGAGAGCCTTCACATGGGAAAAACACCTTTGCTAGCTTCCCCTCTGACAGGGGATTAATATACAGAATATATAAAGAACTCAAAAAATTCAATGTCAAAAAACCAAACAGCACAATCAATAAGTGGTCAGAAGAACTAGACAGAAATTTCTCAAAAGAATAAACACAAATGGCCAACAAATATATGAAAAAAGTATAACTAATTAGAATAAAAACACAGTTTAACATCTTTAGTACTCAGAGAAATACAAATCAAAACTACCCTGAAATTTCATCTCACTCCAGTCAAAATGACATTACCAAGAAAATGAGTAATCATAAATGCTGGAGAGAATGTGAGGGAAAAGGTGCACTCATACATTGTTGGTGGGACTGCAAATTAGTACAACCACTTTGGAAAGCAGTGTAGGCATTTCTCAAAAAAAAACTAGGAATGGAACCACTAAATGACCCCACTATGCCACTCCTCTGTATTTATCAAAAAGAACTAAAATCGGCTTACTACAGTGTTATAGCCACCTTGGTGTCTATAGCAGCACATTTTACAATAGTTAAATTATGGAATCAACCCAGATGCCTGTCAGTAGATAAATGGGTCAAGAAAATGTGGCATATGTACACAATGGAGTTTTACTCAGCCCTAAAGGAAAAATGAATAATGGCATTTGGCTGTAAATAGATAGAAATGGAGAGCAACATGCTTAGTGAAATAAACCAGACTCAGAAAATCAAGGGTCAAATGTTTATTCTCATATGTGGAAGCTGGAACACAATAAGAGAAAGAAGGCAGTAGGGGAGGGGAGCAGATGTAATAATACAGGAAGATCAGTGGAGTAGGAGAACTAGAGTGAGGAAGAAAGGGAAAGGGGAAGAAATATGTAATGAATTTAACAGAATCATGTTCTATACATATACTTACATGTGTATGTACATGCACACATACACACAGAGAAATTTCCCCTGTATGTATATGTAGAAAGTACCAATAAAAAATAAGGGAGTGAGAGGAAGATCTTAGAGTAGAGGAGGGAGAAAAGGGGGAGGGAGGATGGAAAGTAAAGTAGCGGGGGGGGGGGGGACTTGGAATTGAAATCAAATTCCTTGCATGTATAATTTTGTCAAAATGAACCCAAATACTATTTATAATTATAATGCCCTAATAAAAAAATTTAAAAATCAGGTATATAGTCATATAAATAATAAAACCAGTATGGTTTATCATTAAACATCTCTAACATTTATTTGTGAATTTAAAATATGGCAATAATAAAGATGAATAATATTGTTAAGTATAAATGTGCTTAAGACAACATTTGTTGTCTTAAGAAATGTTTTTATAATTTTTAAGATAACATGAAGACTTTTAAGCTGGGACTTAACAGAACGGGAGCCTACCCAGCTGGCACAACAGGAGATGAATTTCCCAAGAAACTTTGCGTATAAGAGATAAATTTGACTAGGTAGGTTTTGTTGGCACTCCTCTGAGAGAAATGACCCTTAACATGTAGCAGAGTTTAGCATATGGGAGCAGTCAGGCTGCCATAAAGCTTGTGTTCAGACAAATTCAGCAGCCCAGTGGTGAACAGCTATAGCAAACAGGCAATTTTCAGAAGCCATAAAAAGTGAAGGTTAACCTGAGATATGGTAGGGATGGTCACCAAGGGAGGCATCTGAGTGACCAGCCCTGATGTAGGCCATTGCTGTCTGCTTAAGACTATCACCAGCCATGTGTTTGAATTGATCTTGGAATAAAAGGTTGAAAAATGGAAGGTCGTGACATATTTAAAAGAACAGGGATGTAGGGAATGAAGCATATTAAAGGACTGCTCTCGGCCAAACCATAAATTCATTCAACATGTACTAAGTATATCCTGGAGCAATGACAGGTCTAAAATTGTGGATGTGTTAATTCTTATAAAAACACTCTGAGGTTGAATTATTTTATTTTACAAATGAGGAAATTTAAAGACATTTCCTTAGTTCTCTGATTCTATACCAAAAGGCAGAATCACATCTGTGGCCCTAGTACTCAACCCGTCATTCAGGTACTCATCAAAGGATTTTTGAGCACTAACGTTTATTAGGGATCCTTTAACGAACTCTAAAAAAGAGAGACACCGGTGATGTTATGTGATTTCTTTCCGAGAGCCGTAGCGGCAGCCAAATATCATCTCAGCAAGAGAGACTGAGGAATACAGAATTTTTCTTGGGAATGAATCACCAACACCATTGACTACTGATCATTGCTGTAATTCAAGGGAGCCATATGGTAGTTATAGATCAAAGAACTTCATGTATGAAAAACGTTCTTAGATTCTTGTGCCAGGCAAAGTCAAGTTCCTGTCCAAGGACAAGAAGAAATGTGAAGATGTGTAGATGGTGCTGAAGAGCAGGATGCAATCCGTATGTACATCATAGCCCATGAAATCAATGAATGATGTTTTAGAAAGGAATAGAGTACAGCTTGCAAAGACTCCAAGAAGTGTGGTCAGTAGCCCACTTAATGACCTAATCACAAGACTTCTAATTAAAATTTAAGGTGGTAATTATGAATGAAGCATAGATAAATTTGGAAAACCAGATGTTGGGAGGCATAGAAAGAAATGTCTTTGTACAGTGATTCATAGGAAAAAGCACCAGAGAAGAAGATTCAAGAACAACTTCTGACAAATACACAGTTACCTATTTTATAGTTGGTGAATTTAAATAGGAAATTTGATGCATTATGGTTCCACATATAGCATCACTGATACTTAGCAGCATGTGATTCAATGGAAAAATAGACTTTGTTGTTTTAGAAATCAGATCTAAGAGGAACAATTAGTAAGGAAGTCCATCTGTATGTAAACTAATTATACCAAAACACGAAAGCATTAAGGGTGCAGTTAAAGAAATATAAATTATAGTGATGGTTTCATAGGAGCACATACTAAATGGTGTGACCTGAATATATGACTGATATCATTGTCACAGAAATTGTTTACCTAGCACAAAGGCATGTATAGGCACTGCACATTTCCAGATGTCAGTTGACAGTCTTTGAGCAATTCAGCCCAAAGCAGAGCACCTGATATACATTTTCAGTCACTTTGATCAAAGTTCCATTTTTTAGAACACCAGAAATAAATTATGGAAGATGATTGATTGATTCTCTTGACATTTTTCTTAGTAAGGATGATTGTTTGTAGAAATGAAAGTGATGAATCTTTGGATAAAATGATCATGTTTAGCTAGAGTTCATAAGAGCCAGGGAAAAGAATACTGAACTGATTTAAATAAGCACCCGGATCTTCAAAAGAGTAGAAACCAGAAATTCTAGAAAAAATTAAAGTATAATATTATAGAATAAGATTCCAAAACACTATTAAATAAAAGATAATATCTCTCCTCCTTCTCTTTTTTTCTATTCCTCTCTCTTCTTCTCTCCTTTTCCTCCTGTGTCTCTCCCACCTACCCACCTGTATTTAAGTCTTACCTAAATACAAATACTCTTTGTATTTAAGTAAGACTTAAAGAGTGAGTAGGGAGCAAAAAGAAACAATGATCAAAAATCACTTGAAAAGTTTTTATATTTCCTTAGAGCAACTGGTGTTTTCATTATTTTTCCTATATTTTTAATTCATTCATTAACTATAGAGCACATATTATATTCCAGGCATATAAAAGTCTATGTATATTGGATTTTAAAGTCTTTGCAAAACACTAAATTACAAATTGCTTGAAATCTTATCCTTTCAGCTTCCACCAAAATTTGTTAATTTGGATTTGAAGAGCCAACCTGATTTTAAATCATACACAAAAATTTAGGGGGCTGGGATTGTGGCTCAGCAATAGAGCACTTGCCTATCATGGGCAGGGCCTGGGTTGGATCCTCAGCACCACATAAAAATAAAGGTATTGCGTTGTGTCCATCTACCCCTAAAAAATAAACATTTAAAAAATTTTTAAAAAAATAGCAAAGCTAAATAGTCATTAACACAATTAAACCAAGAAATTATTTCACATTTTTTATTTTCTTTCTTTTCTTTAGTTTGCCTTTTCCTTAGAAGTGTGATCACTAGATTAATTTTGGTCCAGAGCAACCAAAATTTTCAGTGATAGGAACAGAACATTTTTGAAGATAACTAAAAAATATCAGAAACTTTTCTTTGTATTTTTATTATTTAATATTTTGTGTAGGCAAAAGGATATAATTTATTTGTAGTATAAATGCAAGTTATAATGCATAAAAATAAAATAATGACATGTGAACCCACTGCCTAATGTAATGGTTGAAACATTTTCAATTGTGTATTGGAAATTCCAGAAATCCCACTCTCTTATCTCCCAGTTTTATACCACTCCATCCATCAAGAGATAACTATTCAGAGTTTGGTGTTATTATGTATGTATGTGTGTGTTAGTGGTCTTCATATATCCCTAAATATACATTATATATGTCTGCTTGTTCCTGTGCTTTGTAAAAAAACTGTAACTATGTTTCAGAGATTTTTCAAGCTTAGATGTGAGATAATTCATCAAGGATATATTTTAGCCTAATAAGTCGACCATGGTTAGTTGAACTTTGGTTTTGACCAAAGTCAAAGTGCTTTAACATAGGTCCTTGGATGTCTTCACAGTTGTCCTTGTGAATGTATCAGTAGAAATAATATTTAATTAATTCATATTTGGTAAATAAATATACTCCATCAGGATGAATGTATAAGACAATCTCTCTTCTCCTTTGTTCCCCTCTCTTCTCTCCGTTCTTCCTTTTTATTTCTTCTTTCTTTGACACTGGGTATTGAACGCAGGGTTGCTTTACCACTAAGCCATAACCTCAGCCCTTTTTGTTTGTTGTTTTGAGACAGGGTCTCACTAAGTTGCTTAGAGATTCACTAAATTGTTGAGGCTGGCCTTGAACTTGGAATCCTCCTGCCACAGCCTCCTAATTCTCTGGGATTATAGGTGTGCACCACTGCACTTGGTCTGTACATCTTTCTTCTACTTTAGAGATTTTGGATATATTCTTCCTAATTCCTAGAAAACTCTTTCACTTCTTTTTAGCATCACCAACTTATTTTTATTTCTCGGACCTGAGCTGACTTTGTCTTCTTGACGAGGTCTTCCTTGACCACTTTCCTTGTGTAGCCCTCTCTCAGTCTTGTCTGGTGTTCTTCCTCTTCTTTTATTTATTCCAGTTTGGTTTTGCCCAACTTATTTAGGTAAAATTGACACAGTTGTATACATTTAAGATGTACATGTGATGTTGCATACACTGTGAAATGACTGCAGTCACGTTAGTTACTCTGTCACCCCACTGATCTTTGGTGGTGGTGATGAGAACAATGTAAGACCTATACCCAGCAGGTTTCCAGTATTCAGCACAGGACTGTGTCTTAGGCACATGGTATATATTGAACTCCAGAATTTATTTGTCTTAGAATTAAAAATTTGTACCCTTTGACCAACTTATGCAAATTTGTGATTATATAGTCTTATGTTTGTTTAACTAATATACTTTTGGGGTTTAACAATTAGACCAAAAGATCCATGCAGGCAGAGAGAATGCCTTCTTGATCCACCCATGCATACTCACTGTCTTACCCAGTATTTGATACTTACTTAAGAGTTCAATTAATAAGTAATAAATGAACACAATACAGTATTCTATAAAAGACCAATTATTCAGGGAACAGTTACTGGGTTACATGCCATGGATAGCTTCAAGTTTAAATTGAATTCTGGATTTTGAAAAATATCATTCATTTTAAAGTTGCCTTATACCACCAATGATAAATCAAGATTTTTGTTTTCTGACATTGTGATGTGACATATTAGGTACATTTTACATTTGAGTTAGTAACTACCCCCTAATTCATTGATTGCAAAGAATGATGAAAAGCTATTAAAATAATATTTTTAATTGGTCATTTAGGAGAATTGTGTACAATAATTGCTTCTTTTCTGTCTTCAGTTTTTTGCATGGGTGAATGATTCTAGCAGGTTCAAAGGTTTTGTTACTGGGAATTTTTCTGCAAATTTAAAATCTTTTTTTCGCCCCTGATTTTGAAATATCTGTGAGTGTGTGTGTGTGTGTGTGTGTGTGTGTGTGTGTGTGTGTGCGTGCGTGCGCACTGAAGCAAACAATTTTAGGTTTTGTTGTTTCCTTACAAGTAAATATACTGAACTATTTATTATTTAATAGGTGAAGAATAGCATATTGGGTAAAATATTTTCTTTTAAGAGAATTACAGGCAAATCAGACAGTTGCCAGGGGCTCTACCTGGTCTATAAGGGGTTCAGAAATGTCATTACTAATGTAATGAGTGGAGAAAATTGCATTTGCCTGAGTTTTTTTCCAGAAAGGGTACAGGTGGTTAGAGGCAAAGCTTCACCATAGTGTGCTCCATCACAACAGATGGCCCATGCAGCAATGGTCTCTCCAAGGAGGACTAGTGATCTGCAGGAGGGTTTGCTGAGTGAGGTATGCAGTCCAGGGCGTCACACTCTCATTTCTCCTTCTCTGCTCTTAGCTAGGGAAGCACGGAGGTCCCACTCAACATTTTCAGGAGGTTGAAATTATTTTATAAGAATGTTAAAAATAATATTTGTGGAAGAATCACATTGCTCGTGTGCCCAAGGTAACAATAATTTCTGAGAGCATTGCCCAATACTGCTGCTGTTTGCCTCCTTATCTTGTCACTCTCTGCCTCAGTCACCCTCCTCCAGCAGTCTGGCCTTGCATCTTCTCCTAATATGCCAAGTTCTTTCCTGTTGTCGCAGGGCCTTTGAACATACTGCTTGTTAGGTCTGAAATGCTGTTTCCCTGCCTCTGCATGGCTACCCCTTTCTTAGTGCTCAGATTCCAATGTCAACTCAAAGGGGACTTCTGTAAATTTACATCAAGCAGAAATGGCCCAGTCCCAGTGCTCTGTTTATTTTCTTCATAGTACTGTTTACAAACATCTGTAATGATTTATTTCCTTATTGTCTTTTGTCCTAAGATGTACCATGAAAGTAAAGCCTGATTATTTTGTTTTGCATCTTGTATTCCCAGTTTGTTTCTAGGGCTGTTGTAATTACATAATAGATCTTCATTAAATATTTTAAAAATCAATTTAGAAATGATTGAATTTGACTTTTGCAATTTCTGGCTTGAACATTCAGTAATTTTTCCATATCAACATCATGTTTTAATTCTGCAGTGGTTTATGAATTTTATATAAGTTGCCCTTCACAGGAAAGAGTAGATTCAGCCCAGATATTCTTGTGATGGTATCTGTAACCAGGATATATCTAAACTGAATCAAGGAGACTGCTTAATTAACAGTAGAGTAAAAACAAGAGAGCCCTGCTACACTAATTTGCTACTTAACCTTCTTTAATGTAAATTTTACTTTGCTACACTTACCTAAAAAGTATGTATAAATATATGTACATGTGTACTTGAAATTGTATTTCACGTAGTTAAAATGTGGTTCATCTGGTAGGTAAAAATCTTTCACAAAGCAGAATCACAAAGGATATCTTGAAATCATTTCTGTAGAGGTAACTGCTGATATCTAGAACCTACACTCTGATCTAGGCTTGGGGCTGCCTGCTGTGTTATTACTTACACTTATTCTCATAATAACCAAAGGAGATGGGTATTATTATCTCCATTTTATCAATGAGGGTTGGAAAGTCGGTAAGTTATGATGTTTATTTTACTTATATAGACTCATAATTTTGTACCTGTGATATTTTTAGTTTTTGCTAAACAAATGTTTCTCTTTCTGCACAACTAAAACTGATAATAAACAGGATTGATGTCACAGCTGCTGTCATGTATGATTTTCAAAGTAGTCTAAATTTAATATTTAACCAAAAAGTATGTCATGCTTTTGGCTAAATTGTCAAATAAATCTTTTGTTTTTTTCTGCCTTAATCAAAGGAATGCATCTTGTGAACAGTGTTGAGAAAGCCGTGTTCTTAAACAGAGTCAGAGATTTGTGTGTTGATTTTAGATACATAAAGAACATTTTGATTGTGTTCTTTATGTATCTTGTTCTTCTTCATTCTCTCATTGACCTTTATGCTTTTTTAAATTTTTATTTTTATTTTTTAAATTTTTTTTAATTTTTTTTATTGGTTGTTCAAAACATTACAAAGCTCTTGACATATCATGTTTCATACATTAGATTCAAGTTGGTTATGAACTCCCATTTTTACCCCAAATACAGATTGCAGAATCACATCTGTTACACATCCACAATTTTACATAATGCCCGATTAGTAACTGTTGTATTCTGCTACCTTTCCTATGCTCTGCTATACACCTCCACTCCCCTCCCATCTTCTCTCTCTACCCTATCTACTGTATTTCATTTCTCTCCTTGTTTATTTTCTCATTCCCCTCACAACCTCTTATGTGTAATTTTGTATAACAATGAGGGTCTCCCTCCATTACCATGCAATTTCCCTTTTCTCTCCCTTTCCCTCCCACCTAGTGTATCTGTTTAATGTTGATCTTTTCTTCCTGCTCTTCCTCCCTGCTCTGTTCTTAGTTGTTCTCATTATATCAAAGAAGACATTTGGTATTTGTTTTTTAGGGATTGGATAGCTTCACTAAGCATAATCTGCTCTAGTGCCATCCATTTCCCTGCAAAATCCATGATTTTGTCATTTTTTATTGCTGCATAGTACTCCATTGTGTATAGATGCCACATTTTTTTTATCCATTCATCCATTGAAGGGCATCTGGGTTGGTTCCACAGCCTAGCTATTGTGAATTGTGCTGCTATGAACATCGATATGGCAGCATCCCTGTAGCATGTTCTTTTAAGGTCTTCAGGGAATAGTCCGAGAAGGGCAATAGCAGGGTCAAGTGGAGGTTCCATTCCCAGCTTTCCTAGGAATCTCCAAACTGCTTTCCAAATTGGCCGCACCAATTTGCAGTCCCACCAGCAATGTACAAGAGTACCCTTTTCTCCACATCCTCGCCAGCACTTGTTGTTGTTTGACTTCATAGTGGCTGCCAATCTTACTGGAGTGAGATGGTATCTTAGGGTGGTTTTGATTTGCATTTCTCTGACTGCTAGAGATGGTGAGCATTTTTTCATGTACTTGTTGATTGATTGTATATCCTCCTCTGAGAAGTGTCTGTTCAGATCCTTGGCCCATTTGTTGATTGGGTTATTTGTTATCTTATTGTCTAATTTTTTGAGTTCTTTGTATACTCTGGATATTAGGGCTCTATCTGAAGTGTGAGGAGTAAAAATTTGTTCCCAGGATGTAGGCTCCCTATTTACCTCTCTTATTGTTTCTCTTGCTGAGAAAAAACTTTTTAGTTTAAGTAAGTCCCATTTGTTGATTCTTGTTATTAACTCTTGTGCTATGGGTGTCCTATTAAGGAATTTGGAGCCCGACCCCACAATATGTAGATCAGAGCCAACTTTTTCTTCTATCAGACGCAGAGTCTCTGATTTGATATCAAGCTCCTTGATCCATTTAGAGTTAACTTTTGTGCATGGCGAGAGGAAGGGATTCAGTTTCATTTTTTTGCATATGGATTTCCAGTTTTCCCAACACCATTTGTTGAAGATGCTATCCTTTCTCCATTGCATGCTTTTAGCCCCTTTATCAAATATAAGATAGTTGTAGCTTTGTGGATTAGTCTCTGTGTCCTCTATTCTATACCATTGGTCCACTCGCCTGTTTTGGTACCAGTACCATGCTGTTTTTGTCACTATTGCTCTGTAATATAGTTTGAAATCTGGTATCGCTATACCGCCTGATTCACACTTCCTGCTTAAAATTGCTTTTGCTATTCTGGGTCTTTTATTTTTCCATATGAATTTCATGATTGCTTTATCTATTTCTTCAAGAAATGCCATTGGAATTTTGATTGGCATTGCATTAAACCTATAGAGAACTCTTGGTAATATCGCCATTTTGATAATGTTAGTTCTGCCTATCCATGAACAGGGTATATTTTTCCATCTTCTAAGATCTTCTTCTACTTCTCTTTTTAGGGTTCTGTAGTTTTCATTGTATAAATCTTTCACCTCTTTTGTTAGGTTGATTCCCAAGTATTTTATTTTTTTTGAGGATATTGTGAATGGAGTGTTTTTCCTCATTTCCATTTCAGAAGTTTTGTTACTGATATACAGAAATGCCTTTGATTTATGTGTGTTGATTTTATATCCTGCCACTTTGCTGAATTCATTTATTAGTTCTAGTAGTTTTTTTGTAGACCCTTTTGGGTCTTCTAGGTATAGAATCATGTCATCCGCAAATAGTGATAATTTAAGTTCTTCTTTTCCTATTTTTATGCCTTTAATTTCTTTCGTCTGTCTAATTGCTCTGGCCAGTGTTTGGAGAACTATATTGAATAGAAGTGGTGATAGAGGGCATCCCTGTCTTGTTCCAGATTTTAGGGGGAATGCCTTCAATTTTTCTCCATTTAGAATGATGCTAGCCTGAGGCTTGGCATAAATAGCTTTTACAATGTCAAGGTACGTTCCTGTTATCCCTAGTTTTTCTAGTGTTTTGAACATAAAGGGATGCTGTACTTTGTCCAATGCTTTTTCTGCGTCTATTGAGATGATCATATGATTCTTATCTTTAAGTCTATTGATGTGGTGAATAACATTTATTGATTTCCGTATATTGAACCATCCTTGCATCCCAGGGATGAATCCTACTTGATCATGGTGCACAATTTTTTTGATGTGCCTTTGTATCCGATTTGCCAGAATTTTATTGAGGATTTTTGCATCTAGGTTCATTAGAGATATTGGTCTGTAGTTTTCTTTCTTTGAGGTGTCTTTGTCTGGTTTCAGAATCAGGGTGATGTTGGCCTCATAGAATGAATTTGGCAGAGCTCCCTCTTTTTCTATTTCCTGAAATAACTCGAAAAGTATTGGTATTAATTCTTTTTTAAAGGTTTTGTAAAACTCCGCTATATACCCATCCAGTCCTGGGCTTTTCTTGGTTGGAAGTCTTTTGATTGCTTCTTTTATTTCATCTATCTATATTGGTCTGTTTACGTTGTGGGTATCCTCCTGACTCAGTCTGGGCAAATCATATGACTTAAGGAATTTATTGATGTCTTCACTATCTTCTATTTTATTGGAATATAGGTTTTCAAAATAATTTCTAATTGTCTTCTGTATTTCTGTAGTGTCTGTTGTAATATTGCCTTTTTCATCCCGTATGTTAGTAATTTGAGTTCTCTCTTCTTCTTCTCTTCGTTAGCATGGCTAGGGGTCTGTCGATCTTATTTATTTTTTCAAAGAACCAACTTTTAGTTTTGTTAATTTTTTCAATAGTTTCTTTTGTTTCAATTTCGTTGATTTCCGCTCTGATTTTAATTATTTCTTGCCTTCTGCTACATTTGCTGTTGTTTTGCTCTTCCTTTTCTAGGTCTTTGAGATGAAGTGTGAGCTCATTTATTTGTTGGTTTTTCCTTTTTTTTGAGGTATGACCTCCAGGCCATGAATTTCCCTCTTAAAACTGCTTTCATTGTGTCCCACAGATTCCGATATGTTGTGTCTTGATTTTTTTGTTTTAATTAGTTATACATGACAGTAGAATGCACTTATATACTTTGCTGTATCATACATAGATGGTATATAATTTCTCATTTTTCTGAGCATACATATTGTAGAATCACATTGGTCATACAGTCACATACATACATACAGTAATAATGTCTGTTTCATTCTACTATTTTTCTTATCCCCACATCTCCTGTCCTCCCCTCCTTTCACTTCCCTCTAACGAATCTAAGGTAATGTAATTTTTTTTTGCTTTACAATTCTTAATACACATAAATATCACACTTTTTGTATTTCTGTTTGTATATAAAGTATGTTGACATCCACTTCAAGTCTTCATACATAATTTTTATTTTTTATCACAGTTAGAGTGGAGATAACCATGATGCAAAAATATTGCTGTGTACACAGATGTTGTTATATTTCAGATTAGGTCCCAGACGGCTGTTTTTCAATTGTTCCTACGTCTGTAGTGGCTGAAGGGATTTAAATTTGTAATGCTCAAATGTATTTTCAACAAACAGGTGTGAAATTTGAAGTATGTGAATAGTATAAAATCTTAAAATCAGGTTTACCTGGTTCATCTATATTGAAATTGGGTTGCAGCAACTGTTTTCCTTTCTTGACTATCTCCAGAGGTAAAGTGACTGAATCCTCAGCAAGGCAGTTCTAGCTACTAAATCCCCAGCAAGGTAGTCACTATGTTTCCTTCATATTCTTGAACAAGTCCCCCCCACCCACCACCCTTGGTGTTGGTAATTGAACCAGGAGCCTTGTGCATGCTAAACAAGAACTGTACCACTAATCTATATTCCTAGCTCCCTGAATAAGCCTTTATCTGGGATCAACATCATACCCACAAGTATGTGAGGTTTTAGTTACATATTCAAAATTATTTTCATTTCTTGAGGGTAAATTGTGAAATGAAAAAACATGGCGCTTTTCATCATTATGACCTATGCTCAGTGGTTATCACTGATTTAACAGTATCTATTTGCTACTAATCTAAGTCCACTTTCAGATGACATTATACTGCAGATCCTTATAGAATATGCCCAATTCATCTCTCCCTATTTCTTATAACATTGCTGTCATTCATTTTACTTATCCATATACTGTAATCCACATATTATAATCACACTATGCATTGTTGCTATTATTATTTTGAAGACATGTCTATTAATTTATTATGTAAAACAATGGATTTTATTTTACTTTTATTTATTCTTTCTCAGCTCTTTCTTCATATAGATATGTTTTTAACCTATATAATTTTTTGTTCTCTAAATAGCTTTTTTATTATTATTTCCTGCCACACAGGTATATCAGCTATGAATTTTCTCAGCTTTATTTGTTGAAGGAAGTCTTTATTTCTCCTTTACTTTTTCAGGATTGCTGCAAATATTTTAAGTTAGTTTCTTTTAAAATTTTAGCAGGAAATATTTCAGTCTACTTTTTCTTGTTTATATTGTTTGATTCAAGGAAAGTTGTTGACTTTTCTTTGTTATTGTTTTTCTTGTTGGAAAATGAAATGAAAACTTTCAAGTTCTTTACATATCAGAGCTGAAACTGGAAGTCCCTTTTTTCCTTATTTTGTATTTTAAAATGCCATTTACAATTGGAAAATTCCAAACACCAATGCAACCTTCTTAGTCTTCTCAGATTTTCAATTTTTAAAATTGCTATCTTTTTAAATTTTCCCTTAGTTTAATTCTTTTTTATAAGAAATTTAATATTGTCATTATATTAGTACTTAATGGACCTGGCTAGTAATGTCCTTAAAATGCCTCAAAATCAAACACAGATACAATCAGTTGACTGAAGACTTTACAACATGATAAGGCTAAACTAAACAAGAGCCCATGTGGCTGTTAATACCATTTGATGATTGCATTAAAGTAATTGTGCAGCTGAATTTTGCTGGGTTTTTAGTCAGCTTTTTCACTGCTGTAACTGAAAGACTCATCTAGAACAACTGTAGAGGAGGAAAGATTTATTTAGGGGCTCATGGTTTCAGAAGTCTCAGTCCATAAGAGGCAGGCTCCATTCCTTGTGGCTCAAGGTGAGGCAGGACATCATGGCAGAAGAGTGTGGCAAAGGGAAGCAGCTCACAAGATGATCGGAAAGCAGAGGGAGAGAGAGAGAGAGACTCCACTCTCCAGGTACAAAACATATAGCCCATAGCCATGCCCCTAGTGAACCACTTCTTTCAGCCACAGCCTACTTGCCTCCAGTTACCACTCAATTAATCCCATCAGGGATTAATTCACTGATTAGTTAAGGCTATATCCCAATCATTTCTCCTCCAAACCTTTTTGCATTGTATCACATGTGAGCTTTTGGGGGATACCTCACATCCAACCCATAACAACTGATCTCAATAATTAAAGTAGAGTCATTCTCCCACTAATTATGTAGATCAGAAGTGGAACTGTGGGTAGATGTCTGTCATGATCCAGTAAGTTCAAGGGCACACGTCTGGATGAAAACCAGGTAAGTTACTTTATGCTCCTATAGCATTCAGGGTGACATGCCACTCTATGTAGTTACTGTTAGTTTTATGTGCCTATGTCTCCTACTAAAGATTTTGTGTCTACCCTTCTCCTCTTTTTTTTTCTTTACCATTTCCTGATAAAATCAACAAATCAACAAAACGTAGCACTCTTACAATCTTTGTCCAAGTTATACATGTTGGATAGTACTGCATAAGATTACTCTCTTAATTTTGTGGCAAAAGAATCTGGCCCTTAGGTAATGGATCTCTCCCCTGTAGGAGACCTATTTGGGAATTAATTAAGGATAATTTAGTGGGATAAACTTAAGTATTTTAATTTTTATAATTTTGAGGTGAAGAGGTCATATCTAGAAATTTACATGGCATATAAGTCTATACCTGTCTAGCCCTACTTTGGTAGTGTACTTATATTTTGGAGACCTGCAGTTTGATTGCATGTATGTGTGTGCACATACATATTTCATAGATTGGTACAAATTGTGTCAAAATAGTTGGGTTCTTTTAGATTTGTTTATTTTGAAAAGAAAAAAAAAATCTATCCCACAAGCTAAGTACAGCATTCCTTTATATTTGTAGCTGTGTGTAGAATACTGGTACCAGGTCTAAAGCCAACGTGTTTTCCTAGTTTTGGCAGTTGTCTCCAGAATTTGTTTGCCAAAGACAAATAGATTGTGCTTATATGATGCAAACCCAGTTGGTAATTATGAGAAATTCAGTGATAAAAGTCTGTATAGATTTGGAAATAGGCAAATCATACTCCTAGCTGGTTGACCGTGCTTTTCACTGAACAGCTAATTGTTTTGATGCTGTGCTCAGATAACTTTAGACAGAGAGATGATAGGTTTCATTAAAGAGCACAGTTAAGAATTTACTTTTCATGCAGTGCTATGCTTTTTCTCTACATGTGTTATTTCAACAGCATTATATAGCATCCAAGTGGTGTTAGGGCCTTGAGAAATTATTGAATCTGTTGCATGGACAGGGACATTCGGAGCTTCTTAAAACTTCCCTATGATTGCATACAGACCAGCACAGAGTCAGACCTCACCCCCAGGCAGTTTTCTCAAATTAAATAGGAAAATTCAGTTCCTGAGTGTCTGTAGTAAAAAATACCCCAGAATACAGATTTGTACTGTTCCTCTCATCTGCTTCTATGATTCTGGGAGGAATATTATTTTAAACAAGAGAATATATGGGGCAGAAGTAAAGGCTTGGGTTCAAATGGAATTTTGGCTTTCTCTACATAGATTTGTTTTAAAAAGGATGATAAATGGTGGTACTAAGAATTGTATGAAAAAAGATAAGAGAGCTCATGTATAATGGCATAATTTGGCATGAACATGCTTTACATACAGAGTTACAAAAAATTGTGCTGTGAATGGATAATTATGAATGTAATGCATTCCACTATTGTGATCTATGTAAGAAATAAATAAAAAAGAAAAAAAAATAAAAAGGATGGGAAGATTCATGAAACAGTAAATGGCTATATAGGTATTTTTAATATATTTTATATAGAGGGCAGAGTTCTCATCTTTGAAGATTACTTTAAAGAAAATTGAACCTTTTATTTTTGAGGATGGATTTGCATTAAGAACTGATTTTAAAAAAGGGAGTTGATGTGGAATTTAATTATGAGTTAATAAGAACCTGTGAGTTAAAATGAGCTATATGGTGTGTAGAGTACTTATATTCATACAAAAATCTATTGAATATGAAACTTGCATTTATTTCTATTTTATTGTAGTAGTTAGTATGCAGGAGGAATAAAGAATCAATGTTAGGCAAGTAATCATGGAGTATAAACTTCCTGCAGTTTTGGATTTCTACTAATGACTTTTTATTTTTTCTGGTACTGGGGATGGAAACCAGGGGTACTGGTAACACTGAGTTACATCCCTGGCTCTTTTTTGTTGTTGTTGTTGTTTTGAGACAGGGTCCCACTAAGTTATTGAGGCTGGCCTCAAACTTGTGATCCTCTTGCCTTAGCTTCCCCAATTGCTGGAATTACTGCATATGCCACCACACCAAACCTCAGACTAATTTTTAATAATAAGCACAACTATTTTTAAAAATACTATATATGGATTCAATAATTAGAGCAACTAATTAGATGCAGGTGATTAATAGATATATCAAAATATTAGAATATCTGATAGCTTTTTGCCATCTAAAATATAATCTAAATGACCATATAGTCAATTTTATTTTAGAAATATCCAAATTGATAACTAATTTTATGTAGTTATGGATAGCTTTCAATAGTTTGCTTTTAAAAATAACTTCTTACATATATTTATACATATATGAAATATGCATATATATATTATATTATATATTTATATATAAATTTATATTTTATTTAATATATTTATATAAAAATATATATCTATATGTATATTTATATATAAATATGTGTATATATATTAGTGAGCCCAAACTAAGTATATTTATATGTAAATATGTATATATATTTATATAAAAATATGTATTTATGTATTTATATATAAATACAACTTCTTATATATATATATATATATATATATATATTTCCAAAGCATATTTTATGTTTATACAAGAGAAAAAGCAGCCTTTCTTTCCTGATCTAACCCCAAAGTGTTAGATGTTATGCATACAACTTGCATTTTGTGAAGCTCTCAAGCCTCACAGACCTTGAGATTCTTAATTGTAATTTACATGCAAAACTAATGTTTGGGCATTTAAGGGATGAATATCAAATCTGAGGATTATCTAAGTCCTGAGCTTCTGTTTTTTGTGTTTATTATTTATTTCTTCGCTGATACATTTTCAGAGTAGGAGAAAGAGGGAGGAAGAGAACCAGCAATAAAAATTAGCTAATATTAGTACTAAAGGTTAGTGTTTGGAGAGAGAGATTAAACCAAGTGGTGAAATAATGTCTTTTTTTCTTTTCCTGGATGGTCAAGAATTAACTTTTATTTTGGGCTTCATCTTCTAGTAGTCTTCAGTAGAAGTAGTCATTTTTGAGAACTTAAAACATTTTAATACATTTTTTAACTTTAGTGTGTTTATCAAGGTTAACTCTGAGCAAATTTTTAAAAGTTGTACAGTTTGTGTTCATTATCTGAGTTTGCTTTCCTTCTTTATATGCCTGTCTCCACTTTTCTCCCCCTTTATTTCTCTTTCCCTTTCTTTCTTCCTTCACCAAATACATACTGAAATTATGTGTCAGGCAGTTATATCTGCATCTTAACACTAGCTTCCCTGGAGGACATTTTAGATTTTGTGGACAACACAGGCACTATTTGTCCTTGTGTCCAGAAGTCAGATGACCCTTTGGTATAGAGTTGTTATATTAGCTAGAATAGGCTGTGATGCTATAAGAGACATAACAAATAAGTCATAGCTCAAGCAAAGCTGGAGTCTTTCTCAGGAAATAGTTCCCAGAAAATGGTCCAAGTCAGGAGGATGAGGCTGTTCTACATAGTCATCGAGGGATCCAGTCTAATCATGTCTTCATTGGTCTTTGTCATATCAGCTTGTGTTAAGAGGATAAAAAGCATAGAGTAATGTGCAGGGAAGCTTGTGGATCAGACCTGAGAATGACCTTTAGAATTTCAATTAAAATTTTATAGTCACATATCCACACTACTTGCAAGTGGAAAAAATGAAATACAGTCCTGTATCTAGAAAGAAGTGGACGATGGATTTTGATGTTGATTAACAACATGGAACTATAGTCATGGATGACCTTCTTGAGCCCAAACTAAGTATTTGCTTTTGCAAGATCTGTTAGCTTTAATTTAAATACATTTCGTTATTTAAAAAATATTTTTATTTTTTGTCTTGCTTAGAAAGGTGCTTTTTGCTTTGTTTAGGAAGTGTGTGTGTGTGTGTGTGTGTGTGTGTGTGTGTGACAATTTAGAACAATGTTAAATCTGTCTCAATCATATAGCCAAGAAAATGTTATCATAACGTTATTGTATTTTCTTCTAACTTTCAATGTGCATTTTAAAATACTGTTGGGATTACAGTACATAAGTTTTTGGACTTTTTTTCTAAATTAATAGTTTAAGCTTTTTAAGCTCAAACACTGTTATAGCTCTATGAATTTTATCATAAGGATATACCACAATTTATTTAATCATTCTCTTATTAATTAGAATTGATTCTATTTCCACTGTTTATTATAAATGACTCTGGTGAATAGGTTTTATACATATAAATTCATGCCTGCATTTTGTAATTATTACCTTGATGGACTTGGTGACTCAAAGAATAGGTATATATTTAAGGTTCTTAATAATACTGTAAATTTGATTTTCCAAGACTATTCTAATTTACCTTCTTAAGTACAAGAACAAGTGCACCCAATGATGTACACAGTTACCAGATGACCCAACAATTGCACCATTATCCCCGTGAAATAAGTACTTATATTCATACAAAAACCTGTACAGAATAACTTTCACGGCAGCTTTATTCATAATAATGAAGAACTGGAAACAACCCAGATGTCTAATGGGTGAATGGCTCCACTTGTGATCCAGGCATGTCATAGAAGACTACTCATCAATAAAAAGGTTGGAGCTATTGATACATGCAAAACCTGGATAGATCTCTGGAGAATTATGCTGAGTGAATAAAAGCCTCAAAGGTTAAATACTGTGTGATTATATTGATATAACATTTTTCAAATTAAAACAAAAAGGAAAATAGGTCAGTAGTTGCCATGAGTTAATGATGGGGGGGGAGGGTGAAGCAGGGAAATGAGTGTGATTCTAAAGGGTCAATGAGAGGAATTCTTCTGATGAGGGAACTATTCAGCCTTGTGGGTGTGGTGGTACATACTTGCACACAAGTGTGATAAAACTGCATAGAACCAAATAAACACACACAAATGAGTACAATGGGGAAATCAGAACAAGATTAGTGGTGGATTTTGTCAGTGTTAATATTCAGTTTGTAATATGTACAGTAGTTTTGCAAGAAGCTATCACTGGGGGAAGTTGGGTCAAGAGGATATACGATCTCTATTATTTCTTACAACTAACCACATATTGATCTTTAATTATCTCAAAATAAAGTTTTGTTAAAGTAATCCATGAAATTTTTATTTATCATATAGTTCTAGTACTTTTCATATAACCAACTTCTGTTTGATGGCTTCAGCTTTTCTGTAATTGTAATTAGGAAATTGATTTTTTCTTTGATTTCCTATTACTCTTATGTCCATGTTCAAAATATAGAAACTATTTTCGGTTTGCCCAAATTTTCTTTTAGTTGTTCATATTTTTTTACAGTATAATAACAATTCCCAAAATATTTCTTCCCCCTCCAGCATTTTTGTTTGAACATATGATCACAACTCTTTTTGCAGACGTATCTTTAACAGTAGCTTTGGCCTAAGCCTAATTTTTTCTTTTTTTTTTCATTTTTTTAAGGTGTAATTGCCAAAAGACTTATTAGCCAGCACTATTGTTTTAGTGTGTAAAAAACTCATTGTAATTATTTATATGCTCTAGGGCAGTAAATTTTGTTGTTAAAAGTGTTCTTTTATCACAAAATAACTTTTATCTATTTTTAAAAATTTTTTAAATGGCTCTAAATAAGGAGTAATGAGTTAACGATCTTTCTCTCATTCTCTCTATAGAGCCCTGGTCATCATCTCCACATGTCCCCATGTATTGTCCTTCCTTTTCTTCTTTATTCATGTGGTTATTTATCACTTCCTTATCCCTGGCACCTACTCACGCCCCACACACTCACT
The DNA here is from genome assembly GCF_052094955.1 of Ictidomys tridecemlineatus. NCBI lineage: Eukaryota > Metazoa > Chordata > Mammalia > Rodentia > Sciuridae > Ictidomys > Ictidomys tridecemlineatus. The sequence goes on along the minus strand of NC_135480.1, from coordinate 91,162,677 downwards.
TTTCTGTTTTATGTATGGTGTATCCTTTAAAAGATGTAGCATTTTTTTTTGTGTTTCACATTTACATATTGTTTATATTTATCTGTTTCAATGTTTTAGTGATATGAGGATCTCCACTAGTCTATGTAAATATGCTTATTTACTATTCTGTGTAAATTTGTTGAGTTCTTTGAAATATTCAGTCAGAATTTTGGTTAGAATTATATTGAACATATAGATTAATTTGAGGAAAATTTTGCTTCTCACTGAATTTAGAGCATGCTTAGTGGAGAAAGGTTAAAGTGACAAGAAATGCACTGGGTTGTGTTTATGTTTCCACCCTCTCTTAAGATTTTAACAAGGGAATCCCACTGTCATTTACCTAATATCTCTTTCACAATGTTTTTACTATCTAAGCTTGAATCATTTGTATTATATTTGCTGTACATGAACTAATAGTGGCTATTAGACTATTGACATGGAGATATGTGTTATAATCCTTATAACTATTCTTCTTGTATTTTTGATTATGTAATTTTCAATTACAGCAGCCTTCTAAAAGGCCTTGAGACTCTCTTTACATCTTGAAATTGCATGGATGAATTTATTTGCACAACAAAAATTCACCGTCTTAGCTCCTGCTAGGAGGATCCCTGGAAAATGAGTATTGGCTATTTTAACTTACTTTTTGTCACTGATGTGTTCTTGGTTCCAGTTTTAAATGTTCTAGACAGAATTGTGTTGCACCTCACAATTCATATATTGGAGTACTAATCTCCCATGTGACTGTTTTGGAGCAAGGGCCTTAAGAAACTGATTATGGTTAAATGAAGCCGTAATGCCAGAGCCCTGATCTAATAGAAATGGTGCTCTCATAAGAAGATACCAGAAATCTCCTTTCACCATTTTGAGGACTCAATGAGAAGGTAGAGGACTGCAAGCCAGAAAGAGAGCCCTTACCATAACCAGACAAGGTTAGCACTGATATTACGCTGCTAGCTTCCAGAACTATGAGAAAATGAATTTATTTTGTTTCAGTCACTCAGCCCATGGTATTTTGTTATTGCAGCCCCAGCTAAGATACTAAGTCTGACATTAGAGCGGTTGCCGTATTAATTAGTGCACTTGCAGATAGAATTATGAGTCAGTTTTTCATCAGAAATCATTTTATGACCATCTATTTTTGTTCTAGAATATTTAGGCATTAAGTAAAGTAAATGAACCATTGGTTGTATCTTTCCATGTTTGCTTATTTCTAATGAGCTGCTTGAAATGGCAACTACTTCTTTGAGCCACCTCAGTGCCTTATATTCACAGAAAGGCTTTATGCATCATTTCCTGTTTTTTTCTGACACTGTGGATATGAAATTACTTTGCAGCCTAATTCAATTAGGTCATCTGAGACACCTTGTAAGCTATGTCTCTGAAATGCCAAATAGTATTGCTTAAACACCTTAATATTTGTTTTCAGAGCAAGAGCCATTTCAAAAGAGCTGCCTAGAAAATTAGATAATTGCGCTTAATTATTTTTGATATCAATTGTCATGTTTTTTCCCCCTTAGTAGATATGTCATAGTAATCTGATGTTTTCTCATCTCTTTTTTGGGAGACTATTTTCAGATTGAATATATTATATTTGTAGTAGATTTTGGATTTAAATGAAACTTGGAAATGGTGATAAATATGAGAAAGAAATGTTATCTTTTACTTAGCTTTAACACTTATTTCAGTGCCTGAAACACATTAGAGTAACGGATGTCTAGGTATTTGTTATATATTAAAAAACAACTAAAAAGAGCCCTTCATTTCAAAATTAATTCATGTAAAACCTTGAAATCTTCTGAAATTAATTTTAAAGTATTTCTCAAAGAATAATTTTGGCAAAGGGGGTTCATGAAAACTTGTAGATGTTTACTAGCAATAATCATTGATTACACATCCTCAACAGTTAGTCAACATAAGGGAATATTGAGATAATGTTACTGAAATTAGACTACTACCATTGGCATTATAGGCAAGGAAAATAGGGAAAACTTGTGATGAACACTTTAAGGTGTAACTCATCTCTACTTTGGATGAAATGTAGGCAAAGTCCTGTACATATTCCACCTTGCAATATGGAAGAGCAGCCATTGCTTTGCTCTGAAGAAGGTGTAGATCAAGTGAGGAATAGAAATCAGGCTAGATATACTTTATTTTGAGAAGCCTATTGTTATCAAAAGCTCTAGTTTGTAATTGCCATCAGATAAGTTTGGTTGCTTAGAAGGCATATTAGGTTAAATGATGGCAGCCACTAGAGACTTGAAAACACTAGGTTTGTGTTTGGTGAAGCAGAATATAATTCTGTTTGCTTCAGTTTTCTTTATTTACCAGGTTCTGATTTAGCAAAAGTTTAAAAGCTGGACTGGGAAAATGATTCTTATCTGCTAAGAAAATGTTTAATTATATAAAAATATTATTAGCTGGGAATTTGGGGATGCTATATTCAGGTATTCCCCCCATCCCCCAAAAAAGGCTTGAAAGCAATTGTACAGTTTTACCCAGTTGTGACTATGTTATGGTTTGAGGGTAAATTAAGAAAGAGTTTTAAGAAAGAAGAAATTTCTTTGTCATTTAGCACCTTCTCTGCCTTGACAATCTGCTCAATTCTATTTAAATGACAATTGATATTCATAGTTTGTGAAGTCTCAAGTTTCTGTTTTAGTGCTATCAATTTCAAATTGGATAGCAAATTATAAACACCTGACTTCCTCTGAGTAGACAGATTTACTACTCGTTCATCCAAGGCTTGGGCAGTATGATGGTTTAAAATGAAACTTGATCACAGATCCTTGGTTTTACCTGAAAAAGAAGTTTGATTCTTATTAAGTCAAAATTGATTGAGGGAAAGATAGAGAAAACAAGTAATTCTTTGGTGTAGTAAACTGAAATTTGTAAAACTCCAAAAGAACTTCTATAGAGTTATTGCTGGCCTTGCTTTTATGTTTTGGTGCAATATAATCCACAACAGGACGTGTAAAGTTGAAATGTAATACAAAGAAATTCCATATCATTGTTTCTCTAGAGATAGTTTAGTAAGGGTCAAAGTTAGATTGAATCAAGATAGAGGCAATGCAATTGAACTGAGAAAATTGGATGTGGTCAGGTGGCATTAGGGAACAGTAGAGTGAGATTGACTAGCTGTGAAAAGCTTCAGAGAGCAAGGTAAATTTTTATCATTTCAAGAAATGTAATTATTGTTGAACATTTATTATTTATTTAGCATTCTTCTGTTCTGGGGACTTTGGTCACATCTAGTAAATATTTCATAGATTTTTTTTAAAAAAAATATTTAGTTCAGATGCTAACAAATGAAATCAGAGTTTGAGGACACATATTTTTAAGTTGAATTCGAGTTCTTATATCTGATTAGTTTTGGCCCAACATAGGCTCATAATCAAGTGAGATCTAAATATTTTCATGATGGTGTAGAAAACTGGTACTGTGAGACTTCTGGTGTGTTTTGGGGCCTTTGTCTTGATTTGTGCTAAGGCACCAGCAGTTTTATCCATCTGCTTTTGCACCATCAGTGAAAATGTCAATATGGCAAAAAACACAAGTAACGTCTTGGCATTATTATGAAAATAGTTCTGATCTGATGGATTCTGTGAAATGATCTCAGGGGCCTCTGGAGACCCAAAAATCACATTTTGGAAATATATAAGGTATGTATAAGGAAATATATAAGGTCTCAGTCTATGACACTCACGTCAAGAAGGTGCCATGCCCTTTCATTTTATTTATTTATTTTGGGGGGCCTACTGAGGATTGAACTCAGGAGTACTTGACCACTTACCCACATCCCCAACCCTATTTTGTATTTTATTTAGAGACAGGGTTTCATTGAGCTTTTGCTGAGGCTGGCTTTGAACTCACGATTCTACTGCCTCAGCCTCCCAAGCCACTGGGATTATAAGCATGTGCCACCATGCCAGGCGCCCTTTCATTTTAGATATTTCTTTTGTTTGATTTTGGAAATGCAACTCTAATTTGAAAAGTTCTTGAATTCTATAGCACCGGAAATATTTATTTTCCTTAATGCTACATTTTCTACTTTTTTTTCCTTCAGAAGAATTTAAATAGATTTTTGGAAAATATTGTGTATTTATTATTAATGGTAAGAATAAGGAATTATATCTTTCATTGGTGAATTTTTAATTGGTTTCTTTTATTTTTCCAAAATGTACAGCATTTGTATGGGAATCTTGTAGAATACAGAAAAATTAGAGGATGAAATTTTCTCAGAAATTATTCAAAGGAGGAAGATTATAATTAGAATTTTTCAGTACAAATATTAAATGTTTATTCTTACATAAATATTTTATTATTTGTTATTTTGTTATGTTGGGCCATGTAATTATGGCTTATAGGTTAATAATTATGTTTGTTTTTGTTAAAGCATCTGAACACTTACCAGATAACCTACATTGACTGACTACATATATCACAACTTCTTAATCTGGAAGCATATACATGTTTTTCAGGGTCTTCATGAAACCTCTTAGTATTAACATGGAAAATTTGGTATGTGGTTACATTTTCTGGGGTGAATGTCCACTAGATTATCAAAGTAATTTCTTAGAAACACTTAATCTGAATTATTCTTTATTTAAGGAAATGAATACAAATACTTTATTTCAATTCTGTGGTGAGAAAAGCATTATTTTAAAAATAAGATATACTAACCAACTGGTTGCTTAATTTTTCTTTCTGTAACTGTTGTTTTGGCATTATATAGACAAATCCCAAGTTCTTTAATTATGTCTGAATTAATTTACAATACATAAAATTCACCCACACTTGTTCTATTTATCTCTCCATGGAAACAGCATGCTTTGGGCTGCTACTAAATTTTCCACATGTAGGACATTTCCACTTTTATATATAACAATATATTCCTCTAGATCATGTTATTTTTCTTAAACTCCTCATGGAAATGTAGTATGGTTTTAATGTTCTTTCAAAAATGTATTTTTAATGAGTCAGCTTTTCATTTGTATAGGTTGATGTCCCTACCACCACTTATTCCAATATTTTGTTTGGTTGCTTTTAATAATATTTCTTAATATTCTTGCAAAAATTCTCATTTTGAGGTCCTATTACAAAGTGTTTTCCATATGTATATCTCCCTCATATTTTTAACTTTCATTGAGGCCTAATTTACATATAGTAAAGTACTCAGATATTAATATGTAGCTTGATGTATTTTTGAAATAGATTTTATTTTTTTAAAGCATTTTTAAGTTCACAGGTATCTAGAGTAGAAGGCACAGAGATTTCCCACATTCCTTCTGCCTCTGGGCAACATAGCCTCTCCTATTATCAACATCCCTCACCAGGATGGTATATTATAACTGGTGAGCCTACATTGACACATCCTCACCCAAATGCCATAGTTTACATTACACTTCACTCTTGGTATTGTATATTATATGTGTTTGAACAAATGTATAAGGATATGTGTCCACCAATACAGTATCACACAGAGTATTCTCCCTGTCCTAAAATTTTTCTGTGCTCCAACTACTCATTTTTTCTTATTACTTAACACCTGGTAACCTGTGATCTTTCTACTGTCTCCATAGTTTTGCCTTTTCCACAGTATTATACAGTTGGAATTATACAATATGTAGCCTTTTAAGATTGGCTTCTTTCACTTAGTAAAGTGACTTTAAGATTCCTCCATATCTTTTCATGGCTTGATGGTTAATGTTTCATTTTTGTACTGAATAGTATCCCATCATATGGATGAACCAGAGTTTGTCCACTCACCTACTGAAGGGCATTTTGGTTATTTCCAAGGTTTAGCAATTTTTAAATAAAGCTATTGTAAACATTAATGTGCAGGTTTTTGTTTATACATAAGTTTTCAGCTCACTTGGTTAAATACCAAGGAACATAAATGCTGGATCTTACCATAAGGATATGCTTAATTTTGTAAGTAATTGCCTGCCTCAAAGGCCAAACTGTCTTTCAATATGACCATACAAATTTTCATTGTCAGCAGCAGTGAATGAGTATTCCTGTTGCTCCACATCCTTGTCAGCATTTGATGATGTCAGTGTTCTGAATTTTGTCCATTCTACTAGAAGTACTTCATTATAGTTCTAGTTTGCATTTTCCTGATGTCATATGATATAGAAAATGCATTCATACACTTACTGGCATCTGTATATCTTTTTTGGTGGGGTGGCTGTTAAAATATTCAGCACATTTTTAAATGGGGTTGTATGTTTTCCTATTGTTGAGTTTGAAAAATTCGTTGTATATTTTGGATAACAATTCTTTAATATGTCTATCTTAAAAATAATATTCTTTAATATTATTACAATTATTTAATATGTCTATCTATAAAAATATTTCCTCCCAGCCTAAGTCTTGTCTTCTTATTCTTTTGCTAATCTTTTGTGGAGCATAAATTTTTAATTTTAATGACCTAATTTAGCATTTTTTTTCTTTTATGAATTGTATCTTTGATGTTGTATCTAAAAAGTCATCACCAAACCCAAGTTGATCTTGATTTTCTTGTATGTTAACTTTGAGGAGTTTTATAGTTTTTCATTTTGCATTTAAATCTGTGATCCTTTGTATTTTGATTTTTGTGAAGAATGTAAGGTGCATACCTAGATTTCCTTTTTTTTTTGCATATGGATATCTAGTTGTTCAGTATCATTTTTTAAAAGACTATTTTTTTTTCTTCATTGTATTGCTCTTTTTGTCAAAATTCAATGACTATGTTTATGGTCTATTTCTGGGCTTGTTTTTGCATTCCATTAATCTATGTATTTATTTTTCCATTATTACCACACCATCTTGATTATTGTAGGTCTAAGTAAGTTTTGCTGTCAGGTAGTTTCATCCCTCCAACTTTGTTTTTCTCCTTCAATATTTTATTGAATGTTCTGGGCCTTTTGCTTCTCTACATAAACTCAAGAGTCAGTTGGTTAATATTCTCAAAAACTTGCTGGGATTTTGATTAATATTGCATTAAGTCTATATTTTTTGTGGGAGGAAGAAGAGATATTTTGACAATATTGATTCTTCTTATCCATAAAATGTCATTTCCTATCATTTTCTTTGATTTATTTCCTCATAATTTGTTAGTATTCCTCATATAGATCCTGTTCATATTTTGTTACACTTATATGCTAGTTTTACATGTTTTTGGATGGCCATGTATACTGAATTGTTTTTATTTTCAAATTCTACTTGTTTATTGATATAAATAAACAATAGACTTATTTGTTGGTTGATATATGGGACAGCAAAGACTTACATATTAATTGTGTGTCTTGCAACTTTGCACTAATCACTTATATTCCTGGAAGTTCTTTGTTCATTCTTTTGGGTCTATGACCTTACCACCCTGAATGCCCCTCATCTCATCTGTTCATTCTTTTAGATCTCCTTCACAGATGATTGTATCATCTGCAAACAGTTCAATTTCTTTCTTTCTAATATTTATGCCTTTTGATTTCTTTATTGACTTATTAGGACATTCAGTGTGATATTGAAAAGGTGAGAGGGTACAATCTCAACTTATTCCTGTTACTAAGGAAAGCTTATAGTTTCTCAGTACTAAGTATAATATTAGTTGAAGGGTTTTGTAGATATATTTTTTTATCAAAATGAGGAAGTCCTATTCTCTGGTATATGAGACATTTAAACGAATAAATCCTGGGTTTTGTCAAATGCTTTTTCTGCACCTATTGATTGATCATGGGAGATTATTTCCTTCTTTATCCTGTTGATGTGAGGGACTACATTAATTGATTTTCAAATGTTAAATTAGTTTGCATGCCTAGGATAAGTCTACTTGGTCATGGTATATGGTTATTTTTATACATTGTTTTCTAATATTTTGTTGGGCAATTATACATATATTTTCATGAAAGATTATACTGTAATTTTTTTTCTTGTGATGTTTTTGTCTGGTTTGGGTATTAGGGTGAAACTAACCTGAGATTGAGTTAGGAAGTATTCCTTCTGCTTTTATTTTCTGGAATAGACTAGAAAAATGGTGTAATTTCTTCCTTAAATGTTTGGTACAATTCACCAGAGAGCACATTCAGACCTAGTACTTTCTGTTTTGAAAGGTTATTAATTATTGATTCAATTTAATTTACAGATATAAGACCTATTTAAATTGTCCATTTTTTTCTTGTGTGGCAGATCATATCTTTAAGGAATTGGTTCATTTCATCTAGGTTATTGAATTTGTGGGCTTATGGTTGTTCATAAATTCCATTATTGTTTTTAATGTCTTTCAGATCTGTAGTGATATCCCTCTTTTTATTCAAATATATAATAATCTGTGTTCTTTTTTCCCCCTTAGCTTTGCTAGAAGTTTATCAATGTTTTGACCTTTTATAAGAACCAGTTTTAGTTTGGCTAATTTTTCTCTATTCACTTCCTGTTTTTCAATTTTATTGATATCTACTCTACTTTTATTATTTATTTTCCTCTGTATACTTTAGATTTAGTTTGTTCTTCATTTTCTGGTTAAGATGGGAATTTTGATGATTGATGTGAGACCTTTCTTCTTTTCACATGTGTGTTCAGTGCTATTAATTATCCTTTAGCCCTGCTTTCCCTGCATCTGACATATTTTGGTAAGTTGTATTTTTATTTCATGATATTTTAAAACATTTTTCCAAATTTCTTCTTTGATGTGTGTTATGTAGAAGTGTGTTGTTTGATTTCCAAATATTTTGGGATTTTCTGTTATTGATTTATAGTTAAATTCCACTGTAGCTAAGAACAAACATTGTACTGTTTCTTTTAGATCTGTTAAGGTGTGTCTTATGGCCAAGAATATTGTCTGTCTTGGTGAATATTTCCTGTGAGATTGAGAAGAATTTATATTCTGCTATTGTTGGATTAAATAGACTATAAATGTCCATTATAACCAGTTGATTGATGATATTGTTGAGCTCAACTGTGTTTACAGATATTATGCTAGACATGTCCATTTTTAATGGAATATTGAAGGCTACAACTATAATACTGGATTCATCTATTTATCCTTGCAGTTTTATCATTTTTTGCCTCATGTATTTTGGTGCTCTTTTGTTAGATGCACACGTTAAGAATTTATGTCTTCTTGGAGAATTAGCTTCTTGATCACTATGCAATGGCCCTATTTCCTTTGCTGTGTGTTTGAAGATTTGAGCTGATAAAGTTCAAATGTTTTTCTTCTTGTAGGCCAGTTAGGTCCTGATAAAGCCCTATAACATTAGGCTCTGGTTAAATAGTCTCTCCTGAAGAGACTGTGTTACAAAGTACAAAACACTGTGTGATGTATTTCAAATGGTTCCTTTTTCTCTCTCCCTGATGAAGTCACAAGAGGATTTTTTCCTCAATATTTACTGTAAGAATTTGATAGAGTCTAGGAGGGAAGATTCACAAAAGTGTGTAGGTCTCTGGATGATTGGGTTCCTCTGGAATTTTCGTCATTGTTTTTGTGGTGCTGGGAATTGGTGTGGGCCTCATTCATGAGGCAAACCCTCAATCATTGAGCTACGTCCCTAGCCCTTTCAGTTTTATTTTTGAAACAGAATCTCACTAAATTAGCCAGGCTCTCCTTAAGTCTTAGTTCTCTTGCCTCAGCCTCCTGAGTTGCTAGGGTTATAGGTGTGGGCTATTTTGCATCCCTGGAGTTTTTAGTCTCTCAGATTTCCACAACGAGCCTCCAGCAATTTGACAATTACTGTTCCAGTTATTGCTCCCTGGCACTGGTTACCAAGGAGGTGTCTTTTCCTGGGTTTCTGCTCTAAAAAATTGTGAATTTCTGTATCAGTCCCCCTCGCCTGCTTTTTTTTTTCTTGCAGTTTTGGGGGCAACACTTTGCACTGTGACCTCATTTCTCTTATGGATCTAAAAAGAGTTGTTTACTTTTCAGTGATTGTTTTTTTTCTTCACTTTTTATTTGTTAGGAAGAAGTGACTTCAGAAACTGGAAGTAGCCGCCATAACATTTTGAAGTTATTTCATGTTGTAATCAACAATCTTGTATTTCAATACAATTGTTATTTATATTTGACTTAGGACATTGTGTGACAAATAACAAAATGAGCGTAATTTATTGGATTATTTCTTCCTTCAAATATTAACTGATTTTTTTTTATTTTCAAATGCCAAATACTTTTTTTACTTTGTAAAATTTTGTACACTTTAAGTTCAGCCAAATGCCTGTAACCAGCATTCTTTTGATTCATTGATTACAAATAAATCTGTGGTGTTTGGCACTGCCAGAGTCCTTCATGGCTTAGCCTAAAAGAATGTTATATGTGTGATACTAGTTCCTTGGGGTAACAGAGATCTTCAAGAATAATCTTGTAGGATTATTTATCTGCTTTTGTTCTTATACTTGAAATGTCAAAAAACACAAGACACTGTAAAACACCCCTTACATTTTTTTTCTGATATTTTTTGAAAAGAAGAATTTGATAAATGAGCATCTATCTTCACAGGAAACTTCTTGTTGTTGTTAATATTTCTTTGTAAAGGAACATAACGACCCTACTTTACTATTCTCTATGTCGAAATAATGGGTTGATGAATAAATACAATCATTTTATTTAATGATTATTTCTAGGAATCATACTTCCAATACTGGGAAGACCCTTAATAATCTTGTACATAAAATAATGGGCTTAGTCAAAGTTTAATAAATTTAAATTTCTTTTCAGCTCCAGGGATTTCTATTTGTTAATTTTCATTGCATGATCACTTCTACACTTCCATGTATTTTTATAATGATTTTTGAAGATTCTTTACGGAAGAAGGCTTCAAGGACTCTTTTTAAAAGCATTCATTACCAGAAGTTGGAAATGAAGGAATTTTAGAATATTATTTATTAAAAGTGGAAAATATGCAGTTAATTTTGTGAATATCTAATACTGGAAGAAAGGCATCAAATAAACTTGGAAACCAACAGGGAGGATGTTGGTACTAACTAATTTGTTATAAGTTGTTAGAACATACTTAGAAAGAAATAGATTTTAGGAGTAGGGCATTGAAAAATCATTAGGACAGTAAATTTATATTGAAAGAGAAAAATAACTAATATGCTATAAATTCAGTATATATTTGGCAGTCCCCAAATGAAAAAAATAATTATTAAATTTCCATCAAGATCTGACCAGAATGATGACTGCAAATATGGTCTTAGAATATGAGTGTAAGATCTGAAAACAAGAAATGTCCTTAATCAGGAGTAATTAGCCTTAAACTTGTCATTATTGTTATTGTATCTCCACAGAGGAGTCTATATGCTATTGAAAAACCATTTTAAAATGCAATAAATAACAATAATAAATAATTTTTTAAAAACACCACTTAATAATGGCATCAAATAATACCTAGGAAATACCTCAAATTACAAATATTTAGAAAAAATTTAATAGAAGATGCTCAAGTTCTGTGTAATCAAAACCACAAAATTCTTCTATGAGAAATGAAGACTTACATAAATGGTGATGGATACCATCTTCATGAATTTCAAACTTTTCTTTTTCCTTCATTATAGTTTCAGTGCATCCCAATTAAAGTTCAGGTGCTTTTTTGTAGATGCTGCTGATTCTAAAATTCATATAAAAATGCAAAATGCTTAGAGTAGCCAAGATAGTCTAGAGGAGAAAGAAAAAAGTTGGAGAACATACCAGACTCCAGGCATATTATAAAGCAGCAGTAATTACCACAGTGTGATTCTGGCATAAAAAGTAATAAATAGATGCATCAGTCCAATAGAATAGAAACCTCAAAAATAAGCTTAAACATATATTTGCTTTTTGACAAAAGCACCAAAGTAATTTAATAAGGAGTAGAACTTACCATTAGTGTTGTAGTAACTGGATATGTATATTGAAAAAGCATGAACCTTGACCAGCTTCATATACATACAAAAATTAATTTGGGACAAATCATAGAAATATAAAAGTAAAATTTGCAAAGCTTTTAAAACAAATCACAAAACATGACCTTGGGAGAAAGGCAAATATTTCTTAAGAGGGTATAATAAGCACTAATAATTAAAAACTTAGAAATTAAATTTCATCAAATTAAAAACTATCTCATGAAACAGAAAATAAAAAGGCCATCCATAGACTGAATAAATATTCAAAGTACATACATTTGACAAAGGACTTCTATCTAGAGTATATTAAGAATTCTTGGGGTTGAGATTGTGGCTCAGTGGTAGAGCACTTGCTAGCATGGGTGAGGCACTGGGTTCAATCCCCAGCGCCACATAAAAATAAATAAATAAAATAAAGCTATTGTGTCCATCCACAACTAAAAAATTAAAAAAATTTTTACAACCCAATAAAAAGACAACCCAAATTGAAATATGGGCAAAGCATTCATCAGACTGTTTTTTTAATATAAATGAGTAAAAAGTGCAGAAAAAGACATTTAACATTGTTGTCATCATGAAAATGTAGAATAAAAATCCCAATATTGTATCATAATAGAATGGCAGTTCCCATTTATGACTTACAATCCTGGAGGTCAGCACAATGAGACGAAAATAGAATTCTCATATTTTGCTGGTGGAAATGTGATTGATTCAACCACTTTGCAAAACTGGCAATCATTAGTAATGCTAAACGTACACCTACCCTATGATCTTACAGTTTCATTACTGGGCATATTATTTCCCAAAGGAAATAAGAGCAGTGTTCATAAAAAAGATTTGTACAGTGATGTTTCTAATAGCTTCATTAACTTTGCAAACCTTGAAACTACCCAAATATTCTTTAATGGGTTACAGGTTATAATATTCTCTTTTATATTTTGTCATCATTGCCATAGAATGGAACTCTTGTGGTTTTTTCTCTAGTCTGAAAGAATCAACTTGAACAGAAGTCTACTGTTGTTCAAATGAGGTTTCATGCAATGTTTATGTAGCATAAAGATTTGTAAAAATTGCAGTTGTATTTTTGCAGAGGTGGTTTGGAGTGACTCAGCTAAATGAAATTTCATGTCAAAAAATGATTGGATAGTGTAATATCCAACTGGAGCTATTCTGTGGCCAGCAAGAAATGCAGAAGCTAAGTGTGGGAGTTCAGAGTCATGATCCGTCCCCTACAAGGTGATATTAGAATCTTAAACTTCCCAGAGAATGTGTAGCAATGTCATAGTGGCTGTCCTCTGAGCCTTCCAGAAAACTCAAGCTTCAGGGGGAAGAAATGGAGAGGAGTAATCTAGAGAGCCACAGTCACCACTCTGGAGCTTATCAGCAGAACACGAAGGGCTGCATTACTTGTGTCATCTCAATGTTTTTCCAGCTAGTGAGATGAAGAATCAAAATAAAGGAACAGTCACTCAATTTAGATAGCACAGGCTGCTGGTTTGCAGTCACAAATGCATTTAATACTAGAGAAACATTTAGTGGAGAGTTGGATTTTAATGGAGTGCATTCATTTGGTATAGATAATAAATTTGAAGATTTTTGGTGTTAAAGATTAAAATATAAATAAATAAATAATATATAGAGAGTGGCAGATTTAAGGAGACTGAGGATCAGGTTATCATTACTTAATTAGGGATGATTAAACTCAGAAGAGGCAGTCTGGTGCAAATGAAGTTAATGAATTAGATTGATACTAGAGTACACTATACAAAGTAAACAGTATTGGCATATAATTGCAGTTGCATCAATTTAGCAAAGTTAGAGTCAGAGAGGTGAACAGGTTTTAATTTACATAAGACATGCTCTGAGTATGGAAGTTTTCACAAGCTTCTAATTTTCAGCAACTTTCTATTATAAATAAAAAACCAGCACTAAAAAACCCTTTAAACTTTACTTATTTGCATAATGCCAAAATTTAATATGCTTTGTCATACTTGAAGGAGCTTTGGTTGCAATAAAAGCTTGTGTTCCTTTAGACAGTTTTCAGTAAGTATGAAAGACCACGAGTACAGTTGTCATTTGTGGATACTGTGAATAACTAGAATTTTATCCGACAGCAGGAGGTGAAGCCAAGACATGTAATAGTTTTGCAGACATCTGAGGAGATTTAAAAATAATAAAAAACCCCAACAATTTTAGTACTTGAGTAAAATACAATCATATGTTTCATCTTTGCTCTAAAATTCTTCAAGTTTCAATGGTCCTGTAATAAGTGTGTTATTATTGGCCTTTTCCTGGCTGTAGAAGTGAGCCATGAGACAGGGGCAATAGGTTTTGAAATGTTTGAGGCTTGAGGGGCTGCATTTGGACACATCAGAGATTAAAAAGGCAAGATTATTGTCTTCAGAAGTTTATGAGAATCTATTCATATGGTGAAGTGATTTATTTTCTGTCATTTGACCTTTTGTCTGATTTGTCCTTCTTTATGCTTTTCATCTCCATGATTTTTTGGGGGTCTTTTTAACATACAAGAAATCATCTTAGAGAAAATAAAAAATGAAGAGACTAAAAATACTATGTCCAACTTTCCAGTAAATATACAATGTAATTATCTTCTGAGGGGCATGAGATAATTAAGTACATTTTATATCCTTAGAAATGTGCTTAAGTGACTTCAACAAGAAGGAAGGATAGAAAATGTAAACCTAGAGGCATGGCATTGCAAAAGACATTAATTGGACCTAGTTTTCATTTAATGTATATTTACTATTGTCAAGAAGAGACATAGTGTACTGAAAGTAATTTATTGCCACCTGATGGACAATTTTGCATGTTTTAAAAAAATATTTAAAGTACTGGATTGGACTGTAGTCTTTTATATTTGCTTTTAAGAAGGGGTTTTCTTTCTTTGTCTTAATACCCCTTTTGTACTGACTATATTTTTCTCTGTTGTTCATGTTCTCAATAAGTCTTAGAAGAATTGGTTATTCTAAAATAGAGAATGGACCACAGTAGGAGGATATATCAAGATGTCTAACTGGAAAGGAAATCAATTGCTTTTCCAATAATCAAAGAGAATATAGCACCCAAGAAATAAACTTTTCTAACTATACTTATGGGGCAAACAATTGCTATAACCTTGCTAGCCAGCAACCAGAAATGATGAATTAGGTGTTTACTAAATCATTACACTTATTACAGCACAAACACCTGTTAGCTATAAAGGAAAAGTACAGCCCTAAAAAGAAAGCAGAAGGCAAGGGAAATAAAAACAATTGTGCTATTTTCCCAACAGCCTGTGATGATGAATTTTTCTTTCAAAGCCTTTGAAATAAAAATAGGTTGCTCATTCAGAATCATTTTTAGTTCTCAGCATCTTTAAAAGACTTTTTCAGACAACTTACCTTCAGAACATAGTGGTTAGGCACAGGTGATTATTCATTCTTTTTTTCCCTCTTTAGAGAGAGGCCTTCTCAGGCAAGTTTCAGAATGATTTATCTAGAATCACTGTGGTAATAGGCTTCAGAGACTGAGAAAGAATTAGGTAGGTCTCAGGCCCTACTGGCCAAAGATGAAAATGACATTATAACTTACAGCAGATGAGAATCTCTGGTGCAATCATGGAAATGTAAGACTGACATTACTTCCAATTTGAGGGACCAAATTTCATGGTGTTTACTCAGTTAATTTCATTGCTAATCTTATGAACAATTACCTTCTTTAGTTTTGATGCCTGACACGTAACCAAAACATACTCAGCTCTGTCACAGCCTCTCTTTGCTTCTCCCACTAGTACATGGCATTGTTAACAGATAATTAATTCAACCAGATGTAATGATTGTTTGGGTAGATGTGACACAATATGGGGATGAAAGGAATGAGGACTTAATAGCACAACCAAGAGGAGCTGAAATGATTGGCAGGAGATCCAATCAGCTATATAGGAAATGAAGTAAATGTGGCACCAAGGGACTGGATGCATACGTAAGTGCAGTTTTAGTAGAAAGTGGGGAAAGTTTTTTTTTTCCTTTTATGAATGAGAAAAATGGAATTTGGATCTTGACATTTAAGATACTTTGATTTCTGGAGGCTGCTGTCTAAATAGAGGCCACATAAGTGGAGACAGAGAGGTAAATCAAGTCAACAAATTATGACAATATAGTGCTTGGTGAGTCTGCAGTTGAACACAGAGTAGGGCTAACTCCTAATACTAAACTATTTAGTCAATTGCAGAACATCCGTACAGGCAAAAAGAATTAAAGGAATTGAAGAATATACTATGTTTTCTAGTATGGGATAGCATTTTAAAAAATCAGTGTCAGTGTACTTGTTAGTTATAATAGAGTGAGATAGAATCTTTTGCTCAGAAGGTATTTAAATTTTTGTCAAAAGACTACATAAAAGCATGAAATCATAAGGGAGCATGAAGGAACTGATCCAGCAAGGAAAACAGGAGAAATAATGTGGAACTGTCATGGAAAGGCAGCTAGGCAAGCAAGATTTGAGCTGGATTTTAAAGGATAGTTAGTCATCTGCTAAGTAGAGAGTTGGAGCTAGAGTGAGTGATTCCAAGTGGAAGAGAAAGGCTTTTGTCTGTATGAAGGCATAGAGGCAGGCCAGGCTGGAGTACAAGATGCATGCAGGAGAGGGATCCAGGAGCTCCCTTAGGAAGGTCCTGCATGCCCTGCTTCACTACTTGGACTTCATTGTGAAGGAAATAGAAACCATTGAGGCTTTATAGGATCTGATATGATTGAATTTAGAATTAAAATTCATGACTATTTTATTTATTTATTTTTCAAATTTTTAACTTTGTTTTACATTTGTTCTATTCAGTTATTCATGACAGCAGAATGCTCTTTGATTCATTCTACACAAATGAAGCACAATTTTTCACTTCTCTGGATGTACACAAAGTAGGGTCACACCATTCATGCAATCATACATATACCTAGGGTAATGATGCCTGTCTCTACAATGACTATTTTATTGACAATATAGAAATTATGTTGGAGAGGGTAATACTATAGTCCTTTTGGAACATTTCATGTTTAAAGTATCTGTTCTTTTCCCCTGTTTTAGTTTTTCTGCAAATTAAATGTATACAAATGTAAATGCATATGTATCTATAAATATTTATATACATATTATTGTCTTTATGCAGTTGGGCATATACACATGAATAATACACAGCATATATGTGGGTTTACATATATGTATGTGTGTATATGTAGATATATAGAAAGTGGTGAGGGAAGGAGGGAGGGAGGTAGAGGAAGGGAGGGAAGGAGAGAGAGGGAGGAAGGGAAGAAGGGGAAAGAGAGAGAGAGAGAGAGAGAGACAGAGAGAGAGAGAGAGAGAGAGAGAGAGAGAGAGAGAGAGAGAGAGAGAGAGAAAGTATAAGATAAGATTTCCTTGTGAGTAACTAAAGTTCCAAAATAAAGTTTATTTCTGTTTCATGTGAAATATGTAGGCCATCTAGAGTTGGTATTTGTGTATCAGGAACCTAGATACCTTTTATTTTAGTGCTCCATTTCCCACAGCATGTAGATCTGTTCTCATGGCCCAGGATGTGTGCTTGAATTCCAATGTCTTGTACATTTCAACTAACAGGAGGAGAAAAGGATGGACGAATAGGAAACACTTTATTTTAAGCACACATTAATGTGACTTTTCAATGTATAGCCCACTAATCAAAATTTAGCCTAAGAGCCTTGCTTGGCTGCAAAAGATGCTACAAAATATTATCCTTATGCATGGCAATATGAAGTGGATTTCCTACAAGCAAGAAGTAGAAGAAGAATCACAGCTCAAGAACTTGGCATCTCTTCCACATATAAGTGGCTATTCCCCCTCATACCCTCAGTAATCCTGTTTAGGGAAAATATGATCGTGTTTGTATTGTTGGCAAGTTCTTAGAACTTCTTCCCTTTGGAATAACCTACCAATCAGCTCAGAGTTTGTGTGCTACTATACCATTTTATGAGTATATGCATTGTGGTTTAGTGAATATTATATACAAGGATTGTACTAAGTTGTATTTGTATAGATCTTTCAAAATGTTTACAAAATGTATTCACATTTATTATTTCATATAATCTATATAGTATTTCTAATACTAATCTTTTAAAACTTTAAAGATGCCATTGAAGGCAAAGAACAGGGTGAATATAAGTGGTTAGGTAGTGTCACTTTATTTCCCTTCAACAGTAATCTGCTTTCTCTGAATACCTACAATGTATAGTAGCAAAGGGAAATATCATTTTTCTTATCCAAACATAGGTTTGTATACACAGAGAAGATGAGAGAGATACTGAAAGTCTGCTAGTTATCTCAATGATAACCCTCAAATATTCAATTTTTATGTGTTTCTCTGATGAGAATATAAATGACTGAATGAGGAATTGTGAGAATTTTAACATGATCTTATTTTAAAGTTTAGGGGTCAGAAATGATAAAATCATAACATCACATCTCTCACCAATATATAAGTTAATTAAAATCCTATATTCTTTCATTACCAAGTTGTAATATTTTTTTTCTCTTTAGATAACTATTTTATTCTTTGGGGAGTAAATTTCAATGGCAATAAATGCATATTTTGACATACATAATTTTCTGTGAAATAATGGTGGGAAAATTGCAGATAGTGTCAAATGAAAACAAACAGCTACGCCTAGCACTAAAATCAGAGAGCTTTTCTTGTAGACTAGATGTGTAAAGTCCTAAGGGAATATGTTGTATCTGTGTGCATTAGGCATTTTAAATCTTATAACACACATTTTGCATTCCCAAGCCATTGGGAAATAATAATTTAACGCTCGTTCAAGCATTTTTCTCCTTCTTTTGTTTTACCTCTCACTCAGGTTTTCAGAAGTTTGGTATATATCTTGACTTTATTAAAATTATACAAGAACAATTTGGAAACTGGAGCTAGTAGGGAAAAATAAAGTGCACAATTGGCAATTGCAAATTCATGCAAAACTCCATTTTGAACAGGACAGGTTCGACCCCATGCTCACCATGCCTTCTTTGTAGCAGCTCCACTAATTGTTTGTAATGTTGAATAAAATCATTGTCTCTTAGATAATGGGAATGCATCTATAAACCTCCCATCTTAAGGTATTATGGACTGAAATGGAAGGATGAATTGGTTTTTATTTATTTTTTTGGCAAACAGAGAAAGAATAAAAAGGAAGAAAGAAAGAGAAGAGGGTGTTTTAGTAAACTTTTTTTGTTGCTGCAACCAAAAGATCTGACAAGAATAATTTTAAGGAAGAAAAGTTTATTTGGGGGCTCATGATTTCAGAAGTTTCAGTCCATAGACAGCCAGCAGAATATCATGGAGGAAGAATGTAGTGGAGAAAAGCTTCTCAAGACATCACACCAGGGAGCAGAGAGAGAGACTAAGCTAAGCCAAATATGTACCCCAAATGCACACCACCTCTTCCAGCCACACCCTACCTGCCTACAGTTACCCTCAATTAATCCTTCTCAGGGGATTAATGCATTGATTAAATTAAAGCTCTCATAAGCCAGTCATTTCACCTCTAAACCTTCTTGCATTATCTCACACGTGTGCTCTTGGGACCACCTAAAATCCAAACCATAACAGAAGAAAGGGGAAAGAGATGAATTACTTTGTGAAAATTCCCGTGGAGAAAAACCTGATCATGACACCTTGCCAGGATAGGCATGTTCTGAAGGAACTTGTGACAGATGTTCTTCTTACATATTGAATTGACAATTATATCCTCCCCTACTTATTTCCATATGAATATGTAATAATAAGTAGCATACCCCCTTATTAGTGACTAGCATTTAAATATCTCATAAAACAAAATAAGTGTTTATGCAGAGAACATTTTAATCAATCAAATTGATATGTTGAATTATTCTGGGTAATTGTTTAGAATTGATTGTAACTGGCATTACTTTAGAACTTCTGGTTTATTTCTTTGTTTTGTTCACTATTGAAAATATTGCAGATTCTAGGGAAAAGAGGAAGACTGCTTTCTGAGTCAGGGAGCCTAATGGGCCTCAACAAATTTGACATCATTTTACTTCTTTAGGTAGACGATGGCTAAATTGGTATTCATTATCATTCTTTTTCATGGGTAATAAATTGTTAATAAGAATACTGCATTGTAAAGAGGACTGAACAGTCCCTAGTTTTGTGAGTTTTGGCAACTTGTAAAATCATTCTTGATCTTCATAGACTTCCTATAAAAACTCAAAAACAAAAAAATTGATAAGCATGATAATTAATAAAGTCAGAGTTTGGCTTGAGGTATGTCTCCTTTTCGAGCACTTTTTTAGTCCTATGACTGTCATCCTTTGAACTTTATGGTGTAACTGATATTTATAGGCCATTGGCTCTATATGAATCCTTGCTTTTTATATATGAAGAGTTTATTATTATAAGAGTTCCTATAATTCTTTTCCTACGATCCAGTGTAATTGGAAGTGAAAGTATTAGTTGTTCATATCTGAACACAATCCAAACCACTGGACAATTAGGTTAATTCAGGGAAAATAGAATCATAGAAGGTTGGAGCTGGAAGGAACCTCAGAAATAATCTAATTTAGCTCCTTCAGTTATAAATGGGGAAATTATTACAGTTCACAGAAGCTTTAGTCATACAGCTAGTTAATGGATGGTCTAATACTAAAACTAAAATTTCAGAGCATACTTGCTTTTTCCTTTACACTATGTTGGTGCTTCCCAAATTATCATTTCTAAAACTGTTCAGATAATACAACCAAAATAAACAACCTACAAACACCAACCAGTAAACAACAATAAAACTAGAATTGTTGTCAGAGTAATTTTATGAAATGTTATATCCTATGTTACCTTCTTGGATTCACAAAGCATTTTAGATAATAAAGGCTCCAAGATGCTCTGCAGTAAAGATTTAACTGTGTAATCCACTCTTCCCCAAATTTTGAACTCCTTTTTTTATGAAGCAGTACATTTTGAGGAAACAAGTTTGAATAATACTGTAAAATTAAGTTGCTTTTTTTGTTTGTTTTGTTTTTTGTCCTGCAATTTAACTAGGTAAGTTTTTAAGATCAGGTGAACTGATAACATCATAAAGATCTACTTCAGTGTACATAGAAAGTTGTTCACGTGAGTGGTCATTATTCCTGTGCTTTCAGATATTTTCATTTGAAGAAAAGAAAGCTCTCTATAGTGAATGCTGATAAAATATACTAATGAAAATGATAATAAGTAGTTGGAAATGTAAATGGAGGTGTTAGGTTATGGCAAAGGAAATAGAATGAAGACAGGGGGTGGGGGCAGAGAGAGAAAGAGTGTTTGAGAGGGGTGAGTTGTTCCTGGCCTGTTTCTTACTGGGGTAATCCTGAAACGAAACAGAAACACCAGAAAGCGACACGGAAAGATGATTAGTGTAAAGGACAAGAAGAAAGGAAGAAGGAACATCATATACACACTAAGGATAAGCAGGGCACTGTGCCAGCTCCTCCATGAGGTTGTCTTTGAATCCCCAGTGAAATGAACTCCTACATCTAAACTCATAAAGTTTCATTCCTTGACTCTAAAATTCAATTTAGCCTGTTCTGAATATTCCTTTAGTTGGTAATGCATATGTTTTATCCCTTCCAAGATATTGTTCCAGAAGGAAAAGACAGTCATTTCTCTTCTTTCCAAGTTCCATGGGTACAGGCAGATGACCTCGTGTGATCATCCCTGAGTGGGTGCTTCTGACCAAAGGCAAATGTGACTGAGAGGTGCACTGCTCAGGCAGTCCACGTCAGCTCCAGTGAGGCTTTCTCTCAAGAGGTTTGGCGTCTGCCTGAAACAATTAACACTCTAGAAAAGAAAGAATATTGTGTGATTCCCTTGATAGAGAAAGTATCCATTTCAAGGGAAAGGTCAGAAAAGGCTTCATAGAGTATGTGGTGTTGAACATTAGTATTTACTAAAGACAGTGTTGGTAGTTTCTGACACTGTCTTAGCAAATTATCACAAACTTAGTGTCTTACACAAATTTACTGTTATAATTCTGGAGATTGGAAATCTGAAAGAAGATTTATGGGGCCAAAATTAAGGTATTGGCAGGGCTGATTATTTGTAGAGGCTCTGGGGTGAAATCCATTTTTCCTGCCTTTTCCAGCTCTTAGAGACTGCTTGTATCCCTTGGCTGGTGCCCTTGACTGCATCTTCAGAGTGCATCACTCACACTATGTTTTCTTCTTATCAAGAACCTGTGATTTTATTGGGCCCAACTGGATAATAATCTCCCCATCTCAAGGTCTTTGGCTTACATCTGTAAAGACCCTTTTTTCCATGGAAGGTGACACATTCACAGGTTCTGAGGATTAGGATGTGGAAGTTTTTCCAGGACCATTATTCTTTGTTCCATAGTGGAGAATCGGTATGAGCAAAGTTCTGGAGATAGAAATAAGCAGGGAATGTACATCTGAATAATAACAAACTCAAAATGAAATGTAGAGTACCTGCTAAGGAGTGTAGCAAATAGGATTGCTAAAGGCTTGTATAAGTTACAAAGGGCTTTAAAATTCGGGACAGGAGATTTAGATTTAATGCAGTTAATACCAGAAAACCATTCTAAGTTTTTAAGAGGTAGCTAGGGTTGTGAAAATATTTATTTATAAGAGAGTACTCATGTAGGATTTGTATGACAGCCTGGTGGAAAGAAAGTTTGAAGGCAATAGGATTGGTGAGTATATAATTGGATGTGGTACTTTGCTTAGTTCTTTATGTTAAACACAATGCGTTTCTATAGCTTGTTTGATTAAAGGTTTGAATTAGAGTAGGAATTATAAAATTTTTTACAACATGGTAAAATTTTGTATCATTTCTGCATTTCAACCATAGTTGCTTTAACTTATTAGATGTCAATATTTTTTCTTTATTTCTTCGTTATCTTGTCTTCTGTCAATTAACATTCATATTTCAACGATTATTCTGAAGGGACTCTAATTTTTTCTCATTTGGAGAAATCTGCCTTGTTCCTATGGAAGTAATTTTATGTTAAGAATGACAAATTATGTTTTGTGACTTTTTTATAAATTCTTTTTCATTCATTTTAATCTTCATAATGTTAGTCAATTTTTCACAGAAGGAAAAGGCTTATATCAGACTGAATACTTACTATAAATACATGTTACCTAGAGCTTTTGTTACCTTTATCCAGAAAGGGTCTACAGTTAATTTGACTAAAAAGGACTCAGTTAATTGTGATGAAATACCATCTGTGATGTGGTTGTGTATTATCCCAATATCATGGAGCTTTAATTATATTTAATATTAGTGTGAAGAACCACAATTCCTCTGAAAAGGACTGTATGTCATATGCATTCTTTTTTCTTACCCAGCATGCTTCTGAGCTTCTGGTAGTAGGCCCTCCCATCCTTTTCTTATTGCATTTCACACATTTTGCCCCTCCTCCACCCCTCCTCTTGATGGTCAGTTAGTGTCAGAGTGATGAATTCTATATTTGGCTTATAACCTAAATGGAGTCAAAGAGAGTCAGGCCTGGACCTTGGCTAGAACTGGTAGGGCTGAGGAATCCACTCTTTACTGCCTTGGTTAACTGAGAGGAGCTGAGTCTGGTCTGCCGAGAGTCAACTTTAGAGAGAACTTCCCTAACTATGAAGTCAGTGAAAGCAAAGTCAATAAAATGAGTGTCTCAGTGCTGGTGAGATGTTTTGTACCCTGCATTCAACCACCACTGAAACTAAAATTTCTCCCTGAAGTTTTTTTGGTTTATATACCAGTATATTTCCAGTATTTTATCTGATTTTATTTATATATTTATCACTTTTGGTTAACATTTCTCTCTAATATTGTACATATACTGCATCCAGAACTCTCCCAGTGGGCTCCATGGTGTCTTTAAGGTCCTTCTCTGGAATGTGGACTAAAGTCTTCAAAACGTTTTTTTCTTAGCTCCCTCACTTGGTATCAAAGCAGGAAGAGTGCTCTGGATTCCCTCACTACACAGAGATATGGAGTGATCCTAGGCAGAGAATCGTAAACAGATTGACATTAGATGAAATCAGTCCATTAGTAATAGACTGGTGTTTAGAAAGTCTCTCTGTGCATGTATGTTTGTACACATATGTGCCTTTCTGAGGAACTGGAGCCTAAACTGATCATCCACACAGCGTGATCATATCCACAGTTCACTAGGTGGCAATTATGCTTTTGAATAGCGCTAATTGACAAGACACTTTTGCCTGTATATTTTACTGAGATATTCCTCCTACTGATTTTTTCTCAACTGCATAATGTATAATGAGTCCAGTGCTCTTTTACATGATTATCCTTCTGATATATGTCTCCCTTATTTTCTATTTTTCAAAATTAAAATTCAGCCATTCTACCTTGCTTTCTTAGAACACTTCAGCCTCTGGATGTAGCTAGCTCAATTAATAAATAGGCTGCCCAGAGTATAGTAATGTTATGACCTTTTTCTGAGTTCTGTGAGTAGGTTTGAGTGCCACTTATGATTATATTAGTATTTTCTATTATTGCCATTGTTAGATACATTATATTATTTGCTTTATGAACTTTTAAAAACCCATATATCTGTAACCAGCTAATAGGTTGATTCTGTCTAGTCTTATAATTGTACAAGTGGCTTTTTCAATCTGTAAACAAGATTTTACATATATCCTTATTCAATTCAATTAAATTAAAGTTTGGTTTAACATAATTGTGTGAAGATTTTTCTGTTATCAACTCCTATGTTTTAATTTTGCATAAATTTAGTAAGTATCTTTGATCCAAATTTCTGAAAAAGATAACGGAATTTCAAAGGATACATTACAATATATAGCATCAGAGCGCAATAGGCTACCCATCAAGGATGGTAATATGCAAAATATGCAATATATGTACTTTGGGGATTTTAAAAATTAATTTAATTCACTTAAACCAGCTGATATCTTCTTCTCTATTCTCTTAATTTGTGATGATGTTAAATGCCTTTTAACATCAATGTACACTGTATCCTTGACAAATGGAAGTTGCATTGGTTTGACATACTTTTTCTCTTAATGAACATTTGTTGAGTCCCCAAAATTTTCATTTCATTTTCTATACAATGTAACCTATCTCAAAATAAAGTCTTTGCAGATGTAACCTGCAATGCTGATTTGAATTCATTAGGATGGGCCTCTAATATAATGTAATTAGTGTTTTTACAAGAAGAGAATAGACTCAAAGATACCCAGGGAATTTCTTATGCCCGTGAAGGCAGAGTTTGGAGTTCTATCTATGTACAACCATGGGCAATAATCAGAGGGAAGGGAAAGGCATGGAGCAGATTCTCCCCTGGAGCTTTTAAAGACCATTTCCTTGCTAACTCTTTGATTGTAGACTTCAAGCCCCCAGAACTGTGAGGTAATATTTTTATTTTTTTAAGCCTCTCAGTTTATAGAAAGCTGTCACACATAGACATGGATGTAAGTGTTCATGATGTACTTTTTATTCCTGTTTGCAATAGGCCAGTTATATACTTAATTATTATGACAATATTTTAGTCTTTTAATTCTCTGGTTATTTAAGGTGGATTAGTAATCTAATTGTCAAGCTATTTTAATACTCCAGGAGGTAGTTCCTTAGGCTTTATGCAAATTTCAAGTAGGCAAATGCTCATTTAACCCAATATCCATTTACTTAAAACTGTTTATAAATTGCTAATTATGTATTTGAAGGTAAGCAAGGCACTGGATATACAGATATAGTCCTTGTCTTTGGACTTGAGGAATTTATGGATAAATGAAGGTGATAGGCTAATCAAGACATCAATACAATGTTGAGTACCAAGTGTGATGAAAGAGGGTACATAAGAAAGTAAGCAATAGGGGATACCTTGGGGAAGTTTACCATATCATTAAATTTAAGACAAAATACTATACTGTATGAAGTAGCAGTCTAAGCCAAAACAACAACAACAACAGTATCAACAACAAAAACAGCATAAAAAGAAAAGAAAAACAATCAAATTCAGTTAATTAAAAATAAACCAAAATAAAATAGACCTAATTTTGTTATATGTATGTTTGAATATGTTACAATGAATCCCAGTATTAGGTATAATTAAAAGCAATAAAACATGTTAAAATGAAACAGTGCCCCCCCAAATGAAAGAATATTATATATCATGGAGATATTAGGAAACAAGTTTTCTGGAAACCTAAGTATGCAGATATGCTTGCAATATAGAGTTATTATCAGAAAGAGAGAAAGCTGGAAAAGTTGGCCAGAGCTCTTTTATGATAAATCTTGGATTTCTTCTTGAAGATCATAGACAGTCATTGAAATGACACTCAACTACACCAAACTTGATTTATAAAGCAATCTCTTTCAAAGAAAAGAAAATGAACAACAACAAACCCATATTCCATTTTGATTTATGGTATTGACTTAACTTATTTTTATTTCATTGTTAATTGGTCATGTTCAAACATAAAAGTAGCTTGGAATTCTTGTGTACATAATTCATATACAACTATACAATAAAATATAAATTGAGTACTAAACCACCCCACAAAACTAATCAAATTCAACTTAATATTGTTATGGTTTAAATATGAGGTACTCCCGCAATGCTCATGTGTGAGACAATGCAAGAATTTTCAGAGGTGATGATTAGATTATGAGAATTGTGACCTAGTTAGTGGCTTAATCTACTCATGGATTAAATGACAACAATTGTAGGCAGGCAAGGTGTGGCTGGAGGAAGTAGGCCACTGAAGACCTTACTTTGGGGTTGTGTTTTGTCTTTGGTGAGTGGAGCTCTTTCTCAGATTCCTGGTGCTGTGTCCTGAACTGCTTTCCTTTGCCACACCTTATGCCTTGATGTTCTGCCTCACCTTGGTCCCAGAGCTTTGGAGTTGACTGACTGTGGATTTAATCTCTGAAATTATGAGCCGCAACAAACTTTTAAATTGTTCCTCCTCTAAATTATTTCTGTTACATCTTTTGGTTATTGCAATACAAAAACCAACTAAAACAAATATTATTAAGTGATAATATGAAAATAAATGTTAGCTGAAACTAAATTATACTTGCTTTTCTGTAATTTGAAAATAATTTTCAAATTAGTGTTTTATATTAGCAATATCACTTATCCTGTCCAGGTACTATTAATTAAAACAGCATGTTACTTTGAATCTTTGAATGAAAATATTCTATTCCTTCTCTAATATTTTCCAGCCTATCATAATCTGTTAGCAAATATTTAGCAATTTAATAAAATTGAACTAAATCGATGACAAAAATACATCTTTGGCATTAAAACATTTGTAACCAGACCAGAAATAATAAAAGTATAATATTATAAAATGCAAAATTTGACTACTTAATAGAATCACTTAGGAAAGTATAATAATTCAAAAAAGTCATCCTCCCCAATATAATACTTTTTATGATTCTAGTCAAACTGACGGATTAGCATTATTAGCTGTTCTATAGGATTTACTTCCAAGTTTTGGTACCAGTTTTTTCACTTCAAACTACTGTAACTCTTCTAACACATCTTTTCCTTACACTTCATGTAGTGAAAATGAATTTTTCTTATTAATCTATGAAATTAAAATTGTGTTCTTTGGAGCTAAATATAGCACAAATCCAACTATAAATCACTTAACTCTAATGTAATAATACATAATTATAACCAGAGATATTCCTATACCAAATTTATTCTATAATATGGCAGGTTAAAATTTTATTAGAAAATTAGTGGTTTGACCCATTTTTAAATTTTTTTTATTGATTTTTTTAGTTATATATAAGATTAGAATACATTTTGATATAATCACAAAAGCATGGAACATGATTTGCTATAATTCAGTCCCTAGCACTTCCTCCCTCATTTTGGATTAGCTTCCACCTATCAGAGAAAACTTTCAACCTTTGACTTTTGGGGATTGGCTTATTTTACTTAGCATGATAATTTCCAGTTCCATCCATTTACTGGCAAATGCCATGAAATTATTCTTCTTTATAGCTGATTAATGTTCCATTGTGCATATGTACCACATTTTCTTTATTCATTCATTTGTTGGAGGGCACCTAGGTTGCTTCATAGCTTAGCTATTGTGAATTGTGATGCTATAAACATTGACATGGCTGTATCACTGTAGTATGCCGATTTTAAATCATTTGGATTATATACAGAGTGGGATAACTGGATCAAATAGTGGTTCCATTCCTAGTTTTTGGGAAAATTCTCATAATGCTTTCCAGAGTGGTTGCACCAATTTGTAGTTCCACCAGCAATGTATGAGGTATCTTTTTTCCCCACATCCTCATGTTTAATATTGTTTGTATTTTTGATAATTGCCATTCCGTCTAGAGAAAGATGAAATCTCAATGTAGTTTTTTGATCTGCATTTCCCTAATTGCTATAGATGTTGAACATATTTTTCATATATTTGTACTTGTTGACTATTTGTACTTCTTCTTTTGAGAAGTGTCTGTTTAGTTCTTTTGCCCATTTATTGATTGGGTTACTTATTTTCATTTTGATGTTAAAATTTTGGAGCTCTTATTGTATATACTAGATATTATTGCCTTATCTGAGAAGCAGGTGGCAAAGATCTTCCCACATTCTGTAGGCTGTCTCATCATGCGCTTATTTCCTTTGCTGTGCAGAAGCTTTTTTATTTGATGCCATCCCACTTATTGATTTGTCTTTTTATTTATTGTGCTTTAGAAGTCTTGATAGGGAAGTTTGTTCCTGGGTCAACATGTTGGAGTGTTGGGCCTACATTTTCTTCTAGCAGGTGTGGGGTTTCTGGTCTAATTCCTAGGTCTTTGATAAACTTTGAGTTGACGTTTGTGCAGGGTGAG
This sequence comes from Ictidomys tridecemlineatus, assembly GCF_052094955.1. Taxonomy (NCBI): domain Eukaryota; kingdom Metazoa; phylum Chordata; class Mammalia; order Rodentia; family Sciuridae; genus Ictidomys; species Ictidomys tridecemlineatus. The sequence goes on along the minus strand of NC_135480.1, from coordinate 91,133,951 downwards.
TACAGGAGTTAAATTTCATTCTCCTACATATGGATTTCCAGTTCTCCCAGCATCATTTAAGGCTCTCTTTTGTCCAATGTGTAATTTTGGCATCTTTGTCTAGTATCAGATAACTGTATTTATATGGATTTGTTCCTGTGCCTTATAGTCTAGTGCATTGATTTTCCTGTCTATTTTGGAGCCAGTAGCATGCAGTTTTTGTTGCTATATCTCTTTGGTATAATTTGAGACCCCGTATTGTGATGCCTTCAGCTTTGCCCTTCTTGCCAAGGATTGCTTTGGCTATTCTCAGTCTCTTATTTTTCTAAATGAAAATCAGTACTGGTTTTTCTAGTTCTGTGAAGAATGTCATTGGTATTTCAATGGGGATTGCATTGAATCTGTATAGCACTTTTGGTAAAATTTTGAGAATATTAATTCTGCCTATGTAAAAACATGGGAGGAGTTTGACTCATTTTGAAAGATTATACATTAAATTCTTTGAAACCAAGAGGTTGATCTGGTCCTGCCTGTCTGCTACCAGGTTTGCTTTCCTCTGTCCAGTTTAAAGATTATCAATGTGGTTAGCAAAGACTTAATAAAGTAACAGTAAAAGAAGAATATCCCTTTTTACTTTTATGTTTTAGCAGTATTTATTCATTTACACAAGGAAAAGTACCAAGGATCTAGGATGGTATATGCTTATAATCCCAGTGACTTGGGAGGCTGAGGCAGGAGGATCACAAATTTGAGGTCAGTCTCAGTAACTTAGCAAGAACTGCAACAAATTAGACCCTGTCTTAAAATAAAAATTAAAAAGGACTGGAGATATAGCTAAGTAGTAGAGCACTCCTTTAATCTTCAGAACCAAAAAAAAAAAAAAAAAAAAAAAAGAAAGAAAGAAAGAAAAAAGTTCTAAGACTATAATAGTAGATTAAAAATACCTGAATCTTCTTTATGGAGTTTCAGGGGTTTTTTATGGTAATCAATCAATCAATCATCCCAAGGCTAAACTTGAGTAATATTTTTTGAGGGCAGAATTAACACACACAAAAAATCATATGACAACTATTTTAATGTACAGAAAAGTACTGTCCTACATATTAGCCCATATACACAGGGTACTATTTAATTTTAAGCTAGTTAAAATTAAATAAAATTGAAAATCTACTTCCTCAGTCATGCGGGCTACATTTCAAGGCCTTGATGGCCACATGTAGCTAGTGGCTACCATATTAGACAGCAGTAACAGAGAATGAAACTGAGGCAGTATTGGACATATTGAATTTAAAAGAAATAATTAAGTAGAATTTTTTCTTAAAGCCCCTTGATCTAGATAGAGTTGGATACTTCTTAAAGAGATTTTCTTTATGTGTCTATAATAAAATACTTGTAATAACTGGAAAGATATTTTAAAAACCATTTGTAAACATTATGCTATGCTCACACAGAATTTTAAAGACCAAGTTTTAGCCTTCTCATTTATTGTTCAACATCATTTAATTCCTGTGAGACCTTCACTTACAATAAGCCTATTAATGATGAATTTGTGACCAAAACTGCATTACTCGTGAGACTGAATGTGTGAGGTGTATTTTTCCTTAATTGTAAATTATTGCTCTATATCATGATTACTCACTTTACCTTCAGTCATGACTTTTCCAGTTATAGACATGGCTTTGTAGCTACCAGAGTCCACATTATGCCCCCAGTATGTATTTTATTCATATTTTAACACAAACTTCATGAAATCAAAATTCTACATTTGTGACTCATCTGAGAAATAGGACTTCTATGGTTTGGTTTTTAATTTATTTGCATATTTGTAACAAGACCAGAGGGATTTGGGGGGGGTGTAAAAATTGGGGGAGGAAATTCTCACATAGATTCAGGAATAAGTTTGGAGTTTGTGTTATTTTGTATGCAGATTTGTTTATAAATAGTCCTATATTTATAAGCACTGAGCTACCATAGCAATAAAAACATCTTAATTCTCTCTCATTTCTCTTCTTTATTTTGTGCCCTAATTGCTTCAAAAATTAGATAAGGTATAATTTAGATGAAATAGTTAAACCAACATATTGATATTCTAGTCTTTGATATAAAATCAACTTTGTCATAGGCTATATCAAAAATTGGTATGATCTAACTCTGTTATAATTTGTTCTTCTATTAAACTTGAATTTTGTTTTTAAAGTGTTATAACTGTCCTTAGCATTCCTGTGTGACCTTGATTTGGAATTTAATTTATTGCATCTTATGCTAAATCTACATAAGTTGCTGATTAGGTGTTTTGGGTCTTGGATAAGGAAATACTAAAAATTAGCCAATTTAAATAAAATTTGAGTAATTTCAACTGGAAAGTGATTCTATTCTCTTCATAACTGGAGAGCCCCTGTTGTTCATAGTTTATGTTGGTGTCTGATATATTAGCATCTCCCAGACCTATAGTGTCTTCAGATTGATAGAAAATATGACTGAGATTGTGACAGCATGCTAATAAACATTTTTGTATCTTTTATTTCTGTAAGGTATTTATCATATAATATCATGCTTTGAACATAAATCATGTTATTATAGAAAATTAACTTTAGTAAACAACAGTTATTGCCTCTCTCTGAAACCACTAGTTATTTTAGCTCCCTAATATAGTGAGCCTAGTAGCACTTTATTTTTAGTTCAGTAATTAGAGGCAAGCCCAAAATTACATGTAGAAGTGCATAGGAGGTATTCTAAAGTGAGGTTGGTTGACATTTAGGAGAATCCAATATTTAGGACTTGTGGAAATTTGGTCGGAAGATATAATCTGTGCTGTCTTTTAAAATAGATTATATGTGTTGAAAAAAGTTTTGCTACTATCAATCAGTAGCAACATAATTGATTGCTGGAGGTTGTTACTGCAAGGTAAGATACTTGTTATCTTCATTTCAGAAAAGACCCTCTTCTATGTTATTCCATAAAGCAGCAGATAACAATTCTAAACCATTGAAATACACACCACAGATATTATACATTTTAATTGACTGATTTGACTTTTGTCTTACGAATTAGAAAGACTGGGAGGTGAATGCATGCTCAGGCCTTAGCAAACAAACGGAGAAATTTTATTATTACAACAGGCTAAAAAAAGGATCAGACATGCTAACTTAACATAGGACCAACTTACAGAATGATATTGGGGCTCAGTAACTTTTTATGACTCATTCATATTTTCTCTCTTTTATCTATTTGGTCCTGGTAAAGTAACTTCTCTCTTCAGATCCTTTCCATTTCACCAAATTTGTCTTTAGCTGGACAGTAACAGAGACTTCTGCATTCTCAAGTTCTGCATTGAAGTCATTAATTTGAAAGTATGTTTTCTTGGGGGAATTTTTTGTGATATTCTAATTAGAAAAGCACCCTTTTTTTTCTTTCTTCCTCCTTTCCTCACTTCCTTCCTTCCTCTCTCCATCCTTCCCTCCCTTTATTCTTCTTTCTTTTGTTTCAGAACTTGAAGTTAAATTGGAGATAAGTTAGGTTTAACTTTTTAATTTGAGGAAACTAAGATCTAGACAGCTTCGACATTTGCCAGAGGTAACAACTAGCCCTTAGATGTTCCTGATCAGGTTTCTTTCTGCACCATCTGCAATACTGCTTTCTAATATACTTATTATAATAGAGGCATAAGTAAGTGCTGCAAGCCTTAACATTTATTAATTTATTAACATTTATTACATTATTAACATTTACTATAATTATTTATTAACATTTATTATGTGTAAGATGTTGTGATAGACATTGTGAAGGAAATCTTGGTTAATGATACAAGGATCGTTTCCTCAAATAGTTTGCATTCTACCAGGGAAAATAATTCCCATACAGGTGATACAGGTGATAGTCACCAAGAGTTGTTTTTTTTTTTTTTTTAATTCTAGGTAGAAAGGACTTAAGTCTAGTGTTACTTTCATTGTTCCTCTGTGTTTGGCTGTACTACAGAGCTCTTTAACTACCAGTTTATCTTTGAGTCAGGGAGAGTGGACAAGTATAGCAAGGGACAGCTGTAGTCACCTGAGTCCTCAGGTCTCAGATGACTTAAACATGATCCCAAATTGGGACGTCCCTCCTCCCTTTGATTTACAAAACATAGCATATGCTGTTTGAAAAGAAACCTTCTCTTGGAATGTAAATAAAAGAAAGAAAATATAGAAACAAAGAACAATTTATAGTTTCCAGATTTTTTGTCTTAATATATCTGAAAGTCAAGCGAGAGAGATCTGCTTAAACAGAACAATTAACAGAGATGCTTCCACACCTCCCTTCTCTTAAACTCAAACCATGAGAAGAGAACCCAGAGAAATTCATGACTCAACTCTCTCCTTCTGCCAGTGTCTGTCAAGGAAAGAGTAGAAAAAAAGTCTCCAGTCAATCTAGCCAAAATGTACATTTGTTGATGGAGGGAGGAAGCAAATATCTCTCTTATCTGGTGTTCACTGTAGTTCAAACAAAAGTTCTTGATATCATTTCACTGCTAGTTTTCACAGGAGGGAAGACTCTCTCTTCACAGAGAGTTATTTATCATAAAATCCAAGAGCTGTCCAGAGATGCTGATGCCTCTGACTGGGATGATAATAAAATAATATTAACAACAACAACAACAACAGCAATCATTTAATCTCATTGTACCAGAAATTAATCTGTTGCCTTTATTTTTTATTTAATATTCATAACAATTATATGAAACTAATAGTATTATCTCCATTTTACAAATGAGAGGCTAAGTATCTTGTCTGAGGTCAGTAATAGATATTTAAATTCAGATCTCTGACCTCAAAGCCCAGTCTTTCCATTATTAAGTATCTCTCCAGTAAAGGGCATCATCTTAAACCCGCCTATGAGGCCAGGCCTTGCCTTCTTGGGACATGTGATACCATCATTGTGCTCTTGAAACAGCTTGCTCTCCTTAGGAGGGAAAACAGCACTAGCTACATAATTTCAGAAGTTTAGCCTACTGTGTCTTTTTTAAGTACAGATTTTTTTTTCTTTTTACAGTGCTTAATGAGGAGGAAAACCAAACATGCTTAACACTTGCTTTTAGAAGTTGTCCACTTTTCACTATTAGTTTATCAGAGTTGTTACTTTACAGGTAATTTGGTGTAAAGAAATATTTTTCTGTATCCTATAAGGAGAGATTTTTACTATATGCAAATTATACCTCAATTTTAAAAGTAGAATAAAAGCTAATTTTAGATATGGTAAGCATTGTTAAGGAGGGAATAAAACAAGGAAATGAGGTAGAACAAAAATGTTTCTTTAAAAAAAAACTTGAGTAATATCCTCATATTTAATTTTGAGCATTTCATTTTTAATAGCTTGTTCGTTCAAGAAAAAAATTTGCAATTACCATATTTTATTTTATTTATTTATTTTTTTTTAAAGAGAGAGTGAGAGAGGAGAGAGAGAGAGAGAGAGAGAGAGAGAGAGAGAGAGAGAGAGAGAGAGAGAGAGAATTTTTAATATTTATTTTTTTTTTAGTTCTCGGCAGACACAACATCTTTGTTGGTATGTGGTGCTGAGGATTGAACCCGGGCCGCACACATGCCAGGCAAGCGCTACTGCTTGAGCCAAATCCCCAGCCCCAATTACCATATTTTAAACTTAAATATACACTATGCAAAAGGAAATCCTGACTTTAAATGCTATTTTTTATAACTCATCTCTGCTTTCAGTATTAGAGATGCATTGTACTAAGAACATGCCTGCAACTTGCTATAGCTGTGACAGTTCTTGGATGACAGAACTTAAATTTGCTTGTGAAGTTTGGTGCTTTGGGAGGAAGATTATTTCAGGATTGAGAGTTGACAGGGAGATTATTTCAGCACCTAGGCTGACAAATGAGAAGTGTATGGGTAAATAAAAAGTCCTATCTCAAAAAGAGATCTGCCCCCATCAGTAAAAAAGAACACTGATTTTATCTAGCATATGGGGCACAGTACATGCATTTAGATAGCTCAAAAAATAGAAAATAAAGATGGCATTTCACAGGATTCCTACAGCAAAGCAGAAGAAAATACAATACTTCTCTTACTTCCTCAGTAACATCTCAAGAGGGGTTCCTGTATTAACCTGGAGGTGTGTGTTTACATTTCAAAAGGTTATGGGACCTGCAACCTTGGAAACATCTTTGCATTATAAAGTGAGAAACTAGGTTTATCTACATCCTGAAGAGATCAGTTCATTCCAATAGATTAAGCAAGACTCAAAGAGATCCTTTTAAGAATGGGAGAGAAGGCAGCTTCTTTCTTTCTTTTTACAAGCAAAGAAAATTCTTATTTTAAATAGCTATCTTTACTGTCTGAAGCCTGGAGTTTTATTTTTTTTTTAAAAATTTATTTATTTCCTGATTTGAGATTCATTTTTTGGACTGAAATTAGGCTGAAATGAGGGGTGAGATAGATATTCTTAAACTATATTTGACAGCCTCACCTAATTCAGGATTGCAAAGAAAAATGCATCCATCTTCATTTTTGTTGGTTAATTCAACCACTGCAACAATAAATGAAAGGATAGGCATAACACATCTCTCTCTCTCTCTCTCTCTCTCTCTCTCTCTCTCTCTCTCTCTCTCCCTTCTCCCTCCCTCGCTCCCTCCTCCCTCCCTCTCTCCCTCCTCCTCCCATCTCTTTAACACTTCTTTTATTGATTTATCTGACAACCTCAAGCTTCATGAACTCAGCAATGTGAGAATGGAAAGGGCAAAAGCTCTAAGAAGTCAAAAGATAGGACACAAAATATGTATCATCCAGGCACCCAAGAGAGTCCATTATACTCTGATTCTGTCTCTTTATGCAAATCTTAATACCCTTGGTTATCTGGTTTCCCAGGCTCAGTGGATTAGTTGAAATGTAGGTTTCATGTTTCTGAAGATGGGTGAGTTGTTTCCAGTGATACCAAGTATGAGACTGGAAAGTTGGAGGTCAATAGAGCTATAAGGGAAAAGGAGCCATAATTTGAAAGAACTTTAATGGTATAGAGACTAAAATATATATTTTATAAAATATTACATATATAATATGTAAAGTGTTGAGCAAATCATAGAAACTTAGTTCGTGTTATTTCTTCTTTTTTTTTCTGTCTGAAAACATTATTCTACTAGCAAAATAATAAATGTTCATAATACTTTGAAAATTTTTTATGATCAGGGTACATATAATATGTGAAATACCAGAGCAGTGTGTGTATATAATAACTCTTTTAACCCAAAATATTAATAATGAAGCAAGTTTTGTATTTATAGATATAAATTTAAGTAACTGGTAAAATTTAATTAGAGAGTAATAATAGCTACGCTTTACTATAAACTATTTTAAGCACTTTAAATGTATTAGCTTATGTTGTTTCATTTATCTTATTTGTGCTGAATCAGATGCAACTCTTCTTATCAACACCAAATTAAAATACTTTCTGCTTATTATTACCTTTATTTTTCATAAAATCATATTTCACTTTAAAAAATGCAAGTTCCAATGGATTAATCTGATTGAATTTTTGTACATGCATGCATGGATGTGGCATTAGGTCTATCCACAGGACACAAATTTTTTAAAAAAATGTACTCAGTAAATGAATCGAAGAAGAAGGATCCCTGGAGTGGAGGGTGTAGGGTGGGGGAGTGCTGGTGCACTACATTGGAGCAGGTTGAGTTACATGCTTTTGTGATATGGCAAGGTATATTCTATTGTTATATCATAACTTAAAAGAATAAAAATAAATAAGAAAAATGCAAGTTCCATGAGGACAGGATTCAGTCTGAGGAGTAGCTGAATTTTTTGATTATGCCTTCTCTATAATAGATGCCTAGTAAAATATTATGGAGTTGATAATTAAATCCATTGTAAAATTTTATTTGTACCATGTCCTTTGTTGTACTTTATTTCTTAACAGGATAGGAATAATAATATATGTATGAGATTCAGTAGAACAAATACATAAATTAACATAAATGGCCAGGTCAAGTTAAGCATAAGACAGTATCTATTATTTTCTGTTGGTAATAAAGTACTATTCTCTAGGGAAATTCAAATGTTCATTAAAAAAGCCTTAATAAAAATTTTAAGTGAAATTTAAAGCTGTCAATTCAGAACAACCCTGGTTCAAAACTAGGTATCTATTAATATAATTTTAGATGTAATTAATGTAATCTTACATTTCATTTCAATCTGAATTCATTAATTTTACATAATGTCAATAGTAGGTCAAATTTTGTAACAATAAACCACAGTTCCTAAAAACTATGACAAAAGGAAGCCAGGGTTAATTTTAATTTAGGGTTTTTAGATTACATGATTTACTTATGCTTCTATGTGATCAAACAATACTGAATTATTGAATGGCTATTGTTCTGATAGGTCATCAAAATCCAGCTATTTACAGTTTAGATGACAGCTTTCCACTTAAGTGGCATTGTAACTTCTTAAATCCACAGGTTATTTTATGCAAACCTAGTATCTAAATAAAGTGACTTGTGATTTTACTTATCTAAAATTCAGCCTCAAGAAAGTGGAGGGTGGGCTGGTAGCATAGTGATTTTGATCCTTGTTTGCTAAATTTAGGATAGAACATTCTTTGATGTCACTGATGGTGGTCAAACAAATTGTGCCATGTTTCTGTGCTTCATCATTAGCTATCCTTTAAATACTAATGTTTCTGGTCTTGGGCATGTGGATGGCCAGTCATCAGAGAGGTCTGAGTTTCTGGATCTGAGTTCAGATTGACTTAGGTTCTTATCTGTTTCTACTTCTTGATGAAACATTGCTAAATAATTTCCTAAAATCCCTTAGTCTCAGTTTTTTTGACCTATAACATAAAGATAACAATGGTACCTATTATGTAGGGTTCTCAGGAGAATTTAATAAAATAAAATAAAATTTTATTGGAATTGTGCTTAAAACATAGGTGATAATTGGTAACTTTTATAGTTCCCTAAATCCTTTACTATGGCATACTATGGCATACTATCAAGCTTTTCAACTTAATAAATTGTTTCTCATTCAAAACTATCTTAATCTAGTTTTTGTTTACAACTAAATAAACTTATTCATTCTTTCAAGATATCTGATAGACTGATTCCATAACTTGGCCATGTGTAAATCACCCTGCTGTAAACAATGATGAGATCTAATTCCATTACTCTAGCACACTGATTTGGGTTATTTTGGATAAATACCAAGGAATGGGATAGCTGCGTCATATGGTGGTTCCATTCCTAGTCTTTTGAGTAATCTTCATACTGCTTTCCAAAGTTGTCTTACCAATTTTCTGTTCCACCAACAATGTATGTAAGTGTACCTTTATCCTCACATCCTCACCAGCAATTGTTATTTGTATTACCAATGATTATCATTCTAACTGGAGTGATATTAAATAGTGTAGTTTTGAGTTTCCCTGGCTGCTAAGGATGTTGAACAAATTTTCATGTATTTGTTGGCCATTTGTATTTCTTCTTTTGAGAAATATCTGCTTAGATCACTTGCTCATTTATTGAGTGGGTTATTTGCTTCTTTTAGGGTTTTTCTTTTTAGTTCTTTATATATTCTGGATATTATTCCCTTGTTGGAAGAGTAGCTGTCAAAGAGTTTCTCTCATTCTGTAGCTTCTCTCTTCATGGTCTTGTTTTCTTTTCTGTGCAGAATGTTTGTAATTTAATGCTATTCTACTTATTGATTCTTGGTTTAATTTCTTGAGCTTTAGGAATTGGGTTAAGGAAGTTGGTGCCTTTGCCAATATGTTGGAGTGTTGATATTACATTTTCTTCTATTAGTTGCAGTTCTTGTCTAATTCCTGGGTCTTTAATCAACTTTGAATTGATTTTTGTGCAGAGCAAGAGAATGAGATCTAATTTCATTCTTTCACATGTAGATTTACAGTTTTTCCAGCACCATTTGTTAAAAAATGCTATCTTTTTTCCAACATGCTGTTATAGAACCAGCCTAAGTGCCTGTCAACAGACAAATGGATAAAGAAAATGTGGTATGCATACATAATAGAATTCTTCCATCCATAAAAAAATGAAATTATGTCATTTGCTGGTAAATGGATGGTATTGGAGAATGTCATGCTACATGAAATAAGACACACTCAAAAAGTTGAGTCTACTGCTTTCTCTCATATGTGGAAGTGTGGGTGGGGAAGCAATAGAGAGAGGGAATTTTTAGGAAAATATCAGAGAGACAACAGAGTACAAGAAGCGGATAGAGGGGAAGGGCCCGGGGAAGTACTGGGAAATGAAATCTACCAAATTAAGCAATGTCTACTTATGAATATACCATAATAAATCCTGCTTATTTATAATTATATTGCACTAATTAATGTAATAATAGTAGAAGGGAGATCAGTAGAGTAGAGTAAGAATATTGGGTGAGGAAGGAGAGGAGAGAAAAAGGAAGGTACTGGGGAATGAAATCAGTCACACTATGTGCATATATGAGTATGGTACTGTGAATACCACTATTATGTATAATTATGATACACCAATTTTTAAAAAAGCTGGTAGAATATAGGTAGATCATAGAGAAAAGCAATATTTTTACTAAAATGTGAATAATTGGTAAATATAACTCTCCTAGATTTATTTGTGTTTTAAGAAGTTTCTTACTTCCTGCAATCTAATGTCCCCTTGTTGAAGATTTTGGGTAAGATGATCAATAGAAGTAAAATCTGTAGGTACCATGGGGTAAAGGTACTTTGGTGGCAGAGTGCCATTTAGATTGTTAGGTATTTCTCAGAGGCTTATCATGGGTTTAGCTCTGAGAAACTTGACTCTTCTGTCAAAATTTCTTTCTTTCTTCTTTTTTTTTTCTTTTAAGCATACATTTTCCAAAATGATGAATCCTTTGCCAGAGACAGTGTGACCAAGAGAAGAAGGCAGGTTTAGGAGGTTGGGGAAGTATGATCTGAGAAGCTGCAGTGCAGATTTTATGTGGAGCTATATGTAAGCAGTGGACTGCAATGGGCTTGATGTTTGTGTTCCATCTCCCAAATCCAAATGCTCTCACTCTTGTCCAAAAGTGATGGTATTCCAGATGGAGCGTTTAGGAGGTAATCATATCAGAGGGCATATCCCTCATGAATGACATTAGTGCTTTTAGAAAGAAAGATCAGAGAGCTTGGTACTTGTTTTCCTGCCATGTGAGGAAATGGTGGAAAGTTGTCAGTCTGAAACCTGGAAGAGGGTCTCCTTGAAGAACCAAACACTGTTGGTACCTTAATTTTTGACCTCCAAGCCTACAGAGAATTATAAGAATTATAAATATCATATGAATTTATGACATTTTGTTATAGCAGCCCTAATGACAAAGACAAGGGACTAACATTCTCAGAATTAGAGAAATGAGTAAGTTAATTCACTTAAATGCTAGCTTTGGGCATAGAGACAGATACCTAAGAGCTCATTTACATAATACTCTAGACAGGAAATAGTCTCTTTTAGTAGAAACACACTAGGTATTTGGAGATTGGGCTTTGTTTTCTAAGCAGTGAAAAGCACTATAGGGACTAATTCAAAGTGCTCAGTTTAAGTGAAAAACGTGTCCAGGCAATGGTTGATTTCCTCATAAAGACAACTAAATCACCACATAGGGAAATTGATAGAGCTCTGACTTTCTCTTTTAGTACTTAGTGTTTAGAAGAAAAAGTAATGGAAAGAAAAAGGAGCTGGGTACACGTTGCTGTAGGTACTCATTTCGGTACAATGCACACTGTGGTTGTGGTGATTCTTACCCCAGGGATGTAGATTCATGTTCCAGGCTCACTTCTCAGACAGTTAATGGAAATTTTGACTGTCTGCTGAGAGAATTTTCCATTTATAGCCAAGAAACAATAAATATAACAGGATATAGGGAAATGGCCCTTTCTTGTTACAGTAAGCTTTTACATCCATCATTCCAAGTTAAATCCTTGAAAACAGATGGATCTGATGGCTTTACCTCTAAATTATAGACATGGAGAATAAAATTTACAAAAGTCACATAGATTCTTAATTGGAGAAACAGGAAAAAATAGATCTTCTATATTCTCTATGATTCTTTCTGTTATCATATTACTTTTACAAAATGACAATGAAAAAAAGAAATCTCTGAGCACCACTGGTAAAATCTAACATTTAAAAATGAATTAATATCAACTCTCACACTCACATACTATTCCAAAAATCAGGAGGGGTAGGGGAATTTCCCATCTATTCTATGAAACCAGTGTTACCCTGATATCAAATCAAAGGTAAGAAAATAAAGGCACAGATCATTCTCCCTTCTGAATATAATGTAAATTTTAAACAAAATATTAATAAAGTGAATGCCATAACATATAAAACTGATTAAACATTATGACTAAGTGAGAATCAGGAATGCATGTTTTTGGACATCTGAAAATCAATAAAAAATAGACTCTATCAATGCAATAAAGTACAAAATCATATTTTCCATAGATGCAGAAAAAGCATTTGAGAAGCCAACATTCTTCCATGACAAAACATTAAGCACACTAATAGATAAATTTCTAAACCTACAGGAAAGCACCTTGCAAAAATTCCCAGCTATCATCATAATTAATGGTGAAAGAGTGAATGCTTTCCCTCTAATTTCAGAAACAATACAGCATGCATACTTTTGTGTCTATTCAGTATTATACTGAAAGTTCTCACTAGGGCAATTATATAGGGAAAGTATGCAAAAGTCATTCAAATTGGAAAAGAAGAAGTATCTTTATTTTTAGATGATCTGATATGCTTTATAGAAAAGCCCTAAGGAATCCACACACAAAAAATTACAACTAATAAACAACTTCACCGGTGTTGCAGGACGTAAGACAACTATACCAAAAATAGATTGCATTTCTGTACATGATGAGAGAACAATCTAAAAAAGAAATTTAGAAATTTAATTACATTTATAATAGCATCCAAATAAATGAAAACATTTGGGAAAAAATTAGCCAAGGAAATTTAAGCAAAAGTTTCTGTGTAGAAGCTTCCAAATGTCATTGAAAAACATGGAAGAAGCCCTAAGACATATGATTTCATGGGTTTCAAGAGTCAATATTATTAAGATGGCAATATATAAAGTGATCTACAGACTCAATAATTACCTATCAAATTTCTAGAAACTTTTAAAAAAGGAAATGGACACACTAATCCTAACATTAGTATATAGATAAAAGAAACTCAAAACAGCTAAAACAAAGTGTGAAGGACTCATACTTTTTTATTCCATGTTTTATTACCAACCTACAATGTTTCAAGAGGCTGTGATACTTGTTTAAGGATGGACAAGTAAATTAGTGGGATACTATTGAGCATCCAGAAATAAATTTTTACATTTATGGTCACTTGTGTTTTGGGAAGGATCCTAAGATAATTTAATAAGAAAAGAACAGTTCTTTGCAACAGTGTGAGGACAACTGAATATCTGCACATTAAAGACTAAATTTGGACCCCTACCTTATGTCACATACAAAAATGAACTCAAAAGGAATAGTCGACCTAAATGTGAGATCTAGAAATTATAAAACTTACAGATAAAATCATAAGAGTATATTTACATTTATATGAATATCTAGAAGATGGAAATAGATTACTAGTTACCTATGGCTGGGGGTGGGGAAATGTTGGAAGGGTTGGAGATTAACTGCTAATAGGTACAAGGTTTGTTTTTGGGGATATGAAAATGTTTGAAATTAGTTTGCGATGATGATTGTACAACACTGTTAAAGCCATTGTAAAATCCACCGAATTGTACACTGTAAATAGTTGAATTTATCATGAGTTATATCTGAATAAAATTATTAAAAATAAAGACAAAGAGACACCTCCACACTTCCACATCATGTTCTAGTGCCTATGATTCCCCCCTGCCACTAAGTTCTCTTAGGAAAATATAATTAAATTAAATTGTTTAGACCAAATTATTCTATTTTTTTCTGAATTTGAGACTTGGTGATTTTTCATCAGATACTTCTCTAAAGAAGTCTTAAATGAAGGTCACCTTTTCCATTGGAACATTATAAAATAATTCTATAAAAATAACTGTAGACACATAATAGAAAATTTAAAATGCAGTTTTAGAACTACACGAGGGCCCAGATAACATTTTGTGACCAAAGTTTTTCTAATTTATTTCTCAATATACACCCTATCAAATAAAATTAACCGTAATAACTACTTACAGTATTTTATTGGTAGTAGTACAACAGCTTAAACCACAATATACTAATTGCTGCTTCTTCTGAGTCTCTATGATACTTATTTTTCTTCAATATATTTATTGATTAGTTTATGTGGACTTGTATAGATTTAAACATATGTCTTTATACACTATATGTGTTATCTATGTAATATATATATATATATATAAAAAACATGTAACATACATATTTACTTAATTTGTAAACTCACCATCTGTAGAACACAGAAACTCAGTTTTCTAAAGATCCATCACAGTTTCCTTCAGATATGAGTTCTATAGTGTTTGTTTCTAGTTGGATATTTTATATGCCAACCTCTGTACCACAGAAGAGGAGTTGTTAGTCCCCGAGAGTGGTCTTTATCAGTAATGCAGAAAGTCATAGAGCAGTTAAGATTAGGGACACTCTGGACTCTCTTACAAGGCTCACCATTTAGAAGCTAGCTTTTGTCTAGAAAATAGTAGCAGTTCTTTGTGAAATTATACTTGGCCCAGAATATGTTTTAGAATTTTATACAAAATTCAAAACAACCTTTCCTCCCATTATATATATATTTTTAAAGTTAAAAACAAATGCCGAAAATACTTTATATGGTACAAGCTTCCCACATATCCAAGGTGTAATAAAGCAATACAATGGGATTTTCAGTAAATGGCCAACTATTCAAATAAGCATTTCTCATATAACCTCATAGGATATCCTTGGCAAGCAGCACACTTTTTCCACAAATGCTGCTATTATAAATGCATTTTTTGCAGTTCTGTTTTTTTAAATTTTTCAATCCCTGTGTATACAATACATGAAAAAAATAATCTTTTAAAAATCATATCTGATTTATGACCAAACTATGTTACTCGAGCTTTATTCTAGGCTTAGCACATAATTTCCTTAGAGTGCTTCTAAAATAATATCCACTCTTCAAAGCAGGCAGGTACGCAACCATTGCAGTTTTAAAAAATGGATTCCATGCTTTTCAGTATCACTAACAAATGTGTGCCTTGTTTCACTGCTAGACATATTTTGAGCATTTAATTAAACGTTGGTTTAATAATCAAACAAACAAATGGATAGTTATCATGTTTGTGTTACTTTGAAGGAAATAATATTCCTTTAACAGTGTCTGTATATAATTCTCACAAATTAGTTATCTCATATTCACAGGTTACATATTACTGTTTCTATACTTGCTCTTTGAAGTCTTATTTTTCCTGCTCATGAAATAGTTTCCAACTTATTTATATTGGCATGCATTGTATTCATTTGTCTAACTCTACCTAATTGTAAAAACAAAATAAAACAAAAGAGAAGCAACAGCTAAAAGGAAACATGCTTCAGAGTTCTCACCACTCTTCCATGTCTTCTCTTTTAGCACAGGTGGGGCTCTATGACGCCAGATGTCTGCATAATAAACATCATTGGACTTACAGACTTAAATGCATTAAATTAGCTTAAGTAATCAGTGTCCTGATCCTTCCCTATTTTGTCATGGTTTCCTGCACTCTTATTGCAGTGGTGCTATTCTGGTAATTAGATTAGAATTGACCTTTGTAGAGACATAGTTAAAAGATATTGCTGAAAGTCTATAATTTTCTAGAGTCATTTATCATATTCTTGTACTCCTCATTTAATAAACCAAATGACATTCCCATTTTAAAAAGTTTTTTATTTCTTTTATTGTCTTTCAAACTAAACATTTTACTATTTGTTGTTTTGTGCCTCCCTTCTTTACACTCTTATTCCTTGAAAATTTCTTGAAAATTTCTTGAAAAAGGAGAAAATACAGTGAGTTCATACACCTACCAATTCTATTTTTAATGAGCACTTTCTCCTTTTTTTTGTGCCATTAAAATTTACTAAGGGCATATGGAATTAAATATCACTTTTTCATATATTCTTTACTTCTGGGACTCAGATTATATTATTTCTCCTTTTGTGTTCTCAGGGTTCTCTTGCCTTTGTTTACTTTGCCTCATATTGCAGCAATTTGTGTATAGATTTTAGTTTCCCTAAATAATTACAATGACAATGACTACTCTTTTTTTAAATATACATTTATTTTATTTATTTATTTATTTTTATGTGATGCTGAGGATTGAACCTAGTACCTCCCATGTGCCAGGCAAGCACTCTACCACTGAGCTACAGCTCCAGTCTTGACAAGCATTAAGCATTTTTCTAATAACAGATATCCTATATATATACAATTCTATTTATTTCTTAACAAGTACTTCACAGTGAGGGTATTTATGGTCACTTTTATCACACATACATGCACATACACACATATATACATACAAACACACACACACATATTCATACACACACACACACACACACGTATACCCATAAACTCATACATACAAACCAGCATTCATGTTGAATATTCCTTATGTGAAATGCTTGGGACCTAAAGCGTTTAGGATTTTTTAGATCTGGGAATATTTGTATATGCATGACGAGAGGTCTCCAGGGTAGGACCTAAGTCTGCACACAAAATTTGTTTTGAATGCATTTTGTACACATAATCTGCAGGTAAAAGGCAGTCTTTTACAGTATTTTTAGTGTTCTTGTGCTTTGACTGCAACTTGCCACACAAGGTTATGTGTGGAATTTTCCACTTGTGGCATCGTGTCAATACTCAAAGTTTCAGACCTGGAGTATTACAGATTTGGGATTTTTTTGATTTTTGGATTAGATATGTTCAACTTGTAGAAACAAACATTGTGTTTTTTAATAAAGATTATTTCTGCTCATAATGAAAATTCAAGCAAATTATTGTGGGCAAAATAACCTTGAGTTACATTTCCCTTTCATTAGGTCTTTTTTGCTCTTCTAGGGATGTTTTGAAACAAGCCTGTGTTTGGTCCCTTGCGAGTGACTTGCTTTTTTTCTGCTTGAGTATCTGAAGAATTTTTAATTTAATCTTGGCGTTTAATAACTGTTTCCCTTGATAACATCATGTGCTATTTCTATCTGAAGTTTGAATTCTATTTTATAAGGAGTTTTCTCTTTTTAATCTTTGAATAGTTTTATTTTTCATGTGTTTGGCTCCACAGCTCAGAGAAATAAAAAGAAAATACAAAATGGTTAGATGCTAAATAAGTGTTAGATATTAGGAAGAGCAAAGATAAAGGATAGTTGTCAGGCATAGAGTTCAACATAACTACTGTTGAATAGGTCACAATGTCTGTGAAACCAAACTGAAATGCTTCCCTTAAAGACCTCTTTATTAGATCAATCATCAGAGAATCCCTACAAAACAAAAATTAAGAGAGGACTACTTGCTGAGCTGTTTTTGCAACTAGTATTTATTGTTTAGTGTGAATTTATTGCATACTAACTTCTGTGAAGACAAAAATAATCTTATTCAGAAATCCATTTTTCCTTTCCACCAACTTTTTACTTTAAAAAGTTTTAAGCCTTCTGAAAAGTTGGAAGGTAGAAGAGGATTTTGAAAATTTCACTGATGGTTAACATTTTACTATTTGAAATTATATTCTACTATCTTATCCCTAAATTTTCAGCACGTGTCTCTGAAGAATAAGATGCATCCATGCAGTTGCAATACCATTATCAAATCTCAAAAATTAACATTGAAAATATATTGCAAACATGTAGTTTATGTTCAAATTCCTTTAATAGTCTCAAAAATAGTATTTAGAGCTTCTACTCCTGGAATCCAATCACATTACTTTTAGTTTTCAGGTTTCTTTAGCATTCCTGATGTTGACAAATCTGCAATTCAAAATTTTCTGATTTTTTCATGATTAGATTATATTAAAAGTTTCTTGCAAGTATATTACACAGGCAAAGTTGAATACTTCTTTTTGTATCACAGTAAGGGACACATAAAATGACATTCTTCATAATATTGGATTAGATCACTTGATTAAAGTGTTGGTTGCTGATCTCTTCATTGAAAAGTAAACTTTAATTTGGAAATTAGCAAGGTATCTGTTGGTTGATAGTTTGGATCATGTGAACATATCTCATTCTCTAATGATATTTCATTCATTGAACTTAAAATTTGTTAATGATTACAGCCCAAATAAATTATTTAGTGGTGACACTATGGTGATTTCTAATTCTACCTATGGTATTTTAAAGCACCTGGGACCTCATTTAGAAGGATCTTTAGCTGCCCCAAATTTGTTGGGCTTTTTTTTTTCCCGTTAAATGTATTACAGTGAAGTATCTCTTACAGAAAAGAAATAAGTATTGATAGATGTTCCATGAGCACCAGGAACACAGATAAACTCTACCTACATGGATTTGTTCTTTAACTTCTTCCAGTATAGGAGAAGAATTCAGGCAGTGCCTGAAGGATCTTTCAGGGAATCAAAGACAATCCACACAGCTTATTTTCTTTAGTACTACATCTGGATTATATTGTCCTCCACCCTTAAGATAAAAAGTTAAGAAATACCCAGTTGCAAATATTAAAGTCATCTCGAAATTTAAAGAACTGTAATACAATATCCTAAGGACTGCAAGTTAATTTAATTGTAGGAAAATGGAAAATATTTTTTTAAAAAATACACCCCAAGGATTTTTGTTCCTTTGTTGTTTTGTCTTAAACAAGAATAGATCATTGATTCCATGAAGCATAGGCCACCTGCTTTCTAATTTACTTCTTCTGGGGTGGACTATGAACGCAGGTATTTTATAGCCTCTTTAGGTGCTTTTAATATGCAGCCCCAGCAATGAGAACCTTTCCATAAAAAGTAGGTATCTCCAGTTTGAAAGATAGGTGGAATTGGATACATGGAGATTGATGGGGATAACTACAAGTAAAGAGTATGGTATGAGCCAAGGTTAATTGACTGATGGCATGGATTTTCTATTTTTTCCCATGTATGGGCTCTTTTTTTTCCTGGCATGTTTACCTGAAAGGTAATTTGAATGATGATGTAATAAATTTGACTCCTTTGTAAGAATCATAGGCAGAGGTGTTTCTGTGATATTAGAGAATAAGATGCTGTTCTTGATAATGCCCTGCAGCTAATCATTTTGCACAATAAGTCCTTTCACTCCAATCCTGTTAGACAGACCTATTTGTATAAGGAAATTACATATTTTGCTGCATGGCAAAAGATTAAACAAAACATGTTTTATTGAAAATATGTCTGATATAACAATGATATTGGAAAGGAATGCAAAAACACAATCTGGGTTATCATTTTTCTGCTTTGACCACAGGCTCAAAACATGAATAACAAGTCTGTAAATAGTGGTTATGAGGCTCGAGAAACATAATGTAAATATTTTCAGGGAATAGTAATCAAGAATGGTGAGTCACAGATAGATACCAGATGAATAGCATAAAATTAACTTTGTCAGGGCTTTAGATCTGAGTAAGGTTTCAATTTTGATATGCATGGAGAATAGCCAAGTTGAAGATGAACATGAATAAATATTGACAAGTCCTACTATTGAATTTTTTGTGTAATTGTTTTTTAGGTTTTGTACATATATCTAATCCGAAAGTACATATATCATATAAAAAGATAAAAAGAAACCCTTGCAAAATGTTTTCTGTTCCTGAATTACATTTTCATAAAAGCACAAGTTTTAATAAAATAATATAAGTAGAATACTAGGGCTATATTTATATGGCCCTAGTAAAATGGCCAACCAAATTAGTACCTGAGGCAAAAAAAAAAAAAAATTTATATCTACAAGTGTCCAGAGAATGGAGGAAAGGCACTATCAGTCAAATCCAAAACACAACTACTATTTTTTCTTTGTCTTTTTAAACATGGCCTATGAGATTTTTATAAGATGGTTACTACCCAAGAGTACTCTCCAATTAGATGACATAAGGGTGGCCCACTGTTAGACCCCACTTGCTGGAGAGTTCTAAATCCCCTGTGATAGATTCGATAATGCTGAGACCCAGCAACTTCTGTTAGAAGAAATAGATTTTTCTCCTAATTTTCAAAGTAGCATTATATTACACATAAGAGATAGGAAGGAGAGAAGGGGAAAACAATAGCAATAATAACAATAACTAGACTGTAAATGGTAAGAATAACTAGCTCTGGTGTTTGGAGATCCAGATTCTAATTGTGTCTCTGTCAACAAATAGATAGAGATTTGGGGTAAATCATCTCATCTATTGATTTCAATAGCAAGTTGAGCATTAGTCTAGCATTTCAGTATAGTTTACAAATATTTAAAATTGAGACTCCTTTTCTCCCTTTAGTGGAATTCTACCTAGAATTGTAATATGTTAATATGTAAAATTGATGAAAGTAACTATAGGAAAGGAAGTCCTTGAAGCCTGCCTTCTGAGCCTTCCCCATACTTGTGAGACCAACCTGGAGGACCCACCAGACATCCAAGGACTTGCTACTCTGAGTGGTCTAGGTAGGAACTAACAGCTTTTGCTGGTTAGAGATGCACCATCCCAGAGGCTGGTTAGAAGTAAAGAATTTCAAGCCCCAGCAGGAGCTACTATATCAAAATCTGCATTCAAATAGATCCTCCAGTGATCTGTTTCACAGTCACGTTTTTTTTTTGTAACCCAGCTTTAGTGATGCATCAACTCCTGCTAGAAAACTAATCACTGGACTAGTTACCCATAGGGATTAATGCTGTTAATTTTGTCTTCTAACAGACTACACTCACTGATTCTCAACAGGACGCCCAGTGGGAAAGAGCAAGTAGCAGTAACAGTTTCATTTTTAGAGGCTAAGATGTAGAATGCAGTGTTTTGTTTTCTTAACTCACTCTGCCCTCAGCTTCCTTTCTTCCTCTCCTTCCTTCCTTCCTTCCTTCCTTCCTTCCTTCCTTCCTTCCTTCCTTCCTTCCTTCCTTCTTTCTTTCTTTCTTTTTTTTTGTTGTTGTTACTGGGGATTGAACCCATGGTGCTCGACCACTTAGCCACATTTTTGTCCCCTTTAATTTTTTATTCTGAGACAGGGTCTCAGTAAAATGTTCAGTCTAGCATGGAACTTATGGTCTTCCTGCATCAGCCTCCTTGGTTGCTGAGATTGTAGGCATGTGCCCCCTGCCTGTCTTTATTTTATTTCATTTTATAGGTGATCCAGTGATCTACTTCACAATATTGCCCTAAACAAGGAGAATGAATGTCTTTGTATCTATCAGTGTATAAATCATCAGGCCAGAAGCAACTTAATGGGACCCTCAATGGAGATAATTTAATGGACTTTTTAACAAAAGGAATATAAAAAATTGTGGACAGGATTAAGAGAACTTTCAAGGAATGTCAAAGTACACTGAACTAACTGAGGTGGAAACCTTAATGGACTTTTAAATTTGCTGGAGTAAGAGGAGAAATGGAAAGTTAGGAGATTGTAACCATGGATAGAGGTCATTACAGGAGCTCTTGCCTGCCCTGGAAGAACACTGCCATTGCAATACCACAGATCAGCCAGGAGCAAACCAGGAGAATGAATAAATCAGACTTTTTCTCCTCTCTCATTCTGGTTACCCGTCAGTCACTACCATTGACCAAACCAGAATGCAAGGGACTCAAATTATATAGATCATCTAAGTTATCCTCCTGGACATATAGCAGAGTACAAAAGGGTTGAAAGTCATGCAGGAGAGCAAATTCAGGATATCTAACAAGGTAAATAGTTTCATTAGTAAATAAGGAAATAGGTAATTCAATAAACGATAATGAAAAGTTTATTTTTATTTGGATATATGCTTACATGAATGTATTTTAAACATCAGGAAGAATTTTCTAAGAAACAGTGAGATTTGGTGGAATATGTATGCTTTGAGGAGACATTTTTGTAATTTCTTCTATTGTAGAGAGTTTAGATGAGAGAATATTGTTAATCTGTATCTTAGAACAGCCCTAAGAATAATAAAATATAAGGCTAGACAAGGTGGTACACACCTGTAATCTCATTGGCTTGAGAGGTCAAGACAGGAGGATTGCAAGTTCCAAACGAGCCTAAGCAACCTAGTGAGGCCCTAAGCAACCCTCTATCCAAATAAAAAACAAAAGGGCTGGGGATATTGCTCAGTGGTCAAGTGCCCCTGGATTAAATCCCCAGACCACCCCAGCCCATTATAAAATGTAAAACTTCACTTCATCTTCAAGGAGTTACAATGTAGGGGAAAGAGCAAAAACACAAAATACATTTATCATATGCATGTGGAATGGAATGATGTATCGTTTCAGTGATTCAGCCAGTATTTTCTAACTACCTGCTATATACCATGCAATGTCTTTGGGCCTTAAGTTTAAAAAGTAAAAATATGTAAAAAATGATGTGGTCCCTGTCCACATGGAATATATACTGTTCTTGGGTGAATGAATTTTGATTATATATTTCAAATGTAATAAGTGTTTTGAGAATATATAGAGAGCTACGAGTGGTGGCAGAAACCTATAATCTCATTGACTTGGGAGGCTGAGGCAGGAGGATCACAAGTTCAAGGCCAGCCTGGGCAATTTAGTGAGACCCTGTATCCAAATAAAATGTACTGTATATGTGACTCAGTGGTAGAGTGCTCATGGAGTCAGTGCTCAGTACTGCCAAACGAGAAGGAGATGGAGAAGAAAAAGAAGAAGGAGTAGGAAGAGAAGAGGAAGAGAAAGAGGAAGAAGGAGGAGGAGGAGGAGGAGGAGGAGAAAAAGCTGAGGAGACAGTGGAAATGAGGGTTTTGGGGGGGCAGCAGGGGGGCAGTGTGGAGTGTTCTAGGCAGGGCAGATCATGTGTTCAAAAGGCCCAAAGAGAAGAAAGATCACGGCATGGTTCACACATTGTAACCTGTTATAACTGGAAAAGAAAGCAACCTGAGTATGATGTATGTTCTGTATAATAAATCCATGGGGAAACAACAGAAATATTCCAAGTGAATGAATCACTCTATTCAGTGAAAAAATTGTGAATATAAGATATTAAACTTCTATTTCATTTTCATTTTCTTGTTTACTTCTGAAGTTCTTCTGAGAAATAAACACAAAAAGATTTCCTCAAAACTTTGTCCAAGTTTTAATTTATTTTTAATTATAGGAGAATATTTGAATTATTCTGAATTTTCTATCATTTTGATGAACATTAAATTATAGGGTTCTTATTATAGATACTAACTGATATTAATTATACAAATTAATGGATTTCACTATGGCATTTCCACAGTAATAACATCTTTTTAAAGAAATTAATAAGTACTCTTTGTAAACAGTCTTATGAAGATAGAACCATATTTAATTGATAGTTACTAAAGGTGGGATTAAAAAGGTGCTACATGGTCATATCAACAATTAGGAAATAACATTATGCCTGTGTGTGTGTGTGTGTGTGTGTGTGTGCACGCACACACACATGCACATTTTTCTTACTTTTGAAGTATTCTTAATTCATTTATTAGTAATAGCACTTGCTTTGAGGGTTCTTCATCTAACCCCTTGGATAGTTTATACTTCTAATATAGTCATTTTAGTTATTTTGCCTTGATGGAATAGATAACTCATGGCCAATATGTATTTATCTGAATTCTAGCCAATTGAAATGGACATGAGGAGTCCTTCTTGAGCTAGAACCATCCACTCAGGCACTATCAATTATATAAACATTTATTGTAAAAACCCATCAAAAGGGCATTGTCAAAAGTACTGGGGATTCTGTCAATCATTTCTTTCCAAGTGTTTTCTTTCACTATACAATAGCCTTGGGGTTTTAACAGAGAAAAAAAGAATAGCACAATCAAGAGTGCTCATTTTCTTCTAATATCAATACTATCATATTGGTAAAGAGGAGAGGTGATGCCTTATTTCCCAATATGTGAATTTGTAACTGGATGGATATGTTTGAATGAATAATTTCTTAACCAGCTTACAATATCCAATTTTTAAGTTTAATGAATTTAATGGCTCATTTTAAGTAATTTTAGAGCAGATGTTTTTAAATCATGAAAACAGGAAAATTTGTATGAAACTGACTCTGATCTTGCCCAAATGTGGGGTTATGGTAATACATGGTTTGTGATAGATTAGTCAAATTGCTCATGGACTCTGTTTAGAAAGATGTGATTTCTGTTGAGATGTCACTTATTAGGAACATATCTATATAAATAGATATAGATATAGTTACACAATTATGAATGCATGTATACATAATCTATAAAGTTTGCAAACAATTGATCCCTTCTAAATTTTTTTGATGTTTTACTTGTTTCAGAAATGTTTTCATTGTCATTCATCCATTCACTCATGTGTTTATACATTCATTGATTCTACAAGTATCTATTGAAGCAATACTACTAGATGTAAGTCCTGTGCTCAACCTTATTTTAAAAGTTGACTCTTAAATCTTTTTCTGAAGAGCTTAGTCCAGTAGGCAGATAAGGCATAAAGACATATGAGAATGTGTTAAGCACATTTCAGTCCACGAGTAAACTATTTAGTGTACTTGTGTGCTCAGAAGAGAGAGAAGGCAAAGCATGGAATAAGATTCAATCTTAAAAAGACTTGGAGGGTTTAGTAGGCTACATGTTCTACAAACAGCAAATAGCCGAAATTTTCATTTGACAGAAATAACAAAGGTAGGCTGGGATTGTGGCTCAGTGGTAGAGTGCTTGCCTAGCATGTACGGGGCCCTGGGTTCGATCCTCAGCACCACATAAAATAAATAAATAAAATAAAGATATTGTGTCCAACTACAACTAAAAAATAAATATTAAAAAAAGAAATAACAAAGATGCACTTCTCAGAAAGATGCTAATAATAGTCTGGGGATTGATTATTTGTTTATTTTTGTATCAAGTGTAGAGCTGAAACAAAAGTGGGGACTATATATTTATATCTACTGATTTTTCACTGTGCTTTATTCATTTGTAATAAGAAAGTTCCCATTTAGGAGGAATAGTGGAATGATTCTGATCAAACTTTTCTATATACACATATGAGTAAACCACAATGAATTTCAGCATGACATATATCCATTATGTACTAATTTAAAAAAAATAACTGTAAGTCAATAGAAGAAAAATCAGTAGAGAAAATGGTACAGGGGGAGATAGGAGGGAAGAAAATAGAGAAGTACTAGGTACTGAATAGGAACAAATTATTTTCCACACTTTTATAATTATGTCAAAATGAACCCCAATATTATATATAACTATAATGCTCTCTAATTAATAAGAAAAATAATGTGATTTTTTTCCCTTTACATGATTTACCAGTCTTTTTTGATTACATCATTGTTTCAATTCATCCAATTCAAATAATTATCTGGAATGATTATAAAAATGTCATATTATAATTACTCTTAATATCATTTTATTGCGTTCATTAGACAATGTTTGTTTAGATTCATGAACAGTTTTAAAATTTACTTCTTCTTATTTTTTCTAGCTTAGTCTATCCTGGTAGGTTTATTTTTCCTTTCTTTAATACATTTTTTTTTAGTTTTTTTTTTTAGTTACAGATGAACACAGTATTGTTATGTGGTGCTGAGGATCGAACCCAGTGCTTCACATATACCAGGCAAGCACTCTACCACTGAGCCACAACCCCAGTCCTCAATATATTTTTGAAGAAGTTTCTTTTGTGTTAATTTATTGGTACTAAACTCCCTTGGTTCATGTTGAACTTATTAGCATTTTTAAAAGGATAGCTTTCTTAGAGTAGTTTTGATTTGCATTTCTCTAATGGCTAGAGATGATGTACATTTTTTAATATATTTGTTGATTGATTGTATATCCTCTTCTGAGAAGTGTCTGTTCAGGTCCTTGGCCCGTTTATTGACTGGATTATTTGTGGGGTTTTTGGTGCTCAGCTTTTTGAATTCTTTATATACCTTAGAGATTAGTGCTCTATCTGATTTGTGAGAGGTAAAGATTTGCTCCTAAAATGTAGGCTCTCTAATAACCTCACAGATTGTTTCTTTTGCTGAGAAGAAAGTTCTTAGTTTGAATCTATCCCATTTATTGATTCTTGTGCTATAGGAATTCTGTACCATTGGTCTATTCTGTACCATTGGTCTACTAATCTGTTTTGGTGCCTCTATTCTGTACCATTGGTCTACTAATCTGTTTTGGTGCCAATACTATGCTGTTTTAGTTACTATTGCTCATAGTATGGTTTAAGGTCTGGTATAGTGATACCACCTGCTTCACTCTTCCTACTAAGGATCGCTTTAGCTATTCTGGGTCTCTTATTTTTCCAGATGAATTTCATGATTGATTTTTCTATTTCTATAAGGAATGCCATTGGGATTTTGATCAGAATTGCATTAAATCTGTATAGTGCTTTTGGTAGTATGGTCATTTTGATAATATTAATTCTGCCTATCCAAGAGCAAGGTAGATCTTTCCATCTTCTAAGGTCATCTTTGATTTTATTCTTTAGGGTTAAAGTTTTTATTGTATAGATCTTTCACCTCTTTCACTTCAGTCAGAATGGCAGCTATTATGCATACAAACAACAATAAGTGTTGATGAGGATGTGGGGAAAAAGGTACACTCATACATTGCTGGTGGGACTGCAAATTGGTGCAGCCAATATGGAAAGCATTATGGATATTCCTTGGAAATCTGGGAATGGAACCACCATTTGACCCAGCTATTCCTCTCCTTGGTCTATGCTCAAAAAACAAACAAACAAACAAAAAAACCAGCATACTACAGGGACACAGCCACATCTATGTTTATAGCAGCAAAGTTCACAATTGCTAAACTGTGGAATCAACCTAGATGCCCTTCAGTAGATAAATGGATAAAAAAAATGTGGCATATATACACAGTGGAGTACTACTCAGCAATAAAAGAGAATAAAATCATGGCATTTGCAGGTAAATGGATGGCACTGGAGAAGATAATGTTAAGTGAAGTTAGCCAATACCAAAAAAACAAATACCAAATGTTTTCTCTGATATAAGGAGGCTGATTCATAGTGGGGTAAGGAGGGGGAACATGGGAGGAATAGACAAACTGGGCAGAGGGGTAGGAGGGAAAGGGAGGGGGCAAGGGGTTAGCAAGAATGGTGGAATGTGATGGACATCATTATCCAAAGTACATGTATGAAGACATAAGTTGGTGTGAACATACTTTATAACCAGAGATATGAAAAATTGTACTATATATGTGTAATAATAATTGTAATGCATTCTTCTGTCATTTATTTTTAAAAATCAATTAAAATGTGACTAATGAAAAAAAAACAAATAAAAGGATAGCTTTCTGAGTGCACCATACTAAAATGACAATAATTATTGTTTACCGAATTGAAAATATTACATATTCTTCTGGCTTCATTATTGCTGTCAGTCTGTTCTTTGTTGGTGATCTTTGCTCCCTGTCTGCTTGGTGATCTTTGTGCTAGCAATTCTGCAGATTCAGTAAAAAAAATTCAGTTTTGGATTTCTTTTTTTTTTTTTAACATTTCTTGGTAGATGCTGTTCTTGATATCAAGAGCTTATGTTTCCTATTAGTCTAGACTCACAGACACTTGTGCTTCCTGTGGTATCTCTCCTCCAGTCTCTGTATTCTCTCCCCCAGATAGGCTTCCCATTCAATCTTTTGTATCACTTGAGCTCTTTCTTCTGTCCACTCTTTTTTTCTCTGGGGGGATGGTGGTATTTTATGATATTTCCAGATCTGTCTTCCAGTTCTAGTTCACTAATTTTCTTTGGTGGCATCTGATATTCTGTTTAATCCATATGCTATTTTATTCCCAATCATTATATTTTTAATTTATAAAGGCTCGATTTCCTTTTTCAAATATCCCTAGTCAGTTTTAATTCCCATTGAGTGTATTTCTGTGATGATACCTTTGCTTTTTTAAAGATTCTAAATATGCATGTGTGTGTGTGTGTATTTTTTTAAGTCTGGGAATCTAGTATTTGATGTGCTAGATGGTTTAAATCTATTGTTTTTTGTTTCTTCTGACTCTCATTCCTGGTGGTGAGATTATTGATTATTATCATGTGTATCCACAGAGACCTTGGGGGTATTGCAGATATTAGACCACTTTAGTCCTGTCAGTGTGTAATCCAGGATTCTTGTGTTCCGCTCCCCTCTGTACTGCTAATGTAAAGCCAAATCTTGCCCACAGGCTATCCTATCTGAAATTGGTACTATCAGTTTATAGTATAGATCTAGCTCAAGGTTTTTGCTTTTGTTTTTCCATAGGCCACTTAATTTTTCTCACCTATTTCAAGCCTAATAGTGTTATAAAACTTATGTTTTATGCAAGATACATTGGATGTGTGTGTGTGTGTGTGTGTGTGTGTGTTTGTTTTTCAGAAGGCTTCTACTGAAGAATCAACCTATTTCCAGAAACTGAATGATTCATCATTGTCTATAGCACAACATCACCCAGGGATTATCAAATTAGTTTCATAATCTAACTAACTTGGCATCTTATTTGTCCAGCTTACTCATCTCTACTATTTCTTAGAGAAATTAACTACACACAAAGAAAAAATGCATGACCTCACTTAGGTTTTAAATTTAAAAGTCTAATACATAGAAGCAGAGAGTTGACTAGTGGTTAGCAGGGGTTAGGAAGTGAGAAGATGTTGGTCAGGACATCAACTTGAAGTTTTACGATGAATGAGTTCTGGAGACCTAATGTACAAAATGGTAACTATTGTTAATAATAATGTACTATATACTTGAAATATGCTAAGAGAATAAATTTTAAATATTTTCACCATGAAAAATAAAGTGATCATGTGAAATGATGAATATGTTAATAATTTCAACTGTGGAAATCATTTCACAATGCATATTGACTAATATCAAAATATCACGTAGTGCAATGTTGAGTATAATCAATTTTCACTTGCAAATTATATCTTAAGAAAGCTGAAAAAGGTATTCCTCTTTTGCAGAAGAACTAACTGCTAAGAGACTACTACTGTATAGCTTTTCTTTAAAAGTCTCTTTTCTTTATTGTAATGTTGGGCATGTTCAAAGGAAGGGTAAAGAGAGTTGATCCATTAAAAAATCCTAGACCTGATGTGAAACAAAAGATAAGTCTTTTTCCATTTCTCCCATTAGTTAATAATCTTTCCATTTATACTTAATATTTTCACATAGATTAGTTTATTTATGTAAAATTATCATTATTTATTATTATTTCATTAATATTTATAGAATTCTTACTGTGTGGCATGTACTATTCCACATGGCAGCAAGCAGCAAAGAGTAAATGGACAAAAATCCCCAGGCTTATGAATCTTGCATCCTAATAGTGAAATAGACATTAAAAAGGAGAAGCAATAAAGTAATGTGCTAGATAGTAAGTGCTAAGAAGGAATGTAAGTCTTGGGGGAAGGATCAAGAATGATGCATGTTGTTGCAATATTGGATGGATTTACTGTTGATTAAAACTAAATTAATGAACTTTAGGCTGTTATGTCACAGCAGGATCATTCCTATAGTCAGAGAACAGATCATTTAAAAGAGTCATTGTTATGGGTCGAATAGTATCCCCCACCAAAAGATATTTCAGAGAGTTAGCCCCAAGAACATCAGATTGTAAACTTAATTGGAGACAGGATGCTTGCAGAAGTAAGCAAGTTAAAATCAAGCCATTAGGGTAGGCTCTAATCCAATATGACTAATGTCCTTGTAAATGGGGGGAAATTTAGACTCTAAAATAGACATATACATAGGGAAAATACCATTTGGACGGTTAGAATTATGCTACCACAAGGTAAGGAACTACCAGGACCGAGGAGAGGGGTCTTATGAGGGAACAGGACTCTGTCAGAACCTTGATTTCAGAGTTATGGCCTTCAGAAGCAATACATTTTGGTTGTTAAAGCTACTTTATATGTAGTATAAAGTATAGTAGCTCTAGCTTGTTATAGCAGATCTAGCACACTAATAAAACCAACTTACAGGTATATAGGATAAGGGTAGGTGATAAGCCAAATGGCTCCAAAGTTATTTATAATCTACTTATAAACCAGGAATTCTTATTTAATTTAATAAATATATAAAGTTTATTATGTATCAAGGAATATTTTAAGTAAATATTAACCAATAAGTCCAAATAGTAATTCTGTTATGTAGATTCATTCATTATTCCCATTTTAAAGATCTGACACCATAGTTTGGTCATACCATCCCTTCTCCATAAAAAGGAAAACACTGAAACAAATATTAAATATCAAGGTAGAGATTTGGGGGCCCCTGTAAGAGATTTTCCTGAAGGTTTCCTACAGAACATTTACACATTAACAGTTTTTAAAAGTACTTTTTTTTGTTGGTGATAGTGAAATATGTAGGCAGTGGTCATGCTCAACATTGAACACCTATGTATTATAAGCCAGAGCTTGGACACATCACTCAACTTTTTTCACTCTACATACTTGGATCTGTGGATAGGTACCAGGTTACTGTAAAATTAAATCAGCATGAATTTAAATTTAAAATAAATATCAAAATAGAATAAAGTCTCTAATACATAGTTTGCTGTAGAGATTTTCATTTTTAGGGAGACTATCCCTTCAATATCCTCTCAAATAACTTATTAATCTATACACTATTTATGAACATGCAGATCTAAGGAACTTTTACATTATTTTCAGTACACTTGAAAGGCTTTGACTTCCAATCTGGAATGTAAGATATCTGTCCTAATTTCAAAAGGGTAAAAAATTGATATCAAAAGGTAATTCATGCTAATTAATGTTTGAGCATAAAACCAATCACATGTTAGTTCTTTAAGAAAATCTTTAGATTCAGATTTACAGAAATGTAAATTAATTTCAGGATTCTGCCTTTAATTAACTTAGGGTGCAGATGCTTAAAATGGGAATATAATCTGGTTCATTTGGGAAAGATTCATGATGCATTCTTTCCACCAAGGTTCTAGCATGGGGGAGTTGCTTATAGATCCTTTCTCAAGTGTATATTGTTAATACCAGGGAAATGATCCTTTATCAAGACCTGCGTGATGTATTAGTCAAGTTGAATGTGCTTGCTGCTGTAACAATCTTCATATCCCAGGCCCTCAGCACAGGCAATATGTATTTCTTGGCTCATTTCACAGTTCTGAGGCACGTTAGTTATCTCTCCTAAGCAGACCTGACATAAGAGAGACTGTGGGATCCAAATTCCTATCCTTCCCTATTTTGACAAGTGGTCTCCATGGTTACTGAGGAGAGATCAGAGAGACCTGGAGAAATCACATGGGCTAGATTCACATTCCAATAGTCACATCTGTCTTCTACTAACCTTAACTTGACTGGACCTTTTTAATCCCCTTTTACTCTCTGCTGTAATAAGACTGGCATTATATAAATGACCTAATATGCTGTGTTCTCTTTTCCTTTTGAGTTTTTTAACTTTCCTCCCTCCTTCTTGGAACCCTTATTTGCTGTATCCCAATAACTCATGTGCTGTTTACTGTCATAGCCAGCCTCCATGGGACCTATCTTTAGTTGAAACATTTTGTCAAGGAGTTTTTTCCACATTGTTCATGTTCACAGGAACCCCTAGAAAAACAAATTCTGATGACGTGTGTCTGAGACATTTTGCCAATGCAGTCAACCTTCATCATCATATAATTTATATGACATCCTGTATGGTTTCTGAAACTTGTTTAATTGATGGAATTAAGCAGAAATCTAATCTATAAAAATTCTATAATTAATAAAAGATGTATTTTAATCTATATTCCATGCCTATTCAGTATAGCTTCATAAAATATATTATTATGAATTTTTCAACACAATTCCATATCAATTCCTATTTTTAGTATCTCTCTTTTATCAGCTACATAATCATTATGATTGTCATAATGCTTAACAGCAACAACAGCAATAATAATAGATAATAGTTACTCAGTGCATGTATGGTGTGTGTGTGTGTGTGTGTGTGTGTGTGTGTGTGTGTGTGTGTGTGTGTACTGGGCTATGCTTTAATATGTATTATCACACTTAAATTTTATCCTAATGCTATTATGTCAGAATTATCATTATCTCAGTATTGTAGACAAGTATTGCTAGTATCCCAGAATTGCTAAGATCCTGTGAGGCCATATGATCTGGGAAGTTACTCAGTAAGTGGTAGTTACTATGTTTTAAACTTGGATCATATTTAGTTTCAAAGGTCTTACTCATCCGTCCACACTGTGTTTGAATAGGACACTGAGACAGGCAGTTTACCCCAGAGAGGGCTCCCTAGCTTCTCAGCTGTGTGATCTCTGTCAACTCACTCAACCCTCTCTGGTTTTAGTTACCTAATTATAGTAATCTAGATTGTATTTCTAACATGACATAAAATTCCAAGGGATTATCACGGAGTTGCAAACTTTTTGGGAGGCAGATCTTTGGCAAACATTAAGGATATGCCCAGAGAACTCAATTCTCCAAGTTAGCTAACAAAATAATTCTTATAAAATGCAGTAGTGCCATTGAAAAGTGTAAGAGACCCCTTCACATCTCCAGTATTTCCACAATTATGGAGGAAAATCATTCATAAAATTGTTAAAACAAATCTGATTGAAATAGTTTTGTGATTCACCTGTGTTTAATACAATTATAGGCTATTGATGGACTTGTTCATGTCCTAGCTTTGTATCACCACCAAATCTCACATCCCACTCTTGATTCTATTTAAAACATTTTCTGATACAGAAGATGGTGCAGTGGGGTTATGCATGTTGTAAGGTTGTGAGTTCCAGGCTTTGCCTTTTTACCAATTTTTCTTGTGATCCATGCACTTTATCCTCTCCATGCCCCATTTTCTCATTTATGCATATGGATCAAAGCCTCCTTATCCAGGAGGAGGCTTCATTCATTCTTATGTGCTTTGTACGGAATCACTATTGTGTTTCTTTGAGGAGAGCATAGAATTTCTTGTCAGTGTAGAATATTTAATAGTGTTTCTGGTTGACATATAATTTTATAAACTAGGTATATAGAAGTACAGCCCACATCCTTCATCAGGTGTACAAATGGCTGTGTGGTGACAAAAACACACTGGAGATTCTGGCTAACTGCAGCTAGTAAAACAAGAAGACATTCAGCTCTGCCTTTTAGAACATGTGGGTGGCTGATTTTGTGTCTAAGCTGGAAAATAAAATAATTTACACCCTTTGGGAAAGTGGCAATCTGTATAAGTAAGGTATTAAAAACTGCATATCAATTTAATATCCCCCACATAGTGTAAAATTTAGTGCTTGTTAAATAAAAATGAATAAAGAATCTAAAAACAAACATAAGCATTTCACATTTGGAAAATGTGCACAAAAGAAAGCCAAAACATTTATTGATGTGCTTCTTTCAACTACAAAGCACAAACCTATTTCCTTTTAAGATTATATAAATCTTGCTATGATTTAAAAAGAAAACTGGCATCTAATCATGGAACATTAAATCATCTTGGTTATATGGTTCACTGGTTTATCTATTAAAGCAGAATTCAAATTCATTTTTAGAATGAGTTTCTGAGATTAAAATAGAAATGAAGCTAAATACAAAAACATGATGAAATAAGGAAGGCATAGAAAGATAAAGTATCTAAAGAGTTATATTTTTTATTTGGGGGAGTTTAGGGGTGTTAATTTCATCAATAAATATTAAGAATTTTATTTTATCTCATCTCAATGAAGGCAAAATTTCAATCTATTGAATTTATAGTGTCATAGTTAACCTCATGGTAATATCCTCACATTTTTCTTCTGTTCACTTCAGTAAAAAGGGGAAGATGTTCTGGTTTAATTCCTGCATAGAATAATGTTGACAGGTGTGTATATTAAGTAAATATTTATAAAACCAATGAATAGCATTATAAGTGCAGATATTAGAATGATATTTTTAAAAGTTAGTAGCTGTGTGTAGGAAATAGATTTTGTTGTACAACATCTGATATCTTTGGATAATTATATTCTAAGAACCAAAACACAAACACACAAACTGAATGATAAAAGTAAATAAGCAAGAAAGGAGAATAAGAGCTCTCTTACATTATTCTTATTTTTTATTTATGTCTCCCAGCTGAAGTTTTGTCTCATTTGATCAACATCTCCCCAGTCCTCCTTTCCCCTAGCCTCTGGTAATCACTACTTTCCTCCCTGGGTTTGACTATTTTGCACTCCACATACAGGGGAGATCATGCGGTTATTTGGGTTTTTGTCTTCTTGTGCCAGATTTCACGTTCCATGTCCTTCAGGTTCATTTATGATCTCATAAGTGAGAGGATTTCCTTCTTTTAGAAGGCTGTTGGCATCCCATTCTGTTTATATGGCACATGCCAATGTGTATACATACCACAAACATCAGTTCATATCTTGAATGACATTTGAGTTCATATTTTGGCTGTTGTGAATAGCTACAGTGAACATGGGGTGCAGGTATTTGCTTAACACACTGATTTATTTCCTTCAGATATATACCCAGTAGTACATTGCTGGGTCATAGGGTAGTTTTATTTTTTGTTTTTTGAGGAGCCTCCATACTGTGACTGTATTAATTTCCATTCCCTAAGTAGAGTGCAAAGGTTCCCTTTTCTTCACATCCTTATCAACATTTATAATCTTTCATCTTTTGGATAATTGCCATTTAAAGAGACTATTTTAAAACAACTATTTGTATTTTATTAAAAAATTTCTTTCATTGGTGCATTAAAGTTATACATAGTAATGGGATTCATTGTGACACAATCACACATGCATGGAATATAATTTGCTTGCTCCATTTTAGTCTTTAGTGCTTCCTCTTTCCCTTCTTTCCTTCCTCCTTCTATTCCCCTTCCTGTACTCTACTGTCTTCCTTCTATTTATTTATTATTTTTCTAAATGGTGCTTTATAGATGTATGTAAATGTGAAATTCACTATGGTATATTCATATTTATACATAGCATAATTTGGTCAATTTCATTCCATATTTCTTTCCTTTCCCCATCCTCCCTCCTTTCCTGTACTGCACTTGTCTCCCTTCTATTTTCAGCCTTATTGGTTTTGATTTACATTTCCCTAATGTTTAGTGACGTTGAGCAGTTTTTCCTACTTAGTCATGCATCAACTCCTTCGTTGATATATTCTGAGGAATATATCATTAAGTGATTTCCTTGCTGTGAACGTCATAGACTACACTTACTCACACTGAGGTGGCTGTGATGTCACTAGGAGGTCTGATTTTATGGGACTGCTATTGTATTGTGGTCCTTTGTTGATAGAAACATTGAGATGCATGACTATACCTCTTGGTCATTTGTAGGTTTTCTTTTGAGATGTGTTTGTTTGGGCTGTTTGCATATTTAATAGGGATTTTTTATTTCTTTGTTTTTGTTTTATTCTTCAGTTGAACTTCTTATATATTTTAGATATTAACCCTTTATCCTATGGATGTTTTGCAAATATTTTGTCCCTTTCTTCAGGCGATCTCTTCATTCTATAATCCATTTTGAGTTGATTTTTATATGGCATGAGATAAGGGTCTAATTAAGTTCTTCTGCATTTAGGATATCCAGTTTTCCCAAAACCATTTATTAAAGGGACTGTTCTTTTCTTATTATGTGTTCTTGGCACCTTTGTCAAAGACCAATTTACTATAAATATGTGAGGATTTTCCCCCAGGTTCTTTATTCAGTCCTATTGGTTTCTTTGTTTATATGCCACTACCACTCTGTTTTGGTTAATATAATATAGCTTTTGGAGTGTATTTTTTGAAGTAAGGTACTGTGATGCCACCAACATTGTTCTTTGTTCAAGAATGTTTTAGTTATTGGGATCTTTTGTGGTTCCATTCTAGTTTTATTTATTTTTTATTTCTATGGAAAATGCTATTGAATTTTGATAGGGATTACATTTAGTTTGCAAACCATTTGAGTAGTGTGGACATTTAAAAATATTAATTTTCCACATCCATGAACATAGCCAGCTTTTACTTAATGTATGTTTTCAATTTCTTTCATTTCAGTGTATATGTCTTTTGCCTCCTTAGTTACATTTACATATTTTTTTCATTTACATGTATTTTTCTTTTTGATGCTATTTTAGATGGAGTGGTTTTTTAAATTTTTTTTTGGATAGTTTGCCATTAGTGTGTAGAAATGCTAATAATTTTATATATTTAATTTGTGTTCTGCAACTTTACTGAATTTGCTCGTTTGTTCTAACAGTTTTTGGTTGAGTTTTTAGGGTTTCTATATAAAATATCCTCAGGTTCTACATCGGAAAATTTAACCAATTGGAAGTCAAAAATATTTAAATAAATAATTTTGTCTTTACTTAACATTTCTCTTTTTCTTATCATTATCTCCCCCAAAAGTACAGTGTAACAATTATTTAGAAGGGAATTTATCCTGTACTAGGTAATATGAGATGATTTAAAATATATGCAAGGATATGTGTAGGTTATATGCTCATATTTTGCTTTAGGAAGTAGAGCATCTGTGGATTTTCCTATCTGAGAAGGGTCCTGCAATTAATCCCCATAGATATCCAAGTACAATCTTATTATCATGTTGTCTACAAATAAGAACAATTTATCTTCTTCCTTTCTTATTAGGATGCCTTTTATTTCTTTTACATGCCTAATTACTGTAGTTACCACTATTTTGAATAAAATAGGCAAGGGTGGGCATTCTTGACTTTTTCGTGTTCTCTTCTGCATTATTAACTGAGCAATTTAACAAGTCTACCAAATGGAAAACATTGTTAAAATTACAGAAACTATTTTGAGTGGAGGTCCCAGTTCAAATAGTTTTAGGCAAGCATAACACTCAAGGCTTAAATAATACACTTTACAGAGGATAAGTCTTTTAATATAGATGACATTTACTTATACAGTTTGGATAAACTACATATTGGGATTGTGTAGTTCTGGTTAAACATGCTTCTCATTACATGTGGATCATCACATACTAGCTAGATTATAGATGTGCAAGGACAAATAAATAATTTCTTCTATCAATGAGCTGATGGAATTTTTTGGAAAGTGTGGAGATACACTTCATTTAAGTGTCTCCTTCTCCTTTATTTTCTGGAAGTAATTATGTAAATTTTGTATTAATACTTCTGCAAATATTGGGCTGAATTTTCCAGGAGGATCAACTAGTCCTTAAAATTCTTTTTCAAGATATGTCTGGATTATAAATTCAGTGTCTTTTTAAAAATTTATACATGAAAGTAGAGTATGTTTTGATATATTATGTATACATGGAGTATAATTTACTTTGATTAGGATCCCATTCTTGTGGTTGTACATAATGTGGGATTTAATTGATGGTGTATTCATATATGAACATAGGAAAGTTATATTAAGTTTATTCTACTGTCTTTCCTATTCCCATTCCTCCTCCCTTCCCTTCATTCCCCTTTGTCTAATCCAATGAACAACAACAACTACTACTACTTCTTCTTCTTCTCCTTCTCCTTCTTCTTTTTTTTGTAGCAGGGATTAAACTTGGGGGCACTTGACTATTGAGCCACATCCCAATTTATTTTTTAATTTTATTTAGAGACAGGGTCTCACTGAATTGCTTATTGCCTCGCTTTTGCTGAGGCTGGCTTTGAACTTGAGATCTTCCTGTTTCAGCCTCCTGAGCCACTGAGATTACTGGCCTCTGCCATCTCACCTTGCTTAATCCAATGAATTTCTATTCTTCCCACTGCCTAATTGTGTGTTAGTATCTGCATATGAGAGAGAACATTCTTGACCTCTGGTTTTGGGGGATTGGCTTATTTTACTTAGCATGATAGTCTCCATAGATTCAGTGTCTTTATGATTAAAATTTTTCTGATTATCCACTTCATCTTGGTTGAGTTTGGGTAGTTTGTAGTTTTCAAAGGATTGATTCATTTCTTCTAAATTGTCAGTTTTTATAAGGTAAAGTTGTCAAAAATGTACCTCAATTATTCTTTTGATGCTCTATTATTTATAATGTTATTCTGTTTTGTTCCTGATGCTGGTGATTTGTTTTCTCATTTATTATTTTATCAGTCTTATTAGATTTGCTGATGTTTTTGAATTTTTTTGTTCATTTTCTTTATCTCCCTTCACCCCCCACACCGATTTCAATGTCATTAAACAACACACTTATGCTTATTATTTCCTTTTTTCTTTTGGCTTTGAATTTTTTTTTCTTATTTTTCTTGATGTAGGAGTTTATATTATAGACTAATGATCTTTTTTGAAATAAAGCATTTTAGAGCGATGAATTTCTCTCTCAACACTGTTGCATGCTGTTTATTTTAATATGTTATACAGCCCTTTTTTTTATTCCATCTTAGATTTTGAAATTTCCTTTGACAATTTCTCTTTGACAATGGATTATATAAAAGGTATTTTTGAAATTCCGCATTGTTAGGCAAGATCTTCAACAAAATACCAGCAAACCAAATTAACAACACATTGAAAGGATTATATTCTGTGATCAAGTGAGATTGATCCATGGGATGCAAGGCTATGGGAAGCTTCACAGAGACAATCAGTGAATGTAATACCCTACATTAACAAATGAAGGATCAAAGCCATATGATCATCTAAATATATACAGAAAAGGCATTTGAAAAAATTCAGTGCCATCTTATGAAAAATAAATTCTTAAAGAATGGTACCTCAACATAAATGTTACCCAATGCTGAAAGTGAAAGATTCTCACTAATTTTCTATAGTTAACTGTGCTATTACACGATAGGTCTCCTTTGTGTGTCAATACACTGTAAAAAATTGATTTCTGAACTCAAACAACTTGTTCACCCTCATTACTGACCACTTTGTTATGTCAGTATGAGCAACTTAGCTTTTGGTTCTGCACATTTTGCAATTTTAAGTTTTACTATCCATTTGTTATGTTAATATGTTTACTTAAAATAATACTTCATAATATTAGCTTTTCTCCATAAAAAATTCTTGTCATTGAACAATTGTTTCAGATACCCTCAGGTCTTTCAGTGTAAGATTTCTGGCAAGGTTTAGAATGCAAATATGTCAATTGTACCATCATCAATTTTTTAATAATTCAGTATTGGGTGAGTTTACTAAAATAGAAATTGACATTCCAGACAACACAGTTCTCTCTCATCTGATAGCATAATGTCAGTGCAATGGGAAAATATTGGCAAATTGGGGTGTTTCTATTAACCTTTTCCAAAACTAAACCTTAAATTAATCCTGCTATCCAGCAAAAAATGCTAAAAATAATTCTCCCACTATTTACTACTTAACAATTTGTGTGATTTAAATGTGCAGATTTCTTAAATCAAAACCAAATTGAAGAAATCCACTTTTGTTGAACACAAACTGTGTTCCAGTCACAGTGCTCATTGCTTTAATTGTAATATATCACTTATTTTCCAGAACAATCTTATAGCATAGGTGTTATTATATCCCTTTTGAAAATAAATCTAGTAAGTAGCAGGGATGTTATGTTAATTTAGTTCTGATTCAGTTTATAGCTCATATTTTAGAAAACAATAGTTTACATCATTCATATATTAGGTAAGCAGTGTTCCCCATCAACCAGACAAAGAACCAGGACCAAAAATTTATTTGGCATTTATTACATAAAACTGCACATATAATTTTTTCTTCATAAATTAGTATATTGTTTCTAGTAACTTTGAGAATCACCAGTCAGATTTCATTCTTTAAAATGAAAATGAAAGAAGTATGTCACATGACTACTCTGAGGATCAAAAAACTAATAGCTAAAGGCCCTTATTATGAGGACCCTCAAGGGAGTATTTGGCAAGATGAATCTCAATTTGTAAGTTGCAATTTGAATTTGAAATGTTTTATTTCTTGTTCATCCTACTCATCAAATAATAAAGCATTTTTCGACATATCATATGAAGGAAAAATATTGATCAAAATTCCATGTTCATTTCACAGGTGATGGAAGTAAAAGGTCAAATGATCCATGTGCCAGAATCAAATTCAATTTTATTTCTGGGCTCCCCATGTGTGGACAAGTTGGATGAACTCATGGGCCGGGGCCTGCATCTCTCAGATATCCCTATCCATGATGCCACCCGAGATGTCATTTTGGTTGGCGAGCAGGCAAAAGCCCAGGATGGCTTGAAGAAGAGGATGGACAAATTAAAGGCAACTTTGGAGAGAACTCACCAGGCCCTGGAAGAAGAGAAAAAGAAGACAGTGGATCTTCTGTATTCTATTTTCCCTGGCGATGTGGCCCAGCAGTTGTGGCAAGGGCAGCAAGTGCAAGCCAGAAAGTTTGATGATGTCACCATGCTCTTTTCGGACATTGTAGGCTTCACAGCCATATGTGCCCAGTGTACCCCCATGCAGGTGATCAGCATGCTGAATGAACTGTACACTAGATTCGACCACCAGTGTGGATTTTTGGATATTTACAAGGTAATGGATTTTAGTTACTTAAATATACATATTATTTAAAAGCAAATTGTCATCTTAAGTTTCAAAATGCATTTTTTACTTGAACTTAAGAATAATTTACCTATATCTCTTTAACTAGAAGCCTTAATACAGAATACAGGTTTTTATGCTTTATAAGTAAACTTTCATTATAAGTCAACTTATACTATTGATATAAGTAACTGTAAATCCTGATATTGCTCAGTAAGAATTCTGTATAGTTAGTTCTCTAAATTCATTGTTATTTTAAAAATATTAAACTTGTAATTCTAGACAAATTTGAACTACATACTTATTCTTGCTTAAAGAATGAAATTATGATACTAAGAATTTTATGTTGACAGTTACAAGGAAATAGCAAGCATATTAAAATGTGCATTGCATTATCAGTGAAACCATGGTTAATCAATTAAGTGAAACTCCTTTAATTCTAAAAGGATACATGTAAATATCCTAGTTATTGCCCAAATAATTGCCTTTTGGTGGAAGCATCTTAATTTTTGAAGCTACGTAATGCAAAACTTTCATAATGGGAACCGATAAACATTTATTGATTTGATTTGGCAAATTTCTTAGTTTATTCTTGTTAGAAGCATAGCAACATCTTGAGTAATTAAACCCAGTAATGAATAACTCTGCAACTTTTAAATGGAATTTTATATGGATCATACAGTTTCAGAGTAGAGGGCTTTTTTATAGGAAGGGTAACAAATACTAATATAAACAAACAATCCAACTAGACAAGCTGTTTATTTTTGTAGTTTGATTTTCACATAAGCAGATTTGGAAAGAATCATCTGTTTTAATTTATTAGTTTCCTATTATGTTCCAGAAGCTGTTTCATCAAGGTATATCTTCGGGAGAAAGAAGTCCTCTCTCATTGCATTATATAAAACATAGAACCAGCGTTCAGTCATTTTAGTTAAGTCTCTTCTGAATGGTAAATAGTCAAAGTGGAGACATATGAGGGTTTTGCCTTCTTATACACAATAAGAATTCCTATAAGTAGTTTTTAACTTCTTTATAATTTATTATTATACCATTTATAATAGAGGTATTGCCGAGTGTATAGCCAACTGTCTGATTCTAAGCCAACAAGACACTAGAGTGTATCTATCAGTGTAATGTCCTGTCATTTCTAGAAGAGAGGGGAAATTAGACTGGATTCCCCAACACTTTCCTTCCTCCAGATTTGGACACTATTATATCAATTTCTGCAATCACCAATCTTTTCCTTCAAAGTCACTGACTTTCAGCGTTAGTTTCTTTTAGCTAAAACAGGTATTTTCTAGCCCTAAATTTCTACAATTAAATGAGGAATGTACATGGACAAATAGATCCACTTTTGAAAAATCTTGGGAATCCCTGGTTTAAATAAAAGTATCAGTTAGGTTTTGAGATGAAGAAATGTGACTTCTTGGGTACCACAACAATGTCAGAGTTTAAAACTACAATTACCTTACACAGACATCAAATGTCCCTTCCTTTAAGATTAGCTGGGAAACCTCAGAAAAAGAAAATCTGTGGAAAGATCACATGTGATATTAAAATTGTCCTGTATGTTATTAAATCATGGGCAATTTTATGTAGTCATAAATAATTATCAGCACCTTTTAACTTGCAAAATGGATTTTATCTTTCTCTGATACACAACCTTGAGTGTGTGTATGTGTGTATGGTGTGTGTGTGGTGTGTATTCAAAAATAAATAGAAACAATCCAGTTCACAAAATTTCTTAGACTAAGTTTGCTTATGAAATTTTAATTAATATATACAAGTAAAATTCAGGGCTAGGTGTTTTTAAAATGTCACTGATGCTATGGGATAATGTGTGCTGAAGCCACAGTGGTGACAAGTGTGTCCAGAGAGAGGGAATAATGAATATTTCCTCTGTATAAGATAAAGATAAAATGAAGTACATTATAAGAAGGGATATAAATGAAAAATTCTGCATTTGACTTGCCTGCTTTCTAATAATTATAATTATCACAGTTTATTTTCTGGAAAGTTTATACAGTACTATTTTATACCATGAACCTACTTGCTATTTTATACCATAAACTTTCTGCAAAAATTTAAATTACTGAAATTTTTAAAATCCCAAAGGCTACTCTTTCTTTCTTTCTTTCTTTCTTTCTTTCTTTCTTTCTTTCTTTCTTTCTTTCTTTCTTTCTTTTTTTTCCTTTTCTTTCTTTCTTTCTTTTTAAGGATCCCAAATCTGATGATTTAGTAAAATGAAGAGTTTTGCTAGATTTAAAGTGTGGGTAGAATTTTT
The DNA here is from genome assembly GCF_052094955.1 of Ictidomys tridecemlineatus. Lineage (NCBI taxonomy): Eukaryota > Metazoa > Chordata > Mammalia > Rodentia > Sciuridae > Ictidomys > Ictidomys tridecemlineatus. The sequence continues at coordinate 91,091,194 of NC_135480.1, read as the reverse complement.
AATGGAATAATCATTTCACAGAGATAAATACAGCCCACTTTTATCATATGTTAGGAATATGAAAGGAAACCAGGTAAAGACAAATGCCATTGAAAAAGAGCCAGAGGGGGTAGCTCAGATGAGGCATTCAAAATCTTCTGTGACACAGTGAAACTCTGAGTCTCTAAACTTGTGGTTTCCCTTTCCTTGATCATCTCATTATTTTTTCTATCATGAGGGAAAAACGATGACAATTGTAAGAGAATTCAGTTCCTTGTGACAGGACATGGTAAGAAAGAAAATTCTGCTAAAATAACTTTACTGTGCATATTTTAAGCATAGAGAAAGTTACAGTGGTTGGCTACCAAGATGTTAAAGGTATGTGAATACTAAGTGGGAACTAGGTAACTTGAAGGAGGCACAAATGTCCTTTTGATTCTCCTGTAACTAGGAAGGCAGATATATTCAGGAAAAAGCCAACATAAATAATGTACTACATACTGTGTTTCCTCTCAGATTTTGTAGAGTATAGAGAATCAAAAATAAAGAACAAGTGACTCTTAACTTATTGGATCTAATAATGCTTTATAGATGATGATGATGATGGTAATAACAATGAAAATCATAACAATCACATTGGATAATAAAGCAATAATGTAGGTTTTGCCTTATTTTATGTTTGCATTTTGACAAGCCCTTTGAGAGGCAGCAAGAAAGGCAAGTACTTCCCCAGCTCCTCCCATTCTATTCTGCCAAAGCTGCAGCATCTCACTGCTTCTTAGAGTTCTCATCTTTTCAGCTTTAATCACTTTCTTAATCTCACTGTTCTCCAGTACCATACAGTATAAAATAAAAATACTGATTAATCTGTCTCACAGCTACATCGTATTTCGGTGAGCTTATAAGAATGACACTTAGACCAGCACTGGGGTAGAGCAGTAAATGTCAGGTTATCTGCCATTTATTGAGTTATTACATTATCTCTACTTTCAGATAAAGCAACAGAGCTTCTGAAAGGTAAAATAATGCAGATAATAAATCAGAGCTTTAACTGAGACTCATAGGGGACCTACCTCCCAATATTCTTGCATGGGGATTAAGTTTTCAACATGTGATTTTTTAAAAAAAATTTATATCTCTTCTTTATTCATTTCAATATTTTTATATAACTTTCAATTCTAAATGAAGTCTTCTCTAACAAATGATTACTATTATTCTCTTTGGTATAATTTTAATTGTTTTATTATGGTTTTTATTGGTGCATTATAATTATACATAATAGCAGGGTTCATTGTGACATATTCATACATGCATATAACGTAATTTGCTCCATTTCGTTTCCCAGTGCTTCTCCTTTCCCTCCCATTCTCTCTCCCCTTCCTTTACTGGTCTTGCTTCTAGTACTTTTTCAATTCATGCATTATAATTATACATAAAGTGGGATTAATTATGATACATTAATACATGTGTATAGCATAATTCATTCTATTTCATTCTCTAGTACCTCCCCTTTCTCAACACATGAATTTTGAGAGACACATTCAAATCATAACACACTATAAAAGTGAATACAGAGTTCAGAAGTAAATAGTGATACATATCTATAACAGAAAGGTTTATCTATAACGTGATCAGTGTTTATGTTAAACACAGCTAGGCAAGCCATGTGGATTTGGGTATACCAGTGGAGATTGTTTAGGCTTTACCCAGATATGCTGGCATTCCTGAATTTGTATATTCGATAAGGTGTTATCATGGAGTTAAATCTCCACCTTTAACCTTCTTGTTAATAGAAGAGAGCAAACATTGCTCACATAAAGTTCCAAACCTGCAGAACTTTATGCCTCAAGAATTTTTATTTGTCTTGACGTTTGACAATACTGAGCTACCAAAGCCGTCTGTTCACTGGACCTTCAGCCAGCCTTCAGAAAAAGCAGCACAATCTCTCAAGGGTGTCACTGCAGTATGAATATGATTTTGCATAAATGAAATGTTTCCTTTTCTTCTCGTTTTGCTTTAGAATGAAACAAAAAGCCTTTTAAAGTACTTAGGTTATTCTTGGAATTTTATAAATATGTATATTTCATTTTGTTCTATTTCCCAGAATTAAATGCCATTTCCATTTAGTGCAGAGTAACTGGTTCACCACCCCCCTAAATTTACATATTTTATGCTTTAATGACCAGTGCACAAACTTTTGATATTGAACACAATTAAAGATTTATACTGGTCCTTTTCAGCAGTCTCCATCAATATCAGCCTCATATACTTTTGCTGCTATTTGACTGGAAATGAAGCAACAATGTCTTTCTGTAAGTTAGAAAAGAAGAATTTTTGAAGAGAAAATTATTCAGTTCACTCATTATCTCATTCAATAAACATTCTAACTTATTCATTTGATAAGAGGGAATAACTTCCATAGAAGCTAACAAAATGTTATGCAAATTGACTATTTTTATCATGATTTTAATGAGTGCAAAGAACTAATTTATGTGTTTTAGGAGGCGAGGTGAAAGTCACAGATAAGCATTGTGTTTTGCTGCCTTTTCTACTAGCAGAATTATATAGTTAGTTTCAAAATACTATATAGTGTTCTAAAAATTGGTGAAGAGGGGTTTGCTCAATTAATATTTTTGCCTTTGGCATTTAGGCTGGAGATAAGCAAGCAGCAAGGAGAAGGATAGATCCTTTTCTTCATTCCTCTGATTCAAATTGGCCACAGTTGTGCAAACTCAGTCCTCTATTAGTTCCCCACTTGGAATTTTCATCTTTCCACCTTTAGTTACTTATTTAACCTCTGTGCCTCAGTTTCATCATCTGTAAATAGAAACTAATTTTATCTAATGTGTGATTATATTTTACAAGCTTTTAAATAAGATAGATGTGAAATGCTTAGAACAGTGTTTGGTTTATAGCAGTAATATCAATGTTAGCTGCCATTATTTCTGAAATGAGTGTATCTGGGCATGTGTGTGGGGTGTGTGTGTGTGTGTGTGTGTGTGTGTGTGTGTGTATATGTTGATAAACAACATATATGTGTGCGTTAATAGGCTCGTTTGTATGTATATACACATTGAGTGTCCAATGCTTACTGATAAAATACTTCTGGTTTGGCTTCATTCTTTTAGATTATTAGAATCAAAGTGTATGCCAAAGAGATTGTGAAGGAAGGATAAGGAGGGAAGTAACAATAAGGGGCCAAGAGAATAGCATCTTGAGATGCGTTGTTGGTATTGTCTTCACTGGGTCCTCATAGATTCTACAGATACTTCACCTCCATGGTTAAATTGTTTTCTTTTTGTTGCTATTATAAATGCAAATTTTTGCATTTATAATAGCAATAGGGGTAAGGGAAGAATAATACAAGTGGAAGAAATGTTTTACAGTAGAGGGGGTTGAGAGAGAAGAGGGGAGGGGAGGGGAGGGGGGATAGTAGAGGATAGGATAGAGAGCAGAATTCATCAGACACTAGAATGGCAATATGTAAATCAATGGAAATGTAATTGATGTAACTGATGTGATTCAGTAACCTGTATATGGGGTAAAAATGGGAGTTCATAACCCTTTTGAATCAAACTGTGATATAGAATATATCAAGAAAGATGTAATGTTTTGAACGACCAACAATAAAAAAGAAAAAGAAAAAAAATTCCTTTTTGGGATGGCTCCTTATTAGTATATAGAAACACAACTGTTTTTGTATACTAATTTTGTGTTTTGAAACATTCTAAATTTGTTTATTACTTTTAAAAATCTTTTTTTAGTGGTGGATAGGACTTTATTTTATTTATTTATATGTGATGCTGAGAACCAGTGCCTCATACATGCCAGGCAAGTGCCTACCACAGAGCTACAACCCCAGCCCTGTTTATTAGTTTTGACAGTTTTTGTGAAGTTTTTATGGCCTTCTATTTATAAGATCATGTTATCTCCACACAGAGACAATTTGACTTCCTCCTATCTAATTTGGGTATCTTTTCTTTTTTCATTTTCTCTCTCTTTTTTTTCTTTTTTGTTTGTTGGTTTGTCTAATTGGTCAGGCTAGAATAGAAGTGATGACAGCAGGCACCCTTGGTATGTTCCTGATCTTAGAGGAAAAGTTATTAGTTTTTCACTGTTGGGTATGATGTTAGCTTGGACTTATTTTACAACAAATTTAAATTCTCATTTTTCTACTTTAAAAGATGTTTACAAAAACGAAACCGAATCATTTAAAACTTGTCATAGATGAATGATCTGTTGATAGGAAGACAGCAGGGTTGTGCTTTGAGAACATTTTCCTAGCCAACATAGAGCTTCAACAGTGAAAATTGATATCTTAGAATCTTATAGAACCAGGGGACCTTCAGAGAAATTCTTCCACCTGTCCCATCAAAAGATTATAGCTTATATTTGAATAGCTCAGGTTACTAGACATAGGCTTCAGCTAATGCATTTCACTATTGGGAACACTGATTTTCATAAGGATCTGCTACATTGAAATTATTCTTTTAACTTTTGTACAAAGATCCTCTTTAACCTCCTAGAGCCAAAGAGAAAAACACTGTGTGAGATCACATATATATTCAAAAATAGTGCCAATTTATTGAGAACCTTAAAAAAGGAGACCTAGTTATATTCTTACCTCTAGACTCAAATTGCAACTTACAAATTGAGATTCATCTTGCCAACTACTACATTGAGGGTCCTCATAATAAGGACCTTTTGCTATTAGTTTTTTTGAACCTCAGAATAGTCATGTGACATACTCTTTTCATTTTCATTTTAAAGAATGAAATATGACTGGTGATTGTCAAAGTTACTAGACACAAGATACCAATTTATGAAGAAAAAAATTATATGTAAAATTTTATGTAATACAGGCCAGAGAAATTTTTGGTCCTGGTTCTTTGTCTGATTGATGGGGAACACTGCCTACCTGATACACAAATGATGCAAACTATTGTTCTAAAATGTGAACTATAAACTGAATCAGAACTAAATTAATATAATATCTCTGCTACTTACTAGATTTATTTTCAAAAGGATATAATAACATCTATGCCACAAGATTGTTCTGGAAAATAAGTGATATATCACAATTAAAGCATTGAGCACTGTGACCGGAACACAGTTTGTGTTCAACAAAAATGGATTTCTTCAGTTTGGTTTTGATTTTAAAAATCTGCACATTTAAATCACACAAATTGTTAAGTAGTAAATAGTGGGAGAACTATTTATAGCATTTTTGCTGGATAGCAGCATTAATTTAAGGTTTAGTTTTGGAAAAGGTTAATAGAAACGCCCCAATTTGCCAAGATTTTCCCATTGCACTGACTTTATGCTATCAGATGAGAGAGAACTGTGTCGTCTGGAATGTCAATTTCCATTTTAGTAAACTCACCCAATAATGAATTATTAAAAAAATTGATGGTGATACAACTGATATATTTACATTCTAAACCTTGCCAGAAATCTTATATTGAAAGGCCTGAGGGTATCCGAAACAATTGTTCAATGACAAGAATAACAATAAAGAAAAACTGATATTATGAAGTATTATTTTTAAGTAAACATATTAACATAACAAATGGATAGTAAAACTTAAAATTGCAAAATGTGCAGAACCAAAAGCTACGTTGCTCATACTGACATAACAAAGTGGTCAGTAATCAGGGTGAACAAGTTGTTTGAGTTCAGAAATTAATTTATTACAGTGTCTTTATATACAAAGGAGATTTATTGTGTAATGGCACAGTTAACTGTGGAAGATTAGTGAGAATCTTTCACTTTCAGCATTGGGTAATATTTATGTTGAGGTACCATTCTTTAAGAATTTATTTTTCATAAGATGGCACTGAATTTTTTCAAGTGCCTTTTCTCTATGTATTTAGATGACCATATACTTTTTACCCTTTGTTTGTTAATGTAGTGTATTGCATTCACTGATTGCCTCTCTGAAGCTTCCCATATCCTTGCATCCCAGGGATCAATCTCACTTGATCACAGAATATAATCCTTTCAATGTGTTGTTGAATTTGGTTTGCTGGTACTTTATTGAGGATTTTTCCTCCCTGTTCAACAGGAATATTGGCGTGTAATTTTCTTTTCTTGTGCTATCCTTTTTGCTTTGGTATCAGGGTAATATTGATCTTCAAAATGAGTTTGGAAGTTGTTAGCTTTTTGTCTCTGTGACAAATACCTGAGAAAAACAACTCAGAAGAGGAAAAGTCTATTTTGGCTCACAGTTTCAGAGGCTTCAATCAATGGTTCTCTACCTCCATTGCTTAGGGCCTGAGGTGAAGCAGAACATTGTGGTAAAGGGTTTGGTAGAGTAAAGTTGCTCAGCTCATAGCAACTGGGAAGCAGAGAAAGGGCAGAGCCTGGGAGGAGCCAGGGATAACATATAGTCCCTAAGGGTATGCCGTCATGCCTTCCTTCAGCCATGCCCCAGTTACCTATAGTGTCCACCTCCTACCAGTAGTCCTTTCAAATTATTAATTCTTCAAATTGATAATCTATGGGTGAGGTTAGGGTCCTTATGGTCTATTGCTTCCCCAAATTCCCACCTCTGAACATTGTTGGCTTGGGCACCACATCTTCAATACAGGAACTTTTGGGAGACACTCTAGATCCAAACCATAACAGAAATGTTCCCCACTTTCAATTTTTTGAAAGAATTAATGAACTTTTGGCATTATTATTATTATTATTTTAATCACTTGGTAAAATTCACCTGTGAAATTTTTTACCCATTGCTTGGTAAAATTTTTGGCTTTCCTTTTTTTAAAAAATTTTTTTAGTTGTTGATGGATCTTTATTTTTTATTTATTTATATGTGGTGCTGAGAATCAAACCCAATGCCTCCTACATTCTAGGCCAGCACTCTACCCCTGAGCCACAACCCCAGACCCTGGGCTTTCCTTTTTAAGGAAGTTTTTAAATTATTGATTTAGTGTTTTTACTTGGTATAGTTTCTATTTCATGATTCATTCTCAGTAAGCTATATACTTCTAGTGTTTTATCCATTTCTTCTAGGTTATTCCATTTGTTCCCATATAGTTATTTATGGTCTCATGACCATTTTATTTTTACATGGTCAATGATCACATATTTTCTTTTACTTATATTTCCATCTGAAACTTCTTAGGTGCTTGTAATTCACCCTTGGAAATAGCATTAATCGAATAATTGCATAATTAATGATTAATTAGTTAAAATTATGATTATCTCATTTAATTATTTCAGCAACTCTGCAAAAATAGATATTATCTGTTTTTCATAGAAGAAGAAAATAAATGAGATTTTGAAAATTTGAACAACTTACTTGTGGTGCTCTGGGAAGTCCTAAGACTGCAGGATCTAAGGAGGTCCACAACTTGACTGACCACATTTACCCATTCATATTTCAAAGTTTTGAAGTACCCTGAGAACTCACCTTGTGTCGGGCAAAGTGGTGGAAAAAAAAACAGACTTGACTTCTGTATTCATGGGTTTTATAGTCTAATGAAGGAGCTAGCACTTAAACAACACACACAAATAAGTAATTATAAATTTCAATGACTAGAGAATATCATATGGTGTTGTTAAAATGTATAATGAAAATCCTATATTTTGTCTTCAGAGTGCAAGAAAACACCACTGAGAAGGTGACCTATAAATTGTGATCCAAAGGATTAGTAAAGTAGGAAAAAAAGGATGGAAAGGAGAAAGGATTCTAAACAGTGAAATCAGGCTCTGAGTCAGAAGAAAAGGAGATGAAATTGGAGGAATGAAATAAACATCAGTGTGAATGCAATTTAATATTTCGAGAGGAATATCATAAGACAAAGATACAGATATAAGCATAAGCTAGAGCCTATAGATGTTTTAACCATTTCAAAGCTTTTGAGTTTAATCAAAGGAGCAAAGGGAATTTGTTGAAGAATTTTGAATAGAGTGATACAAGTAGATTTGCTTTATTTAAAAAAATTGCTTGAAATGTGGTGTGGGGTACAGATTTGAGGGTCGGGGAGTAGACAAGGGTAGTATTGGCATAACTTAGGGAGAAGATAGTGGTAGCTTACCTGGGCTGGTAAGTTGTGTACAAGAAACTTGAGTCAGTGTTGGAACCCTGAAAGAAGTAGTCAATTTTGTCCAGTTAATAATGGAAACACTTCCATGCTGTGTTTCATGCAAAGCCCTGGTCACCTCAATATAGTCTTGTTTTGGCCTTCAGTAGGGTCAATATGAGTTGACTGAATAGATGTATTTAGAGAGTCATGGGATGGTCTCTCTTTCTCTCTCTCTCTCTCTCTCTCTCTCTCTCTCTCTCTCTCTCTCTCACACACACACACACACACACACACACACATGTACACACATACACACAACCAAACTAAGATAGTGCCCTTGCCTTCAGAGTTAAGTGATTTAACAATCTGGATCAGTCGATAGTAGGAATGTACAAAACACAAATGACTGACTTCAGTATAAAACATGTAAAAACCAAATTTTGCTGGTGTTCTACAAGAAGCAGTGATGATATTGTGCTGAAGGACTGGGACATGAGAGATGGACTTCGAAACATGGGACAGATTTAATTCCTGGAAGAGGGGCTAGGCAAGGCTTATTTCTAAAAGTGTACTTAATCTGAAGGGAAAAAATAGTAATTTCATAGATATGTAAGAATAGCTGGACTTATGGATATTAGATTTTTTTAAAAAAATTTTTTAAGAAAATATTTTCACTTGATTTGCTGAATTGGGTTTCACTATTCACTTTTGTGACGTCAGTTAACATCAGTTAGCACTTCTTAGGTCTTTATTGAAAATATGGCAGATATTTAACGTTCTTTAAGGACATGCTTAAAGTTTTGGCAAGTCAGGAATCCCTAGAAAACTGTTCTTAAAAATAGTAGACCTTGCAGATGTGATGGTGCACACTTGTTGTCCCAGTGGCTCAGGATGCTAAGATGGGAGGATTGCAAGTTCAAAGCCAGCCTCAGCAACTTAGAAAGGCCCTAAGCAACTTAGTGAGATCCTGTCTCAAATTTTTAAAAATTTTTGAAAAAAATGCTTGGGTATGTGTCATGGCTGTTAAGAACCTCTGGGTTCAATTCTATATATAGATATAGATATAGATATATAGATATGAAATTTTAAAACAAATTTTATACACACACACAACCCTTAATATTTGCTTTATAAACAGTGAGTGATTAGAATCCAGGTAGAGCAATATATTTGAATATAAGCACAGTGATGGAAGGTACAGAATGTTTGCAAAGAACATTGAGTTGTTCATTTTGATTGGAACATGGAATGAATAAGAAAGAAAGTGGATGAATCTGGGAACTTGAGCCCTATTGGTGAAGATCTTATAGGACTGTTTACTGTATACCAAAAAATTTTTGAGTTGCTTATATCTAACTTCAGGAACTGAAACAATGAAATTTTGACCGGCTACATGAATATATTTTTATTTGTTAACATGCCTTAGTGTTCCATAAAGTTTATGATAAATGGCCTGGGGCCTGACTCAGTATTTTCCACATGATTGAGATTTCTGTGCTGGATCTGAAATTTACATTGATAGATTTACTGAGAGTTTTACCAGGATAAGAGCTTTCTTTGATAGGCAGTCATTTGGAATCCATTTTTTCCTCAATTGGGAGTAGTTCCCTGGCCAATTCACTGTTCTATTTATATCCATGACCTCCTTTCCAATGCTGTATCAGCTGAGCACTGTAAAGACATCCTTAAAAGCAGTATTTAGGTCAAATCAACCAGAATGAGTGTAATTAGAAAGAATTTTTAAAGAGTGATGTTTCTGAGATAGCTTTATCAGTAAATAGTTAAAATTGTTTGCATTTGAATTCTAAGTCATTATGTACAATTTGCTTGCATGGATTTAAGTGAAGTCAACAAACTTTGGATCACTGAACATCTACTGTTTAAGATCATTCTCAGCATTTGGTGTGTGTGAGAGAGAGGAAACACAGAGCTTGTATTTGAGCTGGGAGTTGTAATCTGTAGTCCTGACAAATAAGGAAATGTCTAGGAAAGCTTATTACCTCTGTGGATAGAGTATGGATAGAGTGAAAGACAGAGAGGGAATCTACTAGAAAGGACAGGGCTCAGGGTAACAGCACTTCTCTCTGAAAGTCCATTGGTGCTTTAAAAATGGTGACTATCTGGAGGAGTATTGTACTGTTTTAAACTCACATCATATACCTAGTCTTCAAATTTGGTGAATCAAAAAATACTTGGGAGACTCAGGAAATGAGCAAAATGTAGACAATTTCTTAAAAAAAAATACTTTGGAGTTTGTGAAAATGCAAATAGCTGGCCTTAAACTTAGGTTTTTATTTAGTAAAGCCATGCTGCTCCAGGGGACCTGATTTTTAACAAGCACCTTGTAGTTCATTCTTACACAGGTGGTCCTGAGTTTAGCAATTGAGACACTTACTTGGGAGATATCAGGCATTACTCCCCCACAACTGAAGAAACTGGGTACAATTGAAAGCATTTTGTGGAATGCTTTTAGGCACACTGTACTAGGGTCCAGGAATAAAAAGTTAAATATCAGGGGAGAGTATAAACACAAATGCCTACACACAAACGCCTACACACAAACACAGACACACACACACACACACACACACATACACACGATAAGTACTGTGATAGTGATAGAAAAATGTAAACAAGAAAATTAAAATGTAAATAAGAAAATTACAGTTCTCCCACAAAAGAAATAAAGAAGGGTATAGAACCAGAATAGGGAAAGAAAACTTGAAAAAAAAAAGAGAGGGCTGAGTCCTGAGGTATAAACTTTCCAGCTATTTCTCGAACATTAGCCTGGAAGGGAAAGAGAAAATATAGAGACTAAGAATCTAACTGAAACTATAATATCTAAAACTAAAATAAAGTATACCAAAAGGTGAATGCATAGCTCTAAGAAATTTATTTACATCACCTTTATTTCTGGAATAATGTGCTGATTTTGACTAAAAAGTGTTAAGCATAGATGCCAAGATAGGTGAATTCTTTAAAGTTTGATAAAAGCAGCTATAGTAATAGCATGGCAGCACTTGTACACAATAATTTTCTTGCTTAAGCTTCCTAGTCTGTGCTCAGAAAAGGATGAAATGTTTGTCATATATTTGCATAAGCATTATTCTATCTCTACGCTTAATTTAGCCATCTTTATTCTATTCCAGTATTATTCCAGAACAGGTTGGAGATGCTGAAAATAAATCAGATGCACTATTTTAGATAATGTCTGTTGTGTTTAAAACTATGTAAAAAGACAAGGCAATTATAAAGGAACTCAGAATGTAGTCAACTTTTTGAACAGTTTTTGCGTAGTTTGTTTACCATGTCTACTTTTTCCACTTTGGTTTAGCTCAAGGAAATAACCCTATGAAGCAATTGGAATTAATATATAATGCTTTCCTCAGGAAACAAAGTCAAATACTTATTTTGAAGGGGACCCACTAAAATTTCCACATACATTCACTTCTAACTAAATTTGTACAGAGCTGGAAAACAGTATTATTAAGGTGGTAGTGTCTCACCAAGATTTTCAGGTTAGGATGTTAAAAATATATCTGGAAGGAAAGAATAACATTACATAGGAATGTTATTTCCAGGTTACAGACACCTGGGTATTTTAAAATTTGTACGTGATTTCCTGTCCATGCATGTTCTCATTAGTGCTTTTCACCAATTTGTCTCTGACTCTTCTGGAGTCAAGGCAGCTTGCATTTTCCCATCCCTTTACATTAAGTGTGACAGTGTGACTTGCTTTGTGAATGAATCTTGAGAAGTCACATGTGTCACATCTGGGAGGAAGCTCTAAGAGCTCTTGTACAAATTGTCAGAACATCTTTCCCTCTGCCATGGCAACCAGTTCCAGATGTGGAGTTTCTATTAGTCTTATTACTGGAATGATGTGGCACAAGGTGTTACCCTGTCACTCTGTGCATGGATGTTTAAGCATGAATCAGAACTAAACGTTTTGTTATGGTTTAGATATGAAGTATCCCCCCAAAAAACTCATGTATTGGAAACATGTTATCCAATGTGGCAATATTCATAGATGAAGTGATTAGTTTATGAGAGCTTAACCTCATCAGTGGACTCACCCATTTGATGGATTAATAATTTGAATAAATTACTGGTGGCAACTGTAGATTGATAGAGCAGGACTGGAGGAAGTAAGGGGGCATGCTCTTGGGGATTACATTTAGTCTCTCTCTCCTTGCTCACTCAGGCTGAGCAGTTTTCCTTTCCACACTTTAGGTTGTGATATTCTGCTTCAAATCAGGTTCAAAGCAATGGAGTTGGCTGACCATGAATTGAGGCCAAAGTAAACTTTTCCTCCTTTAAGTTATTCTTGCCAGGTATCTCAGTCACAACAAATAAAACCTGACTAACACATCTTTGTTGTCTTAAGGCATAAATATTTGGAGTTTATGTGGTTGCTGGAATACGATTTAGATTAGTCTATTAAATCAATGTCTTTTAGGATTTTTTTTCATATATGTTGGGTGTTTGTAAATAGCATTTATAAACATTTATTGTGAGCATTCCACATCCTACTATGTGTCATTTTTAAAATATCTTTTTCTTACCTAACTTCCTTGTCCTATTATTTCTGATTACTGATCTGACTTCAGTTTTTTTTAAATGTTCAAATAATCATGTATAAATGTTAATGTGAATTTGTTATATGTAAACTTTGCCTTTCAATCTTTCACTTATTTTACAAAAAAAAATTATTGTTATAGCAACTGGTCACATTAATCCATCTTCTCCATTCTATTGCATTATATCATTCTAAGGAGAAAGTGCAACACATTAGTAATCTTTATGAATTCTTGTGGTGCAAATTTTAGAAGTACCCTTTTAATGAAACTATTGCTTTTTGCTGGAAAGATGATGGTGATGGGGAAGAGAATGCTAATAGAAATTCCAAGAAGAGATCAAGTTCCAGGAACATGTATGTTCAGAGTGAATACAAAGCAATTTAATTTGTACAAGTAATTTATTGCCCCTGACTTCTGATATCTGAAAATCAGAAGTTAATTTCAAGGTAGATAACTAACAGCATTCTAGATTTTAAAATTGTATATAAAGATAAAAGGATAGGATAACATGAGGAATATCAAAGGACACCATGTTATTTGGGGGAAAATGGTAAATAGCCACATTTTAGCTGTTGATTATTTACTAGGTTTTTTCCTCATTGACAATTCTTTTGGGGAAGTATATACTGTGACCTATGGAAAAAAGCCTTTGCCAACTCACGTTACGTTATCTTTCTACTCTTAGAGCATAATTTTATTTCTATTTTTCCAGCATTTGAAAACAAGTCTTCAGGTAAAATTTTGAATGCCATGATGGGTCTCAGGGTATTTAATCATTTTTATACATATTTCCTGAAAATCAAGTGATAATATTCTGCTAATAAAGTGATAAGTTTGTCAGTTGTAGTCCCATGAGCTTTATGAGTATTCTCATAATTTTGTTAAGTTAGTGCTCAAATTGTTTAAGGTACTTCATCTTTAATAATATATTGTTAGATGCATTCACATGAAATCTAATGATTGATATTAAATCTTAATAGATATTTTGTAATTCTTGTTATATTCATGGTAAAAATATCATTGAGTCCCTGGGTATTTTTCATATACATATACACATGGAACAGAGATCTACATGGTGCTCAAGAATTAATAGTGAAAATAAGTAAATAATTAAGTTGGTATTTTAATCATGGTTAACATGATTGATTTACTTATTCATTTGATAGATATTTAGCAAATAACAATATATTAGACACTATGCTGGGCATCATGAATACAGGGAGGAAAAGGATACGGTACCATCCTTGAAGAGCTCATGACTTAGCTGGGTATACTTATTGATTATATATGAATAGATATTGACTGTAGCCCATGATGAATGCAACAGCAGGGATATATGGAAAGTACTGTTGAAACAAAATAAATATTAGTTCTCTTTCTAAGAACTATTGAAGGGACCATTGAGGGCTTCACAGAAAAAGTGATATTGGGCACTTAATACAATATTTATCATTTTGGTCTAATTAATAATATTAGAACTACTGAGTATTTTACCACCAAATCTTCAGTGGATAATTAGAGAACTTTACTTTGAAAATAAGTTATTTCTAACTTTTGTGTCATGTTTATGCTTTGGAAATTTGGGGGTTTTAACCCAGGATAAATATTTTAAATATTTAAGAACAAAAATGGCAAATCATCACATATACTGAAAATAGAATTAAAATAGGGCCCAGAAAATTCCCTAACAGTACCTGTTAACTATTTAATTATACAGTTATGGATGGATCTCTGTACCTCAATTTCTCCTCTCTTAAATATAACTACTACTAGTTTCTTCCATTTAGGATATTTTTGAAAATAAAATGAGAGAATGTGTATATACTGCGTGACAATTAATAGTATGGAGTATAAAGTCAAGAAATTTTAGACATTATAATTTTTAAGAATAAGTAAGATCAGACTTGACAACAAACTACAGATATAGGAAAAGGTGTAGAACAATTGAGAAGGTAGAAATAATGGAAAACAAGGCTTTGCAGAGAAGGACTATTGAAAATTTGAAGATGATGAGATTGGCTCTTGAAAAGGTTATTATTATTGGAAATTATCTAGGTAAAATACTGACAGTACGATCAGTATTTTTGTGGGGGATAATTATTTCATATTCCAGTTGCTCCTAATTTCAGTGATCATCTATGGTGATAATGAGCAGTGCTGGAGTGAGATGTCAATGTTTGATTGTGGCTGTTTGCAAACTCTGCTATGATTATACTCAGTTGTCTAATTGCTTAATTTATTGATGTTTGCCTGACATGTTTTTCAGCAACATTTGTGATTGCAGATAACTAATCATTTCTCTTCTGGCTCATTTTCATAGCGTTTGCATTTGATTTTGTCTGATTGCTGCAGGTGGAAACAATAGGTGATGCGTACTGTGTTGCGGCAGGACTCCACAGAAAAAGCCTCTGCCATGCCAAACCCATCGCTCTGATGGCCTTGAAGATGATGGAACTTTCAGAAGAGGTGCTGACACCTGATGGAAGGCCAATTCAGGTAACCCTTTGGCAACCTGGTGTGAGTAGTAAACCCTATAACTGGAGGTAGGAGGAAATTCCCTTTTGAATTCTTACTGCAGTTTATAAATCTAGACTAGTCTTAAGGAGAACGAGGAATGACCAGGAAAAAGAAAAAAAATGGAAAATGGTTCAAAATTGGAAAAGGTAAGTAGAAGACAAATTACCATGAAAAGAAGAAAGGGGAAGGATGATGGTGAGAATCAGAGTCTGAGGGGTAATTCAAAAAGAAGTAAAATAAAAGCATCAAGAAAAGGGAGAACTTGGACAACTTCCTGTAGGGAGTATACAGTTGTCCTTATGAAGCTTCAGACCTCGGAGTTCTTTATAGTTTTCATATGGCAGAGCTTCAGGGTTGGATCCCAGTAACGAAAGGAATTTTCAAACAGTAGGAAATCTAGCTTCGGGTGTGTTGTACTTCTTTGGGTCTCAATGGCTTGCCACAATTTGGAATCTACCTTGGTGAACAGTTGAGGTCATTTAACTATATTTCTACTAGAATTCAAGGGTAGACCCCAGAATTGTCATTGCTGTGAATGCTTTTAAACCAGAAATATTGTTTTTAGAGAAGTAACCTTGAATCCCATACAGCTCTTTTATAATAGCTAGCCAACTCTGGGTTAAGAAAAAGATATAGGGAAGCTGGTCACAATGCCACACATCTGTAATCCTAGCTACTTGGGGGGGCGGGGGGGTGTTGAGGCAGGAAGATGGCAAGCTTGAAGCAGTCTCAGCAACTTAATGAAACCCTGTCTCAAATAAAAAATAAAAAGGGCTGGGGATGGAACTCAGTGGTAGAGTACCACTGGTTCAATCCCCAGTACTGGAAGGAGAGAAAGAAAGGAAGATAGGAAGGAAGAAAATAGGGGGGAAGTGGGCTCAAAATGTGTTTAACATTTCTCATTCTAGCATTAGAGCAAATTAGATACTGTGAATGACACTTCAGATTAAAACTATTAAAACACCAGGTTAAGTATTTTCTAACTGTATGTAAATAATATTTTTTAAACATTATTAATCACATCACTGAGAAAACTCATAGGAAAAGGAGAAATGTGCCAATTACACTATGAATAGATTTTTTAATTGGTAAATTTAAAATTTTAGCAATGGTAGTAGGAGATTGGGGAATACTGTTTTTCCCTGGAAGACATTGATTTTAATTATATCCTCAGATAATTTCCACAGATAAAGTGCTCTGGAAAGTGAGTTGCTAATACTAGGAAAAGAATAAAAACAAAACAAAAGCCTCCAAAGAGGAAATAAGTACTATAGCTAAGAACCAGCAGAAATCATAGATGAGGAAAAACAGATCTGAAATATTGTCAGATATTGAAATTATAAAATGCTGAATTAAACTGACAGTGCTTAATAGAATTAAAGAAATAAAAGATTGGTAAATGTGAATAAGGAACTAGATTTGAAAATGAACCAGAGAACTTCTAAGCAATCAACATAATACTTTCAAAAGGAGGAGAGCTGGGCACAGTGCTGCATGCCTATAACTCAAGCGGCTCATGAGGCTGAGACAATAGGATGATGAGCTCAAAGCCAGCCTCAGCAAAAGTGAGGTGCTAAGCAATTCAGTGAGACTCTGTCTCTAAATCAAATACAAAATAAGGCTGAAGATGTGGTTCAGTGGTCGAGTGTTCCTGAGTAAGCCCCCTGCAAAAAAAGCCACAGAACTCAGTGGATGGAATTTTAAAGCAGATTAGATGTAGATGCAGCAAGACAATTGCACACTGAAAGGTAAAACTAAAGGAATTATCATTGATTAAGGCCAGATAATTAAAAGTGGGGAAATACAAACAAGAGAATATAAGATATGTAGGACACATGGAGGAGAAATGGAGATATGTAATAATGTTCAGTTGGGGTTCTGAATAGAGATATAGGAACTGTTAAAACACATCGACGAGATGTAAGACTCAGCAGTTCTAAAGAATTCTACAAAAGACATCATTCTAAACACATCCTAATGAGATGAGAAAGGAAGAGCACTTGATAAATTCTAGAAGTGGCATTGATTAGTAGAGAAAGGATGGGCTCTTCAATGAATGGTTTGGGGACAATTGCCTATCCATGTGGAAAAAATAGACATTGGTTCTCTATGAATCTATACATATATCAATTCCAGGTAAGTTATAAATACATCCTCAATTTTGACATAGATTAGGGAAGAGTGTTTTTGTGAGATAGTCACATCAAAAATTTGTAGATCTTAAAGAAAACTATGTATAAATTTTACTATATTAATTTAAAACTTTTCTGTTTATCAAAGAACACCTAAAGAGAATAGAAAGACAAGCACAAACCAGAAGAATATTTTTTATAAAATATATAACCAATAAAAGTATCTCTGGCTAAACTGATAAGTAATCAGATCAATATAAATTGAAACACCATGACATAGAGTTCCTGCCTACCAGTGTGGTACAGCTTTCCTTATGTGACAATGCCATTGTTGATGAGGATCTGGAGCCCAGGAAACCTCACTCCCAGCTGGTGGCAGTATAAATAGTAGAATTTATTTGGCACTTAGAATGTTTAAGTTGTGCATATCCTTCAATCCAGCAATTCCTCTTCTAGACGTTTGTCCAAGGGAATTACTAGTGCACATGTAGCTAAAGTCCCATATAAGATTATTCATAGCAGTTCTTTTCATAATCTAAAATTGGAGAGAACTCAAGTATCCACCAACCATCAAATAGGTAGGAAAATATATATATATATTTCTATGGTATTGTTACTCTACAGTTGGGAAAATGAATGATATCAGCTACTGACAATAACATGCATGTTTGCCAAAAACATTGAACCACCATTGACAAATTCTACAGTGTTATCTCAAACTCAAAGCTGGCAAAATTGAAAAAAATAATGCTATTTGGAAATACCTACATTGATGGCAAAAGTATAAAGGAAAGAAAATGAGTGATTAATACAAAATTCTAGATGATGCTTACCTCCAAGGGAAAGAAAGATGATGGGAAGGGAAAGGATGTAATGGGGAAAGTGAAACTAGTGCAGAATTGTTCATTTTATTACTTTTCTTTAGTATTTAGTATACACACATATATATGTATATATGTTTATATTTTACTTTTTAAAGAATGGTGTTTTCTTACCATTCTTATCAGTAGTGAAAATAGAATTTGGGAGCATTAAAGAAAAAAAATCTAGGTTATGTTCCCTCAGGGCATAATTATGAGTGATTCAAGTGTATGAATGGCAGGCACCTCAACTAGTGCCAGGCAAACAGACTAAAGGAATACTTTCTCAGTTTGTTGAAAATTGCAAGTACACACATTCCTGACTGAACTTGAAATTGATTTCGTCATTGTCAAAACAAACTTAAGTTACCAGAGATCAAAACCAGGGAATTGTGTTTTACAGTGTGCTCATCAATATTTTCATTTGCGGGATATAATATTAGTTCTGTCTCATGAATCAGATAGTTTTATTAAATCAGAAAAGGAAATGTCCATAAAGATTTAATAAGAATGCAGAAAGAGATTTCAGAATAATAAAACCACCTTAATAATTTTAGCTTCTTTACTAATTTATAATATTTTCATGGTTTGGAGTTATTTTTTGGCATGTTAATTTGATTTTGAATTGCCCTCTAGCTTGATGCCATGGGAACATTTCTAAACTTGAGAGAATCTTTCACTGTGAAATGCATGAGTGTTGCAGTAGAGTTCATATATGAACAGGTATTTGTTTACCTCAAAAAATGTAAATTTTATGTAAGTTTTTATGTTATTTAAAATATAAAGCCATATATGTTGCAATAATTTCTAAAAATAAAATTTTCTCAACCCCTCAAATTTTGAAAAACAAACAGATAATTCTAATATGGCTTTATAAACCAAAGAGGCTTCCTGTAATGATGGCAAATGAGAATGAAAAGAGTCAATTGTAATTACTTGGAAGTGATTTGCAATGTTTTTGTCTCATTAATTGTAAAACTACCTGCATTTATTTTTTCAATTAAAATTAATCAAGCAATGTAATGTATTGCCATTCAATCCCTATATATTCAAGCAAATTACTGTTCAATAAGAACTCAAATGAAACTCAGAGGCTAGTATTAGACAATATCTATAAAGTATACATGAATATGGTATTATACAATGAATTATGAAAATTTAGCCCCAGTTACTGTAATTCATACTTATTTTGAAAATAGTGATTCGAAATTTTTATGCTTGATTAAAATAATGCATTGTTCTTCTGGCTGAAAATATGGAAATGCCAGCATTATGACCATTCCTTTTTAAATCCTCCCTAGGGAGAACCTGATTTTCTGGTATTTTTTTAAAAATAGACAATTGAAAAGTAAAATCAGATTTCTATTCTCTCTCTTTTGTTCAAGTTAGCTATATTATGATTTCACTAGAAAATGTACAACTTTATGCTTTTAATCTTGAGAGCCTAATCTTACAAAAGTATTTTAGCTAGAGTTTTTAGTGCTTACACTAATAGTTTAAACACTCTGATTGAAATAACCAAACATTTATTACTGCTTGTACTTTATTCTTATAAAGAAGTATGCTTATAAAGAAAGGGAAATTGGATTGAGGACTGACTAGAAGATGTTTTTAAATATATTATACAAACAAGAAATATTTTAAAAATTTAAGCTTTGGAGGAATATTGTGTCCAAATGTTTAAGTTTTAATTCTGGACTGCAGTTTAAAAAAAAAAAAACTATTTTCATCTCATACACATAACAATTCAAATTCCCTTCATTAGGTCAGAGAACAGTACATTTCATATAATGAGGCAATTATAGAAAGATTACAAAGCAGATTTAAAAAACAATATGTAATCATGTTGTAATACTAATGTGTTTAGCAATCTCAATTGCAAATCAGGGAAATGTTGTGAATTTTTTTCTAACTGCCTAGTCAAAAGCAGAAATATTAATGTATAATTTACATTTATTGTAATACATTAAATTGTAGCTCCTTAAACTTCAACGTCTTCTAATGAATTTATAGGATTTTTTTTAGATTATGAAATAATCATTCTCCAATTAAATTTAAATAGTTGTTTCTATTTGCTAAGGAAACTCAATGTTGTTATTTTAATATTTTGAAAAGATTTGATCTTTGCAAATTTTGCTATATTTAATTAACTCCCATGAGATTACAGCTTGAGATTTTATTTAGAAAAAGAAAAGCTAATTATATAATAACAATTAATTTTCTGTGGTTTCTTGATAATTGTTTATAAAATCCTAATTATTACTTTTCATTCTGTAGTATGTATATTTATGTGAGATCCTCTACCTGTAAATTCTGTGTCTCGTGAGAAAAATTTAAGAGATCTGAAAGAACTACAGTCATTAATTACATAGATATTATATTAACTTATTATTAAGATACTAAGCCTAGTTGTTTCCACTTCTCATGTTTATCTATTAGACACATGAGTTTACTTTTAATCTCCTATCTAATGCATATATTGACATTTCTAGCAAGTTATTACTTATTGTAGTGATAATATACAAAACATTATATATTATTATGGGTAAAAATTATGGCTACATAGATTTTTAATAAATCTAGTTTATAAATAGTGATTTTATGTGGCATTGAAAATATGTATAGGGTTTTTTTTTCACTTTAAGTACTTGCTCACTGAGAATTTAACAGTAGATGAGGTGATTACATGTTCTTCTCTGTAGTTTGCTTCTTTTAGTTCTTGGAGGTTTGTATATTCTGTCCTTAGATTTGTCTTTTAACTCACTGTTACTCCTCTTATCTGATTTTCAAAAAATCACTAGTTAAACCCATCAATATCATGCTTAATGTTGATTATGGAAGTTAACAGTTTAACATTTCTATCACCTGATTCTATTTTTCATTTGTTTTATTTCTTTGAATACATCATCTATAGTGATCTTAAACTCTTTGCTTGTTAAATCCATTCTCTAGAGCCCCTTTTGTCTATTACATTATCTCTTTGTTCACATAGTTTTAAATTCTGTTGTCTTCTGTGTGCCTATTGTTGGAGATTATATATAAAATGTTATAGACATAATTGAATCCTAAGCTGATGTTAGTTACCTTTATGCAGAGATATTTTGCATGTGGTTTTGGAAGATGCTTGGGGCTCTAGCAATCAGGGATCAGGTACATTAGGTTGG
This sequence comes from Ictidomys tridecemlineatus, assembly GCF_052094955.1. Classification (NCBI taxonomy): domain Eukaryota; kingdom Metazoa; phylum Chordata; class Mammalia; order Rodentia; family Sciuridae; genus Ictidomys; species Ictidomys tridecemlineatus. Next base: position 91,069,929 of record NC_135480.1, on the reverse strand, counting down.
ATATGGAGTTCTGTAAAGACTAATGTATTTCTCATTCATGACTTTTTTGGTATTGCCCTAATACCTGTGGTATTGTCTGTCAGGGTCTTACCTCAAAGTAAGGAGGTTTTTGCTAAGGTCTGTCCCTTGGCACAACTTTAACATTTGTCCCCCTAATCCTGCAAGGCTGTCAGAAGTACTGTTTTTCGAAGTTACCTCTTTAAAGTCAGAAGATGCCTGTCGGGGGAGGGGGAAGCACCCCCAAATTTATGCTAATCTCTTCTTAGGTTCATCTTCCCCATTTCTTGGTACAGTACTTTTCCATTGCTTTGTCAGTGGACCTGCAGAATGTTATGTAAATTGCATAATCTGCTATTACTAGGCATGGAAGTTCAAAGTGATGCATATTTTTCATAAGAATTAACTAATAATAATTCACTCTCACAAATCTGTAATTATGCCTATTTTAAACCCAAGTCACAGATGAAATTAAATAGAAAAGACAAAAAACATCTATTTGTGTGACAGATAGCTCCTGCAGAAAAACATAACATCTATGGAAACATGTAACAGTATGTGAGGCAGTCACTGTTCTTAGTGCTTTCCTGTAGTAAATAACTCATTTAAGCCTCACAATAATTCTATGAGGGAAGTACTGCTATTATTTCCACTTTGAAATGAATGAAAGGATAAAAAAAAAACTAACCAGAGCCCCTAATCACTACACTGTATTAACTAAAAACATGTTAACATACTGTCATATTTTCCTATTGCCTCTTCAATTATCTATTAAATTAGACTTTTCATCACTTAGGTCTTTAAGAAATTTAAATTTATATTCAGTTTTATCTTTAAAAGAGAATAGAATTAGATAATCTGTTTTAGAGTTATTCCATTTGAAATTATTTTTGAATTAGAAAATAAAACAGGTCCAGTTATGTGGCAGATAACTATAGTGTTCTTCTATCATTATTTTGAAAATTGTAATCACTGGCCAAATCAGGGTGGGAACATCTATAAATCATGTTTCTGTTATTTTTTTCTGTTTATTTTCCCCACAGTTTATTCTTTATTGTGAATTGTCATGCAGAAGCTACATGGTTAAAAGTGTTATATTTATATTATTTCATAGGTTATATTTGTGGGGGGCAGGTAATCTGGGATTGAGCTCAGGGACACTCAACCACTGAGCCACATCCCTAGCCCGATTGTTGTATTTTATTTAGAGACAGGGTCTCACTGAGTTACATAGTGTTTTTCCAGTGCTAAGGCTGACTTTGAACTTGTGATGCTCCTGTCTCAGCCTCCTGAACCCCTGAGGTTACAGGTATGCACCATGCACCTGGCTCTAGGTTATCTTTTGAATGGAGCATTGCATCATACTCTGGTTAATTGTTTTTAGATGTTGAACAAAATATTTATTTCAAAGAATTTCTCATCTGAGATGCTGCTGTAGTGCTGAGCTTTAATAGAGCATCCTTAATGCCTTATAATCCCTCTATAAGATGTTGGCATAATGATTTAATATACTATATTATGTCTGCAATGTTATGTCAATGAGAGAGAATTCCACAGCTAACAAAATTTAGCTTTTATCTGTAATCATGAATGATTCCAATATTTTATTTTCACAGACTTTTAGTCATATTTTCAATCTATGGAAAAGGAGTTTATTAGGCACATTTCAAAAAATGCTGGTATTGCTGAAGAGTTTTATTATGACACTTGCCACACTGATTTTTCAAGCAGTTTGTGAGAATATTTACATAGTTGTGCTACATGAAAAAAAAATAGTAGTAAGTTAATGAAAGAAGAAACAAAGCCAAGCAACAGGAACAATGCTAAACTGATTGACATGTAACTATGTGTGTAAAGTGCAGAAGTGCTCATTGTTGTTTTGGGCGAGTCTTTTGACTTTCACATTTTTGAATGGAAACACATCCTATTTATTTATTTTGGTTCCAGGGATTGAACCCAGTGTTGCTCTACCACTGAGCAACATTCATAGCCCTTTTTTTACTTTTTGAGATAGTGTCTCATTAAATTACTTAGGGCCTCTATATGTTTCTTATGATTCCCTTGAACTTGCAATCCCCCTGCCTGAGTCACTGTGTTTACAGTCCTATGCCACCATGCATGGTGGGACATACATTCTATAGTGGAGACTTGTTTTAAATATTTTTAAGTTACTCTATTAAATACTATCACTATGAGGTGAATACTTATAAAGAAGTTATAATCTATTTTACTTATTTTAAACTGTCTCTTTTCTCTCCCAGGAGTACTGACACATTGTCCTAAGAGGCTAAAAATTTTATTAGTGAAGGTATTAATTTTTATTTGATTTTCATGTGCTGTGCTTCCTCATACATCTATGGAGCCTCCAAGGAGCTAGGTAGCTAAAATTTTTATTTATCTGAGTTTATGTAAAGAACAAAACTCTATTTGCCGATTCTTGTTCCCGAAAAGACATTAAGATGTGATTTCACCAACCCATCTTGAAAGGTGAGCCCATTACCTTTAGACCATGGTGTCTTTCTTCTACATTATTGAATAAGAGACCTTTTATCTTTTACTGCCATTTTAACCTAGTCTCTTTTAAGGCTATTGTGAAATATACCAACATTAGCAGCTTGAATCTTACAGTATGAAAATAGCAAACTACAATAATTTGTAAAGCAGTTATGTATTATCTACACACTAACCACACTGCACTGTTGACTTAGATATTGTTTTATATTTGATATTCTGTCTTGAAATGTCATTTATCATCCCAAATAAAGGTTCAAAAATATTTAAATGTAACTTTATAGTGCTTTAAAATTACAAAAAAAAAAGAAGTAATTTCTGAACTAGCACATAGCAGAGAGTCAAAATCACCTATAATTTACCAACTAATCCTAAGTTCATTTTATGTTGGGTTGTATAGCTTTTCAAACCTTTTTTCAGTTCCTTGGCCCATTTATTGATTGGATTATTTTGTATTTTGGTGTGTAGCTTTTTGAGTTCTTTATATATCGTAGATATTAGTCCTCTATTTGATGTGCAAGAGGTAAAAATTTGCTCCCAAGCTGTAGGCTCTCTATTCACCTCGCAGATTGTTTCTTTTGCTGAGAAGAAGCTTTTGAGTTTGAATCCATCCCATTTATTAATTCTTGATCTTAATTCTTGCACTATAAGAGTCTTATTAAGGAAGTAGGGGCCTAATCCCACATGAAGGAGATTTGGGCCTACTTTTTTTTCTATTAGATACAGTGTCTCTGGTTTAATTTCTAGGTTCTTGATCCACTTTGAGTTGAGTGTTGTGCATGGTGAGAGATAGGGGTTTAATTTAATTTTGTTGCTTATGGATTTCCAATTTTTCCAGCACCATTTGTTGAAGAGGCTATCTTTTCTCCAATGTATGTTTTTGGTGCCTTTGTCTCTTATAAAATAACTGTAATTATGTGGGTTATCAGCCAAGGAACTGAACAGACACTTCTCAGAAGGTGATATACAATCAATCAACAAATATATGAAAAAATGTTCAACATCTCTAGCAATTAAAGAAATGAAAATCAAAACTACTCTAAGATTTCTTCTCATTCCAGTCAGAATGCAGAATGACAGCTATAAAGAATACAAACAACAATAAGTGTTGGCAAGGATGTGGGGGGAAAGGCACACTCATACATTGCTGGTAGGACTGCAAACTGGTGCAGCCAATATGGAAAACAGTATGGAGATTCCTTGGAAAACTAGGAATGGAACCACCTTTTAACCTAGTTCCTCGGTGTATACCCAAAGGACTTAAAAACAACATACTACAGGGACACAGCCACATCAATGTTTATAGCAGCACAAGTCACAATAGCTACACTGTGGAACCAACCTATATGCCTATCAGTAGATGAATGGATTTTAAAAAATGTGATATATGGGGCTAGGGTTGTAGCTCAGTGGTAGAGAGCTTGCCTTGCATATGTGAAGCCCTGGGTTTGGTCCTCAGCACCACATAAAAATAAATAAATAAATAGGTAAATAAATTAAATAAATAAATAAAATAAAGATATTGTGTCCATCTACAACTAAAAAAAATCTTAAAAAAAGAAAATATTATACGTACATACATACACACAGACACACACACAATGGAGTATTACTCAGCAATAAAGGAGAATAAAATCATGGCATTTGTAGGTAGATGGATGGAGTTGGAGAATATATTGCTAAGTGAAGTTAGTCAATCCAAGAAAACCAAATGCCAAATGTTTTCTCTGCTATAAAAAGGCTGATTCATAGTGGGATTGGGAGGGAAGTTGGGAGGGGGAGCAAGGGAGGATTAGATGAACTCTAGATAAGGCAAAGGGTGGGAGGGGGAGGGAGGGGACATGGGGGTAGGAAAGACAGTGGAATGAGATGGACATCATTACCCTAAGTACATGTATGAAGACACCAATGGTGTGAATATACTTTGAATATAACCAGAGATATGAAAAATTGTGCTCTACATGTGTAATATGAACTGTAATGCATTCTGCTGTCATATATAACAAATTAGAATTTAAAAAAAATCTTTTCTCTATGTGAATATACAACACATGGAATTAGAAAGTACAGATTTGAAAAGTAGATTGTTTATTCATTTTGGTGATGTTGTAAGACACAGTGTACAAAAATGTGCATGCATCCTAAATATGTGGGAAAGACCTGGTTAGCCCTAGGAAGCATACTTTACTGTTATTAACTTAGATTTTGTATCTTCCTCTTCTACAATTTTGAGTAATTGAAAGCAAGTTTTTAATCACCTGATTTGGAAATGTGGCACTAATAATTCCGTGTCACAAGTGCTTTTAAAAATCTGTTAAGCTTCGTGTTGATGTCATGTCAGGCATATGGTAATTGTCTGGGTCACCACTATAATGTTCCCTATTTGGAATATGGTTTCCTAGCAACTCTTGCTTTTTCCTAATGGCTGAATTGATTTCTGCACATTTGTAATGCTTCCTACTGCATCAGAAATTGTCACCTTGTGTGCAAATGTTACAAGATCAAATTTACATGTAGATTCAATTCTAGAAATTACTCTGCTTTATCACTTGCCTTTAATGTGTTTGTTCACAGGTTAAACCAACCATAAAAAAATGAATTTAGTAAAACCTCATTAATTCAGACCTCAGACTTTGGGGGGAATATGGTAATTTTAACAACAGTGTCCGAATATATGCAAATATTTCCTATTGGGAGACCTGTTAAAGTTGAAGAAACACAGTAATTTTGATGGTCAAATGACTATGTCATCAGGACATGCACAGAAACACAGGTCTAGAGTGTACCCTGACTGTCCATAATGAAGAAAGGCTTCTTTTGGAGGCAGCTTGCTATTTCCGCTTAGATGAAGGCTGTTTCTACATGAATCTGTCTACAGCCTTACTAGGAGTGACTTTGAACTTGTTTGTTCAACAATTTTTTTAATGCTTACTATTTTCTAAACAATTGGTTAGGCAATATCATGTAAGGCTAAGCAAACTAGATATGACTCTGATCCTCTGAAGAATTACAATCTATGGAATCTACCACTACAAATGACTGACTTGGTCAGGAAAAAGGAATAGACATGAATTCTCTCATTATTATTTCCATCTTAATAATGAGACATTTTGTTAGGCTTTTAGAAATATTTGGCAAAGGCTTTCTTTGTACAACAGATATTCAAGGTATTGCTGTTTTTATTTAGACTGAAATTATTTTGGTGTCTTTGTAGATTTTGTATCTTTCTAAATAAGTGGAACTGAAAACATTGAAAACTAATTGTTTAATCATTTAATCTATATAATAATCCTATGAAGGGCACTTTTTTTTTGCAGTTATATATACTTTGATGATCAAGAAAATACAACATCAAGGGGTTAAAGTATAAGATCAAAGAAAATATATGTCATAAATCTTCTATATGTCAGACTTATATGAAGTATTTTATATACATTAAGTCTTTTAATCTCTCCCAAACTGAAAAGTTTCAATAAATCTCAGTTTACATTTAAAAATTTTTAGACTCAGAATTTAATGTTATTTGACTAAAATAATATAGCTGGTCAATTGAGATACTAAGTTTGAACTTTTGATTTTTCCATTGTATCAAACTTTCCAGATCTTCACCAAAATGCCTACAGGGGAATTTTTGTTAGTAATAAGTAATAATAATTTTTGTTAGAATTTGTTAGTTATAATTTTGTCACTTAGTAATAAGTGTCCCCCTCTCACATAGTGCTTCCTATGCCCTGAGCACTAAGCTATGCTGGAGAATATGTGTGCTTTGAATCTCTTTCTACATCTTGTATATACATATGTAAATACAATATATTTATATGTATATGTGTGTGAGTTTAGGCATATTTTCATCTTTGTGAAATCTATATGTATACACATATTATCATGTAAGTCTTATAATAATCATGAATGAGAAATTAGGTGTTATTATCTAAAGATAATATAACTCAGAAAATCCAGAATCAGAGAGGTTAAAGGACTTATTGGCAAATAAGTGAATAAATAAAGAAGACTAAATAGAAGTTGACTCAGAATTGGAATTCAAATCTGACTTCAAAGTCTATACTCTTAACCATTACCCTATACTATCTTCTACAATATAATTAGAACATATGATTTCTAATCTTATGACTAAGCTAATGACTTTAATCTTTCTTAAAAATTACATTCTTCCTTGTTCCTTAAGACAGAAACATTAATATGAAATAGCAGTACCATGTCTTGAATGCATTCTAATTTGAGACAAAATAGAATGTACATGAAAATGTTGAAATAATGAGTATAATTATGTCTGTATTTAATATAAGGAGATAAAAATTGCAGGTTCTATAGAATTTTTAAGTCTCTGAAGAAAAATTATGTGGGAAATAATATTGAAATATAAACTTCTTGATAATAGCTTCTTATACACAATAGAAGATACGATCTACTCTTTGTAGCAATGTAATAATACAAACCTAGGAAAACGAGATTTAAAACCATAAACGAGAATCCAAAAGATGCATTTATTCTTTTGGACATATTCTCCAGATGATATCAGTAGATATTTTTTGTATATTAACTTATCTATGATTACTTTTGTACTTACAATAACTCAAATATCTGATTAAAAGTCTGAAATATTTCAAATGATTTGATTAGGTGACCAGAAAGCACTTACTGAATTTCTCTCATGTATAAACTACATAATTGAATCACAAACCAAAATGTGGGAGTGCCAAACACTAATCTGCAATTTTTTTTTTTTTGTCTTTCAAGTCAAAATTCTGTCTACACAATACTACATCTGGTCTCTTAAATCTATTCATTCAAAAACCAAATCAGCCACCCAGATTTTCAAACTCCAAGATTCCATTCAGTTTGTTTGCTTTAATTAATTAGCTTTTCTGAAAACAGCCTAGGCATAGAGATTTCAGTGGGGCTTGGCATCTTACCTATGAAAAGATTCAGATATGGAGGAAAGAAAACATGAATTCTGTTTCTTCTCCCTCAGTCAGGTATTTCCAAAGACTCACATGTCTGCCCTCCTATCTGAGTTTGTTTCCTCTTCTGTGGCTGCACTCCACCTTTGGGCTCCCTCAGTCTCCTTTTCTTTCTCAGTTTTATAAAAGCAATTGTCATTTTTCTACTAATTACCTTCACTACTTTAAAAAGTCTTTATTGTTATGAAAAATTGATGTAAAACTGTTCATACTTATTTAGAAGAAAGAGATCTTTCCATTTTAACCTTATAGTTCTATATTTGCATTTTCCAAATATATGTATGAATTACTTCTAGTTATGTATTCATTTTTATTATCAATAGAAATTTTACCACTGGTGTCATCATGGACCATTTTTCTTCCCTTCTTTATAGCTTTCTGTAATTAAAATGAGCCAATTTTAAAATAAGTAATGCAGACTCTCACCTATGCATTCAATTAATCAGGAATCATGAGTAGACAATGCTTAAAACTGCACAGGGTAAAAAATGTTATTGGATAAAAATTAGTGGGAGCTTCATATTCTTTCACAAAATTATTCTATAAAACATTTGGCTATGAAACTTAGAGTTGATTGAAATAATTAACATAAAAGAAAATTATAGTGGTAGAAATTAATCTGAGTAAACTACTATTAATGACTTGCAAATTATCACTATAAAGTTTAAATTGGAATAAATTGATGCCAATTAACTTTCAGAGGAGCACAACTGGAAATGTAAACTATTGAAATTAGTTAACTGTACTATATAGAAAGTAGATCAAGGAATTATGTTGACCTAATGACATTTAGTCAGAAAATAATTTCTTCTTAATAATTTTCATGTTAAATTTTTGCATTTAATTTTAACTTTGTACTCCTTTAATGGAGTTCAGATGTCTCATACTATAAAATGTTTTATTAGCCAAAGGAATTCTTTGATAAATTAATGGATAATATATCATGTTCTAGACATGCATGCTCAATAAATTGAATTAAATTTGCCAAGTGGTAGGAAAAAATAAAGAATTTCATTTAGTCATTTTAATATTGTTAACTATTTTATCTTTTTGTATATGTTTATAGTTTTTTTCTCTAATCCTTTGTTGTACAAGTCAATATTCTTTTACATTTGAAAAAATTTTGCCATGGCATTTATTTGGTATACAAATAAATACATGGTTTATGGTATCTATATAAATGTTTGATATTCTCAATTCCTTTTCTCATTTTCTCATGTTCCTTTTTTCCTAAATGACATGTTCATATAATGTCCTTGTGAAAAATACTATATGTATCTCATAGTCATTTTTCATCTTTAACATTGAAGACAGCAATAAATAATTTTGCTAGAAAAGTATAATGAAATAAAGTGGAACTGACTCATCACACCAGTATTACAAACATGTGTCATGAGGTTGTCATGAAGAATGATGTTCATACTCTAATGCAATGGAGCACCTTGTGATATATTAAAGTCGCTTTTCTATTTAGCTGTATTATGGTTAGCAAGTTATATCCAAACATTATTGTCTATAGTTTTGTTTTCTTTTAAACTCACTTTAAAATGAGATGAAAATGCTCATCTTATGGTTAAAAAGGCATGCCCAGGGAAGAAAAAGTCTACCATATTTTTAAATATACAGTCTGTCAGAAATGTAAGCATGACAAATTAGCCATGAACAATCCTGGAAAAGCTTCCTTTTTCAGATTGGTACATTAGGGCTGTTTGTGCCTTCAAATATTTGCTCCAAAATGACTAATTCCTATTTTAAATCAGGAAATTTATCAGTGTTTTCAAGTAGGTTGGTATTTTGATTTAAGAAAAAATTACCTGAGGCAAATGTATCTGTCCAATTTTACGGTATTGTTTGCATAACTAGTTCATGCCAGATTCTACAGCCAAATGTATTTGCCCAAATCCTCCAGATGTTTTCTGATTTGCTACTGCTGTCTAAAAAATGAATGCTGTTATAATCATAAATGCAGCTTTTTTGTTTTCCTGAACTGGGGCCAATATAACCTTTCTTCTTTTCTTATGGATTAGCTTAGCCAGAACTGAACCAGAGTTAATTTACAAAAGGATAGTAATACAGTAGCTAAGGAAATTCAGTTGTGAGTAATAATTGGCAATGATAAGATTTTAAACATTGGAAAATTTGGGGGACAACTCCCTTATCAACATGCGATAAAAAATATTTAACAAGAGTGTATGATTTTATCTAAGTTATCTAATTAGATAGCAATGGGACCTGAACCTCTGAAATTTACCAAGGAAACTAATGAAGAAGATATATCTAACCAGAAGAGGGAGGAACCATCTTGCAGGTGTTGTTGTTGCTGCTGTTTCTCCAGCAGCTGCTTATTGTGATGGAAGAAGTATTTGTTGGAAGTGTGTTTTGAGATTATATGAAAGAGGTGAAGACGCTATACAAATCTGTGGTGGAAGGGCCAATTATTTTTACTTAGTGTCCTTTCTCTATTATTGGAATATTACCATTTTTATTACTTCATTTTAATTCAATTAAAAATTATTAATTTTTCTCTTCAGTCTTCCTTCTGCAGGAGCTTCTCCTTGGGAATATGAGGCAACCAAAGTTGCCAAACAGATTTCCTCCCCTCCTAATCTAGAACATTGACACATTGTCTATTAATTCATCAAATAATTCCTGTGGCTAATAAAACATTTATAGTGTGAGACATCTGAACATTTTCTATTGACGTGCTAGGCCAGTTGTTTCTGTTTGTAAAAGGGGTAAAAACAGCAAATGAATACCTTCTGAATCCCCATGCCTCTTTTGTCTCATCCCATCCTCACAACATTTTCATTCTGAAAGCAGGAGAGTTTTGAAAATAGTAGTGCATCTTCAGTTATGAAAAATTTCCATCATTTCTTCTATTTGTTATCATCTTCAAATATGTCAAAGAAATTGGTGTAAGATTAGTTTATATCCAAATATCAAGTTATAAATACTATTCACATATTATACTTCTCTAAGGAAAAAAGAATATGACCAGTATAAAAAAATTAGTGGAACTGACTCATCACATCATTATTACAAATACATTTAAATGATATTTCTATTTTAGCATATGGTTAACATTCCTTGAAGAGCAAACTACTCTAGAAATTCACACTAAGCCATGCTTCTGAACTCACCCCAGCTTAGAACTATTCCAACTCTAGAATCTCAACTCCAAACATCCTTGCCTCATCACAGCCATTGGTTGGTCTGTCATTTCCTCTTACTGATCACTGGGATATCCAGTTATCCATTCCTAGGCTTTCCATTCATCTTGGCTGTTTTCCTTCTGTATTAGTTTGCTATGGCTTCTATAAAGAAATCTCACAAACTCTGGGTATCTTAGAAAAATAGGAATTTGACTCACAGTTCTAGAGGTTGGAAATCTGAGATCAAACAAAGTGTTGGCAGCCTTGTGCTGACTCTGAAGATACCAGGGAAAGCTCTGTTCCAGCTCTGTTCCAGAGCATTGCCCTGTGTGCATGTGCCTCTGTGTCCAAAGTTCTTTTTATAAGAACACCAGTCATATTGTATTAGGGGTCCACCCTACTCCAATATGAGTTCATCTTAATTTAACTTACATATGCAGTGAACCCATTTCCAGATAAGTTTGCATTCTGAGATATTGAAGACTAGGAATTCAACTATGCATTAGGAAGGAAGGAGCCAGGCATAATCCAACCTATAACTCCTTCTGTTGCCAGGATCCCAATGTCTGCTGTCTCAACATTGCTCCTACCTGGAGTCTCATTTTACTCTTCCTTATCTTCCATCATACTGGACCATGAGTCAAAAATTATCACTGCACAATTTATGTGTACTATTGAATAAAATTATGGAATTGTAGTAATTAAGAATGCATACTATTTTAATTCAATTGAACCCTAAATCTGCAAGCAGATTGTTTTAGTATCCCCTAGCTGTGATTGTTGCAAATGGTTTTCACTGTCTTCATCTCTTAACATTGCTACTTTTATTCTCAGCAGTCTCTTTCATTGCTAATTAAATGAATGTTAGAAGACATCAATATGAATGATCTGAACTTTTTTCCATGTCCCTTCCCAACATTGTTCTTTTTTTCAAATATTTTTTTTCCTTTACCTCTTCTATTTTCCCCTTTCCACTGGGTCCAGTGTATCAACAAAATTTGCTCTTTTATTAAAACAAAATTGTCATTTTCTTTGAAAGCTTCCTTCTCTAAATATATCACATTCTGCTTCTCCAAATATGATCAGATACAACACCAGTCATTCTGTTAGCTCTCTGTTGTCTGTGAAATAAAGACCAAGACCTAATCAGTACCTTTAATTTGTTTCCTAGGTAGTTTCTCAAATATATATCCTATTAAATAAGTCTTTCCTCCCTAATAGTATGACATTAAACATGCCAGACTAATTGCCTTTCTGCACATTGCTGTGTCTTTGTTTTAGCCACGTTATTATTGTTTTGCCTTTTATATTTATCTTGTTTTTGTTTGTTTACTTGTTCTCTCTCTTGCTTGGCCCAGCTCAAATTCTATAAGGTCATTCTTAACAGTCACATTCTCTTTAGTGGTAATTATTTACTACTTTAGGAAATTTATAACTTTTGTTACAACTAACCATTGATATTTACCATGTTATATGTGGTAAACAAATTGTATGAATTCTTAAGTTTTACATGCTAGACTTTAAAAACATTCAGGTCTGGGGGCTTGTCTTTTCCATTCTTGTGTATTGTAGTATAAACGATTTATTGATATTGGTAAAGTAAATGAAAACTGATACACTAATGCACAATGTTGGATCTAACAAGAAGAAAAATGATGTCTCCATATTTTCTTATTCATTCCTTGGTCATATTTTTCACACACTGTTTTTCTATTTAAAATATTTTAAAGATGCCATTATGTGCAAGTCACCAGGCACTAAAAAAATATAAAGAACTAATTTATTTTATAATTTAATTCTATAAATAAGACCATTTTGATAGCTTATTTGATAGTACAATATTGACTTTATATTTTAAATTTTAAAGATGGAAGTGTATTTTAAAAAATAAATCAGAAAATTTTTGCCAATATCTACATGTGGCCTATTAATAACAATAGCTCAGGAGTCTGGATTGTATTTAGTAATATTCATGTCAGTAGTCATACATATAGAAAACCAGGTCCTGTGTCAAATCCCAGGAAGGGAATCAGTAAAAGAAAAATGAATGTGATATAGTCTAACAATTGGATCATAATGGTTTCCATAGGACAATAAAACCAGTCAAATCTTCTCATAAGTTGGGTTTCATTAAACAGATAAGTTCCCATTCTGTTGTCCATCCTTTTCTGCCTTAGCTGACAAGACTGTATTAACAGAGCAGATTTTTCCTTTTTGGTATGTGTACATTTCAATATCTTGAATCTAAGTGACTGCATGCAAAATTCACTAAAGTTACCAAAAGTTGAAGAGTTACTTATTTCTGCCATTAACCAGTCATTAGAATTGTCATTATCAACCCTTTAAAGTGCAAAGTAGAAAAGTCTAACTGTACCAATAGTTGGGCTAGTCATATATTTTACATAGCAACATTATCCTTTTAAGAAACTATCCTTAGAAACGAGACGTGTATTAATATGCAGTCGCACATAGACAGCATTAACTAGGCATCATCATTTCATTTAAGAAGCACTCATATGATTAAACTGCTGAGCTAAAAAGTCTTCCTTAAAAGTTCTACTTTAGCAGAATGACTGATTTTATTTTCCAGCTGTCAATTTGATTGACAAGTAGGACCCACCAAGTGTGTTTCTATTGTCATAATTCAAGGACACCTTGAAAAGATTTCCCAAGGGGAAAGAAAGAAATAGAGAGAGGAAAAAAAGGAAACCACATTTCTGATGAAGATCTTATTTAAGATAAAATATAGAAAAATTTCTACATTCACTATGTTGCTAAAATCACTACACTGGTAAAATGCTTTTGTTGTGGGGTAGTGATTACAAAGTAAAATTACATAAAAATACAAAACAACACTACTGTAAATTAAATCAGTTATGCAGCACTATAAATGGATGGTAAATAAGAATGAAATATTTGATTTGTACTAATCAAATGAGACATGTGAATTCCAAGCATTACTTCCAGACTTGTGATAACTTACTTCAGTAGGCTCTGCAGCATTAGAGAAACGTCAAATGAAAGTAAAAAGTCATGGGTGATAACTTTTTTATTATTGCTACATTTTTCAATTAGTGAATTGTAATTATGCATAATGAGTTAATTGTGACTTCTTCATACATGCACATAACATAAATTTGCTCCGTTTCATTCCCCAGTATTTCCTTTCTCCCTTTCCTCCTCCCTCTCCCTGATCCCCTTCCTCTACTTTATTGGTCTCCTTTCTGTTTTTCTAATTGGTGCATTATAATCATACACAAAAGTAGGATTTGTTGTGATATATTCATGCTTGCATATAGCATAGTTTAGTTGATTTTATCCTCATGTGCCTCTTCTTTTCCCTTGATATCTTGGCTATTGTGAATAATGCTCAGTGAACATGAGAATTCAGATATCACTTCAATATGCTGACTTTAATTCCTTTGGACATATATCAAGTGATGAGACTGACGGATGATGTGGTAATTCTATTTTTAGGTTTTTGAGGAAGCTCCATACTTTTTTCCCAAAATGTCTGCCCTAATTTATAGTACTGCCAACAGTGTATACCCTTTTCTCCACATTCTTGCCAAGACTTACTGTGGTTTTAATTTGCATTTCTTTGATGATTAAAAATGTTAAGCATTTTTCATTATCTGTCGGCCATTTGTTTATCTCCCTCTGAGGACTCTCTATTCAAGTACTCTGCCTAGTTTTAAATAGGGTTATTTGTTTTCTTTTAACTGAGTTGTTTGTGAGTTCCTCCTATTTTCTGGATATTAATCCTTTATCTAATGCATGATTTGCAAATGTTTTCTCCCATTCTGGAGGTCATCTCCTCACTCTATTAATTGCTTCCTTTGCTGTGCAGAAACCTTTTAGTCTGATGAAATACCATTTGTTTCTTTATGCTTTTTGTTGTCTGTGCAAAAATTTGTAATCATGTCCAAGAAATTACTGCCTAGCCAATGTCATATTGTTTCCTCTTATGTTTTCTTCTACAAGTTTTATAGTTTCAGACCTTATGCTTAAATCTTTAATCTATTTCTAGTTGATTCTAGTAAAAGGGATGAGATTGAAAAACCATTTTCATCCTTCTCCATTTGTTATCAAGTTTTCCCACCCCTGTTTATTAAAGATAGACCTTTCCCATTCTGTGTTCTGGGCACCTTTGTCAAATCACCAAAATATAGAAGCAACCTAACTGTCTAAGAGTACATGAATGCATTAAAAGAACGTATGGTATTTACACAATGGAATACTCTTCAGCTCTTAAAAACCAGAAAATTCTATCTTTTTTCAGATAGCATGGATAAACCTACAAGACATTATATTAAATGAAAGAAGTCTGGTACAGAGAAACAAATACTAAATGATTTTACTTATGTATGGAATCAAAAAAGTCTAACTCAAAAAGTAGAGAGTAGAATGGCTGTTACCAAGGTTTGTATGTGGAACTGGACAGAAAAGAAGAGATGTCAATGGGTATGTAGTTTCAGTTAGGAGAAGAAAGTTCTGGTGTCCTGTTACATGGCATAATGACGAAAGTTAATAATGTATTGTGTATTTTTAAATAGTGACAAGAAAGGACTTACAATTTTCTCACCATAAAGAAATGATCCATATTTCAGGTGAGGGATATGCTAATTAACCTGCTAATTAATCATTCCAAAAATTTACACATGTATTGAAACATCACATTGTACCTTATAAATAAGTATAGTAAAAATATTAGTTGTTAATAAAAATAAAGTAAAACTTAGAAAAGAGACATGAATAAGTCAAGAGGTTATAAATGCAAAGAGAGAGTCTAAAAGTTCCTGGAGCTGTCCAACAGCTACAGCTGGACTCAGGTGGTTTCAAGTGCTGCAAAGTAGGGCAGCAGGAGGATTTGATCCACTAGTCATGAGGCATGAGACCTGACTGATTCCACAGAGCAAAGGAATTCTTGATGCTTGACTATGACCTAAAACAATACATTTCAAATATTTTATTCTTGTGAATAACAGTAAGAAAGGAAAGTATATATAATTCCATTGGGCATATGGAGACAACAGTTTATGAAATGATAGATAACAATCTGATATTTTTTTATTCCACACTATGCTGTGTTATTCCATTATGTTCTGTTCTATTTAATTAAACAATGCTGTACATAACTCCCTAAAGTAATTTTAAGAGCCATGGCTTGGAGAACAGTGGCTGAAAGATAATTAAATTAGTTTACCTAAGAAGGTAAGTGATGGCATATTAATATAATTAAAATCATGTGACCCGGAGCCATAAAGTAAAATTTTGAGAAATTATGATCCTGCTATCAAGGTCAGTTAAAAAAGAGCATAGTGAATTTCTAAGAAACTAGAAATCAGGGTTGCTTGGGTTCATACTCCATGGTACTGACTCTCATCTGTCAGTGTTTCTGAATCTATAAATGCGTAAAGAACATCCAACTCCCTGAGAGAACAAACAGGTGGGGACACAGAAGGGCTGCATAATGAGGTGCTGTGTCTCCTGTTTTTACCTCAGCTGCTGTTTCCTTCTGTTCCCATTCATGTGCATGCAGTGAAGAGAACAGCGTGTCCCTCCTGCCCAGCACGTGCACGTCCATACAGCCAGGTGTCTGTTACTCGCTGACGGAGCTGGCTCCTGTACTGACTCAGGATCTTTTGGCATGTTTGTTTCAGATTTATTGTTTTGACAGTTGTCATTTTTAAGAGTCTTTGCACTTTTGGTGGAGAAAGAGCTTTTAGTCTCCTAAGAGCAGAGCTCTATTATCATAATCACCTTTTAGAAAAGAGAAAATTACCTGTAATTTTTATACTCCGAAGGTGTATCATAATAATTCAACCACCCACCTTACCCTTAAAATCTTTTTTTAAAGAAACTATTCTTCTTTTTTATCTCTTCATTTTCTTTGGAGGAAATGAGAACTTAAGGATTTGGGAAATCCCACCCAGCCTCCATGAGCTTTGGCTGCCTCTTCCTACTGTCAGCTGTTGTGTTTAAGGATCTCGCTGCCAGGGGATCCACAGGATTGCTGTTGCAACACATGTCTTGTAAAAGGCCCCGTTAAAGGGCAAGTGAACAAGTCAGGCTACAGCAGCCCTCACATTAGCTGGAACTTTCCATGAGGTCCTTTGTGTTTTGGAATTCCTGTGGATACAGCCCCTCCTGAAACCTCCACTCTTAACTCCTCCCCATCACTCCTGCTAATTTGTCTCATGGGATATCTCACGGAATAGCACGTGTGTGCACATGCATGTAAGTCTACAGGTGCTCTATCTATATCAAGTTCTCACAAAATCACAATTGCAGTCAATTACCTTCTAATTACTGGAGGAAAAAAGAAAAAAACAGAAGAGATTGGTAGAGGGGAATAAAATGCAATCCCCAGGGAGGTACATGCCTTTTGCTGTCTGCTGCTTAATGTTCTACAGCTGGGCTCACCACTGTTTCTAATAAGCACCTTTAGCAAGTTGTTGTTTAGGCAGTTGTTGCTTTCTTCTCATTACAAAGGATTTTCTAGAACAGCAATCCCAAAACCGACCTCATGCATTGTGAATGGTATCTGTAAAATGAAGGCCTGCTGATGGAGTAACTTTGGAAAACATTGCCTACTCTACGAAGATTCATGAAGCATATTAGCATTTTAAAGGTTCTGAAAAGACTCAAGGTTAAGAAATTCAACTTTTCTAACCTAGCATTTCCCACATTTGTTATTTATAAAACAGCTTTTGGTGCTTGAAACATTGTGGTTGTTTGTGTAACAGAATGGAAAAAAAAACCCAAAAAACAGATTTGACCAAAGTTCTGTTTTGTTTCTTCCCTCCTGGCCTTCTTTCCTTCTTTAATGGTTTCTCCCTAAGTTCCTTTAGAAAATTCTCTCATTCCTTCAAACAACAGGTCTTTCTCATGTAATTTCTACATTGCATCACTAACATCAACCTCAGTGATATTGACTATAAACCACACAGTCATGGCTATTTGTACATGTAAATAAAAAATGTCACAGTACTGATGTTTGATTCTTATCTTTTGATTCACTTGGTGTAACAATGTGACTTTTTGAGCTCCAAAGGGATGAACTCCTTGTCTTTTTTCACATTTCCACCAGCTGTTTTTGGATCATTGTTAAGCTGAATGGATGGAGTTGGGTACTAAAAGCATAAGAACCTTTACTTATAGGAAGAAAGAAAATAGTATTATTTCTGAAGATAGATATGCATATTATTTATTACTTTCTTCCATGACTGTAATCTGAATTTATTTATTCAAATATCATCAACATCATCATTTCATTAGCACTAGTATTAGGAATTTGTTGAGCATCTACATTGTGTCAAGTATTATGTTAGAATATTTTTTTTTTTTTTGGTACCAGGGATTGAACCCAGGGTTACTTAACTACTGAGCCATATCCCCAGTCCTCTTTTGTATTTTATTTAGGGACAAGGTCTCACTGAGCTGTTTAGGGCCCTGCTAAGTTGCTGAGGCTGGCTTTGAATTCACGATCCTCCTGCCTCAACCTCCCGCACTGTTGGGATTACAGGCATGAACCACTGCCCAGAATGTTAGACCATCTTTAAATGTTATTCTTTTTATAGCAATCTTATGAGGTATGGCTTGGTTTCCTCATTTATGAAAGAAATGATCAGTAATATGAAATGACTTGCCCTAATCACATGGCAGTATATAGCAGAATAATAAATCAAACCTAGATCATTTTAGCACATTTTTCCCCTTGCATTATGAGCTTCTGCTCTTCAGTGTTGATCATCTCTTGGGTCCAGGCAGTGAAATGTTGCTCAGATTTCCATAGCTTTCACTCATGGCTTCTAGGTTTACCATGTAGTGTCTGCAACCATTAGCCAAAAAGAAAATTCTTTTATTCCTGCCCCAATTTCTTTGTCCTAATGAAGGGGCTGAAGGTGGAAATTCAGTACTTATTTCTGTAACAAATACTGATAAAGACTAACAAAATAATTGCAAATATACAAGTTTGAGATCAAAGTCCTAATAAAAAGAATATAAACTGAAGATGCATTAAATAGTGAATGTATTTACTAGGCTCATTACTACAAAACTATGGTGAGATTTAAGAAATGCTTGAAGAACTCTGGATAATATGTTATCCAGATACAAAATATGACAGTGACCACAAGAGACTCGGGTTGCTATGGAATACACTGAACAATGTTTATGCTATGCCAGAAAAAATATTTGAATATTAAAATCTTAATCCACTGAAATAATGATATGTGGCAACAGATGGTAATTAAAATAAATATTTGATAGGATTTTATTGTTTTAAAATGGGATGCAGTTTAATGAGGGGTATAATGCACACTAGTATAATAAAATGGCTAATAAATTACACTCTATTTTTTGAGAAAGTGAGAGCCAATTAGACAAATTGCTTCTCATTTACTTTTTAAAAGAGACGTGTTTGTGTGTATACACATATTACTATACATTCAGCAATGATTACTGGGGTTTATTAAGGTCCCTATAAATACAGATGCCATTAAATATAATTGCAGAAGCTAAATAGTTTACAATCTAAATATTATAATCTAATGACTAGTAGTAACACTTGCTGTGAACTATTTAGAAGGTATAAATTTGTGCTAAATAATTTAATTTTTCATTTCCTTTTTATATTCTGTTAACTCATAGTGAATTTTAATTTTTTCTCTCATTTAAATCTATTAATTTTTTTCTTTTCCTTAATAATTAGCAATGTTGTAGATATCACTTATTAATTTTCCACAAAGGAGTTTACACTTAGGAGTTTAAAAAAAAACAAAACAAAATACTTGGTTATAGGAAATGTTAGAATGGTGGCACTTAAGCATACTGTGGTTTAAGGACAAAGAGAAGTCAGTCATTACCAATATTGACAATACGAGTTCCCACTAATATATAATTTCGACAAGAAATATAATTAGCCATTTTTACATGGACCATAAAACTAATTCCCTCATTCTGGCCCAAGCATTGTGATGGCAGATTACTGTTTTTAAATTTAAGAAAGTCCTTGATACCTGTTTTCACTCAGTAGGTTCTATATATATTATTTTTCAAACAGCACCTCAAACAAGCTCTTTGTAAGATATACCAAGGAAACCTTTCTGCTCATTAGTTTGCATAAGCATGCTTTCCCAAAATGCCTAAAAATTATGAAGCCCAAACTGTATATATGGGGAAACTCGTATAAGACAAAGTTAAATTTTATTAAAAGGCAACCATTCTGGTGACTTATAAAACACATTCATTTTAATGGGAGCACAGAAAGATATTTGCTATAGTGAAAGTTTGCAAAGGCTCTCACACATTCTTCAATTTCCTTATTTTCAGTACCCTTTTCAAATCTGAGTGACAGGAAAATGTATTTCCTTTCCTCAGTGCAGTAATGGATGGTGGATAGGTATACTCATAATTTAGTAATGATGTAAATTGTGCATCCACAATCTTCTTGGTAGTTCATTTGTGACCTACTTCTAAATTGGAGCATGATTCATCTAAGATTGGGGTGCATTCGTAAGCTGGGGAATTACAAAAGAAAAAAAACTGTAATTTTTTAGTTTTCTGAATGCCATATTAAACTTTGGAATTTCATATCCAACTCTGGGCATGTTCATAGATTTAATTCATTTTGGCAAACATTTACTGAGTGCTGCTTATCAAGGTTCTGCCATGTGCTATACTAAGCAAGTAACTAGATTCATTTTAAGAAAATAATGGTTTTCTCTGACTTCAATAAGAGTCTATACCAGTAGAAGAGACAGATACATAAACACATGATTATAGTACAGAAAATTTAGTATATGCATAGCAAATGAAAGATAGAGGAGAAACCAATTTCAGCTGCAATCATGAAAACACACATTAATACGAAGTAGAAGAAAGGTAACCCAGTGCTGAAAAGTAAAGACAGGTGTGCTGGGCAGAAACTATATCACAGAAGGCTTTGTGGTGAGGCTGAGGAATGTAACTATTATCAAACAGGAAAATGACCAGTCTGGTGGTATTTTGGAATAAACTTAAGAACAGAAAGATCAGTTAGGAGGTTATTGTAGCAGCCCTGTGAGAGCCCATGAAAGCCTGAACTAAAGCAGTATTAAAGATAGAGAAAGGTTCAAAAATACATATGAATCTAACTTGATAGAACTTATGATTTGATTAGATGAGGTACATGAAGGAATAAAAGACTATTTCGAGGACCTTATCTTGGGTAGTGGCAATTTAGCAGAGTAATATTATGACATCAATGGGAACCTATTGCAGATCAAAAGAATGTGTAACCTATTTTTTAAACTTTTATTTATTATTAAAGCTTGAAGAAAATTCTTATTTATTTATTTTTATTAAATAAAAATAAAATCATATCTCTGTGAATCAAGTACTTCTGAAGTTCAGAACCTTAAAAATTCTTGCCTATTGAAAATCCATCCATTTGAAATTCTGTGTGCTTACTTTATTTCCACTTATTGTTTGATTTTTTGAGTGCATTTTGATAACAACATGAACTGTGCTAAAATGATTTAAATGGCATTCAGTTGAAAATTTGTAATTGATTGGTAAGCAATTCTAAGTAGGTGTACTGGAGTAATT
Organism: Ictidomys tridecemlineatus; assembly: GCF_052094955.1. Classification (NCBI taxonomy): domain Eukaryota; kingdom Metazoa; phylum Chordata; class Mammalia; order Rodentia; family Sciuridae; genus Ictidomys; species Ictidomys tridecemlineatus. The sequence goes on along the minus strand of NC_135480.1, from coordinate 91,048,694 downwards.
TCTTTTTACAAGTGAATAATGTGTTAGTCCAAGAGAAGAAAAATAAGCAGATTTGTTACAAATTCAAATTTCATAATTTTATTTATTTTTTTTCCTATTTTACTGTATGCATTAAGTACAAATAAATGTCAAATTCATGAAGCAGTTATCTAGATTAATAACTAAAATGATTCAGTGAATTTGATTTTGACATTTTATTTTACAACAGTCTATCATGTTCCTGGTAATTGCTTGTGTCTGAAGCAAGGAGCATGTACATGTATTTGTTTCCCTATCACCATCACCATTGTGATATCCAAGTATCTATTTATTGATAGTGCTAGTAGAACACCCCACTTTCATTAAAAGGCATACATTTGTTTCTTCCAGAATAATTTTGACAATGATATAAAATGTATCACCATTTATTTTAGTACCTTCCAATAATTTCCTGGTTTCTACTAGTGGAACACAAGAGCCAATTCTCCAACACTCCATTTTTATAATTATGGTCTATTTTCCCCTCTTCCTTCTCCTGGGATATACAGTGCCATCACACCTTGCTGATATTTCTACTGCATTATCTTTTCCATTTAATAAAAATGTCAGCTTCCCAGGTCCTGTGCATGCTTCAGTGTACAACTCTAGAGATGCTGTGCAATGTGATAGCCCCAAACATAAGTGCTATTCAGCCAGTTAGATTCACATAGCCTGAGATGTGCTATAAATGAAAAATAAATGAGACATCAAAGATATTCTTAAAAAGGAACACTTAAAAAGTCATGAGCAATTTTTAATTTTATTACAGTTTGAAATGATAATATTTTGGATGTATTAAGTTAAATACAATGTTATTAAATTAATTTAAGCTTTCTTTTATTTTTAGTATGATTATGAAAAATTATTAAATTGCATATGCACCTTACACCCATGGTCTGCATTGTTTTTCTGTTGAACAGCACTGCCACAGAGGCCATTAGGGTTAAAGGAGACATACTTTCTGCTCTGAGGTCATTCCACTACATATGAAAGTAATATCACAATGTGCTAAGATCCTTAGGAGATGTAAAGAGAAGAATGAGTAATCATTTCTAGCTGGACATGGAGGAAACGACTTGAACCATCACAGAAGGAACTCAGGGTGTTAGCATTTCAAGCAGAGAAAACAGCCCAAATAGGGTCTGGTGATTAAAAACTAGGTTGCTGAAACAAGCCTTAGAATATTATTTAATCACATCACTGCCCTGTGACCAACCATGGAAAATAAAACCTATCAGGAAAATATTCCCAGCTCCTGAGCAGTTCCCCTCAACACATCTGTTGCCACTCCCATGCCCATTTCCAGCAAGGAAATCCCTTCTCATGGAGGGCGTACAGAAGTGCTTCTGTATGACATACCAGAGAGATGCTACTTCAGCTACACCTGCAAGGGAGTTGAGGAGCTGAACTTCCCTGTGGCTACTGCAATGGAAAGAAGGGCTTCCCTTACCTGACACCTTTGGGTAACTCCTGGAAAGAATGGAAGGACAACTCACATTTTCAACAGAGTGTCTCCAGAGAACGGGTGTATTTTGTTGGTCACTGTGAAGTATTTCACGAATGAAGAAAATGAATGAAAGAAGAAAGGAAGAGCAACGAAAGAAGTAGGGAAAAATCAGTTTCCAAAAGAGATGACAGTAGGAAACTCAGATGGAGAGAAAGAGAATTGAGGTTTATAGCTGAGGCTGTGTAGTGCCTTGCTTGGGTTTGAATTTAGGGTCTGGCAAATGCTATCTTTACATTATGGGCAAATTGTTTGTTCCTTCTTAGTTTCAGTATCAAAATCTGTAAAAAATTACAAAGCATTTTATAGAGAGTTATAAAAATTAGAAATAATGTACAACAGTGTCTGTTGCTCTGTGTCACTAAATGTTAACTGTTAGGTTCAATGTCTCTTCATTGAATAATTTTGAATATTATGATCTTATTTTGTTTTATTTTGGTTGATACCCTGGAAAGAACTGGGCTTGTTTGGTCTTAATTCACATATCCCATCTATTTCTTTTAAAGAGAAAGTAAAAAGACCATACAAGAACAAATTTTATTTCATTAATTCTAAAATACACATTTCCTCCCTCCTATTTAATTAACATCACTGAACCCAGGAAATGTCTTCCAGTTACTGGTATCATTCAAAAGTCAACCAGGCTGAGGTACTTGTCACTCTCTGCACATATGTGAAGATGTTAATATTGCTGGTGTCGTGTGTACACAAACACAACTCTTGGTATTTAAACCTATGAACCAGTTAAGGATTATTTGAAGCAAAAGTATGGGTTCTGGTGATTGTTAGCAAACCTTCTTTTCTTCATTTCCTGGTAAAATTCAGAAGTTCCAGCCTCAAAACTTGATGATAAGTGGAGCCTCTTAAGAGGACATAAGTGGAGAGGACAACAGTACTTCCAATTTCAACAATGATTCTGAAGAATTAGACTGTGAAAATTAGGAATAACTTCATATAATTATTTGTTTATAGTTTCATGTGTGTACAGAACAAATATGATAAAAACATCTAAGTAAAAGACACTTTTGTAATTGTTAAGGGAAATTCTGAGACATGAATTCATTTGTCAGGGTTTAATTGATTATATATGTTTTCTTTCTTAGTAGTACATGAATTACACATGCTTTTTTACAATTATTAGAGCCTTACATTCTATGAAATGCAGTATTTTTTCAATCTACTCTGAAAGTACATAAACAAAAGATAATCCAGAGCAATATCCACAGGCTTATGGGATATTCTTAGTATTCTTAAGGCCAAGGCAGGCCAAGGGCAGAATTATGAGGTAAACAAAGTATGTCCTTGATTTTGGCTCTTCTGTTCTCTCTCAAGTGGTGAAGCAGGTCAGTTTAATCAAAGGGCAAAGGATTTAGAGTGCAAAGGCTTAGGTTTAGTTCTTGCTCCACTAATTGCTGGGTTTGTGAACTTGTGTAGGTCATATCAACCTCTGAGTTTTCTCTGAGAAAAATGATAAACCTTCATGTTCTTCAGAAGATGAGTTAGTTAAAAGTGCATTTGAAAAGTGCTATAAAATATTCATTACTATTAAATCATCCTTTATTTATTGTCTGTTTTACAGGCAAAAAGAATCCAAGATTTATTTGTCTTGAGGAGATAGGCTGGCAGGCAGTTAATAAGTATATTGTTCCCTATTCAAGTCCACAGCCATACAGTCTGAATGACCACTTAGGATCTACAGTTTATACGTGGCTAAATATTTCAGAGTCTCTAGGAGTTTGAGGATAATTCTCTAGGAGGATATGGTGAATTCATTTTCAAGAGAGGACTGACAATATTTCTAAGAAAGATGTTCCCCAGTTGCCTCTGATATTTAAGTCTGGGCATCCCATTGTCGTGTTTTCTTCATCTCCTGGCCCTGTGTGTTAGTCAGTTTTGGTGGCTATGCCCAAAATACCCAACAAGAACAACTTTGAGGAGGGAAAGTTGATTTGGGGCTCACAATTTCAGAGGTCTCAGTCCATAGACAGCCAACTCCATTGCTCTGGGTCCAAGGGGAGGGTGCACATCACACCAGAAGGGCCCAGTGGAGGAAGGCTGCTCAGCTCATAGCAGGATCAGGAAGCAGAGACAGAGTCAGGGATGGGGGTAGAGGAAAGATGCACCCTCCCAGAGCTCGTCACCAGTGACCCACCTGATCCAGCCATACTGCGCCTGCCCACAGTTACCCTGCAGTCCTAGTCCATTCAAACTAGTGTGGACTGATTAAGGTATAGCTCTCATAACCTGATCACTTTACATCTGAACATTCCTGTATTAACACAGGAGCTTTCGGTATACACCCCATATATTCAAGCCATACACCCTTCGTCCTTATTCTCTCCTACTGACTAAGAGAACCAGATTCCCTGTCCAAGCTTCTCTCTTCCCAGTGTCCCGGGCTTGTCCCTACTACTAGTTGGCTCACACATGAGAAAAAAATGTAGTATGTAGGCTCCGTAACTCTACTTCCCTCAGAGCCAGGGTTTTGTGTCTAAATTCTAAGGAACAGCTAATATCATAAACTAGACTAAATCTCATTTTAATAAAAAGCAGTGCTTTCAAAATGATCTTTAAAAAGGCATTCTTTTAAGTTTAAATGGGTACTGAAGACAGACTTCTGTAAAGGTAGCAGGAGAGAACAATGCTTTAGCTAGTGTATTTGTTTTTTTATACTGGGGATTTAACCCAAGGGTATCTAACTTTTGAATCACATCCATAACCCTTTTTATTTTTATTATTATTATTTTTTTTTATTTTGAGACAGGATCTTGCTAAGTTGCTTTGAGACAGGGTCTTGCTAAGTTGCTTAAGGCCTCACTAAGTGGCTGAGACTGGCTTTGAACTTGCCATCTTCCTGCCTCAGACTCCTGAGCTGCTGGGATTAACATATCCAGTGAGATTTCAATCCTTGAGGAAATATTATTTACAGCTCCCTGTCAACATATTTTAGGCAAACATATCTACTAAATATGCTTAGCTTATTCATGCTCCATTAAACAACAGTTTTCAAGTGCTTGGACTACAACTCATAATAAGTACATTTTACAACCTGACCCAGAGCACCCACACATGTCCACATATATTCAAAATACATATAATTTACACAAAATATTAATGTAAAAGTTAAAATTCTTAATCTTACAATGCACCAAAGGTTTACTATCAAAAGTTTAAATAGTACTGATTTAGAAAATGTGTAACTCCTTTTGGCAAATTTGATTGGGGATAGATTTGGTGGCCAGTGAGTTGCTTTACTGGGAAACAAGTGTTATAGAATGCATTACATGGCTGAAAGAAAACATAACAAGTAACCTTAGATGAAAATTGCCTATGATTATTCCAAATGTGAGTATTTTATTCCTTTATTATTCTCTCAGAGACTGAATATCTGCATGTGCTCTTGCAGCAAGTGACAGAGGACAGTAAGAATAGCTTTTATGAAACCTATATATTCTTCCTGTATGTTTTTTTTTAATTCTGTGTCAGACTTTCTTATCACTTAGCTTTGGTTATGAAATGACTTTCTATCCATTTGTCTTATGGATATAAGTTCACAAATAAACCAATTGATTTCAATTCCTTAATTTCTCTAGTGAGACTAAGTTTCCATCTTAAACATGGCTTAAAGAATTTCTTGCTCTCATTTGGGTTCACAAAATTTAACCCTGTTGAGAATTTTATTGTTAGGGAAAACTTTTTTTGCTTAATTTTCCTTCAAGAAGATGCTTTGTCATCACCACCATTTTCAGTACCCCCCAGATAGGCTGACGGCAGTATGGAAGAACAGCTACAGCATTTGGTATTTAAATATATTCTGGTAGGCTAGAGAGTCATTAAATATTCCATTTTGTCATATGGAAAATGTCTTAGGAAGCTAACTTGATGTTGAAGAATATGAATATCAAAATATATTATATTAATGAAAGCTGTTTTGCCATTTAAGGAATAATTCTGTCTTTTCCTTATCACTTGAGATTGGTATACTTGGATGCTGACATAGAAAATAGATTATGCTTTCTCATTCAACCTTCTGTAACAGAATAATAACTTCTGGAGATTAAAGATGTTACGTAGACCCAAGAAGATTGCAATCTACTAGAGGAAACAAGTTTATAAATCAAGTAATTGAAATCCATTGTGATCATTGAACTAGTTGAAGTATACATAGGGTCTAAAGGACCTGAGGAAGTAAGAACTCATTGTCTTGAGGGAAAAGGTCAAAAAAATAAAGACCTCATGGAAGATGTGATCCTTGAGCTGGATCTTGAAGTACATGTAAAGGAGCAATTTTTTCAAATGAAGAAATAATTGGGAGAAATTATTGAGCTATTTTCATTCTTCCTAGCCTGGCATAATAAGTTGTGACCACTCTGAAAGGTAAAATATTTTATAAATTAAATTTTAAAAACCAAACTATTTTGTCATTGGGGAATCCATTTTTTTTTCCTGCTGATTTTATAATAATAAGCTGGCTTGTGTCATTGAAGACAATGATTTCTAATTAAAATTTCCTGAACTTCTAAAGAGCAGCTCTCACTAAAGATCTTTATATTGTTATCACTTTCCTCCAGTATTCCTAGCTAAAACTTGGTCCCTATGACAAAAGTAAGATTTTTTAAATACACCTCTGAATTTCCTGGAAAAGCCTTTCATTTGTAGAGTCTACATTTGGCTCCTAGAAATTAAAAAGAAAATTGAGTAATTAGATTAACAATGTTTTTTACCATAAGGATTTGAAAGCCTTCAGAATCTAAAGTTGCAAAGCTCAGAGTGTATGATGTACAGTCACAGCAATACAGAGCACACTTCATCAATTCTTCCTTCCTGCTTCAACCCTCATCTTCCTCTAACTCCTTCCCAGGTTTTAAAAACAACATGGATGTATGGCAGTATGGGATTTTTATTTATTTACTAATTGTGTCTCCATGTTAAACACTATAAGTACAGAGACCTAAAAATCTAATTCATTCCTATATCTCCAAACCTAGAATAATATGCAGTAATTATTAGGAACTCAACAAATATTCTGTGGGTAAGTTAATAAGTAAATAAAACAAGTGAATACCAAATGAAGAAAATATTTTCCCTTAAAAATCTTCTTTTCATAAATAAGAAGACAATACTAGACTATCATTTTTCTCAAAAGTAAGGAGGAAAGGGATGAGAATTTTGTGGTTATTTAAACATTGTAATTGAATTTCATGTGTCCATTTTATTCATTTGTCAAACGTTTATTGAACATCTACTGTTTCTCACACAAAGAGCAATAGACATAGACCTTTTCTCTCAATGAATGTAGAGTTAGATGAAGTGCAAACGCACCAACAATAATAATGTTATGCACAATGCCATAATATTGATCCTTGGTAATTATAAAAATGCACCACAGTCTTAATTATTCATTAGTAAACTCAGAGTAGCTATATGTAGTAACTGTATTTTTGCCTAGGCACACATTTAAACCACACATGCTACAAGACTTGGGTAGGAAGCTAGACAGTGAGCTTAGATTACTGTTCACCACCTGCACATCTATGTGGCTTGCACTCTATATCCTTCTTAGGTCAATAATTTTGGGATCAATTATTTGATGCTGTGACATTTTTAATTCAGTGCTTTTGTGTTGATTTGTTTGAATTTCCAAAGAGATGTGTTTCCTATCTTTTCAATAGACTTTCAAGAGTCTTCTATTATTTATAAGGTGCTACAAAAGAGGGATGTATAAGAAACCAATAAATGGGGTGACAAATGATGGCTGGTGAAGGGTGGGCAGAGGGTGGACAAAAAGTCAAGGGAGGGGCTGGGAAGATAGCTCAATTAGTAGAGTGCTTGCCTTGCATGCATAAGGCCCTGCACCACAAAAAAATCCCCAGCACCACAAAAAAAAAAAAAAAAAAAAAAAGTCAAGGGAGCCTTTATTGAGAAGTAATGTGAGGTGAGTATTGAAGATTAATAGATTGAATAGGAAATTGTCAGGTAATTATGGTACAGAGGAGAGTACAAGCGGGAGAAATAGCATGTATATGAGCCCAGAAATATGAAATTTTTCAGTAAATTTGGAAAACAGCAGGGCATATAGTATTTTAAGAGCAACAGTTACATAGGAAAGAAGAGTGTCAGATGGGATGGGTCACTGGCGAGAAGTCAGGCTGTTAAGAACCAATTTCCTTGCAAACGTATCTGTTTATTGATTGGTAAGTTAGGAGCCATTGGGAGATGCAAATCGATTAAAAAAAAACTGTTTAGATGAATGTTTTCAAAGAATCTTTGCCAGCTCTGTACTGAAAATTCAAAGGAGAAATAGGCTAGAGACATGACATAAGTTAGGAGATTAGTGTGATACTCAAGGTCATAGAATAAGAGTCCCAGGTAAGGCAGAAACAGCAGGAATTGAGACAGAAGAAAGCCAATTACAGGGCTATTTATGAAGCAGAACTGGCAGGACACTTGATAAGTGAGTTCATTGTATAAATTCTCATTTCTGAAGATGAGTTTATTTCCCTTTTATTTTCAAGAAATCTGTGGTATTTTTTCCATAAGTGTGTATATATTATTCTTTTAGTCAAATTCTTTTAAAATGATAGGAGCAAAGGAACAATTTAAAAAACGTGACCTTTAATTCTGTGTTTAGTAGATTGAAAATTCTTTAGAGGCTTAAGGAATTAAGAATTTCTGTGGTTTCCTTGCAAGATCAAGAGACTAAGGTCATCTAACTGAGAAGCTCATGTCATCTACTGCATGTTCTCCTCTTGCATATGTGGAAAAGTGCCAGTGATTCTGTTAGAATGTAGTCACTGGCACTTTTCCACATATGCAACCAGTGAGCCTGGTTCAGAGACTCTGAGCAGGAAACTTAAGATAGGCTGTCCCTCATAGGACAGCTTTTGAATTTGGTCTCCTGTTGTCAAGATGGGTCCCTGACTCTGCTCACCACAACAAGAATGTCTTTCTTACCAGCTTCCTTCTATCTCTGGAACTAGGGCAGGACCTGCCATGGAACTGACTTGTCCTAGCAGCCTTGTTTTATTATTCCTCTTTTTCAACATGTCTTACTTCATCACTTGATTCCTTTTACATCTCTTGCTTCCTGGTTTTGACCCTCCAGTTTGCTCTGACTTACAACCCCAACTTGTCTGCTCTAAAATTTTAGACTCTTGACCTGATTTTAGGATCTTTTACTTTAATTTTGAACCTCTCAAGTAATCATGTTCTAAAATTAACCATCTAGTTCTTATTTTTCTCACATTACATATCCTTTGGAAGATCCCAGTTGAAAAAAAAAATATCTCCCAGTTGAAATTTAACTCTTGGATTCAAAATTACTTCACCATCTCCCGCCACCTTTTTCCCATCCAGAGAGCACTTGTTCCTTCCTTTTAGCCTTTATTCAATCCATGACATCCAATACTCTGAGAAAGAGTTTGTAGCATTCTCCTTTATAATATGTCTTAGTCACCAGACGTTATCATTTTACATCTCATACATCTCTTTATCACTGTTGTCACTCAGATTTCATTATAAGCTCTTTTAACCTGTTTTTTATTGCCCAACCCCAAGTCTAAGGTCCTTGTCCTTTCTGTAGCACATTTAATATTTTAAAACAGAAATTTGTCAGTGTACTACTTAAGTTTCACTGATATACCAAGTACATATATGTTTATGGGATAGCTTTTCATAGGCCAGGCACTGTGAAGAAGGTCAGGTTATCACCAAAACAAGACAGGCATGTCAATTTCATTATCTTGATAATGCTTTCAGAAGCACATCAAAGCCCTTATAATGCTTGACATCTATGACTCCTCCTACTTCCCCATTGTAAAAAAAAAAAAAAAAGAAGAAATTATACTATCTAAAATCCTCTATATAAAGGCTTCCTCTAACCCGTGAGTATACTCCAGTCCATGCAAACATATATTAAAGGCAAAAGGGAAAGAAAACTAGGGTCTGCTACTGTCATTGTGGTAGTCACTAGAGATTCAGGTATTTAGTTAAACTCACAAATGTCTGTCACTGAGTAACTTTAAGCTCATAAAATAATGTTTTAATATTTTTTTAAGAGAGAGAGAATTTTTTTCAATATTTATTTTTTAGTTTTCGGGGGACACGTCTTTGTATATGGTGCTGAGGATCGAACCCAGGCCGCTCGCATGCCAGGCTTGCATGCTACCACTCGAGCCACATCCCTAACCCAAAAATAATGTTTTAAATTTTCTATTTGGTTCAAAATACACTGAAATATTATTAATTCATACCAATAGGATGACTCTATTTATTAACATTAAATTGTGTTACTTTGCACTTTAAAGTGATATTCTTCCATGACTTGATTTTTGTTTGATAACACCTTTACCTAATTAAAGTAACTTTCAAAAATGTATTTTTAAAATCAATCTATGTAAAATATTTCTAATACTTTTAAGAAACATATTATCCTATATATATGGTTAGAATTTTAATGGTTAATATTAATAAGAAGGTAGGTAGATATTGGAGAATATGAATAGTTCTCTACCAAAATGAAAGATTTCCTAAATAATTAGATCTGCAATCCTTGTAAAGCAGAAATTCATAGTGTAATTAAATTTCTATTGTGATAAATGCTATTCATAAAAAGTAATAACATCAATTGTTGGAGGCTTCTTTTAATAAGCATAATCCATATAAGCTTCCCTCTATACTTGGAGGCAGTATATCTCAAGGCACAGGATAACAACTTTAGAGCCAGATAAATTATTAAATGAGATAATGGAATTCAATGAGATGATATATGTATGGACTTATCCCAAAGTGTGACACCTTATAAGTATGCAATAGAGTGCTAGGGATAACAATGAAAATAATTACTTATCCTCACAATTTATACTGTGAGGTTAGCTCTATTATTACCATTTTATAAATGGAGATATGAAAGCTCATAAAGTATCAATGACTCATTTAAGGCAGATAGTATGCTATGTAATCAGGACTAGAACATTGGTTTTCCAAATAAAGGCAAAAATTACAAGTCTTAAAACACGATTTGAGAAAGGACTCCTCAGAATGTGAAGGCTGTAGGGCCCTGATAACCAAAGATGAATGAAGCAAGACTCAAGAGCAAGAAAGGGATTGGGGATGTAGCTCAGTGGTAGACCACTTACGTAGCATTTGTGGGGCCCTGAGTTCCATCCCCAGCACCAAAACAAAAAACAAAACAAAACACACAAAAATACACAAAAGCAAGAGATTCCTCTGACATGAGCAAGATAAAGGAACTTCTTATTTAGACCTAAACAATATTGAGAAATGTATTTGTTAATAAAGAGATTGATTTGGCTAAAAGTATAGATTTCTTATTCTGAATTTCAGGGAATGGGATCAACAAAAACAACTCAGTTATAGCAGCTCTGGAGTTCTATGTGCAGAAGGAATCCTTAAAATTGACATTATGTGCAACACATACACACATACACACACACACACACACACACACACACACACACAGAGAGAGAGAGAGAGAGAGAGAGAGAGGGAGGGAGAATTTGGTCTCTGATGATGACTCTGGGTTCTTAATTCAGCAAATGCTCTATTGAGGGAAAAAATTTTCTATTAATTTTTTCTTCTATTTTTCTGATAGGATCAATGATTTACAAATCACAAATAAGTGCTACAATATTCATTTAAAACTTGAGAAAGGTTTTTTTCTTTTGTAACCTCAAGATAAATCTGAGGTTACAAAAGAAAAAAAATCCCTAGTTAAATCAAGTGACTGATTCTAGTCCATGGACTCATTGAAGCAGCACTAAAAAAAAAAAAGAAAGAAAATTGCATTTTGAGTAGTTATTTTAGCCCCTTACTTGTTTTCTCTTCATGGTTATTAATTATGTTTTTTTTCTAATTGTTAGCCCTATTTGGAAGGATCTAAACATAATTTGGTCTAGGAGCAGCTTCCTTTATAATTTATTGGAATAATGTGGCAATCAGAAATAGGATTGAGTATAATGCATTGGTTAAAATATCTTGTAAAAGTGTTCTTCTCATTCTTAGTTTGTAAAGGACACAAATACAAATGAGAATATAATGGCTTGAATGTTAAAAAATAATGCTGCAAGTATTTAGAGAAGAGACAGAGTTGTACCTAGTGTAGAAATTCTTTTCATTCATTATCCTCATTAAGTCATTTCTTCATTCAGTCAACAAATATTTTAATATTGTCTACTAAATGTAAAATCCACTGGTAGGTGTTGATGATACATAAATGATTAGAACTTAAAGGAATCTTACATCAAAGGTTCTCAAAATTTGGCTGGTCTATGCACTCCAACAGGTACTGTGGACTCACTATATAGAACATAGCTTCAGTGGATCTGAAGGTGTCCTAAAGATCTCCACTTGAGATTTGTGATTCGTGCTTAGGGGTTTCTTAGCAACCAGTTTTATTGTTTGAATTCTGCCACCCAACTCAAGCTTTTCTAGCCTTATTATGGGGGTGATTTTCTTTTCACAACTTACCCCTGAAAGTATTATGGAGTCAAATCTTCCAGCATTATCTCCAGTTGAGAGACCTATTGCTGATAGTAATGAGCCAATCTGCTCGGTAAAGTGAGCATGAGCGCCATCTAATGCCCAAGTGCAAAAAATGTTGGTAAACAAAATTTGTAAAATTGAGGATTACTACTAAAGGAATTAGGGTTGTTATTGCCTTTTGATTGGTTGATTTAGTTAATTTATCTTAAATATTTGTAAATTAATGTATTTATTATCATGGTCAACCCTTTTTATTCCATGTCACATCCCTTGGTTTAGCTGTTATTGTCTGAATTTGAAAATAAGAAACATTTTAATGATATGAAACATTTTTGAATATGTCCTTTGATTGGCAGGCATGATTACATTTCTAAAGACCCTTTTTATTTTGGAATAGTTTTAAGTTTTCATAATAATTGCAAAGTTAGTGCAAAAAGTCCCCAAATGCCCCCCTCATATCCAGTTTCACCCAAATAGTAGCATGGTAAAATTACTGCAATTAATGAGCCAATTGATACATTATTATTAACCAAAGACAGTTATTGTTTATTAAGAATTCTTTAATTTTTAGTCAACATCCTTTTTATATTTTAAGATCCCTTCTAGGATACCATATTGTATGTAGTGGGCCATGTCTCCTTAGGTTAGGTTATGACAGTTGATTTATGTTTGATGTATGTTTTTTTAATTTTATTATAGTTCTCTCTTATTATACAAAATCTTAAAACAATTTACCTATTCAGAAACCACTTTCTCTTGTGTTTAGAAAGCATTATTTCCTTTGATAATTCAATGTACTTTTAAGCAATTTTATGCTGGCTTTTATCAACATAAGTTATTGTTTTGTTTCTCATCTCTAATAATGAAAAAAAAAGGTAAAGAAATATAATTGGGAAGATGTTATGATAGAAAGACCAATTGAGTAGAATCCATAAAAATTATGTTTGCATTTGGGGTCTAATCCTCATTGGCTGTGCATTTCCACAGCTGTGGAATAAGGTACATGAACCAGAAAACTTCCCAGTAATGACCAACACCCTGATAGGAAAGGTTCCCTTCAGAGTTCCACTGCCCCCAGTCTTAAGAGCCTATATAAAATGCTGTATAATTGTGCCTCGGTTGCCACCCAGCCAAAATAAACAAAATTGGTAAACCCTTAGTCAAGTGAAGAAAAAGAGAAATGAAGAAAAAGAGAAAACCCAAATTACTAAAACTCATGATGAATAAGTAAATCTCACCACAAACATCAATGAAATGCAGATGATAATCAGAAGCTACTTTAAAAATCTATACTCCAATAAAATAGAAAATCTCAAAGACATCAACCAACTTCTAGAGATCTGTGGCCTACCTGAATTGAATCAAGAGACATAGAAAATTTAAACAGATCAACTTCAAGCAATGAAATTGAAGACTCCATCAGAAGCCTAACATAGAAAAGCCCAGGACCAGAATGGATTGTCATCCGAGTTCTATGAGCCCTTCAAAGAAGAACTTACACCAATACTCCTCAAATTATTGCATGAAATAGAAAGGGAGGGAGCCCTTCCAAACTCATTCTATGAAGCTAGTATCACCCTGATACCAAAACCAAACAAAGACACATCAAGGAGAGAAAACTTCAGACCAATAACCAGTTGATTCTAATATGTAACTGAGGTTCTATATTCCAATTAAACTTGGGGGTTTAATTTTGTTTCTTACTTTTACACTTAGCCTGTTCTCTTTATTCTTGAAGTACAAAAAAAAAGAAGCTATGGTTACAATAAAGGATAATAACAATTAATGTTTAACATACTCATCATTATATTTTTTTCTTTCCTTTCTATCAAATGCATTGTTTTGTCCTGAGAAGTAGAACTTTTGTGAAGTCAAATGAACTGTTTTCCCTCAAGCAATTCAATTACTTAACAGAAAGTAGGGGCATCATTATAATATATGATGTACAGATTACCATTTAAAATGGCTAAATCGAGTAATATGTTCTGTTGAAAATAAAATCATTCTGTTGGTTGACATTGGTCCTTAATTTTTGAGGATAAGATATATGTATTTTTGTCCTCTCTTTTTCTCTCTGTGTGCGCGCAAATACCTGCACTCACAGGGAAATAGATAAATATATATATATATATATATTTTTTTTTTTTTCCTTGATGCTGAGGTTTGAATAAAGGCCTTTACACATGCCAGGCAAGTACTCTACTGCTGAATTACATCCCTAGCCCTTCATTTTAAATTTTATTTTTGAGATTAGGTCTCACTGAATTATCTAGAACATTCTTAAACTTGTGATCCTCCTTCCTCAGCTTCTTGAGTATCTGAGATTACACATGTGTGCCATAGTGCCCAGCTTGAAAAATGTATATTTTGATAGAAAATTTAGATGAATAAATTGGCAAATTGTTAAGCACACATTTGATACTTTCAGAATTATTTTCTAAGTCCTTTACCCCTTTTCAAAGGAGTCTCTTTCTACATACTTAAAAAAATCAGTCATTTTTTTTGATCCATACTGCTATTAAATTACTTTCGTACTAAAGATTTTGTTCCTGATTCTGTTAAGAGCTACGTTTGAACAGAAAATTACTTCCTTCAGTTAACAGTGAATTGGTTGGCCAATAACAATATTTTTTTCAGTGATAGTCTCAAAAATAGAAACTAGTAAGAACTTTGAAGTGTTAGCAATTAACAGACTTTTGTGTTTAAAGAGAAGCCACTAACCAGGAATGCTTTTATGATATTAGTAAGAGGTGGACTTTAATCTGGGCAATTATACAGTAAAGATGCATTTAGTAGACTAAGTAAAATATCACAGAATGATTTGATTAATATTACAGATGTGATTAGTAGATTGCTTCCTTAGTGTCATTGGTTAAATAGACAAATATTAGATGTCAGAAAAGGGTTTCTAATTTCTTCCCACATATCAGAACGAAAACCAAATGTTGATAAGAAATTCATTTTTTATTCCTTAAATATATTCACCATCTTTAAAATTTTTATTATACTTATTAGTTCATATGCCTTTAAATATGGCACTATGTTGTTAAATGATGAATCAACCATATGAATTTCTAGCACAAAATGATATTTTTTCAACCACTAAATTTTATTTGCTTATTGATCAATGTATGCATATATAATCCAAGTACTTCAGTTGCCTTAAAATCAGTTTTTACTTTAAACAAATGTTTTTTTTTCCTGCACAAAGGTAAATTTCAGATTCAGCTTGTAAAGCTAAATAATAATAATACTCAAAGTTGGATTTTAAATCTCTTGTTCGATAATAATATCATGCACATTGGTGATACTCCTGTGAGAAGGCAGTGGTGACACTGAGCCAAATTGCTATCTCCCTGTAGCTACCTGTGATATTTTATTCAATGCCACCAGCTATGTGATTCTAAGCATGCTTTTCTAATAATCCTTTAGTAGGATTCTATCCTACCTCATCAAAAACCATAAATAAGATTACAAACTCACCTTCTTCCCCAACTTCAAAGTACTAATTATTTAAAATTTCAACCTAATTTGTCTTATAAATCACTACATAGTAGTTACTTTTCTTGTGCAGTGGGTCTTATTTTATATCTTAAATTATGTCACCATACCAGTGATGAGAATAATTGTTTGGTTAAAATATTTTTTGTAAAGTGAAATTTATCTATGAATGGTACTTCTGTAACATTCAGAATAAACACAGTAAGCTATTTTGCCCAAAGTGCTGCTTGTCCAAACATATTACTAGAGAATGTGACATTTTGACACCATCAGACTGGAGGCTGAGTGCCCTGATAAAAGAAGAAATGCCACATAGCCACAGAGATCATTTCTCCCTGTTCCCTTGCACTTCTGGGAAACAAGCAGAAGAAATTGTAAAGCCAACAGAATTTGAGAGTTGATTGTGTGCTTCCTAAGAAATCTCAAGATTTTGAAATTAGAATTTAAAATATGAATTGACTATTATGGGGGATCTAGTAATTATCCATAAGAGAACATGACAAAAATGGGAAAATTTTTATGCATCTCCTTTTATTGGTACAAGTTAGTAGTACCAGTAAAAGATTGCAATAATCATTTTCCTCATTTTTGCCTGCCAATGTGAATGATGATTTTAAGCTCCTTTCTATTTAAACAGGTAAATATTTTTCAAAAACTTAAAAATCTTTTTTTTTTTTTTTGCAGGGGAGGGGCGGGTTTGAACTCAGGAACACTCAACCACTGAACCACATCCCCATCCCTGTTTTGTATTTTATTTAGAGACAGGGTCTCACTGAGTTGCTTAGCACCTCACTGTTGCTGAGGCTGGCTTTGAACCTGTGATCCTCCTGTCTCAGCCTCCTGAGCCACTAGAATTACAGGTGTGTGCCACCATGCTCAGCAAAAGCTTAAAATCTTCATCTCATAAACCCTAATGCTTAAATGCAAGCATAAGTTAACAGCTAACTGGCTTTTTCTACTAGAAAACTTTTCTATTGTAAATCTTCTATTTTGACTTTTTTTTTTACTCCAACAGTTGTTTCAAGGTAAATTGATATTTGTTATTCATTAACTTGTAAGCTGATATGTTAACCATGATAACAGTTTGACTAGAATATTCCTAAATTAGTACATCTACTCACTGGATTTTAAGTGGGAGTGCAGTGTCCTCACCATGAGCCATGCAGTAGGCACCAGAAAGTGTGTGAAGGAGGCCAATATTTTGTTGAATGTCTGCTCCGGACCTTAGTTTGTCTCTTTGGGCTCTTCTAACAGTTTCATCAAAGGGTGTGTTCATAATTATTATTTTTAAAAAATTCAAACTTTGATTTTGTTGTTGTTGTTGTTGTTTATTTCATGTAATTCTCTTTCCAACTCCTTTCTGACCACTTCCCACACCCATTCAATCTCCAGTTCTGCCATTTTCCCCACCTTCAAAATTCCATCATTTTGCCTGAGAGAGAAGAGAAAAGAGCATTCTAGATTGGGGGGAAATAGTGTAAGAAAATTCCAACATTTTAATGCCTAACGTAAATGTAATATCCTTTGAGAACTCTTTCTTAACTTTTGCTACTTTCCTTTAGCGGGTAGGGGGGAGTGGGGAAGAATCGCCCTTCTCTCCTTTCTGTTACCTTTTCTCTTTGTGTCTTGAAAAGACTGAAAGTGTGGCAGAAGATCAAATAATCACTTACAAGAGTGCTCCTTAAATCTTAAGTTCCACCAAGCGAGGAATTGAGACCTATTTTCATATGTGTGTTATCATTACCATTTTATGAATGAAAATTTCTCAGAGGTTAGTTAAGCCCGCTTAAATTCATAAAGCTACTGTATCACTTAAAAGTCTTCCTTTTGCAAGTGATAGTCAACAACCTTCATTAAGCAATTAAAGGAATGCATTGACTCAAATGCAGAAGTAGATATGGTTAACTTAGGTGCAAGATGTCACTGCACCTCTACATGAGGCTAGATATAGCTGAAAAAATTGATAGTGCCATGAATTTGGCTTCTCTTTTGTTCTCTTTGGTTTGCATTCTTGCACTGGCTTCATCTTCAGATTCCACATATCTATCCCCTACATTCCAATACTCCCAAACCCCAACCTCAACCATGGTGTCAAATTAGCCCTAGCTGTTCGCTGGAGCACTGATACCATTCATATACATGTACATGTTTTATGGGAGGAAAGAGGGTTTCTTACAGCTCTCATGATTCCTGAGAGTGAGTCACTCATGGCTTCCATAGGATCATTTATCCTTTCTTCAATTAATTGCTAATCCAGGAAACTGTTACACCTTTGCCAAGTTTGGACCTACTTCTGCACCTGGAAGTGAGGTCAGTCCCATAAAATCTGCAAGTCTGTGAACAGGAGAAACTGAATTGCCTAAAGAAAATCTCAGTGCTGCAGAATGTCTTCTACCATTCAGTAGAGAGGAGATTCAGGATTAAAACAATGTCTGTACCCTTTCAGTTATTCAACAGAACACCAAATACAATTTCTGCCTTTTGTCTACAACTTGCATCTAGTGGATAAAGGCCAGCAACACTAAGCATCCTACGACACACAGTGTCCTCCATGAAAAGGAATCTTCTAACCCAAGGCGTGGGTCGTGCCAGGACTGAGAAGTCTTGTTCTGTGTGATCTGCTGGGCATATTCCCTTAGCCTCATATTCTGCTTTTCTCCTCTTTTCATTAAGCAGCAATCACCTTTCCTGGCCTTCTTTTAGTCCCTGAAATGAATCAAAGCATATTATTTTCACTCTAGCTGGATGTTCTCCTCCCTTACCTCTGGCCACAGCTGGCCACTCCTCCCTACTACCAAGGCCATTTCTCCTTCAGCATTGAGTTCTAAGGGGACTCACTTGAAAAAGTCTTCACTGATTCTCTAGACTTGGTCACTCCTGTTCCCCTATTCCTTGTGTTCCTTGTGTCTTGTCCTCTTTTATACATTAACTTTTTAGCATTTATCATGATTTTATTTAGCTATGTTTTAACCTCAAATGAAATCTCCAAAACAACATATATGAAAACTCCTATAACTTGAACACTTAGCACAGAGTCTGCGATTCAGTTTGAAAGACTTTCAGAAGAATTTGACGCTAATTTTATATATATATATTTATATATATATATATGTGTGTGTGTGTGTGTGTATATATATATATATATTAATATATATATATATATATATATATATATTTTAAATACATATATTTTTTGTCTGATATATAATATATCCTAATCTTGGGTGTACCCTAATTTTATATTTAAATTTATATATATATATATACACACACACACACATATATATGTATATATCACTAGGGTAGAAGGTAGGAACAAGGGGAGGGAGAAGGGGAGAGAAGGGGAAGTACTGAGGACTAAATTGGAGCAAATCATATACCAAGCATTTATAATTTTGTCAAAATGAATCCTAATGTTATGGTACAACTATTATGAACCAATAAAAATTTCTCTAATTCTTCATTTTTAAATGTAAAAACTAATGTTCAAAATTAGTATTAAATTTATAAAATATAAAATCTTTTAAAATAATTAATTGGTATTGATGTCTGTGCTTTCTAGCAATAGTTATCATTTATTTTTCTTGGTTTCCTCTTCTGTTGAAATAAACCAAAATTTTATTTCCTTACTACTTAAAAAAAATGTTTCTGTTTTAAGAATCTCTCCTTGGAAATACATCAGATTAACAAAAAAATAAAGAAGGAAAGAAAAAAAGAAAGAAAAGAAGGAAGGACAAAAAAAGGAGGAGGGAAAGAAGGAGGAGAAAGGATAAAGAGGCATTTAGCTGGAGTAAAAGCTCAGGGGCATGAATACATCAGGCATTTTTGGAGTATGTGGTGAGTAGGCCAGTCAGGAAAGATTTAGGGTGGAAAAATATAAACAACAATATGGAGAAAGATTGGAAGGCTTGTGATGTTGGATTTAATGTGTAACTTATTTTTTCTGAGTTTTAATTGAAAAGTGATAGTCTTTTTCTGTCGACAGAATAAGAAAGTTGGATTAAACTGATTCTCAAAAATTGTCTGACTTAATCTGATGGGCCTGTAGAAACAGTCTCAGGCGTTACTTGAATTTGGGCACTTTTTATAGTACACTGAACTCAGAGCTGGGTGACCTAAGGCCTAGAACTGGCCCTAATACTAATTTGATCTGTTCATTTTGCCATTCTGGACTTGGTTTATTTGGAAAACAAGAGATCTAGACTAATGGATTTGTGCTGCCCTTTCAACCTAAACATTCCTTCTTTACTAAACTAGGGAGAGATTTTGGCTAGCTGAGGTTGTACTGTTACAAGTCTTCTATTTTCAAGTTGTAGGAGCTGTGCAGATGTTTATGAGCTCCAGTTGACAAATAATAAGTAGAATACTGTGTGAATAACTGAATTTATTAGAAATTGAAGACTTTGATTTGTCTCAGAATTTTGCATTGTATCACACACTGAAGACATCAGAGATTAATATATTCTAACCTTGGGTGTACCCTAAAGTTATTGGATTCTACAGTAAACTTCTAAGACAAACATTTTCTTCATGAACTCTGTCTTCAATATGAAGTCTACTGTGCTTCCTCAAGGCTTTAATCTGATTAAAACATTCATGTCCTTGTTTAGTAGGTTTAGATAGCCAGGGGTGTATTTAATGCAGAGTTTCTCAGTCTTGGCATTATTTCAGGCTGAAAGATTACTGGGGACAGGAAGCTATCCTAGAAATATCTAGTTCTACCAAATAGATGCCAGTAGCATCTCCCCTTCCCAGTTGCAAAAACTGGAAATGTCTCCAGACATTGCCAAATGTCCAATGATAGGCACAAAAGGCCCCGGTTGAGAGTCATCAGTTTAGTGCAAAGCACTTTTCTTTAGCTAAGGCATACTGGCCAGACGGATTGCAAATGCTACTGCCTGGTTAACCCATTTAAATAAAGTTAAATTTTGCCAAAATGAATCTAAACCCCTCATTGATAGTTAAATGTACCCTCTGTTTTGTCTAACTGCTAGATGTTCTTGGCACATTCTGAATGGGGTAATCAGCAGTTTCCTTATATAGGCCACAATTCCTGGGAAATCTCAATAGTTATCAAAAGAAATGCAAAAGAAAATGGAGTCTGATGATTCAGCTTGTAACTTTCCAGTAGTATCTTCTTACTTCCCAGATAAATTATTCTCTGAGTTCTTTTCCATTGTAGGGCGAAGGTGGTGGTGAAAATGACTCTAACCCTTTTACAGTTGCACCTTGTATATGGCCTCCTGAGGGATGTTTTTTTAATGGTAATTCCTCCCTCCACTCCCACCTCAAGAATATCTGTATTTTTATCATCACCATTTTCAGGTTATAATTTTGATTCTGATACATTTAAAAAAATGTCTCAAGTCTTTTTAAAGGAGGCAGAAGTAGAACTATATAATCCTTCTACCTAGTTATGTGGGGTGTAGAGTCTTTCAAACAGAAAGCACAGAACAAAAATGTTATCAGATTTGACAGTGTGAGATTCATTCGCTCCTACTCTCCCCTGTATAAAATGATCATGGCAGTGATCAAAGGCTTATCATCTGAGATCTGGATGTTGTTTAGGCAATCCTATATCACATACAGCAACAACAGAGATAGGCTTTGTGAAAGTACACAGAAACCTAAAGAATTTTAAGACGATGGCACATGCCTGTAATCCCAGCAGCTCCGGAGGCTCAGACAGGAAGATCAGGAGTTCAAAGTCAGCCTCAGCAATGGTGAGGTGCTAAGCAATTCAGTGAGACCCTGTCACTAAAATACAAAAATAGTGCTGGGGATTGGCTCAGTGGCCGAGTGCTCCTGAGTTCAACCCTGGTGCCAAAAAAAAAAAAAAAGAAGTTTAAGACATATTACACAGTGTGTTGCTAATTTTCGAGAATGCTACTTTATATGTGTTTAAGAGGAATATTGCCATTTGACATTTTTGCCTTTAAATACAAATAGGTGATCTCTCAGCAAAAATAAAATAGGCCTGTATTATTCAGATAGTTTGCTTTCTTTTTTTATTGTTGGTCGTTCAAAACATTACATCTTTCTTGATATATCATATTTCACAATTTGATTCAAAAGGGTTATGAACTTCCATTTTTACCCCGTATACAGATTGCTGAATCACATCAGTTACATCAGTTACATTTCCATTGATTTACACATTGCCATTCTAGTGTCTGATGAATTCTGCTCTCTATCCTGTCCTCTACTATCCCCCCTCCCCTCCCCTCCCCTCCCCTCTTCTCTCTCGACCACCTCTACTGTAAAACATTTATTCCACTTGTATTATTCTTTCTTAAAAAAAAAAGTCTCACTTCTGTTTCTAGCCAGTATGGAGTACAAGGACTGGATTTATACTCCCACCTTATACAATTAAAGATCTGAAAAAATTACAAAAGAACAGTTTTCATGACAGTGGATACTAGATAATGGAAGACAGTGATTAGATTGAAACACGTATAATGAGTCTTATAATTGTATTAGCTTCCTCCCTTGAGAGACCTCCAAGCTATAGTTCAGAGACGAGCAAACTAGGAGGCACCCAACATATTCCTAGAGTGGAAGAGATGGAGCTGAGCATTTGGAAAACCCAAGAAGGCTATGGGTCACATAGAGACCACAAGAGTTGAACAAAGATCACCAGAGATGTTGCAGGGGTTCTCATGTATTCTGAAGAGTAGTGACTAGTGAATGAATGTGAGGAAGCTACCCAAGCCCCTGGGGTGAAAGGAAAGAAAACATCCAAAATGGTCAAAGAAAAAATCATCTGATTCTCACATAGGATTTGGTGGAGGGTGCAGAATCCAGACAAAGACTGTCTGCATCAGGCTGACTGGAAAAGTTCATAAATTTCCCACATTGGGGAAAGTATTCAGAAGATTTTTGCCTTAGTAATGGAGGATAATTGTCCCTTCATGAAACATTTCTCCAGACTTGCCTAACAAATCTTAAAAGCAAGTCATGAAAGGAACAAGCTGTTTCTAAGTAACTTAACTGCATCCCAGAACAAAGCTCAAGAATATTTATAAGAATATAAAAATATCCAGCACTCAACAAGGTCAAATTCATGATATCTGGCATCCAATCAAAAATTACTAGGCATGAATAACAGCTTAAAAATATGACTTATAATGAGGATAAAAATCAATCCATCAAAACTGATAGCTACAGAACTGAAACAGATGTTAGAATTAGCAGACAAGAGCCTTAAAACAGTTATTTTAACTCTGTATGCTTGAAGGTTATTTATATAATTTACCCATCTCAAATTTAATTTCTAAATAGGAAAATTATAGTACTTGAGATGGAAAAAAACCACTGGATGTGATAACCAGGGGATTAGACATTGCAAAAGGAAAGATTAGTCAACCTGAAGACATAGCAATAGAAATCCAAAGTAAACAGAAAATAATTCTAGATGAACAGATTATCAAAGACCTTTGCAAAAAATTCAAGAATCCTAATGTAAATGTAATGAGAGTCTCTGAGAGGAGGAATTAGACAGAAATAAAAAAATAAAGAAATAATGTCTAGAAAATTTTTAAATTTAAGGAAAAATATAAACCTGTAGATCTATGATTGCAACAAACCCAAAGCACTAGGAACAAAATGAAAACAATACTAAGAAAAATCATGACCAAACTACTTAAAACTAGCAAGAAAAGAAACACTTAAAAGCAACCAGAAGAAAAAGATATATATGTATACTTATAGAGTAATTAAACTAAGTATGATTTCAGATTTCTCATCAGAAATAAAACTCACCTGAAATGATTCACAAGACTTGCCTTGGACTTTTGCTAACTTTCCACATACATGAGTTGGAACTAAGACATGAAGGAGAAACAAAATGTGAAGGACCTTTGTCCCCAAATTCAGGATACAGAGCTGGCTGACAATGCAGACCACTCACTGGAAACTGACACTGAGAGACAAATTAAAGGTTATGATTTTTTTCAAATGTTTGTATTTTGAGATTTTACTGATACTGCAGATTAGCCTTTTCTTACTTAACACAATTATTTTTAAGGCTGTAAATTTATGTCTTTTGCATTAAGCTCTTTAATTGAAAGTTTTTTCCATACAAAGACAGAATTGATCTAGAACTTTCTAGAAAGGCCATTGTTTTCTCAGTAATTTGAAAAGCTAACTTTTAAATTTCATATGGCTTGCATCTATTGGTGCCTTTCTGGGTTTTCTATTCCATTGTCTGTTTTTCTATACAGTGATATTCATGCACTAATTACATATGTTTATACAATGACTTGATATCTGGTAAGACATGTGCTCTTTTTTCCTCTTTCTTTAGTGTTTCTTGATTCTTCCTACACTATTGAATTTCTAAATAAATTTTATAGTCAGTTTTTTAAAAAATATATGATGTTATTGAGAGTTGCAGTTAGATCATTCATTTCAACCTGTCTTATTACAGACCAAGATGTGTAAAAGTATCCAGTTCTATAAGAAGGGTGGGTCTAGAGTGACTTTTTAATCTTCACAGCAGTAGTGGCAAGGGAGATATGATAGTAAAGGAGTGACAGTCTGCGAGCCTTGTGGGTGTCTCCGGGTCTGATATCCTCCCTTTCCCTCTAGGGGTTAGCCTCCATTCACTTAGGGTGCAGACCATGTCAATACAACTTCACCACTGTGACCACATTTGAGGGCATAGCAAGTGTGTATTCAGAGTTCCTTCAAGGCCTGGAGGAGACTAATCATTGTCAGATTCTCAGAGAGTAAATACCGTGCTTAATTTACTCTTAATCATTTCAGTCAATGCCTTGGCTAACTAAAGGGTTGAATTCTCTGTAACTCCATTTTAATAATATCTTGAGGAATTCAGACAATTTATTTTACATGTATCAATTTTTGAGTGCCTGCTTAGCTTTAGGTATTATTCTAACTACTGAATATTCAGCAGTAAGAGGAAAAAATATATATATGTATGTATATATATATATATATATATATATACACATATATGTGTGTGTTTTGTGTATATATACACACAAACACACACATACCCTTCTCTCATGGGAAAATCCAACATTTAAACAAATATAAACATTTAAACATAAATATTTAACTTACAGTCATTTTCACTGCTATGAAGGGATACAGTAGGGTTTTATGTGAAAGTAACTGCAGGGAGAACATGGAGATAATATACTTTTTGTGTATTAGAGTATATCATGTACAAATGAAACCTCATTCAACCTGTAATTAAAAGGATTTATGTAACAAAATATACATGATTTTTCATATAATTAATCCATTCATTCATTTATCTCACATTATTTATGTTCATAGAGCACAATAATGGTCCAGATATGAGGCTGACAAAAATGACCAAGGCTCAGTTTCTATCTTTGAGGAGCTCCTAGTTTAGTTATTTAATAATTGGCAGTACACTTGATAAAATAATTGCATATCAAATGGAAACCAATCTGTCCCTAAACTTTCTCATCCTTTCCATTTGCTTCTTCTAGATGAGGATAGGCATTCACTCGGGCTCCGTGCTGGCTGGTGTTGTTGGGGTGAGAATGCCACGATATTGCCTGTTTGGAAATAATGTCACTCTGGCAAGCAAATTTGAATCTGGAAGTCATCCTCGGCGTATCAACGTCAGCCCAACAACCTACCAGTAAGTGTTCTCTGCCCTCTGTCCTCCCACCCCTGACTTTGACTAGAGCTGATATCCTGCTGTGAGAAGAATTTTTCTTCATCTTATCATTCTCCAAGATATTCTATGTAGATCCACCCAGTCTAAAAGATAATAATTGTGACACAGACTTTTATTTGAACCTTGAGAGAGTACATGGAAAATCTGACTTGACTGAGATAAATATAGGTTTGTGATTCCCCACAGTCTATGTCTCTCTGCAGTATATCTGTTTAAAATACAAGAGAGCAAATGTTAATGGTCTGAATTACACTTTTGTAAAATCCCAATGTTTTTAAAATGTTCCTCAATGTTTATAAAAATCAAAGGGATAAGAAAGGTAGCTCATTTGTTTTCATTCTTGGGAATAATGAGTATAAATAAATAAGAGCTCTGAAGTAAGATATATACTGAGTTCAGAATAAAACTTAAAGTGTATTTTTCTTAAAGGTCATTTTTGACAGTACTACACAATTTGGCCTCCTGAAATCATCCTTATTTTATGCCTGGTTCATGTCCTCTCCCCCACTATATTTAAGCTCCATATAAGCAGAGACCATGTTGATTTGGATCATCATTATAACCCAGGACTTAGGAAAAATGCATAGAACATAACAAGCACTCTACAAATATTTGTTTGTTTGTATTTTTATTGGTGCATTATAATTATAAATAAAAAATGTAATTCATTGTTACATATTTGTACATGCACACAAGGTAGAAATATAGTACAAATGTTTATTGAATCAATGAATAAATGCTCATCAATAGAGACATATTTCAGATAAGTGGCCAACTTCTCTTGTAGAGATCTCAATAATGGTACTTTGTGCTCTAGTTCATGGAGCAAGGAACTTAAACCAATCATTTCATTTCTGTCTTCTTACCATGATCACAATATTTCCCATCATGGTGTTAATACTTATTTTTCATATTTGGATAACAGTGAAGATGTATATATTTTGTGGAAGCCTCACTTTTTAGAAAGAGATGATATGTAAAGAATGGGCCAAAGATCCAGGTACGGTGGCACATGCCTGGAATCCCAGTGGCTTGGGAGGCTGAGGCAGGAGGTTTGAGAGTTCAAAGCCAGCCTCAGCAATGTTGACATGCTAAGCAACTCAGTGAGACCCTGTCTCTAAATAAAATACAAAATACAAAACATACTCCAGTCAGAATGTTAATCATCAAGAATACAAGCAACAGCACTCGCTTTGGAAACACTGGAATAATACAGAGAAGATTAACATGGCCCCTGTGCAAGGATGACATGCAAATTTGTGAAGCATTCCATATTTTTTCGTTTCCAAAGTACATGAATGAAAACACAAATTGTGTGAATATACTTTGTATACAACTAGAGATATGAAAAATTATGCCCTATATGTGTGATATGAATTGTAATGTATCCCACTGTCATATATAACAAATTAGAATTAAAAATTTTAAAAAAGTTCAAGTAGCAGTAAGTATTAGTGAAGATGCAGGGCAAAAAAGGTACACTCATACATTGCTGGTGGTATTGCAAATTCATACAACCACTCTGGAAAGCAGTATGGAGATTCCTTAGAAAATTTGGAATGGAACCTCCTTTTGCCCCAGCTATCCCACTCCTTGATCTATACCCAAATGTCTTAAAATCAGCATACTTTAGTGGCACAGCCACATCAATGTTTATTGCAGCTCAATTCACAATAACTAAACTGTGGAACCAACCTAGATGCCCTTCAATAGATGAATGGATAAAGAAACTGTGGTATATATACATAATGAAATATTACTCAATTTTAAAAGAGAATAAAATTATGGCATTTGCAGGTAAATGGATGGAGTTGGAGAATATCATGCTAAGTGAAGTAAGCCAATCTCAAAAAACCAAAGTCCAAATGTTCTCTCTGATAAGTGGATGCTGACCTATAATGGAGGGTGGGGGTGGGGGCAGGGGAAGAATTCCGGGAACTTTGGAGTGGGAAAAGAGGAGGGTGATAGGGGAGGGAGCATGGGAGTAGGAAAGGTGGTGGAATGAAAAGGACAACATTACCTTAGGTACTAGTATGATTGCACAAATGGTCCAACTCTACATAGTGAACAACCAGAGAAATGAAGTTTGATTCTATTTGTGTACAATGAAACAAAATGCATTCTGCTGTGATGTATAACTAATTAGAAAAAAAATTTAAATGTTTAAAAAAGTAAAATACAAAATAGGGTTGGGATGTGTCTCAGTGGTCAAGTGCTCCATAATGCAATTTCAGATACCCCTGCCCCCCCAAAAAAATAAGCCAATGGTGTGGGAAGTTTGCACTCTCAGCTTAGACATCATAACTCTTCCTGGCTTTGTTTACGTGTGATCTCAAAGGAACCCCTCCAAATCACACAAGACCTGTGCCCTTTGATGCCGATTCTGAGTTTTCATAATATTTTTTTACATTAATTGAGTTTGTGATGATCCTTAGTGGAATTAAATGATTCCAACAACTCCAAACATGGGAGCATTTTGTTCTGTTATTGTCCCAAGACCTGCCAAAATAATCAAATGGAGCCATAGATAGACACATTGTGCTGCCAAGTGGGTAGTTTCTAAAATACATTAACTCTGGCCCCAAATCATGTTATTCCTAATAATATCTTATACAATACTTGAACATTCAGTCTATCTTCAAAACAACTTCTTCCTCGCTCTTAACCTATGCCTTATCAACCGTCCATTCTTTAACAAACATTTGTTGATCATCTACTATATTCCAAACACTATATTAGGCCCTAAGGATACAACAATGCAGAGCCTAAATCTGATCTCTGTCCTTGTGAAGGAGATCAAAGACTAGCTGGTACCTGCGTAAATAAGTAACTATCACAAGCAAATGTGGAGATCAAGAAACCCTGAATTACAGTATTAGAGCAAGAGGAAGGGTAGGCTAAAAAAGGATGGAGAAACAAACCGAAATCAGACCAGCAGCTCAAGATAAATAACATTAAGGGGTTTCTATCCACTTTTGTCAGCTGTTTCACCACTGTGACCAAAAGACCTGACAAGAACGATTTTAGAGGGAGAGAAGTTTATTTGGCACTCCATGGTTTCAGAGTTCTCAGTCCATAGACAACTGGCTCCATTGCTCTAAGCCTAAGGTGAGGCAGAACAACATCATGACATAAGAGTGTGGAGAAAAGTGGAACAGGACATGACAATCAGGAAGCAGAGAGTGAGCATTCCTTACCAGGGACAAAATATAAACCCCAAGGGAACACCCCCCATGTCCCACCTCTGCTAATTAACCCCAGTTAAATCCCTATCCATGGATTAATGCACTAAATTAAGGCTCTCGTAACCCAATCATTTCACCTCTAAACTTTCTTGCACTGTCTCACTTGAGCTTTTGTGGGAGACTGCATATCCAAACTACAACACTACCTAGGCCCTAAGATCAATAAATGACCTTGAGATGTTTAAAGCAGAGGAGGGGCTGGACCAAATTTGTGTTTTTAAAAGATTATAGGAAGGAGAACAATCGCAGGGTTGGGCCAGGTTGAGGTAGAGAAGCAATCCAATAGCTGAGAGCAGGCTCTGCTATCCACGTTTCACTGACAGTCCCAGTCGTCTGCTGTTTCTACTTGTCTTCCCATGCTTCAGCAGAGTGGCTGTACTCAGTGACTTTGATGTTCATTTTAATCAGGTGTGTCACAGAGAGAAAGAGAGTAACTTAGCTCCTGGTAAATCTTTGGACAGTCAGAGTCTCAGATCTCAAAGTGATTAAATTTCAGTGTGTGGGTCTGTTTGTGCCTGAATACTCACTCTTGTGTCCTTCTACCCTCATCTCTACAGTCCAGTCTTGGGAAATTCTGCTATTCCAGGCTACACAGGCAGTTTATAAGCCAATAGAATGTACTTCTCCTTCCACTGAACCCCCAAAGTGAAATGCTAGCATTGGACTTGCTGGGACATGCTCTATCAGATGGCAAATTTGACCTCTCAGAGCAAATAAGAATTTTTGAAGTAAAACTGTGTTTTAAGCTTATGAGAGCTTGACATTTTCAGTTTTCATCTTTGAAATTAAATCTTGTAGAATGTCCAGTATTGCCTGGTTATCTTGAAAACTTTAGAGAGGTTCTTACACAATTTATTTTTAGTAAAATTATTTGATTACCATAAACTTTTTGAGAATGGATTAATTTGATATTTTGATAAACTGAAATAATTTTCTGGATAGCTGATTCAGAATATGCTTTACCTGGAAATACTCAAGTAATTTATTAAAAAATACTTATGACAACTGTGAAGTAAAGAAAGCTAAAAGATAATATTTTTATGATCTCACTGTTGGTTTAATACTATATTTGCATCAGCTATTTTTAAAAATAGAAATGCATAAAACATCTCTTTGGAAAAGTTTCTCCCTTTTATTGGAACAAATATCTGAATGAATTAGATGTGTTCTAAAATCCAGGGGTTTGTATATTGACTTTCTACGTATGTATTCATAAACAATATGATTTTATTTTAGTTTTTAAGTTTTTATAAGTGGTATTTTACTATATAACTCTTTCTCTAATTTTGAATTATTTTAAACAATAATTCATACTTTTAGGATCTATCCATGATAAAACATACAACTTTAACTCATCATTTAATGACTATATGACAGTCTAGTGTATAACTACTCTGTATTTTAATTTTTATTTATTCCTCAATTGATGAACATGTAGGTTTATTTTCTATTTTCTAATATTAGAAAGGGTATTCTTAAGAACAGTATTTACCTGTCCACATTAGATTACATTTCATGCAAGACAATAATAGCTTACTCAAGGTTACTAGAATCAAAGTGTTCAAATGTTGTTTATCTTGAATGTCATTGTAGACACAGGGAATAAAGTCTGTAAAATCAAGACCACGACTTTGGCAAGAGAGCCCTCATTTTTCTAGATTTTATGTGTGTGAGTCATCTTGTGTGCATGCAGTAATGCTCAAGGACCATTTATTTCCTCTTCACCTAGAGCACTTTATTGTTAATTTTATTCTTCCACAAAAAGAAATCTTTATGGAGTCTCAAGTTTTCCACATTTGATGTTTTCATATTTCCTCAATAAATGTGATATTTTTACTCATCTTTATTCCTACTCATTCCTATTTTAAAATAATGCACATATTACAAACAATTGTTATAATATTGTGCTACTGATCTGTGAAAATGAAATAGTTGTTTATATTAAAAATGGCTTCAGCAAATTTTGAAGTGGCATGAATAATTGAATGATTTGCCTGAGCAGAGTTAATTGTTTTTCCTTGATATACGCAAACTAAAAATGAAGAAAGACTCTTTAATTATTTTGATATGAAATTTTCTTAACTTTTAAACATTTTTGCTTTTCTCATTTTACAATTGATCAACTTCTGGACTTTCTGTAATGTCTATTTTTCCTTCACTCTAAAAGTGTTAAAACCATGCTGCCTTCTCAGTACTGCTACATCTGCAGCCCCTTAGATTAGAGAATATACAATGGATCAGAATTGAGCAACAGTTAAGTGCACAAGCTCAGAATTAAATGCCTCAGTTAGCATCCTGGCTCACACTCAGTATCTCCAAAATTTAGCAACTTAACTTCTTTGGACCAAGTTTGATCATCTTTATAATGAGCACCTATTTCAGAAGATTACTGGTAGGATTTAATGTGATGTTTATATAGCTCATTGTACTTGGAACATAGTAGATATTTGCTTCATCCTGTTCTTGCTGTGAATAAAAAGATCATCTTATTTCTTCACTTGATTCTCATGTTTTATCACTTTAGCCACATTGAATGATGAGTGATAACTAGATTACAGACCTCAGCTGACAATCCTGAGCAAAGAGTGAGTTTGGCAATTTGGCCCAAAACCATTTAAGTTCTGACTCAGAACTGAACTAGTGATCAGTTTTTTTCTCCTATAAGTTTTTATTAGCAAAGGCATCTAACTGATGGTCTAACTCAGTCATGGGATTAAAACTGGCTGTTTTCTTTTGAAAAATCCCCAAATTCAAGCAGATTTCCATAGTTATTTTAATCAATCAATACATAAATAGATGTTTGTTCATAGATATACAGAAATAATTACTTTCTAATTAGATTAATTGCTTACTATTGGCTTCAGCAACATATCTATATCTATCTATCTATCTATATATG
This sequence comes from Ictidomys tridecemlineatus, assembly GCF_052094955.1. NCBI lineage: Eukaryota > Metazoa > Chordata > Mammalia > Rodentia > Sciuridae > Ictidomys > Ictidomys tridecemlineatus. The sequence continues at coordinate 91,017,348 of NC_135480.1, read as the reverse complement.
TATATATATATATATATCTTTTTTTAAATCTTACAGTTATGTAGGATATATGTCTGACTGACATGGGTCTCACTTGGTAAAATCAAATTGTTATTAGGGCTGCACACTTACTGCAAGTGCTAGGAGATGATGCACTTTCTTACTTTTTCCAGATTCAAGAGGAGGTCACCAGCATTCCTTCGTCCATAATCCCCTTCCTCCATCATCAAAGCTGGGAATAGTGTGTTGACTTCTTCCATCATCCATCTCTTTTTCTGACTCTTCTTCCTCCCTTTTCCACTTTTAAGGACCTTGGTGATTTTATAGAGCCCATTGGATAATCTGGGATACTTTTTTTTCATTTTGGAGGTGTCTTAATCTCTCTTTTCCATATAACCTAACATATTCACAGGTTTCAGGATTAGGATGTGAACATCTTGTGGGGCAGAGATTATTAAGTCTACAAGAATGGAAACTAAAGGCTAAAACATGCCTGAAATATAGTCCAATTCTACCCACCTTTTGTCTTTAAGAACTTTTTTTATGGATATATTCACATATCAACTATATAAGCAAAATCTGAGGAAGAAAAGGACATTTGCAAGATGAAATATCTCATGTAGAAAGGATTTTTACTAGGATTAAAGACATAGATTCCTAAAGAGAAACACCTGTTACAGGAGTGATTTGTACTTCTCTATTTAAGATGTGGTAGATTCTTTGACTTGAGAAGGAATCAAAGTATCAGTCCTTAGAGAAATGGAATATTTATAAAGAGGAATACCATCCTCAAATTTCACATCCTGTCCTAAGATATAGCTGCCTTTATACAGTCTTTAAAGAAATTGGACAATATTTAATTTACAAGTATCTTCAGACCACTAGCACCAGGCTTAAAATTCCACAGATCGCATTTTATGATAGAGTTTGATACAGTGCATAAATCCCTATCGTGGAAATTAGGAGAACTGAGTCTAATCTTGGTTGAGATATTCGTCACCCAGATGATCAAATACTGCATATTTTTGCTCTAAGATCTCATTGGTAGCCACAGAAAACACAGCAAACATTTATTGAATTACTTATTCTCTTTAAATAATTTATTCACATTAGCTCATTTATGCCTCACAGCAAGCCTGTGAAGTAAGCACTGTTATTATTCTTTATTTTTCAAATGAGAAGAAACTTGAACTTTGAAAGGTTGCATAAGTCCCCAATAGCATTCAGCTAAAGTGTGGGAGTCAGAATTTAAATTCATAGCTGCCCTACTGTAGATCCTTGGTATCCATAGCCAAATGTCTCATTGAGTTGATAACTAATTCAAATAAACTGGCAAAAATAATTATAAATAATTTCTACCTTGGCGAGAATATTTCCTAAATGAGGGAGCAATAGGGAGCAGACAAGAATCAGAGTAAGGGAGATTTCTTTCTGTCTTCCTCTATAGACCCCGCATACCCCAAGGTTGCACTCTTGATTTTCTGTGTTCTTTTCATACCCAGGGTTACAAAAAAAGAAGTATATTCTTTCCAAAAGGTTTACTAGGAGTCTTTGTATTTCTAATCACATCAGTATTTCTATCCCTGGATCAATCATGAGTATATGGCAAAGCCATGGCCAATGGAGGCTTCCAAGTGAGACAGTTTCTATGAGGCTGCAACCTTTCAAGTATGTGTCTCTACTGTTTATAAGTTCCTGGAAATATAGGCCTACAATTTAGAATTTACTTAATGATAGTTCAAAGGAATACATCTTTCCTGTATATTGAAAATATACTTAGAATAATTGAAGAAAGATGAAATCACCTGGATATATTTTTTCTTTGCATGTAAAAGTTAATAGTCATTAACAATAGTCAAAAATAGTGCTAGAAAATCCACTTCTGATACTTCCTGTGGGAAAAAATATGTCCAAAGAAATTTCAGGAAATCTTGCATAGCAGTTTATCAATAACTTCTTTTCTTTTTCTTTTTTGGTCCAAATCAAAATTCTCATACACACCCATGACTTGATAATTAAGGAAAATAAAAAGTATTCAGGCTGCAATGTTGCTACCCTGTCAGTCTTTTAAATTGATCATCTTATCTTTTTCTCTCTAGAAGCAACCAAACAGTAAACACTATATTTCACAAACGAAATATAATCAGTAAAGACAAATGACTAAATAGTTCTCCCAAAAGGAAAACTTGAGCTCTGACTCAAGAATTATATTTCTATTTTTCCAATTATAGACAACAGCATTAATATTACCCTTTTAAAAGTGCCAATAAAAGTCACATATAGAAAAATTGAATGAGGTAGTCTACTCATTTAGACATTTTTATTTTGTTCTTTATTTCTTTGTCTCCCTGCCATATTAAATAGCACTTGCCCAGAAAATGCAAGTCTGTGGATTGGGATTCATAAGCCTTCCTAATGTATTTTTTATTTTTTTTAAAGTTGTTGATTTTTAAGTTGTTATTTTATTTGTTATATGTTGTGCTGAGAATCGAACCCAGTGTCTCACACATGCTAGGCAAGTGCTCTGCCACTGAGCCACACTCCCAACTCCCTAATGTAATTTTATAAACATGACCCATTTTTTTTCAACATTCAGACTATTCCTCAATTATTTTGTATATTTTTACCAGCACATTTAAGGATATAGTAGTGAAATCTTGAGGACCAGAATGCAATATTGCAGTTACTTTTTGGAATAAATAATAGTAAAACTTGCCTTCTAAAGGGAGCACTCATCTCAAGATCTAATTGCTAAGAGTGGTTGTAAGAATCAATGAGAAAAACATGAATATGTAACATGCAGAAAAGGATACATAGACATGAAAAGAAAGATTATGTCTGGCAATTTATGTTTTTTCTTTGTGGTTTACTTAATGATTTGGCATAGATTTGGGCTGTATGGTAGGCTCAAACTTAAAAGTGGAAGGAGACTGCTGTTAGTCCCTGATAAGGACCTATTATTACTAAATAGTATAAGGAAGACCTCTCCTCACCTAGTTGGGGGATGGTGTGGTATTTCATAAGTCTTGGGTTAGTGTGTTTATGAGTTTTCTGAAGCATTTTCAGTGCATACTCATGGGCATTTTTCTGGAGAGATTTTTTTTCCCTAATACTCTCATTAGATTTTTAAAGTGGCTCATGATTCAGAAAATATTAAGAACCACTACAGACTGATTAAATAAAAGAATGACCAAATAAAAGCATATGAAGTTCACATTCCTCACACTACCGCTAATTAGCTTATGACCTTGGATGAGTCACATTTCAATAGTTTCATCATCTGTTTCCTTATGAATTATAAAACTCAATTAGGTCTAGATAATTTAAAATTTTAAAAAAAAATACACTAAACCCTGAAATAGAGAAAGGACAGATTCCACAAGCAGTGAAATTAGAATAGTCTTTAATTTATTTCATAGTTATATATCATTGTTAAGTTTTTAGTTGTGACAGACCCTTGTTTTGCTCGGGGTGTCTGGCATGTCAACATCAGGGAAAACCGAGCAAAGAATTTAAGGAAACTCATGGTACTATCTTTACAACTCTTCTGTAAGTCTGAAAGTGTTCCAAAATAAGATGTTTACTTTTAAAATTACATTTCTAATATTCAGGAAGGCTGATGTCACATAAAAGAGAATCTTGTGTACTATTAGAAGCCCACTGAAGTGTTCTGAGCTTGGGAACAAGAAGCAATGATTTGCAAGGAGTAGAATGGGGAGTACTAGAGGTGGGCTGACTGTTCTGTCGTCCTAGGCCTGACGTGGGGTCATGAACTAGGGCATGGTCCTGGGCATAGAAAGAAAGTATAAAAGATATGAAAGTCTTTAAAGAACTAATTATTCTGGCCAGCAGAGGATGAACACATTGTCATTTTATATGCTATATGGTCAACACTGGGCCTCAAAGCTTAAAAAACAAAATTTACTGACTTTTGAAAATAATGTCTTAAAATATATTCCCTCTTTTAGAGTTCTTACTTTTAGGTTTAGCATATAGTCAAGCTTCTTTATAATTTTATACTTCTCCTTTTTCTCTTTATACACAACCTTTAAAAGAGATGATGAAAAGATGTACTACATAATTACATTATATTATTTATGTATTGCTTTGTTATATTAACTAACCTCTTTTTTTAAAAAAAGCACTTTATGCCTTCTAAAAATTGTGAATTGTACTATGTAAATACATTTTAATATTTAATAAAATATATTATGTGTGGAGAACTCATTTTTTAACCTAGAGAATTGAAACCAGTCTTAATTGGACCTTCATCTTTTAGCAGTCAGTTCTCACTGTTCTTTTGTATGTAATGCTTTGTTAACTAGGAGAAATATGATAGCTCTACCTGCTATGCTCAACCATCCATTCTTGGCTCTGACTAACATGCAGAAATTTCTCATGCATGAGTCACCCATGACTCTATAATCAGTTTTGTGATATTTTCTTACACAACATTGTTTTCCCTGGAGCTCTTGAAAATGTTTCACATTTGCTAGTATAAAACTAACATATTTGATCATATTGCTTTATATGACCCTCTATAATCTGAGTAGTATAGAAACTCTCAATCTTCACTGACTATTAGAACTCTAAACAACTTTTGAAATAAATTAGAGTGAGCTCTTTCTTTTTTCTCAAGGAAATTGAGAACCAGATAATTTAAGTGACTATTTAGAACAATTAGCTAATTTTCTCATATCTCACGACAAAAAGTATGCTATTTGTTTTATAGACTCCAAACATTTTCTCAGACTGATTTACTTTTTTTTGAGACTGAAGTTATTCCAATTCTGCTATTCTTCTAACATACCTAGGACTTCCTCTACTTCTGAATGATTTAGAAATGTATAAAGGACATAGAATTCTTTAAAATTAATTCTGGTCTTAATTGTAAATGAAATCAACTAAGTATTGCTCATTTAAAAAAAAAATGTTTATGTTTTTTATTCTTTTCACTTTCCCCCTAATCTTTTATACAGAAAGACCAGGATAATGATGGATTTGTTTTTAAGAAAGATTGGTCATAGAAGTTAAAAAAAAAAAGTGAGGCAATTATTTAATTTACATGAGCTGATTCCAGTTATCTTTCCTAATCTCTCATTTGTCATCTCTTTTTACAGTTCTCTCTGTTGGTGTATAAGACTTTTAAGTGTTTTGAATCTTAAGTGTCTTGGCATGTATTGGAAATTAAGATCTTAGACTGTTAAATTTGATTGGCAGTGTCCACAACAGGCAGTGGGGTAGAATTATCTTCATTTATTCAGCAGGTTAAAATTCAAGCATTTAAGAGCTATCAGTTTTGTCAGTCAAGTAGGAACTTGGCCACATGAGCTCTTTCTGGAAGCACCAGACATACAAATTGTGGGATCTCTTATGAACACCCGTTGCCCTCAGTACTTAACCTAGGATGGGATGCAGAAAGAAATGAGCTGGGGTGTCACAGAAATGTTCATCAGACTCTCTACCTTCTGAATGTGAGTAGCCATATAAGAAGACTATCCCTTTTTCAGAACTTATCCACTATCCTGAATTTTAGAACCTAAAAACTGACAATCTTACAATATGGCCTCAAAATCTGCAACTAAAAAGGTTAGTAAACTTAAAGTACATAAAAATCTGATGAGATCTCTGTGTTGTAAACTCACAGTGATCTAGGTTCTTACTTTCCTTAGTTGGACAAGAGTATTGTTTCCAGAAAATGAATCATTGAGTTTCAAGGGATTTTAGGCTGTCTAGCCAACTCACTAACTCTAGTTTCATTTGGGCCTATCTTTAAACAGCATGAGATCTTGGAGCATTGAAGCATGAACAAAAGTACAAAGCAGAGTTTCTTCTTTTCTTCCACTCTGATGGAAAGAAAAAGTTGAATAGGAAAACTTAAGGAACTTCAGAACACTAAGAAAAACACAAGTTGTCTTGGTGTTTATTTCATTTTCAAACCTGTCATCCTTCAGCACTCAAAGACACAGTACCTAATGCCATTTTAATACAGTACAGATGCATTTCTTAGCAAAAAGATATTCTGGTGAATAATTAAAAACAAAAAAAAAACCTTCTAATTTAATATGGAAGACTGAATAATTGAGTTTATCCTTATTCTTTTCTGAATTTAACTATTGTAATTAATCATTTACTGAAACAATAGTAAAACTATGAAAGATGTATTACTTTCCTGACATATGTATGTCTACACATGTGTATTTGTGTATATATGTGTATGCTTAACAGTATTAAAAAGCAAGAAGGAAAGTATGTATGAGTGATATTTGGCTCAGTGCAGAGGAGGATGTTGATCTCAAGTCCCACAAAAGAGGTTGCAGCTTAGAAGAAATATATTCACTCTGAATCTAAATAGCAGCTGATTCAAATGTGTACATGGGCACATGTGCACACACACAGAACCTAATTAGGGGATTAATATGCAAGGTGCAACATGTGACTAAGAGGAATTTCAGAAAAGGTGCAAAGAGAAACCATTTTAGGTATTTTAAGTAGAAAGAGAGTTAATACAGGGAATTATGTGATTACAGAATCATTGGAAGGGATTAAAATTGGGTGGAAGCTGAATATTTTGAAATCTTACCACTAAAATGTAGAACTGGCTAGTTAGGCAACTCCTTCCTCTGTGGCCAGTGTAGATTAGAATATTAAGACACTGGAAAATATATGCCTGAAAATGCATTTGTGATTAGGGAGTTATATGAAAAAGTTTACAACAATACTGGGCTATCTTTTTGTTACTTGGGAGGCTAAAAAATGGAGCCTACTTTTGCAAAACTCCAATACTGACAGCTCATGTTAATGGTCAGTTGCCAAGGGAAATGGAATCTATTTCACTTGTGACATTTAAATCTTTGTCAAGTGTATCTAATTGTACTAAACAAGTAATCTCTCAGAACCTTAGTTGAAAGACAAATTGGGATATATAGTTCTTAATTTAGATAAGCACCATGTACATACCTAAAACTTTATTACTAAGAAACAAAGGAAGGACAGATTTTGGAGAACAACTAACTCCAGAAGGATATAAGAGGCTTCTTCTCCTGAGATATTGAAATAAAGTGGCTCCAAATTCAACCTGGTGAATATGGGGAGTGGGGGTTAGGTGAAAGTTTACATTCTAGACAGCGAGACTCAATACCCATAATGCTGGAAACCACGTTTAATTACACAGGAATGATTGGAGCATTGTTACTTGTAAAAACTGGCCCCAAAGGAAAGACACTAAAGTTATTGATATTTGGAAGCCCTAAGAAAATGGTCAAGGAAAACCCATAATTTCATAATTTCTTGCCACACATAAAGTTTCTAATCACATTTAATGCCTCACACTAAAATAGAAAGAGACTTGCAAAGATATTAATCATTTGTTTCACACCTTTGACATGAGAGAAAGAGACAAAAACAAATAAGCAAACAAAACTAGTCAATAAAATTTGGAGGAAACAGAGACAATAAAGCAAACTCCATAACAGGATGATCAATTTTCTCCTAGATAAAAAATAGTACATAAAAACACAACACCATAAAAAAGAAGCAATTATATAACATGAATGACCTGTTGAGAATTAAAAGCGTGGTATCTAAAATTTTACAATTCTGTATAAGTATTAGAAAATGATGTTGGAGGCAGTGTTCCAGAAAGTATAATAGAAAAACAAGGGAGCAATCAGAGAGAAAAGAAAAGAAATTGGAGGGTTGACTTACAAAGTCCAATATCTGGCTAAGCAGAAATCCAAAAAAAGAAAACATAAAGTATAGGAAATGATCAAAGAAATAACACAAAAATCCCTAAAAGTAAATGACATAATTTGTTATCTCAAAAAGTTAAAATGTTTTACTAAGATTCTTTTAACAACTAAATTAAGTTGCACTGAGGCACATATCATTAATTTTCACAATAACCAGAGAGAAAAATGATGATGATGATGATTATAATAATGATGACAAAGACATTAATTGTGGTGGAGATGATGATAGAATCTAGGAGAAAGTTTCCATCTACTGAATTAGTAAACTGAGAGATAGCTAGTTCTTTAACAGTCAAATACTGAGCAGGAAATAATTTCTAAACAAGAAATTAGGCACAAATTAGTCAAGTGCAGAGGAAAGTGAACTAAAGATTTCAGACAAAGTCTTTAAAATATCACTAATCCACATATACCTTTTCAGCTCTTAACTCTGAAAGACGCACTATGTTTTACTGCCTCTTACTTTGACTTTCAAGCATCCTTTGGTGAGCAACAGAAACTAGTAGACAAGGTTGCGATTACTCCTTTATAAACATCCTTGGAATGTCACTCTCACAGCTCTACACATTACACAGATCTTTCCAATTGTTGCAATAAATGAAAGATTATCCAATCGCACATGAAAATTTCAAATGTGCAGATGTTGTTACTTTGAAAATCAATTTGTAGAAAAGACTATTGAGGGAAGAAAGGGTGGCAGGCTGGTAAACTAGGGTTTGTCTGGCTTTGAATATTTGTTAAGCATGTTGCCCAAACTCCCTTAGTTGGTCACTATTAGAGTCTGGAGCTGGATCTATCCATGGGGCTATCCATGGAGTTGTTGATAGGGTCAGCTCAGCTAATAAAAAATAACTACTTTATGATAAGACAGTTTAAACGAAACTGAAAATTCCTTCATCTCCAGTGAGTCACCTCTTGTTCCGTCAATGTTATGACCAATGGTAGAAAGTATTGGCTCAACATCTCACTCATAGAAGGCTCTTAATAACTACCTGGTGACTGACTGACTACTGAACTGGATGACTCTAAGTGCTCAAGAGTTGCATGACTGATTATTCGCCAAAATTCTACAGTCTTTCAGGCATAAGTGAAGCACTTAGCAGCAAGTGATTATAAGGACTTCCTAAATAGAAATTGAATCAAAGTATAGAATTAGAGACAAAAGTTTAGTAGAATAAAAGACCGAATTCCTGCCTCTGTCTTATAGATGACCAAACTGTGCATTTTATATGCCACTTGTAGTGTGGTTTGGAGAAGATAGTATACCCAAGAATAGATCTCTGAGATGTCCTATTATGATTCCATTCTATTCTCTCCCTTTTTTAAACTCCAGGTCTTATAAAATGTAAATTGCATTATATCATTGTATCTCGATATAAGTTTCAAGCCTTTTTCCAAGAGAGGACATAGGACTGAGCACAAAGCCTGGGGAAAATTGGGCAGAAATGCACATGCCAACAAGTGGCTGGGAGACTCAGAGGCCAGCTTTATTTCTGAAGCTGGGAGGGAGCCTTTCCATAGACCTTCATGGTATCACAGACATCCAAAGTAGCAGCGAAGTTTTATTTTGAAAAATCAATTTGTGTGTGTGTGTGTGTGTGTGTGTGTGTGTGTGTGTGTGTACCTGTTAATAGGAGCAAGAGTGATAGGCAGGTAAACCGGGATTTGTGGCTTCTGAATACTTATAAAACGTGTTGCTGAAACTCCTAGGTGGCATATCAACCATCCTGGGATTACAGCTCAGGATTAATTTAGATTTATGTAGACTCTAAGCTTCCATATCAGCCCAGTGATGCTTAGGAAATGGACGTTTAGGCAGAGCTTTAGACCAGAGAGTTGGACTTAATGCATTTCAGAGGGGATGGGAGGTTCTGGGGTGATTAGGGTCTACACTCCTAATTCCTGTATATGCACTTGATCATGTATGCTGTAGCATGACTCATACCATCACCAGGCACACTGCATGAAATGTTCCCCTGCCCTTCTCCTTGTGCCTCCAGTAAGTAATTCAGATGATCGTACTGAAAGACACCTGAATATTGCACATCAGTGTTCATTTGTACACAGACTGCTAAATCCTGGATATTACAGGAGGTTGAATCAGTTTATCCTTATGTGCTCTCATTTTTATTATTGAAATTTAACTGTGTTTAGTTTATTAATACCAAAATGTTTACTTGGAAAAAAAGAAAATCCCATTAAAGCTGTTGTCTCTATGCTTTCTAGTGTTAGTATATGAGATTTATTTTAAATGTCAAGGAACCCATTTGTTGTGAAGATTTTCCTCCAAGCCAAAGTACTGTGAATTATTTAAAGAGTCCTGGCATCCAAAGCAGCTGGTATCCTCTTTCCATCATTTATAAGTACGTCCATAGATGTAACACCAATTTGATTCTTTATGGTCAGAGAATATAAATTATAGCTAGACATCAAGCCCACACTGAGGCAAACAAACTGTAAAAGAGATAAATTTGAAGACTTAAAAGATAGAAACAAGGAAACATAGTGCAAATGGAGTTCCTAATTGCTGATTTGGGGCTTTAAGGAAGCTTTGAAAACAGAGTTTATAGCTCTGTGCTACGACTGGTGATAGTGAACTTTACTGTGCTGGTTCTTGACTTTGTACTTCAATCCATAATCATCTCTTCTTCCTCCATCCCACAGAATTTCGTTTTTTAAGTACATTACATGTTATATCATAGATTGTCATATATTCATAATTTGTTTCTATGCACATTTCTCATCTTCTAAGTTTGTTAATGTGTTCTGTGTGTCCTCACTTTTTAGCATGTCAGGCACTGAATAAATGTTTGTTGACTGATTGACATCATTGGTTGACACCCAATGTGGCACATCAGTAATTATTCCATTTGAGGTAAACAAAATTATGTGGATTTACTGAAAATCTACAATAATGGATTTTCGCTATTTTTCAATATTTTTACCATATTTTCAATATGGATTTCCACTATTATTTAGTTATGCTTACACTTTATTTCTGAAATGACCAATTATACATTATATGTAGTGAAAATTAATAACTATGCCAATGAAAAAAATGCAAACAATACTGAAAATTTTCCTTCTAATTGTCATTAATGCATCCCCTGTATCTCAATTTAGTTATTTTGTGATGGAAAACTATCTTAACATAGTCTTATTATTTATTGTAGGGCTAAGCTTCACTAGGAATTAACACATCTATATTCCAATGCCACTGCCATTACTGTCTTGCTGTTTCCTTGAGCAAATCACTCTAACTTACTCTGAACTCATTTCCACCCTCCATAGATTTAGCAGAGAAGAAAATTTTTAGCTTTTGCATAAGGTTATGTCATATGGATAAAAGGGATAAGACTCTGAAAGAATTTAAAAATGTCAAAATGAGCCTCACTTTATTATGTCCCCAAATAATATGATCATTGCATGATGTTTTTAAAGAATAGACAATTAGAACTGTTCCTTTATCCTTGAGAAAGCAAAATACTACAACTCTGGTTCATAAAGGTATGCTCAAGTCAGACTTCTCATGTCATAACAATTATTACTACTGCCAGCATGCTTTTTTTTCAGACCATTGAGAAAAAGTGATTTTTCCTCCTTGCATAGAGACTCTCATCATTGCTCCTATAATGATCTTGAATTTTCGTGCATCCTTTGTTCTTGCATGCCTTCTTTCTCCCACATTAGTGCCTACCTGACATTACCTGAGTTAATATTAACCTGACATATGAGCATGAGTTGCTTTTAGGTAAAGGTTGATGGATTTGTCTTCATGGTGTCTTCCAAATAAAGTCTAAACTCAGTGTAGACTTCAGAACTGTGTCCTAATGAAATGCTCTCCCCAAACATTTTTCTTCCTCTGAACTTTTGCAGCTTTTTGTATTTACCTCTATGTCTAGCTTTCTTATAAGCATATATTCTTGTTTCACATTACATTTATTTGCTTTTTTTATTGTTTAGGGAAATTTTTTTTTCTTTCCATTATTTCTTGTTTCCTTTTCTGTTAACAAAAGAGTGTGTTCTACTTACTACATTCTTAGGAGTATCTAGGAGATTTTCTTAAACATTAAGTAGTCCAAAAAGAGTGAATTTAGTGAAAATGTTTAGCTACATTCTTAAATGTGAGTATCAAACAGAACCTTTCGTGGAGCTTGGCAAGTTTAAAAAATAAATCCCCTGCAAAGTTACTATTTTGAAAAGTCTCTATGTGTGATTGCAAGGGACAAGTCAACTTACGTGACTAATAAGTGATGGTTAAATTAAAAAATATGTATTGCTAGATGTCAGTAACCAGATATCACAGACACTTGGAGACACAAAATGTTCTGCAAATATAAATATTTGTGTTACATGTTTGACATAAAGAACATATATTTAAAGTTTATTGAGAGTCTACGAAACATAACAGGAAAGCTGTAGAATTTAGGCAGGTTTTTAAACCAGACAAGTAAATCCTGCCTGTTTAAAACAAAACCTGTATTATACAATTTTCTTATTATGCAGTTTTCTTAGCCCTTTGTTTAGGGAAAAAATCAAATATGAACAAATATTTTTCAAGGGCCGCTGTTCAGTAAGAAATAAAATAAATATTTTAAGGAGTAAAATATTTTGAGCAGTTCTTCTTATCATCATCATCATTATAACATGAAGGGATCTTTCTTGAGTCAGCATTTCATAGCTAGAGTCCTATGAAGGTCAATAGAGGTGTTTGTGTGTGCACAGTCATGGATAGGCTTTCTCAGCCGTCAGAATTTTTTAATTCACATTTCCCTTTCTATTTGATCCATGTTACCTATATTTTCTTCTTAGATTATTAAAACGAGAAGAAAGTTTTACATTCATCCCTCGGTCCCGTGAAGAGCTTCCAGACAACTTCCCAAAAGAAATTCCTGGGATCTGCTATTTCCTGGAGGTAAGGACTGGTCCAAAGCAGCCAAAGCCTTCTCTTTCTTCATCGAGAATAAAAAAGGTTTCCTACAACATTGGCACCATGTTCCTCCGGGAGACGAGCCTCTGAGACCTGCTGCAGATCAAAGACTCCTTCAAAAAGCACAAGCCCAGAACATGGGTCACTATGGAGAGTGGAAAGAGGTGGTTCCTCTCTCAATGCTTTGCTGAGGACAAGCAGCAGAATCTCTGTATTATGTCAGGCAATAATCCTTGAAAAGCTAGAGGGCGAGGGGAAACCAGATGTGTCCATCCACATGAGTGTTTTTGATCATTTATATATATATATATACATACATATATATATATATATAAATTATGAGTATGGGCCCTTTTAAAAACTAACCAATAAATAGACTCCATGTTTTCTTGTTTGTCATGCATATAGGTATCTTCCCCTATATGTTTGTGCCATTTTTGAGAGCCAGTTTTGAGTATGTATTCCTACATTTAGTGAATTGGCAGGTGAGGAATATTTTCTAATTTTCTTTTTCTGAACAGACATTTCATACATATATCATGGTAGTGTGGTAAACTTCCCAGCAGGAAGAATTGTAACTCAGCAAAATATTTTAGGGATATTACCTATTTTTATACATATCTCTTCTTCTAGATAATTACATTTCACACGACATTATTAGATTTTTGGAATCTGCTACTGTATTGATGGTACATTATACTAACCTACTAATCTAATATAGTTTCACTTATCTAGAGAGATTAGTGCTTGGACTGAGAATACATATAACCAAGGATCTCAGATGCTGAGAAAGCATTGTATGTCTGCTTAGTAAATATATCTTCCAGACTTAACTTATGGAGCATGGAGTCCAGAGGAAATGGAATTTATTAGTCGCAGATGTATCTGTAACTAAGATTAAGGTCTTTTGCCATTTTCTAATACATATCAGCTAAAAACAAATGCTTTGTTACATTGGACCCTTTTCAACTTAGCACTTATGTATATGGGTAGTTTTTTCAACATTAATCTGCATTCTAATAAACAGCATCCTACTAAATGATATGTGAGTAACTTCTCTCCCCTTCCTCAGTTGATATTTCCTAAGCTGATTGCCACCCTCAGAAGCACATTCCTGGACACTGGCATTACTGACAAAGAAGTGTCAGGACATTTTGCCATTTTGCCAAGAATGTTGTTTCTTAGTGCATAACACAAAGCAAGAAAACCATGTATTTTATGGCTTTGGGATTTTTAAAAAATGTTCTTCTGCAGTTTGCTCAATGTGGTTTTAATTTCATGGAATCATATTCATGAACATTAAAGTAGGTCTAATCTTTAGAACTCATGATCACCATTGTTACAACAGGTTTCCCTCGCATGTTCTGCTAAAATGAAGACTTGTTCCCAGTAATCAACTTTGCATGAAAATATTATTATAGTGCACACTGATATTAGGAGCACAGTGTGTCCAGAGTTTTCCTATTTTGAATCAGCTATGAAACCTAAATTTCTATTGAGGTGAATGAGCTAGAAGCATTTGCTTCCTTGAAACCTTGGAGAGAATGTTTTCTTACTCCAACAGGTGTATTCATTGGTAGATTACATCTACTGAATGCAATGTATTCTTCTCTGTTCAGGGATTTGGGCTGCATTATGATTCAGTTGTGACATAACTCAGCTAAGGTCTATGTTAACTAATTTCCAATGTAATCTGTGAGACTTAATTAATGTTTTTAAGTTCTCTGTGTCAACAAGAAAACATTTATACATGTGCCAACTATTTGTTATAACTGTGACCCCTTTTATAATTTGAACTCTGTTCTCACCTGGGGGTCCACAAGAACATTAGTGCAGCACTCTTCATGTGAAGAATCCAAGACACCGACATTGATCTCTCTAAACTCTTGCCTGCCCCATTCTTCCCTGGGCCTAGCTTTCACTTTTAAACCCCTTGGGAGAGAGGTTCAAGGTATTCTCATGAGGACAATTCACAAAGGATTGCTTCAAGGGACTGGGATATTAACCCACTTCCTTCACAGGGGACAATGAGTAGTTTACAGCCAGCATGGGCAGAACAGGCTGAAAGCACCTCAATTCTCGTGGCAATATTAGAAAATGCCTGAGCTGTAGTCAGGGGCTTCTTAAAGCCCAGGTGTATGGGAGAGAGCCAAGCTCACTGTCATTTTTGCTTACTCTGTGTGGTAGTTTAGAGCTTATTATGATATATTTCATCAATAAATGTCCTGGTGATAAACAATGTGTTTTGTAACCATAAGGCTGCAAAAGACTTCCAGGAATCATTCAATCTGCTTTTTGTAAAGATTTGTCTAAGTGACTATTCTAAACACATGATTATTCTCTCTGTACTTAAGAATATCTATAGGAAATATCTATATTTTAAAAGCATTCATTGAAAATCAACTCCATTATCTGGGAACTGGTGATAGATAGGGCTCAAGAGAAGAATTTTTGTATATACTCTCAATTTGTCAGAAGAATCACAAACTCTGTATTAGTTTATATGATTTTACATAGAGAAGTAGCCATTTATACTGTCACAAATGTCACATTGAAGAACATGCCAGAGATCTATTATATATTGCAGACAGAATGTAAACCACATTTTTCATACTCTATAATCTAAATATATTTTTGGAGATAGTCTGAGGCAAGGTCTAATCTGTTATCATTTGCCAACCTATTACAGTACATTAGACTATTACACTTACACTGTTACTACATATATTTGCAAGGTACTATGTAAAATGTCTCTTCATTATAGCTGTGAAAAAAAGCATTTATTTTTATTCATCCTGCAAAATGCAGTCCACATCCCCTACCTTGGGAAATGTGACTATAACAAGTGATGGCATTTTTTTTTGTCTAATATTGTTACAGTAGTCTCATTTACTTACAAACTGTTAGAAGCATCATGCATTTTAGTGTGGCAAATTAAAAGGAGTTTAAGTGATGTTCACTTAGAAGCCAAGTGATCTTAAGTTCATGTAATGCATTTAACTCATTCCAGAAGGAATATTAAAATATAACCTGGCACCCGTAGCTTCCCTGTTTTAATATTTTTAAAAACAGCTGACTTAGAGAAGGCCCTTTTCAACTACCCATCAGTATCAAGGTTTCACTCTGGCATTAGTGTGGAGAGAATGTAGAGAGTGCCGATCTTTACAAATAAATCCATAATTAAAAGAAATCAAAATCCCCACATATTTACTCAGAACTTACTGCACAGTGTCTGCTTTGTGAACCTTAATAATCAGGTAACATCAGCCATAATAAAAGGGTAATATGGCCTCAGAAACACATCAATTGGGTCTTTTTACTGTGTAACATGACTCAACTTTATAAAATCTGCCTCTATATTCATCTTTTCTGTTATATTTTAAATTATTTTGGGATTCCCTTTTAATACCTTATTATGTGTGAAGTCCAGTGAGCTGTGACCTACTGTGACTCTGAGACAGTTGCTGGTGCCTGAGATTGGGGAATGGGTGTATGGATTCAGCACTTCAAATGCTAGTTCTCATAGTCTCACACTTCCTCCTTTCCTCCAGTGACAATGGTGTCAGGACAGTGTGAAAGTGTATGCCTTTCCAGAATAAAACAAAGCAGAATAAGATGATAACAAACAAGATCTCATTCACAAGTGCAGCAAGACTTTCAAGTTTGTAAATTCCTCCAGAGTGTTCCAACATGCAGCAAAAATAAATTGATAGACAAAAAACCCGCAGAGAGAATTTGGGAAACCACAACCATGTGTTTTGTACAAAATTGTATTGCTGCCAACCAAAATAGTGTGCTGAAGTTGTGAAGTATCAGGAGGAAGCTCAAGATTATGACCATCATTGAATATATGTGTTGCAGGCTCCTTGGGTTCCTGACTTACTGAAGGCAAGTGTTGTGGATGATTAGGGTAGAAAGTAAAAATTCTATAAATAGGTTTCTTCTTGTGCATTTTTTTTTGCAAGACCAAGCCTACCCCTGAGCCTCTCTTACATCATACCATCACGAGAAACAATCTCACCCCCTCAAGCCTGACTGTACCAAACACCATTGTCTCTCCCCACTTTTGAACCTGATGTGACCACAGAAAGAGTTGCTGATGCTTGATTCAGGTAGATGAAGCCACCTGGTGCCAGGTCTGAGTAACAATGACTACCCTTTGTCAATATGCTGGGGCACTGCTTACATCTGCAATTTCTCCTCTGCTCTTTCTTCAAGATACAATCTGACTCCAAGCACTTCATGCAGCTTCTCTGAATGTTCCTTTGTCATTAATTATACATGACTCTGAATATGCTTTGGGCAGCACCAGATGCCTCTAGCTAACAAAACATAGAAACTCAACTCCAAGAAGCAAGCCTCATATCATAGCTTAGTTATTTCTATTATTATAGAACTCCAGCTACTAAAATTTTGTCATTTCAGAGGATTCTGTGGGCATATCCTGTTAGAAATAGCCCCCAAATCCTGATGCAAGAAGGATTGACTTATTAAAATACAACACAGTCTAGTCCAAATGATGGTTTTATGGGCAGCTTTTGATATGAATATAACTAATCCACAACCAACTGATTTAAAGTGTACATCAATTGTGTTAACGTGGTGAAAAATATTTATTGTTAAATGAGCACATTGAGCCTACCTGTGGGTCAATTTCAGGATCCTTGTGGTGGTGAATGTAAAGCATCCAATGATGTCAAATATACAGATTAACATAATCTTGCCAGAGAATATTGAGATAGTGTGCAAAATTCCTTCCTCACACTTGTTTCAAACAATTGAAACCTAAGTATTAACTGTCCTGAAACTTTTTTGTCCCTTTGTTTCTTTTCACACTTCATGAAAGCAAAGTTAAACAAATAATATAGTCATTGATATGTTTATAACACAGGGATAATCACAGCTAATCTCATGCTGTAAACTAGCTTTATAAAGTAATGAATATTCTTAGTTTGTGTGTATGTGTTTGTTGAATGTAGATGTTACATGATTAAGGAGTAATGCATTTGGGAGGACTTGGGATGGTAGAGACGTCAAGTTTGTTTTTTATTTCTAATATGACCAGATCACAGCTTCAGTCAAGAACCTCATTGCTATTCCATCCTTACTAAGAAATGACAAAGTTCAATGGTCCAATTAATCTTCTTGAAAGTATCTGGCTGGCTTCACAAGAATTACCTAGGAAGTTTTAGAAAAATAAATTACTGGACTTTACCTTCAGAGATTTGGATTCAGTAGGTTTCAGGTAGGGCCTAGGAATCTGCATGTAGAATATCACTCTAGATAATGCTAACATATAGCCAGATTTGGGAATCGTTGAAGAATATGCAAATAATCTCAATTACTAGGAGTAAACACAAATTGACTGAGATAGCAATATATTATTTCATTTGTCGTTGCTTTGCAAAGTTAAACACTCTGGGCTTCATGCCATTATTTCTTTCACAAATTTTAATTTTAGCTTTGGTTTCAAATTTATAGTCTGTTTCCACACATGAATCTTCAAACTTATTAGAGATAGACATCAACACTGATAAGCATGAGGGATGAATATTGCTCACTATTAGGGCTATCAGGCACACTAGCTATGGCGCAGTTGTCTTAATTATTGCCAGAGCTGTGCAGTACATCACAGTTGCTGATCCTCGCCACCCAGGTGTAAGCTATGAACTTTAGGACACAAAAGCAAATGTTGAAATGACAGCCTATGTCTGAATATTTTAACTTCATTACAAAAAGACACCATCTTACTACTTAATCTCACTATGTACTTTTCACATTGAATTGTACATTCATCTAAAAGTGACTTTCTTAGCAATACCTATAACTATTTTAAAAGCAATAATTTAAGCCATGGTGATGATGCCATATGACACTTGCACTCCTGTGCACTTCATAGAACCTTTGGGAAAATAAGACACATTTCATATAAGCAATAATACAGCTGGTTTGGACTTTTAACAGATATTCACTGTTCTGTAGTAAAATGAACAGCACATGATGACTCATAAAAAAATATTTGAGCAAATGACATGATCAGTCTCTCTCAGAAGTTATACATTTGCAAACATGCTATAAAACAATCAGTATATTCCCATCAGATTATTTCTGGTGTATAATTTTAAAAATACCTATCATAATATGATTTCTATTCCTCTCAAAGAGATTTGTATGTTACTTGTAATGTTACCCAAATCTTTGGGTCTTTGTATGTAAAATAATAAGGAGCAAGTTAAGGATGAATGAATATGGGTAGAGCATAGGTTGGAAGAACTGATTGAGAAAGTAGTCTTTAAAAATGTAAATGGGACTTGGGAAAAAATAATTCAAATGTTGATTTGATAAGTCTAGAAAGATTGAAAATAAAAACAGCTCACTATGACTATTCTCCGTGATAGCTACACAAACGTTTAAATTATAATAGTATTTTCACTTCAGATATTATTGGCTGAAGTCATCTGTAGTATAATTAACCAATGTCTGAAATGGTCTTGTGGTAATATTGAGGAAGCACTAAATCTTACAAATTTCAAATTGAATAATTTATGTTTTTAGTTTTTTTAAATATAATTTAAAGACATGCAGTATTGTCAGTAATAATTAGTCCTTTAATTGTTAAATTCCATCATATAGAACAATGCATTGGGATTGCAGTTAAAAGCACTGGTAAACTTACATTACAATGAGCAATGTCTAAACATCAGATAATTATTAGCATATAAACTGAGATTCATCCCCAAACATCTAAATAAATAAGGTTCCTTTGCCTAGATCAGTAAACTGATCCCTAATCAAGAATCTAAACTTGATTAGAATTAGAATGGTAGATAGGTTTGCTCATTTTTTACCTTTACCTTCCTATTTCCAATGACAAAGCTTAACTTAGCATCCTCTTGCCCATAATTTGGAAAACTGCTCCATCAAAACAAAAAGTCTTGACAATTTCCTTTTGCACGTCAATGAAAGCTTAAGTCCTTTATAAGTATTCTTTTTTGTGTTAATAAATAATGAAAAATACTTAATTTGAATTCACTAAATTATATTGAATTTGCCCTTCTACTTAATCCATCTAGTTTCTGATCAGGTCATTCTTAATGTCAGATCTAAGTACTGTTGTTTATTTTTTGAAAGCCAAAAGGAAAAGCAAAATCCAAATGGCAAGCCTAAGAAGTAGCTTGTTTTTGATTCTTATAATGCATATATTTTAAAAATGAAAGTTTTAGTTTATATTCAATCTTCCTCTTGGTCTTGTCTCTGTTTGGAGATAAAGAAAAGCTTCTGCTAAACAATATTTTTATTATGGTCTATAAAATGTCATTGTATATAAGTGGGACAGGAAAGAAATAATTGGGATAAAATCAGAACTGTACAAAATTGCTTCTTCATATCAACTCACTTTCTGAAGACAGTCTTTATATTTTGCTGCCCGTCAATCATACATCAAATTCAGGAGAAAGGGGTGGATGGTGGAGTGGACTGAGCAGGTGCTTTAGATGAAACTTAGCAAAGAGACTGATTTTTTTTTCAGAAGGGAGACTCTTAGGAGAGGCATTTTCCTTAATAGACACCTGTGATAATGGAATCCAAATGATTTATTTGATGAGTGGTTACTCTTATTTTTTAAAAAAAAGAAAAGAAGAAAAAAATAAGAAATAAACAAAAAAACCTTCACCAGCTTTTTCAGTCATCTTAAGAGGTATTGCCAACCTCTCTGCAGCTGCACATCTTACTGAAACTGGGATTAGAAACTCACAGAGCTATAAATAGCAAATCTCTGAAGGTGGCAAATAGAACCAGTTTAGGTTGCAATGATGAAGGTGTGTGAAAGTGTCAGAACATCTGGATGCAAGGAACAAAGAAGGCTACATACTGGCTTTCCATATGTCACAGAAAGGCCTGATAGAATCAGCACAAAAGAACAGTATTCAGTGTACAAGTGATATTAAACCAAAACATATTTCCCCTTCTATAATATGTTTGGCTGAACTAACATTCAGTGTGAAGACTGTATTTTATGTTTTTTTCCCCTGATATTATGGGAATTATATCTTCTCCCAGTTGGGAAATTTAATCACTAAGTTCAGAAAATATTTTTGTGTCCTGAAACCTATAAAAAAAATGGGCGGGGGGGGGGGGCGGGATTAAACAATATTCTATATTCTTCTTCATGCTCTTCTTAGATTGGGCTTTGCCTGCTAACAGAACAAGACAGGTACCCCCAAGACAATCCCTCTTTCCAGGGATGCTACTCCAGAGAGTTTTGAGCTGGGGAGAGAATCACACTACAGCATTTGATGGTGAACCTTGGTAGAGATTAAGATGTACCCTCAGTCTTCCAAATTTAAAAGTTATTAGGTAATTTCTTATCATTTAAACATTTTCCACTCAGCTATAACTAGATAATTTGTGCAATGTTTGTCTAAAATGGAAAATTTTAAAGGGGAAAACAAATCTAAACAATTTTTAATCAGAATTATCAGTGACAAAGATAAACCAGGACAAAGATTCATTGTGCTGAAAAGAGTCAATTTACATACAAACTCAGAATTTTAGAGACTTTTGGAAGTTTTCTACATATATCAAGTTCTTCAGCAATAAGAAAGAAATTTGTTTTATTGCTGGGTTCCTTTGGGTTCCATACTCTGGCGATAATACCTAAATTTGAATTATATTTCATTGATTTTTCTCATCCATATTTTCCATTTGTTACAGAAAAAAAGATCTAAAAGATGTTACAAATAAGAGAAATTTAAGAATTGTGGCATTGAGCCATGGTTTGCAAAATTGACAACATTTTTATGCTTTACATATTAAACAAGTTTTAAATAGTATAAGGGTTAAGGGATAACAGTACATAATATAGTATTCAGACCTGTTCACATTATATACAGCAAAGATTTTCAAACTGCCCAGAATAAAATTTCTTTTGAAGTCAGTTAATATTCAGATCTTAAATTATTTCTGACTAGCAAAAAACTAGGCATTTTCCTACTAATCAAAGCTTAGTTCCTGGAGCAGTTCTACTGCTGTGTCCCTTGTATTTAGCATTGCTAACTTTCAAGGCTAGGGGGGAAAAATGTGACTTTCTTCTGAGACTGGGGTGATCTGGATCACTGTATTTGCCTATAAAAATCTTTTTTTTTTTTTTGAGCACTTTAAGCTAAAATCCAAAATGAAGCAATAAATTAGTAGGTTAATTTGCCAACACCATGAAGCTCTTCCTCTAGAGTTTATTGGTATAAGTTACCAGATAGAAACCAATAGGCTTGACTTGGACTCTCAGATAAATTGCTTTTATAGTCTTTGACTAAAGAGTATTGTCAAGGAGACATACAATCTCTGATGTAAGATAAACACTAGCCATAAAAAAAATCTAGATAACCTAGAGAACTCTATAATTACCTAAAATAATTCAGGGGGAATTTTAGAAATTTTTTTTAATTTTTGCTCCTATGTAAAGATAATTATTATTGGATGGCAGCCAAAATTATTATTCCTATCTTTTTAATTTGTTTCAAGTATGTCACCAGGCACTTGTAAAATCCATCCCTTTCATTTGTTATGTAACTCAGTGACCTGGAATAATGGGTGCTCATTGCTTTTACTTTTGATCCTTAGAACTCTTCTTTATTCTCCTACCAAAATGCAAATGATTATCTGACTATGGGAGGTGTACTATTTATGAGAATATATGAAATATTTAGTTTAATTCAGTGGATATGCAACAGAGAAAGAAAATGGAGAGAAAAACAAACTTTGCTGACATTAAAAGTATGTCATAGTCCAACCTTGTAATCAAGGATAAAGCTGAAAATATTGATAATTGATTCTAAAATTTTTAAACCACAGTATTCATACTTAACAAAATGTCACAATGAGGCTCAGCATGTCAAAATTCAGATAAAATTAAGAAACTTAATAAGTATTCTAATCAGAATGAATATTTAAAGGAACAAAAGAGCTTCTCACATTATATATGCCTGTAGAAGCATAAATTCTTTTCTTGCAAAACTTGGTACTATGCCTTCTATCAATATATGCTGTACAATCTAATTAGGCATTAGTATAGGCTTTATGCTAATGAGATACCATGCTAGAATCCAAATATCAAGGTTGGTTGTAACTTGAATGTTAATAGAGTTTGTTATTATTTCTGAATAAGACTCTTAGCAAATACATATTGGTATTTTGTGCAATTAGTGCTTTAAATCTTGTCAGCATCCTTAGCTCCTCTTTATTTCATTTCCTCCCTCCCTTCCTCCCTTCTTTCCTTTCTTCTCTCTCTTGCTTCTTTCTCTGTTTCTCTCTAGCTCTTAAAAGGTACATGGCAATAGTATTTTACTATTTGGGCTGGGACCTTCCTTTTCCACTTTCACATACTGAAACCTTTATGGACTTATGAGGAAGGAAGGTAAGGAAGAAAAGGTGAGCACTTAGCAGAGAGCATTTGGGAATAGAAGTGACTAAGAAAATCTGGACTTTAGCTTCAGCAGGTTTGTCAGTTAAGAGAAACATGGGTCTATAAGATTATATGTGTGTTCTTTTTCACTGAATTTAAACACTTTCTCAAGTAGTATGAGGGTCAACTATTTTTTGAAAAATCTCCTATCTTTAGCACCTATAAATGTATTAATTTAGAAAAATTTTCTGATTTTTGAGAAGTAAAATTTTCTTGCTTGGGTATTGTACTGCTAAAGATTGAAATAGAAGACTTTTTTATTTTTAGGGCAACTATTTTCTGAAAAGTAGTTTCCAATAAGAAGGAAATGCCAGATGCAGCTTGATTTCACTGGCTCTTTAGAGTGAATGGTTGTCCTTTATTTCTTCCTGGATACCCTCTGTAACTCTGCTTGGCAGGGCACCATGTTTTGAGGTGCTTTTTGAGAGTCTCTAAACATTTGTCTTCGATTCTATAAGTCTCCTCTACTGAAAAAGCAATACTCTATTGTATAAAAATATTCCACATTTGTTATCTGTGTCTGAGATTTTAGTCTATATTCAGATAGCTGTTTTGTCCACAATTTTGACTTGTTCATAAGAATTCACAAATTGCCATGTTCTTAGACGTAAAAAGACATAGCTTCAATCATTTTATGATGTATCAAGGGATCAATCATTAACAAATCAATCCAAAGCCATTTATTTTACAGAGCCAGTTAAGTCTGAAATTGAAATATTTTACTTATAAAGGAAAATAATTTTATTTATAAAGGAAAATAAGTCAAAGATCAAATTTAAAAGAGAAATAATGAGGAAGACAAAAGAGTAATTTTAGGAAACTTCTTCCCTGCAACATTATAATAACTTGAGCAAGTCTTGAATAAGATTTTAAAAGTCTTTAATTCTCCAAATCTAAATTTTTCATACTTTATGTAATTATATTAATATTATATTCAAACTACTTAATAAGTTTTCTCCATAAATTCATTTGTGTTCTTTAATTGAAAATCATATAGGAATATTATGCCTTTTTTCCTTTTTGGAAAAATATGCTTCAAAATATGCTTCAAAAACCCTTTGAATTTTAATTCTCATTTCCTATTTATGTACTTCAAAAATCTTTAGCAGATCAAGTAGTCAAAGGAAGGAGTTTGAAAATTTCAGAAAATTAAAAATTTTTGAAAGGGAATATAACACTTATCAATTTATTTATTTCATCCTGACTAATTTATTTAGAAATTTTGGGGGAAAGGGCAGCCACCATATAAAAAGCATGTGAAGATGCTTTTTGTCTTCTTCCTGTAATTCTTCTTAAAAATAAAGACTTTGTCTTGAAATTATAGTAATATCAATACTTATTCAAATGAAGAAATATGACTTTCAATACCTTTACCATTTTTATTTACTTAGGGAAATATTTTTAATCATAATTCTAAAAATAGAAGAAATATATATGAGGAAAATGGAAGAAATTAAGGTGGAACTTGAACAACTGTGATCCAAAGTCCCATTTATTTCTCTGTTTTGTTGCTTCCTCTGGATGTATATCTAAGGCCCAAATGGGCAAAATCTGCAAGATACTAACTCACCACCTTCAAGAATCTGGAGCAAAAATTAATCCAACTGTGCAGAAATTATTTCACATCATCATGACAGGTTTAGACCCCTAGGAATGTCAGGTTCAATAGAAAAACGGTCCATGGACATAAATTACTTTCTGATTTTGTTTCAATTAGAGTTGAATGAACAGCTATTTCCTTATTTAGAAAAACATAGAGAGTTTTGCCTTGGAAAGGTCTAAAGCTCCTGTAACTACATTATAAAATTCGTAATCAAGTAGCAAAACTGTCTCATTATGCTTTTAAAATTTACCAATCAAGTGCATTTCAGAAATAATGCATATCATTCTTCATTTGAAAATCAACCTACCTGAATTCTGACTCTTCAACTGTGAGTAGCCACTTTACAAAACCAAAGGGTCTCATTTCCCAAACAGTTCTTTATATATCAAACTTCTCCTGCTAATTTCAGTGCATAAAATAAACTGCCAATGCGTTTCCATCAAACATTCAGGCACTACATAACAGTAAGTAGGTTTCCCAACTTAATAAAAACACATAGTTATAATGTGCTTGGCCTTCATTAGCTTCCTCTGCATGGGATAGTTTTTATCTAACCAGATACTCGAGTTGTTTTAACATTTTGGCCAATTGGTTTGCTGCAGTTTCACAGGTCTAAATTTTTGGCTTGGCTTGCTATGTAAATAATAATGTACATCTGCTATTTTGCTAACAGATCATACTTGTGAATCATTTCTTTTAGCAATCTAGTTATCACAAACTGAAATTATAATCTCATCAAATAATGCCAGGTAAATATACTAATATATATGTAGGGCATGGTTAAATTGCACATATTTTGAAATGTCAAGTTATTTTTTCATTTTTTAAAAAATGAATGCATCTCTTAAACCTGTACCATTAATTTTAAAAAGTCTCATTTGGTGTTTCATATTATATTTTAAAATATTTTCTTTTATCCAGTAATATGAGTTTAGAGAAATCTTTTCCAATTAAAATGATCAAATATGCCTCATTTCACTAGAATTTTCAGAATAAATAGTACATGTAAAAGGACATAAGTATTTATAGAATTATAAACGTTCACTATATCTTCTTTGTTTTTCACTACCACCTATTTTATTCATTTGTTTATTTGTGATTATTCTACATCATGCACAATGTAAATAGCATGTTTTTGACACAAGAGTCTTTGTAAAGTACAGACTGCAGAAAAAGGTGAATTTGTATATGAAAAATGAGTGATGATAACATGGGATTCTTCTGAAAAAAAAGTGGAAATAACAGTGTATGTGTGTGTTATATTTACATAATTCATTACAAAACTGTCTAAGTCATGCATTTATTTACCTTAAAAGTTCAAACTGTCACTTATAAAATATTTAAATCAATAAATGATACCAAAAATGAGTCTATAGACTGTTTTCTAATATGATTCTTTTCACACTGTAAATGGCAATTACAAATGTGAATGCATATGCAAGAAAGAATGGGAGGCAAATAACTGAGTGAATGGAGCGCTCACACTGTGTTTCCTTCATGGCTGAGATACTGCTGCTGACACGATTTTAGGTGGGGCAATTTTGAATTATGAACATGAAATCTCTTTATTCTCTTATGAAACAGTACAGTTAGTGTACTCCTCTGTACTCCAGCTACATGTAATACAGAAAAAGGCATGATTCACCTGTCTTGTGATTGTGAAAGGAAAGGAAAGAGAGAGGGGCTATATCACTATCATAGATAAATGTCAGCTAAATGCCCACCCAGTACCTGTCAGGGCTTCACACAGCAGTTAGATTTGATGCAGCACATACCAATAAGACCAGTTTGATCCAGTGTTCCTGAACTCTAGCAGCTTATTATAAAATGTTTATTGTTTTATAATGGTCCTTGTCTTGGTTCATTTTCTCTTGTTAATAGCACAATAACAACAAATTGGGAAAGTTGTTTTTAAAAATGATGTTTATTTTGGCTCACAGTTTCGGAGGTCCAAGGTTGAAGGGCCACATCTGCTGACAGTCTTGGCTCTGGTAGAGTCCTAAGGCACCACAAGGCAACATGTGGTAAGACAGGAAGCATGCTTTTGTGTGTGTCACCTGGTCTCACCCTCTCTTCATAAAAAGCCACCAGTATTCAATCAAAGGGGCTCTACCCTGATGGCCCTACCTTTAGAAGGCCCCACTTCTAAACACCATAGTCAGAGTAAATTTGCACCCACTTATTACCTCACAATGTAGATTAAAGTACATGAAGTTCAGAGGAAACATACCACATTCAAACTGTAGCCTTCCTTTTCTTCATAACTACTATGAATCCATTGCTAGCTATTTCTGGTAACTCCAGGTGAGTCTCCATCCTGTGTTCACAAACAGAGCTGTTCTCATCTCTTGGCCTTGTCTTTTTATTGACATCTACTGTTCGGGAGCCATGCCGTGGCTGATGACTTCTTCCTTGGCTGTAAGAGAATTGGCACTGATTAGACAAAAGAAGTCGAAGATAGATTTAACAATATTCCTTAAATGAGAATCACTACAGAGGTGCATATAATAATTCTATGGAAAAGTGCTATCTTCATTTGAGAGGTAAGAGAGAACTTAACATTCCTAGAGAGCTGTAAGGTGTCTTTGGCTTAGTTACTAAAGGACTTTCTTGCTTTTGAGCTATTACCAAAGAGGCAAGGCAGCAGCTACTTCGTTGGTACATGGTTGATGAGGCTGATGACTATCTTTTGCTAACAGTTTGAAATTTCAGGGTTTCAACTACAAGGCAGACTGGATATTTTCTCAGGAAGAGCTGGAAATGGTTCTGATGAAGGACTAGAAATTTTTGCCACAATTGTCCTTCTGGTTGCTAAAAATTAATTTTCATGTTACCACCCATAGGTAGAATGCCTTTAGGTCCCTATGCAAAGGAAATAGTATAGAATATCTTTTAATTACAACAGCCAGTTCGTGTCCAGATAGTGTAAGTAATGTAGTCATCATCAGAACCTGGACATTTAGGAACAAAAAATTTTAAAAAATGAAAAAATAAAAAAACAAGTTGTCTGCTTCCTTCATTTCCACTTCCCCACACATTATCAATGTGTGTACATATTTGCATATTATTACAGATAAATGAGAGAGATAGATGAACAAACAGGCAGGATACTTGCATAATTTTCATTAAAACTCTAATTCAGAACATGTAAGAAATATAGAACACATTGCAATTCCCAGGTTTACACCCTGATGGGCAGGTGCTATGAATCCTTTGTCCTGGCTCTATCCCATGGGGACATTGTTTTCTATGGCCCACGCTCCATCTATGGCACTTATTCTTCCTTGTACAATAAATCCCACAGCTATGAAGTGAATATTGGAAAGCATGTTCTCATTGGGAACTTCATGCCTTTCACAGCCTTCATGCTGGTACATATTGTACATTGAACATTGACTTGGACAGACAAGCTTTTCTAATATAGGATCCGTGTGTGTGTGTGTGTGTGTGTGTGTGTGTGTGTGTGTTTTGGTAGTTTGATAAAACAATAACCTTAAAATTTAGAACTTCTTATTTATGCTTCCAGTCCCTTCTGTTTTTGAACATCCAAGTCAAGTTTCTCTCCTAGAATAAATTCTTATCCCTGCTTTGTCTCCATACTTGTCCCTTAATTTATGGAACCTACCTTAATGCCACTACTGGAAGGAGGACTTGGGAGGGATGGCAGCTGCCGCAGTCCGGCTGCATTAAAATAACGGGGGGGGGGGGGGGGGGGGGGGGGGGTCACGAATAACTTGTGTACGTTGATGCAGCAGGAATGGAAGCCGTTTATTGTAGGACAACAGAGCTATTTATACATTTTGCACAGCTTATCTTAATTAGCATAAACTAGATACATCAGTCAACCAATAAGGAATCGCCACACTTAATGGCTTGCTTTTGTTACTTCTCAAACCACTCCCTCTGGCATTTTGCCAGGCACCATCCAGACCTGTTTACGAACTCTAACATTTCTCTGGCAAAATACCACGTGTTATTTTGACTTGTCTACAGACCTTAACAGGCAGCACTCTTGATCTGGTCCGTGCCACAGCACTGGGTCTCTGGCTCTCTTTGTAAAGAGAAGAAGTTATGGATCTCTGTTGCCAAGTCCCTTTAGTCTTGTCTTTTTTTTTGAGAACAAGTCATTGGCATTTTGCAAGTTCTGCCTGCAAACTACTCAGGTCTGTTGTAACCTCACCTTCTCCTTGTAATATCTTTTAAACACAACAAGAAGAAGTTAATATACACGAATGTTCTCACTCCTCTCAAATATCTCCCCTGGAACTGTAAACTGTCAGAACACTTAGTTATCCAAGGTCAGTAGACTTAACCAAGTGTTTCACTATCATCCTAGAATATGCACTGCTGTCTGAATTTCAGAAACCTTCACTTTGCTTCTAAGTCTGTTCCACAGAGTTTAGGCTTTGTTACAGCAGCATCCCTCTTTAAGACTTTATGTTTTGTTTTATTATTTAAGATAAGTTAGGATGCACTTACAAAAAATTCAGACAAAGACCTCATACAATAAATGTACTCATACATCAAGCCTGGAAATTTCCCAGTTGGAGTAAAGCTGCTTCATGCTGATATTCAGAGATCCAGGCTGACAGGGTTTTTACTGCAGGATTCCTAGGCCAGGCTGGGTCCCAGCACAGCTCACTCTTGCTCACATTTTGCTTCTAGACTTAGTCAAACAGCCAAATCCAAATGCAAGAGAAATGGAAAATGCACTCCAGTTGTATATCCAGTGTTAATGAAAAATATTCCATGACACTCTAATTAAAGATGGTAAGGCAGACTTTATGGAAATATTGCAATGAGGTTTTACAGTAGGGTAGAAAGAAGATACTCAACTCCAACTTCAACAAACACAAGTGTGGATTAAGTCAGGGAACAGGTGTGTATATGGAAAGTCCAGTGGATCAGTGGATGGAAGATTTCTAAAAGGAATTATCTAGGAAAATCTGGCTCAAATGATTGGACAGGATTGCTGCTGATGGCAGAGCAGCTTGATTATATATTGAGGGTGGAGGATGAGGAATTTTATCAGACAAAGTGATCAAATATTGAGAGTAGGGGAATTTTTCTAATCTGGCTTATCAGAATTCATGCTAAAATTGGATTACACAGGCTAAGGACGGAGTACAAGATCCAGACCTAGTCAAACAGAAGACTCAGAGGGCCTGACCCCAGTTTGATCAAGAAAAGAATCATTGTCACCAGAAAAAAAGAGTAAGGATTCTGTGTTGTTCAGCCACTTCTGCTGCAATTGTAATTTTAATTTTGATATTTTTTTATTTGCAGGAAAACTAAACTATTTTAGGCTTAAGATTATGTCTTCCTATTTTAAACAGAGCTAGAATGATTTAAAAATCCTAATTTTGGCATCAGCAGTGAGATAGCTTGGTTCTTTAATTCTCATGAGCAAAGATGTTCTAACCAAATGATGATTAGTATCTGCAAACAAATCCTCCAAACACATCAGCTAGACCACAGATTCCCATGGGGTCCCCATTTTCCTGTTGAGGGAGCTCTACTAATCAGGAAGAGGCCCCACTATAAAGTTTCCTCAACAGCATGATCTAGTAAGAGGAGGGAAGTGACATACATTGCTCCTTCCCAGCTATGGGCCAGTCTAATGTGTGGTTGCATAGAAAAGCGGATGCATGCAAACAGCCCAAAGACAGGGCTGTTTGCATGCATCCCTCCATTAGAATTACAATAAGAACAAGGAGAAAAGTCTTTAACCACCAGGTAAAGTAGAATACACCCCATTTTGAGTTTTCAGCTTTGGATTTCAAGTCTTGGATATTTCTTGTTAAAGAGTTATATATGCAAAATTTCAATTTTAAAAATATAGTAGTTATGTAAAAGCATTTTACCAAATTTTAGTCTGGATTTATGCTTTTTGGCTGAAGGTTATGCTTATAGAGGCAAATATACAAAGAAGCAAGCACAGATTATTACTATAGTTTAAATGTGTGATATTTTCTGGGATCAATCCCAGCTAGGCAATTTATTAGCTGGGAAACTACAAAAAAAAATTTTTTTATCCAATTTGACAAAAATTGTACTTCCATCAGCCCAGATTCCCACTGAATGAAAATTCTTTCCAACATTCTTCCTTTAAGTCCCAACATCGGAAAATTGATATTAGTGTCTCTTTTACAAAAAAATGAAGCTCTTTCAGAAGTTATTAATTTCCTTATTTTAACATGTGATTTATCTGATGTTCTCACTTCAAAGAAGGCAATGACTTTCATTTAAAAATATTCTTTGATGATGGATCTATGATTAATAAGCTTTAT
Source organism: Ictidomys tridecemlineatus (assembly GCF_052094955.1). NCBI lineage: Eukaryota > Metazoa > Chordata > Mammalia > Rodentia > Sciuridae > Ictidomys > Ictidomys tridecemlineatus. The sequence goes on along the minus strand of NC_135480.1, from coordinate 90,986,336 downwards.
TTCCCTCTCAAAATGTAGAATGCTTAAGGGGATGACTTTAAATGACACGTTCTGTTTTTAAATTACAAATAAGTGGAAGGGAATCTGTTGATTTTATGTGAACTCTCTATAAACCTTTATAGATAGCATTAATGATTCAGGTGGCCCTCCTTAAGTTTGTTGTAATAAAGTGCTAATTATTCAAGACTTGGCCAATTACATCTCTTCCCAAAGGCTAAGTTTATAACCGCTGTCTTTAAATTATAATCTCTGCAAACAAAATGAAAGAGAAATATAAAGAAATGGAGACAGACCTCAAATGATCAGTAATGCTTTATCAAGCACCAGAAGGGCACATTTTCAAGAGAGAAACTGGCAAACTGGTTACAATAGGGGTCTGAGTTTTATAGAGTTTCATGGATCTGAATGTATAGAGTTCTGAATCACAGCAGAACGTGTTGGTTGGGCAGTCAGGGGGAACAATGTAGATTCAGGAAATTGTGAAAGTCTAGAGCCCATTGTTTTCCTTCTCTTCCTGGAACCCATTGTTCTTTTCTCTCAGAGGGTTGTTGTTTTCTATATCCTTCAATGTCAAGATTAATTTACGTGCTGCCCTTAATGAAATAAGTGTTAATTAAGAGGAAGTTACTGAGAATACATGCATTCATGGGAATATAGCTGTAGCTCAATGGTCCTACTGTTTAATTGATGTTTGAATCTACCCCTTAAGAAAATATATAGTTGACTTAAATATTTTGTATTATTCTACACATGGCCTTCCTGTATTCTGGGTCTTAATGTTTGAATGCATTTTTGCTGGTAAATGCTATGTGTCCAGATCCTGGGTCCTTCATGTCATTACAGGTGCTCCAAAGTGTCTCAGAGAAATTTGAGAAAGAAATCGGATGAATGAGCCTGACTGCTGTTTATGTGATTTTATTTTCACGGAGATGTTTATTCATAACCTGAAGGGAAGGAGGAGATAAAGAAGAGCTTTAAGGGAAAAGTCTAAGAAAAATTAGAAAATGAGAACATGGTATTGGGTTTTAAGCCTGGCCCCAGGAACTAAATATGAGCTCTTACAGTAAGGAAATCAAAAAGCCAAAGCTAAAGTTGTTCTGCTAAGGACTCATGTGACCTCTAGCCTCAAAGCCCAGGTGATAAATTTAACACAAAGTCTGGAAAAAGGATGCCCTCTCAATTTACTTATAAAGGCCTGTTTAAACTTGAAAGAGAGGATTTAAATTCAAAATGTCACTGAGTTCTAGAGATGTGGCATAATTCAATATAACACATAACATGTTTGCCATCACCAAATCCTGCACTGTCTGCCTTCGATAATTTCTTTTCCACCCTCGCTAAAAGCATCTCGGTTCTTACCCTGGTATACACTGAATGCACAACTGTCTCTTGCTATACAAATGCTCACAAGCACTGGTTCCTGGACCAGGACTTATCTGTAGAAACTTTTCTTTGTAGAAAAAATGGGGAAACAGTAAAAAAATAGGGAGCTAAATCAATTTAGTTAGAAAAGTTTTTTAAATTTAGAGATTAGCAAACAATACAACTTAGCTGTGTTGAGAGATAATAGGTTTTTTTTTTAGTTTATAAGAACATTTGCCCTTAGTCCTGATCTAACTAGAAAAGTCCTTTCTTCAGAGTGATCCTTCTTACTCTCTTTAAAAAAAAAAAAATCTGCCTTATCTTTTCTCCATCATTCTTTAATGTCATTGTGGGATACTATTAGAAAGAGGGGTGGTACACACAGACTTCATTTAGCTATGGTCCACCCTCCTTTGTGTTTTGACTTGGTTCTCAGACGGACTGCTGGTGGAAACAAATGGTTTTGGTAGTACTTCAATTCAACAATTGAAGGAAGAGAAGACCCTCTCTCTTCCTCTGCATTAGGTTCTGTGCAGATGTGAAACCTGAAAATAAAAGTCTAAAGTAATTGCTTTAACCTGAGGGGGATTGTTTCCTCTCTATGGAGGCTGGATTATAGCACATCCCTGAACCTGCCATGGCTTAAAAAGAGAGCAAGTTACTGCTAATTTATGGCCATAAATAAATATCCTTATAGCTTTTGATTAACAGGTAACAATGAGAAAGGCATGGAGTGGATTCAGGGGGTTAGCTGTCTTGTGCAGATTTTTTCACAATTATTTAATTTGACTCTGTGTCCATGAAATATGAAACCTATTTTAGATATATCTAGCATCCCAGTGTATCCAATTCAATGTGTTAGAGATAGTTTGATGTTCAAAGTAGAAATCAACAGCAATGGTGAGAAAGCATATAAAAGGGAATATTTCAGGATGAAGAATATTTCCTCAAGTCCTTTAAATCACATCATATAGGTAGCCTCCTGCTCTATGTGTGCATGAAGGCAGCTCATTTACCAGCTAACTGTAATGTAGGCCTTAATCGCATGCTAAATCATTCCTCTTTAGAATCATTAACTGCATGGCGGGCAAGGATTTGGGGATAGATTCTACCATACGAAGAAATATTCAAATCTTCATATAAACAGAATTTTAAAAAACATTCTCTCTCCTTTACTTCTATTCCTCATCTTTCACTTGGAAGTATTTCTGCATGCATGCTCTCTGGAAGGAAGTTCATGATCAATGGAAACACTCAGTTTTTTGGAAACAGCTGCCTGTATGGCCAGAAGACAGATTTTTTTTTTCCCTCCTTGAGATCACAGGTGGGACACTTCATTATCAAGATGCCTCATTAAGATAATGGGACTGTGAACTTATTGGCACTAATGTGAGAGGGTGAGAAGTAATTAAAATACCTGATACAGACTAACATTTAAATATAGAGCAAACGTTTCAGCTAATAAAGAACTAAAGAATCAAAGAATGCAGCAAAAAATCTTGACTACAATTAATCAAGACTCACAGGTAAGGCGGGGAGAAGACAGGTATGGGAAGATTTCAACTGCCATCCATTATTATTTGGATATGGAATGTAATGTCCAAAGCTCATGCATCGAAAGCCTGGTCCACAGTGGAGGTGGAGCCTTTGGGAGGTGATGGGATCACGAAGGCTTTGACCTCATGAATGAATTAGTCCATTTATGGATTCATAGCTTAATGGTTCATTAGGAAATGGTGGAACATTTATGAGGTAGGACCTACTTGGAGGAAATAGGTCATTTGGGATGTGCCCCTGAAGGGTACATTTTTTTTCTTTGGCCCATTCCTCTCTCTATTAGCATGTCATCCTGACACCCTGAGCTGAGAGCTTTCCTCTCCCACACCTGTCTTGATGCAGGCCAGTGGAATCAACCAACCATGGACTGAAACCTCTGCAACCATGAGTCAAAATAAACTTTGCTCCTTTAAGTTGATTTTCTTGGATAATTTGTCACAGCCATGGGAAGCCAACACACCACCTGATCCACTCATTACCTCAAAATAGGGTGATTGGAACCCACTGCACATAGTCACAGTGTCCTCAAATCAGGTTTCCAACAGAAGCCAACAAATAACCCCCAAGCTCAAGGGCCAATTCCTGTACTTCTTTCTACTTAGAAGGGGTTTCTTAGGGCTAGTCTAATTTTTTTCACCTAAGTAAATTCTTTTAAAGTTTCCCAGATGAAGAATGGCTATGATTATTAGTAAATTCAGACTATGGGTTAGGTCTCACTTCACATTCTTTATTCAATTTACTCCTCATCTCAGCCTTATTAGGTAAGTATTTATTATTATTTGCCATTTAAAGAAAACAAAGGATTAGTAACTTTTCAAAATCTTCTGATATATTGTAGAGGTAACCATCAAATTTTCTTTCCTGTATTTTCCCAACAGTTACAGAGATACTCTAAAACTGGTTTTGGTGCATTTCTCTATCTTCAAGTCAACTTCATTTTTTTTTTTTCATTTTCATTATAGAGCCTGCATTCCAACAGTTGAATGACAGGTGTTAATTCTTCATCAAACACTCCAGGGTATCCATTCATTCATTTATCAGATATTTACTAGGGCTGAGGTGTATCTCAGTGGTAGAACACTCGCCTAGCATGCAAAAGGACTTGGATTTCATCCTTGGCACCAAAATAAATAAATAAATAAATAAATGGATAAGTGAATAAATAGATGGATAAATGAATAAATAAATAAAATATTTACTGAACATAAACTTTGTGTCTGGAACTATGCTGGGCTCTTGAGCTATCATGAGTAATATAAGTGTATTCCTCTATGAGGGAGCTGAATAATTCATCGAAGAGACAAAGATTAATGAGAATTGCACAGTCATACATATAATTCCAAATTGCAAATAATATGATGTGGGAAACATCGTAAGTACTGTGATATATGCAATATGGATATAGCACAAAACCCCTGGAGTTATAACTTTTGAGCTGAGATCTGAAGGGTAAATAGTAGTTGTAGTGAAAACAGTAGGAAAAGACTTCTATCTCCTGAAAATACTTCTTAAAAGGGTAGAAAGGAAGAATAAAATGCACAGCAAGCAAGTAAGAGGATGAGCTAGAAGCCAAAAGTAAATGGAATAGTTGAACTGATGCTTCAGAAGCCCTATGGGGATGGAAAGAAGGTGGTTGCTGGTCTCATTAAGTGAGGAGCTTTAATACCAACAGACAGGAGAGAATGGGCCTCAGGGAATTGGAAAGCCTTAGGATGATTCTCAGACTCACATGAAATTGCATGGTTAATAAAAAGATGAACTAATGAAAAAAAAACAATAAAAACTACCTTTTTCTTGGAGACTTACATTAAAAAAGTTTTTCTGTCTCTGTATGTCTTGAGATAAAAATAATCGTCTTCCCTAAGAATTAATGACTACAGACAAGAGTCAGGATCTTTATGTTATACTACCATAAAAGTATTATCTGCTCTGGTGAAATTTCTCTGGTCTGATGAAATTCCTTGGACTCTAGCAGAAAGAAAAGAGCAAAGTATCTCTGGACTGACACTACCTCATCCTAGAATAAACAGATGACTAAAGATAAATCCCTACCAAAATTAGTTCACAATCTAAAATGTCTAAATATAGAAGCAGGGATAAGATTCTACCAAAAACAAATAAAATCATGGAAGAAGAGGTGCTGTTGTCTCAGTAAACATAATGCAACTGTCTTACATAAGATTGCATCTTACAACCAACCCGAAGCAATAATTTCCTACAAAGGAATAAAAATTAGACAAGTATCATATTTCTCCGTAGCCGCAAGAAGCCAGAAAGCAGTTGACATATTTTCATGTACTGAGAGAAAAGACTTTAAATTTAGTATTCAAGGCAAAATAAAGACATTTTCACATAAAGATGAACCCATCAAAAGAGTTACTTAGGAATATGCTTCTGGAAGAAATGAAAAGTCTAAGAAAGATGATCTGAGATATAAGAAGAATAATGGGCAAAGCAAAGTACGCTTTGGTACATTCACATAAACATTGACTACATAAAAATTATAATGCCAATTTAGGAGATTAAAATTCAAAGTTGCATAGTATAGAAAATGATGATAGGTAAGATGGTAGTAAGTGATCCAAACTAAGTTCTTTAAAGTCTTTTATTTTTGAAAAGAGGATTTAAAGGCTGATTAACATTGGACTTTCTACACCATTTATGCCTGTTATAATTTAAGATTAAACTCAGTAAAAATAAAAATAAATTGTAAAACTGCCAAACACAGAAAGAGAAGGAGAGAGAGGGCAGTGTTGGGGAGAGAGTAGTTGTTTGGGGAAAACTAAAGAAACCTTGATCAATATGAAGTAAAGAGAAAAAGAACAAATAATCATGATCAATAAAAATTACAAAATAGAATTGATATAAATACAAATACAAAATTTCAAATACAAAAGTAATGATAATAATAAAAACCAATTAATACTGCCAGTTGAAATAATGAGAATTTTACATTAAATACTAATGAAAATACTGTGTTCAATTTCTAGGATACTCTAGGTACCTGGGTCCTTGTCCTAGCTATTCAGACTGCTATAACAAAATGCCAGACACTGGGTGGGTTATAAATAATGAACATTTATTTCTACCAGGTGTAGAGGTTGGGAAATCCAATATTAAAGCATCGACAGATTCAATGTCTGGTGAGGGCCCTCCCATAGCTGTGTCCTCACATGATGGAAGGGTGGATGGGATGAAAGAACGCCCTGGGACCTGTGTCATGAAGATAATAATTCCTTTAATGAGAGCTCCACCCCCATGGCCTGATCCCTTCTCCAGATATCACTTCTAATATTATTATATTGAGGGTTGGAATTTCAACATTTAAATTTTGGGGGACTTGGTCAGTTCATTTTAACCTTCCCGTGGAAAACTAAAAATAATGTCAAAAGTGCTTGGAACTGAAAGTGTTTCTGTTTACAGAGTTTTTTTTTCAGACTTTGGAATATTTGCATATATGTAAACAGATATCTTGAGGTTTGGACCCATGTTCTAAACAGGAAAATCATTTATATTTCATATTAACCTTACACTCACAGCCTAAAGATAATTTCATACAATGTATTTTTAATAATTTTATACATTCTGGGCATGAAACACAGATTGCATTTATTGAACTATCAGAAAGCAAAGTGTCAAATGTCTCTGTTCAGCATGACCAAACAAAAATTTGGAGGGAACCTACCTTTGTCTTGGTCACAGAGACATTTGCTCAGATAAGTTTCAAGGAAACTGGTTAACACATAAAAACAGCTAAAGAAAATAAGCATTGTGAGAAAGAGGTAGCTGAGAGGAGTAGCAAAATTAGAGCTGTAAAATTTTTCAGATGTTGGTATTAATGAAACAGAATATTAAATTAATGTGTTTAATAGTTCCAAGAAATTTAAGAGGGCTTTACAATAAGAACAAATAGCAAGCAGAGTATAAATAAACCTAGTAGAATTAATAGACATGAACAAATACAATATAAATTACAACTGAAAATTTTTAAATTTAATCATTAAACCTAATAGCAGATTACATATTATTAGAAAAGGAAAGTGAAAGAGAAGATAAAATAAAAGTGGGGAAAGTATATCAGAGAAATAAAAGAGAAGGAAAATAAAATAAAGGTTAAGAGGCATGGAAGATAGAATTATAAGGGCTAATGTATCCAACTGAACACCCCAAGGGGACATAGGGTAGTGTAGGGGGGTATAAGTGGCAGTGGCAGTGAGAATGTTTGAATAGATGATTGCTTAGACTTTCCTGAACCCTTAGAAAGCATACAATCCCAAAGCAGAGCAAATAAGAAAAAGATCCAGAACTAAACATAGAGAAAACTTTAGAACTTTGGGTACAATAATTTTTAAGTTATGGAATAGAAAAAAGATTGCCTAGTGATAGACCAACAGTAACAACAGAAGCCACAAGATAGTGAGATGAGTTCCACGGCCTGCCAAGAGAAAATAAGTGTCCATTTGTGGAACTCTATTTTTTTCAAGAGTGAGTGCTAAAAAGGGTTTTTAATGCAACAAAAAATGGACCAAGGAGACATATTCAAAAATAATAAAAATGTGATATACAATATAGTTGTAATGAGTTAGAACTGGAATTATGTGTTTCAAAGTGATTACATTTAAATTCAGAATAGAAGCTGTCTCTGGTGAGGGAAATAGCTGGGACTGGGTGCCCAGGAGGCAGCACTTTATCTGTATTGGTTCAAAACTTTATTTCTTAAAAGAGAGTGATCTGAAACAAATGTGGTAAAATGGGATAAAGTGTTCATTAGCTTATTCCCTCTACAAATGTATATGTTTGAGATATATGTTAATAATAATTCCATATCAAGGATAAGAATAAAAATAAGAATAAAAATTATAGGATGCCCAAAGGAAATGAAATCAGCATACAAAGCTGATGTGTGCACTCCTATGTTTATTGTAGCACTATTAATTAGTTACATGCCCACCAATGGATGAGTGGATGAAGAAACTGATACATATACACAGTGAAACATCAGTCAGCCATAAAGAAGAATGAAAATTCTGTCATTTGCACCAAAATGAATGGAACCAGAGGGCATTATGTTAAGTGAAATAACTACAACACAGAAAAGACATCACATGTTTTGTCTGTTATGTGAAGCTAAAAACAATTGATCTGAATGTACAATAATGATTACCAGAGTCCAGGAAGGCAGAGAGATGGAATTACAGGGAGATTGGGTAATGGGTACCAAAACACAGGTAAACAGAAGGAATAAATCTTGGTGTTCTACAGCACAGTGGGATGATAATATGTCACAATAACTTAATATGTATTTTATGAAGATCTAGAAGTGAGGAGCTCAAAAACCCCAAACAAAAAAAGATAAGAGGAAAAATGCTAATTATCCTGATCTAATCAGTACCTACTATGTACACATGTTGAAATATTACACTGTAACGCAATTTTATATATATATTTGTGTGTGCATATGCATACATACACATCATTAATACATGTTAATCAAAATTATATATAAAATCTTACAAGATATATATATCTTAAGATTTGATTTCTAGGTACAGGGAGGAACACTCACCATTCTAATATGGGAATGGGTGCCTTCTTTGACTTGTGAAATCTGACTCATCTTCAAAATTTACCTGAACTATCATCTTCTTTGTGACCAGACCCACAAAAAGAGACACCAACCACTTTAATTATGTGTCTTGGTCTGTTTTGGGCTACTATAACAAAATATTTGATACTGGGTAATTTATAAAGAAAAAAATTTATTTCCTCCTAGTTCTGGAGCCTGTGAAGTCCAAGATCAAAGTGCCAGTTTCTGGTGAGGGACTTGTTTCCACTCCATAGTAACAGGTAACAGGAGAAGAGGAAGAGAAAAAGAAGAGAAAGGGGGGTTGGAGGGGGAGAAAGGAACAGAAAACAAAGAAGGAGACAATTTATTTGTTTATTTATCTAAAATATTTATTTTTTGTAGTTGTAGTTGGACACAATACCTTTATTTTATTTATTTATTTTTATGTGGTGCTGAGGATCAAACCCAGGGTCTTGCACGTGCAAGGTGAGTGCTGTACCACTGAGCCATAACCCCAGCTCCTGAAATTTTTTTTCTTTTTAAGAAATCTACTCCAGTGGTAACAGCACTAATTCACTCATGAGGGCTGTGACTTTATGATGTAATCCCCTCTCACTTGGCCCCACCTCCCAACACTGTGGCATTGGGGATTAAGTTTCCAATACATACTTTTGGGGGAACTTTCAAATCATAACACTTTACCTACATAGCTTTTACCATACTGTGTTACTGTTTGATCTTTCTGAAAAAATGTGCAATCACCTCCAAAAAGAATGTGTTCTTTCTATTTTCCCAGCATCTGATGCACAGTGTTTGGCAGAGTAGGCAATCAATAGCAAGTGTTGACAGATTTTAAAGTCGAGATGCCATATTACAACATAGTATGATTAATAGACACAGAATTTTAAGAACTGGGTTCACTTTAAGATCCAAGTGCACTTTTTAGCATAGTAGACACATTACTTAACCTCTCTGAATTTCACATTTTCAATCAAGAAAATATATAATTGCCTGCTTGTGTTCCAGGAAGTTAGAACTAGATCAAAATTTAGAGGTCATCTAATAGACCATAAATATATATTGTTGTTTGGATGTCATGAGAGTTCAAAAAGAAAAATTAATCCTCTATTCTAAAATATCTTAAACTGAAATGTTTCATTGTGTTAGAGTCTATAAACAAGTCTTGCTGGTGCCTGGCATTTTGCCAGGGGGAGTGGTTTGTGAAGTAACGCCAATGAGCCATTAAGTGTGGAGATTCCTTATTGGTTGACTGCTGTATCTAGTTTATGTTAATTAAGATAAGCTGTGTGGAATGTATATATACCCCTCCTGTCCTACAATAAACAGCTCCCACTCCTGCTGTATCAATGTACACAAGTTGTTTGTCATCCCCCGGTTATTTTGCCCAGCCAGCCGGGCTGCGGTATCATTGAAAGATTTCAACATACTAGCTTAGGCAATATTCATTCTTAGAGCCTACATAAGGAGCAAGAGATTGAGGGGGAAAGGCCTACTCTTAAAGCTGAAGATGTGTGAGAGTGAAAGGCCCCAAAGAAGCCTATCGAAAACCCAGCAACGCCCCGTGAACCTGGTGATGATGGCCAACGCCTGTTCTCATCGATTTGTTTCCTGTGCCATATCAATGCTTAATTATTTTGACTATCACCCTTGCTTTGATGTAGCATGATTTAATCAAACATTTCCATTAACATAAGTTCTTATAGACACAACTCAAAGATGATAAGTTTATAAATGTCAAATAAAATATATTTGGCCTAAAACTTTATCCAAATTAATGCAGATTTGACTTTTGTATTTTGGGTGATTCCAGTATTTTTTTTTTTCATTTTGAGAAGTGCTTCCAGGCTATTTAATAAAATTCTATTCTATATAGTCATTAAACAGAAATGTAAGCCAACAGAGTTCCAGTTAATTATGAGTTTATTATTAAATGCACTCAATATTTATCATGCACATCTTATTTTGTATGCCTGTGAGAAAATGTGGAGTAGAGGTAGAAATGATATTAAGATTTAACCTACTAGTTTTGCTTGAATTCACATGATTCTAGTTTTCACAACTTCTTGGTACTTGATGGTATGTGAAGGAAAGACAGAGAATTAGCTATCTCTAATTAAATATATGTTGTTAAGCATAAGCATTTCTTCCTAAATCTAGAAAAACAATGTTTTCTCCAAGAAACTAGTTCAAGAAGAGAATCTGCTATTCTACAACCAGAATGAATTGTAGGTCTCCAAAGAGAACCAAAAGGCTCAGGAGCTGCCAGAGAGATGTTCAAAGAAGAGGCTGGAAATGTCAGAAGCACATACAAAAGATGAGGTGCACTTCTGCTGAGGAAGAGGAGTGTTTGGAAAATAATTTGGAATAAAGAGATCATCGAGATTTTTTTTGTTTCATGCAAATGTTCTGCATTTGGTCAATGGCTTCCTAGGAATACAAACTCAATTCCCACTCAGAATGATAGAGTTTGCAGAGAGAAATATATTTTGAGGAAGCCAAAGCACAGTCTGTAATCATTACCGAAGCATAGAATTTTAGGCTTTACTGACTTCTGAAGTGCTGATACTGAAAGGGGAAACTAGGATATGTCAAATACCAGGAGTTAGCAGAAAAGATAATCTCCCAGGATATCTAAAAAAAAATTGCCAATTCCAATGCCATGAAGATTTCCCCATATGTTTTCTTCTAAGAGTTTTATAATTTTGGCTTTTACATTTATATCTCTGATATATTCTGAGTACATTTCTGTATATGACTTAATGTAAAGGTCCAACTTTATTCTCTCAAGTTGATATCCAGTTTCCAACCCCATCAGTTGAAAATCCTGCCCTTTTCCTATGGAAAGATCTTAAAAACCTTTTCAACATCAGCTGAGTGTTTATGCAGTATTCCATTCTTGTCTGTCTCTGTTTTTATGCCAGTACTTCACTGTTTGATTACCATAGTATTTTAGTAAGTTTCAAAATCAGAAAATGTGAATTCTCCAACTTTCTTCTTTTTTTCCCCCCAAAATTATTTTAACTGCTTGCCTATATGGAGTTTCTTGAGATTCCATATGAATTTTAGAATGTGTTTTACTATTTCTGTGCAAAGAATAAAAAAAAAAAAAGCAAAAGGCGATTGTAATATTAACAGGGATTGGACTGATTTTGTAGATGACTTTTGGTAAATTTGATATCTTAACAAAATTAAGTTTTCCAAACCAAGAACATAGGATGTGTCCATGTGTTTATTTCTCCTTTAATTTGTTCTAGCAATGTTTTTTTTAGTTTTCAGTGTACAAGTCTTTCACTTCCTTGGTGAAATTTATTCTTATTTTTGATGCTATTTTATATGTAATTTTAATTATTTTAATTTTTATTATGTCATTTTTACTGATGCACCATAATTATATGTAATAGTAGGATCCATTATGCCATATTTTTATATGAATATAACATAATTTGATCAATCTCATTCCCTCGTACCTTCCTTTTCCCTCTCTCTGATCCACTTGCTCTACTGATCTCCCTTCTATCATCATTATTGTTATTATTAGTATTTCAATTAGTGAATTATAATTTTATATATTTTATATATATATGGAGAGTTCATTGTGATTTATTTGTACGTGGACATAGCATACTTGCAAATGGAATGTTTAAAAAGCATCTATTTGGATTGCTCATTTCAAGTGCTTAGAAATGCAAGTTATTTTTGAGCGTTGAGCCCTATCCTGCAACTTTGCTGACTGTGTTTATTGGCACCACCGAGAGAGCTTTTTTGGTGGAATCTTTAGGGTTTTCTACATAAAACATCAAGTCATCTGTGAACTGAGTATTTACTTCTTTCTTTCTAAACCATATACTTGATTTTCCTTGCCTAATCCACCTGGCTAGGCCTTCCAGTGTTATATTAAATGTAAGACTGAAAATGAGTGCGCTTTGTCTTATTCATGGTCTTGGGGGAAGAGTTCTCATCCTTTCATGATTGTATATGATGCTAGTTGTGGAGATTCTATATGTGGCCTTTATCTTTTGGGGGAAGTTTCCTTTTGTTTCTAGTTTATTTAAGGTTTTTATCATGAGAGTGTGTTGAACTTTACCAAATATTCTATGCATTAATTGATATTGTCTCTTTTTTCATTCATTCTATTAATATACTATATTACATTGATTTTCAAATGTTAAATCATTCTTTAAGCCTGAGGGTCAATCTCACTGGGTTTTGTTGTTTAAACCTACATAATGCTGCTGAGTTTGGTTTCCTAGATTTTCCTTTTCTTTTCTTTTTCAATATTTCTCTTTTAGTTATAAATGGACACGAGATCTTTATTTTATTTATTTATTTTTATATGTTGCTGAGGTTACACAAGTGCCTCACACAGGTTAGACAAATGTTCTACCACTGAGCCACAGCCCCAACCCTGGTAGATGTTCTTAATATTCTTTGTATCAATAGTTAAAAAAGGAAATTCTTCCATATTTTATCTTAGTGTATTTACCTGTATTTGATATCAGGGTAATTCTGACTTTATAGAATTAGATAGGAAATTTCCCTCCTCTTTAATTTTTTGAAAAATGTTGAGGAGAACTGTTGGTAATTCTTGTTTAAATATTTGGTAGAAATCACTAGGGAAGCCATCTGGTTGTAGGCTTTTCTGTCCTGGGAGCTTTTGATTACTGATCCAATCTCTTTACTAGTATCCAGATTTTGTATTTCTTCATGAAATACAAAGTAAAGCTTCAATAAATCAGTTTTCATAGGTTATGTGTTTCTTAGTATTTACCCAATTGCTTTCTCTTATCTAATTATATCTTATTATGCTTCCAGTAGTAGGATACTAAATAATATTTGCAAAAGTTGTTATTCTTGTGTCATTTCTTTACTAGAATGCCTTTAGTGGTCCTCTATTAAATAAAAGGCCAGAATATTTAAAAATATGTATGCAGATAATAATCTTGATATTTTCTTTTGAAACCTGTTCATATAATGAATTATATTATTGTATACTTATTAAACTATCCTTGGATTCATGAAATTAACTTCTTCACTAGATCATGATGTATTTTTAAATATGTGGGTAGATTAGGATAATTTTAATAACTTTGCAGCTGTATTTATAAGTGAGATTTATTGAAGCTTTACTTTCAAATAAAATCTTTTTCAGGTTCTGATAACACTGTTATACACTTCAAGTAATATTAGGAATATGTGATTTTGAAAAGTTTGCAGGACAGTTTTGACAATTTTGACACTTTTCCTTACTGTGCAATTGTTCCATTAAACTTTTTATTGATAATTGAATTATTTTCAATAAAATATTTTTCTAGAAAGCTTACATTTCATTGATATTTTGAGTTATTTTAATGTAATTTTGCAAAGCAATTTCTTTTTTTTTGTTATTGTTGTTATTTTTATTGGTTTTTCAAAACATTACAAAGTTCATGACATATCATCTTTCGTACATTTGATTCAAGTGGGTTATGAACTCCCATTTTTACCCCAAATACAAATTGCAGAATCACATGGGTTACACATTCACATTTTTACATAATGCCATATTAGTGACTGTTGTATTCTGCTACCTTTCCTATCCCCTACTATCCCCCCCCTCCCATCTTCCCTCTCTACCTCCTCTGCTGTTGTTCAATTCTCTCCCTTGTTTTTTTCCCCTCCTTTCCCCTCACAACCTCTTATATGTAATTTTGTGTGACATTGAGGGTCTCCTTCCATTTCCATACAATTTCCCTTCTCTCTCCCTTTTCCTCCCACCACTCATCTCTGTTTAATGTTAATCTTTTCCTCATGCTCTTCTTCCCTGCTCTGTTCTTAGTTGCTCTCCTTATATCAAAGAAGACATTTGGCATTTGTTTTTTAAGGCTTGGCTAGATTCACTTAGCATAATCTGCTCTAATGCCATCCATTTCCCTGCAAATTCCGTGATTTTGTCATGTTTTAGTGCTATGTAATACTCCATTGTGTATAAATGCCACTTTTTTTTTTATCCATTCGTCTATTGAAGGGCATCTAGGTTGGTTTCACAGTCTAGCTATTGTGAATTGTGCTGCTATGATCATTGATGTAGCAGTATCCCTATAGTATGCTGTTTTAAGGTCCTCAAGGAATAGTCAGAGAAGGGCAATAGCTGAGTCAAATGGTGGTTCCATTCCCAGGTTTCCCAGGAATCTCCATACTGCTTTCCAAATTGGCTGCACAAATTTGCAGTCCCACCAACAATGTACAAGTGTACCCTTTTCCCCACATCCTCGCCAGCACTTATTGTTGTTTGACTTCATAATGGCTGCCAATCTTACTGGAGTGAGATGGTATCTTAGGGTGGTTTTGATTTGCATTTCTCTGACTGCTAGAGATGGTGAGCATTTTTCCATGTACTTGTTGATTGATTGCATGTCCTCCTCTGAGAAGTGTCTGTTCAGGTCCTTGGCCCATTTGTTGATTGGGTTATTTGTTATCTTATTGTTTAATTTTTTGAGTTCTTTGTATATTCTGGATATTAGGGCTCTATCTGAGGTGTGAGGGGTGAAAATTTGTTCCCATGATGTAGGCTCCCTATTTACCTCTCTTATTGTTTCTTTCTCTGAGAAAAAACTTTTCAGTTTAAGTAAGTCCCATTTGTTTATTCTTGTTATTAACTCTTGGGCTATGGGCGTCTCATTAAGGAATTTGGAGCCTGACCCCACAATATGTAGATGGGAGCCAACTTTTTCTTCTATCAGGCGCAGAGTCTCTGATTTGATATCAAGCTCTTTGATCCATTTTGAGTTAACTTTTGTGCATGGCAAGAGAAAGGGGTTCAGCTTCAATTTGTTGCATATGGATTTCCAGTTTTCCCAGCACCATTTGTTGAAGATGCTATCCTTCTTCCATTGCATGTTTTCAGCCCCTTTATCAAATATAAGAAAGTTGTAATTTTGTGGATTAGTCTCTGTGTCCTCTATTCTATACCATTGGTCCACCTGCCTGTTTTGGTACCAGTACCATGCTGTTTTTGTTACTATTGCTCTGTAGTACAGTTTGAAATCTGGTATCGCTATAACTCCAGATTCACACTTCCTGCTTAGAATTGCTTTTGCTATTCTGGGTCTTTTGTTTTTCCATATGAATTTCATGATTGCTTTATCTATTTCTACAAGAAATGCCATTGGGATTTTGATTGGCATCACATTACACCTGTAGAGAACTTTGGGTAATATCGCCATTTTGATGATGTTAGTTCTGCCTATCCATGAAAAGGGTATATTTTTCCATCTTCTAAGATCTTCTTCTATCTCTCTCTTTAGGGTTCTGTAGTTTTCATTGTTTAAATCTTTCACCTCTTTTGTTAGGTTGATTCCCAAGTATTTTATTTTTTTTGAGGATATTGTGAATGGAGTGGTTTTCCTCATTTCCGTTTCAGAAGTTTTGTTGCTGATATACAGGAATGCCTTTGATTTATGCATGTTGATTTTATATCCTGCCACTTTGCTGAATTCATTTATTAACTCTAGCAGTTTCTTTGTAGACCTTTTTGGGTCTGTTAGATACATTATCATATCATCCACAAATAGTGATAATTTAAGTTCTTCCTTTCCTATTTTTATGCCTTTAATTTCTTTTGTCTGTCTAATTGCTCTGGCTAGTATTTCAAGAACTAAATTGAATAGAAGTGGTGAGAGAGGGCATCCTTGTCTTGTTCCAGATTTTAGAGGAAATGCCTTAAGTTTTTCTCCATTTAGAATGATGCTAACCTGAGGCTTAGCATATATAGCTTTTACAATGTTGAGGTAATTTCCTGTTATCCCTAGTTTTTCTAGTGTTTTGAACATAAAGGGATGCTGTACTTTGTTGAATGCTTTTTCTGCATCTATTGAGATGATCATTTGATTCTTCTCTTTAAGTCTACTGATGTGGTGAATTACATTTATTGATTTCCGTATATTGAACCATCCTTGCATCCCAGGGATGAATCCTACTTGATCATGGTGCACAATTTTTTTGATATGCTTTTGTATTTGATTCGCCAGGATTTTATTGAGAATTTTTGCATCTAAGTTCAGTAGAGATATTGGTCTGTAGTTTTCTTTCTTTGAAGTGTCTTTGTCTGGTTTCGGGATCAGGATGATGTTGGCCTCATAGAATGAATTTGGAAGAGCTCCTTCTTTGCCAATGTCTTGGTTGGGCACAAGATCACGAGCCACTCACAGCTTTGTAGATTCAAACAGCAATTCTTTATTCCTGAACTCACACCTGCCTCTACACAAACACATTCTGTGGAAAATCCCCGTTCTGCCGCGCATTCACGTCCCAAAATACTTTCTCAATTCCACGAGAACTCAACGGGAACTCAGGCAGCAGGAACGCCCTATACCCAGCAGCAATAACCTTAAACCTGGAACTTCCCTAAACCCAGATTGTCTTAAACTGGGAACGCCTTAAACCCAAATTATCTTAAACCGGGATACTTCCTAAAACCTGCAGGATACACCTTAAACCTGGATCCACCCTGGTCCTTCAGCAGGGTCACCTTTCTCAAAGACACATGCAATGTCACAGCAAATTTCCATTTAACATGGGGTACGCTGGCAAGGAAATTTCGATGCATCATTCCTACTTGGCAATGGCCCTCAGCATCTCCCCCCTTCTGATTAATTAAACAACAAGCAATGTGGCTTAATGACCGTACCTGGTAGGTTGTCCAATTCAACATATGGTTCTTACCCGTCATGGGAAAACTGACCTTTAGGCGTCAGCCTCCTGTCTTAGGTTGATACCACTGCAATCAGATCAACCCGTCACTGACTACCAGTCCAGCATTCAGCCATACTTTGTGGATAGGCCTATGGGGGGTGAGGTTCTTGCCTCACCTCTGTTGGCCCCCAAATTTAGCCTTGGTGCCAGTGGGGGGGTGAGGTTCTTTGCCTCACCTCTGTTGGGCCCAGATTTTAGACCATCACTAGTAGAAGGGAGGAGGATACAGAAATGCCACGACACCAAGCCAATTGATGGCTCCTTTGGAAAAATTGCACCACTGGTGACACCATCAGCAAAGATATTCCAGCACTACCACAATTAACATGGGGTGTGCTGGCAAGGAAATTGCATCACTAGTGACACCATCAGCAAAGATATGCCAGCAGTACTACAATTCGCTGCACCAAATGATAGTTCACAATGGATGCAACTGATATATAGTCCAGGCAAGTTCTGCAAGCAGTTCAAATTGGAGGAGTCTATCAATATGTCCATTTCTTCCCAAAGTAAATCGAGTCCTTGATTGAGCATTAATTGTTGAGTTACATTCATTGATGCATCAGTTTATATAGTTTACTGTGATAGCTATCATAGAAGCTGTAGTTTGGTTTTTTCTTAGTCTTCACCAGCACTGGGATGGACATGGGAATTCTGGCAATGATGCTAAAGAGACATTATCCTGAACAGAATTATTAAATATAATGAAACGGAAAGGTGAAAGTAAACAAACAGATCTGTTAACCACCTTTAAAAACAATCCTTAACAGCTGTTTACCTAATTTCACAGATGTAAGAATAGCCAAGCTAGAGCTCTGGATATCAGCTGTTATGGATTTGAGTCAAATCATCTTCTTTTTCTGTAGAAATTGCTTTAGTTAATCTCTCTGGAATCCAAATCAGCTGCTGTTCTCCCCGTGGAAAAACACAAACGGAACCCTGACTCCAGACAATCACTGGGTCAGGACCTTTCCATTGTCCTGTTAGAATATCTTTCCAAAGTACCTTAGGCTTATGTACATTTTTCGGATACATATGTCTTTCTGCAGCATTAAGTCCTGATGAATCCAAATTTTAAAAATTTAGAGTAAAAAGGGTTATTTTAAGTTTATCTTTGTGGGATATATACCCCTTTAAGATCCTTTTAAATTTAAGTCTTTCAAAAGCATTTTGCCTTAGTTCTTAGAATTACTTTAGTCCTTTTAATTTTTAGATGTGGTTTTAAACCAATTTCCTTCTAGTTTAATGATTTCTAAAATGGCTTTTGTTTGTAAATTTTAACACCCTCATCTCAGGCTTCTAATTTGTGCACCATCAGAAATTAAAGTTGATGGGCTTTTTGAAAAAAATTACTAATAATCTCCTTGTTCTTTTATTTTATCCAATATTTGACTTTAAACTTTTTTCTTTTACCTATTTCTATCTTGAATGTCTGTATCTAAGAGTTGTCTTAGCTTTTTGTATTTTCTATCTGAAATACCTTTACTTGACATTTTTAACCATTTTCTATCTTATTTCTATCTTCTAGTTTTCTTCTAAGGTTTTTATATTTACCCTTAGTTGCTTTTTTCTCTTGTTTCCTATTTTGTGGGTTTAAAATTCTTGTCTTTCTACATCTTTTTTTATCTTTCTACATCTTCTTTATCTTTTTTCTTTTTAACTTTCTATACTTCTCTCTTTAAAGTTTTTCACTTCAATTTTTTAATCTTCTTTATCTAAATCTTTTATCTTATTATCTTTCCATTTTCATGGTTTTTTTTTCCCCTCCATCATGAAGGCATCTTAACCACCTTCAATTTAACCTTTTAAAGCCTTTTGCAACTTATTTAGACATTTTACAACTTTTTACTTTACCACACAAAGATTATCTCATCTCCCTCTTTTTGGTTTAATAAGTACATTTTAATAGTTTGATGAGTAAAGCAATCGTTTTTCCTCCATGAAGGTATCTCGACCACCTTCAATTTAACCTTTTAAAGCCTTCCAATTATCATCTATACTGTACTTTTAAATGTACTTTTTCACCACGTACAGCTTTACTCTTAAACGAGGCTTAGATTCTGTTTAAATTGATTTAATGTTAGTTTACATGGCTGCCCTTCAACCAAAGGCTCTTTTTTACTCCATTAAGAAGCTTTGTCTCAATCTGCCATGTACAAATATCTTTTTTCTACTTTCTTCCTTTCTCAAGCTTTTAAAGTAAGTCTAGTTTCCTCAAAATCTTTTTAAATGGCATTTACAACTTTTTACTTTACCACACAGATATTATCTCATCTAGAAACATTTCTTTTTCCTTTAACCTTTTATATTAAAACATATTTCCACATCTTGAATCTTTTTATATCTCTTTTTTAACCATTAACCCTTTTTATAAATTCACATTCTGAAACAACCTTATAAAATTTCTGATTTAGACAAATTACTTCACTTTAATAAGATGAAATAATTTCATGTTTTTATGGTACTATAATATTGTAATTGAACCCTACTGAAACTTCTTATACTCTTTGTATATAAATTACACATGATAGAATCTTAACTCTTAGTAACTTTGTTTCAGCAAAGACACAGACCAAAGCAATATTAAACTTTTTTCTATTTACCAATTTATGAAAACACACATAATGTTTAAACATATTACCTTATGGAACTTAATAAGTAAAGAGTACTTGATTTTATATTTAGTGGTTGATATTTTAACACGTTAGCTTTGTAAATTAATCAGACGTCTGTAAAAACCAAGATCTTAGACAAGTATAGTAAACAGAACTAGCCATCTCTTCTTCTTTTTCTATTTCTTGAAATAGCTTGAAAAGTATTGGTATTAATTCTTCTTTGAAGGTTTTGTAAAACTCCGCTGTATACCCATCCGGTCCAGGGCTTTTCTTTGTTGGTAGTCTTTTGATGGCTTCTTCTATTTCTTCCTTTGTTATTGTTCTGTTTAAATTGTGTGTGTCTTCCTGACTCAATCTGGGCAGATCATATGACTTAAGAAATTTATCAATATCTTAACTATCTTCTATTTTATTGGAATATAGGGTTTCAAAATACTTTCTAATTATCTTCTGTATTTCTGTAGCATCTGTTGTGATATTGCCTTTTTCATCCCGTATGTTAGTAATTTGAATTCTCTCTCTTCTTCTCTTCGTTAGCATGGCTAAGGGTCTGTCGATCTTATTTATTTTTTTGAAGAACCAACTTTTAGTTTTATCAATTTTTTCAATTTTTTTGTTTCAATTTTGTTGAATTCTGCTCTGATTTTAATTATTTCTTGTCTTCTACTATATTTGCTGTTGTTTTGCTCTTCCTTTTCTAGGGTTTTGAGATAAAGTGTGAGTTCATTTATTTGTTGGTTTTTTCTTTTTTTGAGGAATGAACTCCAGGAAGTGAATTTCCCTCTTAAAACTGCTTTCATTGTGTCCCATAGATTCCAGTATTTTGTGTCTGTATTGTCATTTATCTCTAAGAATTTTCTGATTTCCTCCTTTATGTCTTCTGTAACCCATTGATCATTCAGTAACATATTTTTTCCTTCCTTCTTTTAACATTGATTTTCAGTTTCATTCCAGTATGATCAGATAAGGTGCATGGTATTATCTCCACACCTTTATATTTACTAATAGTTGTCCTATGGCATAATATATGGTCTATCTTTGAGTAGGATCCATGTGCTGCTGAGAAGAACGTGTATCCACTTGATGATGGTTGATATATTCTATATATGTTGGTTAAGTCTAGGTTATTGATTGTGTTATTGAGTTCTATAGTTTCTTTATTCAGCTTTTGTCTAGAGGATCTGTCTAATGGAGAGAGCAGTGTATTGAAGTCACTCATAATTATTGTGTTGTGGTCTATTTGACTCTTGAACTTGAGGAGAGTTTGTTTTATGAATGTTGCAGCTCCATTGTTTGGTACTTACATATTGATAATTGTTATGTCTTGTTGGTGGATGGTTCCTTTTAACACTATATAGTGTCCTTCTTTATCCCTTTTGATTAACTTAGGTTTGAAGTTGATTTTATTCGATATGAGTATGGCCACTCCTGCTTGCTTCTGAGGGCCATGTGAGTGGTATGATTTTTCCCAAACTTTCACCTTCAGTCTGTGTATGTCCTTTCCTATCATATGAGTCTCCTGAAGGAAGCATATTGTGGGATCTGTTTTTTTAATCCAGGTTAATAGCCTATGTCTCTTGATTGGTGAATTTAAGCCATTAACATTTAAGGTTACTATTGAAATATGATTTGTACTTCCAGTCATGTTTATTTATTTATTTATTTATTTTAGTTTGGCTAGTTTTTCCTATTTGGTTATTTTTCTCCTCCTTTACTGAGATACCTCCCACTATTAGTTTTGGGTGCTAATTTTCAATTCCTCTTCTTGTAGTATTTTGCTCAAAATGTCTTGCAGTGCTGGTTTTCTGGCTGCAAATTCTTTTAACTTTTGTTTACCGTGAAATATTTTAATTTCATTGTCAAATCTGAAGCTTAATTTTGCTGGATACAGTATTCTTGATTGGAATCCATTATTTTTCAGCATTTGAAATACATTGTTCCAGGATCTTCTTGCTTTCAAAGTCTGTGATGAAAAATCAGCCGTTAACCTAATTGGTTTACCCCTGAATGTAATCTGCCTCCTTTCTCTCGTAGCTTTTAATATTCTCTCCTTGTTCTGTATGTTAGATATCTTCATAATTATGTGTCTTGGAGTTGGTCTATTACAGTTTTGTATGTTTGGGGTCCTGTAGCTTCCAGGAGTTGGCAATTCATTCCATCTTTCACATCTGGGAAGTTTTCTAAGATTATTTCATTCAAAAGATTGTTCATTCCATTGGTTTGAACCACTATACTTTCTTCTATCCCAATGACTCTCAAGTTTTTTTTTATGACATTCCATATCTCTTGCATGGATTGTTTGTGATTTTTTAACATCTTTTCTGCATTGACTATATTCTTTTTGAGTTGATAAACTTTGTCTTCATTATCTGATGTTCTGAATTCTATTTGATCTAGTCTATTTGTAATATTCTCAATTGAGTTTTTAATTTGGTTTATGGTTTTCTGCATTTCTAGGATTACTGTTTGATTTTTTTTAAAGATCTCTATCTCCTGGTAGAGTTCCTTCTTTGCAATTTAAAATTGCTTATGCAATTGTTTTCAAAGTATTCTTTCATTGTGCAAAGCAATTTCTTATAAAATTGACTTTTATTTGTTTAGATAATTATTTTCTCCTTGTCAGTTTCCCATTTTAGAATATTGATATTTTCTTTTTTTCCTATATTAAATTGTTCATCTTTCTGGAGAATGGGATTTTATATTTATTTACTTTAACAGTTTACTTTTTCTAACATATTGATTTTTTGTAAAACTTTTCTTAGTTTTTGTCCTGGCTTTTGCAATATACATTTAAATTTACTTTCAAATAACCTATGATGCTTCATGGGCAATGCACACATTTTATAAGAGTATTTCCAATGTCTCTCCAACTCTTCTAAAACTGCTGACATTCACTTTATGTACACACATTCAATAGCCACCCAATGCATAGTTACTATTATGTTGAAGAGTTTTCTATTAGATCAATTAAGAAGAAAAAGCTTTTTTAGTCTGATACCATGCCATTTTTTGATTCTTGGTTTTACTTCTTGTCTTCTAGGAGTTTTGTTGAGGAAGTCAGTTCATAAGCTGATGTGCTGGAGAGTTGGACCTACATTTTCTTCTGGAAGGTGCAGGGTCTCTGGTCTAATGCTTAGGTCCTCCATCCAGTTTGAGTTGAGTTTTGTGCAGGGTGAGAGATAGGGTTGCAATTTCATTATGCTGTATATGGATTTCCAGTTTTCCCAGCACCATTTGTTGAAGAAGCTATCTTTTCTCCAATGTGTGTTTAGGCACCTTTGTTTAGAATGAGATAACTGAACTTATGTGGGTATGGTTCTGTATCTTCTATTCTGTTCCTTTGGTCTTCATATCTACTTTGGTGCTAATAACATGCTGTTTTTTCTACTGTATCTCTGTAGTATAATTTAAGGTCTGGTATTTTGATGCCTCTTGCTTCACATCTCTTCCTAGGGATTTCTTGGGCTATTCTGGGCCTCTTATATTTCCAAATGAATTTCATGACTGCTTTTTCTATTTCTATGAAGAAAATCATTGGACTCTTAATAGGAATTGCATTAAATCTGTTTAGTACTTTTGGGAGTATGGCCATTTTGACAATATTAATTCTGACCATTCATGGTAGATCCTTCTACCTTCTTAGGTTTTCTTCAATTTCTTTCTTTAGTGTTCTTCAGTTTTCACCGTAGAAATCTTTCACCTCTTTTGTTAGATTGATTCCCAAGTTTTTTTTTCTTTTTTCTTTTGAGGCTATAGTGAATGGGGTAGTTTTCCTAATTTCTCTCAGTTGATTTATCATTGGCATATAGGAACAAAATCATCACAGTAAAGGAGACAATAAAAAATGTGAAGACAATGCCTATAGAATGGGAGATATTCTTTGCCACCTGCACCTCAGACAGAGCATTAATCTCCAGGATATACAAAGTACTCAAACACCAAAAACAACCAAATAACCCAATCTATAATTAGCCAAAGGAACTGAACAGATACTTCACAGAAGAAGAAATACAATTGGTCAAAAATATATGGAAAAATGTTCAACATCACATGCATCTGGAGAAATGCAAATTAAAACTACACTGAGATTCCATCTCACTCCAGTCAGAATGCCAATTATCAAGAACACAAGTAACAGTAAATGTTGGTGAAGAAAGTACACTCATAGATTGCTAGTGGAATTACAAATTGGTGCAACCACTCTCAAAAGCAGTACAGAGAAGCCTCAGAAAACTTGGAATGGAACCACAATTTGACCCAGTTGTCCCACTCATCAGCACGTACCCAAAGGACATAAAATCAGCATATTATAGTGATGGAGCCACATTAATCTTCATAGCAGCTCAATTCACAATAGCTAAGCTATTGAACCAACTTATGTACCCTTCAAAAGATGAATGGATAAAGAAAATATAGCACATATACACAATGAAATATTACTCAGCCATAATGAAATTATGAAGAATGAAATCATGGCATTTTCAGTAAATGGATGAAAGTGTAGACAATCATGCTAAGAGAAATAAGCCAATCTCGAAAAACAAAAGGGTAACTGTTCTCTCTGACATGTGGATGCTAACACAGAATAAGATATGTGTGTATGTGTGTGTGAACAATAGAAGTTCACTGTATTAGACAAAGTGGAATGAAGGAAAGGGAGAAAGATGGGAATCGAAAAGAGAGTAGAACCAATCAGAAATAACTTTCCTGTGTTCATACATGAATACACCACCAATGAAACTCCGTATCATGTACAACCACAAGAATGGGATCCTAATTAGAATAATTTAAACTCTATGTATGTATAATATGTCAAAACACACTCTAATGTTTATCTACAAAGAACAAATGAAAATAATGATTAATTTCTTTTAATACTTCCTGCATTATTGTATGTAACTCAACTGCACACTCAAATTCTGGCAATGAATTCCTTCATATTTGTTTCTTTATTAATTTTCTTTCTTTCTTTCTTTCTTTTTTTTTTTTTTTTTGTAGTGCTGGGAATTGAACTCAGGGCCTTATACATTCGAGGCAATCACTCTACCAACTGAGCTATATCCCTAGGCCTATTTCTTAATTACTTTTGAAGAACAATTCACTGGATATGAACTCTGTATTGGAATATATTTTCTTAAAACATTTAAAATATTTCACTCCTCTCACTTATTACCTGCATTCTTGCTAAATGAGAAATCCAATTTAATTCTCATTCCTTCTCTAAACATTTTTTTTTCCTTTCTGTGGCCACTTTTAACATTTTCTCTTTGTCTTTGGTTTACTCTTGGACTATGATATACCTAGGCATAGATTTTTGGAATTTATCCTGCTTGGTATTCTCTTGAACCTTCTACTTTGTGGTTTGTTGTCTGTTCTTAATTCTAGTCACTATTTAATCATTTCTTGTGTTCTATTCTCTCTTCTTATTCTGGTATTTTAATTATGCTTATGTTACACTTTTGAAAATGTCCCACAATTCTTAAAATAATCTATTATATTTGTTCTTTTATTAATTTTTTGAATTTCAATTAAGGAGTTTTCTATTGACTTATCTTCAAGTTCACTTACTAAATTGTTCCTTGACCATGTCAAGCCTGCTGATGTAGCTGTTAAAGGCATTCTTCATTCTGTTACACTAGTTTTGATTTTTAACATTTAAATGTGATTTTTTTCTTAGAATTTCCATCTGTCTGCTTGCACTTAGTTGTGCTAAATATTGTTAATACTTTATTAAGTCCCTTAGAATATAATAATTATTTTTACTCCTTACCCAATAATTCTTGAACCTATGTTATTACTGATCCTGAAGCTGGCTTCATCATTTTAAACTGCTTTCTTTGACTTTCAGAATGGTGTGTTAGTTTCCTGTGGCTGCTATAAATGTTACACAAATTTGGTGATCTAAAACAATACAAATGTATTCTCTCACCATTCTGGTATCAGAATCTCTGAAATTCAGTGTTGATAGGGACACATCTTCTGAAGGCTCCAGGAGAGAATTCATTCTTTGTTACTCTGACTTCTGTTGATTGTTGACATTTTTGGGTTGAATTGCTCTAATTTCTACTTTTCTAGCTTTTGAGATAAGTATTGAATTTATTTTTTGACATTTGTATTTTTATATATAGATAAATGTATATTTAATACCATGAATTTCCTCTGGATTTCTTTTAGGTTACAGTTTCTGACATATTTTTGTGTTAGTCAGCCTTTTGTCACTGTGACAAAATTCCTGAGAAAAACAATTTAGAGGAAGAAAGATTTATTTTAGTTCATTAATTTAGAGGTTTTGCTTTGGGCTTTTGGCAAGGCAGATCATGGCTGGAAGCATCTGGTGAAACAGAGCTTCTCATCTCATGGCAGCTGGGAAGAAAAGAGAGAGATGGGACTGCAAATAAGACTCACCCTTCAAGGACATACTTCCGGTGACCTACTTCCTCCAATTATGCCCTATCTCCTACTTTCTACCAACTCCCAATAGTGCCACCAGCTGGGTGACAGACCTTCAACACATAAGCCTCTGAGGGACATTTAAAATACAAATCACTATAATTATATTTCAATTACTATTATTTTTGATGGATTTATACAAATTCTAACAATTTTTCCTTGCATACAGAGGATTTTTAAAATTTTCCAGTTGGAGGAAATATTCTATTTAATTTTGCTTTGGTAAATTTCTAGTTTTATAACATTGGTTGGGAATGCTTTATGCATGCTTTTTAGTTTTTGTTTTTTAACGTGGTATAGGCATGTACGAGTATGTGCAAATATGTAGTCAATTTTTATAACTGTTCTCTGTACTGAAAAGAAAATATATTCTGTTTAACATGTATTTCAGATATGACTATTTCCCAAAAAAAGCTATATTATGAATTTGTTATAGTCTTATATTTTGTAAAACAATTATTATTTTTCTTCCTATTTGATCTTCCTAAGATGGAGAAAAGTGTGTTAAGGTTGCTACTATGGATTTGTGGATTTTTTTTTCCTTTCCTATTCTTTACCTCTGAATTAGGAAGGTTGCTGCTACATGTGTTTTGGGGGAGTGGTGAGTACATTTAATAGGAATAATTGGTATATATTTCATTGAACTGAGCATAAAATTTTAAATCAATTTTTATACTTTTGTGATCTTTTGCCCTTTGGAGTTTTAGAAAAGAAATGTGGACTACCTGTTTGCTATAATTTGGACCTCAATGTTCCCTGAAGGCCTGTGTATTAAAGGCTTGGTCTCTAGTTGGGCACTGCTGGGATACGTTGAAAAGTTTTAAGATCTAGAGGGTTGTCTATCAGTCATTGAGGGGTGTGCCTTTGGAGGGAATTATAAGACTTCCCTTTATCTCTTCTTTCATTTGCTGGCTATGAGGTGAATCATTTTGCTTCACTCAACTCTCACCATCGTGTGCCATCATAGGCCCAAAGCAATGGGGCCAAACAATGATTGACTGAAACCTCTAAATAGTGACTCAAAATAAACCTTTTCTCTTTATAAGTTGATTATCTCAGGTATTTATAATAATAATGGGAAGCTGACTAACACAATGCTCTAGAGATGTTTAATAAAGAATTTTCCATTGAAAGATCAGCTTCCACAATCCTGTGAGTTAATTCTTAATAATCTCTCCATTTATCTGTATCATCAAATCTAGATCTATAACTAGATACATCTATCTCTCTTATTTGTTCTGTTTCAATGGAATCCTGACTAATCCTGAGGACCAACATCAAATCTTTCTATCACCCACATGTGCTTGGTTCCTGATTGGTTATGGGGGAGCATAGAGTCTACCACAGGGGTTTAAATAACCTAGGATATTAAGCACCATATCTGATTAATAATTCTGACATTAAAAATTAGATTTAGAGTAAATATTATTTTATATCACAATCACAGAATGCGAAGTTTGCTGAATCAAGCTTAATATTGAAGTGGTAGTATTTAAATGCAGCCGCAGGCCCCAACAGGAGAAGGGTCAGGGGCATGCTGAGCACCTTGCTCACAGAGTATCTTTGCTAGCATGGTTTGTGCGTAAAAACGGTTTTAATGACAAAATCATTGGGGATGCACTAAATTGTCCATTTGTCAATTTGCTCTCCTGTGGGGAGAAAATGATATATAATAAATGCTCATTATAACTATTATGTTCTCCCGAAAGCATTTTTCAGGTGTCTGAATGCTATTTTGGGGACCAGATACTGGAGCCAATTTCCATACAGAATGCTCACCGGTTTTTTTTTTCTTCTTCTTCTTTCTACTGAAGAAACAGGATTTAAACCTATATTTAGAATCAACTTGTAATGGGTAGAATTAGGAAAATGCTGGGTGGTGATGGCTGGCAAGAACACCTGGACTTTGTACGTTTCTAGCTCCGGTCAGCATTTAAAGGCTAATGACCGGAGGAAGTTTGTTCAGATGCCTCATGTGCCGGTAGAGACCTGGGGCCCCATGAAGGTGTGACGGTCCACACCCCGGGGAGAAAGAATGTGGGCAGAGTAAAAATATCTGTATCACTGTGAAAAACAACCATAGGGTGTTTAGTCTTGCCAGAAAGTCATAAATGGAAAGCCAACTTATTTTAGTGAGGATTCTGGGTTATCTTTGGAGGGCCAATCAGCACATATAACAGTTTTGGAAGCCACAGTAGAGGTGATGACAGATTCGGAAAGAACCATTTAACTCTTCATGTAACTTATTTTACACCAGGTTCCTCAATTTCCCTATTGGCATTATTACCATTTGAGGCAGAATAATTCTTTGTTGCAGGAGCTGTTCTATGCGTTTTAGGATGGTAGCATCCCTGACCTCCACCCACCAGAAGCCAGTAGCATCCTGACCCCTCGTTGTGATAACAAGAATAAAATGTATGCAGATATTACCAAAAATATCCCCTGGGCGACAAAATTTCTATTAGTTTCAAACACTGTTCTATAACAAAAATATTTCTTCCCTTAGGTAGATGCCATTTTTATGATTTTTCTAAATTGGCTTTTTAATGGGAAAGAAGTTTAACATGTCCATGGCTTAAGACATCTACACATTTTTGCCATTCTTTTTAAGAAAAAGTTATTTCTTTAAGGAAAGAGTTCTGTTTTAAGCATTTTATTTGCTTAAGTGTTTGCTTGCCAATGGACTGAAACAAGGCTGAGCACATTATTTTTTTCCTAAAGGACCAGAACTGAATATTTCAGTCTTTGTAGTTTATGTGGTCGTTGCTGCTATAGCATGAATGCAGCCATAACATCAATAATATGTTCTATGAGCAAGGGTGTATCTAAATAAGACTTTACTTACAAAACAGGCTGTTCCCTCTCCATGCACCTGTTCATTAGATAATTAAAGTAAAGCTTTAGAAGCATCATATGTGGCGGGTAGTCTCTATTTCCACATTCACAGCAGAGAACAAGGAGCAGAAGGGATTTAATTTAGACATGGAGGAATATCTCCTAATTAGAAAATACAGTTTAGGGAGAAAAAGATTATTAAGTCATTACTGCATGACATGAGCTATATGTGTATTTTCACACAGATCTTCTGCTGTGTATGTGAATTTCATTACTCTCAAATTACACATAAAATATTTACTCAGAAATTTTAAGCTACTTGAATAAGGTTACACATCTAAGAAATGACAGAGCCCCAATTCAAATTCGGGTGTTGGGATCTAATTCTGGTCTCCTTTTTTGATGCTTCATCTTGCTCTGAGGCATGTAACAAAAGGATAAGTGAAGTATGAAATCATCTTTCTTATTAGAAAAGAAAACTGCTAGAAAGAGTCTTCTCAGTCTGGATTTTTGTGACCCAGTAGTAGGATCATACGGACATAGTGTCATAGCAGACTTCAATGTATTTTTTTAGGCATTTCTTAAAGATATGTTAGTTCACTAAAAGGGTTTATTGTAGAATTGAGGTTAAAATGTGTGTATGAGATGGCTTCCAGAACAAGGTGGCCAACTGGGCCTTTAACCTTTGATTGTCTCAGCAAGTACCTATTAAGCATATGCAATGTACACTGCCTTGTTCCAGTGCTGAGGACAGAGATTGCGGCAGTGAACAAAGATGACTAAGATCCTGCTCTTGGTTTTACCTTCCAGTATAAGAGACAGCTAAACAAATAAACAAATAAAATAAACAAACCCAAAGGGTCATTTAAAATAGTAATCAATCCAACTAAGAATACACTGTAGAGAAAACATGTATGTGTGTGGTAGAGAGACATTTGTCAGGAAGGCATTACTGAGTATGGTGTATTTGTAACAACTTGAGTTAATTCAGGGTAGAAGACGAAACATCACTTTAAAGTGACTCAAATTAGTATCTCTGGACAGATTAAGGAAGTTACTTCATCCATTAACAAATAACAGGATGCTAATAAAGGAATGATCAATGAAAGAGGCCTGGAAAATTTTTTACAAGAGTATGAACACCAGAAGGTATGCACTGGGACTCATCTTTGGACAGCTGCAGCTTGCCTTATGGTTCCCAATGAATCATGTAACACACATATTCATTCACAGTGCCCCACCCCTAGGGCTGAGGCCTGGAGTATAGGACCTCGTCTCCCACATTATAACCAGGTGTAGACAAGGCTCTTTGGATATGATTGCTTTCATTTGGAAACGTGATCTCCAGAGATATTATCCCCCTTTCCTATCTTCCACCCACACATAGTGAGGACACAGGGACAAGAGGACCATCATCGACATTCTTTACTCTCATCTACACAGAGGAGGGGAAATAGGAGGCACATAGCAGTTATGTGTTCATAACAAACTCCAGTCGGGGACCTGTTGCCACTTGCTGGTGACATTCCGATTTCCTGGAAGTATTTCTCTATGCCTCTTTACCCTCAGACCTCAAACCTTTTGACTCTGGATTCCAAGTCAGTCATTCATTCTCTTCTACAAAGAAAAAAAAAGCCATGTTTGAAGCTTTTTAACTCTGTTTCCTCCCATAATAATTTAGTAACCCAAAGACCTTTTTTTTTTCATTTTGAATGACCTCTCTCCTTATCTGTCTAAAATTATATAAGTTTTTTAACAACTTTTGTGGGTATTCTTGTGATTCGAATTAAAATTTACACATTAGACAAAAGCCACACTCACATGTCTCTGCATTGAGTTGACTCAGTGCTAAATCAAAGTGCTATGGGATTAAACTATATAGATTTAAGGGTGGGTGTGGTGGTACATGCCTGTAATCCCAGCGGCTCAGGAGGCTAAGGCAGGAGGATGGAGTTCAAAGCCAGCCTCAACAAAATCGAGGCGCTAAGCAATCCAGTGAGACCCTGTTTCTAAATAAAATACAAAATAGGGCTGGGGATGTGGCTCAATGGTCGAGTGCCCCTGAGTTTAATCCCTGGTAGCCAAAACCAAAACCCAACAAAAAAATGATTTTAAAAGTCCTACATCTAACCGAGAAGGTCTATAATCCCCATGTTAATTTCTTCTGAGACCTTAACAAATGATACTGAGATTTTTTTTATCTTTCTCTTTTCTTTTTTTATTGGTTGTTCACAACATTACAAAGCTCTTGACATATCATATTTCATACATTAGATTCAAGTGGGTTATGAACTCCCAGTTTTTACCCCAAATACAGATTGCAGGATCACATCGGTTACACATCCACATTTTTACATAATGCCCTATTAGTAACTGTTGTATTCTGCTACCTTTCCTATCCTCTACTATCCCCCCTTCCCTGCCCTCCCATCTTCTCTCTCTACCCCATCTACTGTAATTCATTTCTCTCCTTGTTTATTTTCCCATTCCTCTCACAACCTCTTATATGTAATTTTGTATAGCAATGAGGGTCTCCCTTCATTTCCATGCAATTTCCCTTTTCTCTCCCTTTCCCTCCCATCTCATGTCTCTGTTTAATGTTAATCTTTTCTTCCTGTTCTTCCTCCCTGCTCTGTTCATAGTTGCTCTCATTATATCAAAGAAGACATTTGGTATTTGTTTTTTAGGGACTGGCTAGCTTCACTAAGCATAATCTGCTCTAGTGCCATCCATTTCCCTGCAAATTCCATGATTTTGTCATTTTTTAGTGCTGTGTAATACTCCATGGTGTATAAATGCCACATTTTTTTATCCATTCATCTATTGAAGGGCATCTGGGTTAGTTCCACTGTCTAGCTATTGAGAATTGTGCAGCTATGTGGCAGTATCCCTGTAGTATGTTCTTTTAAGGTCTTCAGGGAATAGTCCGAGAAGGGCAATAGCTGGGTCAAATGGTGGTTTCATTCCCAGCTTTCCCAGGAATCTCCATACTGCTTTCCAAATTGGCTGCACCAATTTGCAGTGCCACCAGCAGTGTACAAGTGTACCCTTTTCCCCACATCCTTGCCAACATTTATTGTTGTTTGACTTCATAGTGGCTGCCAATCTTACTGGAGTGAGATGGTATCTTAGGGTGGTTTTGATTTGCATTTCCCTGACTGCTAGAGATGGTGAGCATTTTTTCATGTACTTATTGATTGATTGTATGTCCTCCTCTGAGACCACATTTTAATTGAAAATGCTAGACTTGGTGATTCCCCTGAGGCTATTTCCCACTTGAGAGTCTTTTGTCGGGGACCCAAGTAGAACTTAATTGGAAATGTTTACTCTATTTGTTGGAACTTTTCCTAATTTAATTAGATATTAGACACTGTTGTTGGTTTTCAGGATACACTAATAAATAAAACCAATAAAAACTGCCCCCTCTTGGAACTTACATTCTAGTAGAAGAAGATAGACAAAATAAAAATAAAATAGGTAAGTTATATCATTTCTTAGAAGAGAGTAAGTTTTATGAAAAAAACAACAGAAAAGAATAAGTGCCATGGGGAAAAATATTGGATTGGGAATAGAAAAACCAAGATAAAGGGGGGTGGTTATAATTTTCAATACCAAGTTCTTGATGGGCCTGTTTGAGAAAATAACACTTGAAAACAGCCTTTCAAAAAAGGTGTAAGACTCAATATATGGATACCTGGGGAAAGAACATTCCAGTAGTGGAAAGAGACTGTGCAGACAGCCTGAGGCAGGCACCTGTCTGCTCAACGGAGACCAAAAAGGCCAGCATTATCAAAGCACAGTGATGGCAGATGACTTCAGAGTTGTGGGAGTAAGGGAGCATCAGAGGCATTGAGCAGGAGAAATACAAGGACTATTCTAAGTAGTTTAGAAGGGCTGCCAGGCTGTGATTCTTGTGCAAGAGGGGAAGCAGAGAGACAAGGAGGCTGCTACAGTAAGTAATTCAGGAGAGAAGTGACGGGGCTCACGTCAGAGTAGCAGTGGAGCTGGAGCAAAGCGTCAGAGATCTTTAAATTCAGGGTCAAGACAGATGTGAGGGATGTATGTGAGGGATGACAGAAAGAGGCTTCTTTTGCAAAAGGAAAGATGCAGTTGTCAGCAACTGAGATGGAGGTGATCCTAAGTATAACAGTTTTAAAGTTTAGGATGGGGTCGATCAAGAGACCAATTTGGTATTTTTAAAACTGAAATTGAAGTGGACATACTGGATAGGCAATGGTATCTATGAACCTGGAATTCAGGAGAAATAGAAATAAGACATAAATTTTGGGTCACTGCCATACTGGTGTTATTTAAACCAATGACGAGATGATGAAATTCCTACTGGGATGAATGTGGATAGAAAGGAAAACTAAGGGTCTGAGTTTGTGCTCGGGCTCTTGTGTCTTATGAGAGGGACTTAAATACCTGGAGATCTTTATAGATGTGTTCTACACATTTGACAGAGCAAGAAACTGATGTCCCAGAGAAGAACAACTTAATCAAAATCCCAATGGTGCATCCATGTCTGGAATCCAGGGCTCTTGCTCTTTTGTCTTGTATTTTCCTTACCAGGATACTCACGGATGACATTCCTACAGCCAAAGACAGATTATTAGTGCAGAATCAAAAACTTATTTGGTAAACATTTAAATCTTTCCTTGGAGCAGCAGCACACCTAAGAAAACTACTAGCTGCTTTCCTGCAGTTCATTAGCTATACTTTGATGCCAGCTGCTGAGTTTGCACACCTGAGGTGATTAGAGATTTGTGCTGTTTCAAAGGCTGCCAGGTGTAGTTCAAAGTCCCATGAATTTCCAAGCTTTTGCTCTTTAAAAGAGATTAATATTAATGCCAATATGGTATAGCTTAATTGACTAACTGATATCAAACAAATTTGCCCCAAATCCGTGTTTACTAAGGCAGATGCAAATGTGAGATAAAAGAAATCATGGCTGTAATCCTTTGTTGAGCCTTGTGGGACTCCCACATGAAGGCAGAGGAGACCATGGAACCCTGTCTATCTTGATTCTGATTCAAAATGTCAACAATTATGAAACCCTTGAACTCCATCTTTCAATTCCTACAACCAAGACTACTGACTTCTCAGTAGCCTCGTAAACAATACCAGCTCCATGTTAACAACTGTACCAATCTGAAGATTCCAAGAATTTCTACAATCAATTATTTCTAAGAATTACTGTAAGAATTCTGGAATATAAGGAGAAAGTTAATGAATATGATTTTATTATAGGGAATACATCACACACTAAACACCATTATTAAATTTTTGATTACATGGTGCTATAATGTAACACATATTAGCCTTGTATTCCTAGAAATTTAGCATGTATCAGAATCACCTGGAGGAATTCTTTAAACAAAATTTGAGGCTTTATACTTAGTTTTTAATTCAGTAGGTTTGGATGAGGCTTGAGAAATTAGATTCCTATCAGGTTCTCAAGTGATAGTGATTGGTCCAGGGATCAAACTTTTAAAACCACGACATTGAACAATGCTTTCCTTGAAGGTAGGTACCGTGCCTGGTTCACCTTTGTGTATCTAGAAGAAAGACAATATCTGGAAGAGAGTCAATATTTTATAAAGTCATGTTAAGTTCACAAATATCAATTCATGTTATAAAGAAATTTATAAAATAATACTGTATATGAAATACGGTATGAGCTTTTGACATGCATGCTTTCTATCCTGATATCTAAGAATACGAAGCATGTAATACAAGCACTGAGGCTGTGCCCAGCTAACAAAGTGCACAATGTATGACAGTTCCTCCATACCACATTTTTCTTTTCTTTTTTTTTTTAACTATTATTTCAGTTGTCTACAGAGGACATTGATGTTTGAATAGGCAGACCCAACACTTTCCAGGTTTTCAGACTAAAATAGAAGCAACCTCATTCCATCTAGACAACGTGGCATATATGAATAAAACTCATGTATGGGGATTGCTGATTCAATTCAGCAGGTTAAACTGCTAGGTTACAGTTCTCATAGATGGCTCTTTTGTTATGAGATCACAACAAACTAGACAGCCTGCCAAAATAAATGGAATTAGGGAAAACATGTGAACTTCTTCTACCCTCTCCTACCTCGGTAATTACAATAAAGATTTGTTAGGGAGTGAGCAAGGTAGACCCAGGCAAGAGCTGATGGTATGCCTGTGTGCCAGCTAGGCAGCATAAGAGATCTCCTGCCCCCAAATCCCTACAAATGTCAAATGTTACCTTACATGACAAAAGGGACTTTTGTGATTAAACTAAGGGTTGCAATATGGGGAGATTATCCTTGATTATCTTGAGTGGGGCCAATGTAAGAACAAGAGTTCTTAGAGGAAGAAGGCAGGAGGATGACCTCAGAGAACAAAATGCATGTTCAGGGTGATTTAGGGCCATGAGGTCAGAAGTTGAGTAGCCCCTAGAAACTAGGAGAAACAAGGTACTGAGTTGTTTCCCAGACTTTTAAGAAAAACAGCTCTGCTAATTTTAACTGAGACTGATTTTTGGACTTTTGACCTCTGGAACATAAAAATGATAATAAATTGGTTTTTGTTTTAATATACCAGGTTTGTGGTAATTTGTTACAACAGCAAAGAAGACCTAATTCACCTTGTCTGATAAAGCTGGTCAATGCGCAGTTGTCTTCTTATTAAAAGATTTAGTGACCTTCACTGGTTTATATTATAGTAGGTTTTAGAATTAACCCCAGGTCTGGGGCAAAATGCCAGGAATTCAGACTTAAAATCTTTGAATCTTCAATATTTGTCATATAAACTGTAATATAATCTATGTAAATCAAGTATGGTATTATGGGGGCTAGGGTTGTGGCTCGTTGGTGGAGTGCTTGCCTAGCATGTGTGAGGCACTGAGTTTGATTCTCAGCACCACATATAAATAAATAAAATAAAGTCCATTATATATATATATATATATATATATATATATATAAATTATGATAAGAACTTTGAGAATCAGGTGAAAGCTCAGCTATACACCAACCTCTATCTTCACTGTGTATTTGGACAAGCCTTTCATGTTTATAGACTTCAATCATAAATGTCTGTGTCAGATTAGAAGTAATTATTTTTAATGACACTTTGGCACATCTATTTATTTATAAAAAATGAGACAGACTACCCACATTATGCCAACTGATTGGGAAAAAATAAAGTATTTAAATAGTTCTTTAGAATTTCTATTATAAAAACATATTTCTATTATAAATAAAGTATTTTAAAATGGCTATTTAGAAGTAATATAAATAGCTCAGAGCTCTACAGTTCAATGGGGAATAAACAGTACAGGACTCGAAGTTCATATGGGATGGTAATAAGTTATGTAGGATGTTCCTCATTATCATTGTGAGTAAACAAAAAAAATGAGTCTACAGAATCTTACAGAGAAAAGTCAAATTTATTTTGATATTACCACTGACATAGTTAAAATTATTTTAGATAAAAGAAAAAATCAGATATTTTATCACAAAAAAGTATCACTGTCTTTTGTTTTATATTAAATAAATTATAGACCTATTCTAATGTTGTTTAGATTATTCCATCTGTGCTATAATTTAGTTCAATTTTCATGTAAGACCAAGTGAAATATTTATCTCATTTGAGTTTGCCAGTTACAGGGAAAATTGCTCTAGTATTTAATATGGCAACCACAGGAGTCTGATTCTAGTGTAGATAGAATTCTTCTTGTTTTTAGTCTCATGCTTATCCTTCATTGCTTTCTTGGATTTTCTCTAGTTATTTAAAGTGGGATTCAACTCCAGAGGACGTCAACTGTATCTGGTTACAGGAATGCAATCTAAATTTTATTATCTGGGCAAGGCACGAAAGGGAGCTTGTGTGATCTTTTGTCAGTCTGGTTCATTCCCTCTTTTACTATCCCCATTTCTAACTGTGCATCTAATCAGTCCATCTATCCATCCATCTGTCCATCCATCATTGAAGACATCTGTGCAAAGGAAGGAAGGAAGGAAGTGTACAAAGACAGAGATATGCATGAGCACAGAGAAAAGGAAGGATCAGGCATTTGAAAGATACCTAGCCATATTTGTTATGAGGAAACATAATCAACATTGTAGCTTTATTAAGCTCCTCCCTGATCCTTGATAATTGTAATGATTGCTAAGGTGCATTGATTAGTTTCTTATTTGCCTGCCATATGCACTGTAATGCTCTGACACACAGATCTCTTCTACTCCAGCTCTGTTGGGTGGATAGTAATATTTTCTATCTTTTTAAGAGCCAAATGGATTAAGTCATAACTCACAGTAAGTAATACCAGAGTTACCTTTTACTAGCCCTTACTACCTGTGTCCGTCTGATCTTGCCATGACAAAGGTAACCTCACACCACTTATTATGGACACATCACTCATTTCCAGAAGCTTCACAGCTCTATAGTTTTATTCATTCCTTCAATTCTAGACCTATGACATTTCCCTCATGTTTTACACTGTACTGAAAGTGAAGTATTTTAATTATCTATCATGGCTAGGTAATTGCCTACATTTACCAAATATTGTGTAAAATGTTCTCATAACCAAACCTTCAGAACGCTAAGTGAATGTACTGAATAGGTTCTGATTCTCAGCACTCAGAATTTCTTTACATCATTGCTCATGCTGCATATCTTTGTTAGGATTATCCATACAAGAAGCAAGGACAGCCATCCTGTTGCGAATAAAGGGTGCATCTACGTCTCCAGCTACATTCCAAATACTCTACACTCTCATTTACCAGCCCTTTCCCCAAATTGTCAGGGATCAGTGTCAATAAAATTGATGCCCAGAAGTCAATAGTGATGCTATTGTTAGACTTTCTCTCAAGATTCTGGAATAGGGTATTTTGGATTATCAGAGATAACCCGTATAATTTAGGCACCACTGTCTATTATCAGTAACATATAAGCAAAAGATGGGAGTGAGAACTAACACTGAGTAAGCAGCCACCATATTCCAATGCTTCTTAGGTACTTTCTCATTTAATTTCTAACAAAATATTGAGAGGTAAAGATCATTATTTTATTTTTTCAAAACTATTTATTGATTAACTGCTAACTCTTACAGGTCTTATATTCTGGTAGGGTGGAGGCATACAGTAAGAAAGAAAACAAAAGGATAAGGTTTCTGAGAAAGCAAATTTTAAACCAAACTCAGATTTCCGAACATAGGCTGCCGTGGTTAGAGGATATTTGAGGTAGAGGCTAAAGGCTCTAAGCTTCTTGCATTCCAGGACAGAAAGAGTACCTGGGGTATAATGGAGAAGAGGTTGAGCAGATGAAGAAAAAGTTGAAGACTTCAAGGGAGAACAAGAAGTGTTTATGGACCAATGCTTCTCAAACTTTAATGTGCATATGAATTATCCAGTGACCTTGTTAAAAAAAAAATACAGTAACTGCTTCAGAAGATCTGCGATTCTGCTGCCAGGCAACCTGATATCGCAGACCACAGTTTGAATAGTGAGGTTTTAGGTCTTGATAAGGAGTTAATATAAAATTATAGTGGCATTGAAACCACAAAGGAAGAGTTTTAGCAGGCAGTAGGATATGACTTACTTTTAGAAAATTTAGTAAATGATGTGTATTAATAAGAGTATAAAGCATATGAACAATTAGAGATTCACTGCAGAAGAAATGATGCTCAGGGAACACTGATGATTTGCTAAGATCATCCTGTAGATTCATAATGCATGTCCAGACCTATCTGACCCAAAGCCCAGGGTCCCATGGGCTCAACGAACAGATACACAAAAGCTTGCCTTAAAAGATGTACATTTGTGTGATAAAATTGGTCTAAGGCAAAGACCCATGGGTTTACTGGCTTCACCATGAGTGTTTCATAAGTGATCTGCCAAACAGGCAGTACTTATTGGTTGCTAGGAGCATTGTGTTCGTTTTTTTCAGTGGTTTGTAATAAGCGTCTTTTATGTGCCAGCTCATTAGAGGAGAGAAAGGCTGTAAATGGGAAGCCCACTCTTTTATCTGTGTCTTCGTGGAAGTGGACCGTATTCCAACAATTCTCAAATGTGTCTTTGATAGCTGAACTAAGGGGAGATGAGTTTTATTGCATTACTCCACAGCAGTGTTGAACTATTTAAAATGTATTAAAATATCACACAGTGTTTCAATGTAGAAACAGAAGTTCCTCTTTGTGTGAAAAATCCTAACCAAAATATGAGGGTGCGTTCACAGCCAACAGCCGTACCAGGTAAAAAGAAACATTGCTCAAGTGCCCTCTGAGAAGCTGGAACATGAAGATTCATGTGTCTAGTGCAGAAGAGCCACCCAGAGGTTTCACTTCTTGGACAGGTCATATGTGGTTTATCACAGGCTCACTCACAGACCACACGTCTAGTCAGCTATTCCATGAATTCATCTTCAGGAAAGTGCCTTGGCTTTTCACAGGCAAAAGAAACTGCTATGAAAGAAAGATAATTAGAGTAGAGGGTGAAGAACAGGGGGAGGAGACTGAATGGAGCAAATCAAATTTCAGGCATTTATGATTTTTTTCAAAATTTATAACTATAATGCTCTATAAATAATGTTTTTAAAATGTGCTATCTTTTCTAGTAATGCCTGCATTGTGACTTCTTTTTTCCTCTCCTTTTTAATATTCTCATTAATACTTTTCCTTGCTTCAAATAAATTAATGTAGGGAGAAATGATACATTATAATATTTCTAAATTTTTTACTTTGTGTTCCTCAAAATAGTTTTCCATCTGGTATGATTAATAACAGTTAATACATACACAGCAATCACTATGTACCAAACACTGTGCTATGACTTATGCCGGAAATCTTACCATAAGTTTTGTAGGAGCTCAAAAAAAATATCAATTGCTGTCCACTCTACAACTGAGGAATCTGAGAGTCCAGTGGAGTTCAGTAGGCTTCCCAAACTCTCCTAGATGGGAAGGGGAAAGATGAGGATTTGAATTCAAATTTGTTATATGCGAAAGCTACATTTTACCCCTAGACCAGTGATTCTTCAAGTGTCCTGGATCCACAGCCAGAAGCCTCAGTTCCAAATGCAGATCCTCAGGCCACATTCCATACCTTCCGAATCTCCAAGTGTGCCTGTGGGTTGCAGACAGTCCTCCAGGTAGTCATGCCACGTGTGAAAATTTGACAACCATTGGTTTAGATGAGGTGTCTACCAACCAAGGACCAAGAGCCAACTTTAGCTCATAGCCTCTTATGGAGGTCCATGCTCAGAATGGTTTTAGATATTTAAAATACCACCCAAAATAAAACAAAGAGAATACATGTGGCCAGCAAAATTTCAACTATTTATCAACTGTTCCTTCACAGAAAAGTTTGTGGACGGTGGCTTGAGACTCTGCTTTCCAGAGGCCTGAGATGACTGCAGTTATTCCTTTTGTTTGTTCCTCTTCTCAGGGATCACAGGGAATCACACCTCTCCACACTGCCTTCCTTAATTTCTTTCTCTCCACCCCTAATATTTTTTCACCCCAATACTTTTAGTAAAATCCCCACACTGAATTTATACATTATTAACCTTTTATATGGGCGTATCCTTCACAAATTTGAGTTTGTAAGAAGAGTTTGGGGGCCCTTTGCCTCCAGGTACTAAAATTTCTTGACAGCTCACAGTGCCTTTTTATGACCTTCTCTCTTGTACATGAAAATTCCCAGAATACTTATGAATCAGTTTGTAACATACCCATATTTCATTATGCAAATGTATACTTTTATAAAAATAAATAAGACACTTCTTTGAGGGTACTTTTAAAGATCTCTGAAATAATAAATCCTCTTAACTTGCAGTTGTTTTCCACCAGACAAAAATTATTCATACTTTTCACTTCCTATGTGGCTGAACTGGGTCACAGCTACTCCTGTTTCTAGAGTTACGAGCATAGATTGAGTAGTGTTGAACTATTTAAAATGTGTTACAATGTCACACAGTGTTTCAATGTACAAACAAAAGTTCCTCTTTGTGTGGAAAATATGGAGAAAGAAGAAAGTGAAGCAAATATCTGTTGTTGAGAGAATAATCAAAACTCCATGTTAGCGTGTGCTTCATAGAATCTAAAAAAGGTTGTTGCTGGTGAGTATAAAAAGCTTTGATGTGTTCTTTTTGGTAGAAATGTGCAAAAGAGTCACCTGACATGCATGCGCTAGGCAACTCAATGCAAGTCAGGAGGAACTACCAAAATCCTCAGAATCAATGAAAGTTATTTCAAAGCAATAGAGTTTTATGTAAACAATCCATGCATCACACAAAAAAAATTCTTTAATGCCTTCTGTCATATTTTATTTGGCAGAGAATATGTCTTCCTTAGTCACTTATAAAATAATAATGATGGATCTTGCAATCAATGTTGTCTTACGTTTTATGAGAGTCTTAAAATCTGTATTAATGACTGTTGCTAAGTATTATGTA
Organism: Ictidomys tridecemlineatus; assembly: GCF_052094955.1. Classification (NCBI taxonomy): domain Eukaryota; kingdom Metazoa; phylum Chordata; class Mammalia; order Rodentia; family Sciuridae; genus Ictidomys; species Ictidomys tridecemlineatus. The sequence continues at coordinate 90,944,769 of NC_135480.1, read as the reverse complement.
ATTATGTGCTAATTAAAATAACATGAACTTAATACTTTCAATTTTTTAAAATGCCAAGTCTTGGATGTTACTTAGCATACTCATATATAGGTATCATCAAGGATTGTTTAATTAATGGAGATTACCTAGCTTAATTAGATTTTTTTTAAAGTCATCTTAAATCTATTAAACTAAAATAAATCACTGTTTTTTTCCCCCTGAGGTAAAATAAAGCCCAAATACTCTATGCAGCTGTGTCAAACTCTCATAGATCACTCCTTGTTTTGGTTGTTGTTGTTCTTGTTGTTTTATACCTCTTTTTTTCCAAGAAGGACTTCTGTCAATCTATCTACAATGCACCTGAAGACAGGACCAGATAACATTTCAACTCCAGCTTCATCAGAGGAAGCAGAAAAAAATAAAGAGAAAGATCACTCACCATCAGGAAAACACTGCCCTTCATAAATGCCACAACTATTGCAAATTGAATATGAAGGAGACTTCCCATCTTGAGTGCCCTTCTTCTTTCCTGAGAAGACTTCCTTGCTTAGTCCTTCACTTGATCTGTGTCTTCTTGCCAAACATAACATGATGACCTCTAAAAGCTGCTTAGAATTTCCTGAAAAACAAAAGAAAAAAAAACATAGACATATGGCCAAAATCTAATTATTTACTCATTTTTAAATGGGAAATGACTTTACAAATAACAGTATGTCCATCTTTGTAGAAAGAATGGTAAGATTGAAGCTCTCTTTTATGCCTTTTACCTGAATCAAGAGAACCTCCCAGTTTTTTTCCTCACTTGACCCTCCAAATCATAGTAGAGCAAATTGCACCATGAACATGGATCAGTGATAATTTAAGATTCAAATACACTCCTGCCCATAATGATCTAGTACTATGTGAGTGCTTCTAAGTGAGGAAACATAAGTCCCTATATGCTTGCAATTACAAGGAGAAGTAGCTCTTGAATTTTTGAGTACTTGGAGATTGTCATTGGCAAACTACCTCTTAGGTTTAGCTCATTCCTCCCAAATTTCACTTAAGAGAGTGCTTTGCAATGCAACTTGTCCTGATGAAATCTTAACCTTCAGTATGAGGGATTCAGAAGCAGTGACTGAATGCTGCTTGAGGCATAACTTGAGTGGAGAAAAAATGTAGCATTTTAATGTTAGCATTTCTACCATGAAAACAATAGAAAAATAACCGTATCTCCCTGATTGAGGTCCCTCTCTACTGCCTAACAACAATAATCAATAAAAAATGACTGTGTGAGACATGTCATTTTTTTTTTTAGTTTGCTTCTTTCCTTAATAATGACTGAATAATTTAAGGACAAATTAGACTCTATAGACTCTTTGAGGATGGGGCCACTTTCTGAAATATAAGCACACATCTACCTTACCGTGTAGGAAAATGTCTTGAAATATTCTTTGTGTTGTTTCGTTGTATAGAAACAATAAACCAAAGATTTGCCCAGAATTTTAAAATGTCACTTTAAGGTTTCCTTAATGATCAATGTTTGCTGAATAAACTAAATGGTCAGTTGCTCAGTTGGATTAGTTTCTTGATAAGATCTTGCCTTATTGTTTCTTTATGTCTATAAAATGCCTAATGCAACATGCATGATGAAGTACTAATAGGAAGGCAGAGAGAGCAAAAAGGAAGAAATGAGAGGAGAGGAAGTATAAACAAAAAGGGGAGGGAGAGGAAGGATTTAGCAAAGGAAGGAATGAAGGAAGAAACTTCTAGAGGTTTCACCTTCTAGAGGTTTACACTGCTTCAGCATAACTGTGAATAGAGGTTCTTACTGAGAACTAAGTTCCCTGGTATTAGTGTGGTAAGTGGCCATCAAGGAGGACAAACGTCTTTCTTTATTTGATGGAGAAAACTAAATCCAAAATTGCATGGGAGTGGAGGCTGGGCTTATTTTAGTCCTTCAGAAGGACATAAACTTGGATTAGATTTGTTGGGGACTCTGTGGGAGGCACAGGCTGCTGCTGGTAGGATGGAGGGACAGCATGGCAGAGAGTTTGGTGAGTACATGAGAGGACAGCTCCTGGAGGGCTGAAGGCAGCAGCCACAACATACACAGGACTCCACAACGTCCTGCTCTTCTGTTCCTCTCCATTGGTTTGGATAATTTAGCATTGACTGAACCGAAGACTTAATAGAGTTTTGGGGATGGTTCATCGATCACCACAGTTTTTGAACACTTTTGGTGAAAAGTAAAATTCATCAAGTCATTGATAAAATGTATCAAGTCATTTCTTTTCTATTTCTGCAGTTAAACAAACCCATCAATATTACTAGTTATTTACCATTTAAAATGTATATGACAAGTTGCATTTCATTTAGCACAACTTAATGTGTTTGGAAATGTTATCAGTTTCTTACTTTCATGAAGAGTTCACTGAATTCACCTAAAATAGAGCTGGTAATGATAAAGAGGAAAACAAGAAGAATAAAATTTCCAGTTTGAGAAGAACTCATGTGTTATGGTTTGGATGTGAGGAGTCCCCCAAAAGCTCACATATGAGACAATGCAAGAAGGTGTGGAGGAGAAATGATTGGGTTATGACCTTAACCTAATCAGTGAATTGATTCCTGATGGGATTAACTGGGTGAGAACTGGAGGCGGGTGGGGTGTGGATGGAGGAAGTGGTTCATTGGGGCGTGGCTATGGGATATATATTTTGTTTCTGGAGGTTGGAATCTCTCTCTCTCTGCTTCCTGATCATCATGTGGGCGGCTTTCCTCTGCTACACTCTTTGGCCATGATGTTCAGCCTCACCTTGAGCCCTGATGAGTGGAGCCAGCTGTCTATGGATTGAGACCTCTGAAACCGTGAGCCCCCAAAGAAACTCTCCCTCCTCTACAATTGTTCTGGTCAGGTCTTTTAGTCCCAGCAGTAAAAAACTTGACTAAAAAACGTCAGGTAAGGAGTATAAAGAACAATACAAATATATTACTACATATATTTTAAATATATTTTGATGTTTTTGTTGAATTTTTTTATTTAAAAGACACAATTATCTTGTTAATTAAAATTTCTAACTGAATTGTCAGGTCTTTTGTATTCCACACAGGAAAAAGTATTGGGTAAAATTTACTATTAGGCAGCAATTTAAACATTAGATGTTGTCTGTTATTTATAATATCTAATGGTGCTTCTCTCTTATTAAAAACCTCTTGCTTCACTGCATATAACATTCTTGTTGCTTTTTAGTGTTGATTCCATCTACATTATGCATTTATTGCCAGGTAAATTTGGAAACCTATGAATATATTATAAATTCTAAATTATCAGTTCTTTTTTTTTTCATTTAAAATTACTATGGGTTGCATAGATGAGCATTTAAAATCACTAACATTTATGGAACATTCATGGGAAAATGAGATGCATTATCACCAGTCTTCATCAAACATCTGCAAAGTAAGTCTTTTGCCTCATTTTAATGATAAGATCCTCAGAAGTATACAGCTTGAGATGAAGAGTGTAGGTTTTGTAATCTCACAGGCCTGGGTTCAAATCTTACTTGTAATGTTGGGCAAATGATATTTGCCTCTCTATCTTTCCTCACTTAATCCTCACAAAATGGAATTATAAGTACTTATTTCAGGGAAGTCCTGTAAGAATCAAGTTAGAAATGCAATGGCATATAGCAAGTGCTCAATATAGCTTATCTTTTGTAACTAAGTATCTTGCTTAAGGATGTAATTAGTAAACAGTAGTTCCAAAAATCAGACCCAGACCTACTAATCTCAGAACAAAAAATCACACAGAAATCATCACAAAGCAATGTTTCAAATGCTTTTTATATGCACAATAAATGGTACATAAATTCTCTAGCTTGAATATAGTCAAGGACAATAAATGATTTTCTATATATAGTTTTTTTGTTACTAGAATTTTAAATAATAATAATAATGTGTTATAGCCCAAAGGATTTCAGATGGCTTCCCATTAATACTATTTTTTAAAACCCAGGATTTCCTATAATTGTCATCTGAAAAAAATTATATTGAATTTATTTGAATGCATAATTTGTCACATAAAAGTATGAAGTGATAAAAATTCTTAAAAGAATTTATTTTATTATTTATTCTTAATAGAATCTAGCTTGTCCCCCCTCCCTTTTAGGTTCTCACTTGCTGCATAGCATTAGGCTTAGGCCTTTAAATACACTCTCTCAATTGAGCCTCCAAAGAACGCTCAAGAGGTAATACACATCTTCTCCCTCATTTGTGTCAGTGCAGTGGAGGCTTGGAGAAATCCCGTAATGTAGCCAAGTAGCAAAGCCAGGACTTGAGCCCAAGTTGGCCTAATGCCAATGCCCAGGCTCAGTTCTTAACCTTTAAAACAGAAGTGAACTCAATGGAACATTTGAATTAGGGCACCAGAGTCCATTTACTGGGAATAATAGTTCTAAAACAGCCAAACTTGAATAGATTTGGATGTCCATCTCTAGAAATCTCAGAGGAGAGAGGTTTTTAAATAGCTGTAAAACTCTCAAAACAGAACAATTTCATTCAAGGCTTTTTACCCAGGGTAGTTTCAACCTTCTAACCACCTGGGCCCTTTCCCAAAGGCCAAGGCTCTTCCACTGCATATCATGGAGCTATGAAAGGCCCAGTCACAACGAGGTGTAGAGGTTCTTCTAGCTGAAGGCCACCCTCTCCCCTGCAACTCCCTGTGCAGAGTTCTCTTCAAGAGCCGAGAAGGGTTAGCTACTTTCCATCCACTTGTGGGGCAAAAGCAATCTGATCATCTCATCCAGTGAATCAACCTATCAGAGACCTGAGCTTCCAAGGTGATCACTCATCTTGCAGTATTGTCCTTATCATTGGTCAAAATGCCTGTCACTTTTAAACTCACTAAATACTGAGAAGGAGGTAACCAGGGACTTCAGAACGGTCGACTAAGAACTTTTCCCAGGTCTTTGATGGCTGACCCTTGATGTACTATTTGATACCACCTACTTGAAAATTTGTATAATTTTCTCACTGTCCTCTGTTTTGAAAAAGTTATTTGCATAACGTATATCACTCAATATGATACACTAAGTGGTAGATAAGCTTATTATTCCCTCCTTCATCAGTTTTACTCAGAGCCATACCACTCTGCATTGTCCTCAGTATATTCAGCTAACTAGAGCGGGTATAGAGAAGTGTGTGTGGATCCTCAAACATTCTACAGTGTTTCATAGTTCTATTTCTCTCTTCCCAATATTTTACTTTCTTGCTCCCTTTCTTATTTCCCAGTTTTAAAAACTTAGCTCTTGTATCACTTCACCTAAAAAGTAATTTCTGAAAATTCCATATTAAAATCAAGTATTCCCTTTGTGGTCTCATTTAGCCCTTTTTATATTTGTTTTATAGCATATAGAATGCTTTCTTTCATTTATTTTTACTCATCTACTTTGTGAGATGAGTAATTCATCTCACAAACTATGAATTTATTACCCTTCTATAGACCAACTATAAAATCTACTTAGTGAAATTAAGTCTCTTTCTACCCACCCCCATACCCAAGTCTACTCTCTAAATGTAATCCGAATAGATTTGTATTTATGTTACCAGAAATTTTCTATATATGTGCATTTATATTTATAATATTTATTTTTCTGTTAACATTTACATACAGTACTTTAAATACTACACAAATTGGTCAGAAATTTATTTTAAAAATATATTCATGATGGATGGTTTTCCACATCAATATATTGTTTTAAATAATACTGTGATATTCTGTTAAATGCATGCACCTTAACATTTAGCTCAATTTATTTCCTTCTCCTGAATATGGTGATTGCTATATAGAAAACTCTAAACAGATATGAGAAGACTAGATGTCATTAGCCAAGTGGAAACATACGGTTTTTCACTTTCAAAAGAGATGATCTTTGACTTGAACAAAGTCAAGCCATTTACCACTGGTTCATTGCATTCTTTGCCTTCTAATTTCTAGGTTGTGAACTTAGCTTCAGACTAAATAGCCATGACTCTATCCTAAGGATATCTTATAATGCCTGTCCCTTCTTCCCCGTAAGAGAACTATCTAGGCAAAACCAGACTGAGAAACTGATCTTCAAGATGTTTTGGTTTGAATTCTAGAACCACTTTAGTAATATCCCTCTGAAATTAGCATGTGCCAAAGAAGCAGTCAGTAACAGTGGCCTGATTCATGTTTGTTCATTTCATTTGTGACTGCAGAAAAAGAGATGAAGATTTTGATTTGATGGCTATCTTCGCTCAGGTTGCCATCACATAATTCCACAGACTGTTTTGTTTAAACCATAGACCTTTGTTTTTTCACAGTTCTAGAGAAAGAAGTCTGAGATCAATGTACTGTCAAGGTTAGTTTCTGGTGAGGCATCTGCTCCTGGTTTATAGCCAATTGTTTTTTCATTGTGACCTTATGTCGCCTATCACATGTAGAGAGAAAGAGCTCTGGTATCTCTTCTTTTTCTTACAAGGACACTACCAGTCCCATTGGAGTAGGACCCTATTTTTATGATGTCCCACCTTTATGACCTCATTTAACCTTAATTACTTCTAGTCACATTGGGGGGTAGGGCTTCAAGATACAAGTTTATGGGGGACACAATTCAATATGAAACAGCGGTAACACATCGAAACAACTATATTCCCTAGTTTGCCCAGGACAGGTACCAGTTATGCCCTTGTATAGTGTTCCATTCATTTAGTATCTCCTTATACTCTGAATAAATGATGTGGTCTCTCTAAGCATCTTTTTTCTCCAATAGGCCATGGTTTGTCTTTATCTGTTTGGACTAGTCACAAATTGAACCAGAGAAGAATTATTATTGTCAGTCCTGCTCAGTGCTTCTTTTATAATAAGTGAATCATTGAAATCTATTAAAAGAAAGTCATTTTAAAGCACAGATTTTAGTACTGCAGTCTACGCATGGCCTATTTTTTTGCCTTCATTGTGTCAAATTACTAATAAAATTACTCCTTATGTTCTTTGGTCTTGAGACTGGATATGGATTTTCACTCCCTTTGTCACGCTTTCCTTAGGAAGAGGGCTTGGGTGTAAGGATAGGTACCAGAAGTTATTTATGAATCCGAGGAATAAAGCCAAGGATAGGAAATCTGCCTACTTTCCAGATTCTTTCAACACATGAGCCCTAACATCTCTGTTCAAATTTGTGCTTTTGGATTGGACTCTTCTGTTCAAGTTGTCTCCTGGTCTCCTGAGGGATGGCCTTGCTCCACCTGTCTTTTGTTTTTGATGACCTACTTGCTTTGTGCATTTGAGCCATGTTCCCCACCCCCCCATTCTCTCAGTCCTTCCTTTCTGTTTAAACACTGCCCTCACCCCCAGATCTTCTCTTCTTAGTATGTTCTTCTTAGACTTTGGCTTTGTATGAATTGTGCTGAAACTCTCCTCTACTTCCACCTCAGAATCTGTACCTGACTTTAAGGCAGATATCCAGTTCCTGCCCTCAGCAATAGGATTGGACACCTGCAGGATAGATGCTGTCACTCCGTTATTGCCACCACTCAGCATATTTCTTTGTTTGAATTATAAACTGATTCTATAGGCTAGAAGCTGTGCTCCCAACAGAGTTTTCCCAACACTGATAAACCTCAATGAAAAGTAAAAACAATTATGCCTGAGCACTGTTCAAAAGAGACATGACCCTCCTAAATTCAATACTATTAGGCTAAGTCCTGTATATACCACAGAAAACCCATCATTTGTTTTGACCAAGTGTTAACTTAGGAGTGCATGTTGAAATATATGATTTTGAGTATGTTGGGTAAAACAAAATGTATTATTGAATTAATTTCATTTTTTGTGGCTTAAAAATGTGGCTACACTATGACATACACCCATGAGAATTACAAGCAAACAAAAGCTGACCATTCCATGTTCTGGCAACAATACAAAGAGACTCTGATAGTATTGGTGAGAATATAAATGTGGCAGAGGCTTTTGTTTTAAATTTGATAAGTTTTTTATGCAGTTAAATTTGATCCTTTATGACTCAACCAACTTTACTGTAGGTATTTTTTATAAGATAAATTAAAATTTGTGCTCACATTAAAACCTGTACAAGCATGTCTATGGTAATTTTATCTATAATCACTCAAACAGGAAATAATCCAACTATTTATCAACAGATGAATGAATAACTATGATGTATAAATACAATGGGATATTACTTGGCAATAAACGGATGCTACTCATCACAACACTCATAAATTACCAATGAATTGTGCTAAACTAAGTACTTAAATTGAAAAGGCTGCATTCTGTGACTATGAGAGGAGAGCAAGAAGAAATATTTAGGATGGGAAAACCCATAAAGACAGAAAGTAGGTCATCAATTGCTAGTTTATTAGGCAAGTGGTTGGAAAGGTAAATGCACAATGACTTAATTGGTATAGATTTCTTTTAGGGATGATAAAAATGTTCACAATTTTGTGAATATACTAACAACCATTAAATTGTACCCTTCAAACTGGTGAATTCTATGATGTGTGAATTTTATCTCAATAAAAGTGACAAAAAGACCAAACAAATGAATAAAAGTTACCTATTCAAAAATTCAAAATTATATGTGTCTTGGGTTATGTTTTCTTTGGACAGAACCATCCAATATTTATTTGGTACTACAGTGAAGTGGTGACTCTGAAAGTGGGGAAGAAAGCAGTATTCATTTCTAAATTTTTAGGAGGCCTTGGTTTGGTCATATCGTTATTCTTTCATCAGTGTTCTTGCATTTACAGAATGTGATTCCTCTGGAGTCCAGAAATGCGACATGGATTAAGTAATTAAGTGGTCAATGAGTCATTTATGAAAATTCCATTCTTTTATCTGCAGAAAGAAAGAAAAAATGTCACCAAAGATTGTTGCTTTTAATAGTGTTAAATACTGCTTACATTATAAAATGAAGAAACCAATTTTAAAAATTATAGGTTCAGGGGCTGGGATTGTGGCTCAGTGGCAGAGTGCTTGCCTGGAACATGTGAAGCATCGGGTTCAATCATCAGCACCGCATTAAAAATAAATAAAAAAATAAAGGTGTTGTGTTCCTCTATAACTAAAATAAAAATTATTAATAATCTGGAATTCTGTGCTCTCAAGAGACAGAGGGGCTAGCGAGGCAGATAACCTGCTCCAAGAGTCTAGAAGTTACAGGTTTGAAGGCCACATAGCTTATTCCTGGAAGGACTGTAGAAAGGATAGCAAAGTGTTTCACTTTTAAAGAAATGGAAGCATAGACAATTTTTACCAGCGTTATGAAGTGCATTCTAGAAACAGAAACTTAAATGAATTTTAGTTTTAAAGAGAATTTTTCCACAAGTGGTGAAAGTGAGTTTGTTATGATTTCTAAAATCCTATTTATAGAGGCATATTAGTTGCCTAAGAAGCAACTAATGTGACTCATCCTAGAACTGATCTACCCCAGGGAGTCATTAGCACACATTAGATTCAATTACCTTCCTATTGTTCTGCTTCCTACCGTAGACAAATAAAACACACACACACTATAAAAGATGCCTCCATTCCTTTACCTTTGATTCACTCTTTGGCTCAATCGAATATCGATTCCACCATAATATTGCACAACTACTTCTGTGGGTCACTAATGACTTTTGTATCATCGAATCGACTAGAAGCTTCTTCCTCCTCTTTTCTATCCTTGTGCTAATTTTTAGCATATTTGAGATGAGCACTTTTCTTTTTCAATACTTTCTTCTCTGGCTTCCTGAACATTACAAACTCCTTGTAACAAATCTCCAACCTTCCTCTCTCCTTCATTTATTTGGCTGTCTATTCCTCCTGTACTGGATTCTGTGTAGGAGTCTTTAGGAGTTTGTCTTTGCACTTTATATATACACTTTTAGATTATCTCATTCACTTACGTCTTCAAATATTTTTTAAATGCTAATAACTAGATCTCATTTGCATTTTAAAGATAACACTTCATTCTGAGCTCAGGACCCATTATAGTAGTCCTGGCTTATCAGCAATTTTAATGTCTGTGGTTTTTGTTACTTTTGGTCAACCACAACCAGAAAAATTAACTGGAACAATTCCAGAAATAAACAATTCATGAGTCTTAAATTATGCAGTATTCTGAGTGGTGTGATGAATTTTTTTTTATCTTCCTATTCTCTCCTGCTCAGGATGTGAATCATCCCTTTGTCCAGTGTGACCAAGCAATATACACTACCTACCTTTTGGGCATTCAGTGGATGGCATGGTTATCAGATCAACTGTCATAGTATCATAGAGTCTGTGTTCAAGTAACATGTTTCTTAAAAATAGCCTCATGGGCTGGGGATGTGGTTCAATTGGTAATGTGATCGCCTGGCATGCATGGGGTGCTGGGTTCGATCCTCAACACCACATAAAAATAAAATAAAAATGTTGTGTCCACTGAAAACTAAAAAATAAATATTAAAAATTTTCTCTTTCTCTCTCTCTAAAAAAAAATAATAATAACCTCAGAGCCCAAAAGGAGTTATGGTGGCAATTTGGATATGCCAGAGAGAAGATACAAGATGCTTTAAATGAAAAGGTGAAAGTTCTCAATAAGTAAAAAAAAAAAAAAAAAAAAAAATTGTATGCTGAGGATGCTAAGATCTACTGTAAACTATTGTTATTAAATTCTGATGTGCCTAAGTTACAAATTAAACTTTATCATAAGCATGTACAAATGGGGAAACTCCTAGCATACAGAGTGCTTGGTACCATCTGTAGTTTTAGGCATCCATTGGAGTCTTCTACTGCAGACTTCATGGAGGAGGGGGACAGCTGTATGTCAATTAGTCCACATCCAACTCAAACTGCAGGCATCCTCTGAAGTCTTTCTGTATTAGTCAGCCAGGGATGACATTACAAAATACCACAGACAGAGTGGCTTAAACAGCAGAGATTTATTTCTCACGGATCTGAAGACTAGAAGGCCAAGATCAAGATTTGACCAATTTGGCTTCATTTTGGTCTTTTCCTGACTTTCAGATAGTCACCTTCTTGCTGTGTTCTTATATAAGAGAGAGATTAAGTTCTGGTGTTCCTTCTTCTATTGACAACAGCCCTATTGGATTAGGGCTTCAACATTAGGCCCTCATTTAACCTTAACAGCCTTCTCACAGGCCTTGTTTCCAAATGCAGTTACATGGAGGACTTAGGAATTCAATATATTATTTTGAGGGGAGGACACAATTTAGTCCATAGCACCTACTTTCTTCAATCTTCCCCAGTTTCAGAGAATGGCACCAAAATCCACCCAAGTACATATTCTCAAATGGTGGGATTTGCTCCTATTACCTTGACACCCTTAATCAATATGGTTTACTGATAGATTGAACACTTTCCTTATTTCCACTGCTTCCCCTCTAAAGTCACTTTATTACACATCTAATTTTGAATTCTGATCCTTTCCATTCCATTCCAACATTACTTAAAAAAGAAATAAGATTATGTCACCACTGACTCAGAATACATGGATTGCTTTCCATTGTACAAGCTTCACACTGTTATAATAGACTACCGTGGCCCTTGTTGACACAGATCTTATTTTGAGACACTTTTCTTAGTACTTTCTGCCTGTGAAGCACTATGACCTTTTGGTCCCTTAAATATAAAATTCTTCTTCCCATTTCACAGTTAGCCTACCTGCCTGCCTTTTGCACTTTCTCCTTCTTTGCTTCTAAGTAAAATTAATTTCTTTGACTAAATGTTATATCCACATAAATACATTCCTTTACCTCCATTCTCAATTACGACTACTTCCTGTAATCTCTCACAGTGCAGTATAACCTTCACAGGAAAATTACCTATGTAACTATCTTCCCATTGAGCTTAAGTAGGGACCATATATTTTTTGTTTACTTCTTTACCCTAGCCATAGCTGAGTATTTGGTACATGGTAGATATTCAAAAGACACTTGTTAAAGAAATACTTGCTTAATTGAAAAAACAAGTTAGTGAATAACCAACTTGCTTCTCACTAAAAATATTTCCACATTTAGTAGGTGACATTTCTTTTAGTGTTACCTGCCACGGATATTCAACAGGCGACAGGTATGGTGGTACCACATAGCCAGGAGATACACCATGGACACAGTTACCATTAGAAGGCTAACTACTTCCATACCCAAAATTGAGTTAGCAGAGATTAGCCAGAGGTAACATCTCCTTGCAGGATATATTATTGAAAAAAAAAAATCTTGTAGTTTCCCTCCTCCTCAAAAATCACAAGCTTTTCAGGCCAAATAAAATTGTTTAAAATATTTTAAAAAATGACTAAACTAAACTTCATGGCTATTACTAATAGGTAATAATTAAATCTTAAAATGTCTAAAAAATTTAAAGAAGAATTATATACATTAAATTCTATATATTAAAGAAATCCATTTTTACAAACCACCTATTCATATTTTGCCTATTAAAATTGTCAAGAAAACAAATTATAAATAGTTTTTTTCTTCCTGGAAATAGGTCAGATGTGCACTTTTTAATCCTTCAGCAGTAAGCAGAAGTTGAATATATAATTTTTGCAAAAACTCACTTTTAAGGGATTAAAACAAATAATATTTGTTTTACTTCTAAGAGAAGATATACTAAATAGTATAAATTTGGAGGGAAAAATTAGCTAAAAGAAGCAAAACTTTAGAAAACTGGTGCAACCAAAATTGTTTGAGATTCTCTTTACTCCAATTGCTCTTAAAATGTATTCTTGGATGCTCAGTAGAATCTAAATGTATCACATTTAGGAAATATTGACATTTCCTGGCAAAGTCCAAATACATTCTTGCTATTAATGTAATAGTATAAGCAACTCTCCACTTTAGATTTGGGGGCTGTTAAACAAAAGCATGTTGAAAATATATCAAACTTCATTACTGGAATGAAGCAGTTTTCAACCTCAGGTCTCTTTCAAAGAGAAAGGATTGGATTTTAGAAATATCATTCATTTAAAAGATTACATTTCCATTGTAGAAGACTGAAAACTCTCATTGCAATCCAAAATGATGATTGTTATTGTTACTTGTCAATTATCTATTTCCTAAATTTTATATGACCCAGAAGACAAAAGGGAAGGGCTAGCGCTTTGGGCATCTGTACACAGGTCCATCCTGGGAACAGTAATTTTAAATAATTCATATAAACTTTGTCTGTCTTGGAGGGCTATGTGCTCAACCTCTAAGATCCATCCCCAGTCATTTAAATTTTTCTATTTTAAGACAGGGCCTTGCTAAATTGTCCAGGCTGGCTTCTAATTTGCCCTCCTCCTACCTCAGTCTCCCAAGAAGCTGAGATTACAGACATGTGCCACCACACCTGGCAATTTGTATAAACTCTTAACCGTAGACATTTTGTGAAGACACAACTGTGTACTTGAACTTTTCTATAAGGAACCACTCCATACACATGCTTGAAGGTAGCAGCTCTGCACTGCAGTCTGGAGCTAGTGTTGATGCCAACATGAAATGAAATAGTACAAGAAGAATCAGGTTGAACTAATTACATTCTTTCTCTTGAGAAGTTGCACTGGGAGACAAAGGACTAATAGTTGATAATGGACAATTGAATTGAAAATTAAAATATTAGGGCAAGTAGCAGAATGTGGAATGACGTGAAGCCAAACAAGAGAAAATAAAAGCAGAGAATGTGGCATGCTTTAGACATACAGAGAGAATGATCTTGTAAGTAGATTTTTCTGTTCTAGTGTTAGTCCCCATGCGACTTGGCTCTATTTCACTTCTTATCCTTAAATACCTGAGAAATTGCCTGTGTTATCCTAAAGTAAATTCCCTTAACATAAGATAGCTTAAATGGACTTTAGTTCCTTGCCTCTTGATCCTATGCTGATATGTTATTTTGTAAAAAAAAAAAAAAAATTCTATGTCTGAAGTTAATGAACTCCCCGTCCTCAAGTCAGTCTGTGTGTGCAAACACAGCTGGAATGAATATGAATGGACAGTTAGCTCCTTAGTTGGAAGCACCATTTCTATTGGCCAGTGCTCGAAATCTTATATTGAGAATAGCCACAGAAGAGCAGCTTCCTGAATCAGGCAAACCCTTGATCCAGTGTCCCCATTGCAGATACAAAATTCCAACAGCATCCTTCACAGCCAGGAGGGAGCCATTACATCTGAAGTTCAGCCTCTCTAGGCCAATTTCTTAGCAGTGGTAGGTAAGGCCTTTAAAGTTCCATCCTAAAACGGCAGGGCTCTAAATAACCCAATTGAAACATATTGAGATGAATTTATAACTGTCTGCAAAAGAAATCTCCTGCTGACGTCAATGGGAGTTTATCCTGAGGGCCTAAGAATTAGGCGAGTATTAATAAATTTTGCTGAGTTATTTCAATCTGATCTGAAGGTTTTAGCTTTTTCCTTTCCAAGAGTGGGTTGGAGAAGAGGAGGATGTGACTATGTGGGAACACTTTGATGTTCTCAGGGTTGTACTTGGAGATTTGACTTATAAAGTTTGAGTAAGAAAAAACTTAGCCCAGGTTTTTATTGCTTTTTATGCCTGGACTTTATTCCTTTTTATTTCCTTCCCTAATTCCTTTTTAGTCTTTTTGCTCTTCTCTCGGATGAGTTCAATTTTCACTGATTAACACAGCAACTTCTGAAAATGCCATTTAGATTTAAAAGCAGGTGGTACTGCAGATATTGCAGAGTTAGTCATTAATGTTGGGGTCTTGGCACAAGTGAATAGCCTTTTTTTTTACAGTTTCTATTAAGAAATCAGCTTGTTTTTTGGCAGGATAGTTGTACTTAGACAAAGTGATTAATTTCAGTGGAAACATTTAGTCAAAACCTTCTATAAGTAAAGAGAAAGAAAAAGTTTGTAATACAAAAGAAATGTTATGACTTTGGAAGTGCATAACATTTTTCCAAGACCTTATATGTATGGAACAAGCCATTTTGCATTTACCCAGTTGGAAATTCTTATTTTATAGACTAAAATTCATTATGGAAAAGATATTTTTCTAATGTTTCAGATACCTTTTAAAAGGAGGTCAAAATAAATACATACTCATCATTTATTGTCCAAATGTGGACACCTTGAGAATGAGAGGATACTATTAATAATTATACATGGACAACAGATATAAACTAGAACACCTCATAATAAGGCCTTAGCTGTTAAATTTTTCTCCAAAGACAAAAATCCTTCAAGATAGTTTTCTTTCAATTTTCCAAACAAAACAATTGTAATGTTCTCTATTTATATATTTGAACTGAATTCAAACATAAAATTTTCCTTACTACAGGTAACTGAGATTCATTCTGCTTCACATTTGAAGTTAGTTTTGATTCTATATAATTTTCTCTACTAGATAGACTTCCTAATTATGTTTTACATTTGATTTTCAGTATAAAATATTGTAAATATGTAGAAAAGCACTTAAACCAAAAGTATGTTTAAATTATTGTAAAGAAAAGACCTATATAACAATCACCCAGGTAAAGACATGGGATGCTATAATTACCTGAGGCTTTTCTCAGTAAAAATGTGTTCTCACCCCTGAAAGTAAACTGCTACCCATACTAAGGCAATAGCTTGATTTTCTTTGCAGTTTTAACTTTTCAATATGAGTTCCTAAACAGTATAGTTGAATATTACCTATTTTATTTGAAACTTATATAAATGAAGTCATGTGTGTTTTGTGTATGTGTCTGGACTTCTCTGTTCAATATTGTGTTTTAAGGAATCACTGTGTTTTATGTTAATATATTTATCTATTATTATTACTGTATGCTATTTCTGTCTGAACATGCTTTAATTTTTTCACCCTGTAACTGGTGGGTATTTAGATTGTTTCTAGTTTGCAGTCATTAAAAATAATTCTGCTAAACTAATTATGATGATGATGATGATGATGATGATGATGACACTGATGACAGAAGGGATACCAGGAGAGTAGTAGAACAAGTGGCTCAGGGAAGGGAGAGAGGGAGGTCAAGGGAAGGTACTAGAGCTGAGATCTATAAACTTTATGTGTATATACGAATGTGTGTGGCATAATGAATCTTGCTATTATGTATAATTATAATGCCATAAAAATAATACTGTTAAGAAACAGCTTCCCACAGTGCATAAAAATATGAATTTCTGTAAGGAACATATGAGGAAAGACATTGCTGCACAGTGTATGCATAACTTTACTTTTGGCACTTAAAGACTAACAATTTTCCAAAGCGGTCCTATGCACTAATTCTCACACTTGGAATTATCAGCTTCAAAACTTGTAAAAAATGCAAGTTATTGGGCCCTACATATCCCAGACCAGCCAAATTAGGTACTCTGGAGGTGGAGCCTAATAATTTTGTTTTAATAAGTACTATAGGTTATTCTGATGAAAGCCCAATAGCAATGGTTCCTAAACTTGGCTGTCCTGGAATTATCTGGGAATCTTTATAAAAATACTAATGCTTAGTTCCCTTGCTCCAGATACTCTAATGCAGTTGGCATGGGGTATGACCTGGATGTCAGGAGGAAAGAGTATTTCTCAGACTCAGTTGTTAAACATTCTGATATAATTGTTCCCTGGGGGAAGAAGGGATCAGCATTGATCTTTGTATGTTTGGGTTTATTTTGTTTCATTTTTAAATAGCTCTCTTGGCAGTGCAAATATGGAGACAGGATTCAGATCATTTCCTTAGAGTGGGGGAAACCAGATAAATGCACTGATCTTTTCCAATTATCTTTCTCCTCTCCACGCCTCTCCCATCAACCACTATCACTTTCTTCAACGCAGTTCAGCTCCTTTAGGAAAATAAAAAGAGAGATAAATATGCTTTAACTAAGTCATACAAATGTTCGAACAATGAATAGCCTGACTCCCAGAGTTATTTCTTATTTCATTCTAAATTGTTATCTAAAATGAATCTCTAATTGGCAGAATTTAGGTACAATAAAAACTGAAATAAAGGAGAATTTGCAACAGAAGAAGCCTGTTCAGCACTCTTAAGTCACATAAAGCATGTTCCATTTGAGAATATGATAACCTTTTTTTCTCCTTTAAAGTGTCTACTTCTAATTTGAATTATAATCTAATAGAGATCTTTTGCCTCTCATTCATCTATTTTCCACTGAAAGATGTCCCTATTCCTTGCAAAATGGCATTTGATAGGACATTTTGATCATATTATAAAGTTCTTTGGGTACCTTAGTAGAAAAATTCTAAATTAAATCTCTTTCTGGGAGACACATGGCCATCAATCATCTGATATTTATTCCTATTTTTAAGTAATTAAAGAAAATTAAAAATAAAACCAAGTAGATCAGATTTTCAGAAAAAAAAGTTACTTGGTATTTGACCTGTTATTTAATGTATCTTAAAGTCAAAATAATTATGTTTCTGACCACACCATGATCCATGTCGTGTCTGAAGCTAAGATAGAAAGTTTTGTTTTCAGCATGTTTGTCTCAACAACGTTCTATAAGTTCTTCACCAATTCACAGCAATTTGACAGTGTGGCAGATGGTGAATAAGATATTTAATCATTTTTAAAGAGGCTTATTTTTTACAGACCACAAATTAATCAGTATTTGTCTACAGAATAGGACACTCAGGATTTTAAATTAAATAAGCAGGAAACCATTGGCCTGAGGATGTCTTTGTACTTTGGGTTCCTATGACTAAGCCAATCATCAGTAGCTGAACTGCAGCCAATGATAGGCAGCTAATTGATCAAATGACCTCCATGAGGGAAAGGCCTAGCTGGAACCAATCAAGCTATTTTTGTACTTTACTCCAGTTTCCAGCCTATATAAAAGCTCATTGCCCGTTCTGAAGAGTTCTCTGAACGCTTTTCTGTTTAGAATGCTTCTTCATTCATGAATATTCTTTGCTCAGATAAACTCTGTTAAATTTAACTGGTCTAAGGTTTTTAATTACCAGGATAGTTTTTTTTTTTTTTTAAATATGACTCTGAGGTGATCTGATAGTGGGTATTGGAATACAGAAGTTTATTCTCTTCTCTGATCCCTGACTAAAATCTCTAGCATGGGCCCAGAATCTTTTACTTTGCAACTCTAAAAGTGCAATGAAGTCACTGGGTTGGCTATTAGTGCTAGATTGGCATGGGTAACCTAGAGCCTTTTCCAAGGGTCAGCTCAGGAAGAAGAAGAAGTGCTCCAGTTCTAAGTGAAAGTTTTCACTGAAGAGCAATTAAATGCTCTTCCAAAATTAACTCAACCTCAGGCAGTTTCATAGCTCTCACCAATCATTGACTTCTTCTACTACCCATAAACACTTTAATGTGCAATTTAGTCCAACCTGGACACTTGACTCCTTCCTGGTAGGCCAACATGGGTAAGAGTAGAGTTGAATGAACAAACATTTCAACATATAGTTATTGCTCACCAACTGTTTGTTAGGCATTGTAATAGAGAACCTATATGTGAATAAGACCACTTCTACTAACCACCATTCTATCTTTGTGATTTTAACTCTTCTAAGTACCTCACAAAAACAGAATCATACAATGTTTGTCCTTTTGTATCTGGCTTATTTAGTTGGCCATCATGCCTTTAAGATTCATATATAGTGTAGCATGTATCAGAATTCCCTTCCTTTCTAAGTCTGAATAATACTACATTATATATATATATATATATATAGAGAGAGAGAGAGAGAGAGAGAGAGAGAGATAGTATTTTGTTTATGCTTTCATTCACTGATGGATGGTTGTGTAGCTTCTACCTTTTGTCTACTGTGTATAGATGTTAAAAAATAAGTGTAAAATATCTATTTGAGTTCCTGATTTCAATTCTTTTGGGTATATACCCAGAGGTACAATTTCTTGATCATATGGTAATTCTATTTCTAATTTGTTGAGGAATTTCTGTACTGTTTTCCATAGTATCTGCCCCATTTTATAATCCCACCACTAATGTGCTATTTCTCCATATTTTTGCCAACACTTGCCACTTTCTTTTGTTCATTTGTTTTTGTTAGTAGCCATGGCTACTAACAAAGTGATGTCTTAAAGTGATGTCTCATTAAAGTGTTGCTATGTATTTCCTTAATGATTACTGACATTGAACATCTTTTCATTTGTTTATTGGCCACTTGATAAATGGAAAAAAAAAGTCTTCTCAATTCCATTTTTTCAAAAAAATTGTTTCTCTGATGTTGAAGTGTAGGACTTTTAAAAATGTATTATAGATATTCATTCTTTGTCAGATACAGGACTTGAAAATAGTTTCTCCCCTTCTTTGGGTTGCCTTTTACTCTGTTGATTTTTTTCCTTAAAGTATGTACTTTTTTGTTTTTGATGTATTACTATTTATTTATATTTTCTTTTGTTGCCTCTGCTGTTGGTGTCATACCCATGAAATCAGTGACAAATCCAGGGTCATACAGCTTTTTTTTAAACTATGTTTTCTTCTAAAAGTTTTATAGTTTTTACTCTTATATTTAGGTATTCAATCCATGCTGAGTTAATTTTTGTATATGATATAAAATAAAGGTCTCATTTTATTCTTCTTTGTGGTTTTTAAGATACAGTTTACCTAAAACCATTTTTCAAAACAGACTCTTTTTCTTACATTGTATGTTTTGGGAACTCTGTGGAAAACTGTTTGATCATATATGTCAGTATTTCTTTGTGAACTCTTTATTCTGTCCTATTTGTCTTCATGCTTATCTTTCCTTTAGTACTCCTGCATTGATCACTACTGGGAAGACTGTTTTTTGGTATTAGGGATTGAACTCAAGGACACTTAACTACTAAGCACATTCCCAGCCCTATTTTGTATTTTATTTAGAGAGAGGATCTCGCTGAGTTGCTTAGAACCTCACCATTGCTAAGGCTGTCTTTGAACTCCTGATCCTCCTGCCTCAGCCTCCTGAGCCACTGGGATTACAGGTCTGTGATACTGTACCCAGCTGGCAGTAAGTTTTGAAGTCAGCAAGTGAGATTCCAACTCTGTTTTTTCCTTCTCAAGATCATTTGACTGTTCAAGGTCCTTTGGGAGTCTATGAGTCTAAGAATTAATTTTATAGTTTTGCTTTTAAAAAACCATTAGGATTTTAATATAGAGTCTATGGTATTCGTAGATCTTTTGGGTTAGTATTGACAGTTTAACAATATGAACTCTCCCAACTCTGAATGCAAATGTCTTTCCATTTATTTATGTTTTCTTTAATACATTTCAATGATATTTTGCAATTTTCTTTGTACAAGTTTGTCACCTTCAGTATTTTCTTTTTTGTGCCGATTTTAAATGAAATTATTTTTGTTCCTTTTTGGATTGTTCATTGTTAGTGTATAAAAACACAGTTAAGTTTTGATTGTTGATTTTGCATCTTGCAACTTTTTTTTTTAATTTCTTAGTTCCAACAGTTTTTCTAACCTGTTTTCTCTTTTTCTTTTTCTTCTTTTGGTAGAATCTTTAGAGTTTCCTATATGTAAGTTTATGTCATCTGCAAATAGAGGTGATTTTACATCTTCATTTTTTATTTTGACACCTTTCCCTCTCCTTTGGATAGAACTTCTGATACTCTGTAGAATTGTTTGGTTCCTAAACTTAGAAGAAAAGCATTCCATTGTTCTCCACTGAGTAAGGTGCTGTATGAATAACATCAGAAAATGTGATATGCATAAAAATTGTAAAATATGTGAAAAGATACAAAGCGTTGCTGATAGAAATTAAAGACCTAAATAAATAAATGAGCTACAGAAAAGTCATGGGTTGGAAGAAAGTTAAAACTTTTGCATTTCAAGTTTTTAGCAAAAGAAAAATCTAAACAAATATAGAGCTGTAGTTAATGATATACATAGTAACATACCTAGGAGGTTGTATAACAATGAGTATAATTTGAATTCATGAAAATAAGAATGCTGGATAAGGGGATATGTTACTCAGCTTTCCATAAATACAACAAACAGACAAACCACAACAACAATAACAACAACAACCTACTGATCAATTTATAAAGAAAAAAAGATTATTTTGACTCACAGTTTTGGAGGTTCCAGTCCATGATTGGCTAGCCCCGTTGCTTTTGGGCCTGTAGGTGAGGCAGCTGATCATTGCAGGAACAAGTATTGGAACAGAATTGCTTACTTCAACACCGGGAAGAAAAAGAGAGCAAGGAAAGGGCCAGGATTCCACAGTACCCTTCAAGGCCTTTCCCTGTATGACCTAAGGATTAAGCCCTACTTCTGAAAGCTTCCACTACTTCCTCTTAGCCCCACCCTGGTGATCAATACTTTAATACATGGGATTTCAGGGGACAGCCAACATTCAGTCTCTACCAGGGGATGTACATAAAAATATAGGTAAATAAATGATAAAGCAAGTGCAATAAAATGCTAATGGTAGAATCTAACTAGTGCACATATGGGTGTTTGCTGTAAAACTTATTCAACATTGAAATGTGTGACATATATGTATTCATGTGTTTCATGACAAGAACACATGTTGAGAAATGAATTGTTAGACAATTTCATCCTTTTTGCAAACATCATAGAGTATACATATATAAGCTAAGACAGTTAGCCAATGAATCTAATGGGCCATGGTCTTGTATGTAACCATCATTGACTAAAATGTCACTAGCATGTTGTTATGTGGCGCATAACTGTATCTGAAAGTTTACATAATAAAATGATATATATGCATAAGTATTTAAATTCATTTATGCTTTCATATAATTTTAGAATATCTTTGGAAGTCTATCCAGGAAGACAGTAACCGGTTGCCTCCTAGAAATGTATCGCATGGCTGGAACACCAGAGTGGCACAAAGAGGTCTCCTTTCACTTGTGGACTTTTCTGTCCTTCTGCATACCCTGCTGCTACTCAGTGAGAAGGAGTGGACAGGAAAACAAAGGGAGAGTAGTCACAGCAATCACTGTTGAAATGGGAAAGAGGGCTACAGGAAAGGAATGTGACTGGAAACCTAACATAAATGGCTTTCCAGACTCTATAAAGTTGGAACTCAATTTCTATTTCCCTTTGACCTTGGCATATTTACATTAGGGTACACATGGGGCATAGCCCAGAATCCTGAATATCCTACTGAGCATTTTGGAGATTTATTTTTTTCCCCTCTAAACTCAGATCACTATAGATGCTTGTTATCACATGTTAACACTCAAGGCTGCTAAATCGACATTCCATGTCTGACCAATGGAGAGTATGCCCTTAGAAGGCCTATTGTGGTCCTCATCTGAAATAGGGAAACAATTTCTCTCTTCACTATAGTGCATTTCCTGAGGGTCATTTTTTTCTGTTAAGTAAAGCCCTAATCCCAAATTCCTTTTCCTTCGTATTTTTAGCTTCTCCAGCCTCATGCTGCCCCCAGCTTCTGGGATTACCTTGCACAGCTGCACACGGGTGGAAAGACTCTTGCTCTCTCACCGGCTAAGCTCGAGGGCAAAGTTTTGATTTCTTTGACAACCTGGGTTTATTTTTAGAGATATTAGGATGACTCACCTCTCCTGACATTTGTTTCTATAAAAACTAACTTTAAAATGTCACATTTCCAACTCTGTACAAAGAGGTAGAGAAAAGCTGCAAAAGCAATTGAACCTGAAGAGGACTCCACTGGAGAGTTCCTTTCATCCTGCCTTGTCTGTCCTCCCTCCTTTTGCTTCCTGAGATTGATGTGCCTTTTCTGACCACCCCCTGGGGAGCCATGTGCTTTAGGTATGTGTGATCTGACAACAGCCAGTAACAACAAACCAAAATAAAATGAACTGATGTCTGCATTGCTATCTCCACACATGGATTGGTGGCTACAGTATTAGTAATGGTTGAATGACACAGTTGGCTCATAGAATGCCCAAGAAATATTAAAAAGACTTATTTTAAGGATATACAACAACTTAAAATATTCCTGGTATAATTTTCTGCAGGTAACTGGTGAGTGTTTTATGATGAATTTTGATTTAAAGTAGGAAAAGAATAAGGAAAGCTCCAAAATGAATAGGTTAAAAAAAATAGATTTACACACTGCAAAGTTTACTGGGAAGCTGGCATTATGAGGATCTTCCTTTCTCTGTCAAAATTTCCAATTTTAATGTGTTTCTTTAAAAATGAAGGGAGTAAATAAACTTGACTATGTTATTTAGTTCATTAATATTGCCTACATGAATAAGCATTTGTGCGTACATATTTAAAATTGATTCACTTTTGATTTTTGAGAATTTTCTAGATTTGTTACATTAAAGGATTCAAGACAGCTGGCAACCCAAATGGTATAAATAAAAATCCATGCTGGGTGCTGTGGGGTAGGTGTGTACTTAGCAAGACCCTCTCTCAAAACCCAAAACAAACAAACAAAAACCAACAAACCACCTTGCCTCCCCCAACACCAAACCAAAACAAAAAAATGGACAGGCTGGGGATGTGGATCAGTGGATAAATGTCCCTGGGTTCAATGCCTGGTACGAGAAAAAAAAAAAGAAATAAAAGAAAAAAGAAAAGAAAAGAAAAGAAATCCAGCAGTGGAACACAGTGGGCTAGAAGGTTATTTTAGGAGCCAGCTGAGAAAGGACACTGATGGGTTCTGGTGACAGACAGATGCCATAAATGTCTGAAGTTGCTGAGAGATATCTTTCTATGTGTCTAAATGAACGAGAGAATAAGAGGAATAACTCAACTGTGGTTCTAATCTGGGGATAATGATGACCCTTCTAACCAATCATAGTTTTGAAATATTTATCAAATACTTATCAAGTACTAAGTGCCCACATCTGGACATAATTCCATGGGAGACATACCAGATATGGTGAAGTGTGCCCATCCTTAAGGTTTATAGTCACTCTTCAAGATTCAAAAGATTGAGACTGATGTGTTTGCTAAGGGAGCTCTAATAAATAGCAAACACCCAGGTGAAATTTGGAAATCTCTAGAGACAGAAAGACATGGGCTTGAGTGGTGAAGTGGAAAACTAATCTGACTTGCTATCAATGGGCAGCCGGGAGCTTTGAAATAAGCTACATTTCAGTGTAATTTAATATTTCCAGTGAGTATTCTCATATTCTCAACAAATGCATTATAAGTGAATGAATGAATAAGTGAGTGAGTGAGGAAACAAGTAAGCACATCTTAAAGTGAATTGTGTGCATTTTAAGAGCTGATAAGGGCTTAACACCTATGCGCTCTCTTCCCATGACACTCCCAGCAAGGTCAGGCCATGAGTATTAGTTGAGAATCTGTGATCTTTTACCAGTAGAATCAGGAATTTCTCAAGGTCTTATTCTGCAGCATCTGATTTTGAAAGATTCTTTCCAAACTCCCTTCTGTTCTTCATTTTAATTGTCTCCTTACCTTTCTACCCATTGTCTATTTCTGAATGGCTTGCTGATTCACTTTCAGTCTGTGTTCCTATCTCTGGCCTGAAATGCCCTGTGGATACTACATTCAGTAACTCTCTCATTGCCTCTCATTCCAGGAAAGTGGGGCAGGGATAATACCACTCAGGGTTTTATGTGGAAAGGAGTTTCCCAGGTTGGGTTCAGAATTCCAGTTCACTAATTTTGTGATGGGTCAGCTGTTATAGAAGACTGGATTCCAGTTTGGTTGACCCCATTCATTAATTCAGGTTTTAGAATTCAGGATGAACAAGACAGATACAGTCTCTATTCTCATGAAACAGACTCCAACAAAGGAGAAGATGTGGGTCATAGTAATGAGTTTGGAGGCAAATGAAAGAAGTCATTAAAGGGTTCTTGGTTCCATAGGATCACATTTATGTAATAAGAGATGACTCTTGCAAATATGTTGAAGATGACTTGAGGGAGGCAGGAATGAACACCAGGTGGTCACTTTGGGAATATTGAAGTAGACAAAAAGAGACAAGATCGTAGTTGGGAAAAATTGAAACAGCTGAGATGAGAAGTGTGTCCCTTTAAAGTGTATGTGGAAAGAAGATGTGAAAGAACTTGCTAATGCAATATATTTGAGTGAAAGATTAAAAGGATGCTGGTTCACCTTAGAAAACCTAGAAATCAATGGATTTCAGGGTTCTAGTGGTTTTAAATTGAGCATGACTCACAGCAGACAAGCAAGAGAGACCTAAATATTAATATTGCAACCAGTGGCTCTCAACCCAGCAAAGTTCTGAGTATACGTGATTTTCTTGTCTCAGTAAACCAGATCTTGCCTACCTATAATTTGGCAGTACTGGACTCTAGGTTTGTCCAAAGCCATGAACCCACAGGCTCAGGTTCAAGAACATCTGCTGGGTGGGATACAGCACATTCAGAAGCAGAGCTTCTAGATTTAGCCACAGCTAGTGGCCAAACACAGATGAGAGCATTATAAATCAAAGAAAGTGGTGTTTCTCTGAAGAATAATATTCTTGAGAAAAAAGACGTAGCCTTTTCCACTTTTTAAATTGTTTCTGACTGGAAATTTTAAGTAAAAAAAAAAAATTATAGGAAAACCTTGGAATGACAGGGAAAATACCAAAATCTATTTTGTTCTATAAAAGTGTTCTGGGTTTCCTAGCTGGCTCTTAGAACATCTCTCTGGCCCAGTATGTCACAGGGTAGATTTCTATCTGTGGCAAATGACTTTTCTCTTTGTCCTGGCAAAGCATTCTTTCTGTTGAGAGATCATGGCCAAATTTACAGATGTTAATGTGTTGGCTTCCACATTAGGTCTTTATCCCCTGGGCTCTTTCAGGCCTACAATAAAATTCTCTGTGGCACTTGTGTTATGAAGATTCTAAATATTTAACAGCTCAGGGAAGTTCCCACCTCACAAGTTTCGTGTCAGAAGCACAGTGTACAAGGGCACTGAGATATGATTCCTAAACTCATTTTTGTTCAGACTCTGTTCTCTTTTTAGAAACTGATTTTTTTTAAGTATGGTATAATTTTATTCATCGATTCAGTTAATATTTGCTGAGCACTTACTATATGTCATATAGGTAGCATAGAGTCGAATTTCAACAGAGAGAAATTGAACACCTAAATCAAATTCTAGTTCTGTTTTTTTAAATTTCTTTGGAACTTAGGCAAATTCTCAAAAGCTACAGAACTTCAGTTCCCTCTCCTGTTAAAGGAAGTTAATAGAAGAAATTTCACAGAGTAACCATTGCAGATTATATTAGTTGATATATGTAAAAAAAATTTCATGATGGTGCTGGGTAGATAATAGGTAATCACATGGTAGCTTTTACTATTAGTAGTTATCATTATTAAGAAGCATCTGTAAAATGCAGAAATCTGAAGCTAGAGGAAAGTGCAGATTTTTTTAAGATTACAAATTTGAATACAACCTGTAATTTAAAAAATAATTATAGCCCACAAACATATCTACGACCAATAGATTTTTAATGAAAGGGCCAAGAACTCTGGGGAGATGAGAATCTGATATTTGAATGCCATATTTGACAAATTTGATCAGGAGTTTTTAAAAGGGCATAATACCTTTAAAAAATTATCTCTGAAAATATACTGCAATGGAGAGTAACCCATGTGGCTCCTAGTTAAATATATCATTGTTCCTTTGAAATATCCTTCGTCATTCTTGAGTACAGATACTACTTATGGAGGGCAATTTTAGACAATTTTACTTAACGAAGCCATTTTAGGTTTGCACTTCAGGAGAAGTGGAGGACAAGGAAAGATGAAACAGCCGTGTACCCAGATTTATCTTGGGTGGTGCGATTCAATTTCCAGGGTTGATGAATGTTACCTTTGCCTCCAATGATCTATGATGTAGGAGGATAGTAGTTACGGGAGAGGTGATCCTTGTGTAAGATTTTCTGTCTTATGGTTTTCATAGGCTGCTAGGGGGAAAATGTCATCCTTCTTAAGACTGCTGAAGCCTGGGCAACATGCTCATATTCTCATGGGTTTCCAGGCTCACTGAAATGTGACTCACTGTTTTTCCCTGTTCAAGCAGGATCAAAATTTCTTTCAATAAACCATTGGCTGTCACCAAATGCCAAGTAAAAGACTCAGTGCCAAGGCTAACATATCATTTGCAAGGCACGGTGCCTGTCTTTGAAGAGCTCGTTTGATTGTGGATTGATGCTTAGATTTTCCTTATGTTCAGGAAGGGTTTGTTCACAATTCGTGATTGATTTTAGTGTAGCTATAGCAGCCCTAGTAAGTTGTTCATCTTCACTTGCGTACTTCATCTGCAGTTAACACGATGTGTACCTAGTGGGTCAGTAATGGAATCATGGCTATTTTGTACATAGGATGAATAACAAATCATGAACTCATGTCTGCTCTTCACCAATGCCATCCTCCAGCAGTGGCCTTGGATCTAGACTCCTGCAGGTTGAAGACGTTTGGAATGGACTAGTCTCTAAAAATATAATGGTGAGCCCCCAGTGAGCAGGAACAAGAAACAGCATTTCTATGTATCACACTGTACCAATCAAGGTACAAATTAAGAAGTAAGTATGCTTCTTTAATATCAGACTTAAAAATATGCTTTATAAGCTATTGATTTTCACATGCAACTTCTCAGCTGCCATTTTTTCCCAAGACATTTATAACAAATTAGTGATACAAATGTACAACTCCACATTTATAAACATTTTATACATTTCTCTCAGTAACATAAAGAAAAAAATCACTAAGACTATAGGACCCTTGAACGCCATATGTAACAAATTTAACCTAATTGACTATATACAATACCACATATAAAACTCAAGAACACCCATTAAGTGCACATGGGACATGTATTGAATTCAACAATACAACAGGCCATCAAGCAAATCTCAACAGAATCAGGATTCAATTTACTTAATATGTTTTCTTACCACAAGAAAGTGGAATCACACTAGAAATAATTAAAAAATAATTAGAAAATATCTTATGTTTGAAAATTAAGTAATACATCTCTATTTTTTCTACTTAAATTTAGAAAATATTTAGAAATAAATAATGAAAATACTTTAAAACTTATGTAATACAGCTTCCTCCATGCCTACAGAGAAAACTGTAGACATCAAAAAGGACAATTAATGATCTAAATATTCATATCAAAGAAGTTAGGAAAAGAATAGAAAAGTAACCCAAAGAAAATAGAAGGAAGAAAATAATAAAGATAAGAAATACAAAAATTATAAATAATATTACCAATAAAAAGTGAAAATCTTGATGGCTATAAATTTGGATGGAATAGACAAAATCATATAAAAATACAATATACAGAACATATTCCTCTAATTAGTTAAATTAGTCAAATTAATGAAATAAATTGTATACATTATCCACCCCACCCCCCAAAAAGACCCTCTATGCTATGTACTTTCTACCAAATGTTTTTTGATTTCCTACAATTCAAGCTAATGATGGCAACCTAATGATTAGCCTAATAAAAAAATGTTCTAGAGAAGGGGGCTGCAGTATGGCTCAGTGGTAGAGCACTTACCTAGCATGTGTGAGGCACTGGATTTGATCCTCAGCACCACATAAAAATAAAATAAAGATGTTGTGTCCACCGAAAACTGAAAAATAAATATTAAAAAATTCTCTCTCTCTCTTTTCTCTCCTTCCCTCTCTCTCTCTCTCTAAAAAACAAAAGTTCTAGAAAAGAAGTTAGAATGATATATTAACCGAGACATTATCTGAGATATGTATAATATTGTATCAAAACCTAACAAGTACATTTTAAAACACATAATGACAGTTAATTTTTCTAATGCAAATAGATTTAAATATTCTAAAGAAAATATTATCAAATTAAATTTAATGATAAATAAAAAACTCAAAAAGCACTTTTGACTATATTAAAATTGAAATAATTCTGTTACTAGGAAGAGTCCATTAAGAAAGTGAAAAGGCAATTCTTTTTTTTTTTTTTTTTATTTTTTTTATTGTTGGTCGTTCAAAACCTTACACAGTTCTTAATACATCATATTTCACAGTTTGATTCAAGCGGGTTATGAACTCCCAACTTTACCCCGTATACAGATTGCTGTATCACATCAGTTACCCTTCCATTGATTGACATATTGCCTTTCTAGTGTCTGATGTATTCTGCTGTCAGTCCTATTCTCTACTATCCCCCCTCCCCTCCCCTCCCCTCCCCTTTTCTCTCTACCCCTTCTACTGTAAATCATTTCTTCCATTTGTATTATCTTGTCTTACCCCTCCATTACATAGTTCTTGATATATCATATTTCACATTTTGATTCAAGTGGGTTATGCACTCCCATATTGCCCCTTATACAGCTTGCAGAATCACATCAGTTTCACTTCCATTGCTTTACATATTGCCATCCTAGTGTCTGTTGTATTCTGCTGCCTTTCCTATCCTCTACTATCCCCCCTCCCCTCCCCTCCCCTCCCCTCTTCTCTCTCTACCCCCCCTACTGCAATTCATTCCTCCCCCTTGTATTATTTTTCCCTTTCCCCTCACTTCCTCTTGTATGTAATTTTGTATAAACCTGAGGGTCTCGTTCCATTTCCATGCTAGTGAAAAGGCAATTCTAAAAGTTAATACATATCCTCAGTACTTTTGGAAATGCTAAAGATTCTTCCAAAATATATAAAGAACTTCTCTTAATCAATAGAAAAAAGACAACCAAACTGATTGGAAAATTGTCAAAACAAAAACAGTAACTTGAAGAGGAGATTCAAAAAAGAGTACTTCCCAGTAGCCAATGAGCATTAAAAGTGCTTAACCTCCTTGCTCATGGAAGAAAACCAAATTGACACATTAATTACAGTCCGATACACACTATATGACTAACGTGGAAAAGACTGGCAATGTCAAGCACTTCTGAGAATATGGAGTAACTGAATACATAGAATTATTGATGTGAATATAAATTGTTATAGCCACTCTGAAAAACTTTAATAGTATTTTCTAAAGGTGAACACACAAATAGTCTTCAACTCAGATTTTTAGTCCTAGATACATTTCATGGAAATTCATATACACGTGCAGTTGTTAAGCCCCAAACAGGATGCAATTCAAATGCGTATCAAAAATTGATGGAAAAAATAAATTGTATCATAGTAAAGGGCTTATTATAAAGCAGTGAAAATGAAAAAAATTTCATTTCAATCAACAATATGGATAAATCTTATAACCATAGCTTTTAAACAAAAATATAAGACATAAAAGGATATATAATGAATGAATAAACTTATATAATGCTCAGAAACAGAGATTTGATCCATAGAGTTGGAAAAAAGGGGACTATTGAAATATCTAGGAAGGCTAAACAAAATTTCTTTTAGAATGATAGCAACCAAAAAAAACCTTTCTAAAAATTAAACAATTTTTAGGTTCATTTGAATTTGTATTTGTTTCTGCAGTGAATTTTTTATGTACATTCACTGGGAATGTCCAATGGTGTCATATGAACCAGATTTTTTAAAAAAAGACTTTGATTTATAACATACATTAATTTTTTTATAGTCCCACCATGACCAATTTTGGTCTATTCTATGGGACATTACTGAATTCAGGGCTGGGTAGAACTATTCCAAATTGATTCTCCTAAACTTATAGAAACTGGCTTTAGTATACTGTCAAATGGGACCCAAGAATAATAAATAGAATAATAAATAATAGCATATTTAAGACATCAAGTGGTATTCTTCTATCTTAAATTAATAGTATTTTCAGTGCAACCAGTTTATAAGACATTTTATACTTTTGTAACAAAAAGGTTTATTAAGGAAATTAAGGAATTAAAGAATATTGAGGGAATATTCTATTGCACAATAAAAAAGGCTAAGTAGTGGGATTCAAAGCCACAGGATAGGTGCCACTTGTCAAGGAAAGGTAACACACTTGTAAGATTTTCCATGCATTGGTAGATAATTTTGCAGGCACGACTTAATTTATAAGAACTATATTCCCTTTCTCTCTCTCTCTCTCTCTCTCTCTCTCTCTCTCTCTCTCTCTCTCTCTCTCACTTTTTTTTTTTTTTTTTTGGTACCAGGGATTGAACCTAGGGCACTTAACCACTGAGCTACATCCCTAGCCAATTTTATTTTTTTTTATTTTGAGACAGGGTCTTGCCAAGTTGCTCAGGGCCTTGCTAAGTTGCTGAGCCTGGCTTTGAACTTGGGATTCTCCTGCCTCAACCTCCAGAGCCCATGAGATTATAGGTGTGTGTCATCATGCCCAGCTATGTGTTCTCTTAATAACTCATTTCCTTTTGGAGTTTGAATTCCTTTTACACAATGTTTGATCTATCTTTTCCTTTTAGCATATTATTCTTAATGGCAGAGAGGATAGAAATAAGGATCAATATTCTTTCTCTGCATAGTTTTTTTTTTGAAAACTATAACTTTACCAGGCAGTGGTTCTATCCTATCTCACTGACCTGAACATAGACCTAAGAACATGTGTGCATATTGCATTCACATTTTTTACAGCTTGGCTTATTTTAGTGCTTTGCATAATGGTCTGAAACTGAGGGTATATTCAACAAAACAAAATTTGTCAGAATATATACTTAAAAATAAATAAATGAGTAAATTCTAGATTTTAGTTTTTGTATCATATTAGTATAATTTGATATCACCTTGCTATACTTTTTCTTAGCCAGCTCCATCCTTTCTTCTGTATACGGTGTTTTAACATTTGAGCACATTGAATGGCTCACTACATAATTATCTTCTTTCCAAAGAGATTCTTAATGTGCAACCACTTATACAAATATTGATTTTACAGAACCTTTCATCCTACGGAGATTGTTTCCATTTTTAAAACTTTGCCTACAGGAAAAGATAGAATCTATTCTCTTTATTTTTAAAAAATCTTCTTTTCTAAAATATGCATAAGTATTTAAGCATATTAGGGTCAGCTCATTAAAGAATTCTTTTTGATCAGTAAATTTCAATCCTGACTTTTTATGGAAAATCACTTGTGAAAACTTAAAGCAATCCCTGAGCTTCAGTTTAGAGATTTGCATTCAGTACATCTGGACTGGGAACTTGGCAGCTGCATTTTAACAACAGGGATCAAAATATGCATCCTGGGCTAGAACAAAGCTTCTACAACTTTATGTGCACTTGCATCACATGGGGATCTTGCTAAAGTGCACCTTCTGATTTAGGAGGTCTAGGTTGGGTTCTCAATTCTAAACTTCTAATAAGCTCCTTAGTGATTTGGCTACTCTTTCCAGGAATCACACTTTGAAAGCAAGAGTCTAAATCAAATATATGCTATCCTATAGATCTGAATTGGTGGGATGCAATTGTGTTATGACTGCTGGGTGAGTCATTATTTAAAATTTATATGTAAGAGTATATAGGACTCAAAGAACACACAACAATAACTGAAGCAGAACAGTTGGACAAATAAGCATTTTCATGCTTTTTTTAAAAAAAAATCCCCTCTCAAGAAAAAGCTCAACAGTTGTATGTATGGATAGATAGTTAAGTATAACCAGGTTAAACTAATGCATTCAGTTATTATGCACGTAGATAAATATTTATTGATTATTTCAGGGAATTTTCTTTGTTTCCACCATGGTCTTAGTGGTTTCAGTAAGAAAGCTTGGGTTTTCCTCTAGAAAATTAATATTGTTTATTGCAATTTAATTCAAGAATATGCAATAACTATTAAGCAGGATTTGAGAGCACTATTTTTTTAAAATTTCTTTTCTTTTTTTTTATTGGTTGTTCACAACATTACAAAGCTCTTGACATATCGTATTTCATACATTAGATTGAAGTGGGTTATGAACTCCCAGTTTTTACCCCAAATGCAGATTGCAGAATCCCATCAGTTACACATCCACAATTTTACATAATACCCTATTAGTAACTGCTGTATTCTGCTACCTTTCCTATCCCCTACTATCCCCCCTCCCCTTCCCTCACATCTTCTCTCTCTACCCCATCTACTGTAATTCATTTCTCTCCTTGTTTATTTTCCCATTCCCCTCACAACCTCTTGTATGTAATTTTGTATAGCAATGAGGGTCTCCCTTCATTTCCATGCAATTTCCCTTTTCTCTCCCTTTCCCTCCCATCTCATGTCTCTGTTTAATGTTAATCTTTTCTTCCTACTCTTTCTCCCTGGAGAGCACTATTTTTTTTTGGAGGGGGAAGGGAAAGAGACACATTACTACAGCTTTCAAAATTAGTGAAGCTTCTCAGAATTTAAAAAGCAACAATGGAAATTACAAAAAAGGGAATCTGTAATTATTTACTAATTGTCTCAGTTGTAGGCATAATTAGAGGTGATTAGTAGAAGTAATAGTGCAATAGAGAGTGTTGAAAAAGTTTTCTAGTTACCTCCCAACAGCTTTCAGACAATAAAATGTAACCGGAATGGGTAGATAGAACAACCTCTAAATGACATGGGTTGTAGCACACAACTTAAAAAATAAGAAGTGGGAATACTTCACACTTGGGAGTTATCACAGAAAGCACTAGCAGAAACGCTTCTTTTATCCTTGGCATTTGGAATACTGATTTATATATGGTAGTTATGGAATTATTTTCTAGAGAAACTGACCAGTAATTAATATTCAAATCTGTCTAGTTATAGTTTGTTCACAATCACTGTTAATTAAATAAAAATCCTAGATGGGGTTTCTACATTGAGTGACAATGTATTTTGTGTTCAACAGCAGCAAGAACAAGAATAGGAAGGGAGAATAAAATCAAATACAACTAAAAATTATTGAGAGCTTGCTTACTGTGTGCCAGTCTCTGTATTAATTCTTTACACACAATTCTTACTTCTTATAACAAGCTAGTAAGATGGAGGGGACTAAAGAGTATTAGAAGAACTCTGGGTAAAATAGTATTAAACTACAGAAAGGTGGTCAACTGTGGGGACGTTTACAGTTATCCTTTGGTATCCAGGGGGAGGTTGGTTTCAGGACCCCTGTATTGGTCACTTTTTCATGGCTCTGACCAAGTACCTAATATGAATGACTTAGAAGAATAAAAGAGTATTTTGAGCTCATAGTTTCAGAGATCCAGCCCATGGTCAACTGACTCCATTGTTCTGTGTGCAAGGTCAGGCAGAATATCATGAGGGAAGTGTGTGGCAGAGCAAGCTGCTCCACTCAGAACCCTTCCAGGGAACACCCCCAGTGACTCACCAGTTATGCTCCACCCACCTACACTTTCCACCCATTCAGTGCATTCAAATTAGGTGGATTCCTTAAGTTACAGATCTCATAATCTAATCATTCCACCTCTCTGAACATGCCTGCATGAACACAGGGGCTCTTGGGAAGACCCATGATATCCCAAACATATCAACCCCCACAGATACCAAAATTCACTGATGTTCCTATGAAATGGTGTGTGGTATTGGTGTCTAATCTAAGAACCTTTTTCTGAATATTTAAAATCATTTTGAGATTACTTATAATATTTAACTAAATAAAATGTTATGTAAATAGTTGTTAAGCTACATTTTTAAGGAATAACAACAAATCTGTATATGTTAATATTTTTGACTATTCTCAATTTACAGTTCATTGAATCTGCAGAAGCAAAACCTGCAGTTATGAATGGTTCACTGTATTTTTTTTTCATGCAAATGCAACATTAATTCTGTTTCCTTCCTCCAGGTAGGATGTAGAATAAATGCTCCAAGGGCTCTGGACACCCTTTATTATTTAAATTTCTAATCATCTTTTACATGAACATTTACAACAGTCTCCTGATTAATGACAATTTTGAATTATGCCTGAGCCCTGTAATCCTGGAAAAGAGCAAGGATGAAAGAAATCTCCCCCATGCTTTGTGTTCCCAGAAACAATTTACTGAGAGAGAGTGCTTCTTCACAAGACATAGAGAAGAGTCCCTTGCCTACCTTAGGACAAGGCTAGACAAAGACCCTCCAAATATCTGTGTTTTGACGAATAAATGATAAGCTGAATTATTTGTCCCAACCAGTTAAACAAAATGCTTTTTAATTTGACTTAACCAACTTAGTTACAATTCTCTCCTTTCTATAGGACCTGAAACTTGAGCCTAGCCTGATGCAATAGCTAACAGGTCCTCCTTAAAACCCCTGTTGAGCATCCTCTACTGATCTCACTGTCTGTCCAGGACATCCTTACCTTAAATTTTCAGGCCTGTTTACCCTGATAAAGAAAGACCTTTTCTGTTTGTCCTATGTTGTAGTTGAAGATCTTGTAGTCACAATGTTTTCTTTTTTACAATAGTCTTTCC
Organism: Ictidomys tridecemlineatus; assembly: GCF_052094955.1. Lineage (NCBI taxonomy): Eukaryota > Metazoa > Chordata > Mammalia > Rodentia > Sciuridae > Ictidomys > Ictidomys tridecemlineatus. The sequence continues at coordinate 90,909,685 of NC_135480.1, read as the reverse complement.
AAATAGTCTCTCTTTATTAAAATCTAGATTTGTTTTTACTTAACAATAATCTCCGGTCTCCAAGGACATCTCCGCAATCTGCTCCTCATGCTTTCTCAAACAGGACTGCTTGTTAAGCACGTCAGAGGACTCCAGCAAACACACACAGCATCCCCTGGAATTATGCAAGACATGATGTGTCTACACATGACCACATTAATTGCAGGGATGGAGTCTTTAAATCTCAAAACTGTCCACTTTACTCTTACACTTAAAATATATTGAGCCGTGGCAAGAAAACCCCAAATTCCTTAATTTGACATGCAGCAAATTTTCCCATGAGGTTCCCACTTCTTTCTCTAGTTTTATTTTCTAGCACTCCTTGGGTTTGAATCCTACTGCAAAACAATGATATGTAGTTCAATGGTTGAAAGGATTCACGAGACTCCACCAATGGTACTCAGATTGGGTTTTAATGAAGGTAAAGAGTAAGATACCTTGGGGAAAGAACACAAGCAAGCATGGAGGCCCAACAGACTTCAAGATGCAATTTTCCAAATTTCTTTCTTAACTGTATTTGATAAATTTCCTCTCCAGATTATAAATCTACAAGAAATATTTGAGGAATCAGTTAATTTGGGTACAAATCATCAATCTACTCATACAGAAACAATGTAAACAAAGTGGCTGTTGGTATCACCAGCATACATTTGAAATTAAAGAGCACATCATAAATTTCTAGCTACCTCACTCAGGAGGAGTAGAACAAGACTTAGAATTAGGCTTTAATGCATCCCCAGATGCCATCTAGTCCATCTGCTACATTCCTCTAAAATACCTAGATAACATTTTTTTCTAGTCAAGTGATCATTGAAAAGGTAAACACTCTGCTCTAGTTTCCTTGTATATGAAATTTATAGCATAATGGTAAGTGTGTGGTATTGTGCATATGTTAATTAGCTCTTTTTAGCCATTTCATAATGTAAATCAATTGATAAGTAATAAGTTTTAAAAATATCCAGTAATTGAAACACTTAGAAGAATGATCACTTTAACTATAGTTAAAGTTAGTGTCTACTAACTTTAACCCTAACTATAATACCTGAACACTGTGCTTACCCTACCTATTGATGATGAGGAAGGGAACGATCTAGTGCAAGGTGATTTCTGTAACACTTGGGTAATCTGGTCATTGGTGGTATATTTCCTCATCTTATTTTTTCCTTCTTCCTGTGTAGTCCTTTTGTAAGCCAGCTTTTTCACTGCTGTGACCAAAAGACCCAACAAGAACAATTTCAGAGAAGGAAAAGTTTATTTAGTGTTCACAGTTTCAGAGATCTCAGTCCATAGATGGCCAACTCCATGGCTCTGTTCCCAAGATGAGGCAGAACACCATGGCGAAGGGATGTGGTAGAGGAAAGCAGCTCAGGACATGACCGAAATTAGAGATTGCTCCATTCACCAGGGCCAAAGGCATGCTCTCAAAGACTTACTTCCTCCAATCATACCCTACCTGCCTACAATCACCAACCAGTTAATCCATTCAAGTGGAACAATGCACTGAATGAGTTAAGGCTCTTATAACTCAGTCATTTCACTCTAAACTTTCTTGAATTGTCTCACACATGAACTTTTGGGGACACCTCATATCTAACCCATAACAGCTTTCTATGTGTTCTCAGATTATTTTCAATTTTCCTTTTTGCTATATGATCATAAAATAAACCTGATAAAATTAAACTATACTATGGCATGTGGGCATAATATACATTAAAATGTTGCCCCTTTCAGTTTAATGAGAACAACAGCTCATGTTATGAAACTAATTCACAAATAGTGAAATTCCATGTAATACAAATAAAATAAATGAGACTTTTTTAAGGTATAGGAAATTCCTTCTCTGTGTTCTAGGATGTGTTATGCCTTAGATGTTTCCAGGGAAAACATGTTTCCTGTAGGTCTTAGTACCAATTCTCCAGTTTAGAAGAGAAAATGCAAAAATGCAAAAGTTGCAGACATATCCACTTCTGAATATCATGTGGTTGTGTGCAGCAAGACCATGTTCTTGTTGCAACAAATTTAAAAATTTGGATAATTAATTTTAAATAGTATATTTTAAAGATATCAGATTCCTGTTGAATAAATAACAACAGAGTGAACTAAATTTCTATGAAGGAAAAACAAAACCACTCATCTAAAGGGAACCAACATTGCTGTGTTTTACTTTTTTCCTATGAGAATTTGAAAATTCTAGCACTGGCTAAGAATCTAGCTTTGTTCAGGTAGAGGAAAGATAAATGAGAAAAAACAAATAGCAATTTTGAGAGGCTAAAAACTTAAAGAGAACTCAAACAAAAGTGGGTTTACTCCAGGGAAAATTGCACAAAAGCCTGGGAACCTATACCAAAGATTTAACATTTCCTACAGACTTGTGATACTTAGAAAAAAAAAAACCATCCTGCAAAACCCTGCAGTGCTATCTCAAATATACAACTTTCTTGCCTATTAAGGACTTTTACCAGTTTTGAAACAGTGTGCCTAGAAAGCTGGGCTGAGGATCCTTGAAGGACAAAGCTCCTATAGTCTTTCAGAAATGAGAAAAGGCACCAGGACCTAAGTCAGAAGTCCAGTAGTGTTACATCTTAGAAATAGGGGTAAACAGAGGTAGAGGATATCTTAGTAGACTGAAATTCAGCTCTAGAAAAAGAGAACTTCTAAATGTGTTGAGATCAGTCATTCATCTTATCTAATAGAGGAAATAGATTGCTCTTCCTGAAAAATAACATTGTGTGGTTTTTGCAAACACAATGTCTGGTTCTCTAAATACAATAAAAAATTACTCTCTTTACAAAATGGTATGAAAATATCATCAATAAGAAGGTAAAAATGCATTCAATAGAAACAGACTCACAGATGATCCACATATTGAAAGTCTTAGACATTTTTTAAGTAAGCATAATTACTGTATTAAGGAAAAAGATATAAAGACAGATAAAACAAAAGATAAATTTGGAGTAATTTTGAATATATTGAATATATACTTTAGAGCTCAAAAGTACAGTGTCTGAAATGAAGAGGTCTATGGATAGAGTAGACAAGAAGAGACACAGATAAACAAAAGTGAAACAAACTAAACACTGAGGAGAGGGAAGGGAGAGAGAGAGAGAGAATGAGAATGAATAAAATGTAATGTAAAGGGAACGTTTTCAGAAGGTCTAATATTGGTATAATTGACATTCAAATACGCAAAGAATGACAGAATGGACAAGACATGTATTTGAAAAGAGAATGGCTTAAAATTGTGCAGGATTGTTAAACATATCATCTTAGAAAATGAACAGATTTTTCCCCCAAATTTTTAATTGATGAACTATGATTGTACATAATGGTAGGATTCATTGTTATATGTTTGTACATGCACACAATAATATAAGAATATAATTTGGTCAATATCACTCCTCAGCATTTTGCCCCTTTCTCTCCTCCTCCCTCCACACTGGTCACTTTCCTTTACTCTACTAATCTCTTTTTGATTTTTATGAGATATCCCCCACATTTATTTTCCTTTTTCCTATCTAGCCTCCATATGAGAGAAAACGTATAACCCTTAACCTTCTGAGTTTGGCTTACTTCACCTAAAATAATGTTCTTACATTCCATGCATTTTTCTGAAAAATGACATAATTTCATTTTTTTATGGCTGAATAAAACTCCAGTGTGTGTGTGTGTGTGTGTGTGTGTGTGTGTGTGTGTGTGTGTTTTCTCTTCACATTCTTAATACTTTTCTTTGTTGTGCAGAAGCTTTTTAATTTGACACCATCACATTTATTAACTCTTGGCATTATTTCTGGAGCTTTAGGGGTTCTACGGAGAAAGTTGTTGCCTGCACCTATATGTTGGAGTGTTATCCCTACATTTTCTTCTAAGAGTTGCACATCTTCTGGCCTAATTTCTGGGTCTTTCCTCCTTTTTGAGTTGGTTATTGTGGATAACCAGTTTTCCCAGAGTTACTTGTTAAAAAAATTTTTTTAAATTTTTTTCAAAATATGTTCCTGACATCTTTGTCAAAAATCAGAGGTCTTAGATATGTTTGTCTATTTGTCTTCTATTCTACACAGTGGTCTATGTGTCTGTATTTATGCCAGTACTATGCAGGTTTTGTTGCTATAGCTCTGTAGTATAACTTGAAGTCAGGTATTGTGATGCCTCCAGCATTGCATTTTTGGCCTATAATTGTTTTGACTGTTATGGGGTTTTATTCTTCCAAATAAATTTTAGGAGTGTTTTTTTTTTCTAGTTTTGTGAACAGTGTCATTAGTATTTTGGTGGGGATTGCATTGAGTCTGTTGATCACTTTTGGTAGCATGGTCATTTTGACAGTATTCATTCTGCCTATCCATGAACATGGTAGGTCTTTACATCTTCTTGTGTCTCAGTCAATTTCTTCCTTCAGTGTGAAGGATGAAGGAGAATTAATATAAATAGTGAAGGAGAATTAACATAAATAAAATTAAACTAGTCACCTAATGGTAAAATTGTTAAAAACTAAAGGCAAAAACATATTTTAAAAAAAGGTAAGGGCTAGGGGTGTGGCTCAGTAGTAGAGTGCTTGCCTAGCACGTGTGAGGCCCTGGATTCGATCTTCAGCACCACATTAAAAAAAATGTATTGTGTCAAACTACAACTACAACTAAATAAATAAATAAATAAATAAATAAATATTTTTTAAAGGGTAGCCAAAGAAATAAGATAGAGTATCTAGCCAAAGAAATAAGAGAGTATCTTCACTGAAGCAATCATGGAGTTTGCAAAACTGAATTCTCAACTAAAAGAACATTGTTAGACGGCAATATAAGAGAATGTTATGATACTAAAAGGAAAAAAAAGTCCAACACATTTCCATATAGAGTTTTCAATGCCCCATAAAAATAAATGGTGGAAGAAAGACAATTTCATGTAAGCAAAATTTGATTAAAAAATAGCTGACAATCTGTCCAACAAGAAATACTAGACAGTGTTGTTAAGTTTTCATTTTGTGAGGAAAATTATTCCAATGGTGGTAGGAAATTGTCAAAAGAAAAAATGAATCAGGAAAGGTAAATATATGGGTAAACCAAAATGAATATATAGAGAACTAAAATGCAAATAAAGTAGTACAATTAGTGGAAGGAGATAAATAGGGTTCAAAAGAATCTAAAGTTCTAAAAGGATGGAAGAAGTGTTAAAAGTTACAATTTGTATTAAATTGTAAGATGGATACATATTTTAATATATAAAATAACTACCTATTGAATATAATGGATATGTTCTTAGAAGAAAAAATGAAATGATAAGAAAATACATACTTGATTAATAAAAAATATGAAAGGAAAAATAAAACCCACCTAGTTCTGTAATTGCTTCAATATAAATGAAATAAACACTTCAATTAAAAAGCTAAGACTATCAGATAAGAGTAAATACAAAGCAAAATGAAATGAACCAAAAATTCTCCTATGCTCTTCACAAGAGACAAAAAACGTTGAAAGGAGGAAATATATACTACACAAACATTAATTATAGAAAACCTGAGGTATCTATATTAATATTGAAGTGTACCTTAAGTGTTATTAAGGATAGACAGTCATTCCATAATATTAACGGACTCCATATAATGGGATACACAAGATTGGATTTGTTTGCCCTTAATAGCCTCAAAAGATCAATGCAAATTTTGACAGAACTAAAACAAATATTAAATACATCCAAAATATAGTGGAAGACTTTAAGCATACTTCTCCCTATTGTTGATAAACCAAGAAGAAAAATAATCAGTAAGGACACAGAAGACCTATAGGAAACAATCATAAACTCAATCTAATTGATATTTAAGGAAATAAAATACTGTTTCTACTAACCATAATTATGTTATTTTTATGTCTACTTGGAACATAGCATAAATCTAACAAAACAATACAAATAGAAAAGTTTGAATGAATTGTGGAAGATCACCAACAGAGTATATTCTATGACTACAGGGGAATAAAGGAAACTTCAATAAGAAAATGTTAAGTAGGAAAGCCTGGAGGCTCACAATGACTTTGTAGCAGTCCAGTGTTAAGAACATTTTTAAATAGACCCAAATTCAAAAATATTTAAAAGTAAAGAACTGAATAGATGATGTTTTATAACACTGCTTAATGGAGATTTTGTAGCATTAATACATAGTAGACAATAAAGACTGAAAATCAAGAATTTAAATCCAGTAATAAGAGAAAAGATTAAATCCAAAGAAAGTAGAAAGATATAAAAGTGAATAAAAACTAATGAAATATGAAACCCAACATAAAACACTTGGATAAAGTAAAAAATTAGGTCTTCGAAAATTCTTATAAAATTGGCAAACTCCAAAACTGCAGATAACCAATAGTAGTAATGCAAAAATGATAGCAGTATCATTGCATTTGTTTGCCCTTAGTAACTTCAAAACACGCAATAAAAAGTTTGACAGACCTAAAACAAAGAATAAATAAATCAATCCAAAACCCCATGGAAGACTTTAGTATACTTCTCTCTATTGCTGAAAGACCAAGCAGAAAAAGTCATAAACGACCTGCAGAAAACAATTACAAACTTATTCTAATTGATATTGAAAGATATAGAATATTGTTTCTACTAACCATAATACATTATTTTTCTTCCAAATGATAAGGAAATATTAGAAATAACAATTAATAACCCTATTCAGAAAAAACAGATAAATTTCTTGAAACGTATCTTACAAAACTAAAAGAAATTAAAAAATCAAAATATTCCTAAATTTATCAAAGAAAATGAATGTCTTACTAACACCCTTCTTTGAGAGTATAAAGACAGTCCCATATGTATTCACTGTTAGATATTTGTAAATAACATCAAAAAGGGCAGATTTTTCCAGAGAATAAGGGAGAGAAGATCCCTAAGTCTTTTCTAAGAATCAACAATGACATTACACAGCAGGAATAATACAGATCAACATTTCTCAAGGAAAATAGATAGAAAAGTTCCCAATAAAATATTACCAACTAAAATTTAGCAATGTATAACATATATAATATAGAAAGTATATAAAATCCCACAACCAGCATGGTTTACTTCTGGTTTGCACACCTGTTTTAACATTTTAAAGTTAAATAATTTGATATGCCACATTAACAGAGGTAAAGTGTAAAAATGAATAAACACAGAAAAAGCCTGAAACAAAATTTAACCAAATTTATGAAAAATCAAACTCTAAATGAACTAGGAATAGGAGGGAATTGCCTTGATTTTATGAATATCTCAAAAAAATCCTTAGAGAAAGTGTAATATTCGATGATAAAATATTCAGTGCTTTACCCAGAAATTAGGAATGAGACAATGATTCTTACTATTGAATGCCTGTTCTATATAACATTATATTGGATACTCCAGCCACTGTAATATTGCAAATAAATAAATAATAAACACAAGGATCATACAGGCAGAAATTAATTGAGCACAACATGACTATATTCTAAAACAATAAAAAGAATCTACAGCTACCTTATTGAAATTAACCACTGAATTTAACAACATTACTGGATAGCAGGTCAGTACTGAAAAATCAACCATACTTCTACATACCAAAAAGTAAGTAGGATGAAAAATTTTAATGATACAATTTACAAAATCATTAAAGGCATCAATTATCAAGGAATAAAGAAATTGCATGTAATACCTCTACATAGAAAGCTTCAAAATATGTTGAGAGAAAATAAACATGAAATAAACTAAGGGGACTTCTTTTCCAGCTGTGGCAAATTGACTGGTTTTACTCTCCTATTATAACTAGAAAACTAAAGACAACACATGAAACAAATACTGTGTAATAGGCAGTACAGGATTGTGTATAGTTAAAAAGATGAATTTCCATATATAAGTACTCCTGCAATAACCATAAAATAAAATACTTCATTGCCTTTAATCAAAAGTGGTATGTGTTATAATAAGTAAAATCAGAACACTGGCAGTATCTTCTAAAGTTAAACACATGTAACCTGGAAGCCAGCAATTCTACTATTCCGTATATCAAACAAGATTATGTATTCGTTTGTTAACCAAAAGTCACTCTAGATTAGTCCTAGCAGTAAAATAGTCCCAAACCAGAAGTACCCAAATTCCTACTAATAGTAGTACAGATAAATGAATTACTAAATAATGCACAACAATGAGCATAAATAATATATACTCAACTTCAGAAAGCATATGAGAGTAAAAGAAACCTGATGCCATAACAGTATATATAATTTGATCGGCCTTAAGGTTAAAAAAAAAGAATAAAGTAAAAAAGAACAGTCAAACTCATCAGGAGGAAGCCTAAATGGTAGCTATCCTTGAAGATAGTGGTGAGAAGAAGGGAAACCAAAGAAACTTCTGATTTCCTTTGGTTGAATGCTTACACTAAAAATGCTTAAATTAGAATTGAGCTCCTTCCATGGTTTTACACATTTGGTGGAGAGTGGTATTTCCCCTGTATTAGTGTGTACTATCAGGTGCTTTTTGTCCCAGAGCATACCTTTTTTTTTTTTTCCCAGAAATAGTTTTCATCCTTGAGAGATTAAGTCCTTCCTTTCCACTAGAATGGCCAAAGTGAAAAAGCTTGACAATACCAAGTGCTAGCAGGACATTGTCGACGTGAACTCTCATGCTTTGTGGTCTGAATGGGAAACAGAGGAGGGTTCCATGGTTCTGGGAGAGTCAAGGTAAATGTCATTGAGAGTACGTTTGGGAACATGTGTATGTTCTACATAAGTATAAAAGACAGACAATAAACAAAATAGGAAAATGAAAAATGTGTCAGATGGCAATAAATATTGTGTAAAATTTTCATGGAAGAAGGAGAAGAAATGTTGGGGTTCAGAATGTATGATTTTAAAATGTAGATAAGGAAGACTTTTCTGTGAGGATGACATTGTACAAAAACCAAAAGAGATGAAAGAGTGGCTATGTGGACATATTGGAGCAAGTGTTCTGGTAGAGAAAAGAATAAAGACTGTCAGATAGGGTAATGCTTGGTATTACAGTTTGAATCTTAAATATCCACCAAAGGTTCATACACTAAAGGACTAGTTACCAGTCCATAGTGCTATTAGGAGGTAGTGGAGCCTTTGAAAGGTAGTGCCTCTTGGAAGGAACTGAGGTCATTAGGGGGTGTGCCCTAAAGGGAATTTTGGAACCCACACCCTGTCTTCTCTCTTTTTTTATTGGTGACCTTGAGGTGAGCAGTGTCATTCCTCCATGCATTCCCCACCCTTATGTTCTGCCTCACATAGGTACCAAAACAGTGGAGCCCACCAACTGTGGACTGAAACCTCTGAAACTCTTGAGCCAAAATAAATAAATATTTACTCCTTTAAGTTGTTTATCTTGGGTATTTTGTCACAGCCATGGAAAGCTGACTAACCCAACTGGTGTCCTTAAGGACTATCCAATGTTGCTAGATAGAGTGAATGAAGGGGAAGGTATTCTGTGGTGAGCCGTTCCTGCGGACTGTGGTCGCCATTACATGATGGCGCTGGCTCCGTTGTGGTCTGTGAAGGACAACTCCATATCAAAGAGAGTTGGCGTGTTCCCAGCTCCTTATCAGAGAAAGTTGGCGTGTCATTTTCTAGCACCCTGTGAGAAGGGTACACGTGGCAGCTTTGCATTGGGGTTCGCGGTGCTTTATTAAGGCTGGGAGGGGCATCCGAGGTAGTAGTAGAAGAATTATTAGAAGAATATCAAGGGCCTGAATAAACTGCTGAAAGAAGATTCCTGAGTCGCGTCTTCCTTGCGGGCAAGGGGGGTCGCGACAGTATTCTATGATGAAGTGTCAGAGGAAGGAGGGTAAAATTGGAAGAGTCAACATTATAGGTCTATAGGCATCATGAAGTCTTTGTCTTTTACTACAAATAAGCCAAAAAGCCAAAGAGGGGATATAATCCTCAATGTATACACTTGTGAAGTAGTCTGGCTGCATTGGGAATATATTGTGTTGAAGAAAAGAGAGAATCAGGAAGACCAGGTAGGAGGCTAATGTAGAAATCTAGATGAAAAATTGAAAGATGATGACTTTGTCTAGGGGATTAGCTGAGTGATAGCTGTGGAGGTGTTAGATAGACAAAAAGTTAATATGTTTTGAAAAAATGTGTTTACCTTTGCCCACATATTTACCAAAACCAGCAATCTTAATTCCTTTGTGTGGATCCAAATTTCTATTGTGAAATTTTTCTTTTGGAAATTTTTCCTTTAATCTTTCTTATAGTGCCAGTAATAATAAAGATGAATTATCTCAGTTCTTGTTTAAAGAACCTTCATTTCTCATTCAACAGTGATTTAGTATTTTTTTTCTTGCATAGTAGAGAATTCTAGGTAGACTGACTCTCTCTCTCTCTTTTTCTCTCTCTCTCTCTCTTGATATTGTTAAGGTAACTCCTTTGTTTTCTGGCTTGCATGCTTTCTGACATCAAGTCTGCAATAACTCTTAACTTTGTTCCATATGTGTTCTTTGGCTTCATTTATATTTTCTATTTTCCTCTAGTGTTCGGCAATTTGATTATGATGAAGCTTGTTCTATTTTTCTCTATCTTATTGGGAGTTTTATGAGATTCTTGGGTCTTGGATTTATACTTTTCATTGAAAAAATTATTTTTGGTGGTACTGGTGATTCAATCCAGGAGAATTATACCATGGAACCATATCCCCACTCCTTCTTATTTTATTTTGAAGCAGGGTCTCACTAAGATGCTTAGGCTGGCCACCACAAACTTGTAATCCTTCTGACTCAGTGTTCTGAATTGCTGGGATTACAGGCATGACCACCATGCCTGGTGAGATTAAAATTTTTTAGACACTATTTTCTTATTTTTTTCTATGCTTCCATATTTCTTGGATTCAATTTAAATGTACATTAGACAACCCAGGTCAAGGCTGCTCTGTCAATTTTTCTGCTTTTTCTTTTTTCTTACTGGCTTTATTTTGGATTATCTATTGGTGCATCTTCACATTCATTAGTCTTTTCTTCTGCAGTATCTAAAAATCTGCTATTTATTTCTTTATATTTTGTATATGTCCTGGTCTATTTGCTTATTCTAATTGCTATTATTTAGAACCAACATCAATCCAACTAGTTTATCCTTCCAGAGTATGTCTTCTGGCTATAAAACCCAACAAAACTGAACTCACATTCCTTCTTTGACTTCATTTTTTTTCCCTTCCTCATTTTATGCATTCTATTTTGTCTTTACAGTTCCTCTGCCTTTCTCTGATTTGCTAGACATTATCTTGTCTCAGGCCATCTTTTGTGGCTGGAGAGAATTCCTTTCTAGAATGTTTTTACAATAGATTTCTAGCAGGTCCACGTCCTCATCTCCTTCAAATCCTTGCTCAAACATCATCTTCTTTGTGAGTTCAACAGCAATCACCCTGTTAAAATTGCATCACTCTCTGCATCAATATGCTTACTTCCTCCTACCTAGCTTAAATCCCTTTTCCATAGCACATATTATCTCTATGAATTACAGTAGATGAGGTAGAGAGAAAAGATGGGAGGGGAGGGGGGCGGAGGAGTGATAGGAAAGGGATAGGAAAGGCAGCAGAATACAACAGACACGAGTATGGAAGTATGTATAAACGTGGATGTATAACCAATGTGATCTTGCAATCTGGACCCGTGGTAAAAGTAAGAATTCATAACCCACTTGAACAAAATGTATGAAATATGATATGTCAAGAGCATTGTAATGTTTTGAGCAACCAATAAAAAAATTGACATTTACTTATTTGTTTTATTTCCTGTGAGTCTCTTCCCAATAAGATGTTTATTCCACTAGGGAACTTTTACTATTATGTCCTCAAATTCATTCACTGCACCAAGAATAATATATAAGATGTAGCTTTATCTATCTATCTATCTATTATCTATATCCATATCTCTATATATAGCTATATAGAGAGAAACATATAGATTTCTCTATATAGCTATATATAGAGATATGGATATAGATAATAGATTACATATAATATAGAGAACATATAATATATATTCTGATTATAATATAAAATTATATATATATATTCTGATAAGTGAAAAAATTGATTCCTCTATGGAAAATCCTTCAGTGGTTGCTTATACACTATAGAGCATTAATGTTAAGATTGCTAGCAGGTGATACAGGTCTTCCTCAAACAGACCCATATTGATCTCTTACATCTCATCTTCTGTCAACACAACTTTGTTCTTTAAAATCAGGTCATGTTCTCATCTCTTCCTGCACACACCAGGCTGCCTCATGCTCCCATCTCACAGCTGGTGGGGTTGCCTGTGTGCTTCACTGTTGGCTTACTCTCAATTCACCTTTGATGCTAACCAGTTTGCAAAAACCTTTATGACCGACTTTCCTATCAGTCATGTTTTTACTTATAACTGTGATGTAGAACTGAGTTTTAAGATTATTTTTTTTACTTTTCTTATTTATTTTTTTCATTGATATAACAAATATTTATTAACCACCAACTTTGCAGAGGTTTCTTGGCCAGGTGTATTGATTCAGGGATAAATAAGCCAATAATCTAGACCCAGATATATTTAAAGCATTCAAAGCCCCCCAAAAACGTGTGGAATAAAAGCTGAGCGTCACAGACAAGGAATTTTACATTTTCATTCCTCCCTTCCTCCCTCCTGGGGTTCATAATTATATAGTTGTTGCTCACTCTCCTCCTGTGATTACAAACTACCTGTCTCTAACTGTCCCATGGCTCTGAGCTTTACAAGGGTCATTCCCTTTGAACCTCTTTTTATTAAAAAGCTTTCTAGTCAAAATTCAGCTGCAGTTAAAAGTTCGTATGTGTGGTAGTGGTGAGAAGATCTTGTAAGATCTGAATGCAGCCAGACTCAATGGGAAGCTGTTGCTGTCTCAGTGTCTCATTCTCCAGCAGCTTTTCTGCTTCGTGTTCTTCTTCTGACAGCCTCCTTTGCTCACTCACGCTTTCTGATCCTATAGGATACTGACTCACTTCCTTTCTTCTAGTTGACTTTAGTCCTAGCACGGAGTGACTTAGAACAGCAGACCATCACTACATGTACCCCATCTTTTTGAGTAGTCCTTTTGTCCATATTCTTGAGGAAGAATCTCACTGAGTCGGCCCTGCCTGTTGCCAGGTGCTCATGGGTCAGATCAGCTATAGACGATAGTAGGATGAGAATCAGATATTCCAGGAGCTACAGGTGAGATGGGCTAACTGAGAAAGAAAAATCTGGTAGACCTTATAAAATGTGAGTGTTCAAACTCATCCCCTCCATATGGTTTTTTGGAAAGAACACAGGTTTGGGAAGTGAAATGTAGACCCAGATATATTATACTACTTATTTTCATGGTAAGTTGACCAATTTATCTGACCTTCTGTTTTCTCATTTGAAATTTTGGATACTAAATGTACCATGCAGGGCTACCACGAGCATTAAACAGAAAAAATCCTAAGGTACCATGCATAGGAATGGCCCATGGCCTTGCACAAAATGATAAATTTCTATTTCTTTGTATGCATAAGTTTGAATTCAAATATCATTCGATATCGCAATTACTTTCTAACACTACACAGAGTTGTGGGTCACTCCAGTCTGTGAGCTATTATAACAGTTTTTATTATTTATTTCTTAAATTAATTTCAGAATAATGATTTATTAAATTATAATTTCTATGGTTCTCTCCTCCAAACAGTGAAAGCAATTTGGAGTCAGGGATTTTTTTTTCTTACTTATTCTCTTATCCCCAATGCTAATACACTGCTAAACATATATTGGGAATTTTAAAAATCTTTTTAAATAAATAGATGAATGGATACTGAATGGATGCTTATTGGGTTTTTCTGTGCATTGCAGAAGGTTAGTGAATGGAAATAAGTGAATAAGTGACCATAGAATTAAGCCAGTCACTCTGTAGAGTGATATTGTTGGTCACAGTTAAGACTAACAATCCTCTTCCACCCACACTTATATAGCAACTCAAAAGACCAGGAGAAAGTCTCAATTTACAAACAGGAGAATAGTTTCTATGACATCACATTCAATTTGAAAATATTTTTCTTCCTAATGGAAGCCTAGGAGAAAAGACCTCTCAGTTAAAAGATCCTTAAGCTATGAAGAAAAATATGGAAACTTGATATCATGAACTAAGCCACATTTCCCCTTAAGATAAAATACCTAGTTAAACTTTCTGTACTCATGAGGAAAGAGTTTAGAATTCCTGGAGGTTCTAAAAGTATGAACTTCATCCTTTTATATTAAAAAATTCTTTTATATCTTCCAGAGGTTTAAGTTTTTTTTAATGATTTTGCTGTATTCTCATTCTATATAAAATATGCTAGCTTTCCAAAGAGGTATAAGTCAGCTGTATTTTCCTAACTGAATATCTTAGAGAGAAATTACCACCATTAAAACCAGTTTTATCACCATAAACTAGCACAAGAGACATTTTGGGCTAACTGATTCTTCATGTGGTGGGCTGTCCTATGCATTGCAAAAGTTTAGTAATATCCCTGCCATCTTTTCACTAGATGCCAGTAGTATACTCTATTTCCTATTCTTGGGTACAACAACCAATTATGTCTTCAGGCATTGCCAAATGTATTTTAGGGTCAAAATTACTCCTACTGCCATAAATCTTTAATTGACTCTTGGTTATTGCCAATTAAATAATAGATATCATTGATACTTCTTTTCCTTAGTCTACAAAATCATATTTTTCTCAAACTCATATTTTTTGATATTTTGATATTTTTTCCTCAGTCTCTCAAGTCATATTTTTGTGTAGAAAAAGTTGTGAGATGACAGTCCTTTTTTTTTTTTCTGACTTTGGAGGGAGATAACACCTCCACCACTTTATACTAGTAGTAATTACAATACTGCTGTATCACTGAAAGGTATTTAAATTATTAAGGATTTTTTGTAAGAGGAATGTTTGAGAATGTGATTGGTAGCCAAAATCCTCAAAGAATAAGAGAATTATTTAGGGATGATAGACCACTAAAATAAGGAAATTTGTAGATGGTAGTGTTTAATAATATGAGATTCAAAGCTGGGATATTGTAAAGAAGAGCAGAGACTGATGTGAAGGAGGAAATGAGGAATACGCACCGCACCTCCAGATCTCTGTAAGAGAGACATGAGAGAGAAAGTCTCCACTGCTTAGAGAGAACCAGTGTTGAAGCAATCCTCAGCGCAGAGACAGGCTCAAGTTACAGAAAGATTAAGAATTGAGTATGCGAGAGATTTTGCTGATAACCCATCCTGTGATTGAGGAAGTACAGGCAAAGGGATTCAGAAAATGGATAAATGTGGAACAGCGTCAGAAAAGGCAATGTACGAAGTCATATGCAAATTCCAGCCTGAAGCCGGGTGGCTGCTTGGGAAATCCTGGGCTTTTCACGGTGGTGACACATAGGAATAGGAATCGAGGCATGGTAAGTCTTAATGGTTGTCTAGCAAACACATACAAGGTTATTGCCAGAAGCATACAGAACTCTAGGAGTCCCTTTAAACTCCAGCTGATGGATGTGCAGAGGCCACACATCTTAGTCCACAACTTCTTCTATAATAAAATCCAGGAAAAAAAATGATTTCTTACAGTTCTGGAGGTCAAGGGGTCCAAAATCAGGCACTAGCATCTGGGATTAAGTGATTGTGAGTCTCCTGAAAGGCCAAGAACCTTCTTGTGTCACCTTCACTGGCCAAAAGGGGTGAAAAAGGCAAAAGGGACAAACACTGGATCCTCACATGGCAGAAAGGATGAAAGAGAAAAAGGGTATGGCTAGTTTTCCTGAGCCCCATTTTGTAGGGCTCCACCTTCATGATTCAATCACTCTCTGAAGGTACCACCTTCATACTATCACATTTAGTCTTAGATTCTAACATGAACTTGGGGGAAGGGCCACAAGTATTCAAATCATGGCACTGGATTAGAGGCCACTTAAGGATGATGTCCTACTGATATCCACTGACATCATCTATATGAATTTCAGTTTCTTCATCACTTCTCTTCTGCTAACATTATCCTTCACCCCAACGCAGATACTCCCTTCCATGAGCACATCCTATTACCATACGATGACTGATAACTGAAATCTCTTTATGGGCTCAATTTCAAGGATCATACTTTTTAACAACCACTTTTAATGTCATTCATTCCTTGCAGTTCTTTGATTGCAATAATTCTGAGACACAATAGAGAATCTAAAATTTATATGATCCTATCAATATTTCATTGGCCTTTCTTCCAACACTGTGAAAATAGTAACAACAGTCAGGAGAAAGTTTCCACACATTTCCACCATCACATTTTCATCCCTGCTTATATCTTTGCTCAAGGAATCTGTCTCCCCTCTTCTTTCAATGGACACAATATCAGCCCATCCTACTTATGCTATACCCCATACTTCTAGCACGAGATCATGTCCCCTTTTTCTACTCAAGGATTTTGCCACAGACATTCATTTTTTTTTAGGTCCTTAGTTTTGTCCATCACTATTGGATTTTTCTTATCAACTAAGAAGTATGCTCTTATTACTTTCAGAAAAATAATCAGTCCGCTTTGCTTTTAAGAGTCCTCTTTTGACCTCATTTTCCCTTTTCATCATGGATCCTTTTCTTCACTTCTCTCTATATCAAAAAATACTTGAAAAAAATTTGTCTCTACATGCTGTTTCCAGTTTTCCTGCTCTCATTCCACCCTGAATCCATTCTGGTCTATTTCAACACTTCAACTAAAACTTCTACCAAGGTCACAAGTGACTTCTGCAGTGCTGAATCTCCACACTCATTGTACTTGACCTTGCTGTGGCTTTTGATATCATTGATTATTCCTTGCTTCCTCTTCCTGAAATATTTCATTTGTCTGCTAGAACTCTCTGTTGGTTTTCCTCCTACCTCTTTGGCTACTCCTTTATCTCTTTAATCGTTTTTTTTTTTTTTTAACTTTACCAACTTGTTAATGTCAGCATTCACCAAGGCCTAGTGTTTTGATCTCTTCTCAATTCATGCCCCAT
Source organism: Ictidomys tridecemlineatus (assembly GCF_052094955.1). Classification (NCBI taxonomy): domain Eukaryota; kingdom Metazoa; phylum Chordata; class Mammalia; order Rodentia; family Sciuridae; genus Ictidomys; species Ictidomys tridecemlineatus. The sequence continues at coordinate 90,892,648 of NC_135480.1, read as the reverse complement.
CCTTGGTGACATAATTGAGAATCATGGCTTGAGATACAATCTAAATTTGCTGATTATTCTTAAATTTACATATGTGTAAAGATATCAAAGGGAGACAGAAGCAAGGTGCAGAGGCAGGATGGCAGAGTGGCTAAGCTGCCAGCTTTATTTATATCAATAGGTTCCATTAGGTCAATGGCATCAGCAGTACATTATTGTTCATTGTGTCACTAGGCAGGTTACAGTGCTAGCCACATGATGCAGCTTATTCCTCAGTTACATGCTGCAGTTGCAATGTCCAGTGTGAGGAACTTTGTGTAGCTCTCAAGGAAGTCCATTGTTTAAAGTTACTTTGGGGCTGGGGATGTGGCTCAAGCGGTAGCGCGCTCACCTGGCATACGTGCGGCCCGGGTTCGATCCTCAGCACCACATACCAACAAAGATGTTGTGTCTGCCAAAAACTAAAAAAATAAATAAATAAATATTAAAATTCTCTCTCTTTAAAGAAATACTTCTTTAAAAAATATATAAATAAATAAAGTTACCCTTATGTGGACAGGTTCAGACGCAGCAGAGTTTGGTGAAACATTGTGGTTGTCTAATAAGAGAGTTTCTTTATGCCCAGGAGCCATGTGCCTGAGATCAAGGTCCAGGCTGATCAGACTTTAGCACAATCTCCTCATGTAGGGCATTGCTAAAGCAGCTAGGCATTCTGTACCTTTGTACAGAAACTTTCCCAGCCACCAAGCATGCCACAGCTATGAAGTCATTAGTGACCCCAATTCCAAACACAGAACCCTTACACGTATGCAATCTGTATCACTCAGCTCCAGACTCATGTTCCATCTATCTACTCAACATCAACCATTAGATGTTTCAAAATTAACAGGATAAAAAAGTTGATTTCTTTTTCCATCTCAGCAAATGATAGCTCCCTTCTTCTAGTCAATTAAGAGTCATCATCATAGTTATCCTTGAGTTCTCTCTCTCTCTCTCTGATGCTCTATATTAAATGCATCAGCCTATTCAGAATTATTCAAATTCTACTTTAAAAATCATTACAATATCTCCATCATTAACACCAAAACCAAACCATCACATCATCATCTCACTGAAATATTGCAATAGCACCCTATGTGGTGTTCTTTGTTTTATCCTTGACCACTATTATAGTTTCTCAATGTAACTTGCAGGGATCCTGTTCAGACCTAAATCTGCTTAAAACACTCCACTAGATTTCAAACTGGCTAAGCAGAAAAGCCTAAAAGGCTTACACAATATGGTCCTTTCCTGAACCAGGCTATTTTCATCTCCTGCTATTCTCTCTCTTTTTTTCCCAGTAGTAATTTGTTTTTATTAATTTTTAATTTATATATGACAGTGGAATGCACTACAAGTCTTATTATACATATAGAGCACAATTTTTCATATCTCTGTATATAAAGTATGTTCACACCATTTCATGTCTTCACACATGTACTTTGGACAATAATGTCCATCACATTACACCATCATTTCAAGTCCCTTGACTCTTCCCTTCCCCACCCATTCCCTCTACCCTATCTAGAGTTCGTCTATTCCTCCCATGCTCCTCTTCCCTACCCCACTATGAATCATCCTCCTTATATCAGAGAAAACATTCAGCATTTGGTTTTTTGGATTGGCTAACTTCACCTACCATTATCTTCTCTAACTTCATCCATTTAACTGCAAATCCATAATTTTATTCTTTTTTATTGCTGAGTAATATTCCATTGTGTATATATGCCACACTTTTTTTTATCCGTTCATCTATTCTCTAAGTAACTCACCACCAAATGTACATACTCTCTGATGTCCTTCAAGTGTGCTAAGCAAGCTTCTTTAGAAATCTCTTTTCTCTGATTGTTCATTGATTTCACAGAGGTTTACTCCTTCACCTTCTTTCTATTTATATCACATGAGGCTATGCTTAATTATACTCATTTAAATTGTCCCCCTCCTCAGAATAATTCCTGCTCTCTTTCTCTGCTTTAATTATTTTCTTAGCTACACAAAGCTCATACATCGCAGTGTAGCATTCTTTAAATTCATTTATTTGGCCTGTTCATTTTTGTTTTCCCCTCTAGAATGTTAATACTAGCTCTTAATATACATTTTATTTAGGTTTGGCTAGGGTTAATATTTTTATCAATAATATAAAGTGGCCTGAAAAGGAGTCATTATTTCTAGCAAAACCAAGAAAAAAATTACTAACTTAGGCTTGCCAACATTTTATATTTGCTGTCAACCATCAGACCTATAAATTCTACTTTAAAAATCCATTGTTTATGTCATCTTTGTAGAAGGCTTATTTCATAAGAGATTTATGCTGCCACTTTCCTAATAGTTTGGCAAAGTTAAATGCAGGAGGAAATCATAAAGGAAGAGAGGATTTTGAAAATGTAAGTTAATAATCAAGATGTTTTTCTTCTAAAGTTTTAAATAAAGCAAAGTAGAAATGGAAAGAAGTAGAAAAAGAGGGAAAGAAATATGCTTTACCATAACCTTATAATATAAAAAAATTGATTTTTAAAGCTGTAGAGACAATAGAGTTTAGAAGCAGTTTTAACTGATTCAAATCATTACCCAAATACTTTAAAGGAAATAGAAAATAATTGGTAGCCAGGCACAAACATCTACCTGGAAGAATAACCAGTCTGGCAGCAGACTTTTTATATAAAATATAAAATACAAACACACAATTCTATATAACTAATTGAAGGAAGAGATTAAAAATTTTAAGGCTTTAGTTTATATATGTGTATATCTCTGTGTTTAATATTATGAAATATACTATAAGTACTAAAAATGAGATCATAGAAGAGCTCTGGCGAATGTGCTAAGCTTATAGAAATTTAAAGGCACAGCATAAAGTTTTAATATGATAACAAATAAGATCATTGATAAAGAGTATAGAAACAGTGTGATTCATAGACCAGGCTCTGAAATTAGTCTGGGGTATAAAAAGTCACTGATAATACAGACTGGAAAAGACCATCCAAATAATAAGAAGCCTGTTACAAGGTCTCTTGGAAGATAAGAAAGCTTTTTTGTTCATTTTTGGTTGACTTTTCTTGAAGACAGTGCATAGAAGATGTGGATTGAGGACATAGTTTTAGCTCAATGGAAATTGTTCTTAAAAAATTCTTGAAAATAGCAGTTTTGGTAGATATCAAGGTTGAAAGCCAGATTAGGGTAGAGATGTTGAAGAGAGCAAGGAAGTTGGCTGCATGAGTCAGGAGAGAAACAGAGGTAGATAAAACAGACACTCCTTTATAAAAGAAATACAAATGGTCAACAAATATATAAAAAATATTCAACATCTTTACAATAGGGTGGTCAATTTAGGTAAATCAAAATTACACTGAGAGGAGTTGGGGAAATACTGGTCAAAGGACAAGGAATTTCAGTTAGAAATATTATTACACCAGTTAAGTGAAATTAGAGTTATCAAAGGGACTTTCAAAACCACTTGAAGTATTTAAGCAAAGTGGAAAAATTTCCAAATTTGAATAAGAATTTAAATCCACAAGTCCATGAAGTAAAACAAACCCCACCTCAAGAAATGAAATCAAGGCACATCGTAACAAAATTTCTCAAAACTAGTGATGAAGAGAAGATATTAAAAGACACTAGAAAAAAACAAGACAATTCTACAAACAGATTGTGAAAAGATAAGAATTACAACAGACTTCTCATTGAAACAGTGCAAGCTAAAAGGCAATGACATACATTTTCGAGGTAAAACAATTTTCCAATGTCAACTTAAAATTTTCGATTTCATTAAAATGTCTTTCAACAAGATAGCTGAAACAGCAAAATTTGCAGACACAAAATGTCTAAATAAGTTCACAGCCAGCACGACTGCATTTTACAATGTTGAAGGGAGCCTTGAAGTAGGAAAAAATAATGCTAAATGAAACCTGTTTCTACACAAAAGAATAAAAAGCATAAGGATAACATGGATAAATGTAAAGAGCTATTTGATAAGTTAGATGAAAATGACAAATTTCTTGAAAGAACTAAAGCAACAGAGCTCACTTAAGAAACAATAGATGATTTAACCATCTTATTACCAAATAATTTATGCTTTAAATCCTCCCCAAGCTCTACCTCAATGAAAACTTCAGGCTTCACTTTTACCAAGCACTTAAGAAAGAACTAATGTCAGTTTTACATAAACTCTATCAGTAAAGTGATGGAGAAGAAATACTTTCCAACCTGATTCTAAAATTCATAGAACTTAGAAAAGACAGAATAGTCAGAGTAATTTTTTAAACAGACACTTCTCAGAGGAGGACATACAATCAATCAACAAGTACATGGAAAAATGCTCACCATCTCTAGCAGTCAGAGAAATGCAAATCAAAACCACTCTAAGATACCATCTCACCCCAGTAAGATTGGCAGCCATTATGAAGTCAAACAACAACAAGTGCTGGTGAGGATGTGGGGAAAAGGGTACACTTGTACATTGTTGGTGGGACTGCAAATTGGTGCAGCCAATTTGGAAAGCAGTATGGAGATTTCTTGGAAAGCTGGGAATGGAACCACCATTTGACCCAGCTATCCCCCTTCTCGGTCTATTCCCTAAAGACCTAAAAAGAGCATGCTACAGGGACACTGCTACATCGATGTTCATAGCAGCACAATTCACAATAGCAAGACTGTGGAACCAACCTAGATGCCCTTCAATAGACGAATGGATAAAAAAAAATGTGGCATTTATACACAATGGAGTATTACTCTGCATTAAAAAATGACAAATTCATAGAATTTTGAGGGAAATGGATGGCATTAGAGCAGATTATGCTAAGTGAAGCTAGCCAAGCCCTAAAAAACAAATGCCAAATGTCTTCTTTGATATAAAGAGAGTAACTAAGAACAGACTAGGGAAGAAGAGCACGAGAAGAAGACCAACATTAAACAAGGATGAGAGGTGGGAGGGAAAGGGAGAGAGAAGGGAAATTGCATGGAAATGGAAGGAGACCCTCAGGGTTATACAAAATTACATACAAGAGGAAGTGAGGGGAAAGGGAAAAAATAATACAAGGGGGAGGAATGAATTACAGTAGATGGGGTAGAGAGAGGAGAGGGGAGGGGAGGGGAGGGGAGGGGAGGGGGGATAGTAGAGGATAGGAAAGGCAGCAGAATACAACAGACATGAGTATGTCAATATGTAAATCAATGGAAGTGTAACTGATGTGATTCTGCAAGCTGTATATGGGGTAAAAATGGGAGTTCATAACCCACTTGAATCAAAATGTGAAATATGGTATATCAAGAACTATGTAATGTTTTGAACAACCCAACAATAAAAAAAAGAAAGAATTTGAAGAAGTTATATTATTTCAGCCCAAGATAAATTATAAAGCAAATAGTAATCACCAAAGTAAGGTGCTGGCATCAAAACAAGTAGATCAATGGAATAGAATAAGGAACAAAGAAGCAGAACTACATATCTACATAAGATCAGCTGATTTTTAATGTAATTGCAAGGCAATTGAATATATATTCTTATGAGAGAAAGTGGCTTTGATCAGTACCTGTACCATGTATTACTAACTAAAAATGGATTCGAATCCTAAATATAAACCCCTCCAAAAAATTTATTCTATAAGATGATACAGGAGAAAACATTTGTGACCTTGGTTAGGCAACAATTTCATTGCTATGTCTCCAAAATTATTCTTAAAAGGAAACAAACTCTGTTCTTCAAAATACACTGTTAAGAAGGGAAAAATGGGAGACAGAGTGATGGAAATATTTGCAAACCATGAGCCCCCAAATAAACATTTTGTCTTCTAATTGCTCTTCTCAAAGTCTTTTGGTCACAGCAGCAAAAAAGTTGACTAAAACAGCATCAAATACATCCGCTCATTTTCTTGATTTTGGTGAGATTTTTATGGTTGTGTTCAAATGTCAAAGCTTGTCAAATTGTACACTTTTAATACATACAGGATACTGTATATCAATTGTATATCAATAAGTATTTTAAAAATTAACATAATAAATGGCACATTACATATCTTTTCATGCAAATACAGATTCATATGTCCATTCTTGAATTAAAATAGAGCAAAAATCAAGCTGGGGCCTAGGTCCAGACTGCACTTAGAACCGCCCCCACCCACCTCAGTAGGAACCAAGACCAAGGTTAGGCCCAGGACTGCCTTGCCAACCAGGACCCACCCTGCAGTCCAAGTCCCTGCCCAGGACCAACCTGCTGACCAGGAGCCTAGGCCAAGGTGAGGTCTAGAACCCTTGCCACCCAGCAGACCCACACAGGAGCCCAGGCCCAGGCCCAGGATAGCCCCGCCAACTGGCAGACCCAAGCTGGAGGCCCACCCCAGAGCCCAGGCCTAGCCCACTTCCATCTTGGGACACTGCAGTCATCGTCATAGCCCTCCTCATGCAGTGCAGTAGCCTCCACCTTGAGACAACAGAGAGGTCCCGGAAGCAGCTGCATCTTCGAAAGGCAACTCACCCTTTCAGCCCCATCTCTGAAAGTGATTGCAACCATCTTGGGACACCCCTCTGTATTTGAGTTACCTCCACTATTGCCACCACCACCTTTAGTTGCAGTAGCATTTATTGTGGGACTCCAGCCAAGGACTAGAAGTCCAACACCAAGGTGAGGTACGAGTAATCTGAAGGGACATTACAAGATTATAGGGTAGAAACTGTAATACCTCAGGTCTGCACTGCAAGAAAGGGAGACACATAGAAAATATGAAAATACAGGGGAAGAGAATGCCCCCCAACAAACCAAGATACTACAATAATAGAATCCATGGACAGCACAGTTGATGAAATGTCAGAGAAGGAGTTCAGAATGTACATAATTAAAATGATCTACAAATTAAAGAATGATCTAAATGAGCAAATATAGGCAAAAATTGATCATTGCAAGAAGAGATAAGATAGCAAATACAGGTAACCATTGATCACACCAACAAAGAGATAAGGGAGCAAATACAGGTAGCAAAAGATCACTTCAAAGAAGCAATAGAGATTCTGAAAAAAAAATCAGAAATCCTAGAAATGAAAGAAACAATAAACCAAATTTAAAAACTCAATAGAAAGTATCACCAACAGACTAGATCACTTGGAAGAAAGAACATCAGATAATGAAGACAAAGTATACAATCTTGAAAATAAAGCTAACCACATAGTGAAGATGATAAGAAACCATGAACAGAACATCCAAGAATTAAGGGATAGCATCAAAAGACCAAATGTAAGATACATTGGGATAAAGGAAAGCACAGAAATTCAAACCAAAGGAATACACATTTTTTTCAAAGAATTAATATCAGAATTTTCCCCAAACATGAAGAATGAATTGGAAAATCAAATACAAGAGGCTTACAGGACACCAAATGTACAAAATTACAACAGATCTATACCCAGGTACATTATAATGAAAATGCCTAGCATACAGAATAAGGGTAGAACCTTAAAGGCCACAAGAGAGAGGAATCAGATCACATATGGGGGGAGAACAATTCGTATCTCAGCAGATTTTTCAACCCAGACCCTCAAAGTCAGAAGATCATGGAACAACATATACCAAGCTCTGAAAGAAAATGGATGTCAACCCAGAATCTTATATCCAGCAAAATTTAGCTTCAGATTTGGTGACAAAATAAAAAACTTTGATGGTAAACAAAAGTTAAAAAGAATTTATAGTGAGAAAGCCTGCACTACAGAGCATTCTTAGCAAAATATTCCAGGAGGAGGAAATGAAAAACAACAATGAAAATCAGCAAAGGCAGAAACTACACTAAAGAAAAGGCTAATCAAAGGAGAAACCAAGTCAGGTTAAAAATGTGGAATGGAACCACCATTTGACCCAGATATCTCACTTCTCAGTCTATACCCAAAGGACTTAAAATCAGCATCCTATATTAATTTTTTTAATGTCTATTTGGGATAAAACCAACTTCTCTCTGAGATCCTCTAATTTTTCTGTTGATGGGAACATCTGAAAATCTTTTTTTCCGAATTGCTACATAGTCACAGTTTTTCCTCCTAAAAGCTTATTGAGTTTATTCCATCTTTCAGATGGTAAATAAATCCAGCTTGTAGAGTCCAAAGTATGGAACTGACAATATCAAAAGAGCAAGTTCACATTAATTCCTTAACTTGTTATTCTTTTCCTAGTTTTTCAAGGTGACCTGAGAAAATCACTTGAAAGAATTTCCTGGTCTCCTTATCAGACAGTTGAAATTCCCCAAGAGAGGGCACAGAGAGTGTACATACAAACAGTTTGCCTAAAAAAAAGAGCAGGTTTAAATTTGTGAACCGATAAAGAGAGCTTCTCCCTGGAATCATTCTGTGTGTCCTGGGAAAGTTCTCCTGCTTAAAAATGTTTCCTTTCCTCCTCCTCCTCCTCAATTCACTTATGGGATAATTCAACCTTATTTTTGGAAAGCCTGAATCGAGTCCTTGGATCACACACATAAATAGGGAAAGATAGTTTTTGTTCTCAGGTAATTTACAAATCAATCTGAAAAGAAAATACAGTGTCTGGATGATACAAAAGAAGAACTGTGGGGTGGCATGGGGCATCTCTCATGGGGCATACAGCATGGGGATTTTCAGGGAGGCTTTCCCGAGGAAGTGGTGTTTAAACTGGAACATGATGAGAATCAGATTTAACCAGATTTAGGTAAATTAGCCTGTGCGCATGTGAAAAGTACACATGTATCTGTACAAATGGAATTTGTGCAGGATTTCGCAAGACAAATCTGGAGAGGGTGTTCACGGCTAGGTCTTGGAGGGATCTCTGATTCCTGGTAAGGATTTTAGCCTTCACGCCAAGCTTCTGAATAGTTTTCTTTTTTAAAAATAATGATAACATTTTTTAAAAAGTATCCTTTACACATAATAAATTGCAAATATTTAAGGATCACATGATCTGGTAAATTTGGCATATATATCACACACACACACACACACACACACACACACACCTATGAAACTATCACCATATTCAAGATAGTGAACATATTAATCAATCCCACAGGTTTCTTCAGATTTCCTTGTTATTCTTCTCTTGTGTGCTGGTGATAAATTCCTTCAATTTATTTTATGTCTGAAGAAGTCTTTTTTTTATATACTTTCATTTCCTAAAAAGTATTTCCAAGCATTTTTTTTTTTTTTTTGAGGATTGGTTAACTGTAGTTAGTGTAACATTTAGTTGAGGCCCAATTGCTCACCAAGTCAATCCCTTCTGAATGTTCTATGTACTAAATGAAGACCCTCCACTCTGCTGAGGAGAAAATAAAGTATTCCCAGCATGGTTCTCTCTAATGCTAACTTTACTCCTTAGCTCTGGGCAGTTTCTTCACACACATCTGTTTATCAGCTTTTTGCTGAATACTCAGGAAAGACCTCTGCAGACTTTAGGAATTGTGAGAAGCTATCTCATTTCTTGTACCTTACCAAGTTCCTGGAAATTCTCTCTGCCGTGAATTTTCTGCTGCTCAGATGCCACTGTCTTTTATTGCTGGTATCCATGTTGAGAAGGAAAGCTGTAGTTTCATTCGTTCTGTCAACATTTTTAGTTTCTTCAAGTGGGAGATAAATCTGTTCCGCTGTTCCATCTTGGCTGAAAGCTAAAGTCTGAGCATCTTAAGAATGAGAGTGTGATGACAAAATGTGCAGTGAAGAATGTTCTTACCATTGTCATGTTCAAATGGACAAATGGAGGGCTGCAGCTAGGAAAACTGTTTAAATAGCCCAGGCAAGAAGGTTTTAGATGAAGATGATACCCATAGATAGAAACACACTTTGAGAGATATTTCAGCATTATAATTGATGAAGTACAATAATAGCCTAAAGGGCAGTGATTTCTAGCTTTGAGCTATGGGATGGATGGTTATGTTGTTATTTTAGGATTGAAACATTGGAAGAGAAATAAGCTTTCAGGGGTTCAAATTTGATGGCAGAAATGATCTGTAAGACTATAGATTTCTTTTTAAAAATTATTTATTTTTATTTGTTATACATGACAGTACAATGATCTTGACATATCATACATTTGAATCAAATGGGGTATAATTTCTCATTTTTCTGAGTGTACAGGTTGCAGAATCACATTGGTTATACAGCCACGTTTATACATACAGCAATACTAGTGTCTATTTTATCCTGCTTGATTTTGAGATTACTGGGAGAGCCAAATGTAGACATCCGGTAAACAGTTGGCAATCTATGAAGCTAGGGAGAAAGAAGGCAGACAATTTATCCATAAAGACGTAAAAGACTTCTCCAGATTTTAGAGTTGGTGAAATCAAATGAGGATTGCAGAGGCTGAAGAAGAGAGCTCAAGAATATCAACATGTCAGACATGGAAAGAGGAGAAAGAGCAGCTAATGGGACTGACGTGAGGAGGCAAATATAGAGAGAAACACAAGTGTCTGGATGTATCACAAGGCAAGGGCTCTCTAGAATTCCATTAATCCATGGGAGTGAAGAAAATCCCTCAGGAAATGTATTGGTACAGTGATACGAATGTGGAGTTCTATGTGCTCTCACTTTCTATTCAAACAAATGAACATAAAATAATAAAAATTAAGTAAAATAGTGAATATCATTAATAACCAAAGAAATATCCTTAAACAAAGATATGTTTCATTGAATTAGCAAATGTTATTCACTTATTTACTTATTTTTATTGGTGCACTATAATATACATAATAATGGAATTCATTATGCCATATTCCTACATGTACGTAGCATAATTTGATCAATCATTTCCCAGTACCTTCCCCTCTCCTCTTCCCTTCTTTTTTTTTTTGAGAGAGTGATAGAGTGATAGAGAGAGAGAGAGAGAGAGAGAGAGAGAGAAATAATTTTTTAATATTTATTTATTTATTTTAGTTTTCGGCGGACACAACATCTTTGTATGTGGTGCTGAGGATCAAACCAGGGCCGCACGCATGCCAGGCGAGCGCGCTACCACTTGAGCCACATCCCCAGCCCCTCCTCTTCCCTTCTATTATCATAATTGTTATTTTAATTAGTGCATTGTAATTATACATACTTATGTGTAGAATTCATTGTAGCATACTCATATATGGATATTGTTGGGAAAACATATAACGGCGGCAGCACCCCAGAAAAAAAAACCCCAACATGGCATCTAACGACCCTCTTTCCACTCTTTGTTTCTTTCACTGGTTCGAAACGTTCCCACAGGTGCCAATGTTCAAACCCTGCTGGTGGGAAGCCTTAGCCCCAATTAGAATGAACTTCTTGGGCTCAGGAACTGACATATGGAAGAGCTTGCTAATAAACGGGCGTCCTGTTATCTACCTCAGCCCCTGCGACCTCTCTTTAGACCTATATAAACACACAGCCTTTTGTAATAAAGCAGAAACCTCTTTGGTGATCTGTGTCGTGTGGTGCGGTGTCTTCCAGTCTTACAGATATAGCATAATTTGGAAGATTTTATTTCCCAATACTTCCCCATACTCTCCCTGCCCCCTGTTCCTTACCTCTGGATCTCCTTCTTCTACTCTAATGTTTTTTCTTCTAGTCTTGTAAGACCCCCTTTTTTCATTCCTTTCCCTCCCCCTGAATCTCTCTCTAGTTTCTGCATATGAGAGAAAGCATTTGACCCTTAATTTCTTAAATCTGACTTATTTCATTTGGCATGGTGTTCTCTGATTCAATCCATTTACCAGCAAATAACATAATTTATTCCTTTTTATGTCTAAGTAAATCTCCATTGTGTTTATATACCACATTTCCTTTATCCATTTTTTAGTTGATGGGCAACTAGGCTGGTTCCATAATTTGATTGTTTTGAGTTGTGCTGCTATAAAGCTTGGTATTCTTGTATCCCTATAGTATGCTTATTTTAGTTCTTTTAGACAAATCACCAAGGTAGGGTATAGCTGGGTTATATGGTGAATATATTCCCAATTTTTGTGAAAGTTTCATAGTGCTTTCTAAAGTAGTTGCACTAATTTGCCATCCCACCAACAATATATAAACATTATGTTTCCCCAGCCCCCAGATCTCCACAAGTAGTTACTATTTGTCGATTGCCAGTCTAACTAGAGTGATATAAAATCCAGCAATAGTTTTTTTAAAGAATGAAAGATAAATAATATACTCAATGTTATAAATGTATGGATTTATGAAATATAGGTTGGTGCAATCTCTGTGGTAAGCAATCTGATAATGCTGTTTTACTTGGATATATGTATCTTAGGAAAATAAAAATATTCATACTAACACATTTATATGTTTATATAGATAGAAGGTTGTTAAAGTCCTGTTTATTTGGGGAAAAAAGAAACCATTGAAAATTTCTACAAAAAGATTCACTGAGTGAATAATGCTATTTCCACATGGAAACACTAGGGATTTTTTTTTACATTATATTAATAAGATTATTATCAATCTTATCAAATATCACTCAAAACATTAGCAAAGATCTAACAAATATACTTTTAAAGTTCTTAGAGTATTTTTAAAACATGCAAACTTCTTAATATCATGGGGACATGAAGATAAATGAAAAATTTAAATATAGTATGTTTTAGAATATATAAAAATGTCATTGGAGAGAACACTTCAGCTGTATATGCTTTTAGTAATTATTTTATCTTATAGATTATTTGTAATAAGACATTATCAATAAGTAAGTTGGGGAACTTAGCATGTTAGGCCAAGAGATCATATTCTGCTGTGAAATTCTATTGCAGATATTAATCAACACATTATTTTAATCATTCAAAGAAATGGGGAGCAGAACCTGGGAGAGGAAGAAATACTGATAGATCTATTTCTCTGTCTCTGAGATAAATTTTAGACAGTACATGTCAGTCAAGGAGCTAAGAAACATACTTGTTAAAAAAAATCTCTAGAGTGTCTCTAAAATATGCAGAGTTTATGAAAAGTTAATTATTCACTAGGCTAAAATATGATGCATCAAAGAGTTGAGTTAAAATTGGATATTTAATAGCTGTAGTATAGACTCATATCTAACTTTAAAGGTCAAATTATTCCCTCTAATCTTCATAACATAGAATGAAGTCTGTGTTTTAACATTGTAGCTGATAGATGCTATCAAAATATGCACTTTTAAGTTTGTGCAAAGAGAAGAATTTATATGTCCTGTTATGAAATGAATCACAGAATTAAAATTCCAAATTTTATTCCTAAAATAAGTTTGTTTTTAATTTTATGTTCAACAAACTTTTATTACTCACAGACTGCGTGCCAGCTCTGGGATGTCAAGGAGAAAATCAAAGAGCTCACAGACTGAGAGACAGAAAACGATATAAACAACTTAATGATAGAATCTATCACAAAAGCACACACGAGGGATCATAGTAGCATAGAAGAGGGACATTTAATCAAAGTTAGAAGTGAGAGGAGAGGAGAGGTCAGGAGTAGCACCGCTAGAGTTTAATAGATCTAAACTGAGTTTGCAAGAACAGTATGATTTCTCCAGACAAAGCAAACAGTCTGAGCAAGGGAAGTCACAGAAGGGAAAACAGCATGGAATACCTGAGGTTTTCTAAGTAATAGGGAGAGAAAGGTCTTGACTGGTGGCATACTGTTATTATTAGTTTTAGTTTTTAATGTCTGGGGCAAGGCTGCCTTCACAATCGTGTGATCTATGCACTCATGTAAGTGCTGAACCTAGAAGGACTAAGACACTTGTCTTAGTTCTATGCTGTCATCACCTTGACATTTTCAGTATATGAACAGGTACCTGTATTTTTTAAATTTTGAATCAGGCTTGTTAAGCAAAGCTCATGTGTGGAACAATGCAAAGATGTTCAGAGCTTAAATTAGTAGATTTAAGTAACTGTAGGCAGGTAGGATGTTGCTGGAAGAGATGGGGCATGCCTTTGGGATTTATATGTTGTTCCTGGTCAGCAGAGCTCTGACTCAGCTACCTTATTGCCATGTTCTGAGTGTTTTTTCTTTGCCATACTCTTCCACCATGATGTTTTGCCTCTTTGGGGGCCCAGAACAAGGAGTCCGCTGTCTTTGAACTGTGAACACAGAAACCATGAGCCCCAAATAAACTTTCCTTCTGCTATATTGTTCTTGTCAGATCTTTTGTTCACAACAATGAAAAAGTTTACTAACAGATCCCCACAAATTATGTCACCAGTCCTGGCAGAAACAAGTTAGCACAAAACAGATGTGAGATCATTCATGTGGCCTCAAGGATATGGTTTAGAGTTTTGCATTTTCCTCAAAAAGTAACAAGAGCCTCTATAGTGAGTGTGGACGAATCGGTGGTATATTTTGTAACAACATTAATGAAGGATACATCATGAATCAAAGGGTCAGGAGGTAGAAAAAGATTGAGGAATTTACTGCAGTCATTCAGAGAGGAATCATTAGGATATAAAGTCAGTAATGACAGTGGAAATAAAGGGATCCAAATTTCCAGAGAAAGATATTAAAAAAGTATAATGAGAAGACTTGGTGGTTAATGGGATGAATTACAGGGAAGACTTGGCGATTACTTTAGACCATCTCATGCACCAAACAGAGTATTCAGGAGAAGTCTGGCATTGGGGAATAGATAATTTCCTCTGCCTCCTGTATTTCAGCTTTACATGCAGAACATGAATGGAACAGTCCTGACTATATAATGTAATCTGAGGGGTCCCTAAATGTTCCTCCTCCTCCAGTGTAATGCAGAAGGGTAGGTGACTGCAAGTGCTATTATTAATTGCTACCTATTGGGTTGAGGCATGGAGAAAAGAAGGCATCTAGCAAATCACAAACACATTGACTAAAGAAGTTCACTGACCTTCACTTCCTTGTTGAGAGGAGGGTTTCAACAACATGGGGAGCAGTAGCAAGTACAACTGCTGTGTGATCCTCTGTGTATTTGGAGCTGGAGAGGAGAGAGAAAAGAAAAGCACATCAAAGACCAGTTTTACTATCTATTCCTCTAAGAATTGATGCTTTATAGGAAGGGTATCAGGAGAAAATAATGTGAAGGATCATTTAAAGTTTCTTAATTAATTACTAAGTAGATAAATCATGTTAATTAATATGAAATACCACCAGGAACTTAGACAGCTTTAGCATTCTTTAAGAAAGTTAGTCTCTTGGTGTTGATTTTAAAATAAAATCCTTAAATATTTGCCTACTTTCCACTATACAATATGAAGGAACACCCATTAACCAACCTTACTGAAGGTGGAATTGAATTATGAATGTTTAATTGAAGACTTAGAAAATTATAGAGGAATTCTGTTTGCAAAATTTTTTACTTATTTATATTTATAATCTTTACATTAAATAACTTAGAACCACACACACACACACACACACACACACACACACACACACACACACTGACATATATTCATTACAAATCTCTCCCTTTAAGGAAATACCATGAAAAAAATTCCCAAGAAAGTAGAACAACAAAAATAGGAAATAAAATATAACAGAAAACTATGAGATCAATCCTACACATTCTAAAACCAAAAGTAGGGGTTTCAGTCAGATATAATAGAGATATCTAAAGGAAGTAAATCACCAAAAGAAAAAAAATAAAGATATTGGTAGAAATGAAGGACAAAAATTTCCAAATGGCAAGTGCCCATTGAGTGTCTGGCAAAATGGATGAGGAAAGGCACACCCAGAACAACAGACATCCTCATGAAATTTGGAAACACTGGATGAAGAGAAGATCCTAAAATCTGAAACAGAAATAAAGATGAGAATGAGAAAGGGGGGGGCGGAGAAAATGAGAGAGAGAGAATGTCCACGTGTTTAGAATTGAAAAAGCTAAAATAATGTGGAACATTGCTTTCAAACTTTGGAGGAAAAGTTATTTATAACAAAAGATTCTCTATGTAGCTTAAATAAATATGGTGAAGACAGTTTCAGTCACAAAAACTCTCCACACTTTATCACCCAGTTTTGTCAGGTAGCTACGTGAATAACCAAAAGAAGCAGATAGTTGGATGGAATACAGGAGAGAAGGAAAGGAAATCCCCAAGAAGATGGTGAAGAGGCGTCTAAGGAACTAGGTTTCCACAGTTGTAGGAAACACCGTAGCCACATGACACTAGGAGGAAGCAAGGCTCCAGAAGGACTGCTTCAGAGAAACAGATGAAATGAATACATTACTCAGGATGTTTAAACACATCAAGGAGATTTATACCTACAGTGGAGGTATGGATAAGTTAGTGCAAGTTCGTTTTGGGATGCGGTGGTACACAGAAAATAAAGCAATTGTTAACCCAGGGGAAATAAAAGAATGTCCAAAAAAAGTAAATGTGTACCATGTGGTTACCTATGAACAACATTTATACTTGCAGCAATGTACCAGCAAGCAGTCATCTAACCAACACTGAAAAACATAAAAACTATCTTGGAAGTGTGGAGAAAATGGAAAAGTGCATGTGGCCAGAGGAGGATATTCTCTGAGTAGAAAGTCAACAGTTAGGAGTAAAATCAGAAAAAAAAGCAATATTGAATATGAATATCTTATTTGACAATATGAATGTAAGTATCAAAAGAAGCAGTGAAAAGAATCAAAAGTGGTTGCCTCTGGGAAGTTAACTAATTGAGAGGAATTAAAATTTAAAAATAAGGTATGGATGGGACAATTATGGATGTACTTTCCATGCAGAGGAAACTATGAGCAGAAGCAAGAAAGCTTGCTACCTAGACAGGGAAAGTAAGTAGAAAAATAGGAGGATGTAAGTAGAGGGTGAGACCAGATCACTGACACATTTGAACTCTCTATGAAAAGGTTTGGGCTTTAATTCCTGACTGTGGTGGTCACTTACTTCTCTCAGAACTGCCCCGACTATCCATAAGAAGACTCCAAGGAGCCACATTTTGGCTAATATTGACCATCGAGTATTGAAAGTAAGGGGCTGACCCCTTTTTGGTCAATAGATTTTACTTTCTAAATTCACAATTCAGGAAAAAAAGAGGTTGGAATTTTTTGGTAACAGGGAAACTACCACTCATTCTATTCGCTGGGAAGCTTTGATAATTGTCCTCCCTAAGCTTGGCTCTGCTCTAGAATTTGTGAAATACAGACATATTCCATCAATACATTTCACCTTGTGCTTTTGCTCTCAGAATCTGTTATTCATATCCTAATTCCCACGTAGTTCAGAATACTCAAGAACTATTGCCCTTCACAATAAAACAAATACTGAATATAACTTAAGTGAAATTTCTTACAGGGCTGGTGCTGCTTGAACCAGGTGCCCCATGAAATAAGCTCAGCCTCTCTGGAGGCATTTGGGTTAAACAGGATGACCATGTAGCAGGAGTGCTGGAGACGATTTATTCAGAAAAAAAATTACCTCAGTGGATCCATGGATTTCATCTAGTGCTTGAATAGAAAAACTATGACTTTGGGATCCAGAGCCGCAGCAGCACCCCTAAAATCATACAACACAAGGATCTCCTGCTTTAGTTATTCCTATTTGTCCCTGAAGTAAGAACCTCTTCCCATGATGGATACAGTATCAACCCTTTGACTTTCACTCTTCTCATGGGTTGACTTGTAAGGGGTTGAGGCACATATATTTGACTGGTTTGTGGCTTTTCTTTTTCACTTCCCTTTTAAAAAAATAGTTCTATCTAGGAAACAGCTGAGTTGACAGGGATCAAATTTTGTAGCAAAATATCCTGGCACCTCAATCACAGACTATCCGATAAAGGTTGAACACTTCACCCAAGTACAAACTGTCAGGTGGCAAATTAACAAATTATTGTATAATCCATAAATTAAAATCCCCAGCTTGGTGTGAGAAGTACTGAGGCAATCAATTTCCTGTCCAGAAATTCTTGAATTGAGGCCACGCATGGTGGTGCACACCCGTAGTCCCAGTGGCTTAAGAGGTTGAAGCAGGAGGATCTCAAGTTCAAAGCCAGCTTCAGAAAAAGCAAGGCCCAAAGCAATTCAGTAAGACCCTTTCTCTAAAATAAAATACAAAATAGGGCTGGGATGTGGCTCAGTGGTCAAGTGCCCCTGAGTGGGAAAAAAAAAAAAATTCTTGAATTGAGATTATTTACAAGATTGAGGAGAGAACTTTGCATACAGGCTAGAATGGTCCTAAAAGAAAAATTGAAATTTTGAAGTATTAGAATTTTTTAAATTTTTTACTTTTTTTGGCATTGGGGATTGAACTGAACCCAGGGGTGCTTAACCATTAAACCACATCCCCAGCGCGCCCCCCTCACGTGTGCTCACGTGGACTCTCTTTCTCTCAATGTTACCACTAGTTATGGGTGACGAGTCCTGCTTCTTCACATGTTGAAGTTTGAACATTAGAGAAGAACGCCGAGGCAAGCATATGAAGCAGGGTTTATTTAAAAAGGGGTAACATAGACTTCTCCCGGTAGGGAGGAGGGGGCCAATGTTGCTATCCTGGTATCCTAAGAGACGAGGTGTTCAGCCCTTTTTATATGTCTTAGGCTTCCTTGGTTCTCCTGCCCTCTTCCCCTTATCTTTCTCCTTCCTGCTTTTGACTAGGCCCAGGAATGCTCAGTGGGCTGGCCAAAAGGTGGGAAACAGATGGGCTGAAAGGGGAAGGCAAGGAAGGAGCAGCATAGGACATATTAATGAACAACCTTATAGCTCCCTATAGAGAGGGCCAATTCCTGGGACAGGTTACCTTAGCAACAAGTTGGAGGTTCTCGATAAGGGTGGAGGAAGGGCTCTGAAGGAATTAACATTTCAATCCCTCAGGGGATAGTCTCCAACTTCCAGGACTCCCTCATAATTGGCCTCCTAGATCTGACCTGACTTGATTTACCTATCTATACTGACTGCCTGTTTAATTCTGGATTCATTAATATATATTTAGAGACACTGTCTCACTAAGTTGCTTAGGGCCTTGCTAAATTGCTGAGGCTGGCTTTGAAACTGCAATCTTCCTGCCTCAGCCTCTGAGCCCCTGGGATTCACCACTGAACCCACCTCAGTATTTTTAAATGTGTAAAAACCCTGTTTGTTAAGGAGGTGGTAGAGCAGATTCATAGAGAAAAGCAGAGATTATGAAAGAGAAGGAAAACTGAATGGTCTGTCCCCAGAGCTGCCTTAGTTAATTAGTTAAACATTAGCCCTGTTAATGTTTAGCTTCCAGATCATTGGTATTTTTAGCATAAACTATCCTTTACTTGACCTAGTGTAAGAAAATATTTGTTCCTTGCAAACAAATGAGCTGTCAAATAAGCAACCAAAGACCCCATTAGGTTTTAATGTAACCTGTGTTCATTTGCTTACATCCAGGTGGTACCAAGGTTAACAGTACAGTAGTCACAGGTGATGAATACCACTCTGCTTGCTAGGTGATAACTGTATGTAATGGAAAAGTTTTGTATGAAAAATACAGTTTTGCATAAAGGCAGATTGCTAAAAACCTTTAGCTAAAACAATCAGAGCCCAAATTCTGAAGTCAGCCCATCTCAGGAAAAAAAGTGGTTGATGAAGTTACCTCCTGAACCAATTACACACAACAAACAAGAAAACTTGATTTCAATGGACAGAATAAAATAAATAAATAATGAAGAAAATTAGATATGGACAAAAAAGATAAGTTGATAAAATGAGTCCACATCTTAGTTTTGGAATCGGAAAGTCTCTCTAAAATTAAAGGTCTGAAATTGTGTAAGTAAAATATCTATACATGAATCTGTAATCTTCAATCATCCCATCTTAAATATATTAGGAATGGGCTTGTCCTTAATTTGTTTATTTTAAACACTTTTGGGAACTGGGGATTAAACTCAGAGACACTCAACCATTGAGCTACATTGCCAGATTCATAGAGAAAAGCAGAGTATTTTTGTATTTTGTATTTTTTAGTTAGAGACAGGGTCTCACTGAGTTGCAGGCATATACCACTGCACCTGGCTTAACATATTTTTCATTGGTACATTATAGTTGCACACAATGGTAGAGTTTGTTGTTGCATATTCATACATACACACAATCCAACAAAGTCATTTGGCGAATATTATTTGCCAGTATTTTCCCTTTCCCTTCTCTCCTCCCTCCCCCTTCTCCTTTTCCTCTACTGATCTCCCTTTGGTTTTCCTGAGATTCCCCATTTTCAAAATGGGGCGGGTTTTCAAAGACTCTATCCATTTTTGTCTCTAGTGTCCACAGATGAGAGAAAACATATAACCCTTTACTTAACATTATGCTCTCAAGTTCCACCCATTTTCCTGCAAATGGCATAATTTCATTCTTCTTTATGGCTGAGGAACAGGCATGCTTTCAAGCTCATGAAAGATGTGTTTGTTTCTGAAACACCAAGAAGCAAGCACTTAGAAAAGATCTAGCCAAGGACCAGGTTAAAGGAAGGGAGAACAGGAAGCCTATAGGAAACAAAGTCCCCTAATGTTTTTAATGGAGTTGACACATGTCTTAGTTGGTAAGCTACTGAGCCCCATGGTTAAATATGTCCCCAGGACAGGAAAGGGTCTGAAGGCTCGGGAGACACCATGCAAGGGACCCCAGAAGGAATCACTAACCTGTCTTTCCATTTTTATTTCCCATTAAGTCTTTACTCAGTAGAGCCAGTTTGTGACATGTCAGCTGTCACTCACTGTTCAGTACTTTGGGTCATACTCTCCCCACTATCTAGAATTCTCTCTCCTTTCTCTCTTTATAAATCCTACTTTTTAAAAATAGTCAAGCTTGAATTCTGCATTTCCTATAATGCCTTCCTGGACCACTGGGATTAAATAGAATTTACCTAATTCTTAAATAGAATTTATTCTACTCTTGTAGAATTTACTGTTCCTGCCTCTTCCTTGAAAATCACATTCATTTTCAAAGTTTGTCTTATTTTGTTACTTCTAAACCTAGCTTAGCTGTGAATAATTATTTGACTTTTCATATGATCCAGCTTGGCTTATCTCTATAAAATAATTTTAAACTACCTCCATATGGTAGGTATTAAACAGAATCTAGTTCAATACCTATCATCAGGCTGCTGATGTCAATTTAGAAATCACTACCACGAAAGAGGGTGACACGCCATTCAACATTTCCACTTAACTCCAGGACTTCGTTCAGTGTGCTACCTGGCCCACAGAGAAATGTTCTCTAAGTTTCTGGACCGGTGCCTTTGCCTGGAGTTGCATCAGTCTAGGTCTATGGTGATGGCAAAATTACGAGTAGTTCACACTTTCCCTCACAAAATTTCTTACTGACAACATTAAATTAACTGTAAATCTCACCTTTAATGACTTTATCATCTTTAATGACTTTATAATCTATCAGTGATGATCTTTGTAGTTATTTCATTAGTGGTTGCCTGGGGCATATTTACTTCTATAGTCATTTCTGCATTTATTAACTAGAATGATTCTACATAATACTCTTTTTTTTAACATTCATAGGAATTCTGGATACCCTGAAATACAATTCATAAGGGAAATGTATGTTTCTTTTCAGTTGCCTATTCTTAGAACATTACATTAATGCCCAGCCATGCTCTAATATTGTTAAATATCCACTGAGTTCAATCTGAAGTCAAGTACAGTCAGGTATGTGTCACTTTGTGGTGGGCATATGTCATGAGTCACACATTGTTAATTTATAATTTTGTGGAAATGATATTCTTACCTAGACCAAGATGGCTATGATGAACTCAATAATCCATCCGGACCATTGTCCTAGAAGCTGTCTTGCTGTTGACTAAATGTCTTTACCTCGTACAAAACTGTACTTTTCAGGAGCACTGATTAAGTGGATATCTGAGAAGAGAACTTCAAACAATCTCACCCCTACTTTCCTAAAACTTTTAGGAGAAAATATCCCTTAATGACCTTTGGGTTTTGTCAGCACTTACAATGACTCTAGAAAGCTGGACAGTGGCAACAGAGTCACAAACAGAACATATGGTTTGTATAGTCAACAAGGTTGTAGTTGAGAAGGAAAATCAGACTTGTAATAGTATTTGTAGATAAATAGACTGTGCTATCAGCAAGCCAAAATAAAAAATTTCTGCTTAATTCAAATGACCATAAATAGCATGCACCAATGTTTGGACTATACACTAATTAACTGAATAATTTTCCTCTGAACATATGGCTTTGAGGTTTTGATGGCTCAATGACTTAATTGGGTGATTTGTAGTTCTCTCTTTAATAAGATGAGGAAATGTATATATTAACTTCCCTTTTATCATTCCTAAAAATATTTACAAAGAGGGTCTGAGTTCTCATGGAAGTCAGAGGTCTCAGTCTACTTTGAAACATAAATAACTACTGTTCATTGTCTTCCAGACATTACTGCAACAGGACTGGATCACTACACTTCTCTAAAACCTCAGATAAAAGCTTTCAGAAATTATTGTTTTTAACATTTAGAAAATCAAGAAAATTGTTCTTTTCCCAGTAAATCTTCAATTCCAGGGATCTATTGCTTGGCAGATATCAATCCCTTTATGCTCTGGTGGGAAAAATCTGCTAAGTAACAAGGAATGGCTTCTGTTTGTTGAGGGTTAAAACATATTCTTGCTTATCACTTTAGAGACTAAACCCTGGCCTCCTGGGTTCAGAGGCATAGTCTCCCTGCACTTCAGTGTGTTATTTAAATGGCCTCAGCATCTGGCTTGGGAGAATTTGAAGAATTGATGGAAAGAATCACAGGGCTAGTGTCTTATCGGTCTTGGATTTCAAGCAGTTTTATATTCACTTTTTTTCTGTTCTTCTTAACATTTTGTCAGCAACATGGGCAAAATAACCAACACAAATAATCCTGAAAATAAAGCTAGAATTAATGGTAAAATATGATTGATTCCAGGAATCCGTATATTTTAAGCAACTACTGAAGTCAAGTCAGACAGAATTTTACTCATTCAAATTTTTCTCTCATCCATCCATTCAGACATCTCCTGTATCCACTCCAAAAATATTTGAATGATAAGTTAGTAAGTTTCACAAGGCGATATACTTGGCATTCAGAACAGAAGGCTTCATAATACAAGATTCCTATCCTCTAGACATTCATATACATGTATGAGACAGACTTATAAATAATTGTAGCATAGTTCAGATAGCATCAGTCTTATAGAGTATCGTGGTAGTATTCTGTTCAGGAATGCTTAAAAGGGCTTTGCAGGGCTGGCACTGTGTGAGCTGGGTGTGAATAATGAATAGAAACCACCAAATAAAATGGGCTGGGCATTTAGGCATAATATCAAGTTACTTACATAGCAGATCTTTTTAAGTAATAGTTTCATGTTATACTAAAAAATCCAGACTTCAATATTTCTTATACTTCTAAGATCATATGTTCTTATTCAGTCTGAAAAAAGGAGTCATTTAATGGTTATCTGAATATGAATGAGAGGCATTTACTCTTTGATACACTGTTTTAAAAAACATTCAGAAAGAGAAATCTTCATTAAAGCAAGTAAACTTAAAATTATTAAGAAGCATTTTGTTACACAAAGAATGAACCCATGTAATTTAGTATTTTTTCTACTAAATACATGTTTTAAATCAAAATGCTTGTTTTCCTTTCTCTGGTAAACAATGAATGGGTTGTTACTAAGGTTTAGGTCTTTCTTTCCTAATAGTTTTTCTAGAAGTTTTTCTCAACTCTATAGCCAGTGAGAATAAAAAATAAATTTTAAAAAGAAACTCCATGATTTCCTTGTATGTAGCTCCACCTTCTCTTTTCTTCACCATCTCTAACAATCAGAGAAATGCAAATCAAAACCACCCTAAGATACCATCTCACTCCAGTAAGATTGGCAGCCATTATGAAGTCAAACAATAACAAGTGCTGGCGAGGATGTGGGGAAAAGTGTACACTTGTACATTGCTGGTGGGACTGCAAATTGGTTCAGCCAATTTGGAAAGCAGTATGTAAATTCCTTAGAAAGCTGGGAGTGGAACCACCATTTGACCCAGCTATTCCCCTTCTCGGACCATACCCAAAAGACCTAAAAAGAACATACAACAGGGACACAGCTACATCAATGTTCATAGCAGCACAATTCACAATAGCTAGACTGTGGAACCAACCTAGATGCCCTCCAATAGATGAATGGATAAAAAAATGTGGCATTTATACATAATGGAATATTACTTGGCACTAAAAAATAACAAAATCATGGCATTTGGAGGGAAATGGATGGCATTAGAGCAGATTATGCTAAGTGAAGCTAGCCAATTCCTAAAAAACAAATGCAGAATGTCTTCTTTGATATAAGGGTGGGGGGCGACTCAAAACAGAGCAGGGAGGAAGAGCATGACAAGAAGATTACCATTAAATAGGGATGAGAGGTGCATGGGAATGGGAGAGAGAAGAGGAATTGCATGGAAGATGTTAGGAGACCCTCATAGTTATGCAAAATTACATATAAGATGGTGTGAGGGGGAAGAAAAAAGAGAGAGAAACGTGTCACAGTAGATTGAGTAGAAAGAGGGGAGAGGTGGGGAGGGGGGGATAGGAAGGGCAGCACAATACAATAGACACTAGTATGGCCCTATGTATAAACATGGCTGTACAACCAATGTGATCCTGCAATCTGTACATGTGGAAAATTAAGATTACGTACCCCATTTGAATCAAATGTATGATATGTGAAGATCATTGTAATGTTTTGAGCAACTAATAAAAAAATTTTAAAAAACAATACATCATTGTTATTTTGAAAATATATTCTAATTAGTTTAAAATAATAAAAATGCATTTTAATTAAAAAATTGTACAAGTTTAATGTCTGCCCAGGATTAAATTTCTGTCTGGAAATTATCTTAGTTTATCTGATTATAAAATAAAGATTTTTTTTCTTACAAATCTGGCAACTCATGAGTATCTTCATAAAGGGTGGTTTTCTTCCCCTTCTCTGACTTTTTGCAGGACTCGAAATCTGTGTTTAATGGTTTCTGCAGCAACCAACACTTTTGAGCAGTTGCTGGCAGATTAAAGTTTATGCCAAAAATTGTCTCTTGAAAGCATCATTATTTTTTCCCACAATGACATTTAAAATCAAAATGTCAGTAGACCCAGTAATATAATTTAAACATGTATGGTTGGGCTTTAGGACACAGACTAGCAACATGGGGACTCTAGCGAAAATCTTAAAAGATAGGACTTCCAAAATTGCTTTACCTGGTGACAGAATTATTGAAAAAAAAAAAAACAGTTTCAAAATGTGATTTGAAAGGGTATTATTTATTTAGTCAATAGATTGGAGTTTGAATGTTTTTATACTCCACATGAAATAGGACCTAATTCTTATCCAAACCAATTTCTTGAATTTTGGACATTTATTTTACAATGTTAAACATAAAGGAACTGGTTTGAATAAACATTAAGAAAAATGTATATAATTAATTACTTCACTACACTTAACTTTTTCTACAAATTAAGGGAATTTGGGTATAGTAAAAGGTGGCATCTTTTAAAAGAACATAAACTATGGATTTAGGCAGCCCTGGGATTTGATCCTCCTGTATAATGTGACTAAGATGAATACATTTGTATATAAAATGTATATAAATGATGTCATTGTTATTATTGCTATTGTTATACTGTATAATTCATTTTATAAATATTCAATAGGCATCTATAATATATTGGGCACTATACCAGGACCTATGGGTAAGTCCTATCCCTGTCTCTAAAGAATTCATTTGTGAGGCAGAGGTTCTAGACCTCTGCCTTCATTAGACATATCAAGGAGAGCAGAAGCCCAATACTGGCAGAAAAATGTCATTCGCTGAAGCACAGACATGTCCACACTTGTGATATGTTTGGGGAAAGGCAGATAGCCCAGTATGGGTTGGGGGGGGAGAGGGAGAGAGGGGGAGAGAGAGATAGAGATAAGAAATGTAATATAATTTTATATACCAAAAATACTTCCTGAGAGCATTTCTTTTTCAAAAATTAACATTTGTAAATCTGTTAACTTCTCTTAAACCACTCAAGCTTAGACTTTTTTTTATCTGTAAAACAAAACAAACCAAAAATAATATGTATCTCATAGGTTTGCTCTGAATAATAGAAGTTAGAGTATTTCACATAAATGGTTTTATTTAGTAGAAAGAATGATATGTTAAGGATATGCTATTAAATACACATTTAAAGGTACAAAACAAACAAAACTTAAGTAGGAGTTCAGGAAGAGATGAAACAAGTCACCCCCTCAATTTATTTGGAGACTAACCTCCTAATTTCAATGTTATATAACAGAATGGCTAGGATCCAAATCAGTCTCTGGCTCCTGCTAAAGTTTATAGGAGGCTACTGTTTTGGACTAGCCTCCTACACTGGTACCCAGCAGATCAGACCAAAGCAGGATAGAAGTGCCTTGTCATCAACAGAATTTTGAAATGGGTCAGTTAAAAAACAAAAAGAAAAAGAAAAGAAGCAATTCCAGTAAACTACCATCAGCGCAATGAGAAAGCCCTCATTTTTACCTATAAAGTATTCACTATTGTGTACAACAGATAAGAAGCTAAGATTAGTCCAATCATAGAATTGCATATAAAAGTCAAAAAGATCTTTGAACTAAATTTGTTGTAATTTTTATCCTTTGACACTCCAAAAACCAAAATTCTTTCTTGCCTTATTTTTGTAGCACAAGTCTAACAACGGTAATAGAAAACAGAAGTTTGGGAAACAAAAAGTAATTAAATAAAAGGGTTGATCTGAGAAGGCAGGATTTTTGAAATCTCACTGATACTCTTAATAATGCAAGGCAGATTGAGTATGTATCTTCATTTCTTTCCCAAAATCTTATTACAATGATAGAAAATAAACATAAAAATGATAAACCCTCAGCTCAACAAGAGGAGAAAGCAGTAGTTAAAATATTTGGATTAAGAAAAGTATTTTTATAAACATTTTTTGGGGCAAAGAAAATAAAACCTATGTGCACATGGGGTGAAGGGTAGGAAAAACAGGTCCAAGTGAGTAAATGGAGCCCCTGAAAGAGATTTCTTCAAACCACAGGACCTAGAAAGTTTCAGGAAATAGTACCTTTCTCCAGAGTGGAGTTGGGGAAACAGGTGGGAGGGAGGAGAAGGGGAAACACTGAGACCTGAATTATAACAAATTATGTTTTATGCTTTCATAATCATGTCAAAATAAAATCTATTGTCATATCTAACTAAAAAGAACCAATTAAAATAAAGATGGTGGGGAAAATAGATACATCTTAATTTTTTTTTTTAAAAAAATGAAGGTATATTCCAGTTTCATGGAAAAGAAAAAAAAAAAGGAGTGGAGTTAGCAGGAGGCTGACACAGTGGAATTCCATCTCTTCTACTCCTGCCAGGGATGCTTTGCCTCTACCCCAGCATCAGATAGCAGTTTCCCTCCTTAAGAAATTGAGCCAGAGGAATGATTGACTGAGGGACACCAGACACAGAAAGAGTTGAAGACAAGGATGAGGACAATATTGCGAACAAAGAGATAATATGAAAATTCTGAGCACAAAATAATGAATAATCCACCTTTCCCTCATTCTCTGAGTTCCCAGATTTTTCCACTTCCGTATTAGATGGAAGAGAAGTAGTCTAATATAGACAGGTTAGTACATTGGTTGGTGAAAATGTGGCAATGAGATATGAATATGGGGCATGATCCTCAAGTAAAAGTGAAAGGAATGGGTCAGTTTGGATGAACACCTTCTGGGAAGGAAGGAAAAGGTGGGCAATAGACATTTTAAAGAGTGAAAATGAATACAGAAAAGGAAAAATAAGGCTGATTCAGAGTGAGAAAGCGGTAGACGAATGGATCAAAGTTTCCAGGAGAATGCCAAGAACTTAGCGTCTAATATCACTCTCCAATAAAAGGAACCAGTGCTACCTGGAAAAAATGGCTGATTTCTAGGACTAGGCTAGGAAATACATAAGATGAGCCTGAAGCACCTTGATTGCCACAAAGTAAAGAGATGCTAAAATTGAAAATATCCACAATGATGAGAGATAGGACAAGGGGACACCGAAACCAATTGAAAGATCTTACAATGAACAAGCTGGAACAATTTGAGCAAGACAATAGATATCGTAGCTTTTAATTATACCCAAGTGCTAAATATCAACTTGATCATGCTTGTATACATAAATGACTGAATAAATGATAAATGGGGAGAAGAGGCTCATCTCTGGAACAGATGAATTCCAAATAGCCATGTAGCCATTCTACCCTAAAGGAGATAAAATCCCTCACTTCTTAAGTGTGGGTCCTGCATAGCCACTTTCTCCCAAACAGTACAGTATGAAAAAGGGAGGAACGTAACTTGGGAGTGGAGAAAACTAACGAACATTGCTTCAGCAAGGTGACCAAGGTTAACATCAACAGTGATAAGTCTCGTTGATAGTTATGTATCCTTGATAGGATGGAATGAGAATGGTACTATCCCCCAGTGGTCTTCCTCCCCTAAACCCAGGGCTTTGGTCTCATTGTGAGACAAAACATCAGATAAATCTATATTCCACCAAAAAAAAAAGCTATAATTAAGAGGCTATAACAATAAAGCCATGCTCATAGACAGGAAAGCTGTCTAGAATGGTATCAGAGGTAATGGCGGAATTGTGTTTCACTGCAAAATGATCTTAGAAAAGCCCTTTGACTGTGGCATGCAGGAATCTAGGAAGGTGAGGTTCTGTTCCTGAATACAATGCTAACTCCTAATTAAATCTCACCGACAAGTGATAATTGATCCTTTTTTTTAAGTAACTCCAGTCAGCCTTCAAGAAAGCGGACAGTATCTAGTTTCACCAGTGTAACAGATTATCAAAAATAGCAGTGAAGTCAGCTGTTTTTCCCCATATGGGAGGCTTAAAGAGGAACATATGTTGGTGTTTGATATTCAATCAGCCTGTGCAATATGGCAGCAAACTCAAGCTCTAGTGGTCCAGAAAAAAAAAAATAGGAATATTTTTGGTAATTGTTTACAGAAATAGAGGCATAGCAGTTAGAATGTCCTTTGAAGTAGTTACTTCTAATTCTCTGCTCTGGAGCTTGGAAAAGTAACATAGAGTTGCAGAGTGCCAGATTAAATTTGTGCCAGCAAGTGCAGCTATTATTTCATCTGTTTTCTGATATTTGCTTAATCACTTTTTAATGGTGCCTCAATTTTAAAGCACTTTACTGTTTTCTTGGGCTTGACCTGAGGTAGGAAGAATGGATATTATCATCATAATCTTACTAATGAGAAATCGGAAGCTTAGAGGAGTCACATCACTTTCTTAATGTTGGGATAGCTAACAAGAGAATAATTCAGACTGAATTCACAGTCTCTGATTTAATTCAATGTCTTCCCTCCCACTATATCGTAAAACCCTCATCACTACTGATACTTAAATCTGTACCTTCTTAAGTATTTATTGTTTCATTATTAATTCTTTTTAAATTCTTTAAGGTTTTTTTTTAAATTTAGTTTTTGGAGCATTGGGGATCAAACATAAGACCATTCACATGCTAGGCAAGAGCTCTAACACTGTGCTATATCCCCAACCCTTAATTCTTCTTTTTCATGGAAATTTTTTTAAATGTTAATAAGGTATTTGAAAATCTACATATGACTTTCAAATTTAATTTAATGCTACTAGTCTAAATGCTCTGAAAACCAGAACCAGATCTTGTTGTTAGCAAATCTATAGGTTCACCCCTGCACCTACATATAACAAGAGTTTAGTAAATAGCAAACAAAAAAGTTGAATACATTTAAGAGTATTTTTTTAAAATCATTTAATACATTTATTAGCACCAGTAATTATGACTTAGATATTTGAAGCAGTATATTTCCTTTGAAAAGAACCCTGAGCTGAGGATCAGAACATAGTTTTTTTTCATATTTTTGATCAGCTTCCTTAGTTAGAGAATAAATCTTTACATTTTTGGCATTAAACTTTGTGTCACAACAAAATCAGATGTAAATGTTTAAGATGAACTAATTATTTTTCCTAATTCTTCATCTTTCTACATCTCTTTCCTTTGTCATTTAACTTTGCAGTGACAAAAACTTTGCTCCTCCCAGAAAAGATGCTTTAATTTTAGGTTCAACCATGAGGCTTGCTTTGGCCAGTGGAATGCAAGCAACCTTATACAAACAGAACATTGACACTGACTTTCACAACTGGGAATTCTCTCTTGTGTGTCTGCTGCTCTCATGAGAACAATTCCTGGCTAGGTTATTGGTCCCAGAAGAGTATGAATGAACTGCTAAATTGTAAAGAGAAATATGTACTTTTTTGCTGTATTCCATTGAGATTTTGAGGTTGTTACAATTACACGTATTACACAACAGTATTTGACTAATAACCTGTTTTCTCTTGTCCAACTAAGAAAATCATGTGTCCATTATAGGGAGCAGAGAGGGGGAAAAACAGGAGCCAGAATATTCTTCACTTATCATGATCTTCATCTTTACTTCATTTTCCCTTTGGTTCATAAGGACCTTAGTTATCCTCAAAAGTTTTGTTACTATGCCCTTGTTAAAATTTCCTTCCTTGCACCTTGTACACAAGTTTTTCTAAAATGTGAGTTCCTCTCAAATTTAGTTATTGATCTGCCATTTTTCTTCCCATTAGGATTCAACCTGAGAATCTCTCATTCCTCTATGTGCATGGTTGCCTGACTGGTTCATGAATTTCTACAGATTTTACAATATTTGTTGCTTCTGTTGTGTGGGATATCTGTGCTAAATACTACTTAACACAAGAGTAAGCTGGAAGAGCTTTCAGGTATGGGTTTTTGGGCCATCCATCCGCATTGGTGCTTAGAAAGGGGAATCAGGGAATCTATATTTGAAATTTTCTCCTGAAAGAATTCTTTTAGAATGAAGTTTTTAAACAGTGAACCAGTTTACTTTTCTTCTATTTTCTTTACTTTTTTGTTTTCTGTTAAAGAACTCAAGAATGATAAAACCACTTTGCCACCAATACTGCCCTCATCTCTACTTTAATAACCAGATCTGTCCTGTTTATCAAAAGGGAGGCCA
This sequence comes from Ictidomys tridecemlineatus, assembly GCF_052094955.1. Lineage (NCBI taxonomy): Eukaryota > Metazoa > Chordata > Mammalia > Rodentia > Sciuridae > Ictidomys > Ictidomys tridecemlineatus. Next base: position 90,861,689 of record NC_135480.1, on the reverse strand, counting down.
GAAAAGCATGTTCCTGCATTTTCCCATAAACTTCAGAAAGCTAAACTTTCCGAAGGCAAAACAAACAAACAAACAAACAAACAAACAAAACCAGAAACTCTACTTCTGAAGAAATAGTTTGTTTGTTAGTTTGGGTTTTTTAAATTTTTTATTTTTGTAAATATATAGATGATTGATGTCTTCCATCACTGTCTACCAAGCTGCTTTGAGGTTTCTTTTTTTTTTAATTAGAAAAATACTATCATATCGTCTTTCTAATTAGGCATTGAAATATCATTTCTGAATCATTTTTATTCCTATTATTTCTACTCTCTAGTTTATGGATTTTCAAAAAGATAGCCAAGGTTTGTTACCCTTGCAAATTTTTTCTTTGAAACTAATTTAATCTTTGAAAATATATATTGAAGTAAAGGGGAAGTAGACCCCAGTTGCAGATGTGGACACCAAGTATCAGAGAGATGATTAGTTACTTGCACCAGGATATATAATCTGTAAGCAGCATAACTAGGTTTAAATCAAGGCCAGTTTTATATCAAAAGTCCATGATTTTTCTACCAAGCCACATTGCCTATATGCTAAATGAAATTAAGTTGAAATTACGTTTGAATTTTGTTCTCAAGACAAATTGAGTTTAAATACCCTTAGAGATCTTATGTGTGCTATAAAAATTCCATGATTCCTAGAAAAAAAATTAGAATCTTCTAGCAAAAACATAAAGGAATAGTTTGAAAAGAGCATCATGCAAATAAAGGCTATTAATAATAAAATCCCAGAAATAGGATGATACTTTCTTCCCTGTATCTTTTGGGCACTCTTACAATTTAATTACTGCAGTACAACCTCAGGAATATATTTACCAATTTGACATGGTTGCTATTTTTGTTAACAGTCCAGATGAATGGCGGGTGGACCTAAATGTAGTAAAAAAGATGCCCTTAAAATTGTCAGGTTCTTGCTTTCTCTGTTAGGCAGTGAGATGCTAACATTTAGAAAATATCACATTTGAACATTCAAGAAAAATTAGTTATTGACAGAGAATAACTAAATACAGTTTATTTTTCTAAAATTCTAGCTTATTTCTCTGGGTTTGTTCTTTTAAGAAGTATAACAAAGACCCCATTAAAATATTCTTTACCTAGAAATATTATAGTACTCATTGATTTAGTTCAGGTATTAACATTTAGGGAATTATATGCTTTCTAAACTATTCAGGCATCTAGTTTCTCCTTTGCCTGGTTCTGTCTACCTTCAGTTCATTACCCACCTCATTAAAATTTCCATCAAGGAGAGGACACCTAATTCAATCCCATCACTTGTTAACTGCTCTTGCAGAGGCTGCATGTGTTGGCAAATTAAAAGCAATGGTTGAGGTGTGGGTTGAGCCTAGCTTCTATTTTCATGCTTTCATTATCAGTTAAGAAGCAGCAAATGCCCTTTGAGTGAACATTGTGTTCAAAAGGATCTATTAAGAAAATCTGGATTTCCAGATTGCTCTGTCCATACGGACCTTATGATAAGACTATGAGGAGGTTGAGAAGACTTGCTTTTAAAGCACCAGGCAATCAAAAGGGGACAGGTATAACAGATGTGCTTATACATATGCATTTGAGCATGTGCTGTGCATGCAAATCAATACTCTCAGGGATAATGTCCATGCATGAGGATGAAGGAACTGAAAAGAATTTCCATGGTGCTAGCAATGGAAATTGAGATGTGGACTGAGGCAATGATTGACAAGGAAGATTTAACAAATAAGAGAGAATAAATGATACAAGGGATTGGACACCAGCAAAAATGGTGAAGCTTCAGGAAACATATCCCTGTGGCTGATTTCACCCAGCACGACCCTGTGGCCTTCTTGTTTTCAGGAATTTTAAACATTCACTTAGCCATGCATGGAAGTAATGATAACTAAATGTAGTAATCAGAATAGATGAACATTCATTTTTTTTAAATAAAGCATGAAACCTGAAATTAGAAAGGAATCTAGATATTTTCCAATCCCCAACCCTACAACCAATTGAGCAATTAAGCAACCAATCTCATGGATGTTGAGGAATCTTGCTTACCTTGTCCCTTATGTTCTACCTCCTTTCTTCACATCACCCTTCATCGGTGCACTGAATACCATTGCAACTATAATTATTGAACTATTTTTGAAGTATCCCCAAAGTGAGATAGGAGTCAGAGAGTGAAGATGGGTTATGTTCTTTGCCAGTAAATTTGATATTGATCCATGTCTAGTCATTACTAAAAGTAGTGACTCAAGATAAATTCAGTAAATGTAATTCACCCAAACTAACCTTTTTAAAACTTTAATCAAGGTAACTAGGAATATCTGAATTGCAGATTACCTTTTCATCAAGGAAAATAATATCTGCAGTTCAGAAACTTGTTTCATGAAGTCTTTAATGAAGAAAAAGGCAAGTAAAAACTCTCACACACTACTGGTAGCAATATCAAGTTCTGGAACATTCTAAAACAAAATTATTAATTTCACCTTGTGCTTTGCATTCCCCGTATACTCTGCATGTCTTTTTAGATTCTCTGTGAATCTCACCTTTCCCTTATGCTCTGCCCTATGAAGTTTGACCTCTATAGACTGTATTAAGAAGGCTCCCACTGAGTTGGTTACTAGCTAGGTTGAACTACTTGGAGTCAAAATGGAAGATCAGAGAAAGAGAGGAGAAATCTAATCCATTGTCTTCTACCCTGCAGAATGTGCCATCAATACCAAAGATCCTGATTCCTCCCAGAAGTTTTCAAATATGTCTAAATGTTCTGATAAGCTCCCCCATGTCCCATGACTTTGGGTTCAGAGATGAAAAAATTTCACTGCTGTTTATTGCAGGGAACTTACATTATTTCTTCTTCCTCTTTTTTTTTTTTTTTTTTTTTAATCACGGCCACATTCTGGCACTTAGTCTCTCTGTAAATAAAATTGTAAATGTCCTCATTTCTTTTCCTATTTGTATTCTGACAGAGACAACATTAATCAAGGTCACACTCTGGAAACGTATTCCCCAGAAATTTTCACATGAGTCTGTTGCATTGTTGTAGAAATAGACAGATGCAAATGATGTACCCTAAGAAATGGATTGAAAAATATGTGTTCATTCATTCATTGGTAAAAAACTGATGTTACTGGTGTGAAATAACATCTTAATGAATATCATTATCATGTTTTAAAAGAGTTTTATTGATGTATAATTGAAATATAACAAATTGCAAGTAAGCAATCTAACATTTGGTAATTTTGACAAATATATATATATATCAGTGAAAACATTATCTCCATCAAAATAATGACATAGACACCATCCCTAAAAGTTTCTTCATGCCATTTATCCTCCTCCCAACCCTTCCCAACTTCCCCATTCCCAGGTTACCACTAATCTGTTTCTTATCACCAGAGATTATTTTATACTTTTATGTCATTATATATTCAATTGCATGTGCCATTATATAGTATGTTATATATTGATCATAATATATATTTATTTATTTTATATGGGGTTATGGTAAGTTCTATTTGTGTCTCACATTTATTACTCATCATAATTATTTTGAGATTCATACCTATGGTTTTGTGCATCAAATAGTTCATTCATTTTTCTTGCATAAATATTTTATCTATTTACTTATTGGTAGAAGTTGAGTTGTTACCAGTTTTAGACTACTACAAATAAAGTTTCTACAATAATTTGTGTACACATATTTCTCTTGAGTACATACCTAGGAATAAAATAGCTAGCTCATATTTAGGTGTAAGTTTAATATTTTAAGAAACTGTTCAACTATTTTCCAAAGTTGTGGTACCATTTTACTTCCCTACTAGTACTTGGTATGGTCAGACTTTGCAATTTTAGTGATTATATTTAGAATGTAGTGATATCTGTTATTTTAATTTGTATTTTCCTATTGACTAAAGATGTTGAATATATATCTTTTTATCTGCTCATTTGCCATCAGTTTATCTTCAATGATGAAGTATCTACTAAAATTTTGCCTGCTATAACATAGAGTTAATTCTTTTCTATTATTGAAGTTGAAGAATATTCATACATTTTTGCTATAATTCCTTTATCAGATATAATTTGCAAGCATTTTTTTTAATTAGTGACTTGTATTTTCATTTTCTTGGAAGTGTCTTTTGGAGGAACACTTGTTAAAGCTTTCAATACAATGCTGATTTTAACTATTAATAGAATTAATTACATTTGGAATATTTCCTGATTACATGGGGAAAGAATTTAGTCTTATAGTATTAAATGTGATTATAGCTTAAGTCTCTCATAAAAATTCTATTCTATTCTTATGAAAGATTTTATCATAAATAGATGACAAATATCAAATGCTATCCAATATTTTCTTTGAATCTATTGTTAGAACTATACACTTTTCTTCTTTACTCTGACAATAAAATTAATTAAATTGACTTTCAAATGTTAAATCAGCATTTAGTTGGGGAATAAAATCACACTTGGTTGTGATAAATTTTTTTTATACATTTGGATATGATGGGCTAAAACTGTGCTAAGAAATTTTGTATGTATATTCATGATAAATATTCGTGTACATGTTTATGTATACACATACATACATATACACACACATATTCACACATACATTATAATATATATTTCAATGTTTTTGACCAGTTTGGGAATCAGAATAATGCTGGTTCCATTGAATTAATTGGAATAAAGTCATACTTCTCCAAATTTCTGGGAGAATTTGTAGAATTGTTATTAGTTCTTACTTAAATTACTTGGTAGAATTTACCATTGAGGTCATCTGGTCCTGGCATTGTCTTTGTGGAAATGTATTTAACTATAAATTCAATTCAGTTAATACATTTAAGGTAATCTATTTCTTCTTGACTGAACTTTGATGCTTTCTATTTTTCAAGGAATGTGTCTATATTCTCCAAGATTTTATTTTTTTTTACTGTTTCATGGGATTTTATTATCAACCACAAAATATGTTACAACTAAACATTCTTATTTGTTACTATGAAGTTGAGATACAAAAGTTAAGAATATAATTTTAAAACAGACTGTTTTTCTTAAGAGATGCTAGCAGATGTTTTTATTATTACAATATCAGCACTCTGAATAATAATAGATTCAATGTTATAGGCAAATAGAGTATTTAAATTTTGGATGTGTATGACCTAATTACAAAATATAAAAGTAATGGATATTCATTATGATATATATGAAAATTATCCAAAATATAGGTATGAAGACACAAATTGGTGTGAATATACTTTGTATACAACCGGAGATATGAAAAATTGTGCTCCATAGGTGTAATAAGAATTACAATGCATTCTGCTGTCATATATATAAAAAAATATTTCATTATATACTGGAATAGTCCAAAAGGTATATAGAAATTATATCTGGATGGTGGAATCATAGAATGTCCTTATTTTCTCCAAGTTTTTAAATTTATTGATAAAATTTACTAATAATATCCCCTGATTTATGTTTTTAAAGATCTATAGAATCTGTAATAATGTCACCTCTATTATCAGGAAAATGAAAATATCATGTATTTTAACTGATCAAGGATGCTAGACATTTGTTAATTTGTAGTGATCTTTCTCAAAGAGCAAACTTGGTTTTATTGATTTTCTATCATTTTAATTTTCATTGATTTCCACTCTGATCTCTATTACTCATTTCTTCTGTTTTCTTTGGCTTTTAAAATGTGCTCTTCTTTTTCTATTTCCTTGAATCAGAATATGACATCATTAAGTTGAGTTTTTTTTTTTCTAAAATAAGTGTGTAGCACTATAAATTTCCAAGTTCTGCTTTGGCAAGATGGCAGAAATATTGCTGTTATGGTTTCATTCATTTCAAAGTGATGTAAAATTTTTCCTTTGATTTCTCTTTGACCAGGTTATTTAGAACTGAATAATTTACTTTCCAAATATTTGTTTATTTTTCAAATCTAATTCTGTAATATTTTGAATTTAATTTTATTGTGGCCAAATACCATACTTTATATGACTTGAAAATTTTAACATTGATTGATAATTTCTTTTGGGTCAAGGATAAGTTATATAAGTATTTTCTGTCTGCACACCCTGAAAAATAATGTATTCTGCTGTTATTGGGTGGAGAGTTCTGTATTAATTAGATCAAGTTGTTTGCTATGATATTCATGTGTTCTACACCACATTGTATTTGTTTTTATTTTATTTTATTTTGTTCTTTCTCATTTTGTATTTTTTTAGTTGTTATTCTGTTTCAGGTATTTTGAAGGTCTGTTTTAAGATACATATTATTTTTAGGTCTGTATGTTCTATTGATTAATTTGCCTTGTTTTCTTTATGAAATTATCCTATTTGATTCTGATATTCTGTGCCCTGAAAACTCTATTGTATTAGTTTTCAACTGTAGCTCTAATAAATTACCACAAATTCAATATCTTAAATAATAAATTTAATTTTTTAGTTGTCTAGAGCAAAAGTTTAAAATGTGCCTCATTTGATGTAAATTTTAATCCAGTTACATTTTCTTACTATTGAGTTGTTTGCATTCCCTGCACCTTAGGTTGTAAGCCTTTATCAGATGTACAGTTTGTCAATATTTTTTCATTCTGTATATGGTCTTCTCATTTGTTTGTTTCCTTGAATATGAAGAAACTTTTGATATGATCCTATTTCTCTATGTTTTGCTTTATTTCCTTTGCCATTGGGGTTGTATCCTGCAATCTTTGTAATGTTTTGAATAACCAATAAAAAAAAGTCATTGCTCAGACTAATGTCATAGAACTATTCTCCTGTTTTTTTTAAGTAATAGTTTCTTATGATAGTTTTATAGCTGCAGGTCTTAGCTTCACATTTAATTCATTTCGAGTTGATTTTTTTAATTGAATGAGATAAGGATTTAATTTCATTCTTCTACATTTGGTTATTCAGTTATCCCAGTGCCACTTACTGAGGAGACTTGTCTTTCCTCATTGCATGTTCTCAGCATCTTTGTTGAAAATCAATTAACCATAAATTCATGGGTTTACCTGGAGTTCTCCATCCTTTATTGGTCTGTGTCTATTTTCATAACAATGCTTTGTTGACTACTATAGCTTTGTAGTATATTTTGAAATAAAGTAGTATGATGTCAGGCACTAATATTTCTGACATTCCCCCCTTAAATATTTTATCTCTCTGTGTTTACATTTGATTTATTTTTATTGCCATGTGATATTCTGCTTTATAATCTGCTATTAATACTATTCAATGTATTTTTCATCTCAGACATCTTAATTTTTGTTTCTAGATTGTTGAGTTGGGTCATGTTTATATCTCCCATGCCTCTGTTTATCAAGTTCATTTATTCATCTGGCTTCTTGAACATATGGAATGAAGTCCTTAAAACTTTTAATGTTTTTGCTAACTAATTTTATCATCTAAATCATTCTGAGTCAGTTTTAACAGATTAATTTTTCTTGTTTAGGTTGTATTTTCCTGCTTCTTTCCCAGCGTATTATTTTTGGATTGGATGACCGACATTATGAATTTGCATACTAGATAGTTTCATATTTCTGTAAATAGTCTTGAGCTTTTATCTGGGACATGGCAAATTACTTGGAAACAACTTGATCCTTTTAGGTCTTGCTTTTAATATTTGTTGGATGGGAACAGACCTGTGTTTTCTCAAGGTATAAGTTTTTTCTACTTACTAAAATACTAAAGCTACATCCTTCTTAGACTTTTAACTGGTACACTATGAATTTGACCCTACGTGAATCTCAGATCTTCTGTGTAAAATTTTTAAGTGTTTCTTTTTTTCCTGATTTTGAGTGCTATATGTATGTGTGTGTGTGTATATATATATATATATATATATATATATGTAATCTAGCAGTATTCAATTATATAATCAAGGAGATCTAGACAGAGATTTCCATACTTCTCTGTTTTCTCTGTTTGTGCAGCAGTTTCCTTTTTGGGAAACTGCACTGTGAATATTGGTGGTCTTGGCTTTCCTGGACTCACAGATCCTCTAACCATGGAGACTGCTGTCCCTTCTCTCTGCTCCCCTCCCTGCTCTGGGGCCTGTAAACTTTCACCAAGAAGTAATTATAAAGCTTTTGTTTTTATCATCTGTTTCCTGATGTCCAATGTCTTGAGTACCCCTGTTGCATATCTTGTCTGTTGTTTAGTAGGTTTATACCAGAGTGTAAGTCTGTTCCCTTTTACTTTATCTTGTTGGGAAGCCAAAATTGTCATTATTATTTTAATTAAGTAAACTACATGGTGACGGAGAAGATATATTATCACTGTGTAGATGGCAAGGTAATAGAAATTGTATAAAGTCTCCTGAATGGAATAAAATGGGTAAATTAAAATTATAACAAAATTTAAGATGCAAAAGTATAAAAAAGTAACCATAGAGTGGGGAAATTCATATTAACAGTAATTTCAAACATTTCCTCAGCCTTTTCTTACCCCTAAGTCACATTTTCCTAAGAGAATAATCCAACCTTGGATATAATTTAGTTATAGCATCCACACCAAGAAAGGTCAAGTCCAAGTGTATTTGACCCTTGTTAGTCTATATCTGGAACTTTAAAGTCTATTCTACCAAGTCTAATTCAGAAAGTGCATTGACAACAGAAACATTTTGAGAAAGAACAGTAAGAATGGAGAGTGGTTTAAAAAATTAATTTTCATTTGAGGCATAATTGAAATAACTAATGAAATTTGATTGTGAAAGGGATTTTTTAAAAAATCATACTAAACACAAGGACTATGGAAGAAGAGTTATAGGGTTTACCGACAACTGAACTCAGGGAGGAACTTAACCACTGAGCCACACCCCCAGACCCTTTTTGTATTTTATTTAGAGACAAGGTCTTACTAAATTGGTTTAGGGCCTTGCTAAGTTGCTGAGGCTGGGTTTGCAATCCTCCTGCTTCAGCCTCCGAAGCTGTTGTAATTATAAGTGTGTGCTACCACACCCGGCAAAGAATCATAGTAAGCATGTATCATAGGATAGATCTAGTGGCTACTGCTCAGTATAAGAAGAAAAAACAAACAGCAAATTTAGACATAAATGTAAAGGGTTAAGTGTAAATATCATATCTCAGATATATATGAGCAAAAATTCAGTGGACTGCACATCAAGGAAGTTACGGAGAGCATTGCAAATCTGTGGAGAAACCCTCTATGTGGCCTATAATTAGTTCCCTCGTGTCTTAGTTTCTTACGACTGGTGTTATGTTCTATGTGTCCCCTTGACACCTAAGTTTCTGCTGAGTTCTTTCAGAGGAATTCACAAGGGCTGGAATGTTCTAAAGGGGAAGAGATACATACCCTGCCATGTTTCCCATCCCTGCTTTGGTCAGGGAAGCACAGATTTTAACAGCTTTAAAATGTTAACTTTCTCACAAAGAACTGAAGAAAGAGTTTTCAAGAAAGAATTACATAGATAAAAAGACTTGAAAAATCTACAAACAAAGTTCTATGAATTTATCTTCTGATTCTTTGGTTAATAATAAACCTGAAACTTTATATTGGAAAGATAAAATGCTGCCAAAATCAGGGAGCTCATTTATTTTGTGGTCACTTCTGGATTGCTGCTAAATAAAAATGTCACATAATTTAATAGCTTAAAAGGTGTAATTCACACAGGACAGTGAATTCAATTCTATAGTGGCATTTCCAAGAATAATTGTTTATCCTCAATTCTGAATAGGAAGTGAAGGATATTTTTTTTCCATTTCACTTCTATTACAGAATTTATTTTTAAATGACACACATGTATACACACATATACACATCTATAATAGAAAGAAAAAGAATTTCACAGGTGAGTTCAGATCTTATACAGAGTAAATCTGCAGAGAGAAATTGAACCCAATGTTGTGATGTTGAAAATCAATACTCCCTTCCTAAAAACGTAAGCAGAGACTCATCATCATCAGACATTCTATTTCTCTGATGGTTACTTTGGCTATAAGTAAAGGTTGTTATTATTAGAAAGTTTTTATTTACTTAGTGAGGTGCACTATCTTTTGAATACACAATTTGCATCAGAGTAAAAATTTCTTCTCAACATCAGACAAGTAAAGTACAGCAAATGGATGTAAAATTTCACTTAGGCATAATATGGTCCTTATCTCAAAGTGGCTGGATGAGAAATGGTACTGCACCAATTCAGCAAATATAGTCTGACCCTCACTACTGGCACCTCTTTTCCTGTGTCTGTCTCTCACATTCATTTGTACTTACCCACAGAGGTTTTACTGCATTCAGCTGGAGGTGAATAATAATTAAGCACTTTAGTAACTAGTACTTTGAGAAATCAGGTTTTTTTTTTTTTTTGGTTTTTTTTTTTTTTTGAGAGAGAGAGAGAGAGAGAAAGAAAGAAAGAATTTTAATATTTATTTTTTAGTTTTCGGCGGACACAACATCTTTGTATGTGGTGCTGAGGATTGAACCAGGGCTGCACGCATGCCAGGCAAGTGCGCTACTGCTTGAGCCACATCCCCAGCCCAAGGAACATCTGGGTTTGCCATTGTTATGGGATATACTTTTACTTATCTCAAGATCAATTTTCTAATTTTTTTGAAAGTTGTGAAGGTTAACTGAACGTAAATACTCAGGATATAATAAATACTCCATATTATTCCAACAAATGTCATTGTTATTGATATTTTTTGTTATTCTCATTTTTTTATAAAATTCAAGAAATTCTCTCTTAACATTTTAAGTTTTGTGGACTATAATTGTTTCTTGGACATAATGAATTAACTTTGTATTTATATTTATTTTTGATTGCTAGCAATCAATTTAGGATACCCTCAAATGTTAATAGTAAATATTAGGTTCAAAAATTCCAAATCAGTGAGGACTTCTACCTCATTTTCAGATGTTTCCCTTTCCCATGTCAGGAAACTCCTTCATGACCCCAATACACATTCATCTAATACTTATCCATGGGCAGGCCTTGTTTCTCCAGTTATTTCACCTCATCTTTTAAATGGTAATTATGATAATACATTTTGCAAATCTATGCAACAAAATGCAAAATACAAATGCTATTGCCACTGCATTTATGCCTGTATGTTATCATATTACAATAGAATTGGAACAGTGTAGCATTTGTTTGTGATATTATCTTTCCAGAGCTTTCTAGATATTGACAGAGAATTTATAAAGTCAATACATTACATTTTGGAAAATACTTTGAAATATAGAAACACCTTCCATAAAATCAAGATCTTCATTTTTAAACAAACTGCTATAGAATGAAAAGCAAAATCTGTGCCCTGCTCCTTTTCCAGGGAAGAAAGTCCTGGAAAAGTGTGAAGACTTCAACTGTTGAGTAAAAGGTGCCTCGCGGGAAGCAGATGATGTAGAGAGATTGGCAGGGAAGCTGTCGAGAAGACAGACTAGAGACTGGAAAACTGCTAAGATGCAGCAGTAACTGAAGATGAGCAGGTGGGTTAAGATAAGAGGAGTTTGTAAGAGGAAATCAATTCAAGGATCTTAGAAAGCAAACAAAAAAAATAAAAAATCTTGGACTATTGTATACTATACTTCATTTAAATAGGAAATTAAATAGGAAATATAAAGGAAGGAAGTGCCAGAAATGATGATTTTAGATTTTAACGAATTAATTTTGATATTCTACTGAAAAAAAAATTTAAATTAGATATATTTAATAGGCCATATAGATATATGGGTCTGGAGTCCAAAATGAAAGTTAGAATTGCTGATATATAGCTAGACAGATTAGGACAGCTGGGCGAGAAAGCCATGTGAAAAAAGGGCTAAAATAATTTTATTTAAAAGGCTTAGAAGAGAACAAAGAATCCAGGAAGTAAAGCTGACAAATGACTGCTGAAATCAAATACCACAGAAGAGTTACAAGTGCCAAAGGAGAGAGTTCCAGGAGGAAAGTCTCTATCACATCAAGTAACACATGGAGAGCAAGGTCTATTGTGCTGCACAGTTTTTACGTGGTCTCTGGTGGCCATGCTGAGAGCTGTGTTGAGGAGGAAGACTCATGAGAACTTGAGCGGAAGAGGGACAGCCCCAGAGGGCCTGCCAAGGAAGGTTCTTCCCTGGCATAACTGTGATCTAGCAAGGAGGAAATGGAGGATAGGAAAATTATTTCAAGATTTCAGGACTGAATGAGTAATAAAATAAAAATCTTTGTATCTCAGAGAGAGGATTTAAAAGGTATGAGATGGGAAACAGGCACATTTCAGAGAGAAGAGGCCAACTCTTTTTTTGAGATTTGAGCCCCTTTTATTAGGACAGGTCACAGCTGGAGATTTCTTATTTTCTGGATTTCTCCTCTACTCCATTTAAAGTAGCCCTTGGGTGACCTCCCAAATGCTGTTCCATCCTCAGAATAGCCACTGGCCCCTTCCTCCCACAAGTACCTTGTGGTTTTTTGAAGACCCAGTGGACAGGATTGTACAACCCTCAGGATTATCCCTTATGGTTTCCCAGAAGAAATCAGGGGCATTCCTCTTTAAAAGAGAAAAAGGAAGAGTGAACATCAGCCTCTAGCTTGCTGGTTAGCCAAAGACACTCTTGCTCAAAGTGTCAACTCCCTAAACATGAAACACTGGAGAGGGCACTGGGAACTACTGGAAAAATCTGTTTTTACTCCTGTAAAGTCCTTGGCATTGTTATACACACATACGCACAAACACCCCAAAAAACTTTCTTCTTTGTATAATTTAGGGTAAACGTTGAATTTCTACTTTCTGGTTAATCTATAGGAGACATGATGATCATAGATGTTCTGGAACCCCAGTTATGTCACATTTACCTCATTAAATGTTTTCTATCATTGCTATTCTGTTGAGGAACAGAACCAAATACTCCGTGGGCATAAGAACCATGATATCTCATTTGCATGCTATTTCATTTGTATGATATCTCATTGTTCTTTTCAGGGATTAGCAGGATCAGTCAAGATTCTTTCAGGCTACAAAAAAAAAAATTAATCCTATTCAAAATGGCTTTATCAAACCTCACTGACTCCCATCAGCCCGGCATGGACAGGCAGGAAGGGGCTTGTTCTTGGAGATTCCCTGATGCAGGGACTGCACAGTCCATCACTAACTTACGCTTCTCTTAATTCGCTGTTTTTTTTTAATTTTTAAATTCAACTCTAAGTGCTTTTTCTCCATGACCTGATAGGATGACTTCAAGTCACTCTGATTTCAAGATATAGGTCTTCTGAGACCCCTAAAGCTGAGGAAATAATGCCAAGAATTAATAAATGGGATAACATCAAAGTAAAAAGTTTCTGCACAGCAAAGAAAACAATTAATTCAAAAAAGTTTACACCAAAAAAATCAAGTAACCCAGTTAATAAGTGGGCAATGAATTAAACCAACACTTCTCAAAAGAAGAAATACAAATGACCAACAAATATATGAAAAAATGTTCAAAGTCATTAGCAATTAGGAAAATAAAAATAAAAACTACACTGAGATTTCATCTCACACCAGTCAGAATGTAAGCCATCAAAAATACAAATAATAAATTCTAGGGGAGGATGTAGAGAAAAAGGATACCTTTATCCTGTTGGTGGGATTATAAGTTATTAAAACCACTGTGGAAATTAGTATGGAGGTTCCTCAGAAAACTAGGAACGGAACCACCATATAATCTAGCTGTACCACTCCTCAGTATTTATCCTAAAGAATTGAAGTTCACTATACTATAGTGATACATGCATACCCAAGACTATAGCAGCACAATTCACAACAGTCAAACTATGGAACCAGCCTAGGTGTGCTTCCGTGAATGAATGGATAAAGAAAATGTGTGTGTGTGTGTGTTTGTGTGTATATACATCCATCTGTCTATCATCTATCTATCTATATCTATACACACAAAAAAATGGAGTTTTATTCAGCCATAAAGCAAAATGAAATATGTCATTTGTAGGAAAATGGATGGAACTAGAGACCATTATGTTAAGTGAAATAAGTCCAACTCAGAAGGTCATGGTTTGTATATTTTCTCTCATATGTGGAAGCTAGAGAGAAAAATGGAAAAGAAAGCTGGAGGCAAATCTCATGAAAATCAAAGGGAGATCAGTAGAGGAAAGGAACCAAGGAATGGGAGACAGGGAGGGAGAAGTTTTGGGGAGTGATATTGACAAAATCATATTGTTATATTGTGTGCATGTACAAAGAAGTAACAACAAATATCATTATATACAACTATAATACACCAATACAAATGTGGAAAAAAAAGTCCCACCATTTATACTTAAAAAATAATAAAAATATTTTTACTGAAAAAAGATATAGGTCTCCTTGACATCATCATATATCATATTATTATCAATCATGTACCATGTTATATCTAAAGAGAGCTCAACTTGGGTCCCTGTGAGTCAAGTATAGACCTACTCATTCAACCAATCAATAGGGTCTAGGAGGATAAGACCTTATAACTTACCTAGCCTAGGTCATGTTCCACCTTTATGATGCAGGTTGCAGGGTCTGTTGTCACAGAAGGATAACTCTACAAAAGTCAATAAGAAGCCTCATTCGTCACATATCAGTCTCTGCGAATGTCTATTCCATTAAGACAAATATTACTAGAAAGTATAGCCCTTTTTCAGATGAAGGCAGTACTTATAGGCTTAAATATTTTCTCATAAAGTAGAGGTCTTTTATCATCATAAGAATTTAGATGAAATTGATCAAGCTAACAAATGGGAGAAAGTCCCTGGTAAGTTATCAGGGAAAACTGGGCTTTCCGTTATTTGCTATACAAGAGTGAGGACGGTACTTAATCACTCAGACTCAGTTCTGTTCAGTCAGAACAATTTTCCATTAAAATACTTAACTCTCGGTGTTTTTTAGAATAATTCAGCACATTAGTAAATGCAAAACCCCTTGAAAGATAACCAGCCCACGTTAGTGCTCCACACACTCCTTTCTATTTCTGACATGTTCCTTCAGGCTGCTGTGGAGACCCACCCAGCTGCATATACTGTTGCTAAGATTATAACACAATATACTGAATCTTTTCTAACCTGTTCTAGAGGCAAATGCTTAATAAACTCACATTGCCCTCACTAAACATATACGCAGCTGATGCTGCTCAGTTTTTGACCCTGATTTCAATCTCATCATGTGACCCTCTTTCTCATTAAAAGGAGCTGCCACTGCTTCCCCTGTGAGCAGTGAAGCAGAGGGAAGCAATGAGGTGAGAAATCTTTCCGTGTCTGGTACATGAGATACATTTGAATTTGAAGGATTGGATTAACTTGTGGCATTCCAGAGACTTGAGCCACAGGAGAACTATGTCTAAGAAGAATGGGTAGTGGGGAATGATGAAGACTCTATGAGTGGGTTCAATGCCTGCTCTATCACTAACAAGGTGGGCTTGATAATGTTGCTTATTCAATTTAAGACAACTGGTGGTCCACATCTGCCAAAATGGGTAATTGCCTTAGAAAACAGAGAATGCAAAAGTGACAAAATTGAAGAGATGCCCGGCTTTGGACCAGAATCAAGCAGACTTTGTTAAGAATTCAGTTCCTGCAGGGATCCAGGGGACCATGACCCAAAGAGTCCTATAGGTAGCAAATAAACATCCAACCCCACAGGAGCATGACTTCTGCCTCTAGTTTGGAAACTTTTTTTTTTTTAATTATTTTTTAAATATGGGGCTCTGGTCTCTCTGTCTGGCTTCTGTATAAATTAAAAGAAAGAAACAGAGAGAGTTGTAAAACCAGGACTTGCATCAAACCACGGCTGAATGAGAATTTGTATTTGTGATACTGGAAAAGAAAAATATTCCCAAACACCAATGTAATATGTGATTTTGAACTGAGTGTAGTACCTAGATATAGGCAACCATCTGACTAAAATGTATGAAGGAAAATTAGGAGAAAGAAATGAAGAAAGAAAGAAAAAAGGAGGAAATAAAGAAGAAAAAGAAAGGAAAGGAAAAGACAAAACAACAATAATGGCAACAGATTTCTTTCACTCAATAAAAATAAACATCAAGAACAAAAGCCAGCAACCAGGAAGCTTTAATAGGATTTTAGTTAAGAACATTAACTCTGGTGCTAGACTGTTTCATTGTATCTCAGATCTGCTTTATACCTGTAACATAAGAAAAGTTGTCACCTTGAACCAACTTTTCTCTTCTGTAAAATAGACATTAAATAGAATCTACTTGAAAGAATTCTTGGGTATTGTATTAAACAATTTGATCTGAGTCAATTAATTTAAACAGTTCCTTGCTCAAGTTAGTGCTCTGTGCATTACTTAGCTGTTTTTGTTTATATAACAATCAGAATCTTACTGTAAAATTAATCCAGTTAGAATCTTTGCAGAAAAAAAAAACTAAAAATAAGATCGTAAAACAAAACCAGAGGGGCTGGGGTTGGGGCTCAGTGGTAGCACCCTTGCCTAGCAAGTGTGAGGCAATGGGTTTGAGTCTCAGCACCACATATAAGTAAAATAAATAAATAAAGGTCTATCAACAACTAAAAAGTTAAAATAAAAATTTAAAAAGTAAAACAAACCCAGAAACTATAATAATTAAGATCTAAAAGGAGGTAGACAACGAGGAAAGAAGACAGAACAGATGGGAAAAATAGAAAATAGGCAGTATGACAGATTTACATCTAGCCATATCAATAATCAAATAAACATAAATGGTTGAAAACCACTATTAAAATATAGACATTGCCTGTTTTAGTCAGCTTTTTCTAAGACTAACGGATCTCACCAGAACAATTGTAGAGGAGGAAACTTTATTTGAGGGCTCAAGATTTCAGAAGTTTTAATCCATAGAAGACTGGCTCCATTTCTGGGGGCTCAAGATGAGGCTGAACATCATGGCTGAGTGTGTGACAGAGGGAAGCAGCTCACATCATGGTGATCAAGAAGCAGAGAGAGAGACTCCACTCTCCAGACACAAAATATATATCCCATAGCCACGCCCTAATTAACCACCTTCTCAGCCACACCACACCTGCCTCCAGTTACCACTCAGTTAATCCCATTAGGGATTAATTCACTGATTAAGCCAAGGCTATAACCCAATCATTTCTCTTCCAAACCCTCTTGCGTTGTTCACACGTGAGTTTTCAGGGGACACCACATCCAAACCATAACATTGCTTAACTAGGTAATAAAATTAAGACCCAACTATATCATGGTATTAGTCAAGGTTCTCCAGAGAAACTAAACCAATAGCATGTAAATATAAGGACAAGAGGGGATTTACTAGAAAGACCCATATGATCAGGGGCTGAATGATCTCACCAATGCTGTCTGCAAGCTAGAGAGCCAGGAAAACCAGTGGCTGCTCTGTCCACTAAGCCAGGCCTCAGAATGACAGAGAGGCCAGGGATGCAGCCAAAGTTGGAAGGCAAAACTCGAAGGCCCCTTGGAGAGTCACTGGTGCAAGTTCTTGCACACAATCTGGAGTCTCATGTCCATGGGGGACAGCAGCAGAAAACCATACCTTCTCAAGAATTGTTGAGTGCCAGTGAGCTTTAGCTGTTTGTTTGTTTGTTTGTTTTTGTTGTTGTTCCAGTTAGGCCCCAGGATTTTGAATGGTGCCATCCACATTTAGAGTTTGTTTTTCCTGCTCAGGTTGCTGACCCACTTGTTGGTGTCCACTGAAAATACCTTCATGAACTCATCCAGAAATGTGTTTTACCATTTTTCTAGACATACCTCCATCCAGTCAAGATAACAACCAAAACTAGTCTTCATGATCATATTTACAAGAGATTGACTGTAAGTATAAAGACAGAATTGATTACAAATAAGAAGAAAAGATGTACTAAATGTAGTGGATTGGATTGTGGCATGCAAAAATATGTTCACTTTGAACTTTAGCATGTGTCTTTATTTGGAAGAAGGTTTTTTACAGTGGTACTCAAGGTGACTATATTGAATGAGATCATCCTAGATTAGGATATGCCCTAAATGGAAGGAAATTATCCTTAAAAGAGAATAGAACAGAAATTAAAGAAATAACACAAAAGAGAAGGTATCATGGTTTGAATAGGATGGGTCCCCCAAAAGCTCACGTGTGAGATAATGTGGGAATGTTCAGAGGTGAAATGAGAGTTGTAAACTAATTAATTTGATGGATTAATAATTTGAATGGGTTAATGTGTGGTGACTGTAGGTAGGTAGGGCATGACTAAAGGAAGTAGGTCACTGGAGCATGCTCTTGGGGATTACAAGCTATACCTGGCTGTTTGCATTCAAGCTGTCTCTGTTTCCTGGCTGTCATGAATTGAACAGTTTTCCTCAAGAGAAATGAAAACATTCTTCCATAAAAATATTGGTAAATAAATGCTCAGTGCAGTTTTATTCATAATAACCCCAATAGGGGAAAAAGAGTTAAATAACAGATGAATAGATAAACAAATTGGGGTATGTTCAAATAATAGAAGACTCTACAACAGTGAAAAATAGCAAACTTCTGTTACATGTAATATACATGAACCCCTTATACTGAAAGAAAGAAACCAGTTACATGACATATTTGGAAATGCATATCTGCTTTAGTCAGTTTTGTTGCTGTAACCTAAAGACCTGACAATAACAACTTAGAAGAGGCACCCACCCCCCATTGACTCATCTGGAGTGACAAGCTATCTTTCTATAGTTACCACTCAGTTAATCCATTCAAGTTGGTTACAACTTTCATAATCTAAAAATTTCACCTCTGAACATTTTTGTATTCTCACATATGAACTTTTGAGGGACACCACATATACAAACCATGACAATGTCTAATCTTTTATAATAGAAGTCAGATCAGTGGTTGTCTTTGGCAGAGAATACGGGCCTTAGTACAAAGGGCCATGACAGAGATTTCTGAGAAGGTTATGTGAGTGCATGTTGTATCAAAACTCATTTAAAAGATGTGATTTTATGTTATATAAAGTTAAAATCAATTTTTTAAAAATACTAGGAAAAAATATTGAATTCAAGTTTTGGAATCAGGTTTGCCTTGTGGCAAGAATTGAGCTGGTGAAGACATAGTAAATATGGGTTTTTAAATTTAATATCTTATTTTTTGATGAGGTGATTGGTTCAGAAATGCTTATACATTTATGAAAACCAATTAGTGTACAAATAAAATATTTAGATCCATGTTTAAAGGTGTGATGAACCAAGGACTATGACTGTAATTCTGTTCAATTAAGTCCAGAAAAAATAAACAGATAAAAAAGTTAGCTGTTCATCTAATATCATTCATGAAATGTGGCTAAACACCAGTTATAATATAAATATTTAAAAGATATTAGTCTATTAGAAAAAAACTTATAATCATTTTATGA
The DNA here is from genome assembly GCF_052094955.1 of Ictidomys tridecemlineatus. NCBI lineage: Eukaryota > Metazoa > Chordata > Mammalia > Rodentia > Sciuridae > Ictidomys > Ictidomys tridecemlineatus. Next base: position 90,842,361 of record NC_135480.1, on the reverse strand, counting down.
ACTTTTGGTGAAAAGACCTTGTAAAGTAACATGTATAATACAATTTTTTGCAAAGAACAATTTTTATTTGGTTATATTTCCCAAAGGATAAAGCACTAAAGTAAATTTAGTTAAATAATCTATTCAGCTTTTATTTGCAATTCTTACATCTTGTAACATCTCATGTGATCATAAGACAGTTACTGAGCTGGGAATTGCAGGACAATTAATTTTTATAAGGTAGTTTGAGTAGGAACAAGGAAATAACCTAATATTAAAAAATATCTGTTAACATCAAGTTATTTAAGGTTACTTTCCTTGTAAATGTTAAGGCAGAGGGGCCTTATAATGCTTGCTAAAACTAGTCGGTTCAAGGGCTTGGATCTTACATATCTCTCTCTGGACTTCAACTTGGTTTTGGTTTGGTCATGTGGAATTTTAGCATGAATGAGTCAATTCCATTTTGGTCTATTGAAGCCTAGTTCAGGAGATCAGTCCAAAATATTGGTGTTCCATAGACTTTGTTTAACACATTATATTGTGGGCTAAAAGTACATTAATAGGGTTAAGAGACAAGTGTTAGATAGCAGAAATTGATTTTTAGGGTTTTTTTTTGTTTGTTTATTTTCTTTTATGTGGTGCTGGGGATTGAACCCAGTGTCTCATGCCTGCTAGGTAAGTGCTCTACCATTGAGCCACAACCCCAGCCCAGAAATTTATTTTTAAAATAATATATTAGACAAACCAACAAGATAAATATAAATAATCTAATAAAAAGAGGAAAAAGTTGTGAAGAGGTCATTTTTAAATGTGGACAGTACCTCAATGTTTATCATGTATAAACATACTATAATTTTCTAGAAGGCAGGAAAAACAAATTAAAATAAAAATAAGCTTTTTTCAACTTTCAGATAAAATGTTCAAAGTCATAAAACAACATTGATGCGATATGACAAAAAAGAAACTTTCATATTTTAGTAGGCATGTAATTTGGTACCACTGTGGGAAATATATTCACATCCCATAGACAACTACATATTTTTTGTAACTTACCTTAAAGAAGCGTGCATATAAGAGTGTACTTTAAATAGTTCATAGCAGCAGTGGAATTACAATTGTTTCTTTTCTTTCTTTTACTTTTTTTTCCATCAATGAAGGATTTGTTAAATAAAATGTGGTATGTCTTTGTTATGGATACTATAGTAGTTTCAAAAAAGAAGTAAATATATGTATGTAGTGTGAAAATATCTCAAATACATACCTCTAATATTGAAGCAATATTGATGCCAGAATATTTAATACAATTTATAAAAATAGTACACATGCAATTGAATAAATGTATACACCCATGTTTTATACATATACATGCATGTGCATTTATTCTATAGATATGTATACACTTATTTCTGCATAGGTGTGTACTCAGACACAGCTCAGTATGTGATGGAATATTTACGTTCAATTTCTTAATTTTTTCCCCCCACTCTCCCAGAGAAGGCATAAATCCTCAGCTTCGTGTTTACTTTTCTACAGCTTTCTCCATGCATGTATAATAAAGTATCATAGTATGAATATTAATTGTTTAGATTTTTTAAAAAAATTAACATGGTATCATACTGTATAAAATTTACATGATAAAATTTTATCCTTTAAAAATAAACAAAGGAAACTTTTGTCGACACTTTTTATACTAAAGTATGTTATACATGTAAATAAGTACACAAGTCTTAAATCCACCTTTGACATTTTCTTTACAGTACTGTACACCAAACCAAATGAAGATATATAATATTTCTAGTTTAGTGGCTTGCTACATACATATAAACTAATATGAAAAAAAGCCAAGAAACTAATATAAAGTTTCAAATATCAACTTCATGCTCTTCCAGGCCTTCTGGTAACTTAACAAAAGATCAGTTGCCAATAATATGAAAATACAATGACCATGCCTATTTGCAAACAAAGGCACCATTTTACCAAAACCTTTCCCTCATTGTTCAAGCATAGTAAAAAACATCTGCTTATTGATAGCTTTTCTCTATGCAATGATTTCAATTTTTGTTCTCTATTCATTATTTTCAAACTGAGATTAAACATAAGCAATCAAAATGAGGAGTTTATAAACTTTGGGATTTAGTAGAATGAGGCAATGTCCTTCTCTATTTTATCTCCTTTCCTCTTTTGCAACATGTATCTATCAGTGTGGTGATTTGAAATTTCATGGTCTATTTAACTCAGTGTTGCTGTTTGTGACTCCACAGTGCTCAGTAACATCACTGTACATTCCAGGCACATCTACATGACCTAGTTAATGAATGCCCTGAATGCTCTGAATAGATTTATGCTGATGATATGCTACATTCAGGCCAGAGCACAGGACGAAGCCTAAGAGGGGCTGATTTTCTCTCCTGGCTACTGATATGCTATGTAAACTTGAATATTATATTTAATCTTCCAAACCTTAAATTCTCCTATGCAAAACAAGGCTAATAATAGTGTATTTGATTGTGAAGTACTTTGGCAACCTTTTCAGAAAAACACTGTGAGTGTGCATAGTTATTATTTATAAGGTCTAAGAGATATTTAATGGTAACTCTTTGTTTTCTACAAAAAATATTTCCATAGAAATGGACCAATATTGAACTTGTTAAAAATGTCTCACTGAAAAAAAATAGCATTACCTTAATCATTACTGGCAACATTATTTTAAACCTATTATTCATAGGACATGCCCATTTCATGTCAGCAATAATTTATTCAGCATTTATCCAAATGTTTTTTTTACCATTCATTAACATTGAACATAAAATAAAAATACACCACCAAACTGACAACTTAATTAAATTATATTTACAGCTGATATTAAAGGTGAATTCCTATGAACTTAGATGCTAATATCAATTGATTACTTGGATCATTGGCAAATTTATCTAGCATCAGTAGGTGACTGACCATCTCTCTTATCTGGCTATAATCAAAGTCATGTCCTCCTATCTATGTGGATTTTTTGGGAAAAAAAAAAACATGACTAAATGTTTCATAAATATACTCCTCTCTTAGTTGTCTCAACTTGTATTGACCAGGTAACATCTGGTATACAGAAGTCTTATTCATTAACATTTGACTAAAAGTTTAATTTGCATTTCTCTTTAGAGAATTAAAGGTGTTTGGTGGGAAATCAACAGAGCTTACAATGGAGTTGTTCACTATGACAAGAAAACTACTCTGTTTTTCTTCATATCTATAGAGTGGTGGATAAAATAAGTGTTATTTTACAAAATACATAACCAAGATAAAAGCTATATGCTGGAATATAAGAGGTAACTCATAAGCATAAGAAAATTCATGGGCCTTGGATTTACCAAACCAAGGATGTAGACTCTGGGTTTGTGGTTCTAATGATCACATGGAGTAGGTGAGCATCATCTGTAGGTCTTCCATTCAGAAAGGAATCTGTGTCTACTAACACAGGAGCCAATGAAGATGTGTCTCATCCATGAATAAGAGCTTGGAAACCTCAGCTTTCCAGACAGAGCATATGGCACAAAGGTAAGCTGCCAGGCTGGGTTTCTGGTTTACTCAGAATGTGATTTTGAACTAAAAATCTTGTTTAAAATGTTGGAACTTCTAGAACCTAGAGCAAAGAAATTAATACAAAATTGATCTAAAAACAATGAATCCTGAAGAGTCCTGGCACAATCTCACATGAAACCATCCCACAGGGATACTTTCATAATCCATGGCTCATAAAATACCCTGAAATAGATTGTTTTCAATAAAGATGAGTCCACAGACAAAATTACAAAGTATGTAATGAAATCTATTGCAGTTTTAAAAGTAAAGCCTAAGAAATTATAGATAACAGAGCAGTTGGAAAAAGATTTTGAGAAAAGTATTTCAAAATGTTCAAAAAGATAAAAGAATAGAAGAAATGAGGCCAAAACATGGTGAATTTAAAGAACAATGAAATATAAATGTAAATGCCAAATATTAAAGTTGAAATTTTCAAAAATAACAGTGTTGCTACAACTCAAGAGAGAATTCTTAAATGGACATATCTAAGGAAGGATATCCCATGTTTATAAATTAGAGTAATTAATATTGCTATATTATTCACACTATTCAAAGCCATGTACAATCCCTATCAAAATTCCAATGGCATATAGCTCAGAAATAGAAAAAAAATGCAAAATTAATATAGAACTTCAGAAGACCATAGATAGCCAAAACAATATTGAGAAGAAAAACAAACCTGAGATCACACTTCCTGATTTCAAATTATACAGAAATACATAGTAATCAAAATAATATTTATTGAGATAAATACAGTATTAACATAAAAACAGACTCTTAGACAAATACAACAGAATAGAAAGCCCAGAAATAAATCCACACATTCAGTGAATTATTTAGACACAATGGAGAAAGAATATTCTTTTCAGTAAATGGTACTAGAAAAACTTGATATCCACATTGAAAAAGAAATTAGACTTTAATCTTACTCTATACACAAAAGTGAACTCAATGAATAAAGACCTAAATTTAGGGCTTAAAACCCATAACTTCTAAGGAAAAATAAACATAAGGGAAAAACTCTTTGATACTAGCCTTGGCAATGATTTTTTGGGTATCACACAAAAAGTGCAGGCAGCAAAAGAAAAAAAATGGGGAGGGAGATTCCATCAAACTCTAAAGCTTCTGAACAGTGAAGAAAACAATCAACAAAATGATAAGGCAGCTTACTGATTAGAAAAAAAATTGCAATATATATACCTGAGAAGGGGTTAATATCCAAAACATATAAAGAGCTCACATAACACAATAGCAAAAAAACAAGTAATTCAATTTAAAAAAAGGTCTTGGTTAGATACTTTTCTAAATATTTGGTTAATGGTAAACAGGGCATAAAAAGGTGGTCAAAATCACTAATTATCAGGAAAATGCAAATCAAAACCACAGTAAGATATTACTTTATATAAGAATGAATTTTATCAACCACTCAAAAGATAATAAGTCTTGTCAAGGCTGCTGAGAAGAGAGAATTCTTGTATACTGTTTGTGGAAATGCAAATTGGTAAAATCATTATAGAAAACACTACGGAAATTCAGCTATAGCACTACCATATGATACAAAATTTCCTTTGCTGGGTATATACCCTAAAAACTGAAATAAGCATCTTGTAGAGATATGTATATTTCTATATTTGTTGCAGCATTATTCACAATAGAAAAGACTTTGGAAAAAATCTAAGTACCCATTGATGGATGAGTGGATAAAGAATGACATGAATATCACTCAACCTTAAAAAAATATGTATTTCATTTGCTGCAGTATGAAAGAACCTGAAAAATATTATGCTATGAGAGATAAGCCAAACATAAAAAATGGTACTGCATGATCTTGGGTATATGAACAATGTAAAACAAAATTGAATGCATGGCAACAGAATGGAATGGTTATTATCTGGTTTAAGGAGGGGAAGAAAATGGGAAGAAGTAAACCAAAGGTACAAACTCACAGTCATGTAGAATGAATCAGTCTAGACATCAAATGTACAACATAAGGATTTTAGTTAATAATACTGTATTATGTACTAAAAATGTGCTAAGAGAGCAGATTTTAGGTACTCTGACTACACAAACACACACATAATAAATACTACAGATGTTGTTGGATACATTAATTTTCTTGACTACAGTAAACATTTTTATATGTATATCAAAATAGCACATTGTTATATCTTAAATATGTGTAATAAAAATGAAATCTCTGTGCCCCCGATGACCTGCCAACCCACGTGGGAGTCCAGGTGTTAGGTCAGGCTTAAGACCACTCACTGATCCATGCAGTAGCCCAGTCCCAGGTCAGGCCCAGGACAACCTCTGCTGACCTGTTGGAGAGCCCAGGCCCTGGACAGCCCCCATGCTATGGCTCCCCATTTATCAATGCTTTGCTCCCCCAACCGGCCTCCATCTTGGGACACTGCAGATATCACCATAGCTCTCCCTGTGTTGTAGCCTCCACTTTGGGACAACAAAGACTGGAGGCAGCTTCCCACCAAAGCACTGCATGTCCAAACAGGAAGCCCAAAACCATTGTAGACCTGTCCTTTCAGCCCCTTCTCTGAAAGTGTTTGCATCCATCCTGGGATACCCCCACTGGTATCTTGAGTTACCTTCGCTATTGCTGCTACCACTTTTAGTTGCAGTAGCATCCGTCTTGGGACACTGGGCAGGGACTGGAAATCCAACACCAAGGTGAAGCACAGGTAAACTTCAGGGACACTACTAGATTAAAGGTAGAAACTGCAGTACCTCAGATCTTGCAAGAAAGGAAGACACATAGACAATATGAAAAAACAAGGGAAGAAAAAACAAATCAAGATTCTGCAATAATAGAATCCATGAACAGTGCAGTTGATGAAATGTCAGAGAACGAGTTCAAAATGTACATAATTAAAATGATCTGTGAATTAAAGAATGACATAAGAGAGCAAATACAGGCAACATTTGATCACACCAACAAAGAGATAAGGGAGCAAATACAGGTAGCAAAAGATATAGGTACTTAAGAAAAAGAGATAGAGACTTTGGGGAAAAAAATCTGAAATTCTTAAAATGAAGGAAACAATAAACCAAAAACAACAAAACAAACAAAAATCTCAATAGAAAGCTTCACCAACAGACTAGATCACATGGAAGACAGAACCTCGGATAATGAAGACAAAGTATACAATCTTGAAAATAAAGTTGACCACACAGTGAAGATGGTAAGAAAACATGAACAGAACCTCCAAGAATTATGGGATAGTATCAAAAAACCAAATTAAGATTTATCAGGTTAGAAGAAGGCACAGAGATTCAAACCAAAGGAATGCACAATTTTTTCAATGAAAAATAATATCAGAAAATTTCCCAAACACAAAGAATTAATTGGAAAATCAAATACAAGAGGCTTACAGGACACCAAATGTACAAAATTATAACAGATCTACACCCAGGTACATTATAATGAAAATGCCTGGCATACAAAATAAAGATAGAACCTTAACAGCCACAAGAGTGAGGAATCAGATTACATATAGGGGGAGACCAATTTGGATCTCAGCAAATTTTTCAACCTAGACCTTCAAAGACAGGACATCATGGAACAACATACACCAATCTCTGAAAGACAATGGATTCCAACCAAGAATCATACCAAGCAAAATTAAGCTTCAGATTTGATTACAAAATAAAAACTTTTCATAATAAACAAAAGTTTAAAGAATTTACAGGGAGAAAGCTTGCACTACAAAGCATTCTCAGCAAAATATTCCTTGAGGAGGAAATGAAAATCTGCAGAGGGAGAAACTACACTAAAGGAAAGGTCAATCAAAGGAGAAGCCAAGTTAAACACCAAAAATAAACCACAATAACCAGGAATATAAATTATGTTTCAGTAATAACCCTGAATGTGAATGGACTAAACACATCCATTAAAAGACATAGACTTACAGATTGGATTTTTTTAAAAAAAAATCCAACAATATGCTGCTTTTAAGAGACTCCTCTCACAGGAAAAGACATCCACAGAGTGAAGTTGAAAGGGTGGGGAAAAAAAAACACATCACTCACATGGACTGTATAAACAAGCAGGGGATTCCATTCTCATATCCGATAAAGTGGACTTCAAACCAAAGTTACTGTAAAGAGAATAGAAAAGGACATTTCATACTGCTTAATGGAATCATGCATCAACAAGACATAACAATCATAAATATCTATGCCCCAAGCAATTGGGCATCTATGTATATCAAATAAACCCATCTCAGTGACAAGAATCCAAGAGGCCACAACACAATAATACCTTGTGACTTTAATACACCTCTCTCACCACTGGGTAGATCTTCCAAACAAAATTAAATAAAGAAAATATAGAACTCAATAAAACAATAATTTAGATTTAATAGATATATGTATGTTAAATTCATAAAAGAGAAAATACACTTTCTTTTTAGCAGTACATGGATGCTTCTCCAAAATAGACCATTTTTTTTATACCACAATGCAAGTTTTTGCAATTACAGAAAAATAGAGACACTACTCTGTATTCTATCTGACCATAATGGAATGAAATTAGAAATCAATCATAAAATAAAAAATAGAAGATACTCCAACACCTGGAGACTAAATAATATGCTATTGAATGGCACATGGATAACAAAAGACATCAGGGAGGGGAAAAAGAAATTCTTAGAGGTAAATGAGAACTCTGATAAAACATCAAAATCTCTCAGACACTAGAAGGCAGTGATAAGAGGAAAGTTCATTGCATTAAGCTCATTCATTAAAAAAAGAAAAAGTCAACAAATAAACAACATGACATTATATCTCAAAGCTCTATAAAGAGAAGAACAAACCAACACCAAAAGTGTAGAAGACAGAAAATAATTAAAATTGGGGCTGCAATCAATGAAATTGAAACAAAAGAAACAATTCAAAAAAATTGACAAAAAGCTGGTTCTCTGAAAAAATAAATAAAATTGACAAACCCTTAGCCACCCTAATGAAAATAAGGAAAGAAAACACTCAAATTACTAAAATTCATGAAGAAAAAGGAAATATCATGACAGACACTATTGAAATAAAGGAGACAATTAGAAACTATTTTAAAAATTTGTACCCCAGTAAAATAGAAAACCTCGAAGACACTGACAATTTTCTAGAGGCATATGATCAACCCAAAGTAAGTTAAGAGGACATACACAATTTAAACAGATCAATTTCAAGCAAGGAAATAAAAAATGCCATCAAAACCTACAACCAAGAAAAGCCTAGGACCAGCATTCCCTCTAAAAACTGGAATAAGACAGGGATACCCTCTTTCACCACTTCTATTCAACATAGTCCTTGAAACTTTAGCCAGAGTAATTAGACAGACAAAAGAAATTAAAGGGATATGAATATGAAAAGAAGAACTCAAATTATTATTATGTCTGATGACATGATTTTATACTTAGAGGACCCCCAAAATTCCACCAGAAAACTTCTAGAAAATATACAGCAAAGTAGCAGTATATAAAGTCAGTAATCTAATGGATTTCTATACATCAGTGATGAATCTTCTGAAAGAAAAATTAGGAAAACTACCTCATTCACAATAGCCTCAAAAAACAAACAAACAACAACAACAACAACAAAAACTTAGGAATCAACAAAAGAGGTGAATGACCTCTACAAAGAAAACTACAGAACACTAAAGAAAGAAATTGAAGAAAACCTTAGAAGATGGAGAGATCTCCCATGCTCTTGGATAGGCAAGCAGAATTAATATTGTCAAAATAGCCATAATACCCAAAGTTCTATACAGATTCAATGTGATTCCAATTAAAATCCCAACATCATTCCTTATAGAAATGGAAAAAGCAATCATGAAATTCATTTGAAAAAATAAGAGGCCCAGAATAGACAAACAATCCTTAGCAAGAAGAGTGAAGCAGGAGGCATCACAATACCAGACCTCAAACTGTACTATAAAGCTATTGTAACAAAAACAATATGATGTTGGCACCAAAATAGACATGTAGATCAGTGGTACAGAATAGAAGACACAGATACAAATCCACATAAATACAGTTATCTCCCATGCTAGACAAAGGCGCCAAAAGCATACATTGGAGAAAAGGTAGCCTCTTCAACAAATGATGCTGAGAGAACTGGAAATTCATATGCAGTAAAATGAAATCAAGGCCCCTATCTCTCACCATGCACAAAACTCAACTCAAAGTGGATCAAAGACCTAGGAATTAGACCATAGCCTAATAGAGGAAAAAGTAGGCCCAAATCTTCATCACATTGGATTAGGCCCCAACTTCCTTAACAAGACTTCTAAAGTGTAAGAAATAAAATCAAGAATCAATAAATGGGATGGATTCAAACTAACAAGCTTCTTCTTAGCAAAAGAAACAATCAATGAGGTGAAGAGAGAGCATGCATTTTGGGAACAAATTTTTGCCACATGCATGTCAGAGCACTAATCTCCAGGATAGATAAAGAACCTGAAAAACTTAACACCACAAAAACAAACAACACAATCAATAAATGGGCTAAGGAGCTGAACAGACATTTCTCGGAAGAAGATATACAATCAATCAACAAATATATGAAAAAATGTTCAGCATCTCTAGTAATTAGAGAAATGCTGATCAAAACTACTCAAGATTTCATCTCACACCAGTCAGAACGACAGTGATCAAAAATACAAACAATAAGTGTTCTTGAGAATGTGGGGGGAAAGGCATACTCATCCATTGGGACTGCAAACTGGTGCAGCCAATATGAAAAGCGGTATGGAGATTCCTCAGAAAACTTGGAATGGAAAAATTTGACCCAGATCCCATTCCTTGGTCTGTACCAAAAGAACTTAAAAACAGCATACCACAGTGACACAACCACTTCAATGTTTACAGCAGCACAATTCACTGTAGAACCAACCTAGATGCCCTTCAATAGATGAATGGATAAATAAACCGAGGTATATATACACAATGGAATATTACTCAGCATTAAAAAAGAATAAAATTATGGCATTTGCAGATAAATGGATGGCGTTGGAGAATATCATGCTAAGCAAAGTAAGCCAATCCCAGAAAACCAAAGACCAAATGTTCTCTCTGATAAGTGGATGCTGATCCATAATGGGGTGGGGAGAATCTTTGATTGGGCTAAGGGGAGGGAGATGATGTGAGGGGCACGGTAGTAGGAAAAATGATTGAATGGAATGAACATCATTACTCTAGGGTACATGTATGACTGTACATGTGGTATGACTCTACATTGTGTACAACCAGATGCCGCAATCCGGCTGCAGCAAACTAGCGGGGGGGGGGGGGGGGGGGTGAGGAACAATTGTGTACGTTGATACAGCAGGAGTGGAAGCCGTTTATTGTAGGACAACAGAGGTATTTATACATTCCACACAGTTTATCTTAATTAGCATAAACTAGATACATCAGTCAACCAATAAGGAATCTCCACACTTAATGGCTCGCTTTTGTTACTTCTCAAACCACTCCCTCTGGCATTTTGCCAGGCACCATCCAGACTTGTTTACGAACTCTAACATTCCCCTGGCAAAATATCACGTGTTATTTTGACTTGTTTACAGACTCTAACATCCAGAGAAATGAAAAGTTGAACTCCATTTGTGTATAATCAGTTGAAAGGCTTTCAGTTGTCTTGCATAACTGATTAGAACTAATAAAAAAAAATTAAAAAATAAAATTTTCAAAAACAGTAAAATAAACACCCAGAAACATTCTCTAGAAAGAAGCATACATAACTTTTTATTTTTTTCTGTTTTAAAAATATGGGAAAGTAATTATGAGAAATGGAATGAAAACTTCCAAGTCACATATAATAATATTTCAGGATAAAAGACAATATTCAAAGGATTAATTAGGTACATATTTTCAAATATGAAGAAAGATTAGATCCTTGGAAGAAGATGCCAAGATGTCAACAGAAGAAAATAAACTCATCATGTATAATAATTTTTTAGTTAAAAAAAGAAAATTATTCAAAAACTGCTATAGTAAACAATATTGAGGAGTGATTTTAAGATGATCAGTATATATCTTGTGCAAAACAATGAATGACAGAAAATAATCTAGAAATATCTTCAACGTGCTGATAAAAGTTGTAATATTATGCCCAAGAAATTATTATTGATAGTGAATGTAAAAGGAAAACAAAGACTTTTTTTAGAGAAACAAAACTAAAAGCATTTATTGCCCACAGATTATCATGGGTGGATTTCTTTAAAATGAACTGTAACAAGAAAGAAAATGAACCCAGAGAAATAGTATATTTCAAAAAGAAACTAATGAGACAACAAAAGTATATATTTTTCCCTCAAAATAGTATTCATTTGTTTGTAATTTGATTTCAAATAATTTTTTTAAAAAAATATCATCTATATTTTTTAGTTTTTTTACTATGAATATATCATTTTGGAATAAGAAAATGGTAAAATTATTTTAAAATTAAAAAGAAATACTATCACTGGCAATTCTTATCCTCTACTTCCAGGTTCAACAACTTGAAAATTCTACTGGTTTTCTGAGAAGTGTTGATCTAGTACCAATGAAGTTGGTAGGTGATAGAATCAAATTTGGCATGCAGATGAATTTCCAAAATGTCTATCATGAAAGTAATAAGAACATTGCTATGGTCTGAATGCTGGTTACCCCTCAAAACTTATAAGTTAGAACTTAATGCCTAATGTGATAGTATTAAGACCGGAGACTTTGGGAAGTGAATAAGTTTGGGGACTCCACACTTACAGCAGAGACTGAAGGGAGCGCCTTTGTCAGCTTCTACCCTGTGAGCATAGAGAGAAGTTTCTGTCTATGAGGGATGAACTCTCTACCAGACATAGAGTCGGCTGGCACTTTGATCTTGGATTTCTCAGCCTCAGAATTGTGAGTAATAAATTTTGGTTTCAAGGCATTTTGTTATAGCAGCACAAACAGACTAAGACAAGCACTAATAATCACAGAGAAATTATCCAAAGGTCAAAAAGTAGAGGTAGCCCTAGAGGACAGGATAAAATACATACTTGAGCAAAATATAACCTCGAAAGACTTCACAGGTGAAGTAAATGCATAAGGAAATAATGCACTTATATTTTAGTATGATACCATACTAAAGCTTCATGGCTAGTGAGAAATATTCCACAGAACTGTGGAAATATTGAAGGGCCTTTGGACCATAGCTCATCTTGACATCAACTAAACTCCTTATCACTAGACCCAGAACCTTTACTCTGGATTATTTCTATGGTTTTGATGGGCGTGCAAATCCCTCCTGACAATTTTTTACTTCCTTGAATCATTGTTTCAGTTTCTCAGTCAAGAAACAATGCAAGAAAACATTGTTTGGAAGCACAATTAGGGTACCCATTCTACCTGATTTCATTAATATAGAGGGTTAGGACTTTTTATTTTTTGGCATTAGTTATTCAGAGTTGTCCAAGGTGGTAACCTCCATTAAATATGAAATGTTAGAATAGACATTGCATTTTTGTCTTACTCTCTTTATTTTGATAGATAATAGAAACTATAGTGTATCTTAAGCAAGGATTGCCATAAAAGCAAGAACTAATTCATTAACCAGGACACACCCAGCCTTATGCAACAGTTCCCAGGACAGGGAGAGAAGTGGGTGGGGCTCTTGGGCAGGGAGCAATAGCCACTGAGCCAGTTCCTTGTTGCTCATAGAATTCTAGGTCAGTGCAGAGATAAAGCCAACTCAAATGACAGGCTGCAGGAAATGGCCTTCAATCTTTTCCCTGTTTTACCTTCTGCCAGCTCAATATTTATGTGGGGCTGAGCACTGGCCTCATTTATAGTATGAGCACAGTCTAGATAGATTGAAGTTTTGTATGATGGTGAAATCATACAACATAGCAATGCAGCAGCTGGATTTTTTATAACAGTGTTGATTGGGAAGCCCTGGCTGCTCCTGATGTGATTAGGGATGGTTCCAAGCCTGGCTCTTGACTGGGGTTAACTGCTCTAAGCATTAGGCCATAAAGGATTTCCATGGAGGTCTGTATGAGGCCAACTTGTTTTGTGAAGCCAGCCTGCAAGGATTCAGTTATACTATTATATTATACTATATATATTATATTCCCAAGAGTATAATATTATTTCATACACACATAAAAAATGAGGATTAGCAAGAATAGCCAGCTCAACAGTGATCTAAAGCAGTTACTCTCCCCCAACCCCTGCCCCATTTTTTCTGCTTTACTATGCATATCAGTCTTTTCTCATTCTAAGGACCAGAGTTCTTTGTTTCTCCCCATGCATAGTGAATAATGATACCTCCTGCCTTGGAATTTGTACGTCCTCAGTTTCTGCAACAAGGACAGTCCAAGCCTAAGTCCAAATTCCTTTGAGAAAGAATATTGCTGGCTCTGTTTGAGTCCATTTTTCCTCCCTACTCCAATAACCTATGGTCCAGAAAGACTGGACAACACACTACAAACCCACCTTCCAGGAATAGGGAAGGGGAAAATGTTCCGAGAAAGAGCATGGTAACAACTGGAGAGAGAGCACTCAAGCTAAACGCTGCCGCATGCAGGGGCCCTCTGCATGAATTCTGATCAATTCCAAACCAAGCCAGAGACATGAGCATCATTTCCTCTCCTGCTTTGTTCTCCTCCTCTCCATGTAATCAACTATTAAATCCTGTCAATTTTATATCTTTAATGCTTCTCAACTTCTTATAGTGTAAGAAAAAAATCAAGCAATGATTAAATGGGAATCAATTGTGGAAAACTTTTGCTTAAGTCTTGACAGTTCTCGTTTTCAACAGGCCAGTGCTCCTTAAAATGTAATTTTGAGGAAGACAAGCTAGGGTATCTGATTTCCCTGACAAGAAAGCTTCTGATTTTTTTTCTTAAAAAAATTTTTTTAATTCAACCTCATAACTCCCTGTTCTACAATTTTGTTTCATGCCATATACGATGCACAGCAGTGTAGTGTACACAATAAACATCACTAGACACAAAACTAGTCCTAAATTTAAGAACTTGCTGAGAGATTCACTATACTCTCTAGGCCAGCTTATGCCTTTCAAGCCAGCTTCTATTACGTTGTTCAAGAAGGCAAAATTTGGAAACTTCATGTCTTTGTTAAATAATTTCAGTGTATAACTTGGGGGCAGTTATGACTGGTTGAAAATGACAGAAATCCAATTGAACTATCTCATGGAAATTTTAAAGGGTTACACCACCAAAACAACTTCTAGGTTTTACATCAGACATCATCAACCACAGAGAGACTGATTCTATTCATTTTTCAAAAGACCTTGGACCAGATCTAAGCCAATAAAATGTATTGCTGCTGGGAAAGGTCCTGCAAAAAATTAGCATATTCAGAAATAATGACAGATCATTCATTCTAGTGGGTTGGAAAATGCCTCTCTGGGCTACCAACACATAGATAGATTCTATGGCTTATCTGTGCTCTTCAATGTGTGTCTGTGCTCTTATTCTAGGTTCCAAATCATAAGATAGGAACTACCTCTACCTACTTACAGTTCAGGCCTAGAGAGAAGGAAACAGAATTACAATTTATTGCTTACACCCTGTACTTTCACACATTTCAAAAATATCACATATATGACACAATAGCATGAGGAATAAATGGTTCTTTTTCTCTCTCCTCTCTGAAATTTCAGAATTGAAGAAGCAAAGTATAGTCACGTAGCACCTAATATGCTTCCAAGTTGATCTCATTCCAAAGCCTGTTCTCTTCTTGCCACAGAAGACTTGCCCTAAGCAATTTCCAGGAGGTCCTAGACACAGAGTAGATACTTTTTATGTTGGAGGAGATGAAATTGACATTTTTCTCCTTTTGTTCCTAGGGTAAAAATGAAACATAATTTTTATAAGCATCTGCAATGAGTCACCCAGACAGTCACATATGGCAGTGTACAACTTCATCAGAGAGAGCTTGAGCAGACATTTATGCCTATAGTGAAGTCTTTAGAGGCCCACATTGCAGAATTTACAGAGAAGGAGCTCAGTAAATATTTGCTGAATGACTACTGAATAACTTATCAACAGCTAGTGCTGTCTATTCCAATGTCATATATTTGGCACTTCACGGCTGGTCTCAAGGATAACAAAAGGGTATTTGCCTATACGAAATTTATTCAAGGTTCTTTGAGCTGAGGCCCTAATACAATATTCTACTTTATCAATGTTAATACTTTAATGCTAAAGCGCTATGACAAAAGAAATAAAACTCAGTGATGATAAATAGCTCATGAAAGCCACAGTGGAGCTAAAAATACCCTGAGGTTTTAAAAGCTATCGATTGATAGATTGTTATATTATTTATTAAATGACTGATAAATGTACTTCTGGATTCATCAATTATTTCTGACATATACAATTTTAAAAAAGAATCAATCAATACCAATGTCCCAATCAATTCAAACAGTGAGTAGAAATTTACAATTTGTAACGATGCTGCCATCCTGGAGTGTTTCACTTTGGAAATGACTCACGCTGTGTATATTTTTATTTTATTTTTTTACAATAGACATCTGCATACTCAGTTTAACCGCAGTTCTTTTCCTCACAAGATGCTACTTCTACAATTTAAAAAGTTTGCAGATTTGTTTCCCATTCAGTTACTTCATTGAGTAGTGACTGCATGATGTGTAAGGCAGCAAACACAGAAGATCACAATGCCATGCTTCAACTCTATGATATCTAACCTTTTTTCTGATCTAGTAAAATTCATTTTTCTTATAATACTGAGATCCAGGCAGCTAGTTAAAATATTTTCAATTGATGTATTAACTTTTTCTAATGTACTATTATATAATGTTTTTGTTCTTGGGGGTAAGGGATTAAATCCAGAGCCTTGCACATTCTAAGCAAGCCCTCTCCTACTTAGTCTCATCTCCAGCCCCAATTACCTTCAACAGTCATGTACAGTCACCTACAAATCACCATTACAGTCAAGATAAATATTTTCATTAATCAAAAATTCCATTATGTCCCTGAGAAGGAAACCAGCTATGTTTTTTTTCCTATACATATGTCTGTTCCAGAATATTATATAAATGGTATCATACAATTTGTAGACTTGAGTCTGGCTAATTTGACTTGGCATAAACTTCTTGGGATTCATCCATATTGTTGCATGTATCAGTAATTCATTGTTTTATTGCTGAGAAATATTCCATTATAGAGATGTCTCATAGTTTTCTTATGTATTTGCTAGTTAATAAACATTTGGATTGTTTTAAGTTTTTGACAATTATGAATAAAACTGCTAGAAACATTTGCTTATTAGTTTTCATATAACATGTTTTTACTAAACAAATACCCATGATAGGATTGTTAGGTCATATGGTAAGCACATATTTAATGGTTACAATTATTTTCAAAGTTGATGTACCATTTAGCATTTTCATAGTAAAGTATTAGAGTTCAAATTTCTCCATCTCCTCGCCATATTTTATTTTAGGCCATTTTAAGGTTATTTTAGTTCTAAGTAGTACATCATTATGGTTTTAATTTGCATTCCCCCTAATGTCTAATAAGTTAAGAGCTTCTTTTCAAGTGCCTTGTTTTTCTATGTCTGCATGTTCTTTGGTGAAGTGTCTTCAAATCTCCCCATCACCCAGGAGTCACCCAGGTCACCTGTGGTATTGGGGTATGCTCAATGGGGAACCTGGACTTCTACCTCCCAGTGGCAATAATGAGGCTCTGCCTTCCCCCAGTGAAGTAGTTTCAGAGGAACCCAGCTAAACAGAGGTATAAATAAGATCCATAACATAACTCAAATGTTAAGGTTTCAATTTAAAAAATTGTTTATCATGTCAAGAATCAGGAGGGTCTCAGAGTGAATGTAAAAATAAAATCAATAGATGTCAGCATCAAGATGACAGAGATGTAAGAAATGTCTGGGAAAGATCTTAAACTAGTCATTACAGATACTTCAATGGGACATTATAAACATACTTGAAACAAATGAAAAATCCAAATGAAATTTTAGAACTAAAATATTGCAATAAGTGAATTTTTTAAAAAAGTCAGTAACAAAGTTCCAAAAAAATGGAAAGGACACTGGAAAGAACCAATAAGTGAACTGAAAAATACACCAAAAGGAAATTATGTAATCTGATTGATAGAAAAATAAAAAGACTGGGAAAAAAAACTGAATAGAGCCTCAGAAATTTGTAAAATTATTTTTTAAAAATGTTTTATGTCATTTAAGTCCTAGAAGAGGATGAGAAATAGGGCAAAGCTAAAAAATAACTTGAAGAAAAAAATGGATGAAATATCTTAAGTTTAGAAAGAGACATAACTTACTAGTATAAGAGATTGAGTGAATTCCAAGCAGGGTCATCTCAAAAGAAATGCATAGCAAGACAATTTATAGCAAAATTGCTGGAAATTAAAACAACCAGCCAAACCAAAAATTTATTTTATTTTATTTGTTTTATTTTGAAATTTTGAGATGGGCTCTCACTAAGTTGCCTAGGTTGGCCTCAAATGTGTCATCCCTCCCCAGTTGCTGGGAATACAGGTGTGCATTACCACACCCAGCTCAAACATTACTTTGAAAGTAGCAAAGGAGAAATAAGACTTTAGTTGTAGAAGAAAAAAATATTCCAATGATTGCTTTTCTCATCAGAATCTATGGAAGGAAGCCAGCAAAATGTGGCACAACATTTTTCAAGTGCGGAAAGAAGAGAATGGTAAAACCAGAGTTCTATATACGGTGAAAATCTCTTTCAGAAATGGAAGGAATCAATATTCTAAAAACAAACAAACAAACAACAAAAACAAAAAACCCAACTAAGGAAATTTGTTGTCAGCAGATCTAAACTAAAAGAACTGCTAAAGAAAGTTCTCTACACAGAAAGTTTGAAAATATTATGAAGGAATACAAACCAATAGAAACAGTAAGATTTGCACAAATGCAATATATTTTTCGTCCCCTTTGAGTTGATGGTTGAAGTAAAAATGTAACATTTTCTGATGTGGTTCTAAATGAATACAGAAGACACATCCACAACAGTTATTATCGTGGAGAGTAAAAAAACTTAAAGAGATGATATCTCAACATTTTACTTTCACTCTAAGCTATAATAAATTATGTATAAACACTATAAGAACTAGAGTAGCCCCTAAAAAGATATACAAAGAGATACACTGAAAAACATTATAGATAGGTCAAAATTAAATTTAAAAAAAATGTTCAAGTAACTACATAATGGCAATAAAAATAAAATAGAAGAAAAAAAGCACAGCAAAAACAAAGAACAAATCCAAAATAGAAAATTTAGGCACCAATATAACAATAGTTACTGCTATAGACTGAAATTTTTTATCCCCCTAAAATTTATATGTTGGAAACCTAATCCCCAACATAATGATATTAGGAGGTGGGACCTAGGGAGATGGCTTGGTCATAAGAGCAGGATTTCAAAAAAGATTCCAGAGAGCTTCCTTGCTCCTTCTGTTATACAAGGACACAGCAAGAAAATCGCACTTTCATAGAACCAGGATGTTAGCTTTCACAAGATGCCAAATCTTCTGGCACCTTGATCTTGAACTTCTCAAGGTCGAGAAATATAAGAAATAAATTTTTTAAACCAACCTATTTATGCTATTCTGTTATAGCAGCCTGAATTGACTAAGATGATGACATCTAATATTAATGACCTAAATATGCCAATTAAGAAGAGATTTACAGAGTAAATTTTTAAAATGACCCAACCATGTGATGTATACCAAGAAAGAAAAATCTTTTCAAAATAACAATGTAATCAAATTAAATATAAAAGGATGGGAAAAGATACATTATTCAAATTCTGACATAAGATAAAGGAGACTTTAGCAAAGAAAATTGCCAAAGACAGAGAGAGGGTCATAACTAATGAGGAAAGAAGGCAATAAACAAGAAGTCAAAACAATATTAAATGTAAGACTGAATAGTGAAATCAGCAATACCTAGTTAATAATTAGACATTTCACCACTAATTTCTCAAGAATTTACATAGCAAGCAGAAAGAAAATCAGCAAGTACAATATCATCATTAACAAACAGATCTGTTATTTATACAATACTCTGCAAGACAAAACACCATTCTATAACTGAAAAATGAATTCAACAGGGACACAAATTCAACATACAAAAATCAGTGGTGTTTCTATGTACTTGCAAAAAGCATGCAGACAGTGGAATGAAAAACACAATATTTGTTCAAAACATAAAATACTAGGTTTAAGTCTAACAAAACATGAATAGGATTTGTAAGATGAAATCTAAAATGATGATTTAAAAAAATATAGGATATCTAAATACATTGGAAGACATACCATGTAAACAAACTTTTACTTTGTTTACTGATGTTACCCAAGCACAACAAATAGTAACTTCACAGTACCATCTTCACACACTCTTGGGAATTTGCATCTTCTTCTATCAGGATTCCTAAGTTTTTATAGTGAATTATGAGTCATTTTCATCCACTATCCCATGAACTCAACTGACCTGTTTCAAGAAAATGCATATCTTAAGTTAATAATTTTTTAATTGTTCCTTCAATAATGTATTTCTCTTCATTTTCCTTTTGCTCTCTAGAACACCTGTTTGAGGATAATAGAATGGATTTTCTAAACCAAATTCTCCAATTTTTCTTATATTCACCCCTATTTTCCTTATTTTTGTTCACTTTGGGATGATTCTCAACCATACTTTCACCTTTCTAGATTTTTTTATTGTATTATAAGATTTTTATTTTCTGAAAGCTCTTTCCCCTGCCCAACTATTCCTTTTTATTGTAATACTTCTTATTTCAAAAATGAAATATTATTTGTTTTCTCTGTGGGAAAATATATTTTTTAAAACTCTTCTTAAATTATCACTATTTCCTTAAATTTCCTGTTTTCTGCTTGTTATTGTCTATTTATTTAATCTTGGATTCTTTGCTCAAATACCTTACAATGTGCATCAAATGCCTCAACAATAATGTGTAGTTGCACATCCACATTAAAATTAAACATTATTTTTTGAATTGTGGTGTGGTATGGTTCAGATATGAGATGTCTCCCCAAAAGATCCTGTGTAAGTGCAGCAATGTTCAGAGGTGAAATGATTAGATTGTGAGAGCTTTAACCTAATCAGTCCATCCTACTTTGTTGGACTGACTGGGTGGTAACTGTAGGCAGGTGTGTGTAGTGGAAGGAGATGGGTCACTGGAGGCATTCCCTGGAAGGATCATTGGAAGGATTCCTTGTGGACCCTTCCCACTTCCCTCTTCTCCCTTCTCCCTCTCTGTGCTTCCTGACTCTACCTTGGACTAAGCAGCTTTCCTCTTCTGAGTCTTTCAGCCTTTCTTCTTCTCTGCCTCACCTTGGACCTAAAGAAATGCAACCAGATCATCATAAATTAACCTCTGAAATTGTGAGTCAAAATAAACTTTTCTGTCCCTAAGTAGTCCATGGTCACAGGACACGTGTGTGTGTGTGTGTGTGTGTGTGTGTGTGTGTGTGTGTGCATGCAAGCGTACATATGTGCTCATCGGGGAGAGCTCACATAAGCATTTACTGGAATTGTTTGGATTATTTTATTGACATTCCCTTGCAAAATATTGTCTATGTCTAAAAATCTTTTCTTTTGGTTTTTATGCAATTCTCCAAATCAAAGTCCTCAAATCTTCTGCATGGCATTGACCTGGCTACCAGAATTCTGGTAGTTAAGTGAGGATAGACCCTAGGGTTTGTGTTGCTTAGTTCAGGGAATTCCACTTATACTTACCTAAATTTCATAAGACTAGGAAGGGATTTGGGTCTAAATATTTCCAACAAATCTTTCTTTTTTAAGTCTTAGTTTTTATTCCTATTTGCATAGGCATCTTGTGTCCTTTGTTTTTCTGACACTTTGTAATTGGGTTCTTTTTTAACTTCTTTCCATCCTAGCTTAAGAATCACTTTCTTTGATATGTTAAGTCAATCACCATGTTTCAGTTGTTTTATAGCCTT
This sequence comes from Ictidomys tridecemlineatus, assembly GCF_052094955.1. Classification (NCBI taxonomy): domain Eukaryota; kingdom Metazoa; phylum Chordata; class Mammalia; order Rodentia; family Sciuridae; genus Ictidomys; species Ictidomys tridecemlineatus. Next base: position 90,820,817 of record NC_135480.1, on the reverse strand, counting down.
TTATCTGGCAGGTTTATGCTTTAAAAATTATATTTAAGGTATATATTTTGGATTTTGGAGAAAGTACACAATGTATGCATCACTTTTTAAAAATTCGTTCGAATTAGTTGTACATGAGAACAGAATGCATTTCGAGTCATTGTACACAAATGGAGCACAACTTTTCATTTCTCTGGTTGTACACAATATACATTCACACCATTCATGAAATCACACATGTACACAGGGTAATAATGTCCCTCTCATTCCACCATTTTTCCTATCCCCATGCACCCTCCCCTTTGTCCAATCCAAAGTCCCCCTATATGGACCAGCATACACTGATCAGAGAAAACATTGAAAATACTTGGCCTTTGGTTTTTGGGAATTGGCTTATTTCACTTAGCATGATATTCTCCAACTCCATCCACTTACCTGCCATAATTTTATTCTCTTTTAATTCTGAGTAATATTCTATTTTGTATATATATCACAGTTTCTTTATCCATTCATCTGTTGAAAAGCATCTAGGTTGGTTCTTTAGTTTAGCTATTGTGAATTGTGCTGCTATAAACATTGATGTGGCTGCATGAATCTATTATGCTGTTTTTAAGTCCTTTGGGTATAAACCGAGGACTGGGATAGCTGGGTCAAATGGTGGTTCTATTCCAAGTTTTCTGAGGAATCTCCATACTGATTTCCAGAGTAGGTTGCATCAATTATGCATCATTTTTTTTTACAATAAAGAAAAGTCAGAAATAGCCTAAGTGAACGAACTGCTTGATTAAAAAAAACTGTAATGCATCTACGTAATATTGTATCAGGCTATTCAGAATGATAAGAATGGTGGCACAAGCATCAACTTTCTTAAGATTCTTAAAACTCAAGAAATAAAAACAAACATCAGTAAGTTAGTTGATGTCAAATTAAAAAGCTTCTGCACAGCAAAGAAAACAACTAAGAAGGTGAATCCCCTACACTTCTGATAGGGGATTAATATAAAAAATATATAAAGAACTCAAAAAGTTTAACACCTCTCCCCCCCAAACCCGCAAATAAACCAATAATATTGTGATGAAGAAATACAAATGACCAAGGAATATATGAAAAAATATTCAACAACCCTAGCAATCAGGGAAATACAAATCAAATATGAGATTCCATCTCCAGTTAGAATGGCTATTATCATTAATACAAATAGTAATAAGTGCTATTAGTTAGTTAGTGAGACTGCAAATTAGTACCAACACTCTGAAAAGCAGTGTAGAGATTCCTTGAAAAACTGGGAATGGAACCACCATCCTCTGACCCAGTTATCCACTCCTTGGTATTTATCCAAAAGAACCAAAATCAGCATAGTACAGTGATACAGCAACATCAAAGTTTATAGCAGCACTACTCACAATAAGCCAAGTCATGGAACCAGCCCCGGTGCCCATCAATAGATGAATGAATTAAGAAAATGTGATATATATATACACAATGGAGTTTTATTCATCCATAAAGAAGAATGAAATTATGGCATTTGCTAGTAAATGGATGGAAATTTGGAGAGCATCATATTAAATGAAATAAGTCAGACTCACAAAGTCAAGGATCAAATATTTCCTTTCCTATGCAAAAGCTAGGACAAAACAATGGAACAAAGGTGTGGGGTCAGATTAGTGGAGCAGAATGAGATTGATGGGGAGGGAAAGACAAGAAAAGGAAGAAAATGTGGAATGGATTTGACAAAATTATATTATTAGCATAAATAAACATACCATGGATAAACATCCACCTTTATGAATATGTGGGAAGTAACAATTATAAATAGATAGATAAATAAAAGACCAGTAGAGTATAGGAAGGGAAATAGGGAAAAGGAGGAGGGAAGGGATATACTAGGCACCAAGGACTGAAAAGAAGCAACTTAAATTCCATGCATATGTGTCAAATGAACCCAACAGTTATGTATGACTAAAACGCACTAATAAAAGAAATAAAGAGAAAGAAGATAATGATGGTACAAATAGAAATTTAATACATACAAAGATGAGTATAATATATCGCTAATTTTTTTACAAACTTAACAAATTTTATATACACAGTAAACATTCGCATTTATTAGAATAAACCTCAGGAGTCAAAACATATGAACTATCTTAGTATCTTGTTACCTATTGTTAAACATTGGCACCAACTTATACTTTCCATAAAATTATATATTCATTTCCTTTATCAAGACCATGTGATCAGATTTTCAAATAACCTTTGGAATATATTAATTTAAAATAGCACTTCTTATCTTAGTGAGAAATAATATATTTATTTTCTTTTAATAATGACAAGATTGTATATTCCCATATGCTTACTGGGCATTTGCTTAATTTTTATTTCCTGTCTTTTATCCATTTTTCTATTAGGGAAATTTCTACTGGATACTTCTTAAGTGTCCACACTTAGGTCTAAATTGGAACTCTGTTGACTGTCTATGATTATACTCCTTACACAGTTATTCCACATGTAAAAATTTGTCCCAAAGAAATTGCCTGAAATGTGAATAAATATTTATGCATAAATTATGCATTTTGACATTGATTCTAATAATGAAAACTAGGGAGAAATATATTATTTAGTATTACAGTAATGGGTTGAGTAAATTATAGATCATTTGAGATGAAATATATGTCAGTGAAAATAATATTTGCAAAGAGATTTTAATTTCAATGGAAGTGATGAATAATTTAATATTAAATAAAAGAGAAGAACATAACATTTTTTTCTAGGTGTGTACATATGCATAGTGTGAGCTTCTAATAAAAATACAATGTCATGAAAAATATACATGTAAAGATAAACATGTTGAAATTGTTTCCTAGTGGAGGAATTATGGGTAATTTTTTTCTGTGTCTTGGTACTATCCAGTACTTTACAATTTTTTTGTTTGCTTTTTACAACCAGGAAAAAGTACTATTAAAATACATGAATGTTCTAGCCATTGCTTTTAGTTTTTTCCCCTACTTTTCTTTTATAACCTCATCAACTCATGGGTATCTTTATCACAGTGGTGCTAAGCAGTGGGAAGATTAGCTCAATTTAGTAACAGTAAGCAGTCACCTGGAAGCAGTTAATACAGCAAATGTGTTCTGAAGATCAGTCATTCTAATATATCCTGGGCACATAAAAGCAAATGAGATATGGAAACTGCTTTTAAGGTGTTCACTCTGTATTAGGGAAACAAATTCTCTAGTACAAGCCAAACTATAATTTAGCTTCAGAATAATAAAGGTTTAAACAAAATGCTAAGGAAAGTTGAGGAGAGAGGCATAAATTCTAACTACAAATATTAGAGATTTCAGAATGGAAAAGCTCTGAGAGATACACTTTTAAGCATAAACAGTACTTTGGTAAGTGCAGATTCAAGGGTGCTGAGGAAGATATTAATAATAAGCACTAACTGGGGTCCAGTTTTGTCTGCTTGTTTTAAACATACATTATCTAATTTAATCTTCACAATAACTTTGTAGAGTAAGGACTTTTATTATTTAATTTTAACTTATAAGGTATCTGAAATTTAGAAATCAAGTAAGCTGCCAAGGCCATACAGCATATGTGAGCAGAGATCCAGATCAAATCTGATTCCAAGGTGATCTTTTAATCATTGTACAATAGCATTAATGCAAATGGACAGTCATCTAGAGAAACCACTGCATACATACAGATCAGTTAGTTCCAGAAACTAAATATAAGCAAAGTAGAATTACATAACAACTCATGAAAACCCAGATGCAATAATTCCACTTGCTAAATACCGTTTCCTTGCACCCAAACACACGGAGAAAAGGAGCTGTGAGGGATAGCTTACAACAGGAATTTAATACTATGAGTTCATTGACATTTAAAGTGGTTCTATCAAGTTGTGTTTACAAACCTTACTGCCTTCAGCACACTAAGACTTCCACTGAAATGAAAGCATTAAGACATTCCAAGGATTCTCAGAAATCAACGAAAGCATTTGCTAGTTGAAGCTAACACAGGGTGCCACGTTCTGGGTTTTCTCCAAATTGGATGACGGATCAATATTGAGAGATATTAAAGTTTGAAATTTTTCTCAGAACTGAATTGATAACTAGATACCAAGTACAAGGATTTTATCCTTGGTGTTAAAAATTTAAACAAATGGATATTAATTAGTGATTCCTCCTTATTTATTTTTTAAACTACAAATTTTCAGCTCTTCACTCTATGCTCAATCAATCACACAAAGGTATCTGTTTTGCAGAGAAACGATGGATGAGAAGTCTGAGCTAAGCTACTTCTAAGACAGGTTCCTCACTTAATTCCCTTTGCTGTCAGTATATCTCCCAAACTGACATGTGAAATTCTTAAGGGAAACACAAGGCTTTGTTATGCCCTGTGCATTTCCTGCCTATAGGAAAACTGGGCTTGTTTGCTCTAGTTCAGTTTTTATATAAGCTCACTCCATTCCTGCTTCTGCAGACTGTCAACAGTCAGGCCTTGGGAAATTTATTGTATCATATTTCATTTAATTTTCAAGAAAAGAAATGACCCACTAACTTTCTGAACCTCTAGTTAAGTAGGAAATGGCTCACCTTTCCATCACCACCAGTGTATGAATAGTGACTTTCCTACTGGAAGGGTAAGATGACTCATCCTGCCATCCTCTACTGCAGCCTTGTTATAAATAGGCTAATAGCTATGCAAAATTGAAACGATTAAAAAAAAATATTTGCCAAAAGAGAGTAAACAGAAAAAAGCAAAGCTTGGAAAATGTAAAATAAAAGGAAAATACAAAAGGCCTTTCTGTTCACTTAAATGGAGTGTTTTGCCCTGCTACTGGAGTGGGCTTTATGCCAACCATGCTTCTCTGCTCCCCTGTGAGTCACCCATGCATTTATTCCACACTTAGGGCAGGAGACCAGGCTCTGGCACTGAACAACTCTGTGGTTAATTAACCCAGTGAGTTTCAACCTGGGCTTTTCTTTAATATCACTAGGAGCTTTGAAAAGTACTCAGGCCTCCATATGTGGCCTGTCTGGGCTTGCATTCTGAAGTTCCACGAACAAAATAAGAAGATTGAACAAGTATCAAAAACTTAAGAGACTAGGAAGTACGTGTAAAGAGTAAGAATTTTCCAAAGCCACAGAAAAGTACATATTCTCTCATTTTTCTGTAAATATGTAGTCCTCTTGAGCTATCTTTTAGTTTTTAATGGTAGGGAAACATAAACACATAACAAATAATACCAGATTTTTCAACTCTGTCTTGAGCAGAACTATGGGATAAGCATTCCTCATTGATGGCAACTGATACGTGGCTTCAGTGATAGAAGTGCAGCAGACAGAGTGAGCAGGGAGCCGCAGACACTGTACCAGGCTGTGCTGAATCCTGCCTTGAAGTCAGAATCCTACTGATGGCTTTAATAAGAAAATAAGACCAGATCTCACAATTTTCCAAAAGAATCTACAGATCCAAGAGCATAAATGAAGGATCTTGATTTAAAAGCATTAGCAATTAATCAAAAAATAAATGTTAAAATCATGCATGCCCACATTAGGCCAGCAACATATAAGATTAGGCCTTCTCATAAGATCATAAGACTGTGGGATGCCAGTTTGAAATCTTAAGGAAACTACATAGCATGACATTAGATATGGGTTCAAATCCCAACCTGCCACTAACTGATCAATGCCTGACAAGTTTTAAGCCCTCAATACATATGACTCTTATTATTATTCAATTGCCTTCCCACTCTAAGTCCCTATGTTGATTTTCTTTAAGATTAAAAAATACCAGGAATCTAAGAAATCAGGAAGTGCAAAGAATCAGATATTTATTTGCAATTTGTATATTTCAAACATGATTTTTTTAAGGAAAAGAGATGGGTAGTAGCAAGAACTTATTCAAATAAGCCTCTTGTAGAATAGGTTTTATTATAAAGTTCTCTCCTTCTCACCTCTTAATCTTTCAACACTCATAATACTAGGTAAAAAGTTGTATTTACAATAATGATTTTTGCCTCTGCAAACGCTGATCAATTTTTAGGACATCAGTTAAAACTATAGATAATTTAGGACATTTTAAACATTGAATGTATCACTGTGTTTACTATGTCTGAATGTGACCCCTCAGAGTCATTTGATGGAAACTTAATACCTCATGCAACAGTGTTGAGAGATGGGATCCAATGGGAGCTGTTTAGATCGGGAGGTCTCCACTCTCAAATGGATGGAAAAGCTGGCTTCTGCTCTTTGGCCATGAGAGGACAGTTCACTCGTTTTCACCTTCTTTCTTCTGCCACAGGAGAACACAGCAAGAAGGCCATCAACTGACACCTGAAGCTGATAATTTTATCTTAGCCTTCCCAGCCTCCAGTACCATGACAAATAAATCTATAGAGATTTTCCCATAAAGTCTCAGTATTCTGTCATCACAAAGTGGTGTTATTAGTCTTGGATACTCTGTTATAGCAACACAAAATGGCCTAACATGGTTTTCTAATAATTTGAGCAGCAATTATAATTTTTTCATTGTTGGCCCTTAATTACATAAGCAAAGAGCCTCAAATCTTATGGATAAATAGAAAACCACACATTTCACTTCTGATTTTTTTTAAAAGAAGCTTCATTTATATGCACAAGCTTCTCTGAAGTCACAACACAATATTTCTTATGTGTTTTTTTATTTATAAGCTCAATGAGATGTTTAAGGCTAGATATAGAAACTACAAAAAACAAAGTCTAACCACTTTGAAACATTCTTACACTTGCTGATGGTTTGAAATCTGATGACACAGGCACTATCAGTATTTGGCTCTTAGAGTTAAAAGGAAGAGCTGTATAAAGGGTGGACACAGAGGACTCTCATTGTGTGATCTCCTGTTCCTCCCCCTGAGCTAAGCACCTACATTTCTCTCCATCCTCACTGCCTTGAGTCCTTTCCATCTCTTTCTTAGGCTATGTAGTCAGTCACCTAACCTATATTCCTGCTCACATTCTTGCCTGATTATCTGCTGTACTGTAGTCAGAGTAGCACTTTAAAATAAAATCCTCCCATTACCACCATGCTTTGAATCCTTCAAGATCCCTGTATTGACCTCACAATAAAGTCTAAATTCCTACAGTCCTGGCTGCAACCTAGCTTCCAAACCTCACATCCTACTTTCCTCTCTCTATCTTACACAGTCATCTTTACTCATAACAACATTTTGTTTCCTTCAAAACCCTTATGTTCTTTCTCCTGAATTTCAAGAATGTTATCATGTCCTGGAACATTCTTTGTTCTACTCTCCTTTAACCTCATTATCTCTATTTACATTTCAGGTCTGAGATTATACATATTTCCTTCAGAAAACATCTTTCCAGACCCTTCCTGGAATACTTGTTACTTTCTCCAGCTCTAACTCTGACATAGCACTTGTTGCTATACCCAGCTCCTCTCCTGTTATGGTTTGGATATGAGGTGTTCCTCCAAAGCTTCTGTGTTAATGCAGGAGTGTTCAGAGGTAAAATGATTGAAATATGAGAGCTGTAACCTAATCGACCCATCCTTGTTCGAATGGATTGACAGGTGGTAATCATACGCAGGTGGGATCCCCTGCTTTCTGACCCTACTATAAGCTGGGTAGCTTTCTTCCAGCTCGTTCATTCCCCATGATGTGCTGCTTCATCTTGGGTCCAAAACTCTCATCTATGGACTGACACTTCTAAAACTGTGAGCTCCAAATAAACTTTTCCTCCTCTAAGTTGTTCTTGTAGGGTATTTGGGTCACAACAATGTGAAATCTGACTGAAACATCTCCCACTCCAGATTGCAAGCTACAAGAGCAGATACTGTATCTTATTCTTTCAGTGTCAGTCCTGGAGCCTGGAACATAGAAGTACTTAATATATACTTTCTGAATAAACATGTAATGTTGACTTTCTTGGTGACAAGAACCACATGAGAATGTGTTTTGTCCTTACTTCACAGGCTTTTGTTCATGTGTTATGGAATTTAATATATAAATCACATTCTAAAAGCAATTCCTTTTGTGGGTGGAGGTGCTTTCCAAAATATGTTTTTCACAGAAACTCTATAAGAAAGTTAGGGCATTTGCTATAATCTCCATGGAATAGTTCAGACAATTGAGGTTCGATGAGGCCATGTGACTTAATTAGAAGAATTCAAGTTATGGAGTAAGGCCTAAAATTCACAAAATCTCTTTCAAATTGCTTTTTCTAGCTGTAATACACTGAATTTTTCCTGCTCATTATTTTTGTTTATTTGTTTTGAGGACACATGCTTCTGCATGCTTAGCAGTTCATCTCCCTTTTTAATTATATATGGCTTAACTGATACTAAAAAGAATGCTCATAGAGCACACATATCAGATCAGAGCAGATAAGTCGTTCCAGGCATGTTCTAGGGGGCAGTGGAAGATATTGTGGAATCTAAAGCCAGTTAAAGAGAACTCACAAAATAGGTAAGCCACATGCAGAAAACAAAGACATAAATCTCATTCCCCAAAGTGTCTCTATGTAACCAGAAGCTACTCTTTCATCTATAATTTTGTAGGTGTTTCAGTTCCATAAACATATGCTAAAGGTATGCACTTGTAAGGTTATAATGTTCACTCCACCATCTATTCAACAAGTGGAAACATCCTTATGTTAGAATGGGGGACAAAATAGATAAATGAAGTAATTCTTGCTTTGGAAGAGGTTGTATTCTAGTGGGTGATAGACAAGAGTTCAAAAGTAATTATTGATGTCCATAGCTGCTTTGAGGCAGAACATAGTGAGAATGTCCACCAGATAAAGTGTTGATAAAGTTTCTTATTTAGGCAGAAACTTGACAAATGAAAAGGAATCTAGGTAAGAATTATGAGAGGAAAAACATTCAGATAGGTGAAAGAGCAAATAAAAAGAGTTTTGACATAAAAGAACAACTTAGCTTTTCATTGTGCACCCTAATGTTGGATCCGATACCTGAGGGAGTGGTAGAGAAAGTCCTTTAGCCTTTCCATTCTGGAAGCAACTTTAAAGCTTTGGGCAGGAATAGTGATTCTCATGATTACTTCCTCTGATTTGTTTTCTATTTTATTCCCCTGTGTGCCTCTAGAGTAGTTCCTTGATTAAGTTATTCAATCCTCATCCATTCCTCCATATATGTATACAGTGCATAGCTATTCATAATTACATCCCTTTGATCTATAAAATATACAAGCATGTCTGAGAAAATTTGGTGCTCCCTGCATGTTTCACAATTTGAATTCAATTTCAAAAAAATCCCCAGGGACCTTTTCACTTAGAGGAATAAAAGAAAAAGAAAATAATTATTTTTTAATTAAAAAAATCCATTAATGGAATCAACACTGTGATCAAATGAAATCTCACCCTGAGATGCCAGAATAATTTAACGTGCAAATCAATTAATTTGATACAGAATATTAACAGATTGAAGAGTAAAAATCATATGATCATCTCAATAAATCCACAGCTGTAATCATACACAATAAAAATAGAGCTTTCTCTCTAAGATCAGGAATAAGACAAAGACATCCACATCCACTTGCCACTTCCATTCACGTGGAAGTCTTAAACAGAGAAATTATACAAGAAAAAGAACTAAAAGGTGTAAAAGTCAGAAAACAAGTAAATTTATTTGCAGATAAAATTATATATACATAATTTTTTTCTATCTATATATATATTAATATATATTATATATATAAAGCCCTTAATGACTCAACCAAATAACTGTTAGAACTAATGGACAAAATTAGTAATATTGCAGGAATTCAGAATCAACATACAAAACTCAATTGCATTTCTCTATACTAACAATGAACTCTTATAAATCAAAATTAAGAAAACAATCTGTTTATAATGAGCATCAAACAAAATAAAATACTTGGGAAGAAATTAAACCAAGTAGGTCAAATACCTGAAAATTATATAAAATGTAGATAAAAAAATCAAAGATTAACTAAATGAAGAGACTCCATGTTCATGGATTAGAAGACATAATGCTATTAAAATGTTCACACTACCAAAAGCAATCTTTGGAATATGTGAAAACATTTACAACACTTTGTATCTGATAAGAGATTTGTCTGCAAAATATATACAGAATTCCTATAACTCAATAGCAAAAAGACAAGGTAACCTGATTAAAAAATCATCAAAGGACCTAAGTAGACATTTTTCCAAAGAAGATATACAAATAGCCAACAGTATATAGCAAGATGTTCAACATCACAAATCATTGTAGAAATGCAAATCAAAAGCCTCAGTGACAGATCTTCACATTTGTTAGAATGGCTATTATCAAACCGAAAGACGTGGGAAACGAACCTTTATACACAGTTGGTGGGAATACAAAATCAAGTAGCTCCCATGGTAAACAGTAAGGAGGTTCCTCACAAAATTAAATAAAAATAGGAGCACCATATGATCCAATAATCTCACTTCTAAGTATGTATCCAAAAGAATTTTTAAGTTAGGATCTCAAAGAGCTATCTGCATTTGCATGATTATTGCAACTTACTCTCAATAACCAAGACATGAAAATAACTTCAACATCATTGACAGATAAATAACCAAAGAAAATGTGATGTGCACACAAACACACACACAGACATGCACACAATGGAATAATATGCAGCCTTAAAAATGAAGGAAATCTGGCTATATATAATAGTATGATGAAACTAGAGGACAGTATGCCCAATATAATAAGAATAAATAAGTAAATAAAGAAAGAGGGGCAAAAACTGCATGATTCCCCTTATTTGACATTTCTAAAAGAGTTAAACTCAGAAGCAGAAGATAGAATGGCAGTTACCAGGGGCTGAAAGTAGAAAGAAGTAGGGAGATGATGGTCAACAGATGCAAAGTTTCAGTTATGGAGATGAATAAATTCTAGACATGATTTGTACAGCATAGTGCCTATAGTTAACAGTGCATTGTGTGCTATAAAAATTAAAAGAATAGGTCTTTAGTTAATTGTTCTTATCTCTCTCATACATACACAAACACACACACAAAGTGGATGGAGAGGCAGGAGGTAAGTTTTGCAGGTGATAATATGTTTATTATCTTGATTATAATAATGATAATTTATGGGTGTATACATATGGTCAAACTCATCAAATTGTATACATTAAATATGTGCTTTTTTGGTATAACAATTATACCTCAAAACAGCTGTTGAAAATTATTTTACATTCAGAAACACAAAATCACTCCATTCCATATGTGTTTAGTGTTCATATGTTAAGATTGATCCTTTAAGACCAGGAACATTGACCCATCTTTAATGATACAGAAGTCAGGAGAGAGTTTTCCTTATAGAAGAGTCAGTTTTCTGGGGCTTAAAGAATTAAACCAACTGAGAAATGTCACAAATATAATCTTCTCACAGTCAAATTTGGACAAAAAGAGCTCATATTTCCTGCATCTTATGTTAAGTCAAGAGAAGCATACCAACACCTTCAAGTTCATTTTTAAAGGTACCAGATGCTTGTGCCTGACAAGACACCATTATCTGAATTATTTACTCAAGTAGATTTCATTTCTGAAAATGAGAAAATAGGAGAATACTAAAAACTCCAATCGCAAGGTTATATTTGATTATAAAATGGATTCATTTCAAACTTCTGCTTCCTGAAGAGATTGCTGATTAGTTTCATTACTTAACCTACCTGAGCTATTTGTAACACTTGAGCCTTGGTTAGCCAGGAAGGCCATTCTCATGGTTCTCTATCCAAACTTCCAGGAGAGCCAGTGATCCGTCAACCTCCTACTGAGTTTAATCATATTCACTTCAGGAAACTATTTGCCCTGGGAGTGTTGAGTTTGTTGTGGTGCTATAATTTATCATATGAAGCAAAGTATCCATTTATAGACTGTCAGAAAATCCTCCAGGAAAAAAAAATGAGATAAATATCGCTTTGTTTCTCAACCTAAATCAACATTTTCATCATTTAAACATGTCAAGTCTTTGTAACATCAAGACAAAGCTAAAAAAGAAAGGGAAAAATAGTAGAGCACAACCCTGGATAACCAACAAAATTTAAAAGTGCATTTAGGGTATTGAAGAAGAGAAAGCAGTTAAACCAGTTCAGTTGATACTTACAACAATCTTGTAAAGTGGGCAACATTACTCCCATCTTATAGAAAGATAAACAGGCAATAAGAGACCCAAGTATGATACCACAGCTGTAGTTTTGGGAAACCTGTATTTTCCCCCATTATTCCAAATAGCTTATATAATGCATTGGAGAAGAAAATGAAGGGAAATTATAAACACATATCAGAATAAGGTATCAACAAGTATACGAATAAAATTGGTAACAGTAAGAATGCAGATATTCATAGATTCCCCATCTACTTTTGTCTCAGAGTGAAGAACTTTGACAGAGCCATAGTTCTCTGGGAAACCCTGATTATCAAGCAGCCCCATATGGAAGTCTTCTGGCAAATTTTATTCTCAGGCTTGGTCACATTTTTTTTCTTCACAGATGACACCTGCCAACCAGAGACTCTGGCCTCCTAGTAGGTTCATACAAAGCATTGCACTTATCATGGCATGCAGAATTCCGCTTAGCAGTGTAAAAGGACAACAATTTCAATCTCTTGTGGTTCTTGAGGGTTGACAGGGATTGGCTCAATGGTTTTTCTGCTCCATGCAATTTTGGCAAAGGGCCTTGGAGATCTGGGGGCTTATTTAGCTGGAATGTCCAGGAGAGCTTGTTAACATGCCTGACAGTAATGCTGCCTCCCTTCTGGGAGTTCAGCTGGAGCTATCAGCTGGAGTAATGGGCCTTTTCATTGGGCTGGATTACTCAGAGTACAGGGGCTGTAATCTAAGAGAGAGCTTTCTGTCAGAAAGCATTTCAAAGGATAGCTACTGGTCCTCTTATGACAATTTAGAAGACTCTGTATACCATCCTGCTTTCTGTTTGCTAGTTCAGATTTAGGGAGAAGAAGAAGCAGATCCAACCTTTTTTTAAAAAAATATTTAATTCTAATTTGTTATATATGGCTGCAGAATGCATTACAATTCATGTTATGCATATAGAGCACAAATTTCATATTTCTGGTGGTATACAAAGTGTATTCACTCCATTATGTCTTCGTGTACTTAGGGTAATGATGTCCATCTCATTCCACCATCTTTTTTACCCCATTGCCCCTTCCCTTCCCCTCCCTCCCCTTTGCCCTATCTAGATTTTGTCTAATTCTCATGCTCCCCCTCCCAACCCTACTATGAGTCAGCCTCCTTATCTCAGAGAAAACATTCAGCATTTGGGTTTTTGGAATTGGCTAACTTCACTTAGAATTATATTCTCCAACTCCATCCATGATTGTATTCTCCTTTCTTGCTGAGTAATATACCACTGTGTACATATACCACATTGTCTTTAATTATTCATCTACTGAAGGACATCAAGGTTAGCTCCACAGTTTAGCTATTGTGAATTGTTCTACAATAAACATTGATGTGGCTGTATCTCTGTAGTATGCCGTTTTTAAGTCCTTTGGGTATAAACTGAGGAGTGGGACAGCTGGGTCAAATGGTGGTTCCATTACAAGTTTTCTAAGGAATCTCCATACTGCTTTCCAGAGTTGTTGCAGCAATTTGCAGTTTCACCAGCAATGTGTGTCCTTTTCCCCCACATCCTCACCAACACTTATTGTTGTTTGTATTCTTAATAGCTGCCATTCTGACTGAAGTGAGATGAAATCTTAGAGTAGTCTTGACTTGCATTTCTCTATTTCCTAGAGATGTTGAACATTTTTTCATGTATTTGTTGATTGATTGTATATCACCTTCTGATAACTGTTCAGTTCCTTGGCACATTTATTGATTGGGTTATTTGTTATTTTGGCGTTTAGCTTTTTGAGTTCTTTATATACCCTAGAGATTAGTGATCTATCTGATGTGCAAGTGGTAAAAATTTGCTCCTAAGCTGTAGGCTCTCTATTCACCTGACTGATTGTTCTCCAACTCTAGATGTAAGCATCAGCATGACCATACAAAGCATGGAGGAGTTGTTGAAGGTCACCTTCAGTTCCTAGCTCCCATAAAAAGTCACACTTTCGGCAGATAGAGAAGCAATAACAACCATTTAAGAATGTCCCTAAAATCTTCTCATTAAGGGATACTGGGAAAATATAATGATTGAGAGGAAAGTGTTCTAATGACATAAGCCCCAAAGTTTTAGAAGTAGATACATATATGGGAGACTTTTTAGAAAATGAAAAGCTGTGAGTTGGGCTGCAGTTGTTGCTCAGTGGTAGAGTGCTTGCCTAGCATGTGTGAAGCACTGGATTCATCACGTAAAAATAAATAAATAAAATAAAGATCCATCTACAACCAAATTTTTTTTAAAAAAGCTGTGAGTCTAATATGACTGAGATGGTATATGCAAATCAAATAACCTAAGTAAACAAATACTCAATTCAATGTTTATGATACAAACAAACCAGACTGTGGTCTTTCATAGTGTTCACTCCCCAAGTTGATGATTGCAGTAGGAGCGTAGAAAAAGCAGCATATTGTTGTGTCTGAATTTTACTGTAAAAATAACCAGACTATATTTTAAGGTTCTGTTCTTATAAAACCCAATGAATTGGTCTGGATCAAAGCTTTAATGGTAATCAAATAACATATTTGTGACAGATGGTAGACCAGATGACTAAATATGCATTACATTGAGTCCTTACCAAACAACTTTTAAAATACACAGCCTGTGGAGTGATTGAAAATGACTCATAGATTTATAGAATGTATTATGTTTACAGTAAAATAAAAGTAAGAAATATCTATAGGTGCCAAAAGAATATTTTCTATGATGGAAAATGTTGGATACTGCAACATAACATACATCCTCAGCAAATTTCCTCTGGTTATTTAAAAGTCACAATCCAATGCTGCAGTGAGCACAGCTTTAGCATTCTGATAAGATACAACAGGGCTGGAATACCAAGCAGGTGGAGGAAAGCATGGTCTCTGAGACAGACAGAGATGAGGGCAAAGGAGAAGGTAGAAGGAAAAACAAGGAAATGAATAAAATTAACCAGAAAGAAAACTCTCAAGCAGGTTCAGTTTCAAATCTGCTTTAAGAACCAAATTCTGTACACACAGAAAATAAGTTTCTTACCTTAATGTCCTTAAAACATACATTGTCATTACTATTTTTTTAAACATAGTATTTTTTTCTATATTTGGAAAATTTGGGATGGTGGGAAGGCAAATTCCCTAATTTCTCATCCTAAAATAGGCCTTGTTCTCGCTCTTACTATTTAGGCTTTTGTATGTTGGTTTATTCATTTTTTAAAATAACTACAGTACAATTAGTTTCTTTTTAAAAAAATATAGCCGTAAACTCAACAAAATAGAGATTACTGCTAGAATTTTTACTGTTAAAGATTAGGTAGGATTAGAAAGTGAGAAATGGCTTTGTGTAGGAGGAGCACCTGACTATTTTCAGGCATCTGGTGCATGTGGCTAATTACAATTTCATTCAGATATTACATTCTAGAAAGAGGAGGTGAAGAATCAGTAATTCACCCACAGGTAATTTTTACACTAAACAGACCCAAAGATACTTCCTTGCCGAAGTTCACGTGTTTCCCAAAGATTCTGAGACCACTAGGAGAACTATGCTCCTGTTATAGTTTGGATCCGGAATGTCCCCTCCAAATTTCATGTATTGAAGGCTTGGTCCCCAATGCACCAAGATTCAGAGGTGGAGCTTTTTGGAAGGAATTTGATCATGAGGGCTCTGACCTTATCAGTAGATTAATCCATTGATATCCAAACGGACTAGTAGGACATGGTAGAAACTGGAAGCAATGGGGTATGGTTAGAGGAAGACTGTCACTGGGGGCATATCCTGGAAGGGTTTTTCTTGTTCCCAGCTCCTTACCACTCACTACTTTCCAGCTACTACGGGCTGAGCAGCATTCCTCTGCCACTGTGATATTCTGTTTTACCTCAGGCCAGCAATGGAGCCAGCTGACCTTGTAGCAAAATCTCTGAAACTTTTCTTCCTTTAAGTTGTTTATGTCAGGTATTTTGGTCAAAGCAATGAAAAACTGACTCAGCCAGCTCCCATTATCCCTTCTCCATCACAATCCCTAGCCCCATATTCTCTGTCCTCACCAAGATACTGTGTACTCTAAGAGCAGTCTGCCCCTGTGACTGAAACACAAAGAGGTTTGGCTACAGAGATCCCATGGCAAAAACAAAGATTTTAAGTCATAGCCGTATTTTAATACTTCAGGGTTACCAGGAATCTTGTCTCTTCTCATCAAAATCTAGATAATTCACAACATAATATGTGTCCCAAGGCAAACGAGAGACCAACCCTACATTCAGCAATGCCAGAAATTCACTATCCCTCCACTCACAGCCCTGTGGAAACCCCCAGTCTAATGGAGGCTTCATCAGCTCTCTCTCTCTCTCTCTCTCTCTCTCTCTCTCTCTCTCTCTCTCTCTCTCTGTAGAACTTTAGGGCCCACTTCAGTCATAAAGACAGAGAAAAAACTTGTGAATTTAACAAAAGTTAAAGGCTCTTGGGCTCATGTCACATACAGACTGAGCACAGAAGCCATATTTGAGGCCATCTGACTGGTGGACTTTAGCAGTTAGAATGATTATATGACCCAACGGCCCCTGAGTTTGCTATGTATGTGGAGTATGGAGGATCCAAGCTTAAGCACGGGTAAAACATTTTAAAAAATGAATGAGAAGGCCAGGCATGGTGGCATGCCTGTAATCCCAGTGGCTCAGGAAGCTAAAGCTGGAGGATGGAGAGTTCAAAGCCAGCCTCAACAAAAGCTAGGCACTAAGCAACTCAGTGAGACCCTGAGGGCTGGGGATGTGGCTCAGTGGTTGAGTGCCCCTGAATTTAATTCTCAGTGCCTTCCTTCTCCCCACCCACACCAAAAAAAAAAAAAAAAAAAAAAAGAATGAGAAAAGTGTTTTTATTTCTACTCTTCCTGCTAGGAGTCTAGCAGGGCAAGCTATATCACATCTCCTCATTTCATCCCAGGCACTGTGCATAATTTGCAAGTAAGGGAAGTTGGAACTAACCCTGACCCTTAAGTTCTCCATAAGGAATTCCTTGGCCCTAAATTCCCCAGCTCCCCACTGAGGAAATGAGAAGGAAGCATTCTGAGAGAACACTAGGGAGAAGGAAAAAATGGTGATTTCAATGCAGCATAAAGTTGACTGTTTACCACACAGAGTTAGCATTTTGTTCTGATTTGAACTGGACATAGAACTAACTAGAAACTCAAGAACTCACACTCTGACCAGCAGCTCTCACTGGACGGGCCTCCACAAGCTGACCAAGCAGATCATTGATCCCAAGGAACACTATGTGGGAGGGAGGATAGGACTTGTTTGTTATTTCTTTCCACTAAATGTCAAAGGAACAGTGTCCATGTCTGTCTTTTACACTACTTTCTCTCAAATACTAGAACAGCGCCTGGAATAAAGTCAATATCCAATAAATATTTTGTATGTGTGTTATTTCCCTTCTACTTTCTATGTCTATAATCATATGCAACTATCATGTACATATAATTTTTTGAATTTTTCTACTAAATATTGCAAGCATTTATTTATGTAGTCACATAATGTTTGTGGTGATGAATTTAAGTGACTTTCTAATATTCTTTCTATCTTAGTGCCTAAATGTATTTCTGGTTTTGGATATCTAATTTAATTATAATGTCAAAAAATTCTTTAATATGTCAAAAATTTTTTTTGAATTTTTTAAAATTTATATATGACAGCGGAATGCATAACAATTCTTATTACACATATAGAGCTCAACTTTTTATATCTCTGGTTGCATACAAAGTATATTCACACCGATGTACTTTGGATAATAATGTTCATCACATTTTACCATCATTTATAACCTCATACCCCTTCCCTTCCCAACCCCTCTGCCCTATCATGCCAAAATTTATAACAAACCTACATTTTGACATCTTTTCACATATTTATTTTTGAACTATTTCTTTAGCATGAATGAGATGACTAAATGAATGGATTTGCACTTTTGTATGATCTTTGATTAATAGTAAACAATTCTTTTCAGGAAGAATTGAGAGAGACTAAGAGAAGAGGATCATAAGTTTGAGGCCAGCCTGAGACTGTCTCAAAATAAAAATATTTTTAGAAGGGCTGGAGGTGTAGCTCAGCAGTAGAGTGTTTGCCTAGCATGTGTGAGGTCCTGTGCTCAATCCCGTGACAACAGCTTGGTGAGTAGAGACAGACCTGAGACCATAATTATACCAGTTTAACTAACTGAAGACTGAATGCAAAGTTCTTTTCCCCATGATATTTATAATTTGGCTTATTTTCTTTCATGTTCATGTTCTCTCAACCAACTTCAGTGATGAAGTCAGAGTAACATCTATCTTTATTCCTCACTACGTCAGGTGACATCAGAGACTCATCAGTTGTTGAGGAAGTCAATAACTTTATTTACTTAACTCCCTTCAGACCCTCCTATTGAATTCAAGATTTTGAACTTGCAAGAGATACTAAGGAAAGATTGGAGTCCATTTCTGCAAGTACAAAATGGCTACTAGAGAACAGAAGGAAATGATCAGAGTAGTTACAAAGATAACTTCCTGCCATCCGATAACCCAAACAGTTGTATAACTTAGAGAAATTTCCAAGCACTGCAAGAGATTTTCTAAGAGATTCATAGATTCACGGTAGATATTTTTGCTTTTTAATCCTATTGTCCATGGGTTGCTGCATCTTTAATGGTATCAAGGAGCATCGAAGTCAAGTGTTAATCAAACAAGGTGTGATTGCATTTTCCAAGCGTGTAGTACTTGAAATCATCAGGTGAATTTATATTACCTTTCCCCTGAGGACCATGAAAGAACTTCTACTTTGAGTTTGTTCATCCCTGGTGCAATCAGGGGTGAAAGACATAATTATCCCAGTTTTCATTTCACGTTTATAGAAAGTGAGCTCAGCTGAAAACACAGGTTAGTATTTAGATTCTTTAATTCTTGAGTTCAGGATGTGATTTATTTCATTATTTATTTTATCATAAAAGCATAGGTCTTCAGAATTTCCTATTTCTAAACTTTATCACCTTTCCTTGGTTGCCTTCTCTAGAATCAAAACAGTGACAGCAACAATTATTTCTAGTGCTTGGCATATTGAAAAGTTTCTGCAATTTCATATTATTTTATTTTATTTTAGTCCCACTTACATAGTTTGCTTAGACTCCGTGCATTTGTGTTCTTGGTGTCTTTTCATTGATTTTCCTTTGTTCTATATGTCTAACTTTCAATTACATATTGATTAGAGGTTAATCAATTAAAAAAATACATCTTCTCCAGTCTTACAGGAAGCTAAAGTCTAGATTATTTCCTAATTTCCCCCCTTTAGTATAAATCGTTTATCTATCCATCTTATAGGGTACTTAGTATTATTTAGATAGGACTCATGACCAAACATTTAGAGATTAAAAAACTCTAGGAATCCTATCTTCTGTATTCAGTCCCCTCTAACATTATAAATTGACTATCAAATGGAAATGTCTTCAAATTCTATTCCATTTTGCTTGCTTATTTTTTCAATTCTTATATTGATAAAGGATACAAATATTTTAAATAATGAGAAAAATATCAAGACACTGGCTGATTACAAGCTTCTCCTGTTAAATTGCATGTCAATAATGAATTCTAACAAAATTTATTTCAGACATGTCACAGCACACTAAAAAATGTTTCTATTCTTGTCCCAGGATGTGATGGTGTGTGCCCGTAATCCCAGCTACTTGGGAGACTGATATAAGAGGATCGTAAGTTTGAGGCCAGCCTGAGCAACTTAGTGAGACTATTTCAAAGTAAAAAGATTTTTAGAAGGGCTGAGCGTGTAGCTTAGTGGTACAGTGCTTGCTTAGTCTGAGGTCCTGTGCTCAATCCCTGGTCCCCGTGACAACAGCTTGGTGAGTAGAGACAGACCTGAGAGCAAAGGAGGCTGCAAAAGTCTAATTTGACTTTTCATCCTTTTCCTGACAGTGCTCTGATAGATTCCAAACGTGGCATTGCATTTCCAGAAGAAAAAGCAGAGGGAGAAAATTTTAGATTAGTTCTCCTCTTGATTTAATGTGAACTTAATGGTAGTATGAATCATAGTGAATGAGCAGTTCATAAGACCATTGAACTAGAATGCTCCATTTTTTTCTGGCAGCTACAAAATAAGTTCTATACAGTAATGAACTCAAAACTAAAATGTAATGAAAGGAAAATATTTCTAGCACAATGCGTGACCACTCTTCTTCAACTTATATCCCTAGTTATCAGCATTTCATATTACCTCTGCAGACACTTCTTACATTCCTCTGGGAAATAACTCTAGTTTTGGAGTAGGTTAGGCCCAGCTGTTTTGCACTTGAAGCACCATTTGCTTCTCCTTCATGGTATTCATCAACATTGCACTTGCATGATTGTGGGATGACTCACTGCCTCCCCAGACACTAAGATCTTTAGGCAGCCAGAACACTGTACCACATTCGCTGCCTTACCTCCCATTCTGAGCACCATCGACCAGCAACAAACATCTTTGGATGGATGAATAAAAGGCTGAAAAAAAAATGAATAAGTATATGATTAAAGGTCAGTCAAGTCTCAAAGATTTTCAGAGAACACATGAATGCACAGCGGTTGCTCTGTTGCACAAATAAATTGGTGGGGGGGGACACACAAGTTCATTTGTAAGGTGTTTGGCAAATATATTAACTTTCATCAATATCTTTTCCTTTATCAGGACAAATATTTATTTTCAAAAATTTCTTTCTCTGTATGTCTCCCTGTGTGCATGTGTTATTTTAATGCAGATGAATCTAAAAAAATCTTTTTATACACAATTTCTCAACCCTGTAACCATTTACTCAGATGTTGCAACATAAGAGCACCTGGATGAATTTTTAGATAAGGGCCCCTGCTTTGCTTCTCCCTCTCCATCATATCATAGCACTCACGCTTTGTTAATTGCAAACAGTCTTCAATCTATATTGATCCCTGATTCATATGTTTACTTAGTCTGAAAAATAAAAAATTGTTTCCACACAGCTGATTGCAATATAAATTAAGCACCAGCTGGGCTTGTGAGTCAGTGGTTAAGGATTACTGCAGCTTTATATCATGGCAGAATTCCAGTTGTGAGATCAATCATGGAAAATAAATACTAAGCATGAGCTGAAGGATTTTTTTCCTGAGGGTTTCAGAAATGAGGATGAAAAGTTTTGAACAGAAATAAAATTGAAGAAGGTCATCTTCTGCTGACCACCAGTGAGGTTAACTTTCCTGTTTATGGAAAGCAGTTCTTTTTTCTGAAGAGCAGTGAAGACATACTGGATGTATGATGCCATTTCTCTGACTAATTTATTGCTGTCTCTGAGGAACAGAAAAGAGAATGTGGTGACAAAGCAGCTGACTGGAAGCCTTGGCCCTGCTACTTCTGTGCTTGTTTTATGACTGAATAACTACTAAACACCTTTGAGCTCTATTTAGTCCATCTATTTGTCATAGCCCTGGCTCTGCCACTAGCTGGGTGACCTTAGGCAATGACATTCTGACTTAATTAACCCTCTATGTCTGTTTCCATACACATAAGATGGAAATCATCATGCTACCTACCTCAGAGTGCTGTTTTGAGGATTAAATGCAATAATATTTGTATAGCACTTGCAAAAAAAGGCTGGTATACAATAAATATTGCATAAATGCCAGTACTATAATTTCTGTTACATTTTCTCTTATGAATGACCGTGCATTCTGTTTGTGCTTAGGTTGGAAGTATACCAAAATCTGATAATTGAATTAAGTAGGCAAAATTGGGGACCAGAAGTGGTCTATCTTTCCCTTTACCCCTGCTCCACCCTTCATTAACTATCCTCAGGACCTTGAGCCCTGCACTAGCTTGTTAGGGCTGCCAGGTTCTGGATGTCTAAAGTTCAAGGTCAATAGATCAGCAAGGTGGATTTTGTCAGAGGCCTTCTCTTTGGCTTGCAGATGGATGTCTTTTCAGGTGTCTTCACATGGTTGTCCCTCTGTGCATTTTATGTCAGTGAGGATTAAAGCCCTTCTTTTAAGGACTTTCCCCCTTAGAAGGACATTATTCACATTTCACTACTCAGAAAATGACAAATTCAACTAATAGTACCTAGAGGTCAAGGACTTGTCCCTTAGTTCTGCCTTTTTGAGATTCAGCTCATACTATGCTCATTCTTGGATGCGGGCTTGGCCTCAACCATGTTTTGCTGCTGCTTCTCCACCTTTGCTGTCTCTTTGGAAGATTTTGGTCCTACCCACTGAGCTGTCAGGCTGCCAATCTTCATTTCCATGAGTAAAGTGTTGAAACCCATAGCAGAATTTCTCATTGTCTTTTGCTCTTAGAGGAAGATTCAGTCCTAAGTTTTACACCCAGGAAGGTCACCCTTGGGGAACTTCATTCCATGTCTCTGAGCACCTCATTTCCTCGTAACGCAGAACACCTAGGAACCATTCTAAAAGCAGTCTGCTATCTCTATAGAAGCCTGCTTAGCCCCTTTTTGGACCCATTCCTGGCAATATAATGTTACTTCTGCAGAACTTTCCTTAGTATTGTGCAGGTAAATGCATTCTACAGATATAAGTTATCTTAATTTCCTTTCTGGAAAAGAACATATGCTTGAAGTTAAACTGATTAAATTTTAATTCTTTCTTGCATTTCTCTTTTGAATAAGTCACTGTCAAGAAACTACCATGTGCTCTGTACCTGTGATCTTGAGTAACATAAAGATTCTGCAGTTTATTTTTAGCCACAAAATGAGAATAGAATTGTTACCTTGTTGAGTTTATATCAGAACTGAGTACTATAAGATATGCAAAGTCTCTGGAATACATAGTGGATTCTCAATAAATATTTTCAGGTTAATGAAAAATATCAACAAATAGACCCATAGTACTTTACTATGAACCTCATATCTTACCAGCACTGATCTTTATACCATTTTAGTGAGGTTCTTCTTTACCCAGGCTCCATCAAACACTTCTCATTCATTTATTAAATAAATGAATAAGATCTTGTATGTTAACTCTGTCCCCAGATCCAAGAAATAAAACAGTCAACAAAAAAGATATAGTCCCAGATGAAGCAGGAGTCTTTTAATGTTATGAGAAAAACAGACATTGAACAAATGAATACTGATGTGATATATGCTATGAAGAAGTATAGGTTGTTTGTGTAGGATTCTGACCATGGAACTAGACAGGGAAGCATTCCCCCCAGTGAGCAAACTCCTGGAGGGTAACTGGCACCCTGATTCCCATGATTGGAATGCTCAGCTATTCCCTGCTGAGACTATTAAGATAACTATGTGGATGCACTACCTGGTTTACACAGTGACATCTTTTGAAGGAGAGAGGCTCTGTGTTTGCATTAACCTGGACCTTATCTCAGTTAGCTAGCACTCAGGGTTAAAGGAATACTGGTCAAAATGTAGTCAGTGGTGGTGGGTAATATGTAACTTTTGGGTTATTAAAGACCATGGCAGAGAGGGATAGGCATTCCTTTTGTCTGCAATCCTTCTGTCTGTTTGCATTTTCCCTGTGTTTCTGTATCTGTTCTTGTGTGCTTCCTCCATAATTCTCCCTGCATTGGTGTTTCTTTACAGTTATGAGATCTGTATTTTATGACCTTAGTGTGACTCAGGAGCCACTCTTAAGCAGCACCTTCAGCTAACAGAATTCACTTAAGAAAATTTCCAGTCTCCAAATTATGCACTAATAATAATGGTATGAGTTGAAGTCTGGCAAAGTTATCAGCATCTCTGCAGCAGACAGCTTTCTGGATATTCCCACGACTTGTGTACATTCTGTCCAAAGTGACACTGATAGGAAAGGCATGTCTTACCACTCCTGGGAATATATGTTTGTTGTTTCATGAGATTTGGCTTCCACAAAAGAACTGAGGAAGGCTTGACATGGCTTTTTGTTATGAGAACATTCTTTCTGGGCCCATTCCTGGCAATATAATTTCATTTCTGCAAAAGCTTTCTAATGCATTCCAATTTAACCCAGCTACGGTAGTGAACTGCCTTTAGTTGTTTGATTGCACAGTTATGGTTATTTCTTATAATACTTTTCTAAAAATCGAACTGCTAGGTCAAAATCTGCAAGTTTGAATAGTTCTTTGGTAATTACTGACAAATTTCTCTTCAGAGGATATTTTCAATCTGATCAGCATGGTCTATTAAAATCCATATCTTCTGGGACATGTTCTAAATTTAAGAGACAAATAAATAAATAAAAGCACAGTGATTTAAATTGTGTATTCTTATTTGTTTTGCACAAACATAAACTCTAACCAGTTTTTCTCTTGCTTGTTCTATCTCCCTCTCAGATTGCTGCTTGAAATTCTTCCCACCTATATCTTCATGTGTGGTCTAATGGAGCTGGTCCTTTTCTCTACAGATACTTTGGTCTTTATCAGAGAGGAATGCAATGCTTCATTTGACCCTGACTTGACAGATTTGAGGTTTGGCAATAAACTCCTCTTATCTTCCTTATCAGATCTGAAGGTCAGAGAGGTAAGATTGCAAATCTAAGTTCTATTTTTGACAATGGATGCCAAACATTCCCTTTTCATCAGCAACATCAAAAAACCTTTATTCCTTTCTCTTGCTAAATTCATTTCTGGGAAATCTTGATTTATTATAGCCTTATTTGGATCCTATATAAGGACTTGTTATCATGTGATAAAGACAAGATTGATTTTACTTTTATTTTGTAAAAGACAACACAACTTTCTTATTTGGAAGGTATCCATTCCAAGATACTGTGAATTTCAGTGGCACTCAGTACCAGCTCTCCTTGGCCCTGGCACCAATTAGCAGAGAGGAAATCTGCTGCCTTGGCCTCCTGTCCTCCATCCCAGCAATAATCACACCACTTTAGGTAACATAGATCTAAATCTGCACTGGCTAACACAGTAATTTATACTGTGTTATGTAATTATACTGTAGCTACTGTGGTTAAGTTAAAATTAATTAATATTAAGTAAAAATTGAAAATTTAGTTCCTTAGTTGCATCAGCTATAAGTCAAGTGATCAGTAGGCAAGTGTAGTTAATGGCTACTGTTTGCGCAGGATAGATTATAGACCATTTTCATTATCAGTCTAGAAAATTATATTGGACATCATTCATCTAGAGATTCATTTCTGGTAATTTATAGAAAAGAGTTGAACAGTGTTCGTGTGTTTTTCTTTTTAAGCAGTCTATTCCAAAATACACATCTCTGATTCATATGCTGGATTAGAATGAATACTTGCAAATCATATGTAGTGAGGAAATTTGAATCTAAGAGTATAAGAGTATATGACTGATTGCAAGAATAAAATGCAAAAGATGAATTCACCTCATGAGCAGCATATCCGTCCTAGACCAGTTTTGCTAGCTAGTTCCCCTTTCACTTTCTGAATCCTTCCAGTGAGCCACTAGTCCTAGAGGACAGCTCTGGATAAGGCCTTCCAGCTAAGCACACATTCGCCACACATTTATTTAGCATCTCCCATGTGCCTAGCACTGTCCTCAACACTGAGGATACAGTGGCACTTCCCACTTCCCATTAAAAAAAAAAAAAAAGTATTTGACTTTATACATTCTAGCATAGGGGAGAAAAAAATCTTTATTTGCTCATGTAAGGCTCATGGCTGAGCCCTTGTAACTTAAGACAGTTCTGGCAAAAGAAAAGCAGACAATTTTATTTTACAGAAATGTTATAAGGAGATCTGTATGGTTTTATGAACAATGCTGCAGAAATATGATTGTAGGACCAAAGAGTTTAATATGGTAATAAACTGGGTGCTGGGAGCTTAGCAAAGCCTGATTGTTCCCTTTCTATTCTGTGACCCTGTCTCTTCAGAGAAAAGGGTGTTAAGGAGAGTCTTGTGACCTGCTTCAGGGGAGAAGTGAGGGAGAAAGTCAGAGTGACTTTTCTGCTTCTGAGGTTCTCTCAATTTTCTTTAGCTTAAAATGCTTGATAAGCCAAAGGTACTGCGTTTCCGGACAGCCTGTTTTGAGCTTGGCTACTACTAAACCAGTTAGCACCACTCACTGTTCAATGATTTTTACGGTATCATAAAGTAGAGGAAGTCTCTTTTCAACTTCCAGTACGTAACTGGCCTTCACTTTAGCCTCCAAACTTTTCTCCATTTCACACTCACATACTTGGGCAGCCTTACATTTTCCATTCATAAAACATCTCCTTGTTCTCATTTAATATTTGCCTCAATGTGATACTTTCAACAGATCACTACTCTTAACTGACTTAGGAGAATCAGAATGATCATTTCCAGACAATAAGGAAGAAATTGTCCTTTCTGTAAGGTATATATTAAATGAAATTTCAAGTTAAATTCATGACCAGAATGTGTTTGTACAGTCCTCCTTGCTTAGCGATGTGATATAATCTATCCAGTGCTTCAAAGGCAGGTTTCTGGAAAAGCCTGAGTGTATAAAATCCAAGTGTATGAAACATCCCTTATTCATGACATTAATTAACCAGAGTAGATGAAAACATGATGTCATGGGAAAGGAAATTCCATGTTGTATTTTTATTCATAGAAAATCCTTTAGGCCACAGCAGTTTGTTCTCTGTGAATGCTTGTAGCAGACTCATTTCAGAGGCATCTGGGATACTGGATTTGGCTAGCTGATGGTATCAGAAGGAAATGGTTTGTGCTGGTTCTCTTCCTTACCAAGGGACAATTAGTTAGAAGGGATGAACACATGTGGAAGTCTATCCAAAAATAATAACACTAAATCATTCTAAGAACAGTAAAGGGAAAGACCGACGCTGTTGCTGAAACACTGAATACATAAAAAGCATTCCAAATAACTTGAAGCATCCTGATTAATTGAGATTGATGGCTAGCTGCTAGTTGGCTGACAAGAACTAATATGAATCTTTGTTGTACCAAAAAATGCTAAGTCAAATATAGCCTCTGATGTTAAGGTTTTGAAAGGGAATATATATATACATACTTTTTTCAATCTATATACATTTATTCTGAGCAATTATATTTTAATTTTTAAAGTTAAATCCCACACTAAAATATGAACATTAAAAACATTATAGGTAAGTCTTCAGTGAAATTTCATTCCTAGGCCTACGGATACTGGGAAGGCAGTCTTCATGAGAATCTTTATTTCTTTATGGATTTAAGATGACCTTTTGCTGCCACTGCACAAAGGCAATTGTAAACTCTTGAGGAAGAAATGTCTGTGTTACTATTTATTTGTGCAGTAATCCAATATTTTTATCTAGCTAATGCTTTTTAATTTGTACCTTACTTTTTTATTCAGCAAATATTTATAAAGCACCTAATTTTAATTCAGGCAATGAAAGTTCTGTTTTAAAAAATAAAGGTAATACAAACACCATTCATAACAATAAAAAAGTTATTGAATGCTTGTTTATCTGTACCTGATGCTGCACTACACATTATGCTGGATGAACTTACAATGGTCTCTGCCTCCTCTGAACTTATGAGATGAATACAGAAAGTGCTTATCTTATGTATAAGGATAATTTACTTTCAATACAGTGATAGATTTGAAGGGGGTCATATAAAATATAGCAATTATTTGTTTATTTATTTATTTTTTATGTGGTGCTGAAGATCAAACCCAGGACCTCGAACATGTGAGGCAAGCGCTCTACCCCTGAACCATAACCTGAGTGAGCAATTATTTTTATAAGTCTTTTGCAATTTAAAAAAATTTTTAGATTTTTTTGAATTCTAAAAATTCCAATGCCATTTAATAATAAAAAATAGCTTAATAAAGGGATTGATAGCTTGCTTTAAAATGATAAGCACAGGCTGGGGTTGGGGCTGGAGCTCAGTGGTAGAGTGCTTTCCTCGTACAGGTTTGGCACTGGGTTCGATCCTCAGCACCACATAAAAATAAATGAATAAATAAAGATATTGTGTCCAGCTACAAGTAAAAGAAATTTTTTTTAAATGACAAGCACATAATCTCCAAGGATATACTAAAAATCTCTCAATATATTTTATCAGCCCCTGTGATTGATTCACATTGTCTCAAAATAAATCCGTGTCTGACCCACTCTTTACAAGCTGGATGGTTTAGAAAATGAAAAGGAGAAAACCAGAACAACTTTTCGCTTCAAAGCATGTAAGCCTTTATTTCATTTTTACTTCAATCACAATGTGTAGTGCTGATGGTAAACACAGCTGTGTGTGTGTTTTGTCAAAGATTATTCATAAAATATGGTTCTTTCTTAATCTAACTGAATAAAATATTAATGTACATCAAAATGATGGGCCTTTAAACACACAAACAAATCTTCCTTTAAAAATGACAGGCAAATGTACCTTAAATGTTTATATTTATGGTGACAAAACTAGGGACTCTACAGACTCTTCCCGAGGTTCGTTGAGGATAATAGGAATACACAATGTTCACTACTGTGACATTTACTAGTGAGTCCTGCTGAGCCTGGCTTTTTAAGGGGCAATGCCTGATTTCAGAGAACTCATATCCATGCATGAATGATTATTAATCAAGGAGTACTTCATGCTCCCGATAAGTGTAACCCCTGATCTTAAACAGCTCAACATCCCTTCTCCTTCATTACTGATAAATCTCTTTACATGGGCATAAGGCAATATCAAAAATGAAGCAAGGAGTTTAAAACAATTAAACTTAGCATTGAAAAGCTATCGATTATAAACTGATTTCACATGTGTGAATTCCTTTTATCTTTAGAAGGATGCAAAGAAGTAATAGATATTAATAATTTCATTTCCCTCAGAAGGGAAAACTAAGGCTTAGCAAGAATAACTAAATATCTTATTCAAAACTACATACTTAGTTGGTGGCAAAGTTAGGGTTACAATAAATGTTCTTGGATTCAAGGAGCCCTCTAGAAGCTACTTGGCTAAACACATTATTTTTTTTTAAATAGAATTTTGTATGAAATACAAAGCATCAAAGATGCCTCAGTTGTCTGAGTATAATCTTAATCATAAAGAATCCTACCAGGACAACTCAGGCACAGTTTCTCTTCTGTTCTCCCAAGATAGTAAGACACAGGTGGGTGTGTGTGGTGTTTCCGTAGGTGCTGGCCTGCTGCTGTCTCAGCTACAGAACTTGGGGAATGGGATGTGGTTGCCTTAGAAACAGGATGTGAGGAATTCTGCCTGGGGCACTTCCACACCACCTCCAGTGTTCTATTGACATGACAAACAGGATGTGGGTGAGTGTACACAACTCAAGCCAGCGTCCTCTGGGCAGCTTATTTTTAAAGCAAGAAGAAAGTATGGAACAAAAATGTTACTAATTCTCACAATGTGAGCATCCTATATCTCACAAACCCAGTCATAATGACACAGAATCATTGCCTTGGGAAAAGAGCCAAGTTAATCCAGTATTCAGAACTGATTGTTCAGTTAAATGGGGCCCTAAAACCTTATTCAAATGTGTAATAATTCTGTTCTAAAACTCAAGTTATAGAACAAATAAAGTGTAATGCTCGGGAATACTGACAACTTCTATGGTGTCATCGTTTACAAAAATAAAAAATAACAAAATTTCTTCCTCTCGGTTTATAAGCTATAGCTAAGATTCACCTTGGAGTCAGAGAAATCCAGATTTAAATTCAATTTTTTGCCACTTAAAATCTGGCATAATTTTCCTTCCATAGGACGATTGGAAATATATAATGCAGTCACACATCATTTTTTGTTGAATATCTAATATGGATACTAAAATGTGAGGAAGATACAAATGTAACCAGAGTCCTAGGCCAGAGATCCAACTTTGGAGGCTCAAATAAACCAGTTCCAGAAATCTGTCTACAAAGAAGAAGTGAATGGTGGTGAAGGCAGGATTGGAATTTATTCTCAGGGTGGCCACACTGGAGAGAACAACAGCAGTCCAGTAACTGAAAGCCTGTCTCTTTCCCAAGGGCTAATAGCAGTCTTTTGGATTATGTCACAGGGCTTGAGGGCTTGAACAGTATATATGGCTTTACCATGGTCTTGACCACTTAACAGAGTTAGCAGTAATTCTCCATAAGCTCTTCCAAAAATGATGAAAGGGAAACATTTCTCAAATCCTTCTGAGGCCAGTGTTTTACTGATACCAGAATAGAGAGAGTTACTAGAGGAAACAACAAATCAAGACCCCTATGAATACATACACAAAAGCTCCAAACAAACAAAAACCTTAAAACATTAGCACAACAAATCCAGTAACATGCAAAAAGATTATAAATCATAACCAAGCAAAATAAAACAATGTTGGCTTAGCACAGTAACACTAGAGCATGTAATATACTATATTACTATATATTAAAACCCACATGATCATCTACATAGATGCAAGGAAAAAATTTCATATGCTCCAATACATTTTCATTCTAAAAAATACTTGGCAAGCAAAAATATAAGGGAATTTTCTTAACTTGATAAAGAGCATCTATGAAAAACCCAAAGTCACTATTATAATTAATAGAGAAAGAATGAGAATTGTGGCACTATGACCAGGAATATTACAAAGCCACCTACTTTCACTAATTCTATTCAATGTTTTACTGGAGGTTCTAGCCTGGATGATTAGAAAAGAAAAGAAACAAGGGTATCCAGATTAAATAAAACAGTAAAGATCACTTTATTTGAGGATGACATGATGTCTGCATAGAAAATCATAAGAAATTCACTAAAAAAGCTAATACAACTAATAAGCGTGTTAGGTAGTATGATAGGGCACAATATCAAGTCTTAAAAATCAACAGTATTTCTATACATTAGCAAAAAAATCTGAAAATGAAATTAATAAAACAATCCCATTTACAATATCTTCAAATAAATGAAATAATCACAATTAAACTTAACAAAAGAAATTGCAGGCTTGCACATTGTACTTTTCAAGTTGATTTACTGATTCAAGGAAATCTCTTTCAAAATTTTAGACTTCATTTTTTAGAAATTTACAAGCTAGTCCTAGAGTTCATATCGAAATATGAATAATCCAACTAAAATAACTTGAGGGCTGGGGGTATAGCTCAGTGGCATAGCACTTGTTTAGCATGAGAGAAACATTGGGTTCAATTCTTAGCACTGAATAAAAATAAATAAATAAAATAAAGGCATGCTTTCCATGTACAACTACAGAAAAATAAATAAATAGAAATAAAATAACTTGAAAAAAATGAGAAGAACGCCTTATATAATTCATACTTTTCAATTTCAAACTTACTATAAATCTATAGTAAATAAGGAAGTGTGATGCTGGGATAAATATAGACATACAGATCAATGCATGATTTAGAGTCCAAAAATAAATATATTTATTTAGGTCAATTGATTTTTGACAATAGGCCCAAGAAAATTTAATAATAAATACAAAACCTCAAACCAAAAAAAATGTTTTAAATAAAAGATTTTAGGACAGATGGATATCTACATGGACTATAAAGAAATTTGACCCCTACATTATAATACTTACAAAAATCAACCCAATGTAGATTATATACTGAAATGTAAAAGCTAAAATTAAAAATCTCCCAGAAAAAAAAACATGGAAGTAAACTATGCATAAGAGAAAAAGGAATAAAACCTCAATTTTGACTTATTAAAAAATTTGTATTTAAAAAGACATAATCAAGAAAGTGAAAAGATAACACACAGAAAGGGAGAGGATATTTGAATATTTTACATCTGTCAGGGACCTGTATCTGGAATATATAAAGAAATTTTTGAATCAACCATAAAAAGCAAATACCCATGTAATAAATGGGCAATAGACTTGAATAGGTATTTATTCAAAGATGATATATAAATGTATAAGCAAATGAACAGATACTTAACATCATCAGTCATTAGGTAAAATAAGCAGAATCAAAATGAAATACTGCTTCATATTCATCAGAATACAACAGAATTTGCCAAATATTATACATATGGTATAAATAAAATGTGAGTGGGTTTCAGAGGAATAGAAAATCTCTTCTCACTGGAGATGATGATCAATGAATCTTCATGAAAAAAAAATGAGATTTTAATTTGGAACTAAGGTGGGAAAAGGGATAAAGGAGATTTCATACAAAGAGAATAGCAAAGCAAAGCCTTCCTGTTAAAAGTGAATTTCATCAAAATGGAATTGAGCCTTACTGAGGAGGCAAAAGGAGAAACATTCATACTCCTGTTCTCCTGGTTCTTTCCTTCTTTTTTAATAATAAGAAATCTGGGGAAGTTTCCATTTTTAGTTTTATTTTCTCCCACCCCAAAATTTCTCTATTTGGCAACCTGATAAACTTAAGCAAAAGAAGGGGTACCAAAGTGGGCAACCAAATGGAATTTTCTGCAGGCGTTAAGTGGAACTTGCTTTAGGAGAAACTTTCTCCCTAAATGTGTACCTTACCCTAGCATGCAATCACTATTCCAGAATAAGTTATCAGCACTTCAGGACAATTGAATATCAGGAAGTTGTCCCAGGGCATTAATTAAAAGTTGTCAAACGTTTATTACAGTTTTATTGACACCTTTACAAGGTGTGATTAACAGGACTGGACCTTTGAATATATAAATTAAAATGACCTGTCTGGTTTGCTCTAAGGACAATGTCAAAGCTGAGATTCTCACCACTTCCCTCTCACTCCATCTCCTATATATTTGTTTTCCTATTGAAAACAAATTTATCCTTCACTGTTTTACATTAGCTCAAGTTTTCTCATTTATTTCTCACTTAAACAAGAGAGAATTGCTAGGTTTGATCCTGACGCTGCCATTTAATAATACTGACCTTGGACACTTTAAGAGTTTCATTTGTTTCCTTTTATTAAAGTTAGGCTAATAATAGTGCCTGTGTCTAAGGCTTGTTATGAATAATGAGTTACAACATGGAATGTCTTTCAAACAGGACTGAAAATAAGCACAAAACTTGATTAAATGTTATGTCGCTTGAGCATATTTTCATCCCCTCTGAGTATCTAGCCAAGGCGTGGTCCCTACAGGGACTCAGACTGTACCACAAAAAAATGATCCCATCACATGAGGTCTGACCCGGGGCTGAGCTGTCCCAATGATGTTTTCCGATGCTTATGGACACATACAGGCTGCCAAGAGCAATTGGAGTCAAGTCAAAACAACAAGAATTAGTATCATAAAAGGATTTCGGCTAAAATCTTTTATCAAAGCCTCTGCATTGAATTCACATGTTCTTTCTCCTGCTTTTTCATTCCTGATGCAGCTTTTCCAGACCTTTGTGGCTTTTCTCAACCCTTCATTGCTGGATGACTCAAAAGACAAGCTAAGCACAGGCTTAAGCAAACAGCAGTGCCAATAAGAAAAAGAAAAAAAAAAATCAGAAAATCTGAAGCAGCCTAGTTTAATCACATCATATAAGGTTTTTATCAATTCAAGTTAAATTATATTTTACAAAATTGTTTTTTTCCCCTCACTACAGTGGTGTGAGAGAAATACATTATCATTTTTCGTCACCGAGTGCCTTTACAGGCTTTAATCCTTTTGCTCTCAGCAAGGTGACTGTCCATTTTACTGCAAAGAAACAATGGGAAATGTCTGGCACAAATTTGCTCTATCTTGCAGAATCCTAATCTCCAAACACATCTGTGCTCACACACCTGCTTCCTTTCCTTCAATCTGGTTTCAGAATCTAAGTGGTCCTGTCCCTTCCCTGGTTTCTGTCCACTGTTACTTCTAGGATTGTCATCTTGCCCTCTTATTCTTTCATACCAACTATTTCTTGCCTTATAAAACAGTTTCAAGTCTTTTCTACCTTTGAAAACATGCCACATTTCTCCTGAGGTTTCACCCTGCTTCCTTCTTATTTTGCAGCAATTTGAAACAATGATTTATTCACATGTGTTGCCTTCTCTTGCTTACTTTCCTTCTCTCATCAGCTATGAGAACCTGGCTATTGCTCTCAGCATTCCATTGAAACTGCTGTCTCTGAAAGTCAGCAAAGCCACGTGGTCACTCTCCCTGCTTCACAGGCTCACACTTACTGACTTCTCTGAGGCTGCTGAGGGCCATTACCAAGTAGGAATGACGCATCGAAATTTCCTTGCCAAGCGTACCCCATGCTGCTTAGAGGACATTCGATGGGACATTGCATGCATGCTTTAATAAGGTGACCTTGCTCAAGGACCAAGGCGGATCCGGGTTTAGAGCTGATCAGGTTTGAGGAAGTAACCGGCTCCTTGAGTTTAAGGCGTTGCCAGTTTAAGATAATGGGTTTTAGGGAAGTTGGCGGTTGAAGATTATTGCTGGGATTAGGGTGTTCCTGCTGCTTGTTCCCATTGAGTTCTCGTGAGATTAAAATGGGATTTGGAGAGAGCCTCGTGGAGTAGGTGAATTGTGCGGGAGACGGCAGAACGCGATTGTCCCTGGACCTGTGTGGAGGCGGTGTGAGAGCTGGAATAAAGAATTGCTGTTTGAACCTACAAAGCTGTGTGGTGGCTCGTGATTCTGGTGCTAAGCCGAGACATTGCATTCTTAGTATTTCTTTGCTCCTTTGGTGCTGTGGTCTGGATATGAGGTGTCCCCCCATAGCTCTAGTGTTGACACAGAAGGTGAAATGATTTAACCTAATTGATCCATCCTAGTTTGAATGGACTAACTGGGTGGTAAATATAGGCAGGTGAGACAAGACTGGAGGAAGTTAGGTCACCGGGGATGTGCCTCTCTGTCTCTCTCTGTCTCTCTCTCTCTCTCTCTCTCTCTCTCTCTCCCCCTGCCCCTTTCCTCCCTGTTTCCCAGCTGCCGTGGGAAGAGCAGAGCTTCTCTATCACGCCCTGCAGCCATGACATTCTGCTTCATCTTGGGCCCAGAGTAATGGAGTCAGCCATCTATGGACTGAGACTTCTGAAGCTGTGAGTGCCAAATAAACTTTTCCTGCTTGGAGTTGTTCTTGTCAGATAGTTTAGTTACAGTGACATAAAGCTGACTAACACGCTTCATTTTCACAATAACACTATTGCTGATATTTTTTGTACTTATGTGCTTTCGTTTTGCAAATTCTTTGCCCCTTCCTGTCTCTGATATTTCTCTAAATATTTTCCCTAAATTTCTACTCTCCTCCTTTCCCAGAGGAGTGCTGTCTACTGTCCTGGCTTCTACTAGCACCAATAATATGCTCACGGTGCCTGCATTTTATTCTCAGCCTGATTCTCTCTGAGTTCCTGACCTATTTCCTACAGTCTGCTCAAGGTTTTCTGGATGGCTCAAAAGAACCCTAAACTTGAAACACACCATCACTAGAAGATGACTCATCTTTTGCAACTCTTACTCTTACAATCTCTTTGTCTATTAATGATAGCATTTGTTCTCACTCTGTACTTGACTTTTTTCTGTCTCCCTTGATATTCTCCCTAACCTGTGCTATTGACATTTTGTCCTGGGACTGAAACAAAATTAAAATTAAGGATGAATTACTAACAATTTCCTAAATTAACAAGGTGTAGAAGAAAAATGTAAGTAACTAAAAGTGTCAAAGAATGTTTTTTGTAAGTTGGTTTGTAGAAATTTTTAAACTACAAATCTGTGCTGAGAATTGGGGAGGTATAGTCTTAGTTTGAATGACTGAAATAGCATTTATTTCTCATAGTTCTGTATTCTGGGAAACCTAAAACCAAGGTCCCAGCATGGTTGAGCTCTAGTATGGACCTTCTTCCTGTATTACAGGTAGCATTTTAGCTAGATTTTTTGGCTTCTTTTAAGGACACTATTCCCATTATAGGAGCTCTACCCTCATAACCTTATTACCTCCTAGAGGCTCCATATTCTTATATCATCCCATTGGGGTTTGGGCTTAAACATGCAAATGTTAGGGGGACACAAACAGGTAATCCATAACACATACACAGATATGCCCAATTATATCCAATCTGCATCTCTACTGCTTCTGCCATACAGAGCTTTAACTCTTCTTTCCAAAAATCCAATCACTGTTTTAGTCAGCTTTTTAACCACTGTGATTGTAAGACCTAAAGAGAACAATATGACAGGAGGAAAAGTTTATCTGGGGCTCACAGTTTCCGAGATTAGTCCATAGACAGCCAACTCTGTTGCTCTTGGTGCAAAGAGAGACAGAACATAATGGTGGAAGAGTGTGGTAGATGAAAGCAGTTCATCATGACAACCCGGAAGCATAGAGAGTCTGAGCTTGGCTCACCAGGGATACAATAAACCTCAAAGGCAACCCCCAATGACCCACATTCTCCAGCCCTACCCTGCCTGCCTACAGTTATCACCCAGTTAATCCATTCAAGTGAATTGTATAACATCTGCACTCACATACCCTGCCATTTTTACTATAGACGAACTTTACATATCTCTCTGAAAGCTAATCCCTCCTTTTTCCAGTGGAGGTGTATCCTCTTTCATCTATTTTTTTTCCTCTTTTTTTTAAATTTTTTTTTATTGGTTGTTCAAAACATTACAAAGCTCTTGACATATCATATTTCATACATTTGATTCAAGTGGGTTATGAACTCCCATTTTTATCCCAAATACAGATTGCAGAATCACATCGGTTACACATCCACATTTTTACATGATGCCCTATTAGTAACTGTTGTATTCTGCTACCTTTCCTATCCTTTACTATCCCCCCTCCCCTCCCCTCCCCTCCCCTCTTCTCTCTCTACCCCATCTACTGTAATTCATTTCTCTCCTTGTTTATTTTCCCATTCCCCTCACAACCTCTTATGTGTAATTTTGTATAACAATGAGGGTCTCCCTCCATGATGATTATGTTAAGGCTCTCATAACCCAATTATTTCACCTCTAAACTTTCTTGCATTGTTTCACACATGAGTCTTTTGGGGATGCCAAACTAAATCATAACAATCACTTATTTCAAAGTGTAAATGGCAACCACTAGCAGTAAATCCCCTGAATGATTATTAACGACCCCAACATAGTTCTGTTAAATCAGATATCCTTGAGAATAGGGCTTGACAATTTATATCTTGATACAAAATAATTTATAAGATATAATTTGACAACTACTCTTTTAATGACTATGCTCCCAGTCTTTCCTCTTCCCAGTGGTTCTCTTCCCAAAATGATGTCTCATGAATACAATTCAGATCACAACCATTTAACATCCTGATTTTTGACTATCACTAAGGATGTGAAGTTCAAATTCTATAAGATGAAAAAAATTTATTCCCAAATCTATTACTTTCTTCCTTTTTTAGCACTCATGCTCAGATTGTACGGTTTCCTGAAATATCATTTTACACTTTTGTGTCTTTGAACAGAATATTTGCTTCACCCGCAGTTTCTATCAAAGTTTATCTTTCTCTCAGGTCTCTTTTTGTACCTTTCCTGATCATGATAGTATCTGACTTCCTCTCTGGATGGTATCTTTAGGATATGATCTATATTGTTCATATTTGTACATAATCACCAAATAACTGCATTTTAAATTTCTTAATGTTGTTTTGACAGGCTTGATGAATGTATGATAAGTGAGTGAATAAGAAAAATAATACTTATTAAGCACTTATGCACTAGGTGCCCATGTATTGACCAAATTTTTTTCTTGTAACAACTTGTTGAGTTACATAATGCACAGATGAAGAAATGGAAGTTTAAGTAGTAAAATCAGTTCCTCAGGGCCATAAAGTAATAGTCAAAACTGGGATTTTTCACTTAAGCTAAGTCTAGTACCATAGTTCATATTCTTAATCTATGTACTTTATTGAGTTAATATAGGAAATGTTGAGATTCATCATAAGAAATCAGATAAATGAGTGAAATTTTAAAGAAAAATAGTTTTCATATAAGAGAAGAAATTATCAAAAAATACTTCAAAACAAAAAATACAAACTCAAAATTTCCATAGCAGTCTTCTGTCAGACCTTCAATGAAAGGATAATCCTAATGCTAATAAAATTTTCTAAGAGCAAAGAAAAAGGAAGAGCATGAGAAGAAGATTAACATTAAACAGGGACGAGAGGTGGGAGAGAAAGGGAGAGAGAAGGGGAATTGCATGGAAATGGAAGGAGACCCTCATTGTTATACAAAATTACATATAAGAGGAAGTGAGGGGAAAGGGAAAAAAACAAGAGAGAGAAATGAATTACAGTAGATGGGGTAGAGAGAGAAGATGGGAGGGGAGGGGAGGGGAGGGGGAATAGTAGAGGATAGGAAAGGCAACAGAACACATCAGACACTAGTATGGCAGTATGTAAAAACGTGGATGTGTAACCGATGTGATTCTGCAATCTGTATACGGGGTAAAAATGGGAGTTCATAACCCACTTGAATCAAATGTATGAAATATGATATGTCAAGAACTATGTAATGTTTTGAACAACTAATAATAAAAATTAAAAAAATAAAATAGTGTCTCACTAAAAAAAAAAGTTTTCACTTTATGTTTTGCTTTATGTGGATATTCCACTTTATATTTTTATTTTATATTTTGCTTATGAATCTCAGTACAAAATTTCTAAAGAAAATATTAGCAAATATAATTCAATGTCTCATGAAAAATAATTTACCATGACCACGGTATATTTGTTTCATAAATGTTAGATGGTTAGTCATCAAAAAAATCAGTAATTAAAATTCAACATTTTAATTCACTTAAGGAAAAATTATATGATGTATAGTTTAAAAGTTTAAACAAAATTGAACATTTATTCTTGACTGAAAAGAGACTTTATAATATTCATAATCATATTGAAACACTGGAGCCATTTTACGCTCACAATGATCAGAGCAGCAAGACCAAAATGAACATTGTGCCTTGCCTCTTCACCAAGTTTAAATATTCATTGGGGGTGCAGCCAATGAAAAAAGAGACAACAGAAAACAATATTAGACATTAAGATAAATTAGGAAGAAGTATGACTCTATCTCAACAATACTCAGAAACCAATTCCATCCAGAAGTGGGTATGAAACTCAATACCTTTAATATGTATAAATATTAACCACTTAGAAAACATAATGAATAAAGAAAACACCATATAAAATAGCAAAAAAGGAATAATATACAAAGAAATAAATTTTTGAGAATGTAGAAATAGGAGAAAAACTTTAGAACATTCCTTAAATACTATAATGAATCTTGAACAAAAGAAAAGATAGCTCTTGCACTTAGATGAGTGACTTAACATCATGAAGGTGTTGATTCTTCCCAAGTTAAACTGAATACATTGCCCATAAAAAAATGTTAACAATTTATTTCTTATTTTCCAGAGCTAGACAAGCTGCTTCTTAAGTTTATGAATAAAAATAAATAGACAAGAATATCAAGGACAACTATGATATTTAGGAAAATAATGGGAGTATCTAATCTTACTAGAGATTAAAATATACTTTAACATTTGTTTAGGTAAAAGAGTGCTGAACTTATGGTACATGAACAAATAGACCACTGGAGCAGAATACAAGCCTCCCAAATTGACCCATATGTGTTTGGAAATTTACTGTATCATGAAGGAACTTTTCAATAAGATTGAAATAAGAGGATAGTCATTTAAAAATAACAAAACTGTTTTCATAATTCAGATAATAAAAAGGAATAAAGTATAAATAAGTCAGAAATCTAAATGCAACAAATATAACCAATAGAAGTGCTAGAAATATAAGAATCTTGTTCAACCCAGATGTGGATGTGCAGAAAGCCTTTCCAACTTGATGTCAAAATCTAGAACAAATATGAAAGATAATATTTATAAATTGTATAGTGTAGAAATATTATATGAAACATGATGAAGTCAAAATATAATGAAAAATGAGAGAATATTGGAAAATTATATTACCAATAAGACTAATCTCTTTATTCCTGAAAATATGTTAAAATCAAAAGGGCTACAATCTCCATTGGAAAATAAAGCGGGGCATGGTGGTGCATGCCGGTAATCCCAGTTACTCAGGAGGCTGAGGCAGGAAGATTACAAGTTCAAGGCCAGCCTGGGCAAATTAGGGACACCTTGTCTCAAAATTTAAAAAATTATCTGGGCACAGTGGCACACATCTGTAATCCCACTGGCTTGGAAGGCTGAGGCAGAAAGGATCATGAGTTTAAAGCCAGCATCAGCAAAAAAGAGGCCCTAACCAACTAGGTGAGACCCTGTCTCTAAATAAGATACAAAATAGGGTTGGGGATGGGTCTCAGAGGCTAAGTGCCCTTGAGTTCAATTCCCACTACTTCCCCAACTCCCGTTCAAGGAAAAAAAAAAAATTTAAATGTAAAACACTCTGGGGATGTGGCTCAAAGATAAGGCACCCCTGAGTTCAATCCCCAGTACCACAAAAAAAAAAAAGAAGAAGAAAAGAAAAAAGACCTAAAGTGTGAACACAAATATATTAAAATACAAATTAAACATGTAGAAATAAACTCAGCTTCACTCAGAAGAGAAACAAATTAATACTATACTAAGATACAATCTTATTGGTTTACATATCAGATTGGCTAGAATTGATAATTCCCTGTTGAAGATGTAGATGGTGAGAAAACAGCACTCTCAGAGTTTCCAGAGGTGGTACGAGGATACAATGGTACATTTGCTGTGGAGAAGAGCTTGGTAGTGTGTAACAGAACTACATAAGCTTTCATAGTTTCACTCAGCCTTCTCACAGCTAAGAATTTGCTGTAAAGCTAAACCTCCACAAACACGAAACCTATCATAAGATTACTCACTGTGATATTAAACATCATAGCAAAGTATGAGAAACAGACTCATGCCCATTAGCAGGAAACTGGTTCAATATTTGTAGCACATTCATCAGTAAGATGAATGTGGTAGTAGAGAAGAATGAAGAATATTTCTAGGAGTTATAAAGTGATTTCCAATTTCCATTGTTAATGAAAAAAAAAAGCATAGTTCAAAAGAGTATGGTATGCTATCATTTGTGTAAGAAAGGGAAAATTAAAATATATGATCATTTTTTGCAAATTAACTTGAAATAGTATGTAGGAGATTAGGTTGGGATAATAGGAGAAAGGTTTGGTTTACAGCTCTTAGTGTTTTGAAAGATGTATAGAGTTCTATGATCACCACCACAATCAAGAATGCAGAGCAGTTCACTCACCCCCAAAATCCTCTCATGCTTCCATTTTCTAATTAGTTCCTCTACTGTCCTCAACTCCTGTTAACCACTGTGAATCTGTAATTTTTAAATACATACATTCTAGTTCTGCTCACTGAAATGCCTAGAAACTTTGATAATATAATTGTAAGTACAGGTAGAGCCCGGATCTTGGTTTTCATATAATTATTCCTATTAAGAGAAGGTAAGGCCTCTTGAAAAAATGATCCATCTGGGTCAGAGAGCCTACAAAATATGCATGGAACATATTGTTATATTAAAAATCAAGGGAATGCTCAAAAGTCAATGGAGTTATGTCAAAATTAATAAGGAGCCTGTCTGAATAAAGTTCACAGGCCAGATGTGGGATACTGTGAACATCTGAAAGAACAATAAAAATTATTCTTGAATTTAAAAAAATTCATGAATCCAAATTAGCACAAATGCATGCATACAATACTGACTGATAAAAAAGTAGGTTATTAATACCACCTGAAAATGTTATCCAATAGATGACTCCCTGCTTACAAAAGGAAAACATACTTCTACAATGAAGAAATCAAGTTTTCACTCTCCTCAACAAATGATAAGTTTTTACATCACTAATAATGAGGCAACTGGACATTTTGTGTTCTTTAGGCCCTTACTGCATTAGCAGTGAAAGGACATAGCATTACATAAGAAATATTTTTGCTAACAACCTGGACCTAATCATGAAGAAACAATTAGACAAACTCAAACTGAAACATTCTTCAGAACAATTGGTCTGGACTCTTAAAAAATGTTTTCAAAAGCATGAAAATTATACAAAAAAAGACAACAAAAGCTTTGAGGATACTTGAGAAAGTTTAAATATTTACTTTTTATTAGGTAATATTATCAAAATGTTCCCCCCCACCTTGGGTGTAACAATGGCTTTTTTTTTCTGTAAAGAAAATGCCATTTTTAGGATATGGTTGCTGACATATTTAAGGATAAAATGCCATGATGTCAAATTCTTACTTTAAAATGTTTAAAATATGTGTGTGTGTGTGTGTGTGTGTGTGCGCGCGCACGCGCACACACAGATCTTAGTATGAATGAGCTCCCACAGGCAAACTTAATTTTCAACATAAAAAAAAAAATCTAATTCAGAGAAAGAATACAAGTAATATGGCAAAATGTTAGTGATAGAGCTAGGTGAGGGCAGACAGGTGTACATTATACTATTTTTTCAAGTTTACTTCAGATTCATAAATTTTGAAAATTAAAAAAAGTGAATATAAGGATTCTAGAGTGAAAAATTATAGAAATATAAATGAAATATGGCATCGTGCATTGCCCAGGGGAGAAAACATTTTAGCTACAGTTAATTGGTGTTTTCTGATCTTGATAATTTTTTTCAGTCTGGTTTTGTGTTAGTCTAATGTAACAAACATCACCAAGCTTCATGCCCCTGTTTAACCACACTGTTAAATATAATTGATCTATAGATTTCTCTTCAAGTCTGATCTGTTAGAACAAGACTGTAACTCTACTTTCCTGTAAGAAAGAAAGAAAAAAAAAACCTTATGAAAACAAAAATGTTGTGAAACATAGAAAGTAATTCCACATTTTACAAACCATTTGCTAAACTCTTTCTTTAGAAAGTGAGTTTCTTTAATGTTCTTAGGAAAACAGACAATACAACAATTGATGAAAGAAAGGTAGAGACTGACTAGTATTTTAAGTCTCTGTGTGTTCAAAAGGACACTTTTTGGGAGATTCTGTCTAATATATATATTTACTGTTATTTATTAACTTATTTATTAGATAT
The DNA here is from genome assembly GCF_052094955.1 of Ictidomys tridecemlineatus. Classification (NCBI taxonomy): domain Eukaryota; kingdom Metazoa; phylum Chordata; class Mammalia; order Rodentia; family Sciuridae; genus Ictidomys; species Ictidomys tridecemlineatus. The sequence continues at coordinate 90,777,915 of NC_135480.1, read as the reverse complement.
ATCATCAATTTATTCCTTTAAGATATATGTTTTCACCCAGATAAATTGTGCAAAATAAATGTTATCTTTAACCAATTTCCTAAGCCAAATTTTATTTTATTTATCTCAACTCTATATGAGGACAGAAGGGTTGGTGGAGGTAGAGAGGTAGGGGGAAAGCATTTTTCCAAAGTCTATAGAAACTTTGAAGGGGGTTTTCTATGGTCTTGATGTAAGTCAGTGGTGTGTATGTTTATTCAGTCCAGTGCATGTTTCATGCAATTTTTTTTGGTTGGATATTTATGTGGCTAATCTCAGAGTCACTGAAAAGTCCCTTTCTACTTTTACTGTTTGGGGAGGAATTTACATTTCTAATTTTAAATTCCCATCTTCTGACTTATGATCTGCTTTCTCCTTGGCTGCTCTGAATGATTACTTTCCTTCTTTCTGGTGCAATCTACATAAACCTCCTAACCATCAGGAGATATTTATTGTTTTAAAATGTGCTCATAGATCAAGTCCACAGCTTACATTTCACATTTACTCCCCTCAACTTTTCAATTTCCCTTCTATAGCATTCCTATTATGTACCACCTAATCTTCAAAAAGCTCAAAAACTCTTTATGCATTTCAGGTAATGGAAATGTCAGTGGAAAGCTAGGTTGTAGACAGGCTTGACTAGGCTTCTTATTCTTAATATATGCTTCATTCCTTGATTTATTTAGTTGTCTCTAATGCCAAAGTCCTAGGAAAAAATATGGACAGTTAATACAAAGAAAAATCTGTTTGTTTTCCCAGAAAAGTTAATTCTTGGTTCTTAAATTTTGGAAACTAAAAATTAGGTATTTAAACAACATGTAGGGAATTACTTCACGTTGCATATCAAATAATATCCCTCTACTGGCCTGGAATTGGCAGTCTCTGGTGTCTTTGTTTTCCTCCATTTGTATAAAAGAAACCCATTGAGCTACTCTGTAAGGAATGAAGCTTCTGTTCTGTGAACTGAAACCTGATGAGATTAAGAGCTGAGGATTTTTCCCAGAATAGTTTCCATATCTTGCCTGAATTCTCCATGGCCTTCTGCCTCACTCATTCTTTCATCTTATCTTCATTGTTTTCATACAAATTCTTCAGAAATGACCCATAAAATCACTTCTGCTGAAATTACTTTCACTTGTTCAAGCAATTGGAAGCGCTTTAGTCACAATCTCCAAATAAATCATTTTCGATGAGTAACCACAATTGAAAATTTGATTCCCCATTTTCACCAGTGATTCTTCCTATTTGGCTTTTTCATGAGGAAAGCATCCCTTTCTTGGACAGGAAACACTGTCCTGATTTTAAGTAAATTAAGCAAACTTGTTTTCAAAACGTTTTTTCCATCTGATTTATAGGAAAAAACAAGATGGTCTCTCTCAAAGTATATTAAAATATATCCCCTTCTTAACTTGCTGCAATTTCAACCAAGAAAAACTTTCAATGTCAAGCGCTATACCCAATATTTTCACAGTTCTCCTATTTAATTACTCAGTAGTCTCTTACTATTTTGTATCTGATTAAAAATCAATTCACAATAGGCATTCTGTTTATATGTTATGTTGAGGGCTTTTCATGGCACACTTCATAATTCTTCAGATTTAATTTTTGTCTATAAAAGAATTTCTCATATTCATAATAACAGCCAGTATTAAACCTCTTATAATATCATAGAAAAACTGTAGGAGATATTTACTTTTTTATTCCACTGCTATATACATACATGCATCATTTGACAAATATGTATCAGTATAGCAACCAAATCGTATACTGGATTTGATACTAAAATATTAAAATTTACTTGAATTATATTGATGAATATATTAATTCAGCTGAGGCTTTAGTTGATCAAGGATTGCATTTGTATATTAGAGTCAGATTCCTTAGGTGAATATCACACAGAAGTGCCCAACTCTTCCAAGTTCTGGAATAAATGCTTAGGAAATACTATTACAGCAGCCAGAAAAAATTAAGCCACACTTATTTGACAATCATACCTAGAGCAGACTCAGACATGTACAGAACTGACTAAATTTGCTAGACTGCATTTGTATTGCATATTTTAATGCTTGATATCCTGGTGGCATGACATTTAGGACAATAGTTAATATTATGGTACTTTTCCTGTGTTCTCAAGCATACAGATAGAATATCAATTATTAGCTCAGCAGATGCATTACCTGAATTGTTTGTCTGTGGATACTCTACATTACTTGTCTTTGCCAGAAGGAAGATTGGAGACTAGTAATGCAGAGAGAGCACACAAAAAGTGGAGATAGGAAAGAACATGACATCTTCAAAAGAAACATAAAAGTACCTGGTTTAAATGGAAATGAGACAGCACTTTTCACTTTAGAGAGAAACCCAATTCAAACCACCTTAAGGGGGAAAGGATTTTTACTCAACTTACTTGAATATTTAAGGAATGGCGTGAGTTTCTTATAGCGCTGGCTTTAGAAGTTTAGATCTATTTTTTTTTCCAGTCTGGAATTAAACCTGCCTATCTATGAAAAAAAAAATGCATTTACTTTATATTTTCCTATAATGTTTCTTTAATTATTTTTCTATTTGTCATGTGCATATTTTAAAAATCAGGGCTACAAAGTGGTTGGGAGTCCATGTTTCATAATCAGGCAGATGCTTTTGAATCATCTGCCAAGGACTACCTATGTCACCTGGAGCAAGCTACTCCACCACTCTGCTTCACTGGAGCTTCAGTTTTCATTTTGTATAAATGAGGATGGTAATATTTAGTTCACAATGGATTTATAAAATGAAGTGGGATAATACATTTAAAGCATTTATTAGAGTACCTGGCTTACAGAAATATGTCATTAAATAGATGATATTATTTGCATTACTGAGATAGAGTGCGGAGGCCCTGATTCCCCAACATTCACGAGTAGATGCCATGTCAAACCCCAATGCTGACCAAAAAACTGACAAGACATGTGCATAAATCCTGAAATTGTGTGCAACATTTGACTATGCACCTGCCCAATGGTAATGTTTGTTCTACTTTACATAAATTTTACTCCACTTTTCCTTAGAGAATAATCCAGAGACATATCCCATGGGAAATTTCCTTTGTGGGCAAGCATAATCTCCAATAGAGTCTCATTCAGATGCTATTGATTTCTTGCCTTTTAGTGACTTCCCTGCTAATTTGAGCAAAAGAACCCAAGGCTGAACTGGTAACACTAAGAGCTGGCAAGACTGTTGACGACCATTTCTACTCTTACTATTACTTGTTTTTTTTGTGTGCATACATACTCTTAATCACTTTCAGCACCTGTGTCAACACCTCTAATTCACTTGCTTCTACTGTTTGGACATGAAAGAAGAATGTGGTGTGTGCATAAGTGACACTGTCATTTAGTTGTGGAGCTTGGACATCGCTGACCTACTTCCCAATGTCTATCTGCCTGGCAGAAGCACCCATGCACTCAAGCTGCATATTTTCATGTATACCCATGAAATTTAGAACAATGTTGTCCTTTATCTATGTTTACTTCTGTCCAGTAACAGTGCTCTAAAATAGGGCATTTGCAAAATTTTCACAATAAGAGTTACCTGTTATGAATCAAGATAATTTTCTATTCTGATTTCATTAATTTGCTGATGCTTCTAGAGGAAAGATTCAGATTATAAAATTTTCTTTAATGTGAAATCTATGTTTGCATTAGAGAGCTGCAGTTTCCAAAGCAATGAATGTACATGATCACTGACAGAATTTTCTTCTGGAAAATATTCCATTCTGTATTTTGATGTATTTGACCAGCCTAATTTTCCTTTCCTTGACATAGAAAATCAGATCTGCTGATTGTGATCACAATAGAGTTTCTTCCATGTTCTCTTATAAGAAATTGGTCTTGAACTTGTGATTCCTTGCTTCTTAAGAAAATGCCTTTTTTATCAGCAAAGAATTACTTTCTGAATTTATTTAAATGGTTCACTATTCCTTTTCAATCGCCAATGTAGGGAATCTATGGACTAACAGTTCAGTGAAAGATGAAAAAAGATGTATTTAAAAATTTTACTAACTATACCACTAATTTTGCTTAATGATCAAAGAGAAGGTGCAGGTAAATAAAGGTTACAAAGGAAGCAGGGATTTGGTTTTCCTGACATTCCTGGTTTTCTTTATTGAGTCCCCTATTATAAGATACACAGAATGATGATCAAAATATGATGCCAAAAAGATAATTCCTTTCCTTCTTTTTATTACTTTTGTGTGTTTTCAACATGCAAAAACAAAAAAAATCCAAAAACATTTGAAAAGTGCAAAAAATATGGAGGGAATTTTTAAAAAATCAAGAAGCTACTTTGCATAACTCAATGGACATTAACTTAAATATATATGAAATGAATAATTCTCTGGGAAATATAGCTTGACAAAGCTATCAAAAAGTGTAAGGAAACCAATTTTCCTGTTAAGATAGAATGACAGCTCATCTATTTAACTCTTCTTTAAAAGTCATTCAGCAAAGCTTAAAAGTTTCATGTATAAAGGTCCTGTAAATCTTTTCTTAGATTTGTTCCTAGTCACCTTATGTTTTCTGGTAATTTTGAATGACAGTGAAAAGTCCTTATGTATGTCTCCATCCCTTTATTCCATTTTCAAAGCAACAAGGAGACTTATGGTCAGGGGGGGCATAGAGAGTTTCAAGATCAAAGGAGCTGACTCAATGACTCACTGCATAAAGAACTGGTGACTGGGAACATCCCCTGGGGATAATGGCCGGCTTTTGTTGTATTAAACCATGACAATGTGGAGGTTGTTTTAATATATGCTATATCTCAAGTATTGTCTCTCTCCTATTAGCTTCATACTCTATTTCTGGGAGTACAATTTAACATGGTAGAATGCCTATCATTCACATATCTTAATTTTTCTTTTATAGTTTTCATCTTATCTTTCTGCGTTGTATTTTGTGCTATTTCTTATTTTTCAGTTCTCTAATTTTCTTCTCAGCTGTATCTGATCTAACTAACCCAATTTTTTAGTTTTTATGTTCTCAATTGTACTTTTATGATGAAAGTTCTATTTTGTATTTTTCAGGTCTGCCAGGTGTCATCTTTTTTATGTAACTTGTTCTTGTAATTATTTTACTTCTTCAAGTATTGTACAGAGAATTATGTTTTGTTTATCTGAAAAGTCTACGGTCTAAATTGTTTGTAGATCTACACTTATTATTTGCTTTTTCATCTGGCTCATATCCATAGTAGTTTATTTTCTTGTGTGTATGGTGCATTTGATTTGGAAGTCATAGGTCTTAATCTATGAAAGAACTAAAATTATGATGCTTTCTTCCAGTGGAAATTCTGTTTCTTTTTGGAACACAGTTCAAAAATTCAAAACCAAAATCTATTTTTTCTCAGGCATTCAAATATGTTCCTCATTTTCCTAATGACTTTTTTTCCATTTCTACTGAAAAATCTACTGTATGGTTTGAATATGTTATGCTTAAAGGATGCTCAGATATGTAAGGACTAGAATATGAGATCTGTAATCTAATCAGTGGATTAATCCACTGATGGATTAACTAGGTGGTAACAGTAGGCAGGCAGTAGGGGGAAGTAGATCATTGGGGACACAATTTTGGGGTTTCTGTTTTGTCTCTGATGACCAAACCTCTCTTTTCTGCTTCCTGCCTGTCCTGTCCTGAGCTGCTGTCCTCTGCCACACCTTTCTTCTGTGATATTCTGCTTCATCTTGGACCCAGATCTATGAAGATGGCTGTTTATGGACTAAACCTCGGAATCCATGAGCCAAAATAAACTTTTCCTTTTCCATATTGTTCTTATCAGGTCTTTTGGTCACAGGGACAGAAACTGACAAAAACATTTACTTTTAGTCTATTTCATACTTTTGTAGGAGCTTAGGGACTATGAAATGAGATCATTTTATTACCTGAGTCTAATACATGAGATAGAGATTTATTTTTTAATTTTGTAGGTAAATCAAATGCTTAATCTCTTGCTCAATCCCTATGTCAGTATTTGCCTTTAAGGAAACCCTAATTATAAGCCTCCTGCTCAAGAATAAACCTTCTCTTTTATGTGTCATGGATCCCTTTGCAAGTTCCCTTATATCTGGGGCCAAGCAAAACAATAAAATATATTTTATACTATATACAGAATAGTTAGCAGGTATAAAAAATCAGTCTGCCATTCTATCTCACCTCCTATTTTTTATATTTATTTTTTAGTTGTAGTTGGACACAATAGCTTTATTTTATTCATTTATGTGTGGTGCTGAGGATGGAACCCAGGGCCTCGCACTTGCTAGGTGAACCCTACCACTGAGCCACAGCCACAGCCCCTCACCTCCTATTTTCATTCTTCTTCCATTTCTTCCTACTGATGAAAGTCAGAACATATAATTTAAGAGAGGCTTTAATGGTATTTCAATAAACACTATTTGGAAAGAGTATAGAAGAAATGAGTAGAAGTATTGTGTTTTCATATATAATGTGAAGTTTTGAAGTCAGATAAACATTTTAAATCTTTGACTTATGATTTTGGGGAAATTATTTATAGTCCACAACCCTCGAATGTCTCATTTATACAGATAAAACAAAATGATTTTGCAGGGGTGTTAGGGTGATTTGAAATTGTGTGTTTGTGTGTGATATTGACATATCAACAATATATATCTCACGTAGACAATAATGGTAGGTACCTTTATTCATAGTATATATTTTCCACTGTATATGTATGATTTAGCTATTCAAATTATTAATTTTTGGAATACTGTTAGCTTAAACTACAATATAAGATGAAAAAGAATGCTTTTATTTAGCTACTATATTTAATGAGCAAGAGAGAGAGAGAGTGAGAGAGAGTTAGCCACTTTAATTCTGATATCTACATACCTCATAAATCTGGAGCTTGAATATTAGTTGAAAATAATGATATTAACAGAGCATATTAATATGGAAATATTCAGAACTCTAAAATATAATCTCCTAATGCCTAACATGCTAGCCTTTCTTGTATGTCTTTTCCCCTAATAATTTGAATAACAGATGAACAACTAGATGTTCATATTAGTATTCAAGTAACAAAGTAATATCCTCCCACTGCTAAATAAAGTAAGTAACCTAATCTTGTTCGAAACTGAAGGTTTTGTCATTCAAATTGCAGTCATGTTTCTGTTGCATGCTAAATCAAAATTCAAAATTATAATATTGACAGAAATAGTCCAAGGAATAGGTAATGCTGCAAATGAAGCAACACTGACCTCAGAGAAATGTGCTCTAGATTATTTGCCGAACTAGTTTCCTTAAAGGAAAGATTCTGTGAATTCAGATGAAAGAGAAGCTATTAGCTCTTTTCTTATTAGTGTCCTTTGACTTTGTATCTTCAGCAAGCTAGAAAGGTGATGATTTTTGTTGGTTGTGTAGCAGACATAAAAATTATATGATAATTAAACAAAATTGGGGCTGGGGTTGTGGCTCAAGTGGTACAGCGCTTGTCTAGGACCTGTGAGGCACTGGGTTAGATCCTCAGCACCACATGAAAATAAAATAAAGATATTGTATCCACCTAAAAAACTAAAAAATAAATATTTAAATAAAATAAAATAAAACTGAACTCATAGAGGCTGTGTGGCATAAATCCCTCTGGCTGTAAACAAGTAGGATGTGGCTGGAAGGGTAGGTCACTGGCAGTGTGCCCTTGGGGATTATATTTTGTCCCTTGCTCCTCTCTCCCTCTCTGCTTCCTGGATGCCATGAGCAGCCATATGTGCTGAGCAGCTTTTCTCTGCTGTGCTCTTCTGCCACCATGTTCCACCTCACCTCCATCCCAGAGCAATGGAGCCTGCCGACCATGGACTGAATCTCTGAAATCATGAACTAAGATAAATATTTTCTCCTTTAAGTTGTTTTTGTCAGGTATTTTAGTGGTGGAAAGCTGACTAACAGACATGTGAGTGAAATGCTCATCAAATAACTCAGAGCTCAGCAGGGTAGTGCATTTGTTGTATAACATAATCAAGGTTTTGAAACATTTTAGCAAGCTAAAAAATCTAATATGAAAAAATTTAAAGGGGGATAAAAGGCACCAAACTTTGTAAACAAAAAAATAAACATAGAAAGAAAGAATGACACATATGGGGTTTAGCAGCAACACACCTAACTCAAAGGTTTTAGTTTACCTTAAATTGAAGATAGATGATAATGACCCATGAGAAACAAAGGCATAGGTAGAGGAATTTCCTAAAAAGAAAAGATTCTTACTTCTTTATAAAGGATTATATATATATATATATATATATATATATATATATTTATATATATATATATATATATATATATATATATATATAGAGAGAGAGAGAGAGAGAGAGAGAGAGAGAGAGAGAGAGAGAGATCAATGATTGAAACATTGAAAGAATTTTTCTAAGTCCTAGTAATGAGAAAGAAGATAAGAGTGGGATCATATGAATGGAATGAGCCAAAGATTTCTGAGGCAAGTGTTTAGGATTTAGAGGAGGTATGTAGGCCATTTTAGAATGCAATGAAAGTCATCGCCGTGCATTAACTTTGTAGTTGTCCTCATGGAACTAGAAGATGGATTTGAAGGACATGGTAAAGAATGGATAAGCTTGAGGGAGGAACAAGAGAGGGGAAGAAAACGCCAAATCAAAATAGAGATTTCTGACCTGAGTGATCCCAGCAGCCCATGTCCCCATGTCCCATTCTTCTACGATCATTCTTTCTCTAACAGCCAAATAGAAGACTTTGAGCTCCCATGGTCCCTGTCTGAAGACAATTCAATACTCTCTTCTCATATCTTCTCACATCTGGGCCAGGGAGGTGGCGCTTTCAATCTCTTCCTGTCAAATGGCCAAAGGCAGTATTGAGAAGTGGTTAAGAACACGGCCTGTGAAGTCAGTCAACTATTTAGACATTGGAGCTGCCACTTCCTAACTGAATGCTCTAGGGGGAGTTGTTTAATCTCATCATGCCTCACTTTCCTCAACGGTAGAATGCTGCTGACCAATTGTACTTCCTTAATGGGGTATTCAATCATTCATTCCACTGATCCTTATCAATACCCTATATTGTACTTACTATATCAAATTCCCAAATACCCTGCCTCCTGGGAAAAATTATTAAAGTCATAATGACATTTCCATGTAAAAGAAATGAACTTTTATTTTTTGTGTAGAGTAATTTTACTTTTTTTTTTGTCTCAATCTGAGATTTGGCAAAACCAGGAACTCTCTTTGAGCATTTTCTTAGGAAAAACAAAAAAGCTAACCTCTACTTTTCATACACACACACACACACACACACACACACACACACATACACACACACACATATCTGTCACAATCTCTAGGCTGCAGAAATGCTTACTGATAGATTTTCTTAATGGAATATTATTCCTCATTATATTATTAATTATGATGAAAACCAGTAGGATAGGAGGTTTGGGGTGGGGGTGTGTTGCTAGTGATAGAGAAATGTGAATAGTTTGGAACATGTTGAGTTTTAAGTGCCAGCCAGCAGAATTGCTTTATAAAATTGTTCAAAAGGGATTTAAGTTGGAAATGCAAGTGTTCCTTTTATTTTGTAAGTAGCTCCATAAAGTATACTAGAAATTGATTTTTAGACACCAAGCACATAATAAGTGAACAACAAATGCTAGTTGAGTGGTTTGAAATTAAAAGCTCTGTGTTTGGTGGGGGAGAGGGATGAAAAACAAACATAACTACTTACAGTCAATCCAAGAGAATTCTATTTCCTTGTTGAGTTCAAAGTCCTCAACAGTTTCCAACTGCCTATAAAAATCTCTGAATCCTTAACTCAGCATTCAAGGCCCTCAAGGATCTGATATTCCTCTTCATGTCTAACATTTGCTTTCTTAAATATTCCAAGTTCCAGCTAATGTGAACACCCCATACTTATGTTTTCATTCAGATCCTTCCTAAATCTAGAAAGATCGATGCTTCCCCTAACTCCACTTATTCAGTCTCAGCCCCTGATCCGTTAAAGGCTATATCTTCACAAATTTTCCTGCTGATTCAAAATAAACTGACTTATGACTCTTCTAAACTATCATAGTGATTGTCCTTATATGACACAATCCTATCTTTCCATGGGACAACTTCTCCATATACCTACTCTTGCTTCCCTCAATCCTCATATAAGTTTTGCTTCTAAAGCACATCTCAATTCAACTCTTGCATGAACATCCCCATCTCAAGTCTATTTCCAGGGAACTCAGTCTAAGATAGTGGGTGAAAACATGATTAGATAAAGAGTACGTAAATTATTTTTAGATAATAAGTTTTTAAATTGCTTTTCTACATACAATAAAAAGTCATTTATCTTTAAGAAAAGCACCAGAATAATATCAACTGAAAATGTTCAGGAGGTGGTATTTTCATGCATGGTATTCTGATTTTCAATTCATGACTCTTCTACTACATACCAAAGTTCTCAGAAATGTCCATTGATCAAATCCTACACACAAAAGCCTTCCATCAAACAAACCAACATCTAGTCAAATGTAAAAGAAAAAAATAGTGACATTAAATTTTACTTTAGGATATATTAGCATATATAAAGATGCTAGCAGTTTCTGTTCAACTGCCCCCCACATTGAGAAAACTCAGAGAATTTATTTTATTAAAATCAAATAATCATGGAAATTTGAGATCTTAAAAGAATCAGTGTTTTCCCTATTTTCTACATTCTTTTCTTTATCCCCCATGCAGTTTTCTACTTAGTAAGAGTCATTTTTATTTTTCCCATTGCTAAATTTTATTCACCATTTTTGTTTAATTTACTTTCTAAATGGAAGCAACCAGCACCAAAATGTTAACAACTTACATATACTGAATAACAATAAGCAATAAAGAGATTTTATGTAATTATATAAAAGTTCCTTTAAAAATACTTGACATCAAGATTATGCCATAAAAAAGTAATTTTCGGTGACTGAGCATTTAGAATATATAAGGTACAATTATAATTTTTCATATTTTATTAACAGAAAGATTGTCAATAAAAGCACTAGCACAAGATGGTAGAAAAAGAAAATAGATAATTTTGCTAAAAAATGGTGCTGAAAGCTGTCCTTGGTAGCGGGCAATAGGATGCAAAAGCTTAGTAATTCTGACAGATCTGAGACAAGCTTACTTGGGAAGGCATGATTTGCTAAAAAGAACCTTTCACTTTATGCAAATACATTTAAATGCTGCTTGATAGTGCCTGTGTCATTTATGACACTTTATGTCAAGCTCAGGGATACTGCTACGATGCAGCATAGAAAGCACTAACAGTCATATGTATTTCAGCACACTTCCTAGTCTGTTATTATGAAATGTGTGAAAAATCAGGATGCAAAGAATGACAGAGAAGAAAAGGTATAGTATTTTGATGCCTGGGGTTTAACTAAAAATGATAATGAAAATGAAAACAGTAGTGCATTCTTAAGAACAAGTAGATTGTCTTCTTGTTAAAGGTTATGTTGAGGGTGAACCGATTGTCCTTTGCCTCATCTGAAATGAAGCTAGGTGAATGAGTTACAGGATGTTGGAATTTAAAGATTTCTTTTCCCATTGCAAGCAGTATTTCCGTGGCACTGTTAAACAGCAAAAGAATTTCACCCCAACTAAGACAGAATAAATAACTGCACCATCTAGTGCTGGTAAGCTGTGACTCAGGTGATATAGCAGAGAGCGGGTAACAAATGGTGGCAATTTGATTGGCATTCGGTGTATTGTATTGTGTTGCATTAGTTCCTACCAAATAATACCCTTTCATAATTTTGAGTTGTAGAAGGTAAGAAAACAGAGGTTCGACTCTCTTGCACATTATAAATTCCTCCTCCACCACTTGCCCAACAGGATAATAGGGCTGCAAAGAAATCACAATTATGCAGCTGTGAGATGTTCATTATTTAGGAAGTAAAATTAATCACTGATCTTTTTTTGTGTTTGAAGAGCCAGTCCTAGGAAATCACAAAGGTCTTCCATAAATATGGGGCTCCTGGATTTACAGTATTTAAAGGAACACTGATAAATCTGGTGATAGTTTTGTTGATTTAATATTATGGTATTTGGCCAAAGAAGTCACTAAAAAGTGAATGTGATTCATGTATTAATAAACATTGAGTTATAGTCATAATCCAAAGCAAGACTATTCTTTCAGTAGAAAATATGCTATATTCTGTCCACCTTCACCACTTTTCTGCCCTTGCCTGTTGACTGGTTTTTGTAGCTTGCTGGCTGATCTCACTACTTCCATTTTTCTCCACCCTGCTTTCCAATTCATCGTGCGTATTTTTGTAGCCCTAATCATTTTGAACCAGAATCTTCTGTTTGCATATTATTCCTTTTCCTGGGAAATGAAATTCCTGAATAGAAGGTCCACACATTGTTAAGTTTTGTGTTCCTGTATTGTTTTGACTGAGACATGAAGAGGGGCAGAGTTCCCTCAAGCTGCCAGCCCAAAGTCGGGAGATGAGATTTGGATTAAATGCTGCAGAGGGAGAAACTGGAAAGGACAGACCAAGGAGGCAGACCAGGTGCTGTACTGATTTCCAGGTTTCCACTGATTCTGGATGAGTTCCCTAAGGCTTCCTTGAATGGAAATTGAACGAAAATTATGTTAAATTAACTAATTAATAAGTAGAGAAATGGTTTACCATTAGAAGCTTTCCTGTTAGTGAAAACAGAGAGCCTATTGTCTGAAATGCTTGCACAGTAAATATGTTGTTTCTTATAGTAAAGTAAATAGAGTCTTGTTGCTTCCTTTCCCTGGATCTCATTCCATCTTAGACCTCAGGGCTCAGTGTCTTCAAAGGCCCCAGAGAAAAAGAGTCCTTACTGACCTCAGATCCTTCCTAAGTGTAAATGAAAGCTTTACTATCCTGTCTACCAGTCATTCAATAGAGGCACTATATTTGCTGATTTGATGCAAAGTGTGAGCAGATAATAAATTCGTGCTTATTTCTACCCCAAAATATGCATTTTAGATGGGGTTTTAGAGCTCCCATAATGACACAGCCCTGCCTGCTTGGTTTCCAGCCTCACCTTTGCCATTCCCCATATACCTATATCCCAGGCACCTGAACTAAACAAAACTCTCAGAGTGCACCTGTCTTTCTCCTGAGCCTAGAACACCTTCCTCTGCCTAGTTAAATCCTCTCAGATCAAGCACCATATACATCACCTGCTAAGGTGATTAATACTTGTAACTCATGAGGGTGTTTTGGGAAATGTCCCCCTGAGAATCATCTCACCTGGTACTCTGTGCTTGTTATAGTGTGTTTTACTTGGGCTAGGTTTACCCACTTACTTGTCTTCCATCCCAACTAGAATGTAACAGCTTTGACACTAAATATTGTGTTTAGCATTTTGTCCTTTTAGGCACACAGCCATGTTCATATTACACAAGTATTTATTGAATCACAATTAAATGAGTGGTCTAAAGTTGCAATGAAGGTGAACAATTTAAACAGGAATTGGGAGGGAGTGGCAAGGTCAGGGAGTGACAAAAGTGTCTTTTGCCACCCATCCTTTCCCCAAGTGTCTGAAGGTTGACCTCACTTCTTAGCCCAGAAAAATTCCCATTAGTCCCCATTACCTACAGACTCCACCTGGCTCAAGATTCAGTGTGGGAAACAGTGTATAGCTGACATATTTTGTATTTCTGTTTCTGTTTCTGGGCCTCTCTTTGGCCAGGAAAAGATATTCATTTTAAGGAACTGAGTAGTGTTACATGGAAATTTACTGAAACTTTTTTTTTTCCTAATTTCTTGTCTAATTACTTTTGGTGGGCAAGGCTTGCCTCTCCTGTAATGAGTTAAATATTATATACTAGGACCAGATGTTATTCTTTGGTCCCACTTGTGTTAGACACACAGTGGATTCTGAAATAGAAATAGACTGGCTAATTAATCCCTGCACTGCAGAGCTGTGGGAATCAGGAAAGCCTGGAACATTGAAATCTGATCTCTCCTAGCACATTTAACAGACTCTGAATTTCAGATTGCCAGGCCACCTCGAGAGCACATGGTGAATGATGCAGTTGTCTTGAAACTGAGTTTTTAATTTCTCTGTGCAGTAGGGGTGAAATGAAAGTTCAACTGAAAATTTAAATGCTTTTAATATAACAGGGGCTATTAAATATTTAAGTGTAAATTAAACTGATATTTTTGTAGTGATAAATTGACTGCTGAAACCAAGGAAATGAGCCCTGATTCTTATCTCAGCTAAATCTTGTCTGCCAAATCATTGCTTGGGAGCTCAGGGACCAACCAAGGATCTTAAAAGTATATCCTAATTCTCTAGATGAACTTTCCCATCTACAAATTAAATAAAAAGAATGTGGAGGCTTTCATCTATACGTTCAAAATAACGTGTCTCCATTTCCCAGCTTTGAGGACTGTGAAGTAAAATGGCCGAAATGCAAGTAGTGATGTCTTCCGGGATTGAGGGAATTTTGAAAAGTATAAGATTGTTTCTCCCTTCTACATTCAAAACCATGGTTGTCCTCTGCCTAGAAGCTAATCTGCTAAACTGCAAGCTTACTGTGACAAGGCTGCTTCTCACGTATATTGTGCTTTTAAGTCTTAGCTTCTGCTATTTCCTTTTCATGGGATGCTGTTCTAGGATGTTCTTCCATCCTTTATTACCTGCGTAACTCCCCCTCCATCTTCATAGTTCAGTTGTCATCTTCTCTAGTAACCTTTCTCTCTTTCCTCCTCCAGTCTCTATCCAGAACATACAACTGGCTTAACATGTAGCAATGATATTTTTCTGTTATCTACTTTTGTAAGGTTCTCTATGTTCTTTTTGATCAGGGAATCTCATAGACTCACTGTGACCCCATTTCCCAGCACAGTGTCTGACTTAGACACCTAGGTGCTCAATAAATGGTTAGTGAACTGGTCAATGTAAAATTTTCCATTTTATTTAATGCTTTTCCTTCTTCACTACTTTTCTTATTATTATAGCCTCTCTCCTCAAGGTGTAGTATTCAAGTGTGGCCTCTAACTGCCAGGACACTCATCAAGCCTCCTGGTACAACTAGACCTGATGAACCCTGCTCCTGGTTCATCTTCTCATTTACATTCTCATCACACCAATGGTAGAAACTTAACACTCTCTTTGCTCACAGACCTGATTCTGCAGATGACTCAGAGAGGTCAGTACTCACAAAAGGTCATCCAGCCATTTGGTGGCTATACTGAACATGGAGCCTGTTCTACCATTTTTTATTTCAAATTCAGTACACCCTCCACATCACTTTTCTATGCCCCATTATTTACGGACTGGCTAGACTATTTAATGTATAATAAACTAATCTAGATAAAGAGTTGGTCTATTCCAACTGATATGATACTCTAACAATAGAATTATGAGGTGCCACCATCAACACAAAAAAAGATATACGAATATCAGTAGGAAATGATGCCCTTCAACCACACCATGTATGTTAATTCCTATGTCATCTTTTTGCATTTATGGAGGCATAATGCAGATGGATGCCAGATACATTCTATGCTTCCTTGGGGAGGCTGAGGTTGGGAACAATAGATTTTTAACATAGAGTGGAAGTGCTCTGTGAAAATATTCTAAATTGCCAAAGGAGATCTTTAATTAAAAGGAACCAAGAACATTTCTAAGAGGTTAGTGTTTATCCTCAACAATTTCAAAGCTGAGATTTTAGAAATGCTGTCCAAGTCTAGGAATGATAAAGCAGAAGAATCTCAACAAATATGAAAACTGTTCCATTGGCCTGTCAGAATTAGGGAAATGCCTAAAGCTTAAAATGCTGTACTTATTTTATTGTACTTTTTTTTTTCTCCTGCTGTCAGTTGAACTAGTTTACAAAGAACACAGCCAAAAGTTTTTCTTTGATAAGGTTCACTGAGGGGAAAAAAACATAATTTTGCCAAGAGTTTGTAGTTTGTTCCTCTCTCTCTCTCTCTCTCTCTGTCTCTCTCTGTCTCTCTGTCTCTCTCTCTCTGTCTCTCTCTCTCTCTCTCTCTCTCTCTCTCTCTCTCTCTCTCTCTCTCCTTCCACTCTCCTCCATTTTTGTTACAGTTCCATTTCTGGGTTCTCTCTAATAGGATGACAATCATCTAGAGAATGTCACAGGAACAATGGATTCCATGCTGTGATTTAAAAGCTTCAGACTTGGAGTCTGCTAAATTACAAAACAGAACACTAGCAAGACTTACACCAGCTGCACTGGAGTTATCTTCCCATATTTGCAGAAATAATCAAATAACCTGTTGGGGGAAAAGCTTTATAATAAACAGATTATATATGTAAATTATCTGCATGAAGAGATTGTTTTTTCTCCAATCTAGAGTGTCTAAGGTAAGGGCAAAAAAATTAAATAAATAAATAAAATCATGGATGCTCTTAAAGATTGTGAAATGGCCCTAACTTAAGTCATTAAGTAGAGATATTTTCCCATCTCTCCAATCTAAGTGGACTTGTAAATTTCTTTAACCAACAGAATGCATCATAAGCAATATTATATGGCTTCTCAGCCTAGGCCTCAAGAGACTTTACTACTTCTTATCCTTTTGCTGAGAGTGCTTCCACTAATATGTGAGCAATCCTGGGCTAGCCTGCCGGTCTGAGACTACACAGAGAGAAGCAAGGCCCCAACCATTCCAGCTGTCCCCTCTGTCTCAGCTGGGAGGTTCCAGAAGCATGATGCATAGTAAATACTTATGGTTGTAAGCCATCAAGCTTTGAGGTGGTTTAATATTAGAAAAAGCTACACTGATATTTACATGTTGGTTTCTAAATGAGGTCTAATGTCTAACCAGATATGTATGTATGCTCATTAATTCTGCCCATGTCCTGCGCGAGCGGTGGAAATGGGGTTCCCCTCTGTGCAATGAGTGGGCTGCGAAATAAAAGCTAAGAAAAATAGAACAACAACAACACAACACACACACACACACACACACACACACACGACACAGAAAATATTTTCAAAAAGTGGGGATGGGACAGGCAAGCTGACCAGACAGAGAGCTTCTAAACTAAAAAGGCAAAATGGAGCCTGCACCTGCTTTATTTATATGGGGAACATCAAAGGCCTTCCATAGAATGTTCTTCACCAAAAAAGGGTTGAAGGTGAGTTGTCCAGGTCCCAATGGGTTATCTCTGGAGCTACTATGAGAGATCCTCCTAATAGAGTGGAGATAAAGGTCATGTGCCTTGGGCAATGGATTGCATGGGAGAGCCACAGATAGTTCCAAGGTTAAACCTAAGATCTCCCTAGCTGCCATACCTAGAGAACACCCTCAAGTAATTCATGGGTGGCTTCCCACACATTAACTCCTTTCTATTGGACCTTTTATGTTTGTTTGGAATCTTCTGAGATATAGAACACCGAGAAAAATCTCAACCAGTCTCTGGGGACACAAAAGCAGTCCCAGCTGGAGTGGGCCCCTAACATGGACTGTTGGAGTGAGAATACATGGACCATTGATCTCTTCACCACTAAATCAAGTTCTTCCCAGAAAACCAGGATATTAATTTCCAAATCACAGGAATGTTCAAAGAAATTCTTAATTGAAAACGAATCTATGAGAGTAACTACCCTAGTGAGAGACTGAATTTATTTTAGGTCAAATTCCAAGTTGACTCTCTGATTCCAGGTAACAGTATCCCCTGGAGATCACATTCCTCCCAAGCCAATCTTCTATAAAATGCTGAAATGTGTGTGTCTGAAAGCCTCAGTATGAATTTAAATATCTTGATGTTGAAAAGACTCTCTAGAAATCATGTCAGATATCGTCCATCATTTGATATTTTTACAGTGCTCACTCTAGTTGAGACGAGATGTAGCGGAGTGAATCACGTGAACACCCACATCAGTGACCAGGTGGTTGCCTAAGATTGATGAATGGCAATCAGTGTATTTATGATCTATAAACACCATTATGGATTTAGCATTCTTTGAAGGAGTAATTTAAGTTAAGAACAAGTGAACAGCTTGATAGGTGGCTAGAGGGAAATAGCGGAAAACTGTAAACTCCATTCTCTCATACTTTGAATTATTATTTGAAAATCATTTAGCCCAGTGCTAAACATATGTAGAGATTTAATCAAAATTTACCGAGTGATACTAATGTCTAACCATGTCCTTTTTTGAGTGTGATCTGGATTAATTAGCTGTTTGCTTTCTGGTACACTATTAAAACCATTTGTGATAGTTAATTTTGGATGGAGGCCTGCCTAATACATCACTCTAGGCCACGCTATTTTTCATCTTTTATTTTAGGCATTTGGATGAACTCCCATGTTACTCTTGGAATCTCTGATTCACTCTTGAATCACAACCTTTTATTCTATTTTTTCATGATACTGTATTCAGTAAATAGCTGGTGAAAGAGGTTTTTGGAAGTCTCGGGAAGGGGGTCCCTAATGTTCGGGGCCTTCCCTGGCGTCATTAGGCCCGTCACTCCACTTCAAGAGGCATTTCTCCCATCCAAGTCTCCTCAGGAGGTTAATGGGAATGTGAGCTCAGGGGAGGAATGGCTGGGAATCTGCTGCTCTGGGCCATGAGGATACTTTAGCTTATTCAACCATCAGCAGTCTCTAGGAGAAAAGCACAGTGTTGTATCCCTTGTTATGAGCGAAGAATCAGGAGACCCAGGAAAAGGAATTCAGTTTCCTAACATCTGACATTGTATAAAGAATGGAGTCAGGATTCACCATCTCCACTGCAAAACTTCACTCATTAAGATGATGGATTCTCAACTAAACCACGGTGATGGATGACCAGCTTCTTTCTAGTTTCCATGTTACCTCCTCAAGTTTGCTTTTACATAGCAGCGGGAGTGACCTTCTCAAAGCAAAAATCAAACTCTGCTTAAAATCCAACTATGATAAGAATAAAACAAATCACCCCACAGTCTGTAGGATCCTTTCTGATCTCCCCGTTGTTCCCCTTCTGCCACGATCCTTGGGCCTCTTTTAATGCCTTCACACTTCTCAAGCTTGCTCCGGGACACTTGCTGGTGTCAGTGCCTGGAACTTCAAGTGGCTGCCTACGTTGTTTTACTCAGAGCTCCCACAAGTCCCCACCCCACTTCCCTATGTCATTTTTATAACACAGTTTAACATGTAAATACAAAAGTAAATTTGCCAATATGTTTGGTACATGTCTTTCTTACCTTACTAAGCGCCATCTCTCTTCTCAGCACTTACAACAGTGTCTAAAAATAACTAAATACTGAATATGTCTTTTTTAAAAAAGAATTAATTCACTCATATAAAAGTGAGTTAAAGGTGATCCATACAAGCAGATTTGCCCGACTTCTAGTTAAAGGTAAACATACACAAGCACACACAGTGAGTCCTTTAAAAATATTCCTCCTCACAAGGAAATAGACATTTATATTCCTTCTCTCTCTCCATGTCTTTCTCCTTCTCTTTCTTTTAGGGTACTGGGGATTAAACTCAAGAGCACTCTATCATGGAGCTATGGAACTACATCATTAGCCCTTGTGCTCTCTTAATATTTTTATTTTGAGACAGTGTCTCACTATGTTGCTGAGGCTGGCCTTGAACTTGCAATTCTCCTGCCTCAGCCTCCTGAGTCTCTGGGATTATAGGCATGCACATCATTATGGACGGCTAGATGCATTCTCTTTCATGCACAAAATAAAAGCATTTCATAAAATACTTTCCCCATGAAGAAAATAAAACTCCCAAACTCAAAAATGACTCAGAATCTAAATCATTAACAATCTTAGCACACATGTATGGTCCTAAATTGCTGACCCATAAGACAAAGGTGTTGATTATGGGAATCTTAACAAACCCTCCACGTTTTTCCCTAACCTATGTCTGCTCTGATTGTCCATTCTTCAGGCTTCAGATTTTGCCTCCAATTTCCCATTTACTAATCTGAAGTTCAGAATTGGCCTCTCTCTCTCTCTCTCTCTCTCTCTCTCTCTCTCTCTCTCTCTCTCTCTCTCTTTCTCTCTCATATTTCTTTAAAGAGATTAGCTTAGAATAAGTATTTTTGTCTTTCTCTGTCAGTCTAACTCATCTGATTCAAGTACCCTGATTCAACACTCAGTTTGGGTCCAATCACCACCATCCAGAACAAAGCCTTCCTAGTTTCCTATAAATATAGTGATATTTAAGAAGCCTGAAAACCCAAGCTGGGCCTGCAATGCCCACTCTAAGCTCTAGTCACACTGAGCTCCCTGCAGTCAGTTCCTGGTTCTTTGTCTCTGTGTACCATGATTTTTGTGTGTGTGTGTGTGTGTGTGTGTGTGTGTGTGTGTGTGTGTCTGGGGGACGGACAGTACTGGGGATTGAACCACAGGCATTTGACCCTGAGCCACATCCCAGCCCTATTTTGTATTTTATTTAGAGACAGGGTCTCATTGAGTTGTTTAGCACCTCACTTTTGCTGAGGCTGGGTTTGAACTCACGATCCTCCTGCCTCAGACTCCCAAGCCACTGGGATTACAGGTGTGCTGCACTGTGGGATTTGGGTACCATGATTTTTCCCTCTCTTCACTTTTGACTTTCTCAGGACCCTCTTTCACATCTCCCTAATGACTGTACCTCATAATCTATGACTTACTTTAGATGCTAATATCTTTAGGAAAGTTTCCTTTCTTACAGAAGCTCGTTTAAGAGTCTCCCCTAGATAATGTCCTGGTATCCTATGTTTTGCCTTCTAAACTACAATGCATTTTTTTTTTACCTGTATAGTCCATACACATAAGATCCTTGAGAGTGGAGATTCTTGCCATATTCTTTTGTCCCCAGTGTCTAAATATAATATATTGCACACAGCAGTTCAACAAAATTGTATTCAATTGCTTAGCTACTGGGCAAACTGCACAGAACTAGAAATCTCCCTTTTTTTTTTTTAATGCCCCTGATTTTGGGCTCTGAAATCTCTGTGGACCTACTTGTTTGTAGTAGGCAGAGTAAACAGTACAGATAATAACAGACCTGGAGGGTTCCTCTGGTGAATGATGATTGGCTAGCTGCCACCCTGTCCGCCCCCAGCCTACTCCTGCTCCGTCTCCTGAGCATCACTTGAGATGCGCTCAGCACTGACTGCAGCTGTGTGACTTCCCACAGCCTCCTGACACAGGATCGCCTAGGAGGTCCAACCTGAGCTCCCTGTGTAAGGAGAACTGGCCTTATTACTTCAAATCTATACTGATTAACTTGATCACATCTTCTAATTTGGAAGAGAAGACAGTTTTGTCAAAACTGTGTTTTTCAAAGTCTGATATGACCCCAGATAAACAAAGTTCAAGACAAAGTCCAGTTTGAAAATCTGAAAACACCTGTGACTCCACTACCACCCCCTAGTTCATTGTGAGATGATTTGATTTCCAAGGGCTACAGATGGCAACCAGCTTATTGGAGATGGACCTGAAATGCAAAGTCCGACAATGTAGGGAAGAACTGCCAACAATCTTAACTCCTCTTGTCTGAACTAGAAAAGATGTGCAGATCAAAGAATCAAGGACCCCTTGAATAACACAAAGGTTAGATTGTTGCTGTTAGGAGTGAAAGTCCTTGCTCCTTTATCTGAGATACAAAGGAAGTAATCATTTCCTGTCTCTGTTATTATCTGGGATTATGATTTTTATTTTATAGTTTATAAAAATTTTATCTGTTAAAACCTTTACTACTAAAGATGAGCCTTGGGACCTCCTAACTCACTGGAGTGCTTTCAAGGCTATGTTCATTGATACACCATGGATTCCTATACATTCTGAATAAAAATTGTATTTCATCACACAGTTGATTCTTTTCAGAAACTGTATTTCTCCTCCAAACATTCTGTCCTCATTTCAGTAGTTCACATATCTCCCTGAATTCATTTTATATAATTGTACTTCACTATGGCTTCTTATCTTTGCAGACTCCCTTATGATTTTCCCTCCCAGATTTATCTAGCAGTGTCCTAGGAACATGTTATTCTTTTGAGAATCTGCTTTCTCCAGATTCTCAGTTTACACTTTCTTTTTCTAGTCCTGAATCACATTGCCTTGCCCTTCACCACACAAGATACCTTTCCCTCCACTCTGGCCAAAGATTACTTCTATCCTCTCTTAAACTATTTTTAGGAATGCAAAGAGAAGGTTCATAATCATAAAGCTATGATTTGCTTTATGTATCTGTCTCCCACAGAGAATGCTAGGCCATAGAAGGAAATGCTTTTCTTGTCTTGTGTTCCCAGTCTGTCCCCTTACATGGCACCTGTGTACTCAATGATCTTGCTTGAAATGGGTTATCCTATGAAGTGGGGGCACTGATCTAACCAAATACTGACAGCTGGTGGCCCTTGTACATTATAAGATTATGTGACTAAACACCCTACAGTCCCATGTAACAAGAATAGTTTTAAATGAGGATGAAATTGTTTTTGATATTTTGTTTCTTTGTCTAACTTTGATTACACAGAATAAATATTAAATCCTTCGAGAAGTAAAAGAGACAATTTGACAATCGGGGAATATTTACAAAATGAAAAAGCATTCAACCTTAGAATAAAGGAAGTTCTTTAAGGCTTTCATTCACTGGTTCCATTAAAAAATATTTCTTAAGTAAGTCTCCCAACCAGGTACCTATATTACTTCGTCAAAAATTACTATCTCTTGTAAATTTAATCTCAGACAAAATAATTTAATCCATATTGATAAAAAATGAAGAGAATAATAGGATATTATAATTTTTCTAGGTGATATTTATTTCTAAGAAATTCCAACCAGGTTATTTTAAGGAAAGATAGTAATTAAAAACTGACATAAAATTTTAGATCACATTGATCTCTGGAGCATCATCTGCTCCATTAAGATTGAAAATTGGTATCATTCCAGTGCCACTTTTCGTTAATGATTATGTTGACTTTTTTATTGCTCCTGTAGTTCTTTGGATTGAAAATGAAAAAACAGTGTCCCCAAGGAAGAATAAACACACAATATGAACTAGATGTTCATTCACTCCCTCACCTTTTGATAGTTACCTTCTGACACTGCTTATGCACTGTGTGTCAGCTCTGCAACAGAGAGACCAAAGATGATTAGGCACTGCCCTTGTGCTTTATGTTCATAATGTAATGTCATCATCAGGAAAAATATTCAAAATGATTAATATCTAAATAAAATATATTCGAATTGTCTTTTGCAATGGACTGACTTTTGTCTTCCATAATTCTTATGTTGAAGCCTTATCAGTGTGATTTTATTTGAAAATAGGATCTTTAAAAGGTAGTGAAGATGAAATGAGGTCATAAGAGCACAGCCCTAATCCAATAGGTAGAAACTATTATAGAACCTTGATCCTGAACTTCTAGCGTGCAGAAAAAAACACGAGAAAATAAATTTCTGTTGTCTAAGCCTTGTAGTAGGTAGTGTTTCATTATGGCAGCCTGAGCAGACTCAGACACTGTAGAAATCTGAAAAGAAGAAGGAATTTAAGATAATGTCAGCCTGGGGATCAAAGATAGCTTCTATGAAACAATGACATTTGACCAGGGATGATAAGAAAAAGCATCCTCCAGGATGGGAGGAAAAAAAAAATGGGAAAAGGAAAAAAGGAATTCTGGATAAAGAGATAATGAGAGACAATTTATATAGATATGTAAAACATGGCACATGCAAAGAAAAGAACATTTAGGTGTGGGTGAAAGGTGGATGCATGGAGGTAGAAGTAGTGGTGCCTCCAAAATGGTAATCAGAGGACAGATTGAGAAAGGGCCTTTGACGATGGTTCTGCAAGTGAAGGTCAAACAGAAAGAGAGAGGCATGAAAACAACTGTGAGAACTCAGATGAGAAACAGTGGGGAAAGAGAATGATTATGGGCAGAAAAGAGGAGGAACAAATTGGAGAGAGATTAGATAGTTCTCCTTGGTAGCTGTAGGAGTAAGTGTGCTGTTAGAAAAGCAGGTAGAGAAACAGGCATGTGTGTGGTTAGTTAACGTTTGTTTCAGTAAGAAAAAGACATTATATTCTATTAGACTCCACATAGGGAGAGAGATAAATATGAGTAAAAGAGATAAATATGAGTAAGACTTTCCTTTAAGAAAAAAAACTACAAGTGTGTGAGTAATGAAAACAAGACAGTATATGACATGTTCCATAATAAATGAACAAATAATTTATCAAAGTGCTTCAAAAGAGCAAGTGATCACATTTGATAAGCAAATAGAAAACATTGAAATGAATTTGTTGTTGGAATTTGTGTTGGAATCTTAGCTCTGAAATTATCTGCGTGAATAAATGGAACTGCTGGTATTTCATTAATGTTGATTAATGATGAATAAGCAGTAAATTTGGATTACTTTCCTGAATGCTGTTTTCTTTTCTACAAAATACAATATATGGCATACAGGGAAACGAACTGAACAGGTTTGTCCAGGACTAAGGGACTTCATGTTAGCATATGATAGGTTTTCATAACTTGTGTCTGGGGAATGTCATTTAGTCTTCTTCACATGAATCAGAAACATTTAAATCAGAAGAGTGGATTGCCTTCTCCCCCACTAATATTAAATTTCCTATATAACAGAGCATGTCCTACACAATTACAAAGGCACCTGTGGTCAGAAGAATCTCTAGATAACCCCAAGTGGCATCTGGGACTCTATTCTCAGAGTGTTTGAAGCTTGAGTTTAGGGGTGGGCACATAGATAGGGAGAAGGTGGGTGTGGTTATAGATATATGGTGCTGGGGAAGGAGAAAAGGAGAAGAATAGAAAACTATTGATAGGCTTGAAAATGAAAAAATTCTCTTTTTTGTGATTTTAATATAGGCAATACTGATAATTAATTCCTCTGAATTAAGCTTATATTACTAGGTTTTATGTGCAAAAGACTGACTGCAAATACAATAGCAAATCAGGCATTGGGAAACTACAAATGTCCAAGGTCAGTTACTTTTCTAGCTTGATTTGAAATGCTAATTTTTAAAAATTGTTCATGCATTTATTATATTCATCATTTCCTCATATATAGAGTCAATTTGAAAACAATAGCATTGGTAATTCACATAAATCACATTCCATTTTCTCCATGATTGATAATCTTGCTGTCACTACATACAAATGGTAAGAATGATTGATATAGTATATATGTAACATACCACTGATGCCTTACTAAAATGTATATATGGTTGAATTTTGAGAGATTCAAATACATATAAAATATGACCCCTTACAATAAAATAACCAATAGGCATTAATGATGTATGACATTATTTCAATTAACTACAATAGAGATAAAAAGATTTTGATAAGATTTTGAAAATATGGATACCATCTCTGACATCTCAACAACATAAGTGCACAATAAATTACTATTACAAAATGGAACACATCATTGAAGGGCAAAACCCAGAGGCTAGAGATTTCTACTCAAATCTGAAAACCTAACATGAGCAATGCTGTCAAGATTTCATAATAAAATATAGAGAGCAATTACTTAAATGTGTATTTACCTGGAAAAATGGGTCAAACAAATGCAAAACGTGAAAATATGCCAGTCTGTTGCCAATCATTCTAAAAAATAGCCATACTAATATTGAAGAATCTGGTGGGAAACAGAAAATTGCTTTTTTTTCTATGAAATACTAACATAATTCGTTTGTGATTCAAAATTTTTTTACTAGTTTTTCCATTTGATTTATTGAAACATAATGAAAGTATACCCATGGACAGCAGCATCTAGAGCTGTGGCATTTGGCACCTGGGGTGGAGCCAGCCTGGATCCTCAGCAACTGTGGCAGTCTCCTAGCCATAGGCACCGCTGGGCTCATCCAAGAGGATGACCCCTTCCTTCACCAAGAACCTCTGCTATTTTCCTATTAAAAGTAGTCCTCAAGAAAGAATCAAAAGCAGATTTATACCAAAATATTACTAACAATAGCTTCAATTGGTTTTACATATTACATTCTATAGAACTCAAACCATTAAGCTCAAAAGTTATTAGTAAGAGGAATCAGTGACCTATAGCACTTTTTCCAAATAACGCTGAACTTCTAAGGATTTATTTTAGTCACCATTATATGATGCACATGCTTTAGATAGTTAGGAACAACCAGAATGGTCCACATACTCATCATCCATGATAGACTAGGAAACAGAAAGAAGGGAAAATAGGTAAATACCTCTAACAGAAAGTAGACGCTGAAATTAAATAAAACTCAGTTTTCCCATTTAATGTTATTTTCATATGCCCAATGCAAATATGTTTGGGGAAAGACTTTTGCGGTTGAAAACCATTTCTGTTTCCTACAGACTGGAAAGGGACAAGTTTCAAGACAACTGTTATTCTTTTGTGGAATTTCTGCTCTGGATAAGAAAATGTGCTCAGTACTTTCTTCAAAGCATTATTTCAGGAAATCATTAAAGTAGATTCACTTTGTCCCATTTTACATATAAGAAATATAGGGATAGTTTTTTCCAACAAAGATTACATACTAGTAAGCAGTGGAGACAGGACTTAAAATATTTTAATGACTTCGAAGCTGCACTCTTTCCAATCCGCTAAGCAAGATATATATTTTGCAATTACATATTCAATTATTTTCAAGGTATCAAATGTGTCTTGTCAATCTGATCATACAGCCTTAGAATGACCTGAGCTTACCTTTGGACCTTGTAACCTAAAACAACTATGAATTTTCAATTAAATTAAGACTATTCTTATGGAAATAGAAGGACTCATTATTTATGTTGTTTCTCAACCTGTTCAAATCAGCTTTGTCATAATGATTTTAAGATGACTCTTGCTGCAAGTAGTCTCGGTTGTCTCACAGGCAACTTACCAGATCTTATTTTGACTTATTTAATTCATTTCTGTGCACCTTTTAAGATGGGTGACACACATGCCTGATTCCAATTTATGCCTCATCTATTCTTTATGAGTTCTGGGCCTTCGATCTTTTTTCAATTGCTGTTATGGTTGCAATACCACTCCACATAGTCCTTCAAGGTCATTTTGACAAGAAGAACTCAAGTTCATTATGTGGGTGCCCAGATAAGCCATAATTGCTCCTTTTTTGTGTGTGTTGTGTAATATAATGAGAGCCCTGAAAATGTTGTCTTGCTCTACAAAAATGCTTTTTGAATATGTAATTTCTCTATGTATGACCTCTGTGAAAAATCCAGAGATTAGGATCCTAGTAAAAATTTATAAGTATTAGGTTATATTGTCTTGTGAAAATAAGTACAGTGATGCCTACCTGCCTGCCTGCCTTCTTTCCTTCCTTTTATCATGTCTTTTTAAACTCAAAAGGTATTTATCTTCCTAGCACTGTGATAGCTCCTAGAGACATATCAGAGAACAAGACCCTATCCTTGCCAATAGAGAACATATAGTGTAAAAGTGATACAGATAAATACAGAAAATCACAATTCAGAAATGTGCTCCAATAGGGCAAGCACAGAGAATATGGGAACTCTTAGGAATAGCACTTTCTACAATCTTGTGAAGTCAGGGAAAAATTCATTTTACTAGATCACAGCATGTCATTAATGACAGAAGAGGCTGGAGGGTAAAGCAAGGAGAGTTTCACAAAGAGTCTTACATATAATGTTGAGGAATTTGGACTTTATCCAGTGGGAATGGGGGAGCCATTAAAATGCTTTTAGTCAGGAAAGTGATAGGATCAGATCTGCATCTTTATAAAGTCATCCTAGCTCCATTAAGGAGAATATAGAGACATTCAGTCTTTGGAAACAAATTTAAACAAATTTTTTTCTAGAAAACTGGGAAGGGAAGGGAAGACTTACCTCAATCAGGGTTACTGATATGAGGTGCAGGATGCCCAAGAATCGACTGATTTGAGCTCCAATAAGGGAAGGGCCCTCCTTTTGAGTTTTACAAGGACTGGACACAAGGAAGATTGGCTAGGCAATATTAGGATTGAGAGGACCATTTCCAGAGAAGCATGAGTGCTAGACACAGGGTAAAGGAGGAATTAACCTCAGTTGACAGTAGTGAGAGAAAAGTATTGTGGACTATCTGGGAGAGAAATCATCTATTGTTACCCAAATTTAAGTCTCTATATTATTCTGTCTCATAAAACTACATTTTTATAACCAAAGTATGCCTTCAGAATAGACACATTTCATTAATGGAGCTGCCCTTATTATAAGTTTAAAAGGGAATACCATGGACTTAAACATCACCATCTATTCAACTTTCTGCTGGGCATCTTTCTCCCTAGATATAACTTGAGAGCCCTTACTTTCACATAATTAAGTTATTCCAATCCCTCTCCACCCTTCAAACTACTCCTTGTCTCTGATTTCAGTTCCTCAGGCCAGAAACTTGGGGCCACCTCTTAACATTATCTATAGATTTAATACAATCCCAGTAAAATTTCCAGGGAGGATTTGTAAATATCAACAAGTTTATTCTAAATGTTAAACATCTAGTGAAAGAAATATAGCAATCAAAATAACACTGAAGAGCTGGACAAGGTGGTGCATGCCTATAATCCCAGTGGCTTGAGAGGCTCAGGCAGAAGGATCATGAGTTCAAAGCCAGCCTCAGCAAAAGTGAGGTGCTAAGCAACTCAGCAAGACCCTATCTCTAAATAAATACAAAATAGGGCTGGGGATGTGGTTTAGTGGTGGAGTGCTCCTGAGTTCAATCCCCGGTAACCCCTGCCCCTACAAAAAATAACACTGAAGAACAAAGTTGGAGAAGTTACACTGCCACATTTCAAGACTTACCATAAACCTACTTTACCCAAAACATTGTGATAATTATAAAAATATAGATCAATGAAACAAAATGCAAAGGACAGAAATAGACTTACATAAATAAAGTCAACTGATTTTTCGACAAAGGATTAAAGGCAATACAATGAAGAAAAATATCCCTTTCAACAAATGGTGGTGGAACAATTGGATAATCACATGTAAAAACAGACCAATAAGTAAATCTTAGACACATTCTTTACCATTTTTACAAAAATAAAGTCAATATGGATCATACACCCAAATGTAAAACTTCAATTATACAACTTATAGAAGAAAATAGAAACAAACAAACCAAAAAAAAAAACCTGTGTGACCTTCAGTGCAATTATAAATTTTAAGATATTCCAAAAGCATGATCAACAAATGAAAGCATTCATCAATTGGGACTTAAGGAAATACATAACTTTTGCTTTGCAAGAGACAGTGTTTAAAAAATATAAATACAAGCCACAGACTGGGAGAAATATTTATGTTATATGTGTGATAAAGTATTTGTACCTAGAATATATAAGGAGCATTTTTAACTCAACAATAAACAATTCAACAAAATAGTGGACAAAAGATGTAATTGGAGACTTAATTACAGGAGCTATGGGGATGGAAAATAAGCATATGAAAAGATTTTCAGCCAGGCATGGTAGCACATGCCTGTAATCCCAGCGGCTCAGGAGCCTGAGGCAGGAGGATTATAGGTTTGAAGCCAGCCTCAGCAATTTAGCAAGGCTTTACGTAACCTACCCCTGGATTCAACCTCGGTACCAGGAAAAAAAAGTGGGGGCGAGTTTTCAACATTCATTGTCCTCGGGAAAATGCATATCAAAACCGAAATGACATTTCACTATACACTCACTAAAGTTGTTGAGTATATTTTTAAAAACTGACAATATCAAATGCTGAGAAGGATGTGAAACACCAAGAGTGTTCATTCACTGCTGGTCAAAATGCAAAATAGTACAGACACTTTAGTTGACATAATATTTAACATACAACACCAAAACTTGTTCCTAGCTTCTAAGTATTCACTCAACTGTTCTGAGATCTCATATTCACACTGAGATTTCATATTCACACACACACACACACACACACACACACACACACACACACATACACACACGCACACAGAGTGAGAGTGAGAGAGAGAGAGAGAAAGAGAGAGAGAGAGACTCTGATATTCAAATGTTTGTAGAATCAGTACTCACAATTATTCCAAACTGGCAAACTGGAAACAATTTAGTATATCAATGGGTAGACAAACTAAAGTAAGCTGTGAAATGAAATATTATTCAGAAATATAAAAAGGTATGAGTTATGGGTTCACAAAACAAAATGAATGGACCTTAAATATATTTGACCAACACTCAAAAACTACCAATTATATTATTGCATTTATATGATATTGTAAATACAAAACTCTAAGGAAGGAAAAATCAGCAGTTGTAAGGGGTTGTAAAAGGAAAGAAGTAATAGATTACAACAAATAAATATTTATGGTGATGGAACTTTTTGTTGTCGTACTGGTTGATGGCTATATAATTTTATGAATTTGTCACAATTCACAGAATTACACTTTAAAAAAGAGTAAACATAAATGTATGAAAATTCTTTAAAATCAGCCAAGAAAGCAGGGGATAGAATTCAGACAACTAAAAAATGAATCTAATTATATTATAAATGCATCATACAACCTCAGAGAAGGGTTTGAGGGAAAGAGATCTTACTTCAGTAACTTGGGAAATGGTACATTTACTGGAGACTGTATAGCTAAAGACAAAAGAAATGTAATAGATACTACTCTAGTTCCTAAATTTGTTTCTCAGAAAGGTCTAGGTTAGCAACTCTGAAAGTACTTTACACGTATACTAGGACCAAGGAAATAAGTAAATAAATTATAGATGATGGGAGACAGATTTCTATCTGTGAGAGAAAAGAGTCACAATAAGCAAGGGGATAAGTCTTAAGCAAACCCTATAGTACTGGGCAGGAGTTGGGGAAATCAACATGAACACATGTACATCTGCTAGATGCATAAATGATTAAGATATATGGCACACACTATACATGTAATTCCCAACTCTGTTGGCTGATTTAGAAGTAGTAGCACCTCAGTAGTAATAAGCAACCCAGCACCTAGATCTTGGTTTCTAAGTATCATTCCCCAATCAAAGGAACTAAGACTCCTTTGGGAGATGACTGATTCTAAGGATGGGATAGGAAAAACAAAGATAAACCTGGAGCACCTTGTTATGACAGAAAATAATGAATTGCTCAAAAAAAAAAAAAAACACAGAGATATATCCAAAGAATGCAGGAACCAACCAGGAAAAGGCAAAGCTGGAATAATTTGAGCACCAAAATAAATAATGTAGTATAGAATCCCTGAGCTAAGCAAATTAAGGCCTCTGGTAGATGTTCATATTATAATTTCTGGAATTTAAGAATATGTTATATCTAGTGGCAAGGGGAAATTAAGGTTGCAAATAAATTGATGTGGTTAATCAGCTAGTCTTGATATGTGTTAGATTATCACTGATTTTCTGGATAGGCCCAATGCAATTACAAAGGTCTGTATTAGAAAAGAGAAGTGGAAGAGTCAAACTGAAGCAGTGCAATAAATATTCAAGCAGTCATTGCTGCTTTTGAAGGTGTAAGAGGTCGTGAGCCAGGGAGTGCGGAGGGCCTCCAGATGCTGCAAAAGATAAGAAAATGGATTGTCTACTGAAGCCTCCAGAAAGGAACCCAGCCCTTTAACTCATTGAAGACTATCAGAAGAACAGAATGGAGAAACAAGTTTCTGTTAAGCAGAGAAATATGACAGACACCAAGTGATCCATATTATAGCTTCACCAGTAATAATTTATATTGATCATGTGCTCCCCAATATGATGCTAGGAGAAAGGCACTTCACTTCTCTGGTATAGTCCCCATCTAACCATGAGACAGCACAGACAATGCCCCCCTAAATGAGAGGTATTCTATAAAAATGTCTAGCTAGCATGCTTCAAGACTGTTAAGGTCATGAAAACCAGGAAAGACGGAGACACTGTACTAGGTCAGAGGAGACTAAGACGTGGCAACTAAAGGCAATTGGTATCCAAGATTGGATCCTGGAACTTAAAAATGACATCAATCAAAAACTGGTAAAATCTGAATAACATAGTTAGCTGTTCTGTACAATGTTAATTTCTTAGTTTAAACAAGTGTGAAAAGGTTATATAAGATATTAACTGGAGAAAGTGGGTTAAGGGTGCACAAGAACAGTTTGCTATCATTGTAACCTTTCTGTAAATCTAAAAGTGTTCTAAGATAAATGCTCAAAAATGTTCCTGAATGTGTCCACATAATGACTTGTTATAACAGATTTATTTTTATTTGCCAAAACCTGATTTTAAAAAAAACTAATGCACATCAAAACATGAATAGACTAACAAAAAAGTGGTATACTGAAATAATTGAATACTTCTCAACAATTAAAACGAACCAACTACTGATAACCACAACAATATGGGTGAATCTCAAAATCACACTGAGAACTGAAATTATACACAAGCTATTTCATACTGTAAGATCTTATTTGTATAAATTTAAGCAACTCAGTGGTAAAATAAAGTAAAGCAGTGGTTTCCAAAGCCTGGAGTGGAAGCAGATTGGTCATAAAATAACAATTTGGAATTTTGAGGGATGATGGTCACATGATGTATTATTTTTTTGCAGGGGGAGTACCGAGGATTGAACTCAGGGGCACTTGATCACTGAGCCACATCCCCAGCCCTATTTTATATTTTATTTAGAGACAGAGTCTCACTGAGTTACTAAGTGCCTCACTTTTGCTGTTGCTAGCTTTGAACTCGTGATCCTCCTGCCTCAGCCTCCTGAGCCTCTGGGATTACAGGCATGCGCCACTGTACCTGGCCCAAAGTATTCATTTTTCAAAACTCATCACACTGTACTCAAGATAGGCACAATTTTGCATATAAATTATGCATCAAAGCCTATTATTTTTAATAGGAAAAATAAACAATTTAGAAATTTCCTTTAACTTTTCTCAACTAATAAGCCTTTATTATTCAAAATTTTAACAAACTTCAGTGGGTAAACCCAAATATGTAATATCATCTTATCCGTTTATTTGCACCGTTTATAATTTACTGTTTAGTAAAGGATGCTGCCAAATGTACAACATAAATTTAGTCAAATTCATAGTTACTCACTTGAATATTCACTTAGAGTCTTGTGATGAGCATCTTTTTAGGCAGTGTTTAGAAGACATATTGCAGACATGGAAGCCAATTACTAGAGTAGGTGGGTTTTCTACACACAGTCCATTTGGGAGGGGTCTTACGAGTGCGTCAGCCAGCCTGCTACAGTAGTTCCCCTTGCAGCAGAAGGCTTTGGTATGAAATCCTTAATCCCCTTTGTCTCTAACACCACCACCTGTAGAATTGCACTTGAGTGGCAACCTGACCTAATACTGCATGAACATTTGCTTGTTAATTCTGATGATTTGGGGATTTACAGACCTAAAGAACTACCCAATATTTACACCTGTTCTGTGAAAAGCAACATTTTTTTTTTAATAAACTCTACTCAGTTTTGTCTTTTTTGTATTTCTATATTTCTGTATTGGAATGCATATTTCCTTTGAAAAGAACAGGTATTAGAATATAAAGAGGTTGCAAAAAGACCAATTAGCTTAGTGAAATGGTTAATTGTGAGTTTTAATATTTATAGCATTTACTGAGCAGTATACTAATACAGAGCCATTTTCAAATCCAAAGTTCAAAATCAAGCAGACAATTCAATTGAGGTAAAAACAGATTGACCAACAGAATTAGAAATTGACCTTTCTATCTCTTTTAACCTCAGCCTGAGAGAACTCATGTAATCAGTTGATTTATTGCACCATCGTTGGTCCATTGGAAGATCCTCTCCTTGGAAATCTGAGATATGAATGTAGAAGATATTCCCACACTCATCTTCTCTGCTGTTGACCTCAGCTCTACAACCTTTTGTGCCTTCATCACCAGGCAACTTCTACTTAGTCACTCAGGAGAACGCCTTACATCACTGATGTCCCCTTCTCTTGCCTTGATTTGTAATCACAAGGTCCATAAAATGCAGGTGGTGAAGAGGTTTATTCAGGATTTGTAAATCAAGCTGCAACCAGATTGGGTTGCTCAAGAAGCTGATTTCCGTGGAGGGAAGTGCTGACTAGCCTCATCTGTGAGCTGTCAGCCCCCAATTCTCTTGCAGCTGGGTGTAAGGGCTTCAGTCCTAGAGGGGCACCCTGAACAAAACATCCAGGTATATCACTACATAGCTTTATCCAATTACCAGCCTAGTCCAGCTCCAGGCAGACAAAGGCTACTCTTCTGCTCTAAAGTAGCAATTGGTGCTACGGTGCCCAGGACTTTAGGAAAAGTGGAAAGCTTTCTTCAGACTATTGTCCCCGCACAGGCCCTGTTCTCTTCTCCTCTGGTATTTTGGCTCTACATTGAGTACTACTTATTTCTTTTTAAACTTTCTGAATTTTATATTAAGGTTCTGATATCCACATACTTTCCTCTTTCTTCCTTATCCTTTCCCAGTTGGATTGCAGAAAATCCACGTGTTAATTTATGAACTTCTCAGGAATTATAGGATGATATAACACTGCTTAATCAAACATTTAAATCACAATTAAAAAGAGGGAGGCCATTACCTTACAGGCTTCAGGAGAAAGAGGGATAAAGAGAATTTAAGAGATAAGCAGAGTAAATGCTGATGCTTAACTTTTGCAAATAATTAAATAAAAAACCTGCAGTACTCAGAATTTGGGAGGGGAAAAGCAATTTCATCTGATGATTAAGATTTGAGTAAGATTCAAAATCAGAAAAATTATGAACATTTGACAACCCCATATGTGATTACAGATGTAAAATCATTATAAAATGATTTTTATGGAAGACAAAACATTAAAATAAAGTGATGAAACAGAAATTTCAATGAACTTTATTAATTAACCTCCTCTTCTGATACCTTAATTAAATCTCAGGCGAATAGATATTAATCTTGTCATCTATAAAGGACAGAGTAACTTCTGTATTCTGTACAACATGACTAATTAGTGGGGAGAGGGTATGTAACATGGACCATGGAGGGTAGGCCTCTCCACAGGTAGCAAGATTGAGATAGCATTTAAGTGGACTTTTAACAGATTATTTTTAGTGATTTTTTTTAAATCTTAAAATATTTATGATTCATATAGTGCCATGATAGAATTGCAGCCTATGATTCTCAGTTCACACAGAGGACTTTATATAATTTGGGTGGTTCTCTATTCCTCTTTGGGGAAGTTTAGGGGGATACACTGTTCTTTCTGTACAGTAATCAGGTCCGGTGTTCTTTATACCCCCCAATCACTGAGACAGACACAACCACACTGTGGTTAGAATCCATCCATCTGACTCTCATCAAAATTGCCTTTGAGTAAAAGGGGACTCACAAATCATGAGTCACTTTCTCAGGTAATACCAGGAAGAATGATAAAGTACCCAAGACTAATAATCTGTAAAAATGGCTCTAGGGCCCACAGGCAATTTCTGAGGATACAGAAAGAAGCAAGAAATATTGGAAAACTTCCTTGGGAGTTTCTGGTGGTTCATGACATTCTCCTCGCTATGGGTTCTAAGCTTTACTCAAAGAAAGACTTCTAAAAGATTTTATTAGCTCCAAAATTAGAATGACTTGCCCTTACCTTTCTCCTTTGAGAGGTTGAGAGGAAGAGAAAATGTCCCTAATACTCACTCTTATTTTAGGGCCCTAGATGGATATATATATTTTTTAACATCACAGGAGTGATTAGTGTGGCATTGGTTTTAAAAAATAAAGTTGGCATCTCTATGAAGTTGGATTCTCTCAAGGAAAAAAAAATAATGCTCAGAATTGTTAGGTGCATTCTAAAAGGAAATTATGGGATAGTGGGGCTTCTCAAATTCTTCTGCTTTAGGAAATTATATTTCCAGCAGTAAATTGGGAAGATAATCAATTCAAAGTTAAAACTTCTCCCAGTTTATTATAATACCATGGTAGTTATCAGTTTTCCTCAATAGCAGTCATTATTTCCCTTTTTGAACCGTAGGAAAGCTAAAAGTGATTATTTTCTTTGAGGTTCAAACAAATTTTCCATTTTAAGAAAAGACACTAGTTAATCTTCACCCTCCAAGTTTTTCATCTTCTTCTTACTTTCTCCTTCCTCATCAAAGCTTTGTTTCTGGCTGTCAGACCCAAATCATAAAGAGTCTATAAGCTAATAAAAACTTTTTTGTCATTGTGACTTGGGAACTGTTATTTTACTCTGCATTCTGTTGAAACAAGTTAGATTACAAATAATAACAATAAAGAAGTTTCATTCTTATACAAATAATTAGCTAATGCTGATAACCTCTTAGGATATTTCAGAAAACATGAATTTACTTCATGCATATATTGTAATCATATCATTTGGTCCTCAAAATATCTTGATAAATTAAAGCAATTTTTCATCCCCATTTCCTAAAAAATAAATTGGTTATTTTTTCCTTGAGACAATCCAACTTCATGGAACACAGTCAGTTATGACTTCCTTCTGCACTCAGTAGTACATAATTTGCAGCACTGGGATTCTGCATTCTGTTTTGGAACCGAATCTAGTAAGGTGGTTGCTTTCATGTATTAACCTGACGGGTCCCAAGTGCCTGAGTATTTTGTTAAATAATACTTCTGTGTGTATCTGTGAGGGTATTTCTGGATGAAATTATCATTTGAATCAATAGATTGAGTAGAGAAGATTGCCCTCATTCAATCAGTTGAAAACCTGAATAGAATAAAAGGTTGAGTAAAAAAGAATTGTTACTCTTTGATTGTCTTCTGACTGGACCATCAGTTTTCTCCTATTGGACTCTGTCTGAAATTTTCATTGTTGGTTTTTGTGGAGAGCAGTGACAGTAGGAGAGAGCAGTGCCTGAAACTGGGGTCCCTGATGACTTCATGGCTTTGGCATAATTGGTACCTGGGAAAATTTCTGTGCAAAGGTGCAGAATGCCTAGTTACAATGGTAATGCCCTTCATGAGGAGGCTTTGCAATAGAGTCTTATCAGCCTCAACCTTGATCTCAGGCACACTGCTTCTAGGAATAAAGGAACTCTTTCGCTAGACAACCACAATATTTCACCAGCTCTGCTGCTCCTGAGCCTGCTCCCATAACAGTAACTTTAAACAATGGACTTTCTTGAGAGCTATAGAAAGCTCCTAATATTTCACATTGTGACTGTAGTATGTAACTTAGGAATAAACTGCATAATGTTGCTAACTCTGTAACTCTCATGAATACAAAGAATAATGCTTGTGTAGTATTTAATCTGATTCATGAGACACATATAATAAAGATTGCTGGCATAATTCTTTAGACCTGCATCTCCATCAGAGAGCTGTGCTCCACCCAATCCCAGTTGATATCTTCAAAATCTGTGTACATCTTTATTTTTCGAATCTCTCATTGCCCCTCTCTGGAAACTGCTAGTTTTGCCGCACTGGTCTTTGCTGTTTCTCCTGGGTCTTCAGCTTGCTTACTTTAGATTTTTGTCTTCTCAGTATTCAGAATTGAGCAGGCCAATTCCTTATACTAAGTCATGTGTGTGTGTGTATGTGTGTGTGTGTGTGTGTGTACACGCACACATACACACATATACATACACATATGTACACACAAACATACATACACATAGGTATGTATATATATATATATATATATATATACACATATATATATGCTACATATGTAAATAATGTGCATATACACATATATGCTATTAATTCTGATTCTGGAGAACTCAGATACTCAGACAAATATATCTATTATTTTCATAATAGTAGAGGTTAATAAATTTTGTATCAGATTCCAGAAGAATTT
Organism: Ictidomys tridecemlineatus; assembly: GCF_052094955.1. Lineage (NCBI taxonomy): Eukaryota > Metazoa > Chordata > Mammalia > Rodentia > Sciuridae > Ictidomys > Ictidomys tridecemlineatus. Next base: position 90,740,214 of record NC_135480.1, on the reverse strand, counting down.
AAATTTTTAACAAGATTCTTAAGTGATCCTGAAGCATACCAAAATTTGAAAAGTACAGCATATTGTTTTAGAATTTAATCATCTTCTGACACACAAACATCTTGAAAAAGTCAAGAATACTAAACATCATCTCCTTCCTACTGCTAGCTAAGGAATGACTACAAAATGCCAGACACTTTTCAGAATTTTTTTTTTTCATATTAACTTATTTACTCCTCATGTAAATACTCCTCAGGGTATCCCTGATGCCCATTTATTTTATCAGTGAAGAAACTGGGGAACAGAGAAGTTATAAACTGCCCAGGATCACACAGCTAGTGACTGAGTTGGGCTGGGAATGTGGACAGTCAGCTTTGGGAGATCACCTTCACATCCTCTCTGCTCTCCTGCCTCTCTGCCAAGAGTTGACTTTCCAAGAAACTATGACTGTTGACTTATTTTGACAAGGATTTGGCACTGAGAAAAATCATATTCCTCTAGTCCAATACCTTTAAGATTTGTTATGCTTTCTCTTACCACATTTGACACTCTGCAGAGGAAAATTTACACTCTGCATTCTCTACTGCCTATAGACAGGTTCAATTATAAATCACTATAAGTAATGAAATTAGAGTAAATAGAAAATAGCTCTTTTCTTGAGTGCTCCCTATCTACTAAGTGCAGTGATAAGCACTTTTCCTGCATGTGGTCATTGAAATCTATCTCCAGTGCATTCTTTCTTAGGGGAACAGGAAGTGGTTCAGATGGCTCACTGATCTCCTGGGGAATCAGAATCTCCTGGGAGCTTTCTACACACAATCCCAATTCCTAATCCCAGGGGTTTTGACCAAATTTGTCTGGACTGAAGCACAATGGCCTGGGGATTGTTTTAAACCTTTCCTAGTTAATTCCAACGTGCAGTCAGACTTGAAAATCACTGTTGTGCTAAATATTTTAGGAATTTTATTTAAACCTCAGGAAAACTCAGTAAGGTTGGTATTATTTTGCTCATTTTATTTATGAAGAAATTGGTTTGGAAAGGCCAAAACCTTGGCCAAGTGACAAAGGGGGCCAAGCTGGGGATTTGAAACAGCATCTTGACAGCTTAGAATTCTGTTGCCATAACCAACACACTATTCTGCTCTGGAGAGATCCCACTTACGGAGGGCAATTAAGGGCCCCATGGGCTGGGCTGCCTTCCTACTGTTCTGTGCGGCTCACCTGTGCTAACCCCCACCCCACACTCTCACTCTCCTGCAGACTTACTTAAAAGCTTATGTCATTTCCCATTATTTCGGCTTTATTGGCCCCACAGCAAAGTAAGGACATCTTTCCAGATGACAGCCAGACTCCTGTCTAGAGCAAAGCATAACCGGCCACAGGGGAAGGCTGCCTTATATCTACTAAAGCATATTCTTTTGATGCGAACAGTGTGCCTCCTGCTCTGAGTAAATTGGTTTAGTCAGGACACGTCAGAGACCCAAGGGAGAGAGGTTTGGATTCAGGCAGCTGGCCAGAACTACCCAGAAGTATTTCCACGAACCTTCACAAGGCTAACATTGAACCCACAGGCCTCTGGGCAGCTGGGCTTTGTGTTGTTGTACAATCTCTCTCTGAGGTAGTTTTCACAGTGGGGAAGGCACCAGCACTTTGCATTTGAGTCTTGTCCAGTCCCTGTGGACTTACCCCAAGTGACCATCCTCCCGGCCAGCTTGTGAGAAAGGAAGACTTCCTGGGTCTTGGACCTGGTGTAATGCTGACTTCCACATCTGCATTTGTCCTCACATAACAGGTCTCGCAGTACCCTCGTGTGCACACAGATTACCACAAAAAGCTAAATTCTAGGTTATATATTTAAAATGAATTTTTTTAAAAAACATTCCCCCCCGCCCAAGAGAAAGAGAGGAAAGGGTAATAAAAGGAGGGAGGGAGGAAAATGGTTTCTCCATCATCTCTCACATTGCAAAATAAACACAGTGATTTCCTCACATTCTTGTTTCTCTCACTCTCCTCCCTCAGGCTTCTCCTTCTTGCTCCACTGTGGCCCTCTAGCTGTGCCTGTGGACTTTGGGGGTCCTTTCTTGCTTTGGGAAGATGCTTTCACTCTCACTTCCACCAACTCCTCACTTTCTGCCCCTGTTATAGAATCTATACTGTTCCTCTTTCCTGGGATTTCAAACGCACTCACATCTTTCAGAGGTCTTTGTAAATGGAAATTTTTTTTTTCTTTTTCCTTTCTGCTTACTCCTTCCCACCACTTTGCTTGACGTTCTTCTGTAGACTCTGGAAAAGTTACTCTACCCTTCACACTGCCCTGACAGAGCATTAGTGCCCTACTCTTTTCACATTAGCATCTTTCTCATCCCATGTGGCTTCCTTGTTCTTTTTTCTGTGACCTGAAATCTTCCTCTGTCTTCCCCCGCCTCCACCCCATTTTGTTCTTCTTTTCTGAATTCCTCATTTACACAGCAAATATTTATTGAGCAGTGAGCCTGCCAGGCACTGAAAGGAAAAAGATATAGTCATAAATCTTTGAACTTGAGTAGTTCCAATCTGGCTTTTCTGAATGAATTCAAACAGATGTTACCAGATCCAAACCTTCATTTCTCTTTCACTGTGAAACTGTGCAGCAGACCCAGCTGTTCATACCTCCAGTCCATCCTGTCGCCATCGATCCATCAGTGCTTGCATATGGCAGTTACAAACTCAACCCAGAACTACTCACTGTTACAATGAGACAGAGCTCCTTACCATCCCATGGAAGTAAAATTGAGAACAGCAGGTGAACCTTCTTGCAAAAGAAGAATACAGCAAATTATTTCTAAGCTGAATTTAAGATACACAGATCAAACATTAGAGAGGCCCCAGAATTCCTCTTGTATCAGTGCTTTGGAAGATCCCAAGCAAATCCAGAAATCCCTTATTCACTGAGTTGACATAAATATTTTCTCTCTCAGAAGTTCCTAAGCATTCTCCCGGCCTCTGTGAATACATTGAGGTGACACCAACTCTCCCTTTAGAAAAAAAACACCAACCCCTTTAGTTCTCCTGTCTCTAGAAAGAATCCTAGTTTCTCCATTTTATTTTTTTCTCCCAGGGTTAAATGTTGTCAAAACCCAACAGGCAGTTCCTCCTCTCTTACCTCTCCTTGTTGAAAGAGAAGAGAACCAAAGAACATTTTGGAATGCCATGTGCCAGAACGTGCTGAACACAGTTTTTATGTTGGGGCTCTATTACATCTCCATTTTGCAGATAAGGAAACCTGGACACAATTTATATAAATGGAAGAAATATATAACTGCCCATTTTACACCCTCCCACCATGGCAAGGGCTTCATCCAGCATGCTGGGCTGGAATGGGGAGCATGGGAAGCTTTTGCCACCCAAACCCTGGTGCTGTGTCCTTAGGAGAAGTTAACTCTCAGTGGCCCTCAAAATGCCACAACTCCAGCAACTGGAGATGTGATCCGCAAATTCTCTTCAAAAGTCTTCGGTCACAAAATATTTATAAAAATTTTATTTATTAAAATTAAAGTCCTTATTTTAGGCATGGCAAAAAAATGCACAGGACTTTAATTCTTTTGAAAAGAAAACAAATTCTGAAGAGATTAGGTCACCATCAGTTTTATACTTCACCTTTGACTTCTATTCACAGCTCTATCCATTTGGACACCACATTGGAAAGGAAAAAAAAAAATCAGAAAACGTAGAAGACAAAGAAAAGGAGGAAAGAAACCAGGAATGCATCTGAATAAAATGCCATCTTTCAGCAATTCACCGTATATATTTAGATTTCATGCACAGACATGTGCTTCTTTTAAAAAGTCCCTCTTGCTTTTCCCCAGACGCCTTCTGACCAATAACACTGAGTTGTGGATCTACCTTGAGACCTTCCTGTGCCCCTCCAGGAGGAAGCAGGCACTGCTCATAAAGTATGTTTTTTGCTCTGCTAGCTCTCTAGACCTTGACTTGTGTACATACAATTCTGTACTGCTCACTGTGAGGTCTCAAAGAGCCTAGGAACTCCTGCTTCTGCTTCCAGGAGACATTCAGAATCCTATATGGTATCAGGAAAAAAAAAATCTATTGGATTCCTGGGATGAAACAATTAAAATAAATTTACTTTTTCATTCTCCTCTTAAACCTGCTTAGTGGTGATTGACCTTCCCCTGAACAGAAGCACACAACATCCAATGACTTTTCTAATTTTAACTATTATATAACAAAGTCACTTTCATCATTTCAATTGCAGCCAAAGTACTTTTCATCAGAAATAAATCTTTGCTCCAACACAATCAGGTCCTCAACCTTTAGGGCCTATCCTGCAGCTGCTCACTTCTCTATGCACTCAGCATCTCCCTTGGCAGGAAATACACTCCTGTTGCCCTCACAGCCACACTGAATAGGACATGCCTTTTACACAGACCCTGGGCTCAACTACCAACTGCTGCTTCCACATTCACTCCTTGGGATGTCTGTGACTTTGACACACAATCCCATGAGAATTCAGCCTCTTTGCAAGTATAGGACTTTTATTTGGCTGCTGCAGGCAGGCTTGAAACAGGCTTCAATCATCTGCATTTCCAACTGCAAGAATACTTGTCAAATGGCCCTAAGGATATGCCTGTCAACGTCACCAGTCCTGAACTAAGTGGCAGTTCCCCTTGCTGTGGTCTCTCACCTAATAAATCACCTTCCCAGATTTTTTTTCTTTTTTAATCCCCACCCTTAGCTATTTCATCTTCATCTTCTGGATAAGAAGTTTCTAGAGTTGTAAAACCAATTCTCAAATCTTTCTTTGAAAATCTACGTTTGGGCCTGACACCTTTATTCGGAATTCTATAGCTGCTGTATCTGAAGACTCTAGTTGAAACTTCCTATTTACTATTCTTTTACAGAATAAGAAATGTTTCTCTCTCTCAAACAGAGGAACCAGTACTCACTATGGCAGCATATATACTAAAACTGGACCCATACGGAGAAGATTAGCATAGTCCCCGTGCAAAATTCATGAAGCATTCCATATATTTCATGAAATTAGCCGATCCCCAAAATAATAAATGCCAATGACTTCTCTGATTTAAGGATGCTGATCTATAATATGCTGCGCATGGTGGGGGAGGGTTGGGGTTGGGAGGATTAAATGAACTCTGGCTAGGACAAAGGGGAAGGGAGGGGAAGGGAGGGAGCATAGGAGTAGGAAAGATAGTGAAATGTTATGGTCATCATTACCCTAAGTACATGTATGAAGACAAGAAGGATGTAACTCTACTTTGAGTACAACCAGAGATATGAAAAATTTTGCTCTATATGTGTAATATGAATTGTAATGCATTCTATTGTCATATATAACAAATTAAAATTATAAAACAAAAAAAAACAGGAACCAATTGCACACATGGTTAGTGATTATTTTGATGCCGTACCATGGGCTGGGGATTCACCAACAGGAATCTGTACCATTTCTTCATCAGGTTATGCTTAGCTAGGACAAGGGGATCAGTACTCCAGCAGGGAGGGCATGTGGGCAGGCAATGTACACCTGTCCCCTGCACAGCACAGCACAGCACAGCAGCAGCAAGCCCTCTGCTTCAGGCACAGAGTGACTCAAAGGCAGCCTGTAGTATTCACGGCAGGTACAGCAGCCTATGCCACCCTGCACGAAGAGCCCTCGGGAGGGGATTTTCATAGAAAAGGAGCAGAATGGGTTTATTTTCTAGGAGAGAGCCTCATTGAAAAGAATTATAACTGCAAGAAAATTCTGAAAACCTATATGTGACAAGAACATTTCAGAAGTTGAACACTGGAGACCAAAATGACAAGGAGAGGAGGAAACAATAACTTTGAATTTACATTTAAAATTTTGTGTCAAAACCAGAAATCTCTTTTAACATATTTTACCATATTGCACTCAACACCCTCTAAAGGAGAGAAAAAAATCAATTTGAGGTGAGAAAATATATCTTATTTGTTTAATATTAGCAAGCACACTTTGAAAGAAGAACAAAATAAACTGTGTGACAGGGCCTTCAAAACTTTTCTGAAAAAATATGGAAATACACTTGGAGGCAGAATATTAGAGTTAATGAATTCTATTGTAGAAATTCTTCTAAAATAGATATTGTGATAGACAATTTTATTGTGAAAATTGCCTAGAAATATCTGAGGTTGAAATAGAGATATGACAACCATTAGTAAACCCAATTAATTTTTAACATTGTAAAGCTTACTTTTCCTTTCTAAGTTGTGTTCACTTAAGCTTTCATTCTCTGTACATTTTGCAAGTAAATAATTTGTGGAGAAATTGATTTGGAGATTAAACTGAAGTTTATAAATACTTAAAATATAGTTTTATGATAAAGCCAACCTGAATTATATTCAGCACCAGAATCAGGGTGTTGGAATAATTTACTTTTTTTAATGGTTGGACAGGAACATCATTAAGGGCTGGAGGAGGGGGGAGCACCAACCAGGACCAAATTTGTCCAAATCCCTTCCTAATCAGGACCATAGGTCAGTGACAACATTTGTCTGATAGGTTCCTCTTGTTTTCTGTCTCTGGATGAGCAGAAGTTATGAAGTCCTGTGGATAGCTGAATGGATCTGACAGTCATTTTGATGGCTATAGGACTCTATTGTATTCAGGCTGCTTCCCATTCTATTAGAAAATCTATAATGATTTTCTTCTTTTTAGGATGGATAAAAGGAGAAGCTTTATTTTTTCTTAAAGCTCTGTATGGATTGGAGATATTAGTACTTTTCTTCGGAGCTATATAACCATAACTGTGTCTTTTCAACTTATTTAACATTTCCATTTTGTTTTGTTGTTGTTGATTTTTTTTTTTTTTGTATCTGGGATTGAACTCAGGGGCACTCAACCACTGAGCCACATCCCCATCCCTATTTTGTATTTTATTTAGAGACAGTAGCTCACTGAGTTGCTTAGTGCCTCGCTTTTGCTGAGGCTGGCTTGGAACTCGTGATCTTACTGTCTCAGCCTCTCGAGCCACTAGGATTACAGGTGTGTGCCACTGTGCTGGCCTTAACATTTCCATTTTTACAAACTTATTTGATGAAGAAATTAACATGCCAATGCAAAGTGAAAACATTGAGAAGAACTGTCAAGGAAAAAGAAAAGTTGGCAAGTTACTCTGCTTTTCAAGATATAAAAGTGTCAGATCTTCATTAAAAAAACAATAGTAACAAAATTACAAATAATAACGATCAACAAGGATAAAGACACTGGTTATAAAGATAACAGCTACATAGGAAGACAACTGGCTTGCTGTCAATAAGGACTTGTGTGTGCATGTCATCTTTTCTCTGAAGATGGACTTGTCTTGCTCTTTTGCCCCTTGAGCTCACTTTGTTCTTGTATGTAAATTGGGAGGCAAGCTCAGAAAATGGTGACCTGCCCAGTGACTGAGTTCACATCAGGATCTCAGCTTTGTTGCCTTTTCCCTCTGTTTCCCACCTACTTCACACCCACACAAAATAAGCACCCAGAATTCTAGTAGTGAGGAAGTGTGCAGTCTAGGTGTATATTTCATTTTTTGGCAAACCTCATATTTCCAAGAAGGCAGAAACATTCAAAGCTTGAGTAATAATTGCAGAGGAAACCACCTTACCCATCTACTGCTAATTTTAAACTTCCCTCAGAAAGGAGTCCATCTCAACAATGTTAAGTGCATGTTGCTTCAAGAACATAGGCTATTTTGCCACTTCTCCATACTGTTTGCTCCACTTTGATGCGTTTTCTGTTTCTTCCAAGCCTATGGATGCATTATTGTCATTTGTCCTTCAACTCTCAGGTAAAGCAGAACTCTTTTTGCAAACCTTCTCAGATTTCCTTAGGCATATTTGGGTATTCCACTTGTACCACCATTATATCTTATACACGTCATCACAATGTCATTATTAACATATACTATAATTATTAGCTTGTAGGTATATATTAGTTACTATGGCCCTATTCATTCATTCTTGCTTCCCTAACACAGTGAGTTGACTATCATGACGTTTGTAGGAGGCAGTGGATAATTTTCTCTTCACCTTTCTGAGTACTTAGCTGGGATGCCCCCCCCCACCATAATAAATGAAGTTGACAAGAGAAGAAGAAAAATTTATTAACAAGTACACTTTATGTGTACATGGGAATTACTAAGAGAAATAAGTAAATCTTATATAGGTGGCTGCTATGGTTTGAATGTGTCCTTCAAAAAGCCTGTGTTGAAAACTTAGTTTCCAAAGCAACCGGGCTAGGAGCAGGAGCCTAATGGGAGGAGTTTAAGTCAGGAGCCAACTAAAGTTGATTATATAAGGGCTTGGGGCTCCATGTTTGATCTCTTGTTTTATGTGCTCTCTCACCATGGGATGATCTTCCACAGTGTAATGACACAGCAGGAAGGCCCTCACCACATGAAGGCCTCCTTGACCTTACATTCCCCAGTCTCCAGAACTGAAAGAAACAAATTTCTGTTCATTTTAAATTTCCCAGTCTCAGGTATTCTGTAAAGCAGGTCAAAACAAACTAAGGCAGTGGATTACAATTCAGGCCTCAGTACTATCAACCACTGAAAGAAAGAAAGGATGTTGGGGAGGAACAGGAAAAGTAGAATAAATGAGAATAAGCACAGTATGTTAGGCACATTTAAGTCTTTATAAGAGTTCTTGTGATTTACTTTTTTTTCTCTTCTTGGTACCGAAAGGGAGATACTGAATTGCTGATTCTAAAAGAAAAGAAAAAATAATCCTTAAAAAAAAAATTGTTATGCCAAATAGGAATAGTGTGGGTGCATAATCTGGTCTCCTTCATATTCAAAAGTCTGGTCTCCTTCGTATTCTGTGAGTGAGTGATGATGGATGATGGAAGATATATGTCTGTTGTGATCCAGGACACATTGCCGGAAAGGGGTAATAAACTGTAGATCAGGGCCATAGGCATTTGATTTTGGAACCTCATCTAGCAGAGTTTGTGGGACCTCCAAAGTCTGCACATTCTATTTTTCCTACCTAAGTGTTGTCTGCTGCTCACTTACTTCCCTCAGTGTCCTTTAAGTTTAAATGCAATCAGTCAAGCAACCAAAAATAAGTCTGATTATAACACCTTCCCACTGCAATGTTTTACACTTTTTAAAGAAATTTTATATTTATTATTTCACTTAATTATCTCTATATCCTTGTGAGAAAATCAATTCTTAAAGAGAAGGAAACAGGCTCATGGTTTTTAGCCAATTAACCAAATCTAGTTGAGCTACAGTAAAAGTACTCTTTCTTATATACCATGCCAACCGTCCAAATCTTCCCCAATCTATATTGAACTTTAAGAATTTAAAATGATATCTATAAATTATTTATTTTCTACTTTATGTCAGACACAAGAGAAACAATAGTGAACGTGTTTCATAAAGCTTAGAGTCCCACGAGAGACACATGAGCATTCATACTCAGATAAGGCAGCAGCGTGTGCACTAACATGGGGCTTCCATGAGTGTTGGGGAAACACCGCTGAGAGGCACATGTCCTAGTCCTGGTGAGGAGATGATGGTTTCAAGAAAAGCTTCCTGTTGGAAATGATGCCTCAATCTAGACTAGAGGAGAAGTGGGAGGAACTCAGGTTGGTGAAATAGGGAGAGACATTTCAGGCAGAGGAGCCAGCATATAGAAGCCCAGAAAGTTCAACAGGGAAGCAGAAAAAGCATGAAACCACAGAACAGTGTTGAACCTGAGAGAGAAACCCTGGCTAGATGGTTCAGGGGCTTGTAAACCACTCTTAAGAAATTTGAAATTTAACCTTGGAGACTTACCCGGGCCTTTGAAAGGTTTTTAGTAATGGAGAGAAGTAATTAAACTTGCATTTAAAAACAATTATGTGGCATGCCTTGTGGAGAATGGATTGGTTTCACAGAGATCCCTGAAAGCAAAACATGTTAACATGTTTGAAATAAACTGCACATGAACTCTTTGTGAGTTGGCAGAAGGCTCATTTTAGCTCATTCCAGGGACAGGTCTGGAAATCAGGCCATGACCTAGCCACAGACACAGAAGGACTTCATTCTTTCAGTGTCTAATTTTTTCATTTGTAGACAGAATGAGTTGTTCAGGACACAGTTGGTACCGTCCCCTGTTATCACTGAAGAGCCGGATGAGAACTGAAGCTCTGCTAAAATGGCTTCAAAAAGGATAAAGAGGTCAAGAAGAGAAGACAGGCAGTGTAAACACCGCTTTCAAGGAGGAAGCAATCAACAGGACCCGTTGAGAACACACTACAAAAAGAAAATCAAGTCTTCTATTTGCCAGTCCCAAATACCTCTTCTCTTAGAGATTCAGGGGACAGAAAGGGATCAAAAAGAGGAGTCTGAAGAGGTTCCTCACTTAAGTTTAAAGAGAATCCTGGGATTCAGGATGGCATATAGTCAGAACTGAGAGAAGATTCAGAGGATGAGAGAAAGCAGAGGATGATGAAGATGGAAGAAGAAGAAAGGGGTATCACAGGGAGTTGTAATTTTTAGTGGTGACCAAAAATTAAAAAGGTAGAAAGGAATAACTACCTTAAAGCACCTGAATGGAAATCAGGTGATAATTTGCTTCAGAGGACCCGTGTTTCAACGCTTTGGTGCATCGCAATGGTCATAGAGCATTGCTTGGATCTCAGATGGGTCGAGAGCTAGGCAGCTACTCTGGACTTAGAAGAAAGAAAAAAAGGTATAATAAGGTATATTGGGGGAGATTAACTGCACAGTCAAGTTATTTAACATAACTCTTTCATAAATGTTTCCAGAAGAAGCAGAAGCATTTTTTTTAAAATCAACAAATGATGAAATTAAAATTTGGGCCAAGACTGATCTGCAAAGTTTTAACAATTTTGAATCAAGTAATCCCTAATCTTTGCTCTTAATTCAACTGAAATATGCATTAATAATATGAGAAGTATTTTAAACCTTTTCAATTTGGAATTTTCAAAACAGAACCAAATAACTAAAAGGTCAAGAGGAAATCAGAAAAGAAATTTTAAAAATACTTAGAACTAAAAGATAATAAAACCCTTTGAACTGTAGCTAAATCAATATTAAAGGAAATGTCTTACCTTATATGTTTATCTTAGAAAAACAGAAAGGGTAAAAGTCAGTAAGCTAAGCACATCACTTTAGAAGTTGGAAAAATATCAACCAAAACAGATAGAAAGAATGAAATAATGGGAAAAAAAGCAAGAATTTATGAGAGGAAAAAACTAAAACCAAACATAAAACGTTGAAAAAAACGAACTTGATATGTTGAAAACAATAATAAAACTGACAAACCTCAGAAAATACTGATTAAGACAGAAGAATGCACACAGACAATATTACAAATTTTAATGTTTTAATAAATATTTTTTAAATGTTAATAAGTCTCTATACTATAAATAAAATGACAGTTAAAAAATTATCCAAAAGAATTGGACACTGAGTTGTACCAAATTTTCAAGAAAAAATAAATAAATCCAATGTATGCAGAACCTTTCTAAGACAAGAGAAATAAAGTTCTCTATTGTATATTTTAAGAGGCTAGTATAACTTGACATAAAATTAGTTACTATGAAGCTATATGAGAAAAAAAAGAGTACAAACCACTCTCACTCATAGACTTACACACAAAAGTCCTAACAAAATATAAACAAACCAAATTTGGAATTGTATATAAAAACGTATAAGGCATCATGATTAAGTTGAGTTCATTCCAGGAATGCAAGCTTAGTTCTATACTAGAAAAGTATGTTAATTTAAATACAAATGAGAGATTAAGGAAGATAATAACATCTACTTAGAGTGTGTCTCTTAAATAGAAAGTATAATATTTAATGCCAGTTTTTAAAATAAAGTTGCTTATCTTGGATTTACTCACTCTTTTACTCTTGCCTGATATTATGGTTTAGATATGAGCTATCTCCCCAAAAGCTCATGTGTTAATGCAGGAATGTTTGGAGGTGAAGTGATTAGATTCTGACAGCTATAATCTCATCAGATAATTAATCCATTTGATGGATTAATAATTTGGATCACCTAACTAGGTGATAACTATAGGCAGGTAGGTGGGGCATGCCCAGAGTAAGTATGTCACTGGGGGTGAGAGGATGCCTTTGGGGATTATATTTTGTTCCTTACTATACCAAAATTTTATTTGGTATAGTAAGAAGCACCTCTTCTTCTGCCATGTCTTCTGCCATGTGTTCTGCCTCACTCAGGCCCAAAACAATGGAGTCAGCTGACCATGGACTGAATCTCTGAAACTGTGAGCCCATAATGAAATTTTTCTTCTCTAAGTTGTTCCTGTTGGGGATTTTAGTTACAGCAACAAAAATCTGATTAACATCAATAACACACTTGAGTTGGAAAGTGGTCATGGTGGTGATTCAGAGGGGAAAGCCACATGGTAAAAGAAATTTGGATTTTAGAATTATCTTCTGGAATTGAGCTGCTGGACCAGCCTGAACTACCCACCTATGATTGGAAAATCATAATTTTATCTCTGTTTCAGCAACTTAAAATATACACCTAATCTCTTTCTCTCTCTCTCTCTCTCTCTCTCTCTCTCTCTCTCTCTCTCTCTCTCTCTCTCTCACACACACCACACACACACACACACACAAACGTAATTTTACAAAATGGTAAAATTTTACTGACACTCTCTCATCCCTCTTTTCCCTAGTGCCTGTTGAGGTATGAATGAAGTGTAGTAGAAAGGAAATTAGCTTTGGAGCAGCCACATCTGAGTTGAAATTTAAGCTCTGCCACATGCTAAGAGTCAGACCTTGGGCATGTTAATTATCCTCTCTGCACCTCTGTTTCCCAAAAAATAAAGTGGTAAAATGTCTTACATCCAAAACATGCAGATCTTCTCCAGAAAGTAGATAACAAAGAAGAGGAGACAATGCTGCACTGGGGAGTAAAATTAGGAGAGGTATTGTGGAGCACTGATTTTTTTCTGAAGGGTTGCCAGGCAAAACACAGGGCATCCAATTCAATTTGAATTCCCTGGGACATGACAATGCTTTACAATGTGTATATATTGATTATCTGAAAGTCAAATTAATTGGGAGTCACTGTTGCTACTTCATTTATTTTTGCTAAATCTAACAATCTTGTCTGAAGGAGACGAGCTAGATTCCTTTGGACCGGTTTGAGCCAAAACTGAGGATAAATAGTTGCAGTAAGAAACAAGCCCCTTTCAACACAGGACCTACAGGATCCTTATCTGGTACCTGTTGCAGTAAAAAACAGTCAGTACCACCAAATAGGAGTAAGCTCAGCAGAATCATGAATGGGTTCTTGGTTTTGACAACAATGAGGCACAGACTTGCTCATGGAAAGAGCACACCAGCTTGGAAGCAGCAGATGTTTGGAGATGTTTCCAAAATCCTCATGTTTGAACCCTACTCAGTGGACAGATAAAGAGGGTGTGTTACAACGATTAATATAAAATTTTATTTGGTATAGTAAGAAGTACCTCTTCTATGTTTCTGGTGTTCCCCAGAGGGAAGAGGTTGGAGATGCATAGAATATCTGCGATAGAAAAAAAAAAAAAGAGATAATAATCTTCTCCTCTCAAGGCTGTTGTGAGAATTAAGGTGACACAGGTAAACTGTTGATCTACAGCAAGGACTCAGCCTCTAATGTGTGTTCTCTTGCTTCCTTCTCCTTCTCTTTCCATGCTGAGCTTCACAACATCCTCAAGTTGTCCTTAATCCTGTACTTCAGCATCCCCACATTTCTTCTGGACTCTGACTCACCAGGCAATTGCTGAGATTTCCTACCCTGGGCACCCGATCTCTTACCACGTCATCCTCTCATTGAACAGACACTTATTTAAATCTCATTGCTAGATATCATGAATTTTGCTGCAAGGGGTAAAATGCAGAGAACAAGACAATTAGATGATTATATATGTCAGTGGGGCCCTCTGATTGCCTACTTAAGAACAACCTGAAGTTTCTTTCAATGTGGATTTCTGAGCCATACCCTTCAAACATTGCCTTCAAAGAGCAAAGAACGAGTAATCTTCGCTAAACAAATTGTCATCTTCATGTGCTCTAAAGTTTGAGAACTATTGATCAATGTATTACTATTCTGGTACTGACCATAGTAAAGATAGTAACTGCTGAGAAGGTTAATGGGTTTTAACTTTTACAGATCTCTATTTTTTATATCCACTCTACTCCGATGAATGAAATGCAAATGGTGGTAAATTGGGCATCATTAATAAACTAATGGGGAAAGATTTCAAGAGGAGCTTGTATGGAGCCGTCACACTAATCATAGATGCCAACTCCACCTACAATGAGAACAGAAAGTACAGGAAAGCATGGACTTAAAGCAAGATTTCTTAAGATTTGGGGTCTTGGGAGTACTTTACACTCAGAAAAACTACTGAGGACCTCCAAAGGTTTTGGTTATGAGTAAACCACATTAGAAGTTAAAATTGAGAGATTTTAAAAATTTATGTAAAACTAAGAATAATAAACACATCATATGTTCATATAAACAATGGGTCTTTATGAAAAAAATACCTAGATGTGCTAAACGCCCCACACACCAAAAATAGGAAGAGGAGAGAGAGAGAGAGAGAGAGAGAGAGAGAGAGAGAGAGAGAGAGAGAGAAATTGGTTTCCATTTTTGCAAATAGTAAATAGTTTAACAGAAATCAGTCAGATTCTCATTTATTTCTACTTTCTGTCTGTTACCATGTCATACTGGAAAACTTCACTATACAGTCATAAAAAAAAGGAGAGAAAAAAATGGCAAATATCATCCTGGTACTGCTAGAAAGCAGTTTCCACCTGTGGGCTTTGGGGATAGGTTTCAGGAATTCTCAGTGCTCCTGGTACCACATGTTGAAAACCCACTAATCTGAAAGATGTTGAATTGCCTGTGGACTTCCCATTCTCCCACAAGTGCACATGCTTATTGTGGATAAGTAGGAGGGTGGGAAATCAAATCTCAACTCATACAAATGTTCCACCCCTAAGGCTGATCTTGTGAGTCTGGACCAGCTTTCAGTCATATTTGGTGTCCTCAAGGGCATTTATGTTACTAAATGTCCCAAGTATGGCTGGAAGCTGGAATTAACCTCCTGTTTTATATTCTATTTTTATCTCTCTCTCAAACATTGTGCCTGAAGGGGAGGCTAGTTTTCCCACCATACTTGGAGGCTCCCTCATCTTCTAAGAGAGTGGCCACAGATGGCCCCTTGCAGTAGAACCAGCGTAAGCCCATACTCTTGAATCTAAAACCTACCTGTTCTTACTCACTGTCTCCAAATGTACTCCCCTTGCCTTTAGGCCAAGTTTTGTGTTTCTTGCTATCACCCTCAGAATAATGATTTGTTGGGGCTGGGGTTGTGGCTCAGTGGTAGAGTGCTTACCTCACATGTGTGAGGCACTGGGTTCTATTCTCAGCACCACATATAAATAAATAAAACAAGACCCATAAACAACTCAAAAAAATTTAAAAAAAGAATAATGATTTGTTCAGTCCATTCAGTTCTCTGGAGGTTTTACTTAGTTCTCGCCTCTGTGCTACCCCCTAGAATGAGCTTCCATCCCTGACCCTGCTCAGTTCCATAGTCCCAGAGCCTGGGTCCAGTCAGAGCCCAGCTGTCTCCTTCCTCCTCCTTGCCTGGGGACTGTGAACCACAGAGAGATGGTCAGGAAAGAATTTCACCCTGAAAATAATAAGGTGATTCATACCTGTTTTTAAATAACAACATTCTCAAAGTAATTTTCTATTTAAAAAACAGACTTTCACATATGTTATGATATTTTAAAAAAAGTGTCTTTCTCTTTAGCGTAAGCGTTTTTGGTGGATTGAACAGCCATTGTCTAATTAGCTGAATTCTTGTCCTTGTAATTGCATGTGAGCAAGTGACTGATAGTTAGCAGTGCTCCAGATACCTGGCTTTGGCATCAGACCTCAAACCTGGAGGCCTAAGGCTGCTTTTGAATCTCAGAGGTTCAGAAAGAGTGACCTGACAGGAGGTAGAGATGGCAAAACAATTGCTGTGGAGGCTGGTTTTAATTAGGCTGCAGAAGTTAGGGAAGAAGATGTTCTGATTAGTGGGAAGTATCTCTGCACTGTGGCATCACTGTCATATCTTTAACCAGTCATGACAGGTAGTTATTATATTTAAGTTTCAGATTTCCTCAATTTCTATTATTGCTAAATCAGACCTTGATGAAGTCTCTTGGGATGGGTTAGACAGGTGTGATCTGAAGAAATACTCCATCAAAAGGAAAGGGGAAAAATCTTCATAGTCTTTGCCCCTACATATAAAAATAACAAAACAATAAAAAAAATAGCTACAAAATCATCTCACCTCACCTGCTCTTTTGATCTTGCTTGGCCACCATACTTAAGGAACTCAGAGAGGGAAGGAGGACTCTGGGGGTGGTTGCTAAATAACTGGAAGACATCTGGAATAGCTTCCTAACCAGATGGTAGAATTAAGGTCCCTGTTAGGGGAACAGGAGAGCTACAAATCCTCCACAGGCAACCATCTGGAAATGGAGTCTTTCTCATTTACCTGACAGCATGGGGTACTGGTAAGTTGTGGGTTCAGTCACTTTAAGAAGACAGTAGTTGCTTGGAGTCGAACATTCTATCTTAATTAGACTTTGATGGGGTTTGTAAGATGAAGAACTCCAGAGGTAGGTTATCAATCCTCTTCTAACTACTCAACCATATTCAAATTTGGCAGCAATTTCTGCTAAGTGAGCTTGATATGTGTGATATGAGACTAATTAGGAAAGTTGGTAAATTTAGGGTTGGTAGAAAGAGATGGAATTTTCACCCACTCTAGTGACTCCAGAACTCTTGGTTTAGACAGCATTTCCCCCCTCTATGTATTTATATTTTCATAAATCAGTAGACAAGACCCTCTATGATCAATATCACACAGGAAGATACAATCAAGCAAGAGTTGTCTCTACTTATTGTTCTGTACTCTTCCCAGTACATGTAGGTAAAGACAAATCCTGCAGAAGGATCTTTCTGGGAAGAGACAGTTGCCACAGATGAAGAGGGTTTGCTGTCTGAGCATGGTTTCCCCACATGTGAGTGAAGGACAGGAGGAGGAGGGCAGAAAAGGAGAGATACGGGAAAAGTGAAGAGCAGATTCATACAGCCAATGGCTTTAAGAGAAATCAGTGTCAGGAATGGAAGATGAATCAATATAGGAAAGGCAATCATATATTAAGGGAGCAGATCAGAGGAATTAAGTTAGGAAGCAACAGGTAAGGTTGAGATTTTCTGAATGGAAAGTTATTAGGACTAAAGAAGGAATTAGAACCTAGAGATCAGTGTCTGAGAATGGGGATGACTCAAACAGAAGCTGTGGGAGAGGGTTGCACAAAAGCTGCCGCCACTTGGTTTCCTTCGGACACTTTTTACAAAGGTAGTACTCTGGAATGTCCACCTGGCAGAGAATTCTGTTTTAAAACATATAAAATGTCCTAAGTATAAATACAGTTACAAATATAAAATATCTGTGCGGATTTACATAGAAACATAAAAGTGAACAAATAAGAAAATGATGACCCTCCCAATTCAGATCCTCAGAGAGTAAAATGGTGAATGTTGGTGTCTAAAGAGCATCAAGTATGTTCTATTTTCTAATGCAATGCTGCACACCCCTTTTGCAGATGCAAAAGAAGGTGCATAGAATGGAAGAATGGCCTTAAGAAATTCTTCTAGAGGAAAGTTTCAGAAATAAGCCTTCCGAAATGTTTAGCTTCATCCACCTCTCCCTCTTCTGCTCTGATTACTTCATTAGATTTCTTACTGCCTGTGCTGTGTTTTTGTAGCATTAGATAATTCTGCTGTAATCTTCTACCATTCTGTACACTCAAAGACCTGAGAAAGCCTCCAATGCAAGTAAGTAAGAAATTGGTTTCATTATTTTTTTCTCAACCATCCTGTAAATCACCAGTGTAGGTAATTGCAATAATTTCCAGCTTAGCATGTGCCTTCTTCCCATGTAATAGGATTAAAACCAGGCCTTATCATGCTGCCTGTTATGGTTTGTAGATTGAATTTATCCCTTCACTCTCTGCATTTGATTGAACACTATTTTCATTCCAGTTCTGACTAGATCTGTTTTCCTTTGCTATCTCACAAGGGATTTTGCAACACATCCTTTTTCTTTGTATGAGGAATACTGGGTTATTTCTGGAATGTAGCATGCTATAGAACTCACCATGTTTCCATGTATTGTATGTTTCTAACATTTTTAAAAATTGGGTCTCTCTCGTTTTTAAATGATGAAAACAGAGAAGGCTTTTCAAAAAAAAATAAATAAGAAAAGGATTTATTTGGTCTCTTTAAATGACTTGAGAAGTTTTTAAATTGCACCAATAAATCCTCTTTTCCTGCTGTTCAGCATCAATCAGTCTGAAAAACAATACTGTGATTCACAAACAGGAATTTTCAGATTGATCCCTGAATGCAGGTCAGATAAATTTAGTATAGCTGTATTATATTTTACCCTTAATACTTAAAAGAAATGTGCTGGCTATTCCAGAATTGCATTCACATAAATCAAAATGAAGAAAATCATTCAAATAAATTGGACTCTTTTTTAAGAATCAAGAAAAATGTCTCTGTTGGTAATGCTGTTAGTATGGATAATATTATCTCTTAAAAGAAAATAAGTGGCCAATCTGGAAAAGGACGGTTCCTCAGCATTAGACACCACAGCAGAAGACTAGACTGAATCTTAATTTCCCTGTGAATCTTTTGCACCTTTATAAAACATGTTTGAAAATACATTGTGAAATCAGAGCATACCTCTCATGTTAACTATGCCTGGTTACAAGGGCTCAAGTTCCTATTTTAAAACAAACAGCACCTCCCTTTCCAAACAGCTTAGGAAGTGGGCACTGTGGCAAAACCCGTACATCTCCATTTCACTCTACTCCATTCTGACGTGCTCATATCCTGAAAGCACTTACTCTGAGGCTACAGAGGTGCAGAATGTCTGGAGAGAAAACTACCTGACAATTCTCAATCTTTATATCATTAAAAAAAAGGCAATGCATTTGCAATGGTTTCCATTTCCACTGCCATACAACTCGCCCAAAACTAGAAAAACTGGAAGAAAAGGCATGGAGGTAAACCTCATCACCAGAAGATTAGCAGGAGCCATTACCATTTAAAGTCTTTAAAAAGGGCCAGTTGAGTCTCGTGGGCAATGCCTTTAGAACCCTTCTGAATTCTGAGGGCCCATTTGTCTTTGTCTTCCCTTATAGTCACCCTGTCCTGCTGAAAGCATCTGACCTGAGGACTGATCTAAGAGCTTTCATCTGAGAACTTACTATTTCCCCCCTGGGTGAAGGTCTTTTGAATCCTCTCATTTTTTTCCCCTACGTGGCAAAAATATTCATTCACTTATACAGTCACTCATCAAATATTTGCTAAGCATCCGCAGTGTGCCAGGCCATGTTCTAAACATTTTGCCACTTTATTGTAGTAGAATGTCTAAAGTGACCCTCTCTTCCCTATCCGCTCAGGACCTTCCCAGTTTTAAAACTAAGAGTCCTATATCCTATGCGCCACTGTAATCCTGGGCACATCAGGATGGTGGGGTCATCCTAGAGAGAATTTGTTTATCAACAGGATTTTCATAGTAGACAAGGCTTAAACGCTTAATAGGAAGACTTAGGTATCAGTAATAATTCAAGTTGGTTGTTAAGGGAAAATCTTTCTCTGTTGCAATAATAGAAGCCAAAAGATCATGGGATTTCTTCAAAGTTTTGAGTGAAAATAATCATCAACCTGACTGAAAAGCAGAACATGATAACTCTGGGAAAAAAAAAAAACCTAAGTGGAAATAAACACATTTTAAAATCATTGAAAATTGAGACAATGCCACTCAGGGATGTTTCTGAATAGATCTCCAAAAGACATAATTATAAATACAGGAAATTGAATCCAGACTTGAAGTAAGACTTGAAATCCAAAACAGAATTTTGGGGCTGAGAAACAGAAAAGTACTGTATTTTGGAAAATACAAACACTGTATAAAGTATCAATTATTGTCAGGTGAATGTTGTAGGTATATAAATGAAGCAAAACTGAAGTTCAGATATTAAATTCTGAAAACTTAAGATCATCTCAATAGACTCAGAAAAGCATTTGCTAAAATTCAATACTATTCACGACAAAGTTTCTCAGCAAAAGAGGAGTAGGAAGGAATTGCATTAATCTGATAAAATGTTATTATATTGACTGCATATACATATTATTTTTCTGGAACACAGCAGATTATCACTTAGAAAAAAATAAAATCATACCAGTTCCTATTGACTCAATTTTTTTGCATGGGGTAAGGCAATGATGATAAATCCTGCATATAGCAGAGTCTACTGTAAGCAAGGAACCCTAAAATAAATTCTGGGTTTTTCTGTGGGGAAAAAACAGCCATTGCCGGGGGGAAAAAAAAAGAAGGAAAACCTTTGCTCTTTGTTTATAGTTTCTGGTTTTAATTCTTACCTTCTAGAGTGTAAATAAAATTCCTTCAGTGGAGAGAGAAGACCAGTGTCTAGTTTTGCCACCAAAGGTCCCAGATCTCTTCCCCCACTTGAAAGTAAACACGTGAGCCTCTCTAGAGTCCTCCCGAGATCAGTCATAAATTAACTACCAAGCCTCATTCTTATAGGTAAGGTCTCAGGTTTCAGTAAAACTTGCTCAGAAAGCTCTAACTGTGAAGAAACATAAAAATAGTTTCTTTCTAGTCCCAGAAGTGTATCTATTAAAAACTCAGAACAAGTAGTACATTCCGTGGTGAAGCTTATCGGCATTCTATGTAATATCATGAAAAAGAAAAGGATTTCTGTTATCACCATTTGTACTCAGTGCTGAACCAGCCAGTGAATAAGAAAATTTTTAAAAATAAAGCATGTTGAAATGAGAAAGAAAGAAAGAAAGAAAATGAATTGTAATACACAAATAACACAATTGCACAGAAAATGCAAGACTATAAAAAGACATTAGAATGTTAGAGTTCAACAAGGACACTAATCAATAATATGAATTTGCATACCTTAACTAAATTCTTACATGTCATATACAAATAATTACAAAATGTAATTTCATGAATATATATGTATTGATACTATTCATAGAAACATGAAACAGACAAAAATAAACCCAATAAAAGATGTGTAAGGCTTTTACATAAAAATATAGAATATTCCTTGGGAAGACATTTTAAAAGACCTAGCTAAAGATATAAAATAGTCATGAAATGAATAGTGACATAAAAATGTCAGTTTTCTGCAAATTCTTCTGTACTTTCAATGTAATTCCAACCAAAACATCAAGAGCTTTTGTTGGAAGTTATAAACAGTTTCTAAGATTCACATGGAAAAGCAAATGAGCAAGAAAAGCCAAGACAAATTTAAAGAGCTAGGTGGCTGGTACTCATTCCAAAACATAATAAAATTAATATTAATGTTACTCCAGTCAGAATGGCAATTATCAAGAATACAAACAATAATAAGCGTTGGCAAAGATGTGGGGGAAAAAACACTCGTACTTTGCTGGTGGGACTGCAAATTGGCACAACCACTCTGGAAAGCAGTATGGAGACTCCTCAGAAAACTTGGAATGAAAACACCATTTGACCCAGCTATCCCACTCCTTGGCTTATACCCAAAGGACTTTAAATCAGCATACTACAGAGACATAGCCACATCAATGTTTATATCAGCTCAATTCATAAAAGCTAAACTATGGAACCAAACTAGATGCCCTTCAATAGATGAATGAATAAAGAAAATGTGCTATGTATACACAATGGAATATTACTCAGACTTAAAAAAGAATGACATTATGGTATTTTCAGGTAAATGGATGGATCTAGAGAATATTATGCTAAGAGAAATAAGCCAATCCCCCCAATCCAAAATCTGAATGTTGTCTCTGATAAGTGGATGCCGATCCATGGGGATAGTGGAAGAGAATAAAGGAACTTTGGATTGTGCACAGGGGAGTGAGGGGAGAGGTGGAACATTTGGGATGAGAAGGATGGTAGAATAAGACAGATATTATTACCCTATATACATGTATGACTATACTTACGGGTGTGACACAACACCACATACAGCCAGAGGAATAAGAATCTGTGCTTCATTTGTGTACAATATGTCAAAATGCATTCTATTATCATGTATAACTAATTAGAATAAATTTAAAAATTAAGTTATAATAAGAAGATGTATCATTGATTTGGCATAGTCAAGAGAGCTAGTGTGTATATAAGATACAAGGAGTGTTAGAAATCAGCATGGAAATAATATTTAATTAATGCTTTTGTAATAATTGATTATATATATGTGTGTATATATATATATGTGTGTATTTATATTTATATTTTAAAACTGTGTCCTTTATCTCACTACATAAATAATATTTAATGTTAGATATATTAAATTACTAAATGTAAAAGCTTGAAAGTTATATTTTTCATTAAAAAATGTGGGTGAATAGTTCCAGAACTTTGAAACAGGACAGAATTACTTAAATAAGAACTAAACAGCATAAGTCATTAAGGGAAAAAAATGTACAACTTTTACTACCTTAATATTTAAAATGGATGTAAAACAAAAACCATCATAAACAAATTTATTATAAACAAATTCAAAGAAAGCCACATTTTGGTAGAAATCATTTATAGTATCTACCTATGAGAAAGACAGAATATTTAGAATTTATAAGGTACTCTTGTAAGTAAAAATAAAAAGGCAAACAGTTCAACAGAAATGTGAGAAGCTGATACACAGAAGAGGAAAAAAAACAATAAACATATGAAAATATCAACCTCACTATTAACCAGCACAAGGTAAAATTAAAAGAGGTACAGTTTAGCAATCATCATATTCACAAAAATGTCAAATTCTGATAATAGCAATGTTGGGAAGGATGCAGGTCAACTGGTACTGAGACGTAAACTGTGTGTTTCAGATTCAGACTCAGTCCAAATCCCAACTCTGCCACTTACTCAGCTGCATAAGCTTGGACAAGTTACTTGGTCTCCCGTGTGCCTCATTCTTCCTATCTTTAGAATAAAGATAACAATAATAGCACCGAAATGTGTAAGTCTATATAGAAACAAAGTGAGCTGATATGCATAAAATAGTCTATTGTTTGGCACATAATGAACACATACAAAAGATTAGTTTGTGAGAGCGTAAATTGGTACAACCACATCAGAGAACAATTTGGCCAATGTTTTTTTTAATAGATTTGAGGAGGAGTTGGCCTCATGTTCAATATTAATCCCCCAAGTGACCTTTCCAGAGAGGCTCCACAAAATCCTCCAGAAATACAGAAACAGCCGTAAGAACTCTAAAAGACTCAACAGGCCTTTAAAATGTCTCCTTTTTTTTAATGTAGAAAGCAGCCTTCAAAGGTCAATGAATTATAATCTAATATGGAAATTGGAAAATCCCATTGCTCAATGGATACAACCCAAAGAAACAGCATTATGGAACAAGAAAAAGGAATTTAAAACTCTGCTACCTGGGAGAATATTCCATAAAGTATTAGATATCTGGAGACAATGTCCAAATGTGTTTCTTTCTCTCACAACTGTGTAAGAGGGAAGATAATCAAGAAGTAGTTTTCTGTATTCCAATTAAATTTGAGTACCAAGGTTAAAATGGTAGATCCAGAAAATCCAGATACATAAAACAGTCTAGTTTCTGAATCAGATTTTTTTTGTTATCAAATATCAATTTGTATGGCACATCACAGCTTTTCCCTTCCTTGACAAAAGTTTTCAATCTAGTAATGCACATAAGAAAGTTACAGGGAGCTATAAATTAATGGTTTTCTCCAGAGGGTTGATTTTTCAGCAATGCTTCTTCATTTTAAAAATGAATTTCTATTTGTTAAAACTTTATTATTTAACATAATTTTATCTATTAAAAATAATAGTGATGGAGAAGAACAAAGATGGTGGGCCAAAGGGGGCAGCATTCTGTGTCACTCCATGATCCAGATCTCACCTACTTGGAATACTGCATCTCAGAGAGTATAAGAGGGCCCCTATACAGCTGCTTTCTGCAGAAATCACCAGTGCTGTGACCCCCATCCAGGGCTCCAATCTTCAGCATTCACGTAGGACTCCAGACTCCTGGCTCCCCAAACCCAAAGCCCAAAGTTCTAGCCAATACAGAGCTCGTAAGCGCCTTAGCAAATTCACCTATCAGCACCTTTGCAGAACTCCAGATTGTGCTCCACTCCCATGCAGGTCATTCAACTGCTACCTACCCATAGCATAACGCCATCACCCATTTTCCCAACCCCACCAGGCACCCCAGTGCTGGAAGCAGACTGCCTCCATCTTGGTTCACCTTCCCCGCCATGTTTGGTGGGGGCAGCACCCAGATCAGATCTCCAGCTGGCAAGGTACCAGGTTTCTGACTTCCCCCTCTCCCCAGCAGTGGTAACCCAACACAGTAGCTGCCCAACACAAAACAACTCTCAGTTGGACAGGTGTGCAGTGCGACCAGGGTGCAGCCCACAGGAGTCCTGGTGTGAGAGGTCCCTCAGTTGGGAAGTGCTAAGGGAGAGAGAGATAGGGCTAAAATTTGAAGCCAAACAGAGAAACCAGGAACTGGGAAACCTCCAGTCAAGATAGGGAGATAGTACAGGTGCTCAAGTCATATGAGCAATCCCAAAAGGAAACCCCTGAGGTACAGTCTCCTTTCAGGGAATGGCAGGTACCACTCCCCACTTCCAGGAGCCCTGCACCAGGGCCAGTCTTTCTGCCCTGGTTACCTCCACCATCCTGAGAGCAGAGACACCAGCTTACAACAGACAACCCCACCTATTGGATGAGAAGAGAAACAGGAAAGATATGGATCTCTAAAACTAGCAACAATCCTGGTTTCTTCCTTTGAGTATTTTTTTTAATCTTTTTCTTCTATCCCTCCATCCCCTGGCCCTCACATCCCCAATATATGTGAAACCAAGAACTTTGCATGAAATAGGATTTTGAGGACTGAGTCATCTGAATAATATAATATAGAGGTTTTGTATATGCCCTTTAGTTTTCCTTTTTTCACCCTGAATTTTACTATTTTAACATTTTATATTTTCTAATACATATGTGTGTTTGTTTTATGTACTCTACTATCTTCCCACATACTTGTCTACACTAAATTACTTCCTATCTATTCTCTTGATACTAACTCTTTTCATTAGATTACTCTTTCACACTTCCTAAGACATATTAACTCTATATACTCACATCCTACTGCCTCAGCATGTGGCTCTATGCCCCACCCCCGATTCACTGTCCCCCATCAGAAACTGTAAACCTTTTTACAAAACTATATTTTATATAATATTTATATTTTAGATAATTATTGAATTCAGCATTTCTGTGCATTGAGACTAAACTGTAAAAGTCTTAATAACAGCAAATTACTCATAGGTGGTATATTGTTGATATTGGGATCTGTTAACATTGCCCTTCCCCACAAAGGAGAGGTATTGGAACCCTATAAGAGCACTATAAACCTATAGGGTAAAAAACAATAACACCCCAGACCCACAGAGCTGGGAAGGAAGACACATGAGCAACATGAAAAGACAAGGCAAGAAAGTGCCCCAAACAAATCAAGGCACCACATTATTAGAATCATTGGCAGCCACAGCAGAAGAAATGACAGAGAAGGAGTTAAGGATGTACATGGTTAAAATGTTCTGTGAACTCAAGGAAGATATAAGATAGCAAATACAGGCAATGAAAAATCACTGTGACAAGGAGCTACATAAGCAAATACAGGAAGCAAAAGATCACCTCAACAGGGAAATAGAGGTTCTAAAAAAAAGCAAAAACAGAAATCCTTGAAATGAAAGAAACAATAAATCAAATTAAAAGCTCAAATGAAAGCATCACCAACAGAGTAGACCACTTGGTAGATAGGACATCAGACAATGAAGACAAAATACATAATCTTGAAAAGAACGTAGACCACACAGTGGTAACAGAAAGAAACCACAAGCAGAACATTCAAGAAATATGGAATAGCATAAAAAGATCAAATTTAAGAGTTATTAGGATAGAGGAAGGCATAGAGGTCCAAATCAAAGGAATGAACAATCTATTCAATGAAATAATATCAGAAAACTTTCCAAATATGAAGAACAAATTGGAAATCCCAAACTCAAGAAGCCTACAGGATGTCAAATGTACAAAATTACAACAGATCCACACCAAGGCACATTATAATAAAATGTGCAACATACAGAATAAGGAGAGAATTTTAAAATCCATGAGAGAAAGGAATCAGATTACATATAGGGGGAAACCAATTAGGATAATGGCAGATTTTTCAACTCAGACTCTAAAAGCTAAAAGATCCTGAAACAACATATATCAAACTCTGAAAGATAATGGGTGCCACCTAAGCATCTTGTATCTAGCAACATTAAGCTTTTGATTTGATGATGATAAACAAAAGTTAAAATAATTTACAGCTAGAAAACTGGCACTAAAAAACATCCTTGGAAAAATTTTCCATGAAGAAGAAACGAATAAAAATAAAAAACAAAAACGAAAAACAATGAAAATCAGCAGAATGTGGTAACCTAAAGCAAAAACTAGTCAAAGAAGAAAATCAAGTCAAGTTACATAACAAAAATAAACAAATATGACTGGGAATACAAATCATGTCTCAATAATACCCTGAAAGTTAATGGTTTAAACTCACCAATCAAATAACATAGGCTAGCAGATTGGACTAAACAAAAAAGATCAAACAATGTGCTACCTTCAGGATACTCGTGTGTAGGAAAAGATATACACAGACTGAAGGTGAAAGGTTGGGAAAAATCATACCACTAACAAGGATTGTGGAAGCAAGCAGAGGTTTCCATCCTTGTATCAAATAAAGTAGACTTCAAGCCAAAGTTAATCAAAAGGGATAGAGATGGACATTACATACTGCTTATGGGAATCACACACAACAAGACATAACAATCATAAGTATATATGCCCCAAACAATGGTGCAGCTATGTTCATCAAACAAACTCTTCTCAAGTTCAAGAATCAAATTGACCACAACACAATAATCTTGCGTGACTTTAACACACCTCTCTCATCACTAGATAGATCTTTCAAATAAAAGTTTAATAAAGAAACTATAGATCTCAACCTGCATGAAGTGGATACACTTTCTTCTCAGCAGCACATGGATCCTTCTCTGAAATAGATAATATAATATGCCACTAAGCAACTCTTAAAAAATACAAAAAGGTAGAGGTACTACTATGCATTTTGTCAGATCAAAATGGGATGAAATTGGAAATCAATGACAAAATAAAAATAAAAATTATTCCAACACCTGGAGACTAAACAGAATGCTATGAATGAACAATAGGTTACAGAAGACATCAAGGAGGAGATTAAAAAATTCTTAGAGGTTAATGAGAACATACAACATATCAAAATCTCTGGGACACTATGAAAGCAGTACTAAGAGGAAAGTTCATTGCATGGAGTTCATTCCTTAAAAGAAGAAAAAGTCAACAAATAAACGACCTATCATTCCTTAAAAGAAGAAAAAGTCAACAAATAAATGACCTAACATTACATCTCAAAGCCCTAGAAAAAGAACAACAAATCAACAGCAAAAGCAGCAGAAGACAGAAATTAATTAAAATTAGAGCTAAAATCAATGAAATCAAAATAAAAGAAATAATTGAAAAAAAATGACAAAACAAAAAGGTGGCTCTTTAAAAAAATGAAAATTGACAGAACCTTAGCTATGCTAACAAAGAGAAGGAGAGAGAAAACTCAAATTACCAGCATATGTGAAGAAAAAGGTAATATCACGACACTACAGAAATACAGAGGATAATCAGAAATGAAAACTTATACTCCAATAAAATAGAAGATATTGAAGGCATTGACAAATTTCTTAAATCATATGATTTGCCCAGATTGAATCAAGATAATATACACAATTTAAACAGGACAATATCAAACAATGAAATAGAAGATGCCATCAAAAGCCTACCAACCAAGAAAAGCCTAGGACCAGATGGACACACAGCCAAGTTCTACAAGACCTTTAAAGAAGAAGTAATACCAATATTCTTCAATTTATTTCAGGAAATAGAAAAAGAGGCAGCACTTCCAAACTCATTCTATGAGATCAATACCACCCTGATTCCCAAACCAGGAAAAAGACACATCAAAGAAAGAAAACTTCAGACCAATATATCTAATGAACATAGATGCAAAAATCCTTAATAAAATTCTGGCAAATCAAATACAAAAACATATCAAAAAGATCTTGCAACACGATCAAGTGGGATTCATCCCGGGGATGCAAGGTTGGTCCAACATATGGAAATCAATAAATGTAATTCATCACATTCAATAAACTCAAAGATAAGAATCATATGATAATCTGAATAGATGCATAAAAAGCATTTGACAAAATACAGCACCCCTTCATGTTCCAAACACTAGAAAAATTAGGGATAACAGGAACATATCGTAACATTGTAAAGGCTATCTATTCTAAGCCCCAGGCCAACATCATTCTAAATGGAGAAAAATTGAAGGCATTCCCTCTAAAAACTGGAGGAAGATAGGGATGCCCTCTTTCACCACTTCTATTTAACATAGTTCTTGAAACACTGGCCAGAGCAATTAGACAGACAAAAGAAATTAAAGGGATACACATAGGGAAAAAAAATAGCACATTTGATGATGATATGATTCTATACCTAGAAGACCCAAAAAGCTCCATCAGAAAACTTCTAGAACTAATAAATGAATTCAGCAGAGTAGTAAGATATAAAATCAACACCCATAAATCAAAGGCTTTTCTGTATATCAATGACAATTCCTCTAAGTGGGAAATGAGAAAAGCTACCCCATTTACAACAACCTCAAAAAAAAAATACTTGGGAATCAACTTAATGAAAGAAGTGAAAGATCTATACAATGCAAACCACAGAACCCTAAAGAAAGAAATCAAAGAAGACCTTAGAGGATGGAAAGATCTACCTTGCTCTTGGATAGGCAGAATTAATATTATCAAAATGAACATACTACCAAAAGCACTATACAGATTTAATGAAATTCTGATCAAAATCCCAATGACATTCTTCATAGAAATAGAAAGATCAATCATGAAATTTATCTGGAAAAATAAGAGACCTAGAATAGCTAAAGAAATCCTTAGCAGGAAGAGTGAAGCAGGTGGCATCATTATACCACATCTTAAAGTATGACCAATGATACAGAATAGAGGACACAGAGACTAACCCACAAAATTACAATTAGTCTTATGTTAGACAAAGGTGCCAAAAACATGCACTGGAGAAAAGATGGCCTCTTCAAAAAATGGTGCTGGGAAAACTGGAAATCCATATGCAACAAAATGAAATTAAACCCCTATCCCTCACCATGCACAAAACTCAGTTCAAAGTGTATCAAGGACCTAGGATTAAACCAAAGACTCTGCATCTAATAGAATAAAAAGTAGGCCCTAATCTTCAACATGTGGGATTATGTCCCAACTTCCTTAATAAGACTCCTATAGCACAAGAATTGAAACCCAGAATCAATAAATGAGATGGATTCAAACTAAAAAGTTTCTTCTCATCAAAAGAAACAATCTGTGAGGTGAATAGAGAGCCTACAGCTTGGGAGCAAATGTTTACCCCACACACATCAGATAGAGCACTAATCTCTAGGTTATATAAAGAACTCAATAATTTTTTTAATCAAAAAAACACAAATAACCCAATCAACAAATGAACCAAGGACCTAAACAGACATTTCTCAGAAGAGAATATACAATCAATCAACAAATATATAAAAAAATGTTCATCATCACTAGCAATTAGAGAAATGCAAATCAAAATCACTCTAAGATTTCATCTCACTTCAGTCAGAATGGCAGCTATTATGAAGACAAACAACAACAAGTGTTGGAGAGGATGTGGGGGAAAGGTACACTTATACATTGCTTGTGGAACTGTGAATTGGTGCAGCCAATATGGAAAGAAGTATGGAGATTTCTTGGAAAATTGGGAATGGAACCACCATTTGACCCAGCTATCCCACTCCTTGGTCTATACCCAAAGAAATTTAAAATAGCCACATCAATGTTTATAGCAGCACAATTCACAATAGCTGAACTGTGGAACCAACCTATGTGCCCTTCAGTAGATGAATGGATAAAATAAATGTGGCATATATACACAATGGAATATCACTCAGTAATAAAAGAATAAAATCATGGCATTTGCAGGTAAATGGATGGAGTTGGAGAAGATAATGCTAAGTGAAGTTAGCCAATCCCCCCAAAAAACAAATGCCAAATGTTTTCTCTGATATAAGGTGACTGACTCATAGTGGGGTAGGGAGGAGAAGCATGGGAGGAGTAGACGAACTCTAGATAGGGGAGACAGGTGAAAGAGAAAGGGAGGGGGCAGAGGGTTAGCAAGGATGGTGGACTGTGCTAGACATCATTATCCAAAGTACATGTATGAAGAGATGAATTGGTGTAAATATACTTTACATAAAACCAGAGACATAAAAAAATGCTCTATATGTGTAATAAGAATTGTAATACATTCCACTGTCATTTATTTTTTTAAAAAATCAATTAAAAAATAAGAAAAAATATAACAGTGGTGTTACCTGGTAGCTGCATGAAGCATTCCTTTATTGGTGTAATTACCTGGTAGCTGCATGAAGTATTCCTTTATCTCTCCTGGTAGCTGCATGAAGCATTCCTTTATTGGTGTACCTGATACTTGACTTCTAGAAGTGTCTAAAGGGCAATAAAAAAGGGACATGGGAAGAAACATTTGTGATTTTGTGTCTACATGTGTTACATTATGTTTACTGTTCATTTGGCTCAGTTCTCTGTATTCCTCAACTCCAAACTCTGAAAGAAGCTATGCTGGGAAAGAGAAACTGTGATTCATGTCTCTGAGAATATTAATGAGCACAACCAAAAGAGGCTCAAATATACCAACCCCAGCTGCCTCAATCAAAATTTCCAAATAGTCACAACTTTGCATTGCAAAAACTATGCCATGACAGAGTATCATGTCAGCATTTCTCAGGTGAGGAAGGACTTAATGAAACAGAAAATTATGGAACTGTATATTATAAAGGATTTATGTCAGTTGTCCAAAGTTTATTTCTGTACTCCATCTGCAGAGCCTAGTGAAGAATTGCTTAAGAAGTCATTGCCTACCTTGGGACCTTGGTCCTCCAGATGGAATGGATGTCCCCTATCCAGTTTTATCAACTAGTGAGTAAGAAATAGGGAATTTAGCTGTTATCGTGAAGCTGATGACAGCCATGGCCTCTCCAGAAACTAATATGTAAGGACATGGGCTCTTTTTCACTTCTTTAATGTTGACTATTGAGAATAATCCTTCACATACTGGCTCCTATCCTCAGCTATTGTCTAATGGTGTTAAGTAATTGAATATCAACATCTACATGGAATAAAAAGTCAGATAAACTATAGGTAATTAAGTAATCTGATATTGTTGTTGCAATTGTTTTCCTGGGCAGCACCAACTGCAAGTTCTCCTTACAAAAATCCTTTGGAAGCCGGTCAACCTGTGCTCAGGCATTCTTTCCTTGAATGAAGAACAGATGTAATTTATCACATATGTATTTTCAGATGTTGCTTTGGATGAGGCATCGTGCTAGTAAACAAGATAGACATGCTTCCTGCCTTATGAAGCATGTAGTCTAGTGATCATGAAAAGGATAATTTAGATAAGGGGTTAAGGGAGAAACTACAAACCTTGGAACCCAGAGGAACATATGGCACATTTCTCTAAGAACAAAATGAAGTTTGGGGCAGCATGTGTTCCACATAATAGCCTTTTGTAAAGGTACAGTGGTCTTACTTAAAATTGTATTTTTTGGCAAAAGAAAAACAGTAGATTCATTTTTGGTAGGAAGAATCTTTTCATTAGCCTTAAATCAAGAACCCAAAGAAAATGATAAGAATTGTTTTTAAAAAGAAAATAAACAACAATGCATATTTTATTTCATCAAGAATGCAACTTACTTGGCATGTGAGTGGAACTAATGAGCACGTAAAGTATTTTTCCTAAAAGCAAATGATTTTTCCTTTTTTTTTTTTTTTCATCATGAACATCTCTGTATTCCTAGTGAAAAGATGGCGAAAACAAGAAAACTGGTAGAACGCATCACTGTGGAAAAGATGACTGTGTCTTTCAGCTCGAAGCAATTTTGGCTTCTGTGAATGCAGAGAATACCAATGACATCTTAATGTGCTCAGTCAAACAGAATTAGGTAATATGAGTTGCTAGATTTTTCTGTCCTCTAAAATTCCTCTCTATAGTCCCTTATACTTTCACAAAGCATTTCTCTTTATTAATTATTTATCTATAATAACATATTCTTCTTCTCACAAATTTAATTTATCCCTAAGCCAAAGTATAGTAAGAATATATCTTCTCTAATAAGCATCATTTTAAAACATTATGAAGGAATATATTTTATGCTTTAGACTAGATTAGCCTTTCAATGTAGGGAAATAATTTATAATTTTAAAATTCACTTATCTTTCCCCCTCTGGAATCATTTATTTCAAAGGAATTTTGCAAAGCTTGTCTTTATTATTTGACAGAATGAAGATCACAATAAAATGGTATTTGTCATTCATATAGTACAACTCAAGAAAGTTAAAATTGAAAAAAATCATAACACTGGTTCTCAAAATTATAGGAAAAAAGAAACTGACATAATACCTCTAGAGAAATGGTTGTTCCATGATAAATTAGGTTTTTTTGTTTTGTTTTGTTTTGTTTTTGCTACTGTTGTTTTAAGGATTACGGGGGGGGGGGGGCTTTAAAAGTTGTCTATCTCATTTACTTATTAAATTCACATATAACTAATAAAATGCTCATTTTTAACACCAATGCTCTAATAAAGTTATTATCCTAGGAATTTTAAAAGTACATTTATATTTTGAAATACTTTAAAATTATTGTTTATAGTTACAGTTAAAATATTATTTTAATTTATGCCCAATCATGCTTACATGGAGATCTGTTAAAGGAAGTGAAACCCATATTCTGTTTAAAGGATCCAGAGAAATAATCACATATAAGATTTCTAGTGCTTAAATTGTTGCCTTATCATAGCATTTTTCATGACTTAACTAATCTTTAAAAATGTCCCCCAAGGGTACAAATTGTTATTATCCCTTTTTACAAATGAGAAAACTGACACTTAGAGAAATTGTTTACTCTGGCCAAAGTCACACCGTTTAGAAAATGGCAGCTGGGAATTCCAGATCTCTCTGGCTACAAGAGCCCTGCTCTTCATCCTTTCCCAGACTATTCTGAAGATCTGCTTAGAGCAAATTCTTTACTTCCAATAATTATCTCTGTGTTTTGTGCAGAATTGAAGGGCCATTACTGCTGCTGCTTTGTAGGGGAAAAAAATGAGTAGAATCAAATAATAGATAAAAAAAAAATATATGTCTGCCCAAAGCTACCCGTGAAATGTGTGTGAACCAAATCCTCCTGGAAACCATTGGGTAGGACAGTCTGGTGTCTGGAAATTCTCATTCTGCTGGTTTGAGACTGCAAGGTACATGTGACTTCCTATTCAGCTCTACCACAGGTTCAGCACTGCACTGGAGATGGGGGCTGAAGCCACACAGCCACACAGTCTCTCAGAGATGGTTATGGCTTGCCAAGATGCCAATCAACTTCTTTGCAGCAAGACTCCTCCAACTGAAACCTTATCCACGTCTTTGGTGTACTCTCCTTTACATAAAGAACCGGAACCATTTTCTAGTTGTTTGGTTCCAGCTCCCATATGGACTGGAGGACCTGTCAGGAGTCCCCCCTTTTTAAATCTACTTTCTGGCTCTGGCTCTTATTCTAATTACTAATTATTTCAGACTTTCTTTTTCTCAGGTGGCTCATCGCCTTCTGAAAAGGAAACTACCCTGACAGGGTGGTGGCCGCCTCACAATATATATCTATCTTGCCAAAAGACAATTTTACCTTGAAATCCCAATATCTCTTTTTCCCCCATTAATTGGCCTAAGCTCTCCCATATCTTCTTTAAAAAAAAAGAAAAAAGAAGAAAAAGAAAAGAAAGAAAGAAAAGGGGGAAAAAAAACTCCAGAAAGTTCTCTTATTGATTGAATTGTGTCTCCAAAATGGATACAATGAAGTGCTAACCCTCAGCCCCAGTGAAAGGAGTGAGTACACTGTTATTCACAAATCAAATCAGATATTTGCAGATGCAATCAATTAAAGACAAGGTTATAAGAGTAGACTTTAATCCAATATGAATAGTGTCCTTCTAAGTTTAGGGAAATTTGCACAGAGAACTCTATGTGAAGACTCGGGCACTGAGCAGATAATCATGTGAAGATGGAGGCAAAAGTTAAAGTTATGCTTAGCAAACCAAGGACAGTGTAAGGCCACTAGAGGAAAAGACAAATAAGGCTCCTCCCCTGGAGGATTTACAATGTGCGTCCCCTACCTCCAACACCTTGATTTAGGACTTCTAAGCTTTACAATGGTGAGAAAATGAATTTATGTTTATTTAAACCACCAAATATGTGGTAATTTGTATTAGTCCTAGGAGAGTCACACAAATGAATACTAAGGAAGAGAACAATGGGAATGGCATGTGCCTATGAATGTCCCTTTCCCTTGTTGGAGCTGACCTACACTTTTCACTGGTTACATTATTTGATTAAGGTGAACTTTAGCTCTCACAGAGGAAGAATAGGATGATATTGTGTATTGATTATATATAAACCAAGTCTACTTAAAGAAAAAATTCATTTGTACTGAGGAATTTCTAAAGGAGATTTTACATATCACTATAGACCTGCCTGTTATGTTTGCTGATAAATTATCCACAAAGAGAGAAGAGAAATAGAGACAGAATACAAATGTTTGCAATATAATGATGTCATCACTCCCTGCTCTTTTCTTCCCCACATTTTCAGCCATTCCAGTTCAGATTCAGCAATGTTACCCTATCCAAAGATTGGATTATCCTGTCACTAGACATCTAATTTTATCAAAGCACTATGATCCAAGCTCAAACTCTGCAGAAACTCCTGTCCTATTGAGATATATCTATCAAAGGCATAGATAAAGTTAGTGTTAATCTTTCAGATACTTACACTACCAGCCTGGATTACTGATGAAAATTCTCCATCCTCTTCAAAATACTAAGAGAAGAGGGTAGAGTTTGGGGTTTGCAGTTGAGGGAATTTATATCAAAAAATTTACCTTGTTGATTTCTTGTATTTTATACTTTTTTATTTTCTGCATATTGTTTCAGTTAGCTCAATAGGACAGTATTATCACTTTAATTTTGCTAATGGAGAAACTAAGGCACAAATTTGACAGGTGACTTGTACCAACATTTGTTAATATCAGATTGAGAAATAGACATCAGGAATTGCGAATCCCTCTCTAGTCAGTTTTTCTGCTATTGAGTCTTATACAGATATTCATTCTCTTTAATTCCTCAAGAGAAATAATTTTACGGGTACCATATATTTTAAAATATTTTATCTTAATGAAAAAAAAAAGAAAGGGAAAAGAGTCTTGGTGTTTCTTTTCGATTTTCCAATCCTTCAGTTCCACTCTTTCTTTCATGTCTTTGCATCACAGTAAGATAGTTCTTCAGATCTCCATTCTGTCACTTACCAGCTGAATGTACTAGAGCAGGTTGCTAGGTCCTTTAAATCAAAAGACTTCTGGGAAGATCAAATGTGCAAATGTATATGAAGTGCTTTGCTCATGTTTTGGCCCTTTCTGAGCACTCAGCAAGAGAGGGGCTACTGTTGCCCTTCAGTCTGCATCTTAGATTCTGAAATCTGCAACCAGCCCCAGAGACAGGTGAGGAAACCAGGACCCACCTACCAAAGAGAACTGTGAGCACATCTAGTTCAGCATTTGTTCTTTTCCCATTAAACCACAATCAATCACCAAAGTATGCTACATATTTTTAAAAGTTTTGTGTGAAAGCTAATGTAACAAAATTCCAAATCTCCTTCTCCTCCTCCTCCTCCTCCTCCTCCTTCTCCTCCTCTTCCTCCTCCTCCTCCTCTTCTTCTTCTTCCTCCTCCTCCTCCTCCTCCTCTGATAAACCTGAGTTTTCTCTGTAAACATTGTCCATGTCAAAATAATTTCAATTTTTTAATTTTGGCTTTTGTAATATATTCCATTCCTCTGAAGGAGGATCATAAAAAATGTCATTTTACTCAGTTTCAGGTTTCCTTTAATGAATATTCATTAGCTTTAGAAGAAATGTCTCTTTCCCTGGTAAGGAAGGTCAGATGTACAACAAAAAGAAGTGACATGAAATAATCTACAACATCAATACGTGTTCCTTTAAAAGCCTGTCAGTTCCTTGCATTAAGCAGGACATCATGTTGAAGTCAGACGACCTGGCCTTTGAATTTAAGAGTCAGGTATTCATAGTATTCAGGTTTGAGGCTACCAGCTCTAGGTTTCAGGTACCCTTACCAGTGCTGAATAACCCAGGGGTTTGGGGAAAAGTTTCAGGAATGAGGACACTCTCCTTTAGGCAGTTCCCCAGGGACACCTGGCAATCCCTATGCTCAGCTACTCCCAGTGTGTGCTCCAGTGTAGAGGGGCAGAAGCCTGGTGAAGGTGCAGAGAGGCTCCTCTGAACCTGAACAGTACAAAGAAACTCTTCCTGTTCTCTGTAGTTGTGAACAGAGCACCAGCACCCCCTTCTGAAAGAGTCAACACATTAGTCTCCAGTAATGTTTCACACACTACTGAACACATTCAAGTGTTATCCAAACAATTTAAGATAAACACAAAATTTCCCAAGAACATTAAGTAAACATGATGAATGCATAGTGTCTCAGAAAGAGTAGTAACAAGTCTTAAAAGAAAGAGAGACTTTCCTTAATTGCTTTATGATGATAATTGAGGACAAGAAGACAAAATGATCTCAAGAATTGGAGACAGGGGTGCTGCCAAAGATATGAAGATTGGAAAAAAAAACTGTTGAGACTCAGTAGAGTGCAAAGGAAATAGTCAGAGTTAAGTAATCAGAGGTATGACCTTTTTAACGAATGACTCTTTTACTTGGAATAGGCATGGGTTTATTCTAAGATGCTTAAAAGGCTGTTGTGTACACAACACTGAGTTCGGCACTATATTAGATATTTCATTCTTCTCCTCAGTAAGATTGTACTCTGGAAGAGTGCACATGATATGTACATAGAACATAAAGTAGAAATAATGTTTGTAAGAACAGAGGAGACGATCTTTGAACTTAAATGAGAAGTCAGACTTTAATTATTGTATAATGAAGAAAAGAGTAAACCAAGTAAAGAGAAATAGAACAAAAATATCAATGTGTAGGAAATTGGACAAATAAGAAAAATAGTGTTGATTTAGCTAAGTAATATACCTAACAGGAATTAGAGAACAAAAAGGCTTGAAAGGAACTGGGGACAGATTAGGGAGGACTTTAATGTCAGTTTGATTTTATTCAAATATCATGATGAAGTCTTAAAGTTATTTTGCCAAGGGAGTAAAGAAACCAGAGACTCACACAGCATAATTTTCCTATGATGTATGAGGTAAATAATAATTACAAGAGACTAACAAATGTAACTGTCAAAGGTCTATCCACACCATTACTCTATCCTGATGAAGGTGGTCATAAAAATCAGAGGATGGACTGGAGTGTATCATGATCCATAAGGACATAGAAACTGATTCCACCAGTAGGATGGGGTGGACAGGATGCGCAAAAGATGACAGAAAAGACAAGGATAATCCATTAAGCTTAGTCTGAGGGGGGGCGGGGGGCAGGGCAGGAACATGCTGAAACCACTAATAGAATGTGGTAACTCAGGTGCGAGTTTGGCAGGAGGATGATGAATTCTAAACACTGAATGTGATATTCCTGTAGGAAATCTAGATGATGATGTTGAGAACAGAGTTAGAATAGTTCAATAGATACATGACATAGTTTGGAAGTTAACTACATAATGGAGGTCGAATGAGAATGAATAAGAAAGAATTAGTTTGCTGAAGAAGAGACTTGAGAGAGAAGAGGGGATGGTGGAAGCAGGTCGTTGGTGTATTAGATTCCTAGGGCTGCCATAACAAATTCCCACAAAACTTGGTGGCTTAAAGCAACAGATATTTATTCTCTCATAGTTCTGGAGACTAGACATTTGAATCTAAGTGTAAACAAGGCGGAGGGGGTGGGGGATGGCTCACACCTATAATCCCAGAGGCTCTGAAGCCTGAAGCAGGAGGATTGTAAATTGAAGAATTAGTTTTGCCAGCTTCAGCAAAAGTGAGGCACCAAGCAACTCAGTGAGACCCTGTCTCTAAATAAAATACAAAATAGGACTGGAGATGTGGCTCAGTGGTTAAGCACCCCTGGATTCAATCCCCAGTACCAAAAAAATTAAAATGTGTAAGCAGGGTTGCACTACCTCCAAAATCTCTAAGGGAAATTCCATCCTTCCTTAATCAAGCCAAATAAGATAAGCCAGATAAAGACAGGTTTTGTATGATCATACATATATGTGGAGGCTAAAACAATCAAACTCATAGAAACAGAAGAATGGTGGCTGCCAGGGGCTGGGGCGTTAAAGTTCTTCATAGTAGCAACATTATAGAATATTTGAACACACTAGATTATATGAGACCTTGTAGAAGATACACATTCATTTTACACATGTGGGACTTTTTTTTTTAATTGTATACTCAAACACAAAAAAAAATTCTCAAGAAATACTAAAGAACATGAAATCATGTGGTTTGAACAAAATGCAATCCAATTTGAAATAGAAAACAAAAAGATAACCTCCAAATAAAAATCTAAGAACATATCTTTGGGAAAATGTTGTATCACAGAAGTCAGATTTGAATTTAACTTTCAGAATTAATTGATGATAATACTCTTGAACATCAAATCTTAAGAGAATGCACTTAAAGTAGTAAAGGAAAACATTGTCTTACATAGTGGAAAGTTAAAATTACTGGAAAGCAGTTAGCTAGTCAGAATATGAATAAAAAATTAAAATAAAAAAACAAAAGGCAGAAAATAATAAGTAGACATTCTACCCATTTCTTTGTTAGGGGACTGAAATATTAGGAATAAAAACCAAGTCCAATAATATAAAGTATGAGATTCTCTTGGAAGATTTTTGAAGACACCTATTTTAATGTAATTTGGGAGAGAAACCTCAGGCATTTAACTTGAACAGCATAATTAAATGCTTTTCTTATCAGGATGGTGTTCCATACTGGTTTTCCTTAAAGAGCCAATTATAACTATACTTCAAAAAAATGTAAAACTATCTAGAGAAATATAAAATTAAAATAACCTTTTAGACCACATCTGAAATGTAAAATACATGGAAGGAAATGAAATTTCCATCAGACATTTTATACTTTTGAGAACTTATGTAGAATTATCAGGATTCTCAGTTACTCTCTATTTTCTGTCCTAGATGAGTGAAAAAAGACACTAGACTAAGAATTTCTATCTTCAAAACACATCATCCCTTGAGGCAGGCAGGCAGCTTGGGATTTCCAGTAGGCAAAAGGAAAGAAGAGGACTAGATTCCAACTCTATTGTAAACAAATAGTGTAATATCACAGTACAATTGCCAAACCACAGAAACCTAGCAATCTCCATAAAGTAGCAAAACAAAGATGATGAAGCAAATAAAATAGATGTCACAACATCTATTTGCTAAACATTATACATTTTAATCTGAAAAGGATTTCAGTTTTTTTTACAGAAATCTGTTTTTCTAATGGTTTATTACCCAAGTATATTCTCTTTCATAGCCTTATTACTCTATATACACTTCTCAAATCAAGTAATTTATGGTATTTTAATATCTATTATGGTCTTGCTCCTACACTAAACTGACTGCGGAATCAATTAGCACTTCAGATGTTACTTCTCCATCTAAGTCTGCTCCTCTAGACTAAGTGCCAGGAGGAGAAATATCACTTACAGCATCACTACACCCTCAGCCCTGTGCACAGTCCACCACTGTAGTCTGCACTTGAATTTGCTGAAAAGGAAAAAGTGAGGAAGAAGAGGAGGACAGGGGGGGAAAAAGAGTAATTATAAAAAGGAAGGCAGTTAAGACTAGAGAAAAAGACACTAACTAGTAGAAACAAAAATTGGTCATTTCCAGCTACACATTAAGATAGCAGTCAGAAAGAATAGAGAAGGTGAAAATAATAATTGTAAAGCATTTAAATTGTTTGGGAGTTTTGTTGGATCATTTTAGTATAGGGGAAATGACTGAACACATCTCAAATGTCCCCACCAAAAATTATGCTCAGAATGTGGGAAAAGGATTTCCAGTGGCATATGGAAAATTGACATTAACATGGGTTAACCATTTTTCCCCTCTGAAATTTGGTCACCCCAAAGATTTCACTTTAGATAGGTGGGACACATTATTTACAAAGCAGTCTAGTTGCTGAGCTCTCCAGATAACTGTAACCATGAGGCAGAATACCTGTAAGATTAAAAAGACCTCAGCAAGAAATAAATAATTTGTGGGTCATCAGAGAGGGACAGAAAGGAGTAGTATTTAGAGCCATAAAGGTATACCAACTGCTCCATTTCCTTTAAAGTGTCCTTTGGGCCTGGAAGCAAATAAACCTGTGGGATAGGTAGAAGTTTTATTCCTGTCTTAAAAAATGCTTAACATGACAAGTGAGTTCATGTGAATGACATTCTACTCAACTACTCAACGGCACTTTATAATAGATATTGGATATTTATGGCCTTGTGACTGTGCACAGGCACAGAGCCAGGCCCTATACAGAATGCCCAGTGCTAAATCACAGGACAGCTCAGTAAATACTTGAGCTGTGAAGATGACTGGCAGTCTCCTGCTCAAAATTAGCTTCATGGAGAGTCATTTACTAACCCCAAATGGCCAGCAAATAACACCGGGGTCAGCAGTGGTTTGCATATTCTCATCGTTTTGAAGTTTTGGAATGTTTCACTTCTGAGCTTGGGGAAGGGAGCACTATTTATATCATCAAATTGCATTTCTCTGTTACTTGACAAAGGTAGTTTGAAAATGGATTGCTAGGCTGTGTTTCAGTTCCTGTGTAAAGGTTAAGTGACCTTGTCAAAATGGCATAGTTGCCAATGCCAGAGGCAGGATCTACCTCATAATAAATATATTTCTTAGCTGGGTGTGGTGGCACATGCCTGTAATCCCACTGGCTTGGTGAAGCCGGAATTAGACAGTCAGTATAGATAAGTAAAGTCAGGTCAGATCAAGGAGGCCAATTTTGAATGAGTCCTGGGAAGTTGGAGACTGTCCCCTGAGGAATTAATGTTAATTCCTTCAGAGCCCTTGCTCCACCCTTAACAAGAACCTCCCAAGGCTCTCACCTATTGCTAAGGTAACCTGCCCAGAAATTGCCCCTCCCTACAGTGAGCTATAAGGTTGTTAATTAATGTGTCCAGAGCTGCTCCATTCTGCCTTCCCCCTTTAGTCCACCTGTTTCCCACCTTTGCCCATCCCACTGAGCATTTTTGGGCCTCCTCACATAAACAGGAGGGAGAAAGATAAGGGGAAGAGGGCAGGAGGACAAAGGAAGCCTAGGACACCTAAAAATAGCAGAACACCTCGCTTCTTGGGATACCAGGAAACCAGCTATGATCCCCTTCTCCCTCCAGGGAGAAGTCTATGTTACCCCTTTTGAAATAAACCCTGCTGTATATGTTGCGTCAGCATGCTTCAAACTTCAAAATGTGAGGAAGCAGGACTCTTCTCGGATAACTGGTGGTATCATCAGGAGCCTGAGACAGGAGGATTACAAGTTCAAAGCCAGCCTCAGGAATAACAAGGCACTAAGCAACTCAGTGAGACCCTGTGAGGGTCTGTAAACAAGTCAAGATGTGTCGCGACCCCTTGCCCGCAAGGAAGACGCAACTCGGGAATCTTCTTTCAGCGGTTTATTCAGGCCCTTGATATTTCTTCTACTGATCCCTCGGATGCCCCTCCCAGCCTTAATATAGCATCTCAAGCCCCAATGCGAAGCTGCCACGTGGAACTTTTTCATAGGGTGCTGAAAAACCATGCGCCAACTCTCCCAAATAAGGAGTTGTTTGTCACATACCACAGCGGAGCCAGCACCATCTTGTAATGGCGACCATAATCTGCATAAGCGGCAGAGGCGTCTCACCACAAAGATGGCCCCTGGCAAAGGGGGAGTGGTTTGTGAGGTGGTGCCAGTGAGCCATTAAGTGTGGAGATTCCTTATTGGTTGACTGCTGTATCTAGTTTATGTTAATTAAGATAAGCTGTGTGTAATGT
The DNA here is from genome assembly GCF_052094955.1 of Ictidomys tridecemlineatus. Classification (NCBI taxonomy): domain Eukaryota; kingdom Metazoa; phylum Chordata; class Mammalia; order Rodentia; family Sciuridae; genus Ictidomys; species Ictidomys tridecemlineatus. The sequence goes on along the minus strand of NC_135480.1, from coordinate 90,697,816 downwards.
CTATATACCCCTCCTGTCCTACAATAAACGGCTCCCACTCCTGCTGTATCAGTGTACACAAGTTTTTCGTCACCCCCCGGTTATTTTGCTGCAGCCGGACTGCGGCAAAACCCTGTCTTTAGATAAAATACAAAAAAAGAGCTGGGGATGTGGCTCAATGTTTGAGTGCTTATGGGTTTAATCCCCAGTACTGAAAAAACTGATATAGATATAGATATAGATAAAGATATAGATATAGATATGTATGTATACATTTCAACATGTGCCAAATTCTCAATTTATCCTTAACAATCCTAGAATTAAGCAGAGCAATTATTGTTGCTTTCAGTCATTCACCTACTGAAAGGGTAAAGTTTCTAAGCTGGAAAGCTTGAATTAAAATGTAAAAGATTAGGTATTATTAAGTTCCTCTGTTACACCCAGAACCTGAAATTCCTGAGATAGTTAAGACAACGCCCTACTGGCTATTTAGCCTAGGGCCCTGTGCAGTTTGTCACAGGGCCCGAACCAATCAGTTTGAATGTGTACCCCGCTTAGGAGTGACCAATCACCCCCGCCCGACCTGTTCCCGCCAATGAATGTGCTAATCACGTCTCAGAGTTGTTGTTCAATTTTCCCCGTGCCTCATGATGATTTGTTCTGATGTATGCAAAGCCCACCGCCCTCTCCAGAAAGTGTACTTAAGCTCTGCTTGACCTCAGCTCTGGGCTCTGGGCTGCTCTCCCTTCTTGAGTGAGCACGGAGCCCCAGTGCGCTGGAATGGATCCCCAATAAATCCCCTTTTGCCAATTGCATGGAGCCAGTCTCTTGTGTGGTCTCTTTCTCTGACGCTCCGCCAGACCCTTACACTATTTACTCATTCAACAAACATCTACTGAGTGCCTACATGTGTTTGTCATTATACTTCAGTGGATACAGAGACTAAGAGCCAGGGAAGTTGTCTTCTCATGAGATTTTTATTTCCATTATTCCTGTTGTTTATGTTTCTCATAATATTCTATGTTGATTATCTATATTCATTCCAGAGTAAGGCAACTTAATTATTCAGGCATGTGTATTATCACTGTCTAGGAGGACAACACAATGCTTTATAATTCATCAGTTTGAATAATTGCAGTCCTTAGTAATTAGGAGCAGTAGATCGAATGTGCATACAAATGGTGATTCCCAGTCTTGTTATACAGAATGTGGGGCTGAATGTGTTTGTGAATGTGTACAGATGTAAAAACAGCTTCCTCTTGCACAACTTCCTGTTGCTTGATTTCTTCTGAACACCTTCCTTTCAGAAAGCTAATTAATGCTGTAAATTTAAGGAATAAAACAACCATGAAAAGCACTTCCTGAAAAAAATAAAAATAAAGGCACTTCCTGAATGTTTTGTCCCTGGAGTTGTGCTTGAAGGTGCAGAACAAATGTTAAGGCAGTTCTGGGTGATAAGGAGTCCCATGCTCTAATGTATTATGGATGACCAAGCTCCCTGATCTAGGAGTAATGAGGAAAAGAAAAGTCACAATTGGCCAGCAGGACATTATCAACTGCAAGAGTGTTCACTGGGGACTAATGGAAAGCAGGGCTATTGAGACTAGAGAGTGTTAGGTGAGAAAAATGTAGAGACTGAGTGAATTTCTAAGAAAAATTAGACATTTTTAATTGTGCATGCAAGGCAAGCACTCTACCAACTAAGCTATATCCCCAGCAAGAGATGGAATTTGTTCCCTGAAAGCTGTCAATACCCAAGCCACACCTGGACACCTTAGGAGACAGGCATTGCAGAGACTCATTTCTGGCCAGGAAACAAACCTGAGTTTGCATACTCATTACCGTGGCTCACCTTTTAAAATGTTTGAGAATCTATTCTTCCTGATTTCCACTTTATGCTAATGTGACATTTCAGGATTATTACAATTATTTGTGTGGAAACAGGGCCTTCATCTTTTGACACTCCATTTAGTTTCTGTTTCTTTGTTAGATTGTAAATAAACCATTTTGTTGAAAGTGCTCAAACGATCTGAATGTGTGTTGCAATAGGTACAGACAATGGATTTTCCAGTGATCTTAAAGAACTGTGATCATACTTCTCCTTATGAGACATTTCTTAAGGAGTATTATATTTAAGATTTTAAAAATTTAAAAATGAGGGGAAAGGTAGTGAAGGTATAATGAAGTTGAAGCCAGAATTAGAGAGGCAGTAGGCAAGGGTCTGATCCTAAGAATAGAGGAATTGAAATGTTAATTCCTTCAAAGCCCTTCCTTCACCCTTATCAAGATAACCTGCCCCAGCTCCAACCTGTTGCCAAGGTAACTAGTTTCTGGGATTGTCCCTCCCTACAGGGAGTTGTTAATTACCCCCCTTCCTGCCCAGATCACTCCAACTTGGCCCCTGTAACCCATCTCTTTTTCACCTTTTGGCCCTCGCACCAAGAATCTCCTGGGGCTAGGCACTTATGCTTGAAGGAGAGAGGTCAGGGAAGAGAGAGCAGGAGAACAAAGAAGGCCTAGGACATATAAAAAAGGCAAAACACCTTCTTGGGATACCAGGATACCAGCTATGGCCCACTTCTCCCTCCTGGGAGAAGTCTGTGTTGCCCCATTTTTTTTAAAAGATTTTTTTTCGTTGTAGTTGGATACAATCTATCTATCTATCTTTTTTATGTGGTGCTGAAGATTGAACCCAGCACCTCTCACATGCTAGGCGAGAGCTCTACCACTGAGCCACAACCCAGGCCTCTGTGTTGCCCCTAGTTAAATAAATCCTGTTTTATATGTTTGCCTTGGTGTGCTTCTCTCATGTTATACTTCAACACGTGAGGGTACAGAACTCCTCACGGATAACCGGTCGTATCAAAGTGAGTGGTGAACTTGAAGTCTAGAGTCTAGATTTTAAATTTTAGTTCCATCACAGGAGATTGGGGTGAGCTTAAGCAAACCCCTTAACTTTAATGAGTATGTTTCCTCAACCATAACATGAAAATTTATTGAATGTGTCCTCTGTTGTCACTATGTGTGTGTGTGTGTGTGTGTGTGTGTGTGTGTGTGTGTGTATCTCAGTGGGTTTATCAAACTCTAAAGTTTCACTGAATTTGCCTTCATTTTCTTGCAAAATATCCCCCAAATCTTGGGGAAGTTAGAATTTTGAGATAGAAATTTGGGGGAACATACGCATCCAGACCACAACAAATTCCTTTCTACATAACTGTTATCACTCGGGTCACTGCAATATTGTTAGGTATTTGACAGACTCCAAAATAAATGACTCCTTCAGCTTCTGCCATAACCTTCTTCCATAGGACTCACAGAACTCTTTGAGGGCTGGATGACCTAGAGATTGCTACAACCCTCTGCTGTCTTTTCTCTAACCTTGAAGTGCACTGAGTGCCATACTTTTCGATTTCCCTTAATTATAGCACATTGTCTCCAAACACTACCATTGCTCAAAGCTATTAAGAAATTTGGGTCAGTCATTTTTATGGCTACCTCTCCTTCAAATTTCTTAAGAATCCAGATGCTTCAAAACTTCAGAAGAAACAAGGGAAAACCTTGGGTTTCAATACATAATTATCACAATTTAATCTGGCTTGTTTGCATCCTCAGATCAACATGAAGGAAGCTACCTGCCTCCTTGTAGTAGCTCCATTCTGTCTAAGGCAGCCACGGCTTGGAAAAGCTTTACTGATATTTGTGATTCAACAGAGTTTTGGATTGAAAAAAATGGAGAAGAGAGGGAGGTGGGGCTTGGCCTTTTGCAAAAACTGTCAATATGCTCCCTTCCCAGTCGGAAGGAGCTCTGCAGTCCTTCCTTTGCCTTCTGGTTCTATACAGCAAGAATTTCTTGTTGGTGTCACTGTAACTTTCAGTTCTGAAACATAAAAGTTTTTGAATGCTTGCTTTGTTCTAAATGCTTATGTCCCCCCTCCCTCAGACTCATATGTTGATACCTAGTCCCCAGGGCAATGGTATTAGGAGGTAGGATTTGGAGGCTCTGCCCTCATGAATGAGACTGGTGCCTTTACTAAGGAAATGCCAGAAGGTGTTTCCTTCTATAATATGAGAACACAGCATAAAGTCACAACCTTCAAACAAGAAAGCTAGCTCTCACCAGATGCTGAGTCTCCCAGGACCTTATCTTGGGCTTTCCAGCCTTCAGAACTATAAGAAGTCATTTTCTGCTCTTTTCATGTTACCCAGTGTATTATTTGTTACAAAAACTTGAATAGACCATCACAATATTCCTCTGGGACAGAGCACTTAGAAATCCAGAATGTGGGGCCTGGCTGTCCCTTCCTTTGTAAGGGAAAATAAGAAATTACCTTTTCATTCTTTGGCTGATGAGTCCAAAGGACCACATTTTAAATACCAAACTGCTAAACATGACTACTGGCCCTGATCCTCTAGGTACTCATATTCTGTCATGTCCTCCTCTACTGTAAACATCCCCTTCTCCAATGAGAATCATTCTTGCATGTGAACTAACATGTGCTAAAGCATGCCTGCCCCCAGTGGTTGACCTGTACCTACACCAGCCTCATCCCAGCAGTTGTTGCTTTGCTCCAGCAATGATAATAATATGCACTTCTCAGAGATGTGGTGAGAATGAAAAGAAGTCATATGTTTGGGTTCTGCCTCTCAATGGTTTTTGCCATTGCTGAACCTTCCCCTTGCCTATCCCCATTTCAATTGCTATAACCCATCTGTTCAGATTTTTCAAAGTATAATAAATTGTCTGAGAAACCAGATGGATAATTAAGGCTGAACAATATAATAGGGGCTATTAAACATCCCCTGGACACATCCCCACACTCTGTCCTTGGAAAATTTGAGGATGAAAGGGTATGCATTTATTGGCTATGAGTCATTCCTTTGGAAACCTGAAGAGAGCAAATTTAACTCAAAATCCTGAGTTTGGAGGGCAGAATCCAGCTGAGCTCGAGATTTGCAATAAACTTTAATCTTTGCTGATTGACATCAACAAAGATACAGCCCACCTCTTCAGATTGTGTAACAATGAGAAAACAAGTGGGAGTTGTCAAAGAAATAGCACTTGACTTGCTGCCATGGAAGAAATTAATCAACCTGACTGTATCTTAGAAAAAGAAAAGTGAAAAAGGAGAGTCTGTATCTAACTTGTTTAAACTTCCTCCAAAAGATAGCAAGTGAAATACAGGGCATTTCAATTTAAAGGAAATCAAATAGAGCTAAATGGCTATAAATTTATTCATATCAGTTTCTACATCAACACTTCCACTTTGATTTTGAATGAAAAAAAAAAATGCCCCTAGCATTTTTCTAAGCTAATTTCTGCACCTTGATCCTTGATCCCATTTCATCATTCTTCTATCAGAGTTCCTCCGTCTATATTTATCTTGCTCCTTCTCCCCAGGTCCCTTCTTAGCTCTCTCCCCTTCCCTCTTTCTCTCCCTCTCTTTCATGACTCTCTCAATTTTTCAATATGACTTCTGGTTACTTCTATAAACCAGATATATTTCTTACATTATAAAGAAAGAAAGACCCTGAGACAGACTTTTCTATTGTTCCTTCATCACCTTTCTTCCCATAAAGACCAAGCCATTTGGAAAAACAAATTACTTATGATCTCCACTTCATATCATCCATTTCGTATTCATTAACCCAACCCACCACTGAAGTCCTTCTTATTGAGGATAATAATTCATTTTACTTATTCAGATTATGTTGCTAATTAATATGAACTCAATTTCACTCTTTCTTTTATTTTATCTATTATCTCTACCCTGATAACTTTCAGATCATCTATATTTCTTCATGACAGAACTCTTTTTTCAATGTTTAGAACATATATCCAACTGCACATATATGTCATCTCAATATTGATAGGACTTAACTTAAATCTACCTCTCCTCTGTTGGTGTCTATGATGGGTAGACCACCTGACAGTCACTTCAGTCTGAAATCCAGGTGTCATTCTTCATTTCTTTCTCCTTTGTACCGCACTGATCATTAAATTTTTCTAAGTCCGCTTTCCCCCAAATATATTACATCAGGCCATAGTGATCATTCGGTTGGGCTGTGGAACTTCCTAATGATGCTCTGGCTTCATTCTTTCCTTGCTCCAATTTATCTTCCACACCAATGCCAAAGGATGTTTCCTAATATTATCTCCCAACTTAAAATGTTATCTTTTCTTAGAGACTAGAGTAGACAGTTGCATTATCTGTCCATGATATGGCGTCTGGTTACCTCTCCAATTCCATTAAGCACCTGTTTTCTCTTTATTATCATTTAAAACATGTAAAGTTTGGGGAACATACCATTTTACTGCATGGCTTTATGTCTTTGCCTCAATGTTCTTTGACATTAGTCCCCACTTCTCTTTTTTACATCATAAAAATGCTACTCTTGGCTGGGCACAGTGGTACACACCTGTAATCCCAGCAGTTTAGGAGACTGAGGCAGGAGGATTGCAGGTTAAAGGCCAGTATCAACAATTTTTCAAGGACCTCAACAACTTAGCAAGACCCTATCTCAAAAAAAAAAAAAAAAAAAGAGCTAGGGATGTGGCTCAGTGATTAAGCATCCTTGTTTAAAAAAAAAATCCTATTCTTTCTTTTCTTTCCCTGTCTGTCTTCTCTCTGTCCCTTATTGAGTACCACAAGAAGGTTTGAGCAGTTCTTCTTCAGCATCCAAATTCTGTGAATACATGCCCTGTTAAGAAACAAATCCCACTGAATTTGCAAATTGCATACTTCAGTGTTTGCCTCACTTTTAAATGAAGATCCCTAAAAAGGAAGTGTTATTTTGATCTCTGAATCTTCAACACCTCACCTAGTACCTGACACACAGCAGGAAATTAGTAGATGTATGGGAAATAAGTAAAATTTCAATTTACAAATATGCAATGAGAGCTTAATAAAAGGTTATGAGCTGTATAAATAATGAATTAGTACTCTGAAGTACTTACAGCCTAATGATACTTGTAAATCTGGTGATTTACACAAAAGAAAGACATAATAGAAATTACTAGATGTATTGTCACTGGTATGATTTCATGGAGTGAATGAGAGTATATGTATTCTTGTCATTGTTTATTATAAATACCAAGATTTGCATGACAGATAAGATAGAGAGCAATTATCTGCAATTCACAAAACAAAATAAAAAATTATGTGTTTTGTTTGTAGCTTTACCATAGCATATCCCAAGTTATGATAATATAGAATAATGCAATATTTAACAAGTCTCTTACATGCAGATTGCATAGAGTGAGGTGCACTGATCTTCCTGTAGCCTAGCCCTTTTATTCCATCAGACATAGGACATCTGAGAGACTGATGCTCAAATAACTTCACAATAGACACCAAACATAAAAACCAGCTCAGGTCAAAATCAAAAGACATAAGGCTAGAGGCTAAATAGAAAATTGCTTTCCAGGATTTAAGGCTTGACAAGCTGAAAACATAAAGCCAGCATCCATATAACGTTGAAACTATCTTTTCCTGCAAGTTCTGGATGTGTACACTATCTGAATTACATTAAATTCCAAGCATGTCATTCATTAACTAAATAAATATTTCTTAAAGTGACTCAACTGTGAGCAAAGTATGCATGATATTTGTCATCACAAAATTACAAGTCCAGTGGGAAAAGATGAAAATTGAGTAGCAGTTATAAGTTATAATATGTGCTTTAGTGGGGAAGGTATAAAATACTATGAGATCATCCAGGAGGAGAGCTGTACCTAATTAAAAAAAAAAATCACAAGAGATTTTCCAAGAAGAAAAGAATACCCTAAGGTGAGAGTTGGAGAATTTATTCATTCATTGAACTATATTTACTGAATAGCTACTATTTGGCAGGTAGCTTTCTTTTTAAATGAGTAAAATCCTTGCCCTCATGGCTTGTACATTCCAGTGGAGAAAAGACAAACAGTAGATGAACAAATGTATAGCATGATATTTAGAAGATCAAAAAAGACTAAAAGAAAGAGAGCAATGAACAGCTTCTCTTTTTAGGTAGAATGGTTAAAGGAAGTTGACTCTGATGTAATGGCATTTGAGAAGAGACCAGAAGGATAAATGGAAGAAAGCTATGTACTCTCCTAGGGTTGAGGGGAAGGACTGCAAGCAAAGGAGACTCCATGAAGGCAGGCACAGAGAAAAGAGTTCATGGGTTTTTTTTTGAAGATCTAGAACTTCATGATTTCCAGAACATACACTGCAGGGTTAGAGTTAATGAGAAAGCCATGGAGAAGTATGTGGAGACCCTGACCGTGTGGCATCCCTCCTCCCAGTCACCCCCCACTACTCCCTTACTTTTCAAGAGGATGTTCCTTTTTAAAATTTTATGAGCAAAGACATTTTTTTGATAAATCCAGACACAAACCAAAAAGCAATATACATTAAAAATAAAAGTTAGATAAATTTTGGAGTTGGATATCTCAATACTTTTAGTTTGATTTCTGACTTGAGGTTCCACAGGTTGAGTCTACTTTATTTGAAATGCTTGGGCCCAGAAGTGTTTCCGATTTGGGACTTTGTCAAATTGGGGAATATTTGCATATATTTAATGAGATGGCTTCAAGACTGGATTCAAGTCTAAACATGAAATTCATTTATATTTCATAAACACATAGCCTCGAGGATAATGTAATCCAATATTTTCAGTGTACTTGTGCTTTGGCCGTGACCTATTGCAGAAGCTCAAGTGCGAAATTTTCCACTTGAAGCATCATAGATGCGCTCAAAAAGTTTTAAATGCTGGTGCATTTTTGTGTTCCAGTTAGAGATGCTAACCTGTACCACTGCTTTCTCTCAACCTGGGTGATCCATGGGTATCTCAACCTCATACTCTAAAAAGCTTATTTTCATTGCCCCAGCCAACAACTCTTCTTTCAGAAATCTCACCAGTTATGACCTTTGTTTCTAAAGAACCATCCTTCTAGGCTGAGGATCTTCAGTGGTACAGCAGTTGCCTAGCATGTGCTAAACCCTAGGCTCAATCCCTAGTACCACAAAAGAAGAGAAGGGGGACAGCTTTCCTCTTTTTGTGGCAGTTATGAGTTGTGTTGGAGTCAGAAGTCACCAACCCCCCACAATTGGGTCTACATTGTCTAATGTCAGTCAAAACAAACTAATTATCCTACTCCATGCAATCTGTTCAGGTTAATCTGGGCAAAGCAGAGATTGAGGCCTTTGTTTCCTGATTGAGGCCTTTGTAAATTCATGTCCTTTTGTCCTCTAGATATGAGTGAGAAAGAATGTTATCATCTTCTTCTAGCCACCATCCTGAAACCATCAAGAGAGCAGACCTGAGGAGGAGGCAGGAAGCCAGGGGAATCACAGAGAAACAGGATCAAACCTCTGGATTTTCAGATATTGTGGGTCCCTGTATTAAGTCAGTGTGAGCTGAAGTTTCTGATCTGTGTGACTAAAACTATCCTAAGGATAGAAAATATAATCAAGAACCAGGTCACAATGTGCTCTTTAAACATATGATACTGCCTTTGTTTAGAGTAAAGAATGAAAACTAAGAACAATTTCATTCAAAATTATAACAATTTTATTCAAAATTTGGTTTTAAACTTATAGGGACTGGGTAGTCAAAAGTCTTATACAGAAAGGAAGCACAATTGTTAATTTTAATAAATTTTAACTTTCATCAGAAGGAAGATGAGAAAGAACCCAAACTTGTGTTATGGTTTAGAATTTATATGAAGGCTCCTGAAAAGAAACCTTGTGACTTCATAACATGTTTGTCCATGCAATAATAACAAGTTGTTGCTAACAACTCTATTACCTAAACAGTATTGTAAATGTTTATTGCCAAATCTTCCCCATCATGTGTCAACACCACCAACTCAAATTCTGAATAGCAATTCCAGGAAGTCTTAAGAGATTCTCTTGATAAGTCAAGAAAGCCCTGAAGTGCTGAAAATAGCTTTGGTCTGATTGTGTGGTTTGATTATGAAAATGATTCTATTGATTTCATCTTGACACATATCTTTCCACTTGTTCCCCACAATCTTGTTTATTTTACTTTTAGAAGGCGTTTTTAATCCATGTATCTTAATCTCCAATGTTACCTCCTTAAGGAAAGTCAATGTCAGTAACCACGAAGTATATTGAAGGGATGTCCTAACTGGTGATTACTTCTATTCCTACCCTCCCCAGCTTGTTCTAGTGGTACTTAAAATTCTCCAGTGGCTTCCCAGTGAGGTCAGAATGGAACTCAGAATCCTTAATCTGACATAATGGACGCTATGCGATCTGTTTCCTTGTTTACTTCAGGTGCATGTCAACCAACATCATTTCTACCACTCCATTCACTCACATGCACACAGATCAGAATTTCTATCTGCTTCACAGATGTACCATCTCTCCTCAGCCTAGTAGTTAGGATCCTCAGCCTAGTAGTTCTTCTGCCTGCTCTGCTATTAGCAAGTAATTTTTCTGGATTCAAGACATTGTAACTTTACAAAGGAGACTTTCTCTTATCCTTTGGGCTACATTAAGCTCACATGTCACGAGTTTTTATACACTAGATAGTTTACCTTCACATTCTTTTCACAACAAATAATTATGTATTTGTATGAGTAATTAGAAATTAATATCCATCTCTCTCTCACACACACTTGACTGTAAACTCCAAGAAGGAAGGGACCATCCATAGTTATTTGATTCTTCATTTAATCCTAGAATCTAGCACAGTACCTGAAACATAGTGAGCATTCAGTCTAAATGAATCAAAATGCAAATAAGTCAGCATACTCTTTGTATTAAAAATTCAGCTGCTGGATGCGGTGGCACATGCCTGCAATCCCAGCGGCTTGGGAGGCTGAGACAGGAGAATCTTGAGTTCAAAGCCAGCCTCAGTAACTGCAAGGCACTGAGCAACTCAGTGAGATCCTGTCTCTAAATAAAATACAAAATAGGGCTGGGGATGTGGCTCAGTGATTGAGTGAATATCCTCAGTTCAATCCCCTGTATAAAAAAAAAAAAAAATTCAGCCATGCTTCCTTGAGCGTATTTCCTTACCATCCATGAGGAAATATGCTCAACTGAGCTCTTCTATTCCTAGTAGACTATAAAGCTAGTCACGCCTCATTTTCAGTTTATTCAGATTTACTGTTTCTCTTCTATCATTTTAGCAACTATGTTGCTTTTACTCTTGTAAATTTTACAAGTCTTTTAAATTGGATACATTTTTTTGCCCTTCTTTTAATTAACCAAAGGAGAAGTTGCTTGCTTTTTTTTTAAATTAGGTATAAAGTTAATGTCTGAACATCATAAAACCTATTCTACATAAGCCATTTACTTCTTTTCCTTACTTTTTATTTTCCTTGGTATTTTCTTTTTAAGTAAAAGATTAGTTCAAAATGCATATATGTTGGACTAAGTCTGTGTTACCATGGCAATAACCAGAAATAAAAGCAATGTAAAACCATGTGATACTGCCTTTGTTTAGAGTAAAGAATGAAAACTAAGAAGAATTTTATTCAAAATTATAAATATTCCCAATATGGAATCCAACTTTCTAGTATACTATTTTGTCCACAGTCTACCTTTTTCATTTTCACTATTGACAACCCCGAATTCCAGTAAATAACCAGAAAGCAATCAAACTTTATTTTATGTATGATACATAAAGTAGGTCTGTAAGAACCCCTTCTTCTCAAATTGGGATGGGAGAGTTTCCCCACCCAGACAGAGATCACTCCCTGTACTGATACTTGTCGCCAGCCATCCATGGGCTGTGTGTGTGAGCTATGCCCGTGTGAGAGGACTGGTCTGGCATTAGGTGCTTTTTGGGCTGTGTGAGGCCTGTGTGCCTTTTCTCTAGCTGGGTCTGAGTTCTCACACAGCACTTGAGATGGGTGTGGCTCTCCAAGATGTCAATCAACCTACTGACCACAGGGCATCGCCAAGCAAGACTCCACCCTTGGAAACCCAATCCCTTGCCTTATTTGGGTAGAATATTCTATGATGGTTTTTCCCCAATAAATAGAGGGGTTTCAGGTGTGCTCTCTCCTGCCTCATGCCTCCCTTGCTCCCCTTGCCCTCCAGCATGAGGTCTCAGAGCTGTCTCTGACCCCAAAAAAGGTATTTCTGTGTTTGTGTGGTTTTTTAGTTGCCAGCCCGGCCAGCTGGTGACAGATACTCTCTGTCTCAGGAGAATTGAGGCTTAGTTGCTGCTGAACTCATGCTCAAAGCAAGAAATGGTCTAAGTTTTATGTGTTTTCATTCCCTTTATTCTTTCCTATTATTAGAGAAAGGGGAGGGGAGACCCATATAAATATAGAGTGCCAAATCCCAGGCTTTAATGAGGCTTGATAATGGGCTGACCACGGTGCTAAGCAGAGTACATACTATGATCATTAAGAAAGGGCTCTGCCAGGCGCGGTGGCACATGCTTGTAATTCCAGCAGCTCAGGAGGCTGAGAGGAAGATCTCAAGTTGAAAACCAGTCCCAGGAAAAGCGAGGTGGTTGAGTGCCCACTGAATTCAATCCCCAGTACCTCCCCACCCCATCCCCCAATAAAAGACATGGTTCTATCTTCACTGTGCAGGAGAGATGTTGATGATGCAGTGAAGGACAAGCAGAGGAATGCACAGAAGGCTAAAACAAAGAAGAAGGAGTAAGGAAAGAGGGCCATGCAATATGTCATTAAAAAAAAAAAAAAGCAATGTTTTTCTAGAATCTTGAAGTAGGAGTACACTTTGCCCAGAAAATAAGGAATGGGAGCAAGAATAACATTCAACATATTTAGCAGCCAGTATAGCCCAGGAATTGGCTCTGGAGAAGGTCTTAAGCCCTACTCCCACCCCACTTTGTGCAAAGGAACATAAAAACTTGTAAAAAAAAAATAATACAGGACAGCATAGTGATAATTTACATTTCCTAGATGAGAATTTTGATATACTAAAAACCAGTGTGCCCATGCTTGTGTATATTCATTAAATACCTACCCTGGGTTGGGAGAAGCTTAGAGACAGGAAAACCACATGCCCTAGAACACAGAGGGCTGAGAACGTAGAAAGACTTCCATGTCCTAAACTGATACCTGCCCTACTGAGTCCAAAGCAGACAATGCTGGCCAGAGAGGCAGAGGCCAGTTCCTGAAGAATTCTTCAGACTAAGAGATTAATTTATTTTCAGTGTGGCCGGAAGACACAGAATACTTTCCTGCCGGGAAGAGACACGATTTGAGTGATATTTTAGAAAGATCATTTTGGTCTCCGAATGCGGATGACATTAGTGAAGGGAGAGGATTGAAACAAGAGCCACAGTGAATAAACCCTGGATGACATCTGTTTCCAGCAGCCTGGCTGATGGGAAGCTCTGAAAACTTTCTGTTGCAGCACAACTAGAAACTGGATAAATTAGAGCATTTATATTCAAATAAATTACTAGGATAGTAAGGAAAATTGTCAGAAGGTAATTCAAATGAAAGAGAGAGAGAAAAAAGAAAAGAAACAGCAAACTGAATAGAATCAGGGGCAGGGAGCTCTCTGAAAGCAAAGGCTGACACTGGCTCTGGGATCTAGCTGCTAAGCCCAGGCCCATCCCAGGTCATGGAGCTGAATCTGAGAGCTGTGCTAAGTGGAGCTGTGGTACCTGCACTGACATATCCCAGCATAACCAATGTGCCTGGTTTTCCTGCAATTCATCAACGTTTCTTATATATTTTGAGACTATCTTATTTTAAAATCATATGCTTAGTATTGTATCTTGCCATTCAATTGAAACCTTTTTATAATTATGTAGCAATGTCCTTTAATGTTTGCTCTTTCCTTAAAGTCTATTTTATCTGATCTGAATAAAGCAACTGAATCTTTCTTTATGCAGTATTTGTCATATTTTGTTTTCGTCCTTTTGCTTCCAAATTTTCTGAGTCTTTACATTTGTGTGTTCCTTAAACAGAGCATGGCTGCTTATTTTACCAATCCATATGATAATCTTTCTGTTTTAATTAGCGAGCTTAGTTTTCTTATGTTTACTGTAATTAGTGACGTATTTGGACGTATTTCTACTATCTAAGATAGCACTATTTTCCTTATTGTTTACATGTCTCTTCCTCCCTTTTCTTGCCTTACTGGATTGATTGAAGCATGTGTGTCTGATTCTGAAGGAAACCAAAATATCTCCCCGCCCCAATTATAAAGGATTGTTGAGCTGTGAACACTGAAAAGGCCGGGGAGCTCTCTGCTCTCCTTCACTTGGCTAAAAGCAATGCAGAGATTCAGAAAGATGAAGGTCCTCCTGCCTGCTGTCCCCACTTTCTTGCCTAAAAGCAGGATATACCTTCTTCCCTACAACGCTGTCCTTGGTGCTCAGGGATGATGGCACAGGGTTGTACTCCCTCCTGTGGTTTTCCACCTTGAGAAGCCTGGGGCAGCTCTCTTCTTTGTGCTGTCACTTCTCTAAAGCTTACTGCTCTTGGCTGAAGATATTACACAAGCTCCGACACCATGTCACCTTTGAACTGAGGTTTCTCCCACATGATATGCACTGCTTGCGTTTATACACTTACTTGTTTTTTCTCTTCTTAATCTGTCTTTTGTTATAGAATTCTTTCTGGACTATGATTTTGTGAGGATTGAGAAAAACAATACCCTACCCTTCACTTCATAGTTTTGTTTCCTTTACAGATTTGGATACTATTTCTATTATTTAGTGATGAATCTTTGTGGTCTAATATACACAAACAAACAAACATATTTAGTCTTTGTTCTATTTTCTGGTGCAGAGCTCAAAACCCTTGAATGTCCTGAATGATAAGAATAGCATGTGTTATCGTTGATGAACCCTTTCTAGAACACAGAATTTATACTTACCAGGTGACTTAGGATGGGGCTCTGGGATAGCCCCGAGATGGGGCTGCCCGATAGAAAGAGCAAGTGTGATTAGAGGGTTGGAACTTTTGGACCTATATACTTGTGGAAGCAGAGACTAAGTCTCTGCAATGATGCAATGAGCTTCTGGGTTGGTTCTGAAAGAATGTGGAAGCTCCACACATCACCCCACATCTTACCCTGTGTGTAACTCTCATCTGGTGTCACTGAGTTGCATTCTTTACAATAAACTGATGAATGTAAGTATAATACTTCCCAGAGTTCTGTGAGCTATTTTAGTGTTGGAATAACTTTCAGTCGCAGCTACGAGCAGCTCAGAAGTGCTTGAAATATTCACCTTCCTTCAGGCCTGACAGGAGCGCCTGCAGGATGGGGTGAAACCACATACTCAGCGCTTATGGTTAGCCTTGCCAGACTTCCTGGCCAGGAAACCGAGAGTCAGGGGCTTCAGGGCATGAAACCCCTGACTCAGTAAGGGCCAAAGACCCTTTCAGATTGCTTTCTGCCACGACAGCAATATTTAGAGTTTCCTCACAGTGCGGTTACGTTAGGCAGAAGATGATTGGCTTATGGATATTATCTTGCTTATGTATGATTGACAGGCAGGCCCCACTCAACCCCTATAAGAGTTGTGTGTATTCCAAAAATAAACTGAGCTACTGGACAACGATCTGAGGTGGGTCTTAGCCAGCTCTCTCACCAGCTCCCGGAGTCTGTGTGTTGATTTTGCGTCTCTGCCCCCCCCCCGCCCCCCCCCCCCGCAACAAGGTAGCCAAGTGACCATTGACCATGAAGGGACTTAGGAACACATTCATTCTAGCAAACTATCAAACTTGTAAGTAGATCTCAGAAATCTCTGGTTTATAGAAATCTCTGATGTATAGCCAGTTGGAAGGTCTGACATTGCAACTAGCAACTGAAGTGGGACAGTATCGTAGACAGAACCTTTAAATCTGTGGACCCAGATAGTGACAGAACTGAATGCAGTTGAATGGAATTGAATTTTTGGACACCCAGTGAGTAGACATCCAGAGAATTGAAGAATTTCTTATTAGTGTTGGAAAATGTCCCCAAGCTTTCAAACATTGTCATGTATAATTAGTAAAATCTAAAAGTAATTAAGAACATAGCTTGCCAAATAGTGACAGGACATTAGATTAAAATTCTAATCACCCTTTTTCTGGTTTACTTGATACTATTGCTCAGTATTTTGTGTGGTTTTTTTTTTTAAATTAATGATTAGTATTATTATTGTTCACAAATTATTTATTTAAATTTACCTAAAAATTTAGTATTATTATTCACTAATTTTTACACTATACAATTCCTTCTAGGATCATTTGCCTTAATTATTTGTGAATTTTCTGTGAGCATTCTCAGTTTTTGTTTCATTACCTCACTTGCTTGTGTCTGAAGGCAATGAGAATCCAGGTGTTGATAGTATTTTAGTCAGGTTTTTCAACCAGAACAACTGAAGAGGAGGAAAAATTTATTTGGGGGCTCACAGTTTCAGAGGTCTCAGTCCATAGACAGCTGGCTCCTTTCCTTGGGGCTTGAGGTGAGGCAGAATATCAGGACAAAAGAGCGGTAGGGAGGGAAGTAGCTCACATGATGGTCAGACAGCAGAGAGAGAGAGACTGACTCCACTCACCAGATAAAAAAATATATATATCCCAAAGCCATGTCCTCAATGCCCACCTCCTCCAGTTGCACCCTACCTGCCTTCAGTTACCACTTAGTTAATCCCCATCAAGGAATTAATTCTCTCATTGGGTTAAGGCGCTCACAAACCAAACATTTCTCCTGTAAACCTTCTTGCATTGTCTCACACATGAGCTTTTGGGGGACACCTCTCATCCAAACCACGATAGAAAGTGAAAAGATCACAAGTAGTCTCAGCCCTAAGGTGACAAAATGATTCTTAAAAATTACAACCTGTGTTTCCTATGAATCAAATGTGTCCTTTAAATGAAACATCAGTCAGAAAATTACCATATAAATAAGAATAGTAACACTGTGGAGTAGGATATCTGCTTCATACTGCACTGAGAGCTAAGAAAATACCGAACTTTGGTTTAGAATTCTTGCTTCAAGACATGGTTGAAAGTAGGATAGTTTATGACTACCCTACACTTTAAAAAAAGGGCTGATGCAATTTTAAAATTAAAAGCGACTTGAATATAGAGTTGCTTCCCTACAAAATAAGGAGAATTTACAGGCTTTCTAGGCTTCTTCATATTTTTGTTTCCTTTACAGATTTGGATACTATTTCTATTATTTAGTGATGAATCTTTGTTTCCTATGAATCAAAAATGAAAAGTGGGACCTTCATTGTGAAAGAGTAGGCCTGTGATTTGGATAAATTCAGATAAATCTAAATACCCTGAAATCCCCCTAAAGGAACACTTTTGTCAGCAGAAACAACCCTTTGTGCCTCCACACATGACGAAATCAGTCAGGGTCACTCCAGGTGAACTGGGCTGGCATGAAATAATCACACAGAGAGACAATATACCTTTCTCTTTGGGTTCAGTGATGGTTCCTCACCACAGCTTCCACAAGGAGGAGTGGGCAAGGCAGGCAAGAAAGAGAGGGAGCAGCATGTCCTCAAGCCCTTTTTTTGAGGAGAAGACGTAAGAAAGTTCCACCCCACATGAGGCAAGGGGTCAGGTTTCAGGGGGTGGAGTCTAGCTTCCTGATGTCTTGCAGTGGGCACATTGACTGACATCTTGGAAGGCCACTCCCATCTCATGTGCTGTGAGGGGATCATAGGCAGAGGGAGGGAAAAGGACACATACATCGCCAGCCCAAGCAGAGAGGCCACGTCAGTCCAATCCACTCATGTACTCATGCTTGTAGATCACACACACACTGCCCATGGATGGCTTGCCACACCTTTGTCCTCTGTATGATTGCTATGATGTTTTCTTGATTGAAAACTCTTTAAAAAATTCACCTTCCATAAGTGTCATGCCCAAGAATGTCAACTGTCTTTGTGTATAAGAAGGACAGTCATCTTCATCTTCTTCATCATCTTCTATCCAGAGTCAGAACAAATGTATCTAGAGGAGCAAGTAAGTGTCTAGTCCTTCTATACAGAGAATATTTACTCAAAGAACTGAATAATTTGATTAATTTATATCAGTAGAAATTTAGGAAATATATAGGAATAAACCCTGAGGATTTTAGACAAAGGAGGAAGGGGCATAATTTTACCTTGAGCAGAATTTATCAATATGTATGAACTTTCCAAAGATTCTGGGTTTAATATGCTCTCACAAGGAGCAAAAAAAAAAAATTACACTACATATTTTTTTAAGTGACATTCACATTTGGTGGTACTGCTTTGGACCATTTATCAAATAACCCATAAGCTCAACGTGGTATTAAAGAAAATTTGCATCAGATGGAGTATTAAACATACAAGGGAGATTTTATTCAAGTCTACTTCAACAGGAGAGAAAGATTGAACTCAAAGATGACTTTATTCAAGACTATTGCAATAGAGGAGAAAAATTAAACTGAATTCCCATGTTTAAAAGTTGAGTGACAGTTAATAAATGGGAAAAGAAACAGACACTTTACAGAAGAAGAAATATGAATGGCCAACAAATATATGAAAAAGTGTTCAACATCATTAGCAATTAGAGAAATGCAAATTAAAACTATACTGAGATTTCACCTCTTCCTAGCCAGAATGGCAATTATCAAGAATACAAATCACAATAAATGTTGGCAAGAATGTGGGAAAAAGGTACACATACATTGCTGATGGGACTGAAAATTGGTGCAACCACTCTGGAAAGCAGTATGGAGATTCCTTAGAAAAACTTGGAGTGGAACCACCATTTGACCCAGTTATTCCACTCCTCGGTTTATACCCAAAGGACTCAAAATCAGCATAATACAGTGATGAGGCCACAACAATTTTCATAGCAGCTCAATTCACAATAGCTAAGCTATAAAACCAAACTAGGTGCCCTTCAACCAATGAATGGATAAAGAAAATGTGGTATATATACATGATGAAATGTTACTTGCCCATAAAGAAGAATGAAATGATGGCATTTGCTGGTAAATGGATGAAACTGGAGACTATCATTCTAAGTGAAATGAGCCAATCCCCCCAAACCAAAGGCTGAATATTCTCTTTAATATGTGGATGCTGACTCACAATAGGTGGTGGGAACTGGGGGAGAGTAGAGGTTCACTGGATTGTATGTGGTGGTGGGGACAAGGGTAGGGAGGGGGATGGGAATGGGAAAGACAGTAGAATAAATTGGATGTAACTTTTCTATGTTCATATATAAATACAAAACCAGTGTAACTCCACATATGAATAGGAAGTCATGCTCCATGTATATATGATATATCAAAATGCATTCTATTATCATGTATCATTAAAAATAACAAATAATAAAAAGAAGTTGAATGAGCTAGTGAAAAAGTACTGGGAGACTGGAGGAAGCACAGGGAAGACATTGTTCAGTGTGAGTAAGCTGTCTGCTAATAGTTGCTTTATCATCACACATTGGCTCTAACCCTTCCACAGGGACTAGGAGATAGGGGTGCTATCTCTATCAATGGTTACATTTAGAAGGGATGGTTCCCAGGTCCTTGAGAAAACCTTTTCTGGGTTGTAAAGCTGGCAGAAGGTTGGAGAGGTTAACATCTCAGAGGGTCAGAGAAAGAATTTACCATGGCAATTTTTTTGAAAGTATATGTTCTAAGAAAAGGTAAGTCAGGATTCCTTCGTCAAGAAGAAACCTGTCTAAAATTTAGTTAAGCTGAGGGGAAGAGCATGGCATTGGGCCCCATGTAAAAGGACCACTCTTCCAGTTTCAGGCTGTAGTGTATGTTATTAGCCCTATACTGGGACTTAAGAACCTGCAGACCTGTTAGGCAGAAGTGTCTGGAGCAAATTGAATGTTATAGGGAACAAGTATCATTAAAGGAATCTCAGTATTTTGTAAGATTTTACAGCAAAGTTACACCCTCACTGGAAAAAAAATTCTTCTACTTTGAAAAAGAATTCCTGACTTAGTATTAGGTTTCTGTGGAGTTTGAATATCTAGCCTTAAGCTTAACTCTGAATAAGCATCTTGAACTCATTCTCTTGAATTGAGTGTCAGTTGGCCACAAAGCCACAAGGCAGACTTCACAGCAAAACTGTCACCATGGAACCAACACTGGATACAAGTGCTGATTTTGTTTAATTTGAAGATTTGGTGGTATTAAACTTTAATAGCACATGATTTATTAGTGTTGGACCATAATGAAATTCTAACCACAGTGAGCGATGTTCTTCTTAATAATAAATTAAATCATTATGGTCAGTGAAATGTGAAGAACAAGTGAATTATAATAATTAAGTACTTAATAGATTAGCCACATTTTCAAAGTATGACAAATTTAAAGAAAATAATCTCTGAGAGTTAAGAGGCTAAAAATCACTTTTCCTTATTTTTGATATTCACACAACCAGTTCAAGTCTGTAAGATCTATTTGAGTTCCATAAATGGCTTTTTACCAGGTTTTATCCCACTTGTATTACCATTAGCAATAAGTCTCTGATAGTTCAAGGAATTGTTCTTTATGAAGTTTGTATGTTTTTAGATGGTGATAATGTTCAGCAGAGACCTCTGTACTACTTGCTATTCATTCATTTGTTAATTCATGTTTGCCAATCAACATTAAAAGTCTCAAACTTTAGGTAGTGTTTGTGTACTAAAAATATAGAGACCATCAAGACATGGGCCTTAGCAATGTGAAATCACAGACTATGGAGGAAGATAGGCAGGTAAACAAATCCATCTTCATTTGTTCCAGGACTGGCTAAGAGGATTATATGCAAAATATGTATACCATGTAGAGTTTTAGTCTGCACTTTGTTAATGCTACAAATGTAAGATGTTAGAGTAGTAGTTCTCAATCCGGAATTGATTAACCAATAAAAACATCCATGATATAATGTCAAAGCAGTATAATGTAGCATATGTCAAAACATATCCATATTTTTTTCCCAATGGGTACTGAGCAACTCTGCTGAGCCAATTATAGAGAAAGAGAAACATGGTCCAGAATAGTAAAGGAAGATTTTGTACAGTTTCTCTTTATTCCATGTTGTAGTTCATCTACCATCCTATATCTGCTTTTACAGCAAAATTCAACCCAAAAGTATAAGACTGTGTTCCATATTTCTTCCCTAATTCTCTCTTGAACTCTCCAAACACACATTAAATCCTACACCCACTGAAAATATCTATTCTCAAGGTTCCCCTAAATCTCCACATTGCGAAATCCTATGGTCAATTCATTTTCCTTATCTAAATTGTCTTAAGTGCAACATTTTCCATTGTTCCCTCCTTTTGTAAATACTTTCCTAAATTGGCCCTGGTCAAGTATCTGACCAATCCTTTTCTATCTCTTTTCCTCATTTCTTTCCATCTACTGTACTCCATCTAATGCTGTTTCCAGATCCTTGGTCCTTGGTCTTTGGCCCTCCTCTATGTCAATGGATATTTAGATTATTTCCACATTCAGGCTGTTGTGAATAGTGCTCAATACCTATGTGATGCTCTTCAGTCCCATAACTATAAATAGTACCTATATGGTTTCCAATTTCTTTCATTTTTATTTATTTAAAAATTTTTATTTGCTTTCTTTAGATATATCTGACAGTAGAGTATATATTTTGACATATTATATATACATGGAGTGTATCTTGTTCTAATTAGGATTCTAGTCTTGTGATTGTACATGATGTGGAGATTCACTGTGGAGTATTCATATGAGAACATAAGTAAAGTCATACCATGTTCTACTGTCTTTCCTATTCCAAACCCTTCCCTTCCCTTTATGTCCCTTTATCTAATCCACTGAACTTCTATTCTTCCTGTCCCCTCCCCCTTATTGTGTGGTAGCATGTGCTTATCAAAAAGAACAATTGACCTTGTTTTTTGGGGGGATTGGCTTATTTTACTTAGCATGATAGTTTCCAGAGTCATCCATTTACCTACAGAATTCATAAAGTCATTCTTTTTATGGTTGAGGAATATTCCATTATGTATATATACCACATTTTCTTTATCTATTCATCTGTTGAAGGGCACCTGGGTTGGTTCCATAGCTTAGCTATTTTGAATTGAGGTGCTATAAACATTGATATGGCTGTGTCACTGAAGTGTGCTGATTTTAAGTCCTTTGAGTGTATGCCGAGGAATGGGATAACTGGGTCAAACGGTGGTTCCATTCCAAGTTTTCTGTGGTGGTTTCCAATTTCATCTGAATTCCGGACTTGAAGATCTAACTGCCTACTCAGCATTTCCATGTGAATGTCAGATTTAATCGCTCCAAGATTGATCTCCTTAGTCTTCTCACTACCTCACTTACCTCCTGCATCATAATTACTCCTCCTAAAGTCTTCCCCAATGCAGTGAAAATTTCATTCTTACATTTTCTTAGTCAATAACTTTGCATTTTAGAATTATCATTCTTTTTCTATCCCATTTCTGATCTAACAGAAAACCCAACTGCCTCAGCATGCAAAATATGGACTCTTACACTTTTCCTTACTTCCACTTTTATCATTGGTCCAATCCTCCATCATCCTTCACCTAAAATATTGCAAAAGTCCCCTAATTTCTGCTCTTAACCTGTTTTCAGAAGCAGCACAATTCTGTGAGAATATCAGTTTCTCCTTGCTCCTCCTCTGTTCAAAACCTGCCCATAGTTTTCCATGTTCACTCAAGAAGAGTTTACAAGTCTCAACATTTTCCTTTCCCAGTTCCCAGTTACTATGGTTTGAATGTCCCCCAAAGCCTATGTGTTGGAAGCTTACTCTCCAGTGCAACATTGTTGAGAGATGAGACCTTTAAGAGTGACTACGTCATGAGGGCTCTGGGTCAGTTGTCAAATTGTAGATTTGTGATGTAAGCAAGATGAACCCTCTCTTCTTCTTTTACTCTCTCTCACATGTGAACTCTCTTGACCTTCTGCTTTCCAACATGGGAGGACACAGAAAGGCCTGCTGCTGTTTGAATCTTGAATGTCTGCCAAAGGCCCCTGTGTTAAAAGGTTTTGTTGCCAGCCTGCAGTGTTATTGGGAGGTGGTTGAACCTTCAGGAAGTAAAGCCTAGAAGGAGGAAGGTAAATAATTGAGAAAAATGGCCTTAGAAAGGATATTGGGACCTTGGTCATTTCCTGTCTCTCTGTTTCTTGGCCTCCATGAGCTGAGCAGCTTCTTCTGCCGCACATAGTCCACCACCATATACTGCCTTGCCACTGGCTTAGGAGTAACAAGTCAATTGACCATGAACTGAAACCTCCAAAGCTCTGAGCCAAAATCCACTGTTCTCCTTTTTAAGCTGAATATCTTAGGTGTTTGTCTCAGTAATGGAAGACTGACCAACACAGGCCCTTGACACATGTTGGCACGTTGATGTTGGATGACTATAGGACTTTCCTTTATAAATTACTTACAATGTATATTCTGTTATAGAAACACCAAATGGACAAGGTGCCACACATCACCCTCTGATTTTATCTCAATTTTTTTCCCTCTTTCTGTTATTTTATTTTAGTCATACCAACCTTGATTTTTCTGAATACCCCAAGTGGATTCCCATCTCAAGGCATATCCCCCTGGTTGGGAAGCTTACAACAAGGAAGACTGTTCACCTTATTAGCAAGGCCTGCCCTGCCAATCTATATAAAATAGCCATAGTTCTCTTCTATTTGACACTCTATTCCTCCCACCTTATTTTGTTTCTCTATGGCACTGTCTGGAACACTCTGAATTTGTTTACTTTTTAAATTAAATGACTCCATCCTTAGATTTTCAGCACCATGTAAGAAACTGTTTTGTTTGTTTTGTGCTTGGCTTCCTACTAAAATAATCCTGGCACAGAGCAGGCACTCAATTAACATGAGGCAAATGAATGAACAATTCAAAAGGAGTGAAACTTCCAGCTGTATATGAAAAGACGAGTATAATTTAGATAGTAATGGAGTGTATTACCTGTCCATGTGAGTATATATAAGTACCACTTGAAATATATAGACATTAACACTATACAAATGATTTAAAGATAGGATACTGGGGAGTGGAGAGATGATAAGTGAAGAAGTGACAGACCTTAGCTCTAAAACTCTATCATCATTCATGCTCTTCTTGATGATTTTTATAATAATAAAAACATAGGATTTGTTTTGTTTGCTTCATGAAAAATTCCCTAGGGAAGAAAAAAAAAATTGAAAAAACAGAGCCCATACCAAATTAACACGTCACTACTGAAGCCTCTTGTATTAAGACACACTGTTCCTGCAGCATGTCAGAATCCACCCATCAGCAATGGTCACCCAGCAGAACACCAAGAGAGAGACTCGGGTTCTCTCCAGGTCAAGGTTGCTCCAAATTTGGGTAAGTCCTAGTGAATCTGTTATGCTTCCTTCATGCAACCATGCAATATTGGCTTTCTTCTCCCAATCCCCCCAAGAGGATTTTAGTATGAGGATAGCAATTTTTATTGCTAGTATGAACTATTTTTCTATGTGTTAAGAAAGTGAACATGGGAGCCCTGCACTTAACTGTATTAACTACATGTTCTAGTTTCTGTATCTGATGTTTTGACATCTGAGCCTTTGCTGACTAGGGAGTGACTCTTCTTCCCAGGGTTAACAGCTTCTTAGAGGTAACAACATGACATTTCTCCATGTCACCTTTGTATGCAAACTAATAAACAGGGAGCCCATACCCCTCACCTGCCTCTTCATACTATAGGGACACTATTCCCCTGCCAATCATCCCATAATTAGACCACAGACAGAGAGGGGCAGCCCCCACACCTTCAGCCCTCTGGAATTATTTAAACTACCCCATCCTAAACCCACTTGGTCTGCTTAGCCTGCCTTGCTGGTTCCCTCCCCTGAAAACCCCTACTTTTTTTTTTTTTTTTTTTTTTGCAGTACTCCAATCTCATTGCCTGCAACTAACCTCGGTATCCTCTGCTGTGATCTTGTGTGACATGGCATTTCCCTCCTCTCAAATCCAATTGTGAGTAATGAGCTTTTTCATGACAATTGTCTCCCGATCTGTTGGTCTCATAATACCTGAATAAAAGCAAAATCCTGGGTCCATTTTTAAAGTAATTTACTCTTCTTATGCTTAAAAACTAAATTACCAGACATCTTACAATTATAATTTGATACGTGTCTCTCTCGAAACGCGAATTCATTTTCTCCTAATATTGAATTGGCTATAGAGAAGCAATCACAAACTATTACAAAACTCATCCTAGCAATGCTTCAAGCTGACACAATTTCAAAGCTTGACAATGCTCTTTTGAACTTGCATCACCAAAAGCTCGATTATTTTACCCATGAATCTGCACAGCGGTTGTGCCAGTGTCTCTCTACCCAGTGACTTTTCTGTCACCTCTTTCTTCACTTAATCTTTGCTCTTTCTGTCACTAGCAGATCGATCTCTATTTAGCTCCACTCCAGAGTTCAGCCCTCCCCACTTCTCCCATGCTCCCATTCCTACCCTCAGCCCAACCCCAGGGCATCCTCTACAGTTCTACTTATGATTGTTGTGAGGAGGCAGCTGAGGGTCTGCTGCTCCTGTCTGCTGGGACAAAGCTGTCCCTGCAGTGCGTGGATTAATACATAAATTGCTAAATAAATTAGACATAGCCAGAAAGCACCCAAAATAATTTCAGAAACTGTTAAAAACTAACACTCTGCAACATCAGTTCCTGAGTATGCCCAACAATTTTCTTAGAAATCAGTAAAACTGAAAAGATATCACAGGTCCTAAATTGTTTCTGTGTCCGTAAATGGAACACCAGTGGGTGGATAGAGCACTCAAGCTTGTGTCTCACGTGAAGCCAAGTACAGTTATGATTGAACTCTTTCTCTCTCCTTTACATTTTTTTAAGCAAAAAATGAAGACGATGTTTTTACAGTGTAAGAATGCTGAATTTAAGCACTAATGAGTTTTGTAAGATATGCTAATATCAAAAGGTTGCGCTCACTAATGATTTCTTCTTAATAGAACAAAATGCCAAATCCTTTGAAATCAAGCATGTAACATGACAATTGCCCTTTTTGTGTAAAGCTCCTGATTCTGATCCTCCAGAGGATACACATCATCTGTCAGTGCTGAAGTTTGGTTCTGGAGTGTCCCCCAAAGATCCATGTGTTTCCAATTTGGTACCCAACCTGTGGTGCTATTGGCAAGTGGTGGAAATATTAGGAGGTAGGGCTTAATGAGAGGAAGTTATGTCATTTCAGGGGCACGCCCTTGACCCTGGCCTCTTTCTATCTCCTGGATGCCCTGAATTGAACAACCTTACTCCATCATGATGTTCAGCTTCATCAAAGGCCCAAAAGCAGTGGGTTTGACAAACCTCTGAAATCATGAGTCAAAATAAACGTTTCCTCCGTATAAGTTGTTTTTATCGCATATTTTGTCACAATAATGTAAGGGTACATAACACATGAGATAACAATGCTGTTATCTCAAAGTCCCCTAAAAGATTTATCCTTCAGTTTCTTTACTTTTGATTGATCTTTGGAAGTCCACTTAGAAAGAGATCAAACACCTGGAAAGAAAAATGTTGACAAGCCAGTTTGACACGGTGAATGAGTTCTACACAGTCTCCTCATTACCTGAATCTGAAACTGGGGTCTTAGCAAAAAAAGCTGAAATTACACTATTTCAAAAGGTTCTACTCTGGCCATTTGGAAATAGATTTCAGATTGTTTCTATTTTCCAGTTTGATTGGATGGTTTTGACTGAGGTGTTTAGAGTAAAATTTAACAGAACTGGCTAAGTTAACAGATGGTTTAGAAAGAAGCTCTGTGCCTCATTTTTCTCATGGAGACAATAATGGCTCTTAATTTAAATATTTGTTAAGAAGATTAAAGAAATTCATGAAGAGTACTTACAACACAGCCTGAAGCTCAGTAAGTGCTCAATTAATATTAGCTATTAATATGCGTGTTGTCTGTTATGGATTTATAGTTAAGTGTCTGGATTTCTCAAGGCCTTTTCCAAACATAAGTAAAATTTCTAGGTTATTTAAAAATAGGTTGGATTCTGAGTCATCTAAAATGACCTAAGCGTAGCTAGTCAGTAACTTTTCTGAGTGCCCTATGTACACAAGGAGGACAGTTTGATATGGGAGAAAACCTATCAAAAATAAAAACACAGCATCTATCATTAAATCACTCACAAATTAACTGCCCAATGAGACCTCCCAGATGGAAATATTTATTAAACCCTTAATAAGGTTCCCAAGTATTATAGCTGTAATCTGCCTAGGAAAAGGAAGACACATGAAACATGAAATCCCTTGTTTCATAAGACTAGAAAGTTCTGTCTTTCTGTTCTTCCAGTTTAGTATCACAAAACAAAACAAAACACCTAAATGTGTCTTTCCTCATTGACAAATGTATTTTCATAATAATAAAGTGAAAAATATCTTAGCCTTTTGAAACTGTGGAGACCTGGATTCAAATTCCATTTCTGCTCTTTGTTCCCTCGTATGTAAAATGTGTACAACAATAACCTTGTCTAAGGAGCATCCTGGATTGATGCTGATGTGAGCCCCGGCATCTTGTCCTGCTCCCAGTTCAGGGTGGTACCAATAAGCTAGACCCAGGCTTGAAAGGATTAACATGCCCTTGTCTGTAGATTTGCTACATCCATCCTTGAAATAGGAAAATTAAAAAAGAAGGAGAAGAAAGAAAAAAATGGTTAGTGCAAAGTCCAAATTCATATTTTTGTGGATGCAAAATATCCAGGTTGGTATGAGGTTACTGCAGCTTTCAGCTCTGCTCAGACAGTGTATCTTTGTGTTGCTTGTTTAGAGATGTGGGGCAGCCTGCCAAGGAAAGGGCGGCTTGCAGGAGGTTGCTCGCTGAGCAGAAAGTGACGCTGATGATCCACAGTGAAGTTGTTTCCTTGTGGGAAGCTTGACCATCAATTCAGTCATTCCCGTTAATCCACCAAAATAATATAATTATGTTTGATTTGATAAGGTATATAATAATAATCTCCTACTTGAGTCTCAATTTTTCACCCAGGTTTTGATTATGGGGAAAAAAGAATAGTGTTAAGGAAATTCAGTAACATAGATTCTAAAGACCTCACACAGCCTGAGGCATAGCTCAGGTGCATAACTGTCACTTTTCCAAGACTTGTTTCATTTTTTTCTATCATTCATTGTCCTTCTTTTCTTTACTTTTTATAATAGGCTGTATCTCATTATGTTGCCCAAGCTGGGTTGAACTCCTGGCTCAGCCTCCTGAGTAGCTGGGACTATAGGCAAGTACCATTGTATCCAGCCCTTTTCTCTTTCTCTTTCTTTCTTTCTTTCTTTTTTTTTTTTTCTTTCTTTCTTTCTTTCTTTCTTTTTTTCTTTCTTTCTTTCCTTTATTTGTTGGTAGTTTCTGGTAGAATTCAATGCTGAATCACAATAATTAAATTAGCTTTTACTTGGGTTATATTTTTGCATCTTCCTATGTCAGAAATGTTTTACACTGGGATCCATGAATGAACTTGTAGGGGCCCGTGACATGCCTAACATAGTTTAATTTTTTGTGTAATTATGTGGTTCATCATCAAAGGCATGAATATACAAAAAAGTTTTCTAATAATATGTTTAAAAATTTTTGACCTCCCATTTCTTGTATTATTAAAATAATTATTCCACATTTTTCAAATCAGTTTTAGGATTTAGGCAGGGCTTGTATTAATAATTAATTAATAAGACATATGCATGCTATCTTCATTCTTGTTCTGTCAACTTCCTCTTTCTACTTATAAAGATCAGTTCAAAAAGAAAAATATCCAAGAAAGTTTGTCATTACCTTGGCTTTTGTCATATACGTCATAATTTTCTGTTACTTGGAGAGTAACATTGCTGCTAACAATGTTGATGCTTTATCTGAGGCCATGAAACCATGTACAGAGATAGAATGAATTCAAACTGCTATCCCCAATCACAAGATCTACCCAGAAACATATTTTTTTAAATTTTCAAATTATTTTATTATTAAAATCATAAACAATCATAAGCATAGTAGCAAAATAAAGATATTTTTGAACAATAGTCAGATTTGAGCTATTCCACAAGGTTGTGGGGTTTTTTGGGGGGGGAAGGATGAGAATGTTTTTCATTCATTAATTTATTCATTTGATACTAATAAAGGGACTACTATGGGCCTACAACTATTAATACTGGCCATATATTAGAGGATGAATTTTCCCCCACAGCTTTATTGAAGTGTAATTGACAAATGAAAGTGTACATATCTAAGGCATACAGTAAGAAGATTTGTTATATATTTACATTTTGAAACTATTATAATAATCAAGTTAGTTAACACATGTACCATCTCACATGTAACAAATATAATTTACTTTTATGATGCGAACACTTAAGATCTATTATCTTTGCAACTTTCAAGTGTACAACACCGTATTGTTAAGTATAGTCACCATATTTTGCATATGATCCCCAGAACTTAGTCATTTTATAATTTAACATTTATATCATTTGACCAATATCTCTACATTTTCCTTATCCCCATCCTTGGTAATCACAATTCTTCTTCATTTCTATGAGTTCAACAATTTTAGAGTCCACATAAAAGTGAGACCATACCATATTTGTCTGTCTCTGCCTCACAAAGCCTCTAACAAGTACTTACTCAATGCTAATCATGGCCAGACACTGTTTTAGGCACTGGAGATACAACAGGGAAGAAAACAAAATCTTGCCTTCCCAGGTTTACATTCCAATTCATGTCAATCTAAGTAAAGAAATAATGAAGGAAATGCTAGCTCAAGCCCAGACGTGACCAATGTCATCATGAAAAGTAAAGCAGGAAGTGTTTGAGGCGGAGCTGGACCCCAGGATGGCAATTTTAAGTGGCTTGATCATGGAAGGTCTCTATGGAAAAAGGATCATCATTGATTCCAGATCAAATGAAAGGGAAAAAGCAAATAATGTGAGATATTTGAAGGAAGAATTTTCTAGACACAGGGATAAGTGCAAATTCCTTGAGACGGGAGCATACTTGGGTGGGTCCCAGGAAAAGGTAGGGGGCAAGGTGGTTAAACTGAATATAGGATAAAGAAAAGCTAAACCATAATAAAAGGAGGAGGGGAAAAAGAGAAGTTCAGTAGATTAGACAAAGGGGAATGAAAGGAAGGGGGGACAGGAATAAGAAAGACAGTAAAATAAATCTAACATAATATTCCTATGTACACATATGAAAACACCTAAATGAATCCCACCATCACGCCCACCCACAAGAATGGGGTCCTAATTAGAATAAGATATATTCTGTATTTATATAATTTTTAAAAAAATGGATTCTACTGTCATGTAAAACTAAGAATCACCAAAATAAATAAATAAATAGAAAGAAGAGTAGAAGACCTGAGATCAGAGAAGGGATGGATCAGAGGGGTGTAGGGATTACCTGCTCCTGGAAGGGTAAGGTAAGGCTGTTTGCTTTCCATCTAAGTGAGATGAAAGTCCCTGAAGGTGATTTGATTCGACATATTTGAAAGGAGTTAATTACACACCAAATATTATGTGTATAGAATATTTTTCTCTCCACCTACCTTCATGAATAAATTGAGGTAATTTGTAATAAATAATACCAAGGACTTCTTCCATGCTGTAGGATGTAAATTATAGAACTGACTGAAGATGGAAGGATGAATGGAGTTGCTCAATATCTCTTCCTGCACTTTGATTTTTAAAATCATGCCTGAAAAATAATTGACACTCCATAAATACTCTTGTATGTACTGCCTAAGCTGTTCAACATATGAATTTTTAAAAACAAATAATATTAGTTTGACTTTTTGAATTAATAATTCTTTTTTGTTATTATTTTTGTTTCTGGAAACTCTCTCATGTATTTGTCCACTGAACTAAGGACATCACACCTTGTATTTCCTGAATTGGGTGTGCTGTCTACTGTAACAGAACCAAGACTTTGTAATTAACCACGAATTAAGTTAAATTAATAAAGGTAGTTTTCTGGGGGTGCAGCCCAGAAAACTGTAATCCCAAGTGGCTCAGGAGGCTGAGATAGGAGGATCACATGTTTAGGGCCAGCCTCAGCAATTTAGCAAGGCCCTAAGCGATTTAGCAAGACCCTAAAGTTTTGAGACCTGTCTCACAATTTAAAACGAACAAATAAATAAAGGGCTGGCAATGTAGCTCAGTGGTAAAGCACTTCTGGGTTTAGTAGCCACTCCCCCCCCCCCAAAAAAAAGACTAATAAAGGTAATTCAAACCAAGGTGAACCCTAAACAGAAATTAAGTCAGCTTACTTGTAGTTACTTAAATCTAATCATCTCCAGGGATGATTAAAAGAAAAACAATAAAAAACAGTCAAGGACTTACTCTAATTTGTTTTAGAACCTAAACTTTTCCTGCAAGGCCTCTGAGTCATAATCCCACTAACCCAGGAGACTTCTGCTGAGGCCTGCAAGAACAGAGTAAGAACCAGGAAGAGTGAAAGAAGTGCCAAAAGCTTGAAGTAACAAAATGGGAACCTACTAAAATCCAATCCATCAGTCCAGTGTGATTAATTTTCAAAAGAACTGTTGTTCCTATTGAAGGAGTGTATTAAAATTCATTTATGTGTATTGTGATTACTATGTCTCTCATGACTTTGGAAAGCCAGGAAGGACGCTTATTTAAGACTTTTTAAAAACTCCTTTATGACAAAATGCTTAGGTCACTCACTCAGTGTGAAAAATCATAGCCACAAACAACAGGCCCATTTGATTTGGAAACTCCAGTGTGTCATTTAGAGCCCCAGAGGGCTTGTAACTCTACATAAGACAAAATCGTGGACACATCTTTGAGATTTATGTCATCATACTTCTGAATCTGTCTCAGATTGAGATCATACATAAAGAATCTTTGTGTTGTATTTGATGGGATCTGTTGCCAAAAACGTACTGACCAATGGCAAGTCTTTCCCCTCTTTTGAAAGACCCCAGTATTTTAAGATTTCGAATAAAGTCCCTTGGACTACTGATAGACATGCAGTTATGCCACTTTGTCCTGGTCAGTTGATTCCAGAAATTGAGAACATATTTCAACTGTCTGCCTTTCTACCTTTAACACTGAACCTTAATAATAGAAGCAAGCTAGCATGCTGGGGAAAGAATTTCCCCCCAAGCACCTTAGGATTAGTTGCCTTGCATGCCCAGAGCAGAGACCCAGTTAGTGGCTTTATGATACCCTTTTTAACCATTCTTGACTGAATGCATTTTAGCAATAAAGACTTGGTCTTAGGACATTCTTTGGGGTGTAAGAATC
Source organism: Ictidomys tridecemlineatus (assembly GCF_052094955.1). Lineage (NCBI taxonomy): Eukaryota > Metazoa > Chordata > Mammalia > Rodentia > Sciuridae > Ictidomys > Ictidomys tridecemlineatus. The sequence goes on along the minus strand of NC_135480.1, from coordinate 90,665,631 downwards.
ATCCAGTTACAGAGACACAAGACCAGGCATCTCTCCCATAAGCACACACCATTCTCAAAACTGTACCTTTTGCTCAGTCATTGTCTATAGTTTCCTTAAGATAGAGCAAAAGGAAGTGAGTTTTTACAATCCTACATAAAATCTGAGAAAAAATATCTATTGAAAATGTAATCAAATCTCAATTCAAAAATCGATCAGAGAACACTGAAAGTTTACCAGTTTAAAAGAAAAACATACGTGATTCTGCAATCTGCATTTGGGGTAAAATTGGGAGTTCATAGCCCACTTCAATCTAATGTATGAAATATGATATGTCAAGAGCTTTGTAATGTTGTGAACAACCAATTAAAAAAAAAAAGAAAGAAAAACATACAGGACACGTACAGTGGTGCACATTTGTAATCTCAAGGACATAGGAGGTTGAGGCAGGAGGATTGCAAGTTCAAGAGTAGACTCAGCAACTTAGAGAGATCCTGTCTTACAATAAAAAATAGAAAGAACTGGGGATTTAGCTCAGGGGTAAAGTACTGCTGTATTCAATTCCAAATAAAGAAAAGAGAAGGGGGGGTGGAGAGGGAGGGAGGGGGGAGACAAAAACTGAAAGGCCATAGAATATGTTATATATTCTAAGATGAGCTTGCAGTGCTTCTGTACATACTTCTTTTTTTTTATTGGTTGTTCAAAACATTACAAAGCTCTTGACATATCATATTTCATACTTTAGATTCAAGTGGGTTATGAACTCCCATTTTTACCCCAAATACAGATTGCAGAATCACATCGGTTACACATCCACATTTTTACATAATGCCATATTAGTAACTGTTGTATTCTGCTACCTTTCCTATCCTCTACTATCCCCCCTCCCCTCCCCTCCCATCTTCTCTCTCTATCCCATCTACTGTAATTTAATTCTCTCCCTTGTTTTTTTTCCCTTTCGCCTCACAACCTCTTATATGTAATTTTGTATAACAATGAGGGCCTCCTTCCATTTCCATGCAATTTCCCTTTTCTCTCCCTTTCCCTCCCACCTCATGTCTCTGTTTAATGTTAATCTTTTCCTCTTGCTCTTCCTCCCTGCTCTGTTCTTAGTTGCTCTCATATAAAAGAAGACATTTGCCATTTGTTTTTTAGGGATTGGCTAGCTTCACTTAGCATAATCTGCTCTAATGCCATCCATTTCCCTGCAAATTCCATGATTTTGTCATTTTTTAGTGCTGTGTAATACTCCTTAAGGGTGGCACTAGTAACAGTCCCTAGTCTAAAAATTCATGGGCTAAGGACACAATCTCTGCCAAAAGCTCTAACATATATTTTTCAGGTGATACACAGTTTATTTCCATTTATATGAGTATTTTCGTGGAAAAAAAAGTTTTAAAAACTTGTTAGAAAGAATCAAAATAACAAAGAATAATTCAAAATGTGATTTTTTAAAAAAAAGTATACATAAGTATATCAAAACTATGCCAAAGAAGAGTGAAGCTGCTGCTACAATTAGTAATTCTGTGCAAGACAAGGAAACACACAAAAATTGTTTCTTTTGCTGAGAAGAAACTTTTTAGTTTGATTCCATCCCATTTATTGATTCTTGGTTTTAATTCTTGCACCATAGGAGTCTTATTAAGGAAGTTGAGGCCTAATCCCACAAGATGAAGATTGGGGCCTACTTTTTCTTCTATTAGATGCAGAGTCTCTGGTTTAATTCATAGGTCCTTGATCCACTTTGAGTTGAGTTTTGTGCATGGTGAGAGATAGGGATTTAATTTCATTTTGTTGTATATGGATTTCCAGTTTTCCCAGCACCGCTGGTGGGATTGCAAGTTAGTGCAACCGATATGGAAAGCAGTATGGAGATTCCTTGGAAATCTGGGAATAGAACCACCATTTGACCCAGCTATTCCTCTCCTCACTCTATATCCAAAGGACTTAAAATCAGCATACTACAGGGACACAGCCACATCAATGTTTATAACAGCACAATTCACAATAGCTAAACTGTGGAGCCACCCTAGATGTGCTTCAGTAAATGAATGGATTTAAAAAATGTGGCATATATACATAATTTTACTCATCAATAAAAGAGAATAAAATCATGGCACTTGCAGGTAAGTGGATGGCATTGGAGAAGATAATACTAAGTGAAGTTAGCCAATCCCCCAAAAAAACAAATGCTCAATGTTTTCTCTGATATAAGCAGGGTGATTCATAGTGGGGGAGGAAGAGGGAGCATGGGAGGAATAGATGAATTCTAGATAGGGCAGAGGGGTAGGAGGGAATGGAAGGGGGCAGGAGTTAGCAAGGATAGTGGAATGTGATTGACATCATTATCTGAAGTACATGTATGAAGACACAAATTGTTGTGAACATACTTTATATACAACCAAAGATATGAAAAAATGTGCAGTATATGTGTAATAAGAATTGTAATGCATTCTGCTGTCATTTATGTTTTTTAAAAAATCAATTTAAAAAAGAAGGTGGTGTTGGTATAGTGTCTGTGATAGAGAAAAACTATATCCTTATATCTTACATGTGCCCCACTAGTTTTCACATGAATGTACACCCATGCATGTGCACACACGCATGTGCAAGGAAAGGGAGGGTAAAACAGATACTAGGAGGGAAGAAGGGCAAGAATTTATAGACAAAACACCAAATACAGAAACAGTTAACAAAGCACTTCAATAGATAACTGTATTAAACTTGTTTACTTCTCAGTTAATATAAATAAATCCTACAAAATAAGTCAAATGACAAATTATAAAAAGATTTACAATGTCTGTGTGAAGAGTTTATCTTTTCAATGTAGAGGAAGCTCCTGTATATAATTATATCATAATGGATTCTACTGTCACATACAACTAGAATGAACCAATAAAAACAAATGAAAGCTCTTACAGATTAATAAACAAAATCTGAGTCTTCCATGAGAAAAATGAGTAAAGGACATTCATTCATTCATTCATTCATTCATTCAATAATTACTTATTAATCATATATGTTAGCTGTTATCCAAGGCCAACAGCACCAAATAAAATAGAAGCATAATAAAAAAGACACATAATAAATATCAGTTAAGTATTATGGGAAATAAAAACTTAAGTTAGGCATTGGTATGAAATGAGAAGTAGTTATGTTGTACAAAGTAGTCAAAGAAGGCCTCTTAGAACCCAGTAATTAATGAAAGATGAAATTAAATGGCCAATTTACAGACACTTCATAGAAACGGAAAGAAATGCAAAAATTTAAAAAAAATTACAGTTTAATTTCTTTTCCATAAAATTAGTAATGATTGCAGGGAATTATAAAATCTAATATGTGCCAGAGGGTAAGGAAGTTAGTATTTGTATATGAAAAGTAAATTAACTTATTTCAAACAACCTCAAAAATTGCTATAAGAAAAAATAAAGCAAATAGGATACAAACTTGTTTTCTTAAAGCTCTAAGTAATAAAATGAAAAATGTAGAAATTTGAGCAACTAAATAAAAGAGCAAATAAGCCATACTCCTTATACTGGAGAGTTCTTTTTACTTTTCTATATTTTATTCCAGTCTTCATTTTGACCATTGATTGTTATTATGGGGCTTATAATTTGATAGAATAGTTTTTTGACCTATGACTTCATTGTACATGTTTTTGATATGATAATACATTTATTGTTTTATTGAAACTAAGTAAGATACCAGGGGAATAGATACCATTCCCCCTGTCAAATTTCTAGACCTGTAATCACTGCTAATGGCAAGACTGGCAGTTCCATTCCTCGTAGAAGCTCTTCACTAGCCACATTCCATAATGGCCAATGATGAGCTAATAAAAGCTAATTTTTTAACTGAAAAGTAGGCTTTTCAAGAACACTATTTGAAAAATGAATTTATATCTTATTATTACTATAAACTTTTGTGTATATTGTGTGCATATTGTACTTCAAAGTACTGTTAGAATAGAGTCATCACAAATAGTCAATATTTTTTTCAAAAGACTAGTCCTGGACCCACCATATGACCCAACTATACCACTCCTCAGTATTAATCCTAAAGAATTAAAGTCAACCTATGTGCCTACCCATGTTTATAGCAGAATAATTCACAATAGCTAAACTGTGGAATCCATGTAGATGACAATCAACAGATGAATGGATAAAGAAAATGTGGTATATATATATATATATATGTGTGTGTGTGTATATGTATATATATATATGTATATATACACATATATATATATACACAAAATTGTGTTTTATTCTGTCATAAAAAATGAAATTATGTCATTTTCAAGAAAATGGAGGGAACTAGAGACCATTAGGGTAATCATAATAAGTAAAACTCAAAAGGTCAAAGATTATATGTTTTTTCTTAGGTAAGGAAGCTAGAGGGGAAAAAGGGAAAGAAAGTTGGGGGTGATCACAAGAGAAGCAAAGGGAGGTCAGTAGAATAGAGAAATGGGACTAGGAAGTGGGATAAAGAAAGGGAGGGGGGAAGTGCTGGGGAGAGATAGTGGACAAATTATATTGTTGTATTATGTACTTGTACTAATATGCAGCAAAAAATCCCACCATTATGTACAAGTGTAATCCACCAATGAAAGTTATGTGGAGAAAAAATGAAAAATAAAATAAAAAGCATCTATAATATGAAGACAAAAGACATACTTCTGAATTTTTCCATCAGTGATTATAGTTATACAAAACCCAATTCAGGAGTTAAAAAGTTACACTAGATTTAAAAATAAATTTAGAAACTTCTTTTGGATTCATCTTTATAACAAAGACAAAATTTACATACCATTGGGAAAGCACATCTTTAACTGTCATGTCATGATTTTTTTAAAATGACTGAAATAAGCAGAAAATAATATAGTGTAACATTTCTTTTGTAGTTAATTAGTGTTGGGAGATTCATAGAAAAATGCTAAAAATTGGAACAAATGAATATTAGAACATTTATACAGTGTGGGAGGATTGCTATAGTGTTGGCTAAAAATTAAAAATAATGTCTCAACTTATGTTATTTGTTAGATTCTACTTTAAGATTTCAACAGCTTTTTCTGGGCTTTTAAAGGAAAGATATACTGGAAAAGATATATTATCAACATAAAAAACACATTAAAGGAAAACTGTATAAGTGCAATCATTATCAATACAAATAATTTAAGTAACATTTTTCTTTTAAAAAAATATGGATAAAACTACAGGCCTAGCAGCATATTTGAAATTGATCTATTGTATCATTATTCAGACTTTTAAGCACACAAATTGAAACCAGACTTTCATAAAGTGTGAGAAATATCTACTTAAATCATTTACCCATTTATTGATTGTGTTTTGGTGCTAGGTTTTTAAATTTTCTTTGTATATTGTGGATATTAACCCTGTTGGAAGAACAGCTGGGCAAAGGTATCCCATTCTGTAGGCTTTTTCTTCATGCCCTTGTTTCCTTTGTGTGAAATTTTTACTTTGGGCCATCTCACTTATTGATTACTGGTTTTATTTCCAGAGCTTCAGGAATCTTATTAAGGAAGTCTATGCCTGTGCTGGTGTGTTAGAGTATTGACCCTGTGTTTCCTTCTAGCAGTGTTAGATCAGAAACACTTCTAGAAGCAGTATTTTTGGTCTATTTTCTAGGTCTTTGATGCACTTTGCGTTAACTTTTGTGCTCAGTGAGACAGAGGGATCTAATTTCATTCTTCTAAATATGGATATTCAGTTTTCCTGGCACCTTCATTAAAAAAAAAAACTTTTTTTTCCAATGTATGTTTTGGACACCTCTGTCAAGAATCAGCTGACTGTAGGTGTATAGGTTTGTCTCTGTGTCTTCTATTCTATCCACTGGTCATTATGTCTACGTGATGACAATACCATGCTGTTTTTGTTGCTATAGCTTTGTAGTATAATTTGAAATCAGGTCTGGTGATGCCTCCTCCATCACTCTTATGGCTCAGGATTGTTTGGTCTGTTCTGCGTCTTGTATTCTTCCATATGAATTTAGGACTCTTTTTTTTCCCCTAGTTCTGTGAAGAAGACCATTCATATTTTGATGGGAATTGCATTGAATCTGTAGGACATTTTTGATGGTGTGGCCTTTTTGACAATATTAATTCTGCTTATTCTAAGAACATGGGAGGTCTTTCCACCTTCTGAGGCCTTCTTCAATCTCTTCTTTAATGCTCTATAATTTTTATTACAGAGGTCTTTCACCTCCATGGTTAAATTCATTCCCAAGTATTTTTTAAGCTATTATGAATGACATTGTTTTCCTGATTGCCTTCTCAGCAATCTCATTCTTGGAGTTTAGGAAAGCTATTGATTTTTATATGTATCCCACTACTTTGCTAAATTTGTGTTCATCAGATCTAGAAGCCTTGTGGTAGGTTTGGATTTTTTTTTTTAATCGGTAGGATCATATCATTAGCAAACAGAGATAATTTGACTTTTTCTTTTCCTATTTGTATACCTTTAATTAACAATTAAGAATATTTAAATAAAAATTGCAAGAAGATACTTCTACATACTACATTAGCTTATCCAGGCTGCCATTAAAAGGGACCACAGACTGCTGGTTTAATTAACAGAAATTTATTTTCTCACAACCAAGAAGTTGGAATTCCAACGTGTTGGTAGGTCTAGCTTCCTTCTGAGGTTTCTTTCCTTGTTTTTTTTTTTTAATAGCTATTTTCTCCTTGTGTATTTGCAATGTCTTTCCTCCATAACTGTTTATGTCTTAATTTTCTCACTAGTCATACTGCATTAGAGCCTACCCCTGAAAGGATAAAAGAAACTGAAGTTAAAATGTAAAGGACTAGGTATTGTAAAGTTTCTAAACTGCATTCAGAACCTGAAATTCCTGTGGCAGTTAAGACAATTCCCGGAACTGCCCATTAGATATGTGTCGAAATCCCCCCCTGACCACTTAGTTGCTTAACAACCTGGACCCTGTGCAGCTCGGCACATAGGCACCTCAGGGCCCAAACCAATCAGTTTGAGTGTATCCCCTCCTTAGGACTGACCTATCACTCCCGCCCGACCTGTTCCCACCAATGAATGTGCTAATCATGTTTGAGAGTTGTTGTTTAATTTTCCCGTGCCTCATGATGATTTGCTCTGATGTATGCAAAGCCCCCGCCCTCCCCCACAAGTGTACTTAAGCACTGCTCAAACCCTGCTCAGGGCTCTGGGCTGCTCTCCCTTCTTGAGTGAACACGAATCCCCAGCATGGTGGATCCCCAATAAACCCCCTTTTGCTGTTGCATGAGTCGGTTTCTTGGTGGTCTCTTCCTCCGTCGTTCGCCGGTCCCTTACACCCCAACAACCTCATTTTAACTTAATTACTTCTATAAAGGCCCTATCTCCAAATAAGGTCAGACTTCTTATAAAGTCATAAGGTACTAGGGGCTAGGATTGTAACATAAGTATTAGAGTGTACAATTCAGCTCACAATACACAACCTATAAGAATAAAAAAATTAAAATTGATATATAAAGTGCTATTGAGGGTGAGGAGGACTGAACCTCTCATTCATCACTGGTGGGTTACATAATTATATGCCTACTTTAGAAAATACACACATACCACATAAGGCAGAAATACCACTCCTAGGGGATTTCCCCATGAGCATCTAAACCTTGAGTTCCCACAGAATCTATATGTACATGTTTACAACAGCTTTAATCATAAGAGTACAAAATTGAAAATAACAGAAATGTTCCTCAACTGATGAATGAATAAAGAAAATTTTGTATATCTATGTAAGGAATGCTACTCATAAATAAAAAGTAATTAAAAAATATAAATACATTAAACACATGGATAAATCTTAAAAATATTATGCAAAGTAAAAGGAGCCAGATGCAAAAATAATATAAATTATATGACTCTAGAAAAAGGAAAAGTATAAAGATATAAATTGGATCAGTGATTGCCAGGGGCTGGGATGGAGGGCAGGGATTGACTATAAAGGGGCATAGGGGACCTTTCTGAGGGTAAAGAATTAGTCTACGTCTTGATCATGTTAGTGGTTACAGAACTGTATACATTTGTCAAAATCATTAAATGACATTCTTAAAAAAGGATGAATTTTACTGTGTGAAAATTTTTATCTCAGCCTTTTAACAAAATATCAAAAATAGTTTCCTGGAGCTGGGGATGTGGCTCAAGCGGTAGCGCGTTCGCCTGACGTGCGTGCGGCCTGGGTTCGATCCTCAGCACCACATACCAACAAAGATGTTGTGTCCGCCGAGAACTAAAAAATAAATATTAAAAATTCTCTCTCTCTCTCTCTCTCTCTCTCTCTCTCTCTCTCTCTCTCTTAAAAAAAATAGTTTCCTAATATCAGATCAAGGAATTTCTGAAAAAAAAAAGTTAAAATAATACTTGTAAAAATAAAAGCTACATCAATCACAGTGATCTAATTAAAAGACAATACTACTGGCAACACTTTTAATTCATTCTTTTTAAATTTCTCTTACATGGATACACTTATATATAATGTACTAATTTACAAGTACATGAGTATAATTCATACTTACTTAACTAGATTTATGAAGGAAAAGAATTATTTCGCCTTAAATCATTCACATTCAAATACTTTGGATGCCATTCTAGTTGCTTCCAATTTCTCTTTATTATAATAAGTACTTCTCAAATTTACATCTCTGTTCTTAAAGCATTTATCCTCATTTTGGAGACTTTTTTTTTCTTTAGGAGATAATGATAGAATATAGTGTGTCAAGGTTTAAAATGTTTCTCACAAAATCTGTGTATTCAATTATTTCCCAAAGTTGTTGAACTAGTTAATATCGCCTTGAACAATGAATGAAAGTCCATGTTTCACCAGACTCTTTTATTAGTCTCAGATTTTTTTTTAAATTTAGTAAATGTCTTTTAGCAAATGTTTGTTGGCATCTATTAAAATCTTACAAGAACAGTTTTACCTATCAATATAGTAGTATATTGTATGTAGTGATTTCCTTATTTGAAACCATCTCTATATAACCTGTCTAGAATGTACGATTCTGACTGCATCTGGTGAGAATGTCCCCAGAGTGGGTAGCCAGTGATGGCTAGCAGGGCCTTGATACCAGAATCCCAACTGCTCTTCCTCCAGAACCCAGTCCTTTCATAGATCTATTTGTTTCCTGGTCTTAGTGCTACATATTTTTCCTCATTCTCTTTAAATACACTACCATCCATCCTATCCTCCGGAGAAAAGCTTTCACACTCAAGGGAACCAAGCAGAACAAACACTACAGCATGATGGAACCACTCTCAGCCATTTGAGAGTGAAAGCAAACAGCAGCGCCACAAGGAAAAACAACAATAAGGTAAAATGGTCTTTAGTACTTAAAATTGGCTAAACGGTGTTAAGACTCTCAGACTAACATTTATCAAACCAGTGTTTTGAAGCCAACAATACAAAGCAGCCAATACTGGTTAAGTAAAGCTTACAATGTCCCAGGGGAAAGAAAGCTGCAATGCTCAATGCTGACTCTACATCAAAACAATCTATAGAGCATTTATCCCGGGGCCCAAAAATTCACATAATCTCTTTAATAAGTCTGGAATGAATACGGTGCACCATATTTTTAATAAACTTCAGGTATGATTCTGATGCTGGGTCAATATTTAAAATCATTGGTTTTAATTTTGAAGATCAGACAGGCTTAGGAAAGTAATTCTTTTCAGAAGATTAGCACAAAGAAATCCTGAAAGTATTAGATCCTTACTTATTATATTCAGGTAATCAACTTATGCATTAAGGCCAATGGACCATTTTGCCAAGGATTAACTAACTTGATACAATTTCCAGAAGTACTCGGTATGGGATGAACTTACATATTAGGGGACTGAAGATTCTCTGTGCACGTTATCTATCCTGCCTGTCCGTCTCTGCTAGCATGAAGCTGGACAATTGACAGAACTTAGGCTTAGTTCAACAAAGCAGTCATTCTTATGAAGGAAATGCTTTGGTTTAGTTACTCAAGGCAGGATGGTATTTGGAAAGCCCAGAAATAACAATACAAAATGATTTGGAGATTCTGAAGGGTGAAATAATCTCCATTTGTATTAAGCTCATATGTTTAGATGTGTGCCTCTTTGAATCAGAGCTATGGAACTGCTAGAAAACAGCTATATTTAAGTCACAGGAGTGGGCTGCAGCAGGTGAGGCTGGGTCCAGAGGGGCAGCATCAGACCTTGTTGGCCAAGGAATATTGGAAAATCAAGAGAAGTAGACATTTGCAGGGAAACAATTTGAGAAGGAGAGTTATCTGTTGATCAGTAGAAAAGAAGGTAATCTTTTTTGAAGGGCAAAGGGACTTGAATGGAGCAAGTAGAGAGAAAGGACATCCTTCTTGGATTTTTCTGTTCCTATTGTTCCAGCCTTCAGATTTCCTCAGGCATTCCCAGAACCAGCCCCAGGTCACCCCCAGAGGTCTAGCAACAGCCAGAGTTGCCCCTTCCTCAGAGAGCTGAGTACCTAGGTTCTGATAGCTTCACCTCATGTCCCCTTTCCCCTTCCTTCTGGGGGTGGTAGCTGCTTCCTTCACTGATTATCTCTGCAATACCCCAGTGCTCCCTTTTTCTCTCCCAAGTCTTCCAAGGCCTTTGTACTAATTCCCTAAAGTAAGTCCCCCTGTTTGAAATGCTCGGCATTTATTTCTCTTCCTGAGTGGATCATGTCCCATATAGAAAACAGCCTCTGATCAATCTAATGTATTCAAAGTGAAAAAATCAAAATTAGATGCCTTAATTGTGCTTTTGTTTATACCTGATTTGTTCATGCAACAATTGAATATGTCTGTCCAGGGATGACTGTTCCTGGTTTAAAGCCGATGATTTATACAATTTATATATACAAGTAAAATCTAATAATACAATTTATTGAAAAGTATAAAGTAATATATAAATGTACTGTACTATTAGTTTCTTGTTATTTACATGGCCAGACCTCTTTATGTAAACTAAGCTCTGACATTTTCAACTGTCATTTCTGCTTCTGAGTCATCATCCAAGGTCTAGCCCACTTTTTTCTAGTATCAGTTTCTCAAGATTATACTGCCTAAACCTTCTGTCCTGCTCACATATATAGCCCCTAGCCTCCTTGAACTCATGTACTCCAGGGAGGTGGGGAAGGACAATTTCCTGTGTACTAAAACCTAATGTGGGCCAACCCCCAACTATTCTGAATTAACCTGAATTTACAGAGGAATTATACTCCTCTGTAAATATTCATATTTGAACTCCTGACTGTTTAATAGGGCCTCAGTAGTAACTGACAAGATCACATTCTCTGGTTCCATGGTGTGTTCAGTTTGAATATATATATAATTTTGAGCTTGTTAAGTAACTTAACTCTGCTGAATGTCCCCATATAATGTTATTTCTGCATATAACCCATGCTCTAAATTCAGAGAGGTTGAATACTCCCCCCACCTTTCAGACTCTTACAGTTCCCTTCAATACTTAGAGTCTGTAGTTCTTGTATTATTGTATGTTGGAGTAATTTCCATCCCATTGTGCTTTTTTCTCAAGATTTATTTTAAATCTTTAAACAACTAGGCACGATTGTCCTCAGTGGTATGTAAGAACTCAGCTAAAAAAAAAAAAAAGTCTGTACTTTTTGAAGCTAAATTCTTTTTGATAATGAGAAGGGCTTTTTATCCTAACAACTGGGAGGAACACAATACTTGTAAAATACTACATTTTAGTTTCACTTCAGAAGAAAGCATATTTATGTTTTCTGATAATTTACTTGAGATATCTTTGAAGCAGTATTGAAAGTCTGCACTGGCTATGATTTTCAAATTATGTTTTCTGGCTTTCTTGGAGAAAATTAAAATATGTTCACTCTACAGTTACCCTGAGGCTATAATGGTGGGGACAGGGAAGGAATCTAGCTTAACAGATAGGAAAGTTATCTTATGATCTGTATATTTCTTAGGAAACTAATAAAAAGGAGATAAATGATCATAAATGAAAGGTAGATGTCAAAGGCTCTATATCACTTAGTAAGTATATGTATATAAAACAGGGGGAAGTTTCTTTTGTGTACATTCAAAGATCCTCTTGCCTAGCCCCTAACTCAGGCTCTCACTCTCTTGCTTATGTGCTAAAATAACTTCTATTCCTCCCATATTTTTCCTAAATCCTTATTCCACCAGCATCTTATTCTTTACACAGTAATATCCTTATTATCCAAATACAAATAAGTTATACCATGTTTTAAATTTTCTTTGGTTCCACTGAAACTTTTTGTTGTTGTTGTTTTAAGGATTAATCCAGGAACACAGACACTTAGAGATATCCCCAGTCTTATTTATTGATTTTGAGACAGGATCTCGCTAAGTTGCTTAGTGCCTCACAAAGTTGCTGATGCTGGCCTTGAACTTGTGATCCTCTTGCCTTAGTCTCCTGAGTCACTGGGATTATAGGAATGTGCCCACTAATACATTTAAAATTAAGCTGTACTATATCACTCACCCCCAAATATACTTCAGTCTAGGTATAAAAGTCTACTCTCTTATTTCTGTACTGTTATCTTTCTTCAAATTGGAAGACACGTAGATGGAAATTGCCCAGTCGATACTTACACAGAATAATTTAATATTTCTGAAGAAAAAGGAATACCTGAGAAAAGTAAGTCATCACCCTTGTCTCTTCTTCCTTTTACTTCAGAGTAGAAAGGAATAGACATATTCAAAAAATATGTAGGAAGTAACTCTGTAAGACTTTGTGACTGCTTGGATGTGTAGGATAAAGAAAAAAGCCAATGAAAGTGCATTGATTTTGGATTAGAAAAACTATTTGGGGTGTAGTGTCATTCTCTGAAATAATAAATATAGGAGAAATTACAGAATAAAGGGAAAGATGAGCTTTCCTAGATGTAGTAAGTTTGAAGTACTTGTGGGAAATTGAGACACCAAGTAGTAAATGAATATAATGTGCATATGCTAGAGACTCAGTGTTTGTGTCCCCCAAAATTTATATGTTAAAAACCGAATCCCCATGTGATCGTACTAGGATGCGGGATCTTTGGAAAGCAATTTGGTCATGAGGGGGAAGCCCTCATGAATGGAAATAATGCCCTTATAAAAGAGACCTCAGAGAGCTCTTTTTCACCTTGACCATGTGAAAACAGAGAGAAGACATCACTCGGGAACCAGGAAGAGAGCCGTCATCAGACACCAAATCTGTCGACATCTTCATCTTGGACTTTTCAACTTTCAGAAATGTGAGGAATAAATGTGTTGTTTATAGCCAACAAGTTTATGATGTTCTGTTATAGAAGCTTGACAGATTAAGATAATAGGAAAAATCTTGGCTTAAAATACTCTATATAGATTAGGATCCTCCAGCTGATGGGTGGTCCTCACAGCCATGGTCTGCCCAGGGAGAACATATAAAGTAAGGAAGCAGAGTCTAAAGAGTTCCAGATTTAAAGAAGAAACCAGACAAAGAAGGCTGAACAAGAGAATCAAAGAGGTAGGGCAACAAGGAAACAAAGGCAAAGAGGGTTTTCTTGAGGGAGAAAGTTCCCAATATCAATATTTTAAGTAAGTTTCTATTAGATTTAGCAATTAATTCCAGCACTGCTTCAGGGGCTGAAACCGGATGGCAGATTCAGCAAGTAAATAAGGCAGTGAAAAGACAGAGACTGCAGTAGAAACTATTCTTTTGAGAAGTTTGCTATCTTCTTTTCACAGAAAAGAGGGACGAATCATTGGAAAGTTTCCAGAAAAGAAAAAGAGATTAAAGATAGATTAGGAAGAAAACAGAAGATTGCTGCATGAACTCCCCTGCACCTCTCCATTTATCAGTAAAGTGTTCTAAGATCTCCCAAGTATGGAAAAAAAATATTTGACTCTCCCCATGTCTCTATTGTCTTATTTTTTCCCTTGCACAACAAAACTTCTCAAAGGAGGCTAACCATTGCTTCCACGTCTGCTAACATTCACTCCTTAGCTCCAATTCTCCCCACCACTCCTGAGAAACTACATTATGATGTCACCTTCATGTATAAAAATCAATGTAAAATTTCATGTTTGTTCTTATCTTGAACACTTAGGGGAGTCTTGATATGCTCTAATATTCTCTTTGCTTGAACTGTAGAATACCTCACTCCTGATTTTACCGGCTGATCCTTCTCAGGCCTGGTATATTTTATCCTCTTGTAAAAGCTTGAAATGACAGAATAACCCCAAACCAGTCCAAGACCTTCTGTTTTCCACCCAAATTCATCCAACCCACCATGGCTTCAAACACATGTATAAATAATTCCTCGATGTTTTCCTTGTGTAATTATTCTTCCTTTTTGACATCTCCTCTGGACTGGATAATTGCACTTCAAATTTAACACTGTCTGACAAATACTGATTTCTTCTGAAAATGCTAATTGATGAGATACAATACAGAGAGAGAAAGAGAAAGGGAGAGATTAAGAAGGACAAGTCTTCCTTTGTAGTGAGAAGAAAGGAAGAAAGAGAAAAGAGGATGGATACAAATGCCACAACTTGGTAGGTTGGTAGGAGACAGTGAAGGCAGCCTCCACCCTAAAAGTTTTATTTTCTCTTAAATAGAAAGATAACAGGAACAACTTGAAGGCCTAGTTTTGGCTGGATATCTTGAATTTATAGTGGTCTTTAAGAATTACAAGCAAGCGCTGGTTGCAGTAGCAAATTCTTGTAATCCCAGCGGCTTGGGAAGCTGAGGCAGGAGGATCATGAGTTCAGAGCCAGCCTCAGCTAAAACGAGGCCCTAAGCAACTCAGTGAGATTCTGTCTCTAAATAAAATTCAAAATCAGACTGGGGATGTGGCTCAGTGGTCAAATGCCCCTGAGTTCAATCCCCAGTATCCACCCAAAAAATGAGTTATAAGCAAGAACATGGTGTAATTATATTCATTTTCAGAAAGGAGAAGTTGCTAGTGTAGAGCAATTAAACAATCCAGAGGAGATGTCAAATAGAAGAATAACTACATGAGAAAAAATCTAGGAATTATTTATACATGTATTTGAAACCCTGGTGGTGAGTTGGATAAAATCAGGAAAATAGATTTGGGACTGGTTTTGGATTATTCTGTCATTTACACATTGGCCTGAAAAGCATGGAGACAAATATGTCAAGATCCTAAATCATATTTGGAAAAATAATGATGATTCTGGAGAAAGAATATGACAGTAAATATGTAAGCTTTCATTGATTTACTGATGTTCAGTGCTCTCCTGCTCATCTTGGTTCTTTTAAAAGTGGTACATTCACTACTTGCTCATTATTTCCTCAATATGTAGGCCAACCACTTTCCTAGGGAACCACTGGCCATGCAGAAGACACGAATATTAGCAAGGAAGAAACAGGTGGATCATCATGAACAATGTTGGAAAAAAATGGTATAAGACATAATTCTGCTCTAAGTTTGGTATTGATGTTTCATTACTTGCCACTCCTTACCCAGTAAGAACTGATCATCTAATAGTCACCAATACACTATTTTATCTGATAATACAAAAGCATTCCATTTGGTTAATGTAGTCATCCTTCAGTATCCACAGGAGACTGGTTCCAGAATATTGAGTAAATACCAAAATCCTCAGATGCTCAAGTCCTGAATATAAAACAGTATAGTATTTGTGCATAGCCTATGTACATTCTGTATAATGTAAGTCATCTTTAGGCTACTTATAGTACCAAATACTATATAAATGCTATTTAAATTGTTCTTAGACTGTATTGCTTAGGGACCAAATGACAAGAAAAAGTCCTCATGTGTTCAGTACAGGTGAATTTTTCCCCAAATATTTTCCACCTGCTCTTAATAAAATCTGTGGATGCAGAACCTGTGCATATGAAGGAACAACTATACTTCACTGGTTAAGACTCAATTTTTTTACCAAAGAACTTCAAGTTGCTCATGTTGCTGATGCTTTCCAGTTTGTGTCCTCCTTCCTTATTCCACAGTATTTAATACAATCTCTTCATTTCCAAATTCTCCTTTGTCATTTCCAATGCCAATGTAGTTCTCTGCCTATTCCAGATATTCTTCAAGCATTTTCAGTCTTCAAGATTCTCTTTTATGTTCTTTTCTCTTCTCATTCTATATCTTAATGCTTCTATACAGCCTGGAATGTAGTAAATAGCAAATAAATATACTTTGATGAATACAATCATTCATCATGGACATTTCCCTTCAAACTCAAAATATATGCCTTTTAAAATTACACAAAGATCAATTTTAGTGTTCAAGGAAGTTATAATTTCACATGCATTTGACTGGAAATAGCCCAATTACAAAAAGAACATTACAATGTATAATAAATACTTATCATAGTTGCACTTTACATTCACTGCTATGTATTCAGCTGATGTCTATGATCTCATGAAGACTGTGAGTTTCACCAATGGCAGAAAAGTTGTCTAATTTTTGTTCCCTTTATATCTCCAATAGCTAGCATATGTATCTAACTCAGTATTTGCTTAATAAATGTTAGTTTAAATTAGCAAATAAATGGATGAATGAATTACAAAATTTTATCCCATTTTGTGCAAAATCTCAAAGGCTGAAAGTTGGGCAAACTGACAGAAAGGTAACAAATACCTCCGTCCTGTTAGGTCTGGAAGAGGGATCTCAGTAAAAAGATGATCATATGGAACAAGGATGCTCCTGAATAAATACACTATGCAGCAGTATGAGACAGAGAAGAGCACAGGAAACTTGTGACATCCACTAAAGGAATTTCTTTATTCAGGAGTGGAGACTGATACAAATAATCATTGAAGTCTGTGTAATTGAGGTTGTCATAAAACAGAATAAGGGATTTGAGAATAACTCTTTGTGGGGAGCAGGCATGGGTAAGGAATAATAAAGCCAAATTATTTGGGGGGAGGTATGGAGTGGGTACTGGGGATTAAACTCAGGGGCACTTGAGCACTGAGCCACATCCCCAGCCCTATTTTGTATTTTATTTAGAGACAGGATCTCACTGAATTGCTTAGTGCCTCACTTTTGCTGAGGCTGGCTTTGAACTCAGGATCCTCCTGCCTCAGGCTCCAATAAAACTTCATTGTTGAAGGAAAGTTCAGATGCCTGTATTATTCCTCCTGAGCTAGATGGAATGCAGCTGGCCTCTAAAAGTATGGGGACCAAGCAGAGATTTAAGATAATTTAAAATCAAAACTATTCTGCAACAAAATCATTCTCTCTCTGCTCTTTGCACATTCTCAAGCGACAATGCTGCTTCTGAGATGCCATTAGATTTTTTATTTTACATTTCCTTTGGTTAATTCTTCTTCATTGATGTCATATCCTTGCTAGCAATCTTCAATGACAATCCAAGGCCTGGGCCTTCTAAATCAAACCTCTAAAGTCTCCCCACCACCTTTGCTCCCCTTTAAGCCCTCTTAACACACCAGACTACACTATTCATCATGCCTAAAATGTGCCTTTCATTCCCCTGCCTTTGCTTACATTTTTTGATTAATTTAACAAAAAAAAATTAAGCAAGTGTCAAGCAGTATGATGGGGCCATAATTATAATAGGCAACAAGACATTTGTTGAGTGCTTATTTTGTAGGAGAGCATTGTACTGAGTACTTTCCACGAATTCATAATCACGTTAGCTCTACGAGGTTAATCATATTGTGATTCTCATTTTAAAATGAGGAATCAAAGAAATGGAGAACTTGATAAATTTTCCAGGATCACTGTAAGTAGTAAAAAGTATGTGTAAAATGCACACATTTGTTCAACAAGTACATGAGTACTTACTGTTTCCCTCTTATATAAGCTTATCCTATGCTACCCATGGCTGGATCAATCAGTCAGACTGATCTACTGCCTATTTTATGCCATTCTCTTCACTGATCCTATACCTTCCCACCTGGAAATTATTTCTTTCTCTTTGTGGAGACAAAGATAAGATGGAGTTTTATCTTTTCTTCAAGATTCCACTGGAAACCCTCCCTCCATGATAACCTACTTCTCTGCCTCAGTGCCCAGACACTTCTTCAGTGTGACCACTGTAAACAGGCTCCATGAAATGCTCAAATTCCAACAGGCATTACTCTTATCCTCATTTTAACATGTATGTCAAAAGACTCTAAAATGTCCAATGGCAGAGAATTGTATCATATATTTCATTTTATCATCCACAAAGCTTGGCAGTACAAGGCTTCTGGATGTTTCTGCCGAGTTTGCGAATAGAACTTAGATCTATTAGTTGACAATAATGAAAATTTTCTATAGATTCCCAAACTGTTTAAAAGATACTATCTCTCCTTTTCATGATACATGAAATTGTTTCAAATGAAGTAGACTAAAAGGAAATAAAATATCATTTTGTTTTTGTGCCTAAATTCATTTAATAGCCTACTCAAAAGAATAACAACTCAAATGACTCTGAAGCAGAAGACCCATTTTACCATTCTTATTATCGAACTTGAGGACACAGCCATCCTTTCAAAATGTGGCCCAATTCTCATTAAATTGATTTCAAAGTATCTTTGTTTCTTTTAATTATACATGTCCATCTATTTTCTGAGTCCTTTTATTTGACTTAAAACATTCCCATTTTCTGACAAGTCTCTTATCTCTTCTAAGCTCCTCAGAGAAATTGAGTGACACTCTCTCTGTCACAGAATGTCACATGCCTACAGCCTCAACACCCCTGCTGAACTTGTGCAAACTTGCTGATTCTCTTATTTGTGTCAGATCCTGGCCCCTAAATTTCCTTTTCCAGGCAGCTGACAGCCAACTACACTAAATGTTTTGCCTCTGACTTTTCTCTCTAGAATATCAGGTCAATGGGGGGTCAGTAGCTGGCAATATTTCTCCTTTCTCTTTCTTTGTGGCCAAGGTCATGCCCTGGGAGACTGACAGCCTAAGTAAAGGGCAGATGGACAGTTTCCCTCTGGCTGATGTGAATGCATGATGAACAATTGAAATAAACCAGAAGGCAGCTGTGTTTCTGAAAGAGCCCTGAACTCAGTTAAAGGGACTGTGTATACATCTCGGGTCTGTTCCTTAGCATGAGTACAATCATGAACAAGTTAGCACCCCTTTCAGAGATTCTCAGCTCAAGTCCTTGTGAAATAAATATAGAAATACCTACCTACGAGGCAGGGTTGCTGTGATAATTATACAGGGTAATGAATGCAAATATATGTAAGTGGAAATAGGTACAGGAAAAATATAAATTTGACTTCACAATATTGGATTTCCCAGATCCTCCTTTCAGTTGACCACTGAAATAGAAATGGGTCAAAATGTTCCCTTACAGCTAGAGTCAACTGAAACTAATTAAAACCATGTAGAAGTTAAACCCTTAAGAATAGCCAAAAAATTCAGAACCAACAAAGTTTTGTGGGCTCTTAGAAACAAAGATATGAGCTAAAAGAATAACACACACACAAAAAAAAATGGTTTCATTCTTCACCCAATTGATTCCATATTTCCTGTTTGCCCATCATAGCAGTTATGCCCTAAGGAGGGAAGGACATAGATAGGCACAGGATCAGGCTATCACAGCACAGCAGAACTCTTACCAACTCAGTGTCACTATTAAGTGGACCACAATACTATGCTACATTTGTAAGTCACAATATGACTTCTGTAACACATTCTATTCACACTTGGGAGTCATTTTATATAGTGCTATGTGCAAAAAAATTTTTTAAAAAAATGTACCCATTTGATCCTGAACATCACAAATTCTGAAGCCTCCAGAACACTGATTAGATGCCTAGAGTCCAACTTGTCCCCCTCCATGGATCTCACCCCCTGTTATTGTCTAAGGGTCCCAAATATTTTTTATGGGCAATCTCAGCATGCCAACACACTGGCCAACAGTACTGATTTCCACATACTGACCTAGGCATACATATCATATCCAAAGCAGGCATTTGGGCAAAGTTTCCCTCCAGCACTGGTCACGGGCAGCATCATTCCCTAAGGTCCCTTTTTGAAGGCATAGGAACCACTCCCCATGTTGTATACCTGGAAGAGGGTCCCCTGGCCAGGACTCTGTAGATTAAAAATATTTTCAATATGTGTTGTTTCACAGTTATGAGACAGAGTGGCTATTACCCCAAATGCTGCTTTTTGAAAAAATAAGAGGTAAAAGAACATGGAAGCAATGTAGTCCCTTTGGGGAGATTTAGGCTTTCTGATATTTTTGCAGTCAGGCCCTCAGCAGAATGGGAGCTGAGTCATCTGCACTGACTCTCTGTGAATACTGAAACTGAACTTTTTTCTTGCCCAGCAAGTACTAGATGCTTACTATAAGCAGAGCTAAATCAGGAAAAAAAAAAATCCGCATATGTGATTGAGAGGACAATGATTTTTTAAATGAAAAAAAAAGTTTAAAAGCTTGATAACTTACAGAATTACTGGTCCCTGAAGCACTAGTAGACTCAAGCCCAGTATTTTATAACTTCACAAGCCCCTATTTTAATTCTTAAACAGCTATATGTTTTAATTCCCATATAGGTATAAACCCATGCTAAAGGTCTTCTATTGATCACCTCTCTGACAGAGCAACTCACAAACCTCATTTTAACTCTGTTTTATGGGTGAGAAAACTAAGGTTCAGAGAGGCTGGGTTTTTTGGTCAATAGACTTTATCTATATACCACTGAATCTATAAATCCAGAAAGAAATCTAAACAAGGTAAAAAATTCAAGTGTATGGAGTTAGCTAAGATGAATAGGGTAAAATGTTGAATTTAGGCATTGAACTCATGTCTCTCGATTTGGCTAACATTGCAAATTTCAAGGTAGCTTTCTGTTCAGATAAATCAGTATATAGAATTATAGTTTCTTTAATTTTTTTGATTGTTCTTTTTAGTCATACATGACAGTGGAATGTATTTTTGACATATTATACATATATGGTGTATAACTTCCCATTCTTATGCTTGTACATGATGTGGAATTACATTGGTAATGTATTCATTATGAACATAGGAAAGTAATGTCCAATTCAATCTACTATCTTTCCTATATCCATTCCCCCTCCCTTCCCTTCATTCTCCTTTTTTCTAATCTAAATTACTTCTATTCTTCCCTACACCCAGCCCCCCTTATTGTGAGTTATCATCCACATATCAGAGAGAACATTCAGCCTTTGGTTTTTTGGGATTCGCTTATTTCACTTAGCATGATAGTCTCCAGTTCTATCCATTTACTAGCAAATTCCATGATTTTATTCTCTTTTAATGTTGAATAATATTCCATTATGTATATATATATATATATATATATATATATATATATATATATATACCACATTTTCTTTGTCCAGTAATCTGTTGAAGGTCAGTGAGGCTGGTTCTATGGTTCTATTCTATTGTGAATCGAGCTGCTATAAACATTGATGTAGCAGTGCCACTATAGTATTATGCTGATTTTATACCTTTGGGTATAGACCAAGGAGTGTGATAGCTGGGTCAAATGGTGGTTCCGTTCTAAGTTTTCTAAGGATTTTCCATTCTGCTTTCCAGAGTGCACCAATTTTCAACCCTACCAAAAATATATGTACCTTTCCCCCCACATTTTTGCCAACATTTATTGCTACTTGTAGAATCACAGTTTCTTAAAAACATAAGGATGTTAGAATTTTTACTGCCTTCCAGTTATACATTAGTATAGTTAATAAAATATTCTATGTTATTTGATGTATATACAGAGGTCCACAGGCATAGTCAGATTTTAAAAAATGACAAGCAATGGCAAACTTTAAAATAAACCTGCATATTGCAAAAAATATAAACAGTACTTATTGATTCTTATCATTATGTTTAAGAGTTGGGAAATTATTGTACACTAGAAAGTATATTTTCAAAGTGTAAATATCTCTTTTTTGTATTATCTAAGATAGTATGAAAATGCCCAAACCAGAATTGCTCTAGATATATCATCTTAATTCTAGCTAAAAAGTGATTGCTTTAAAGTGTTTACTTTCTGTAAAATATTTGAAGTGTATTAATTAGACCTACTTGATGAGTTCTTTAGGTTGATTTAAATAATCCTATATTTCTTAAAATACCTTATATACTAGGCTGTGAGCTAGGCACTGGGGGGATATAGGAAAGTAAATCAAATAGAATCTTGCTCTCCGGAGACTAAAGGAGATGACAATATTTATAGCTCAAATCAGGAAGAGTGGAGGCTAATATCAGGGATATCAAGAATATGCTTAAGATTTCTAAATACATCTCTCATAAGAGTGCAGAATTGTAGAAATATTTGTAAAATAAATTTTCAATGTGGATTTTGAAAAGTGAGGATTTCAGTCCGCTGAACTTGTAAAGAATCCATCCATTCATTCAATAAGTGCCCATTAAACACTAACATGTAGCTCAAAATTATGAATACAGACATGGACAAAACATACAGAACTCCCTTCTCTAAAAGAACTAGTGAAAAAAAATAATTTGCAATGATGATAAAATATGGTGACTGTGAACTACATAGAACTTCAATAACATGGAAGGAGGAAGAACAATCTATTTTAGAGCATCAGGCAAGACCTACTTAGGTATCTAACAATTAATCTAAAATGTAAAGATTAAGTAGATGTTACCCAGATGAAAAGAGCCAGGCCAAGTGTTTCAGACAGAAGAAACAATGTGCAAACACCCAGAAGTGAAAGAAAGCAAGTGACTTCTTGAAACCACTTAAACAGGGTAGTTAGTTCAAGAACATGAAGAAGACCAAGAGATGTGACCCAATCTTGACTGTAGATGGACTTTCAAATTCTGTTTCTAGAGGGCAATAGAGTCACTGAGAGAATACAATACAGGTGTAACATGACCATATGGTTTGGAGAGAGCATTCCAGTTCTAGAAAGCAAAGAGACCAGACAGGAGGTTTATGGAATAATCTTAGAGTCTACATGACAAATAACAGTATCCAGGATTAGAATGATGGCAGTGGTATGATAGCAAATTGTATTAAAAAATATTTAATAGTAAATAAATAGACATAGTAATTAATAGAGTTGGGGGAGTGTCACATTACTGTCTGAGATAAGTAAGACTGGGAGAAACACAAAAACAGAGGTGGCTACGGCTTGCATATAGTTGGTCCTCACCAAAACTCTTCTTGAAATTTGATTCACAATGTGATGTTGAGAGGAGACAAGGCTGCTAAAAGGTAATTAGATAGGGAACACCACCATCAGAAGGGATTAATGCCCTTCTCATCCCCAGAGACTGGCTTAGGTCTTATGGGACTGGGTTAGTTACTGTGAGGGCAGTTTGTTATGAAATAGTACTATACCTTATGTTTGAGCCCCTTTGCATAGTACTACTTTCCTTCTCCTTCTCCACCATGTTGTGATGCAGCATGAGGCCCTCAAAAAATGCCAACCAAATGCAGCACCATGCTTTTCCTAGGGGGGGAAAAAAAAGGCACAGTCTCTTTTCTTTATAAATCACTCAATCTCAGATGCATCATTATTATAGAAAAACAAACTCAACAGACTGTCTTTATCTCTTTGCTGGATGGCTTAAACAGAAGAAATTTATTTCTCACAGTTCCAGAGACTGGAAAGTCCAAGATAAAGGTGCCTATAGATTGTCTATTAAGAGCCCACTCCCTGGTTCATAAATGATACCTTTTCACTGTGTTTTCCTATGATGGGAAGGGGAAAATGATCTTTCTGGGGCTTCTTTATTTCATTCATGAGGAATCCACCCAATTACTTCCCAAAGGCCCTGCTTCCAAATACCATTAAACTGGAGATTAGATTTTATGATACAAATTTTGGAATTATACTCGCAGTTTATAGCAGAAGAGAGCCATGGTGGATTTTGTTTTGAATATGCCTAGTTTTGAGACTTGTTCAAAACATTCCAGTGATGTGGGTTTACAGGGAAAGCGTTAGAAGGGGATCAGAAAAGAAATGAAGGTGTGGAAGGGAAGGATCTCTCTTTAGAAAAGAGTCTTGTTGGAAGGAAAAGAGCTGAAGGAGAGAGGTATGAAAATGTCAGAGCCTATTTGAGGCCTGGAAATCCATGCCAGTGTAGAGTACATATCCACTCAGCTCCAAACATCACTAATGAAAATGTGATCCATTCTGCTCTCAGTTTGAAAAAGAAGTGAAAATATGTTCCTAAAGAAATTATTGTAAAGAACTCCAGGAACCCAAAATGGATAATGTTGCCTGTCGAAAAGTTATCATTTTTATCCTCACAGTTTGATCAGATCAAACTTAGAACATTCTCAATAGTGTCACGTTCTTTATCTAAAATCCAATCATGATTCTATCTCTTCTTGGAGAAACCCAGATTTTAGTTCAATTTTTTTTTTTTTTTTGCAATATGACTAGCTGCAGGGGTGGGGGGGAAAGAATTGAAGGTACTATCTTCCTGTGTGCAATTTGAGGTTCTTTCCCCTCCTGTTGAGCCTGGCAACTTCTTAGTTTTCAACCAAAAAGGCAGTACCAACACTGACAGGGTATATTTTCAAGCATTACCTCTTTTATATCATCACAGATATGCTGCATCCAGTACAGATATAAGTAGTGTCCTCGGTAGAGAAAGAATATAAGGTTTAGGAATACAGCCCAGTTTGAATATGAAAGCAGGCCTTACAATGATAGGACCAGACTTTCCCCCTTTGGTGATAAAGACTAAAGGAGTATTTCACCCCATAAATCAGAAGAAATTAATATTATTCACAGTTGTTATTGAATTCCACTCTCTGTAGGTAAAGCAGATATCAATAATGAATCGTGGCATACTTGTCACTGATTCAAGATGCAGCCTCCAAATCCTTGTCAACATACTGCTTTGGGTAACTACTGTCTGTGAATCTGAATTGCATTTGATGAAATCTATTTTTGGTGCTATCCCAGGTACTTGTATTTTTAACCAAGTCTCTGAAAGACATATAAGCTTTAGATGCATTAAGTCATGACTGTTTGTCTGCAAAGGAATTATGAGATCTTAAAATGTCTCTTTACAAACCTGAGCTTAGTTTCCTCATGTTTTAGTCAGTGTTTGCATTGCTGTGACCAAAAGATCTGACAAGAATAATTTCAAAGAATGGAAAGTTTCAAAGTTTTAGTTCACAGACAGCCAAATCTATTGCTCTGGGTCCAAGCTAAGTCAGAATATCATGATGCAAGGGCATAGCAAAAGAAAGAAGGTCAGGACATGGCAACCAGGAAGTAGAGAAGGAGAGAGTTCCACTCACCAGGGACAAAATATAAACCCTAATGCACACCCACAATGACCTATTTCCTCCAACCACACCATATATGCCTACAATTACCACCCATTTAATCTGTTCAAGTAGATTAATCACTGATCAGGTTATGCCCTTTTATAATCTAATCATTTAACCTCTGAAAATTCTTGTATTTTCTCTCACATGAGCTTTTGGGGGACACTTTATAACTAAACCATAATACCTCACTTAGAAAATGGACAGTCTACAAAGTTTCTTTCAGTTCAATAGTCAAAAAATTTTATGAAACTCCAAGCATGGTGACAGGATGAGCTATTTTGAAGCAAGTGTGACTTTTTATGAGGATGGAGTACCAGAGATTGAACTCAGGGGCACTCAACCACTGAGCCACATCCCCAGCATTATTTTGTATTTTATTTAGAGACAGGGTCTCGTAAGTTACTTAGTGCCACACTTTTGCTGAGGCTGGCTTTGAACTCACAATCTTCCTGTCTCTGCCTTGTGACCACTGGGTTTACAGGCATGCACCACCACACCGGGCTGAGAGTGGGACTTTTCCATTGCTATGTCAGTGTCATCTCATAGACTTTCCCTTTATTTCTTAACTCGGCCCTGATAATCATCATTTATCATTCAAAGCTCAACCTGGCACATACAGTGCTGAGGAATATTAATGGATTCTTTAAAATGTGATACAGGATACTAACACTTCTTTTAGTCTCTGATTAGGTTGTGATTAAACAGATTGCATACAGATTATGAGTCAGAGTCACTTAACATAAAAAAGCATAGACTTTATGTCAAAGAGAGTCAAGTTTACATCCTGATTCAATTCTCTCGATGAGCTTTGTATCTTTGAAACGGATGTAAGGTAACTCATCTGTGATGTGTTGTTGTGTGAATTAGAAATAATGTGTATAAGCACTTTGTGTCACAGAAGGGAAGATAATTATGCTAAATATTAATACTTCAGGGATTTCCAAAGCCAATTCAAGATACCACATTGTTGCTTATTTGTTCATCCATCTTGAAAATTTTAAATCCTGCCAGATGTACTCCTTAGAAAACTTGTAAATATTTAACATCAGCAGATCTTACCCCATTCCTATAAACTCTTCTGTGGAAAGAAAGTTTTGTGGTATGTAGAACCATGGCTATAATCTCTGGCATTAAGCACACACAAAGCACATGCCCTGCCACAGCCACAAATAAAGGAATGGAATGGAATGTTTCTTGGGATCACCATCTGGATATAAACAGAGCTCAAATAGCTGATGGAGTCATACACTTCCTGTTCTTGTTCTCTGTTCCAAAACCACCAGATAACTGGCTATGTTTTAATCCCACATCTTGGTGCTAGAGGGAAGTTTTTTTTTTTTTTGAGACTAAATAAAATGTGGGAGATCAGACTGAATACAATATTTATCCACTAAAAGTATCACTGTACATTTAAAAATCGAATATCACTAATGAGAACACAGTACCTTCAGATCCTAATAAAGCGGGCTGACACTCAGTAAATCAGGGTGATTAGAAAAACTGCCTTCTGACCCAAGTGTAGATCATAGCTAGGAAGTTCTGTGACCTAAAGAGCAGAGAGAGGGGCAACCATGGAGCTGCAGACAGCAACTCTATCCCAGCCATGCCTGTAACTTGTCAAGAGACTCGGGAGAAATTACTGCTCCTAAACATCTTTGATTTGAGTAGCTGTAAACCGTGGGCAACTATTAAGCGTTATCACAAGCCACATAAAAGAGAATCATTGTAGAAGTCTTTCACCTCTTTTGTTAGGTTGATTCCCAAGTATTTTATTTTATTATTGTTTTTGAGGCTGTTGTTAATGGGGTGGTTTTCCTAATTTTTCTTTCAGAGGATTCATCACTGAAATGCATGTATTTTATTTATGGGTGTTGATTTTATATCGTGCTACTTTGCTGAATTTATTTATTAGTTCTAGAAGTTTTCTGGTTGAGGTTTTTGGATCCTCTTAGAATCATGTCATCAGCAAATAATGGTAGTTTGAGTTTTTCTTTTCCTGTTCGTATCCTTTTAATTTATTTCATCTAATTGCTCTGGCTAGAGTTTCAAAGACTATGTTGAACAGAAGTGGTGAAAGAACGCATCCCTGTCTTGTTTTAGTTTTTAGAGGGAATGCTTCCAATTTTTCTTCATTTAGAATGATGTTGGCCTTGGGTTTAGTATAGATAGCTTTTATAATGTTCCTACTATTTCTAGTTTTTCTGGTGTTTTGAACATGAAAAGGTGCTGTTTTTTTGTCAAATGCTTTTTCTGAATCTATTGTGATGATCATATGGTTCTTACTTTTAACTCCATGGATGTGATGAGTTATGTTTATTGATTTCCGTATATTGAAACAATCTTGAATCCCTGGAATGAATGCCACTTTATCATGGTGCACTATCTTTTAATATGTTTTTTGTATGTGATTTGCCACAATTTCATTGAAAATTTTTGTGTCTATGTTCATCAGGGATATTGGTCTGAAGTTTTCTTTCCTTGATATGTCTTTGTCTGGTTTTGGCATCAGGGTGATACTAGTCTTATAGAATGAGTTTGGAAGTGTTCCCTCCTTTTCCATTTTATGGAATAATTTGAGGTGTATTGGTATTCTTTCTTCTTTGAAGGTCTTGTAGAACTCAACTAAGAATCTGTCTGGTCTTTGGCTTTCTTAGTTAGTAGAATTTTGATGTGTCTTCTATTTCATTGCTTGAAATTGATCTGTTTAAATTGTGTACGTCCACCTGATTCTGTTTGGGTAGATCATATGACTGTAGAAATTTGCTGATTTCTTTGAGATTTTCTATTTTGAGTATAAATTTTCAAAATAGTTTCTAATTATCTTCTGCATTTCCATAGCAACCACTCTGGAAAGCATTATGAAGATTCCTTAGAAAACTTGAAATGTAACCATCATTTGACCTAGTTATTCCACTCCTTGGTCTATTCCCAAAGGACTTAAAATCAACATAATACAGTGACACAGCCACACCAATGTTTATAAAAGCTTAATTCACAATAGCTAAACTGTGGAACCAATCTAGGTGCCCTTTGATAGATGAATGGATAAAGAAACTGTGGTATATATTCCCAATGGAATATTACTCAGCCTTAAAGAATAACAAAATTATGGCATTTGTAGGTAAATGGATGGAAGTGGAGAATATCATGCTAAGCAAAATAAGCCAATTCCAAAAAACCAAAAAATGAATGTTTTCTCTGATAAGTGGATGCTGATCCATAATGGGATGGGGGACAAAAGGAAGAATGGAAGAACTTTGGATTGTGTAGAGGGAAATGAGGGGAGGAGAAGGTATGGGAAAGATGGTGGAATGAGATGGAAATTATTACCCTGTATACATGTATGATTGCACAATGGTGTGACTCTGCATCATGTTCAACCAAAGAAATAAAAAGGTTTTTTTTCCATTTGTGTATAATGAGACAAAATGCATTCTGCTGCCATTTATAACTAATTAGAACAAATTTTTTTTAAAAAAAAAAAAAGCAAAAGAGAATCAAAGGTTTGGGAAGTTCAGTGAATGCGCGGTGATGAGAAAAAACATAATGATGGATTTTTAAAATCAAGACTGTTCCTGATTTGATGGTTGCTGCTTGTGAGCTTCCTGCCAAAATACATCTCATGAGGATCAGCTTCCCTCGGTACTCCCAAATTCCAATCAGTTGGGATTTTTCTCTTAGAATTAAAACATTGTGTCTCTCACAATTTTATTTTTATCACTCAGATAACCCACAGGAGGGATACGATATGAAGAAAGCTTTTTTTAAAAAAAGAAATTCATGTGTATAACAAAACAATGAGAGACAAAAGATAGATCCATGGCAATAGAGGTGACGTGGATGGAAGGGTATTTCAGAAGACTGGGGCATGGGGCACAGTGGCAGGCTCTGGGGTAACCTAGGGAGAGGGCAATCCAAGCAGGTGACAGGGAAAAGCTGCCGAAGAGTTCTTGATAGTCGGAGTACAAGAATTGTGGAAAGCTGAGAAGGGGCTCTCTAATGCGAGTGGGAAGGGGACATAATACCTACTTCTTATACGGTAGCAGCACTTTGTCCATGGTCAAGGAACCAGACTATAACACTAGATCAGGGCTGGGGATGTGGCTCAAGTGGTAGCGCGCTCGATAACTAAAAAATAACTAAAAAATAAACATTAAAATTCTCTCTCTCTCTCTCTCTCTCTTTCTCTCTCTCTCTCTCTCTCTCTCTCTCTCTCTCTCTCTCTCTCTCTCTCTCTCTCTCTCCTCTCCCTCTAAAAAAAAAAAACAAAAAAAACAAAAAAAAAAAACACTAGATCAAAATTGTCTTTTGCCCTTCAGTGGCAAGTGCAACGTGAGTGATCTGGATAAGGATCTTCCCTTCTCTGAATCTTGCTTCTCTAATTTGCAAAATGAGAAGACTGGAGTGGTTGATCTCTGGGACCCACTATAAGTCCCCTATGCTGCCAGGAAAGACAAAAGCACTGCAGGTGTGGGCTGACTCCCTCCTCAAAGAGGCCTGGCAGACGTCAGCCCTCAGTGGTGATGCTTTTCTGCTGAGCTCAGATACAGCCTTGGCATCCGTTATAAGTAGAAAACCACTAATAATATCAGAGTTAGCCAGGAGTCAAAATCTATTTTCTATCATGGATGTATGGATTCAAATTCTTAAAATATCTCAAAGAGTCACGGATGATGACAGTGGCTCCAAAACAAAAATTTGATTCTACCCCAATAACTAACAAAATTCCTGTAGAGGTGATAGGACTGGAGTCAGCCACAGGAAGTGGAGAAAAGGCAGAGGCAGTCAACAGATACCTGAAGAGATCTGAAGAATCTTGAGCAGAATCTTGCTCTCCCATGCTGATCCTCACCCACCTTCTTGTTCCAAGGTTTAATGTGTCCTCTGCAATGAAAGCTACTCTAAAAGTGGTCCAAAGAAGGAGGCCATGCAGGATGGATAAGAATTGAAAGACCTGGGTCACATTTGACAGTTGAACTTTGGGTAAATAACATCTGAGCATTAGTCTCCCTGTCCTTGGAGTGGAGATTACTTTGTAGGATTGTTGCAAAAGATAAATTATATAAATTAAATATTCTTTGAAAAAATAAAAATAATTACACAAAAATGATGCTTGTAAAAGCCCTTCATTAGTTAATGCCTTTGGAGAACTTATTTGACAACCAATTAAGATAAAAAATGAGCAGCAAGACAGTCATTATGGTGCCAAGGAAAGGAAAACATAGGGACAAGGGAGGAGGAGGTATAGTGACAGTGGAAATGTTTGGTTCTAGGACATCAGTGAGCTCTGAGAGAACACTGAGGGGGCGGGGGTGCACTTAGAAGTTCTATTCCTTCTTCTCTTGAGCAAGGTGTTGGTGGGGAAGCAGTTTGTCAGTTCTTCTCTCCAGGCACCTAGCACAGCTGCCTCTTCTATGACAATGAATAGAGAATGTGAATGCATATTCCTTTCAGTTTTAGAAATTAAGCCCTATAGACCTACAGGAGTCCACAAAAAAAGGTACAACTAACCAGAATTGTGTCACTACCTCTCTTGCTATGTATTTTGTATGACTGAGTGAGAGGAGTGGTTTGGGAACTTTTAGGGGAAACAAAGGACATTCTGATAAAGTGGAGAGATAAGTCAGAGAGCTAGGGGGCAAATAGAAGCCACTGTTCACTCTACTTGTATATAAATACATGGTGCAAACTGAGACCTAGCAAACTTAAATAAATCCTCATGAATGCTTTGTGATTTCAAGACTACAATAGGAAAAAAATCAAAAGTTATTGAGTTTTGCATCAAAAATGGTACTTCTATCAAAAATCTTGATGGGAAAACATCCCAAGTCACTTGATTCTTTGTGTGTGTGTGTGTGTGTGTGTGTGTTGCTGGGATTGAACCCAGGACCTTGTGCATGCAAGGCAAGCACTCTACCAACTGAGCTATATCCCCAGCCCTCCAAGTCACTTGATTCTAAATCTTGTTTTGGTTAAGTATTTTAGAATTTTACAATTCAGACTAAAGAAGTTCAGAGTAGTAAAATAGCTAGTTGAGGGTAGTTGGCACATGCACACATTTTCCGACATCTTCTGCCATTACATCATAGAGTAAGAGATCAACTTCCCAGAGAAGTCAAAAGCTAAGAGTTAGAAAATGAAGAATACAAAGTTCTACCTGCCTATTGAACATAGGCTCACCAATATATTTGTATTTTTTAAAAAATAGGAAATGTTGAAAGGGACACAAACTCGGTTTGCTTTAGAAAATCAGAGAGTACTTCAGGGCACTATTGAACTATTTGTCCTTATCTTCTCTTTTCATTCTTGATAACACAATTTTTACACCAAGGACTTCAATATAATTCTCAAACAATCCAATGGGATCCAACTATATGACAACATAATTTGGAGGTTTTTACTCTGACACCTTGGGGATGAACCACAATGAATGATTCTGCTAGACATATTCAAGGTCATAACAAGAGATAGTGACAGGTCCGAAGCAGGCAGAAGAGAAAAATATCTGAAGAAGTAGAACCTCTTCTAAAACAGAACCTGCTAGAGTATACGTTCTAAAGGTGGGTGTTCTGCAGGATAATGGCAGAAGGGTGGCAAAAGGGGCTGAAACTAACCCATCTCTGTAATCTTTCCTGTGCCTAGCAATGTGCTTAGCTCATGCCATACTCACAGAAATGTGATTTTTTTTTAATTGACTTGAACCCAATCAACTAAACTAGAGATTGTTTACTGATGGCACTGCCATAGCTGTGACGAAATGAAAACAGGGACTTCTAAAATATAATATGCAGTGTTCACGTGGAAATTAAAAAATAATTATCACTTTCAGAAGCACAATAACCCAATAAACTTTTCCAGAAGAGTAAAAGTGAGAAGCATGTGAAAAGACCCTCTATGGTTATATACAAAGAACTCAGTTTTACATTTAGATTAGAGAAATCATGATTATATCTCTCCCAGATGGAATCACAATTCAATCCAATTCCAAACTGTATGTGTGTCTGTGTGTGTGTGTGTGTGTGTGTGTTCCCATATGCGTGTGTCCATGTATGTGTGTAAATGGATGTTTTAAAAAACTGACAGCAAAATATCCCCAGACTTCTGTATTTTGGAACCTTGGAAAACAGCTTGGGTCTATTTTGAGAAATACCATGCTGATAACCCTGAACTCTTCTGCAGATGGAATTCAGAAAATGTTAAACATGAGATAATTTCAACTCCATAGAGAGAACTACACTATAACATGGATGTGAATTAGCTGTCACTTCTCAGAATTTCCATAAGTATTCAGTACACTATTTCAACACCATAATCTCTTAGTCACCAATTTAGTTTCCAAATAATAGCTCCTATTGGTTCATATTTGTGTTACAAATAGGAACAAGTCACCACCCTTTACTTCCAGGAAAATCCCTATTGAAGTATGGACTTGGTCAATAAATAGTGATAACAGAATCTACTAATTATCACAATCAAATCAATTTTATAAAATGTGTTTGAGTGACACAGAGAAAAAAAAGGGTCATTCCACTCAAGTGCCAAGTGTTTTAGTCAACTTTCACTGCTGTGACTAAAAGACCTGACAAGAACAACTGTAGAGGAGGAAAGTTTATTGGAGGGCTCATGATTCAGAAGTCTCAGTGCTTGGAAAGCCAGCACCAGGGCACCAGGTGAGGCTGAACATCATGGTGGAAGAGCGTGGCAGAGGGAAGCAGCTCACAGGATGGTCAGGAAGGAGGAGAGAGAGAGAGAGAGAGAGAGAGAGATCCTTGATACAAATAAATACCCCAAAGTCACAGCCCCAATGCCCCACCTTCTCCAGCCACACCCCACCTGCCTTCAGTTACCACTCAATAATTCTCATCAGGTGATTAATTCACTGATTTGGTTAAGGTTCTTGTAACCCAATCATTTCTTCTCTAAATCTTCCTGCATTGTCTCACATGTGAGCTTTTGGAGGTCACCATATCCAAACCATAACACCTAGTATGGACACAAAGAGACAGAGCCTTATAACAGAGAAGATCTGAGCATTTAGAGCCACAGCTGCGTTGGCTCTGAAGCCTGGTTGTCACTTACTAGATGTGTAGCCCTGAGTGATCAACTACTCTCTGGCTTTGTTGCCTAATAATCTGAGAGGAAAAAGAAATACCTGTTCACTTGATTTCTATATGAACTGAATGAGATAATTATGTTTATTAGTTAGCATTAATCTTAATAATTGGCAAGTAGATTGTTTAAATCTAAATATAACTTTCTGGACACAATGAGAATTAGAACACAGAAAACCTCATTGATTTTTTTCTTATATTATTGATGATGTTCTTGTATAACTTCCCTGAATTCTATGAACTGAATTTTTATTTTAGTCAGTTTTTTCACTGCTGTGACCCAAAGACGTGACAAGTACAATTTTAAAGGAGGAAATTTTATTTGGAGGGTTCACAGTTTCAGAGGTCTCAGTTCACAGATGGCCAATTCCATTCCTCAGGACCTGGAATGAGGCAGAACAGTGTGGCAGAGGAAAGCAGATGGGAACATGGTGCCAGGAAGCAGAGAGAGAGAGCTCTGCTCAACAAGGTACAAAAAATAAACCCCCAAGGTCCACCCCCAGAGACCCACCCATTTCAGTCACACCCTACCTACTCAGTTACCATCCAGTATCAGGGGATTAACACACTGATTAGGTTAAGACTTACATAACCCAATCATTTCACCTCTAAACCTTCTTACATTGTCTCACACGTGAGCTTTTAGGGGACACCTCATATCTAAACCATAACAATATTCCAGCCTAGTCTGTGGCAAAACACTCCTCAAAAACAGATTCCACAAACAAGTACTGGACTCAGAACCAAGCCCCTCAGCTCACAATCATTAAAACTTTAATTGCATCTTTTAGAGGAAGTAAGCATGGTTTGCCTCATAGCTACATATGAGCCTATAACACCAAAAGAGAAAAATACTAAACACCAGTAAACAACAATGTAATAAGTACTAGTTTGAACGTCAAGCTTAAGGAATGAACAATTATCAAAGGAGCTCAACTTGGAATAATACATGTAAGGTGCTGTTCTGTGGTGTTTTATGTGGAAAAACCATAAAATGGGCTTACTACCTAAATTATGAAACTATACGAAAACTCAGAAAAGGTTTGCAAATCTATTGAGATCCAAATCAGAATAAATATCAGAGGAAGATAGTCCTGGCTTGGCTTCAGGCTGCTCAAACTTGGGGCAACCTTGACCCATAAAAATGTTAGTTTCCTAAAATATATCCCAAAACCTTAATGAGCACCCAAAAGCATGCCTTGGGAGTGATAAAGGCTCAGCTTTGTTCTTGCTCTAGACTTTAAAATCCTAATATCTAAAGCTAATGAAGCAGTTGAATTCAGAGACTGGGATAAAAATCAAGCCTCAGACCTGGGAGAGTTCTGTATTTAGTTCATTTGAAGTACAGATTGCAGGACTATAAACCTCGTGTGCTGTCTCTCACTCTTTTTTCTAGACTATATTTCAACAGATCATTTCATATAAGGTGTTACATGACCTGGAACAGTAACCCTTTTGCGGATTAGGACTAATTGGGCTTTCAGTTGCATTTGACTATGAAGCCGATGGCCTCCCTAATGGTAAGGAGCTGGCTATTTTTAACCACAAACACAGAGAAAATGCATGGACAAATATGAAAGAGAATTTTTACACAGGTAGACCTCAGAATGCTTAATGTTTAAAAGGTTTTCGTTTGTTTTGTTATTGCATGGGGAATCTCTTGTGTTAACTTTAGAAAGTGACAGGAATGGGAAGCCTGTCCCTAATCAAACTACTTCAGTCTAACCAGCAATTTGGCTCAGAGTAGAGTAGGTCTTTGTCCTCTCTTCTCTAGATTCTTTATATCTTTAAACTGATACTTAAAAATTATATGTATTTATAGAATACCTTGTGAGGGTTTCAATAGATGCTTACATTTTAAGATGTTCAGATCAGGGTAAATGCATCTATCTCCTCAAACATCTATCCTTTTTTTGTGGTGAAAACATTTAAACTCCTTTCTCCTAGCTCTTTTAAAGACACCGTACATTACCTTTGTTTGGAGTCACCCTGCTGTACAACAGAATATCAGAACTTATTTCTTCTATTACTTAGTACCTTTAGATCAACCTGTCCCCGTCCTTTCCACTTAACTCTCCTCAGTCTCTGCTGACCACTATTCCACTTTTCAACTCCGAGGAGATCAACTTTTTTAGATTTCATGTATGAGTGAGATAATGTGGTATTTATTTGGCTATGCCTGGGTTATTTCACTTCACATCAGGACCTCCGGTTCTGTCCATGTTGTTGCATGTGACAGGATCTCATCTGAGGGAGGCCATCCTTGCACGTGATTGAGTTACCTCCCCAGCTGGGTGACAGGCACTCAAGACAATTTCTCTTTGTGTTAGAACTTTCCTCACCCTTCTTGGGTAAGAGGGCTTGTCTGTGTGGAGGTGTGCCTGACCGCAGCCCTCGAATATCCAATCATCTCACCTTGGAACACTGCCCCCTTAACCTTCATTGAATGGGTTTTTCCCCAGACATTTTTGTTCCCCAATAAAAGTCCTCTCCCAGGCGTGCTCACGCTCTCTCTCAGTAGCCTCTTCAGTAAACCTTGCTACTTCCTGGGTAGCTTGAGGCTGGGAGTTCGAGGAGCCATCCTGGAGCTGGTTTAAAGGTAATTGGAGACTGTGTCTTTAATTTAAACTCCCTTAGGATTTTCCCACGTAGCCAAACCTTACTATCCTCTGTGCTGGCCACATACTAAACTCATCCTTTTCTGGCTGAATAGTGTTCCATTCACCACCTTTTATTCATTCATCAGCTGATGTCCTCTTAATTTGTTTCTATTTCTCAGCTATTGTGAATAGTGTTGCAGTGAACAAGGGAGGGTGGATGTGGGGAAAATGTTAGTTTTTGGATAGATATTATTCAGTAGGGAGGGAATAATTAATGATGAGTGAGAGAAAAATAATTATTATTTTGTCCCCTGCAATGGAGGAGAAAGAAAAGCTTGTTCAGGAGAAATCTCAATGTGATTTGGGGTGGTCAGGGCTGGGAGTCCTCATGCTTCTCAGAATACAAGGGGGAGCATGCATTTTCCTGCCGATTGTGGGGTTTCCAGCACCCTGCCAGAGTAGATTCCTGCTCAGGAGGTGTGAGCAGCTTGAGAAATAGAAAGTCTGAAATAATTAGTAAGAAATAGAGGCAGAGGCAGAAATTAGATAAGTCGAGTTCCTGATAGGTCTTCCAGTCCTGATAGGAACTAGAACTAAACAATTAAAAAAATGGCTCCTGTCTTTATTAAAGGAGGAGTACACCAAAGTTTCAGCGGGAGGAGTCTGGGTGCTTGCTTCTCTGTGTGGCAGGGGTATAAGTTGATTGGCATTTTGGCAAGCCACACCCATCTCCCAGAGATGTGTGACTCCAGCATGTCAACCCATCTCCAATGCTGTGCTAAACATTTTTTTTAATATATTTTTATTTGTTGATGGACCTTTATTTTATTTACTTATATGCATTGCTGAGAATCAAATCCAGAGCCTCACAACTGCCAGGCAAGCACTCTACTACTGAACCACGACCCTTTTGATGGAGCTACATAGGAATCCACATGAACCAAGCATTCTCAAACCCGCAAGGTTCCTGCTGGGAGTTCCTGATCCCAGGCTTTCCTGCCTAATGGCTTCCACATTGCTTTGGATCACACACAGTTCACAGATGGTTCCCGGCACCTGCCACTGCAGGAAGAACTATTCACTACTTGTGAATCCTAGGTAATACAGGAAATTTGAGGGGAAAAAAATTATTGAGCTAGTCCAATACTGTCTGGTTGCAAGGAAGAAAGCAATCAGAGATCTGATGCCTCAGTACCCCAGACCTCACACCAAATTGTACCAGCCCTATCTTCCTTCTGTAGGAATTGTGGCTTTCCTGAGCAGGAACTCAATAAATGAGATTTTAGCAGCACTTGCTATTTTAACCCTCACAGTACCAATGGGAGAAATACCAGTCTTCGAAATGATGGCACTGAGGTTACCTATGGATAAATAAATTGCTCCAGAGTTTTGAATTGACCTCTGACTGACAGTGGACCTGAGGTCTTCCTCTATTGTCTGCCTGCTTCACCATCCATCCCATCCCATGTGTGTCTTACTAGATAGCAATTGCAGAAGGGGAACTGAATCTGAGATTCACTTCTCTTCCCCTAAAGGAAAATAGTTTTAAGATTTCCTCGAGTGGAGAGGGCAAGTGTTGAAATGGATTGACATGTTTATATGCAACAGGGACACAATTTTACTCTGAAATTAATTAGCCTGTGAACACTGATAAATGTAGGTTTTATGACGCCTTCAAAAATGCTATTTGTATGCCTAACAATTACTCAACATATCACAGAAGCTTGAGAGCCCAATATTTAATTAAAATAAGAACTACCACTGATCCTCAAGAGCTATACAGCATTTTCAAGAAAGACACACAAAGCCTAGGTTTGCCCAACAAAATCACACAACAAGAATTTTTTTTTAAATCACACAACCACCTTATTGTGAAGCAGAGATTCAAACCCTTGACATTGAAGCCTATGGCTAGTTCTTTTTGTACAACACCTGTTGTGTTAGCTTTTCATCACTGTGACCAAAATACCTGAAAAGAAACACATAGAAGAGGAAAAGCTTATCTGGGGCACACAATTTCAGAAGTTTAATCCATGGTAAGCTGAATGCATTGCTTTGGGCCCATGGCAAGAAAGAACACCAGGGCAGAAAGGCACTACATGAGAAAGCTGCTCACCTCAGGGTAGCCAGGACGCAGATAGTAAGAGCCTAAGGAGCCAGGGACAACATATACAACCACCAAGGGCATGCCCCCAGGGACCTGCTTTCTCCAAGCATGCTCCATTTACTTACAGTTACCATTCAGTCATCCACTCAAATTATTAACCCATCAAATAGATTAACTCACTGAGTAGGTTACAGTTCTCATAATCTAATAATTTTACCCGAAACATTCCTTCATTGTCTCACACTTGAGCTTTTGGGGAACATCTCAGATCCAAATCCTATATCTGATCACTAGCTGCTGAAGACCATTGGTATTCCCACCACCTCACTCTACCATGTCTCATCTGGCAGCCTGCCTTTAAAATTATTCATTCATCAAATATAAATTTCTCCTCTATTATTAGTTACTATATAAGGATTGGGAATGTAATGATAACCATAAGCAGATATAATTGCAATACTAACATAAAATTAGAACTTTGATTAGCGTCTTAAAGAAGTCTATGATGCTGCTCACATTTGATTGGGGCATTTCATATAGTGTGAGGGTAAGGAAAGGTTTCTTGAAGAAGAGACAATTAAACTCAAACCTCAAAGCTAAGTGGCAACAAACCATATAAAAGTAGAGGAGTATTTCAGGGAAAGGAAATGCATGCAGAAAGGATGATGGAAAGGAAGCATGTCACAAAAACTGCAAGAAAACTCGGGAAGCCAGAACAGAAACCAAGCGGGGTGTGTGGAGGTAGGAAAAGTGTGAGATAAAGACAACCCATAATATGGACGTATTTTTAAAAGACTATTTTAAGAGCATATTTAGGGACACAGCAAGTTTGAATAGAAAGTACAGAAATATCCAATATATACTGTGCCCCAACACATGCACAGTGTCCCCCATTGTCAACATTTCCCACCACAGTGGTACCTTTGGAACAATTGATGAATCTACACTGACACATCAATATCACCTGAAGTCCATAGCTTACATTAGGACTCACTCTTAGTGTTTTAACCATGTGGATTTTCATCATTATACTATAAAAAATATTTTTTTCCTTCTAACTTTAACAAATATATGTTATTTGTGCCAATTAGTTATACATGACATGGAATGCATTTTGATTCAGACTCATTGTACATAAATGGAGCACAACTTTTCATTTCTCTGGCTATATACAATGCAGAGTCACACCATTTATCCCACTCCTTGGTTTATACCCAAAGGACTTAAAATCATACATGTACATAGGGTAATAATGTCCAGCTCACTCAATCATATTTCCTATCCCCATACCCACTCCTCTCCCCTCATTCCCCTCTGCATAATCCAAAGTTCCTCCATCCCTCATTTGCCACCCCTCCCCAGCATCCACTTATCAGAGAAAACATTTGGCCTTTGGTTTTTTTGTGATTGGCTTATTTAGTTTAGCATGATATTCTCCAACTCCATCCATTTACCTATAAATGCCATAATTTCATTCTTTATGGATGAGAAATAGTCCATTGTGTATATATACCACATTTTCTTTATCCATTCATCTGTTGAAGGGCACCTAATTTGGTTCCATAACTTAGTTATTATGAATTGAGCTGCTATAAACATTGATGTGGCTCTTTCACTGTAGTATGCTGATTTTAAGTCCTTTGGGTATAAAACGAGAAGTGGGATAATAGGGTCAAATGGTGGTTCTATTCCAAGTTTTATGAGGAGTATCCATGCTGCTTTCCAGAGTGGTTGCACCAATTTGCAGTCCCACCACCAGTGTATGAGTATTCCTTTTCCTCCATGTCCTCACCAACACTTATTGTTGCTAGTATTCTTAATAATTGACATTCTGACTGAAGTGAGATGAAATCTTAGAGTAGTTTTGATTTGCATTTCTTTAATTGCTAGAGATGTTGAACATTTTTTCATACATTTGTTGATCAATTGCATATTTTCTTCTATGATGTGTCTGTTCAGTTCCTTAGCCCATTTATTAATTGGGTTATTTAGGTTTTTTTCTTTTGTGTGTGTGTGTGTGTGTATAGTTCTTTATATATCTTATATAGTTCTTTATATATCAGTGCTCTATCTGATGTGCGTGTGGTAAAGATTTTCTTTTATTTTGTAGGCTCTCTCTTCATGTTATTGCTTCCTTTTCTGAGAAGAAGATTTTTAGTTTGAATCCATCCCATTTATTAATACTTGATTTTATTTCTTGCACTTGTTAAGGAAGTCAGGTCCTAAGCTGACAT
Organism: Ictidomys tridecemlineatus; assembly: GCF_052094955.1. Lineage (NCBI taxonomy): Eukaryota > Metazoa > Chordata > Mammalia > Rodentia > Sciuridae > Ictidomys > Ictidomys tridecemlineatus. Next base: position 90,625,356 of record NC_135480.1, on the reverse strand, counting down.
GATGGAGATTTGGGCCTACTTTTTCTTCTATTAGGCGCAGGGTCGCTGGTCTAATTCCTGGGTCCTTGATCCATTTTGAGTTGAATTTTGTGCATGGTGAGAGATGGGGGTTTAAGTTTATTTTGTTGCATATGGATTTCCAGTTTTCCAAGCACCATTTGTTGAAGAGGCTTATCTTTTCTCCAAAGTATTTTGGCGCCTTTGTCTAGTGTGAGATAACTGTATTTATGTGGGTTAGTCTCTGTGTCTTCTATTTTGTACCATTGGTCTACATGTCTATTTTGGTGCCAATACCATGCCATTTTTGTTACTATAGATCTGTGGTCTGGTATTGTGATGGCTCCTGCTTCACACTTCTCGCTAAGGATTGTTTTGTTTACTCTGGGTCTCGTGTTTTTCCAAATGAATTTCATGATTGCTTTTTCTATTTCTATGAGGAATGTCATTGGGATTTTGATTGGAATTGCATTATGTCTGTATAACACTTTTGGTAGTATGGTTATTTTGATTTTATATCCTGCTGCTTTGCTGAATTAATTTATTAGTTCTAGAAGTTTTCTGGTGGAATTTTTGGATCCTCTAAATATAGAATCATGTCAGTGGCAAGGTGACATTACTTTAACATATATTAATAGAGTATCCATAATAGACCATGCACTGAGGAGCCGGTGATGAGAGATGATGGCCCCAGAACTCAGAGAATTAGAGTCATGTCCAGAATCCATGAAACAGGTAATTAAGATTCAATCCTATGATAAAAGGAGTGAAGATGCTAGAAGTATTTGGAGGAGATACACCAAACCAGACAGGGATGTCAGAAAAGAATCAACTGGGACCTGAAGATGAATGAACGTCACCCAGTGGAGAGATGGGGAAGTGTCTTACAAGACAAGGCAATAAATTGGAAGACCCACAGATGAAAGGAAGATTACTAAAACTTAAAGTAGAAGGAAAGAGGTTCAGAGATGAGGTTGAATATTTAGGTTGGGACCAACACAGGTCTAATAAGTCATGTTAGAGAAATAGCAATTTATCCAAAGTCTCTGACTATGGAATTGAAAATGGATTGAACTGGACACCTCAGAAGGTAGAAACATATATAAAGAAGTTTCTACTACACTCAAGATAAGAGGTGATGGTGATCTAAACTGAAGCAGTCACAGCAGGGATAGAAAGAGGCAGATGGACTCACGTTATGTCTAGAAGGTAGAATAAATGGGCTTTGTTTTACGTAAACTGCCTTCGTCTATGAACATTTTCTTTCATGCCTTCGTAGTAGACAGGAGGACGACTTTGCCCATGGCCTCTGCTAAAGAGACAGCCTAATTTGCACCACAAGGTAACATCACTCACAGGTCCAGATGACTGAAGAAGAGGTATTTATGTATCTGCCCCAAAGCTGGATTATATCCAGGATATTATTATCCAATGTAAATGAATTCATATTGTCTTCCATGTGGATTAATCAAGAACTACAAGGAGAATAAGGTAAAGAGTTGAATACAATCTAAAAATATGAGGAATCCAAGCCTCAAGGTGAATAGCTTGAAGTTAAAGTCTTCGGTGAAGAGCATACATCTCATCAAGCTGCACAGGTCACTGAAGTCACACTCAGAATTATGTTGTGGTTCCTGCTGTCCACAAGAGTATGGGGCTCTTTCTGCGACTGCATGACTTTGTCTTCCTATAAAAAATCCCCACTGCTTGAGAAAATTTGAGTTAGTCTCAATTTCATTGAAACTGGAACAAGAAATCATACAAGAAAGGTCACACATCAGACATCCTCAAAAGTACTGAGACAATAGAATTTTTATTTCAAAAACCACTCCCAGAGAGAGCTCTTTTCAACTGGTAGTTTTCGTCAAGAGCATACAGGAAGATGTAATGGCAGTGACTGGTTGTTCTATATTTTCTGTGAAAAAAAAAATGAGCAAAAAGAAAAAGGACTTCAGAGATAGTTGGAAAATTTGGATCTGATTTTCTATAAAATAATGTATATTTTATGCTGGAAAAGTTACATAATGAGTCTCCTCCAGATGAAATAGATAGAAAGTCATTTTAGAGAAACATACTTTTTTTTTTTAAACTGGAATTCAGCATACAAGTTCCCTTCCAGGGTTCACTTACTATAATGGTTGCATTGATGGTGACCAAGGATCAGTTTATCAGCTCTGGTGGCCACAGAATCCCTGGGAGCCACCTGGGACAGGCTGCTGCCTGCAGAGCTTGATTTCACATTGTGAGAGGGGGTGTTATGGCAAATACAAGATTAGCATTTACAGTCAGAATGCATCATTGAAGGCTTGGCTCCATGTATTCAAGTTTCTATTAGAGAATCTTTAAAGTAGATGTAGGAATATTTTTTAATGGTTACTATGAAGATTTTTTATTTAAGAAGAGTCATCATGTGGAAAAACATCAAATAAACTGGACAGCACCATAAACTTAATATTTGTGATAAGGAAAGTTTTCTTACTGAATAAAGAAAACTGGTGAAATTCACAAGAGCAATTAAAGAAGCTGACTTTGGGATCAGATAGGTCTAACTCTGAGAGATCACTTATTAGATCACTAACTCCATAATATTGAATGAGCTATTTAAATACTCCAAGCCTCAGTTTTATAACAACAATAGGCTAAAATAGCAATGTACCTCATAAGCTATTATGATTTCATGCTAAATTACATAAGGGCATGATTATAAAGCATGAAACCTTATAATTCATATTATTATATACTTTAAGTGTTCCTTTAAAGTATAGTAGATGCATCAAGTGGCAAATATTATTTATAAGCAAAGTGTCATTCTAGATTCAGTAACATCTTGGATTGTCTGTCCCAAGAAGCAACGCAGAATGGGAAACCTTGAGGATGAATCTACTATTCATGCTAGCTAGCATTATGCTTCATTCATGGGGCATATCAGTTTCCTCTTTGCTAACATCTTACATAATTAGCAAAAGGAAATTAAATGTAGCTTTTCCAGCCATAGATCTGCAGTTGTCCTTTAGAGAGCATGGGGAACTGGTGGGCCATAGTGAGGAAATATATTTCCTTAGTATCAGTGTTTAATTTATTGTTTAGTCTTCTAATCTAGTTTAGAGGCAGAAATTTGACAGGAAGAAAATATTCTATTCTATGTTAAATGAACACCTCTATCCTTAGAGATTGTAATTTTGAATCCTATTTGGAATATCGCTTTAATGTATCCAGCCATTCAACAAGTATTTTTTGGATCTGGATTGATCATTGGCTATTTAACATGAGCAAGATACATGTGGTCCCTGCCTCCAAACACTAATGGCCCACAGAGAACATAGATAAGATAACCAGCAATTATAATACAATGTGTTAAAAGCTATGATAGGAAAAGTATGCTTAATGAGTAAAGAGGAAGGGAATATATCCACACTCACAAGAAAACAATCCTATCATATAAAAACACTCTTCTGCCCTATTAAATAGTACCCAGATTCCCTTGATAGAATCTGGCTTATTTGTCTCTACATTCTCTGTAATATCTGAAATATGACTTCCCAGAGGTAATTGTCTGGAGTATATCCAGCTGATTGGCTTTGTTCATTTAACATCTATCCCAACCTCTTTGTACTATCATACAAGGCTAGAAAGCGAAAAACACTATTTCTCAGGCTCCCTTGCATATCTTGTTATGGATGTGACTTGGATTATGCCAGTTAGACAGGATCACACAAGATTTGTTTTGGAAATGAGTAAAATAGAAACAAAAGTGGTACATGAACACATCCATTATTGATGCAGATTGCAGCAAGCACATTGGGCTGGAGCCAACCCCTTTAACACTGACTTCCTGGATTACAGTCAAGGTGGTATGAACCTGAGGCCAGAAGTTTAAATACTGGTTTCCTCATTCCTTGCTTTTCAAACTATGACAGAGTGGCAATTCTCTTGATGGGACAGTTCTGTTAAGTATTACCCATTTCTACAGTCATTCCCAGAGGACCAGCCTAAGTGCTTCTCCAGCACTTTGGACAATGCTGTAGCAAATTAATTCTCCCTAATAAGTCCTTTTCTGCTCAAACCAGCTGGAACTGTCTCTACTATCTGCAATCTATCCTTATTTCAGCCTTTTAAGTAAAAAATGAATTTTTCAGAAATAGATACTATGCTCCATAGTGAGTACATAAAGAAGCACTATGACATAGGCCACTAATTAAGTGTGAAAATAGTAGGAATGGGCCCAGAATGGCCATACTTAATCAACTATATACATTATTCTGCTTTAAATGATTTGAAAATATGTTGTTTTTCAATAATTTGGAGTCACCCAAGACCATTCAATGAGGCTCTGATATATGTTTAGCACTGGCATAAAGCAAAGTAGACAATTCAATCCATCACATTTGAGCAGTTGTTGTGGTCTTCTGAGGTCTAGAAAGAAGGAAATCAATGAGAAGAAACAGCTCAGTGTGTCTTTAGCGTCGTGGAGGAGGTGGAGACCTGACCAGCAGATGTGATTATTAGCTTTTCTCGGATGGTGTGATTCTAGAGGTTATAGAACAATGACATTTACCTGGAAGATGCTCTACTTAATTGCCTTGGGTCTGTTTCTAGATTCATCATAGATTTTAAAAATATTTATCAAGCAGACAATGACACAGTGAGTTTCTTACACATATAAATTCACTCTTCTAAATTCATCTCATGGATGAAAATGCTAAATCTCATGAAGAGTAAGTGGTATTTCCCAGGTCCCAGAGCCAGTAGTCAGCAGAGCCAGGATTCTCTGGCTCTTTAATGTTATGTGCAGATTCTTGAATGGCAGTTTACATTATACTGCCTCGCACAAAGAATTTCCTTCCAGAGAAAGAATATATCAGCCAACTGACTTTCAATATTCGGGTCCTCTTGCCAACCATAGTTCTCTGCAAAATAAACCATTGTATCTAGTTGTAAAATGGTCCCTCGTAAATTGGGGAAGCATGATATACCATATTCACTGCCCCAGACCTGATTCATCGATTATGTAAATTTTAGGGGTGACAAAGTTAAGAACAAGCTCAGAAATAAAACCCACAAAAATGTTGCCATCCTGGGGAGTAGGTGGCTGGATAGCCAGCAGACTCCAATGTCCTTCCCAACCTTGCTCCTTCCCTCCCTTCCTTCTTTCCTTCCTTTCTCTCTTCTAAATCCCTTCTAAGTCCACAACCTCCATCTCTCTTCTTCTTCCCTTTGTTCTCAAGAGGCTGTTGTGGCTTATACATGAAGCCTTTGGTGTTCATCATACCTGCATGACACAGATTTCTGAGCTATTTTGGTGAGAGGCTTGCCCTCGTGTTGTTCAAACAATAAAGATTTTCAAAGGTTTTATAGTCCTGCAGCTCAGCCCTCTCTTGACTAGACTCTCTTTAATACAGACTCTGTCAACAGCAGGAGTCTCAGCAGCTGCTTTTGTGATGTAATTTAAGGGTCAATGAGAAGGCATCTCTGACCCTCATAAAATTTTGTCTCTTTCAGTTCAATAGAATCTAAAAACTCAGAGATTTATTCATTTAAACTGTGACTTCTCACATATACCACAATTCAAAAAGTTCTGGGAAACTAGTAGATACGCTTTATCAGTCATAAACATCGCACTGAGCCTGAGTGTATCAGATCCTCTGCATAATGGATGTTTTTAATAAGTAAGACCAGAGAGGGAAACCTCAAAGCATAAGTATGTATTTAAGATCCAGAACTATGGGGCGTCTCTGTCTTTCTGCAGCCCAACTCTGTTGGGGAGTGAGGTTAAATGCATGATTTCACACTCTGTTGTCTCTTTTCTATTTCACTGGATTCTCTGCAATCTTCTCCTGTTGCCACCTTAGTGTGGTCACTGAACTGTAAGCCTCTAAGGTAGAAGAAATACTGCTCACCTGTGTCCCCAGCATCTAGAACTGGTATTGCCACAGTGCTAAACAAGGATTTGTTGAAGAAAAATTTTGTGGAAAAATGATCTTCAAATCAGCAGTATTTCATTCTTATTCATTTGCCATCTTTGGAACATTTGTTCATTGTTTCCTTTTTTTTTTTGAAACACCTTTCCTTTGATGTCTGTGTTCCACACTTTCTTTGGGTAGAGATGAATGGAAGGAGGATACACACTGACTAAGGAATTGGACTCTGGAATCGAATGGACAAGGTTAAGATCTTCTACTTTGGAGTTGTGTGACTTAACTCTCCAATCATGCTTTCTCATGAAAAATGTGAGTGAGGCTCTGAAGAAGCTTCCTCATCAATACTAATGCCACACAATGCCACATACATAGTAAGCTGTCAATAAACAGTAGACATAATCAACCCATTAAACCCATTTGGTTGTTATCTCTTATGCTCATTCTCATTCACATGTCATTTAAGTACTAATGAGAAAGTAGAAGATCCCTCAGAGTTTCATCCTTCTTATGAATTCTCATCCATTCTATAATGTCCATTACCCATTATATCTTCATGATATACCCTTTAATTCTTAAGTCTCATTTATGAATCATAAACTCCTGGATTGCAGATATTACCAGGTGTTTCCCCACTCATTTACTCTACCTCTTGAGTACACTGTGAGACCTCACTTCATGACCTTTCTTGTAAGTTTTCAAGGCTTTTTGAGTAAACTCTATGAATGGAATATTGTGCAAATGGAATGATTTACCTCTAATGCTGGTCCAGCAGACATTATCCATGTGGCTCTCCATACTTTTCCTCCTCTTCCAGTTGTTGCAGATGATCTAGGAGACCAGGAAGCCTTAAGGAATAGAATGGCCATAATGTTGAAATAGCCAGTTTGGGCCATTATCTCAAAATGCATAATCTTGAACTCCACAGTCTCCATAGATATTGAAATTGTAAAAGATCAAAATCCCTAAAGTCTAAATCCCCAAATCCCAAAAGTGTAATGCTGGAAAAAAATTTAAAAAAAAAAATTCTTTACAGGACATTTATTTACATTTTTAAAAGAGGTTTCATTTGAAAAATATAAAAACATAACGGAATACTTCATAGACCACTTTATACAAAAAATAGTTGATAATAACACATAATTTTTATAAGCATAAACAATAGTTGCATATGTAAAATAGCTATGAGCAGAAAAACAATAAGCAGGAAAACTATTTATAAAAGAAATAAGCTAAAAGGCTAAATGTATAGATGAATATTACAATAGTTGGTAATTGTATGCACAAAACTTTTAATGTCTTTCGACAAGACTGATGAAAAACTTCAGTGAATCACTATGGAACGTCCATCCAGTTGCCCAAAAACGCTGAGATCTTAAGAAATTCTATACTTCACAAATACCTATGTTAAAAACATTTGACAGTTCTTCTTTTGCTGATGAAGTTTCAATGTTTTTATGCACTCACACAACACTTCTACACAGATAGTAGCTCTTTTGTGGAGCCAAATTTAGCTAAAAATGCTTTAAATGAATTAGAGCTCCCTAAAAGCTTTATGCAATTTGTACCTTCAGGACTAGAAATGATGTGAAAATGAAACATATAGCATACTGGATTGTTTAAAAAAATGCTGATTATTTAAAATAATGAGAAAAATCTTTTAAAAGAAAATTTAACACAGAAACGTGTATTGCAGAGATAGATTGTGGGCAATTGCATGGAAGTAGTCCACAAGAGCTGGCTGACTTTCAGAATCTTTAACCATAGTCTAAAGTCTTGCATGATGATGAGTAGCAGCTTGCTTTCTCTTAGGGGTGGGCTCTCCTCAGAATCACATACATTTTGCACATGGTGCTGCTATTTTTGACTCTTCTACAATTCAATGTGCACTGAGTGAGCATTCTCTGTTAAATTTTTCAAGTTTGAGCCTCACCGACGCACTCAGAGTATACTTTCCAGAATGAGTGTTCATTCTGCCTAACATGGTAGAATCATCCTGCATACAGCTGAAAACACACTGATCCCCTCCCCAGAATGTGGCTTTCTACCCCTCTTATGTAGTCTTGTTTTTCAACAGGAATTGCAATTTTGAACATTTTAGCATGCAGGATTTCAAACTTCAGGATTTTATATTTTGGGATTGTGATATATATATATATATATATATATATATATATATATATATATATATATATATATAAATATTTAGAGATTAGACTTCAGGAATTTTAGACTTTGGGTATTTTGATCTTTGGGGATTATGGTACTCAAGATTGTGTCTTTCAATGTTCCTAAATGACCATGGGAAAGGCTCCCTGCTAACCAGGAACATCTGTATTGGTCTTGGCACAAGCAAGGAACAAACATTTCCTGGATTAATATGTTGAGATTTAGTAGGATGTTTGTGTAACTCTAACACAAGCCCTTTATCTAGCAGCCTAGTAGAACTTTCACTTAGCTGTACTCTCTACAAATCAAACTCAGAGTATCTAACATTTGAGTTTATAATTGCTGACATTTTTACTGATGGGAATTCTTTGCTTGACCAAAATTTGTTCAGGCTTATGTATCTTCTCCTAACTTAATCCATGTACTTCCTAATAAAATCCAGCTTTCACAAAGAGTCCTACTAACTTGTATGATACTGTGAAATAATAAGAAATTTCTATGTTCTGGTTTCTGCCCCCAGTTCCTGGTGTGGAGATTCTAAAACTCTTGTAAATAAGGGCTCTAGGTGGATCTTTTGTTCTATTTGGTCTTTGCCCCAGATTCCAGATTCAAATCTCCTAAGACCTTTGTAATTTCCAGTGTTCAGAGCATCTGACACAGAACTCCCCAAACCCTGGGAGTTTTCTGGGTGATGGGAGCATCTTCTAGTCTAATCATGCTACTCTGTGAACTCCTGATAACCTCAGGATAGGGGCCAGTTGCCAGGGTAACCAAGGGTGTAACTAGAGGTTTGGAACCTTTAGTGGTATCCTCCAACCTCAGCGGACAGAAGAGAGGCTGACAATTGAGTTGATCACCAGTGGCCAGTGATTTAATCAATCATGTCTATGTAATGAATAAAATTACATACAAATTACATAAAAATCCTTGCTGAAAATGTGGAGGTCCATCAAGGATCATGTATCAGGAAGCAGGCATGAAAGAAGCTCCATGCCCCTCCCCATATTCCTTGCCCCATCTGCCTCTTCCATCTGGCTCTTCACTTACATTTTTGACATAGCTTTTGTAATAAACCAATAAATGTGCTTCCTAAGTCCCATGAGTCACTCTAGCAAGCTAGTTAACCTCTAGGAGGAAGCTTATGTTGAAAGCTATCCATGGACTCTGAACTACATCGGCATTGCAACCTAAAGAATAGGAGAATCTGGTGTCTGGGCACTTCTAGTGGAAATTTCCTCCAGCCAAGATGCTCAAATACATGTGACCCTATTCAATCTCTGCCTCGGGTTCCATGCAGCACTGGAGATGGGGTGACCTGCTACAGCCACACAGCCTCTCAGAGATGGGTGTGACCTGAGGCGATGCCAATCAACCTGCTGACTGCAAGACACACAAAGCAAGACTCCACCTCTGAAACCTTATCCCTGCCTTTGATTATCCCCTTAAATAAGCCACGGAAGCCATTTTGTAATTGTCCATCCTCAGCTCCTATGTGGGCTGGGCCTATCAGGCGCTCTCCTTTAAAACTATTTTTCTGACTCTGTGTCTTTTGATCTTCACTAGTTATTTCTGACTTACTTTCTCTAGTGGCTTATACCCTCCTGGGAAGGAAAAGGGACCCCCTGGTGAGGTGCTGGCAGCCTCCCCATAATCATGGGAACCTTGATTAAAAGCTGGTCACTCAGAAGTATGGGTGACAACCTTCCACCTATAACTGGTATCTGAAGAGAGAAGCAATCTGTAGGACTTAGCCCTTAATCTGTGTATATTGACTAACACCAGATAGACAGTGTCAGAAATAAATTCAATGACAGGACACCCAGTGGGTGTTCAACAATTAGACATGTAGGTTAAAAAAAAAAATGCATCCAGTGTAAAAAGCCTTTTGTTGAGTGGTTTGCGAAAGTAGGAAAAACACTTTTTTTTTCTTGTTCACACAGTTTTCTGTCAGTTTAGCAAGAATCTCTCATCTCTCACACTTGATACCTGATTACCCTCCATATCTGATTGCATTCCTTATCCTCCAGCTGATTTGTGATCACCTTGACCCGTCTTCATCAAGAATCCTATTAGGTCTTATTAGCCAGAAGCTTCCTTATCCTCAGTGTTTCTTCTTAGTAATTTTCCATCCACTGACCACATTCACCCTTGCTCCTTGGCTATAAATTCCCACTTTTCCATGCTTCATTCAGAACTGAGCCCGATCTCTCCCTTACTGCAAAATCTCACTGTTGTGGTCCTATCCCTTTGGTACCTCAAAAAGTCTTCCTCACAGTACTTAACGAGTGTCATTAAATAAGCTTTTCTTTGGCATTAAAAACCTCTCCAGGTGAATAAAATGGTGAGATCATTTCTGGAGCCTTCCGCACTTCACCTCACAGAATGCCGTTGCTTAGGTGAATTTACCTGTCCTGGACCAATCTTGGTAATTCAAGATCTGATATTGACAGCATAACAAGAATGGCAAAGCTTCTCAAGGGAAGAGTTATATTAGACCCATTTATAAGATTTATTAAGCCAGAATAAAGATGTTTTAGTTTACACTGAGTATTATAACTGCCAAGCATAATGGCTGCATTTCTTCAGGAGTACTTCAACTAATCAGAATTAAATCAAAAGATGTGTCTGGAATCAAAACGGGGAGCTCCTATTAACTTATTATGGGAGTCGAATATTTAGTGATACTGACCTCCAGTAACCCGAGTTGCACAATCTAACATCATCAGCATGAGAACTGCCCTTCATTCATTCTTCTCCTGTGTTTCACCAATACCTTACCCTTTCTTGAATCGTCTTTTTCCTGTCCATCCTCAATTATTAGTGTCTTCATTCAGATTCTCATCATTACTGTTAACAATTTCTTAACCTATATCTTTACCTACACTTTCATTCCACTTAAATAAATTCTCCCCGAATTTTCATCTTTCCAAAAATGCCTTGCACAATTGCATGATTTTTCCAATCGAGAATTCATAAGCATTAATCTTTCAGGATGAAATTCAAAGCTCCTTCATGAAATTTCCCCTGCTCACCTCCCCAATCTCATGCATTACCATTTTTCTTATGCTCTGGTCATGCTGAAATGTGTGCAGTCTTCTCTAAATAAGGCAGGCTCCTTCTCACTGTCTTGACTGTGAACAAGTGTTTGCTCTACATGCAAAGATCTCTCTTCCTTTCCTTGCTGACTTCTTCCCGTACTGGCTTAGCTACTCCCTCAACTTGCTCCTAATTACCCTACATGTCTATTTATCATAGATTGCACTCTAACATATTCTTAACTTTCTCATTCACCAATTTCTCTTCCACCAAATGATGAGTTCCTGAAGGTAATTACTTTTGTTATAATTTTGTATCACCTGCTCCTAGGATAGCACCTGCCTAATACATTATACCTGCCTAGTGAATATTTGTAGGAGAATAAATGAGTGTAAAAGTAGATGGGCTATATCCTTTTGGGTCAGTAACTCTTGATACTTCAAACATTTTGTTTACTCATTTAATTTAGTTCATACAGCAAAGAAGTTATTTTTACCCTGTATTGTACATAAGGATCTGATCTCAGAGGAGTTAAGATCCACCGTGAGTAAGATGAAAGCCAAGTTTGAACATCAATGAGACTGTAAAAGTTGATTTTCTTTTTGAGACTATTCTTCATACAACTGCTCATAGGTACAAAAGGCATCCAGGTATAAAAGGATAAGCTGGCCTAGAATCATCAGGAAAAGTTCCATGTAAGAAGCAAGTCCTGAGCTGGGACTATAAAATTGGTTAGATTTTGGATAAACTAAAATGTGAAGGCAGAAGCTGGGTGAAGTGGCACATGCCTGTAATCCCTGCAACTTGGGAGGCTGAGGCAGGAGGATCATGAGTTCAGAGCCAGCCTCAGAAACTTAGTGAGGCACTAAGCAACTCAGCAAGACCCTGTCTCTAAATAAAATATTAAAAAGGGCTGGTGATGTGGCTTAGTGATTAAGAACCCCTGGGTTCAATCCCCAGTAACTGCCCTACCCCCCCAAAAAAATTAAAGGCATAATCTTTTAGGCAATGAAGACTAGCACCAATAAAACCACCCCCATATAAATTCATGGGTTGTGAAAACACCCATCATATTTTCGTATTCATTTTTTGAAAAACATAACTTAAACCTTTCCTCTGTCAATGAAATTAATTTCTGATTTTAAATTGCATGTTTTCAATTCTGCAGTTAGAAATATAAATCCAACTGAGGTTGTAATAGGAATGATAATATTTATATTGCAAAGAATGACTTCTAAAGTGTTCATTTCTAGATAGAGAGCAAAAAGATTTGATGCTTACCAAGTATCAGCTATTATATCACATTTCAATTTTTCAGTGAGGGAAAATTTTTGCCAATATATCATCATATTTAATCTATTGTGAGAATTTAAGCCTGACGAATGTTTGAAGATGTCAAAATCTTAGAATTAAGCTCAGTTCAATTTTAGGAAGGAGTCTGGGGCTGCTCACCAGTTTCCCAAATTATTTTTCCTCTCATGTGCAGGCTTGAAATTACTTTTTCTAGCTGTTCCCTATGAAATGCAAAGAAAAAGCTAACAGACAGATGTCCTCAGCAGAAGGCTGGGTGAACAAATTCACAAGAGCTGAAGGGCGTAAAGGCCAAAGGCAGACCAATGCTCCATGAACACCAAAGCAGCTAATGGGGCCAAGCCTTTTCACCTGCGTAATGGCATTTACTCAGTGAGAAAACATGGCCTAAAACAAGTCAGGGGACTTGTCCAAAATCTCACAGGGAGCATGAGGAGAACCAGGATTAAAAGCTGTTTTGCAATTTTTGTTAGAGGTTTGTGGGTCACTTATTAATCCCTCGCTGCCTCCTTCCATCTAGAAGTTAACCAAGAGAAAATAAACCCAAGAAACCAAGTGAAACTCAAATTTGATAGCTTTACACTGTAGAAAAATGGATGGAACTTAAGAGCATCATGCCAGGTGGAATAAGCCAATCTCAGATAGTCAAGGGTCACATGTTTTCCTCATATGTGAAAGCAAGATAGAGGCAAGGGGATAAAAGGCTGTGGGGAGGAGAGTTGTTCCTAAAAATAGAAGGGAGACCAGTAGAGGAAGGAAACCAGGATGAAGGAAGAGGGAAAGGAAAGGGGAGTGACATTAAAAAATTATACTGAATGTACAAATAGGTAACAACAAATGCCACTCTTTTATGTGATCTTAATGCACCAATGAATTTTTTTGAAAAGTAAAATAAAAAATAAATTATGAGTATTTTTTTTTTTCGAGCAAGGTTAAACTGGAAATCACAGTGGGACCTTCTACCTCCCACCAAAAACTTAAGACCTTGAAAAGCACGTAACAGAAGTCTCTAATCAGTTAGTTGTAAGGGAAAACTCAAAAAGAGCAGAGAATTGATTTATCTACCAGAAATAGAGCCTGATTCATCTACCATCTCAAGGAGAAAGCAAGAGCACACATTGCCCCTGAGGAAAGGTCAGACCCAAAGAACAATGGCCCATGTTGCCTACAACCTAATAAAATAGTCCAACCACCTCTGGCTTACATGACCCAATGGGTGCCAGTCACTCCTCCAAAGGGGAAAAACAAGTGAGAGACAAATGTCATTGCTCATACCTGAAAAGTAGAGTGGAAGTCCCTCATAGAAATAAGAGCAGGAAGTACATAACGTTTTTTACTATATGCAGAGCCTCATCTTCAGCTTCTATAGACAATTGGAAGCCTTTATAATAGAACCTCAAATTAAGATCAATCTTCATTGGTGATAGAAGCAGCACAGAACCACCTTTACATGGGAAAATCAACCTTAAGGAACATTCTTCAATGTAGTATTTGCATTTAATATTTAACACAATGGTGTTATGTTTTGGATATAAAGGATCCCCCAAAGGCTCTTGTGTCCTCAATGTAACAGCGTTCAGAGGTGTGGATTTGGTAAGTGATTGTATCATATGGACTCTGACTTATCAATAAACTAATTGATTGTAGGATTCACAGCTAAATAGACTATCGGAAAGTAGGGGAAACTGTAGGAGGTGGGACCTAGTTGAAGGAATAAGTCCTTGGAGGCATGACCTTGGACATTATATCTTGTCCATGACTCTTTCTCTCTCTGCTTTCTGGCTGCTATGAGGTGAGTAGCTTTGCTTTTTTCCATGACCTTCCACCATGATATTCTGCCTTACCTCAGGCCCAAGCAATGCAATTAATCAACCTTGGAATAAAAGCTCTGAAACTATGATCCAAAATGAATCTTTTCTCCTCTAAGTTGTTTATCTTCAGGTATTTTGTCACAGTAATAAAAAGCAGACTAACACAAATGATACATGATTTTTAAAACTCTTTTGAGAATTAAATGGTCCTCCTCTTGTAAATATTATAAAACAATTTGATTTTACCATTTACATAGCCAAATTAATGCCTGTTTTGATTTTCTAAATGCTTTCCTCCCCAAAGATATTGGGAACAAATTATTTTATTTGTATTTTTTCAGAGAACATAATTCAGTATTGTGATCTTCACAAAATGTAGGCTTGAACTGAAAGGTTAATAAAATAGGTACTTGTCACTCCATTTTTCTGTATGCTTAACACAACACTGTTGAAATCCTGAGAACCGTTTGCTAACCTTGTTCCCAGAATGTGCTGTCCCCAACTGCCAAACGGCAGGATGCACTCCCTCACTCCGTTGCAGGCAAACTGCCCACTCGCCCCTGACCCGTCAATGAACTTCCCTCCCTGCCCTCTCCAAGGAAAGTATATAAGCTCTGCTTAAGCTGTTCTCAGGGCTCTCTCTCTCTTTGCTCTATTCAAGTGAGCTCTGAGCCCCAGCATGCTGGTCCCCAAATAAACCCTTTTGCTGTTGCATGAGACAGTCTCTTGGTGGTCTCTTCCTCCGACGTTTCGCCGGTCCCTTACAGAACAAATAGTGTCTCCATTGTATAGTCTAGAAACGACTTGGAGGTTAGTACACATGTATTCTGTCCCTCTCAGAATTAAGCAGTACTGAACACATTGTGAGAGATGAATGAATATTTATCTTAAAATAAGAGACACAAAACATAGAGAAGCTATCTTGCTCTTGGGAAGATTCATGTTGTTTTTTCAAGGACTTGGGGCCACTCTAGCAAATATTTTTAAGTTCTGCATAAAGAAAACATTGTGCCTTAAGCCCACGGTTTGGATTTTGTTTCTGAAGAGTCTAAGGATATCTGGTCTGCATCTTGCTCTATTTTACCAAATCTTCTAGCTGCCCATATTATTGCTCTTCTATTACATTTATACCTCCTTCCTCCTGTGATAGTAGGGGCAAATGTGACTCCATTTTGTTTTATGACTTCATCCTGTAAAACAACCATGCCAAGTTGACTGGGGCAAAATGTTCTTTTCCTTTTGCTATAGAAACCTTTAAGAACACAGAACTACCTAATGGGGTATTGTTTCTGTAACTAGGGTAACTGGGCTCTGTTTCTGTAACTGGGGTGACTGGGCTAACTGTGATTGGTTAGGCTTCCCTCCGCTTGACTGCACTGTCCCATTTCTGTAACCTGGCTTGCTTGCATTGGCTAGACCCCCAAACATCCCTTTTGAGGTTTTCAGGCTTATGAGGAGTGCCCTTGCAAATGTTCGGGGCTGATCAGGGGAATAGTTTTATGTTCTGATCAGCCGCCACCGGTATGCTTCAATAAAGGCTTGATTCGATTATACGTGAGTGGTCTGGAAGTCAGTTTATGAAATCTTGAGATGATGCTTTAACTATAACACTCCATCCTGAAACATGAACATGCTTTTCTAGAAACTATGCCTCTAGTCCACCTCCATAGCTGTAGTGTTCAAAGGTATCTTCAAAGTAACGCGTTCCACAGTTCTGTTAGATCTCTGGGATCATCCTCCTCTTCCTAAGTTTCTCACCAGATAAAACATGACCAAGATTTGTAGCCAGAATAGACTGTGCCAAAGAAACCAAATGTTATCATTAGAAGACAACTATTGTCTTCCTTTGATGACAGCTACACAGTCCAAACTTCACCAGTTCCCCATGTTGTCACAAAATTGCATTCAGTGTTCACCTACATCAAATAATTTTCTGTATCTAGTAATGTTAATTTCTCTACTGATTTCATAGTCTTTCTCAATTTAGTCTCACCCAGACAACTCTAAATTCATTTCTGCTCATCAATTACATAAGTCAGACTCCCTCTCTTGGGGAGAGTCAGAACATGATTCTAGCTGAAAATATGCCCTCCTGAAGGTCTGAAGCAAGGACAGTGAAGGTGCTCCAAAAAAGGTCAGACAGTAACTGCAGCCCATTCTCCAATTTCCATGCATTTGAAAGGTTTTATTAAAAACTGGGGAGGGTTAAAAAGGGAGATGTAAATTACGGCAATGTTCCAGCTCCTATTTTTATATGTGAAATTTTTTCAAATTGAGATGGGAAATTTGGTTTTAAAAATATAATAATTATTCATCCTATATTTGCATCCAATTTTTATTTTAAATGTTTAATCTTACAATGGTTTTAATTATACATACTGCTTGAATAAGTTTTAGAAGTAGACATAATAGAATCCAAAAGTAAAGTAAAACCTGAAATTCTGAACAAGTATATCTGTACAGCACCAATTGTAGGTGAGTCAGGTATGATTTAATGCTCTCCTCCAATTGGTATCCCCATGGAAATAGGGGGCAAAGCTCTTGAAAATAAACAAAGATAAATATAAACTTACATTCTACATGTTTTAATTTCTTATTCTATTCTACATATTAAGATACATAAGGTGAAATGATGATATTAATAATTCAAAATATTTATTTAGTATTTTCATATAAGTTGCTCAATGCATATTTAAAAGTAAGACTGCATGAAATTTTTTGTATTGTGGAATCTTCTCAAGAAAAAGGTGACTGATATAATTTTGAAAAAAAAATAAATCTGGTGAATTAGCTAAATTAGGGATCTGATCCCCAATCTCATTAATTCATATATGTACTTTAATTAAAATTTTAATTTAGGATTTTTTATAGAGGTGAGTGAAGGTTACTAACATTCTTCTTTAGGTCCCAATCACAAATACCCAATAAAGGCAAAGGGAAGGAAAAAAGAACAAAAGGAAAATCTAAAAAAAAACAAAAAAACGATCAATGTCCTTAAAATGCTTTCAGTTTAAGGACACTGGAGGTTGGGAGGGTGGGGCATGGCCAAAAGCCTAGTCACTTACATGAAGTTTAGAAATAGGTATAATTAAGGATGATAACAAAGAACCATAAAATAGTCTAACTAGTTGTGGTGGGCTAACAATGCTATCCTCTCCCCAAAAATGTTCACATCCTAATTCCAAGATCATGTGAATATGTTACATCACATACCAAAAGGGATTTTGCAAACGTAAACAGGGCCTTTACAAAGGGGGATTCTCCTAGGTTAACTAGATGGGCCCAATCTAATCACAGGAGTCCTCAAAAGCAAAGAACTTTCTCTGGCTGGAGACAGACATGGAATAAAAGCATGGTAGAGGAAGCAGAAGAGGAAACCACAGCAAGATTGAAAATGTGAGAAGAATTCAGCCCACCATTGCTAGCTTTGAAGATGGAGGAAGAGGAATAGGAACAGAGGAGACAGGCATCCTCTAAGAGATAAGAATAGATGACCCCACAACCTCAGATTAAGTGTTTAGATCAAGCAACAAACAACCTGATTTCTGCCTTCTGAAACCTGAGGCAGAAAACTCAGCTTATACTTTGAAAAACAAATTTATTTAAATAATAGATGACTCATAATTTCTCTTTGCTTTCCTTTGTTGTGGGTTAAATAGTGTTCCCCAAAAATTCACATATCAAGAACCTCAGAATGAGAACTTACTAGGAAAGACAATCTCTGTAGCTGTAATAAGAATCAAGATGGGATCAGATTGGATTAGAGTGCAACGTGAATCCAGCAAAACTAGATGTAAGAGTCAGGAAGGACACACAGAGATAAAGGGAAGAGGGCCATGTAGAGTTGGAGGCATAGAGTAGAGTCACGCTGCCATGAGCCAAGGAATGACAGGAGTCAACAGAAGTTGGAACAGGTGAGGAATGCTTCTTTCCAACAGCAGACAGAGCATGGCCCCACCAACACCTTGACTTCAGATATCTGGCCTCCAGAGCAGTGAGAATACATTTCTGCTGTTTTGTGTCACCAAGTTTATGGTAATTTGATACAGCAGCCTTAGGAAACTAATACAGTTAATTTTTTGGATTTGTCAGCAGCTCTTTTGGTTCTGGGAGGATATGAGCTTCAAATGGAATACTAAGAGGCTGTGCTTCCACTTGGCCTCTAGAGGTATTGTTTTTGCTTCAATTGTGCCAAGCTAATATGTTTTCTGAGATAACTGAGGATCACTTTCTCTGATATGCTTCTTTTCTCTTCTGAATCAGGGAAAATTAAAAAAAAAAAACACAACCACGAAGAGTCTTAGCACTTCTAGTTTTGCAGTCAATGTTTATTGGGAGGGAGAGAGTTAAAATGATATTCTAAAACTTTTTCTCCTCACTGACAGAAATTCACTTCTCCTTATTCACCAAGTTAGAGGTATCAGTGAGGCCTTTTCTTAGGAGAAAGGAGTTA
Organism: Ictidomys tridecemlineatus; assembly: GCF_052094955.1. Taxonomy (NCBI): domain Eukaryota; kingdom Metazoa; phylum Chordata; class Mammalia; order Rodentia; family Sciuridae; genus Ictidomys; species Ictidomys tridecemlineatus. The sequence continues at coordinate 90,606,664 of NC_135480.1, read as the reverse complement.
GACAAAATCATGAATTGATTGCTAAAAACTATCTCAGTTTGATCCTAATTGGTTTTCATATAAATCATACCCTTTTTAAGTGTGGACCGTGAGGCTGAACTCCTACATTCTATCAAATTTCTCTAGAATGTCACTTTCCCCTTCTTTTTAGTATTTTCTTAGGAGCAGTGAAATTTTGTGAGTGTCCACATCTGAATCTTTAAGAATGTACCTTTACTTCCTATCTTGACTCTTTTTCCTGCACAACACACGCCATAGGCTTGAAGTGCTCAATATTTCATATCACTGACTCTCCACTTCAAACAAAGCCTTATTTCAGAAAACTTCAAAGGATACATCTTCCAACTCTCTCTCTCAATGCATTCATTGTCTATCAATGACAAAAAAAAAAAAAAAACCTCAACTTAGCAGCTTTGGGATGTTGTAGGTGAGCACTGAATATAACTGAGCTTCTTGGCAGCTCTCTAATAGCAGACATTGTATTGTGACACTTTTGACCAAAGGAAGAAAGAATGCACAATTTCCTAGAGATAAGATATGATTTGTTTGGTATAGAAATGGTTCATGGTAAGTAGAGGAGGAAAAGCAGGAATGCCAGTTTGATTTCAGTTGTATAATAGAGCAGCTCCCATTATTGAAAAACTTACTAAAGACAATGAATAGAGTAAGGTAAGAAAGAGTTCTAAGACAAGGCTGTAAAGCAATGGAAAGGGATGAATACAGAGATTGTATGGCCAAGGAAGTCAATTAAGAACCAAAATTTCTACAAGATAACTAGAAAATAAATAATATATCTCAAAGAATATATGAGAGGTAGCTAAAAAGATCACATTGAAAGAGGCTTGAGTTAATCACAGTGAATAAAATGTAGAAAAAATTTAAAAATTAGAAAGAAGACAATTGTATTACAAATTACCTCCAGCTTCCATGCTTAAGACAACACAACTTTATTAGGTCAGTTTCAGTTTCTATGAATCAGAAAGCCTGCATTCCATGGCTGACTCCTCTACTCAGTGTCCTCAAGGTGCCAGCCACATAGAGCTCTTATGCGCAGGCTGGGAGGAAGAATTTGCTGGCAGTTCCTTCAGACTGTTAGCAGAGTTCTGTTCCTTGTGCACGTAAGACTCAGGTTTCCATTTACCTGCTATGGGACCTCTTCCTCATTCAGCCAGCAGCAGCACATTGATTCCATCTTGTGCTTTGATTTAGTCTGACTTCTGATGCAAGAAGTTTTCTGCTTTTGAAGATAAATTTGATTAGGATTACCTGGATAGTATACTTGTTTAAGGTCTCTGATTTTAATTATACCTGGGGATTCCCTTTTGCCACGCAGAGTAACCTATTCAGAGTTTCTAGTGATGGGGTATGGACATCTGGGGAGGGGGCACTCTGTCTGCCACTATAACAGACATGGAGAAATGTTGTTCCTGAAGTACAGAAGGTAATAAAAAGATTCAAAAATAAATAAATAAATAATATATAAAAAAAGAAGTAAAGAGACTCTCTAATTAAAAAGATATACACAACTGATAAGAAGATATGTCCTAATAAGATATCAAATTTGGAAGCAGTTCTTAAAGTAATCAGAAGAAAAACAAAAGGAGTAAAACCAGGCTAGCAACAAACTACTGTGTGGTGATCAGGCAGTGCCAGAAATTGATGGAAGACTGCTATAGTTTGGATCTTGAATATCCCCCAGAGACCCACAGGTTAAAGGTTGGATCCCCAGGGTGGCACTATTGGGAGATGGTGGAACCTGTGAGAGGTACCTGTAGGTAGGGCTTAGGTCATTGAGTACATACCCCAAGAGGGGTTTGTAGGGCTTCATCTGTTGGGGTGCAGCGGAGCGTCGGAGGGGAGAAACCACACAAGAGACTCACTTCATGCAATCGCAGGGGGGAAGTTTATTGAGGATCCTGTTCCAGCGCGCTGGGACTCTGTGCCCACTCAAGAAGGGAGAGCGGCTCAGAGCCCAGAGCGGAGGTCAGGTGGAGCTTAAGTACACTTTTTGGAGAGGGTGGGGGGCTTTGCATACATCAGAACAAATCATCATAAGGCGCGGGAAAATTGAACAACAATTCTGAAACATGATTAGTACATACATTGGCGGGAACAATTTAGGCAGAGATGATTGGTCATTTCTAAGTGGGGTACACATTTAAACTGATTGGTTCTGGGGCCTAGATGCGTACGTGCCATGCTACCTAGAGCCCTTAGCTATTAAACAACCAGGGAATCAATGGAGACATTTACTAGGCAGTTCCCTCATTGTTCTAACAACTTTACAGGGATTACAAGTTCCGGGGATAGCAGAGGAATTGTAACAATAGACTTGTATGATTGTAACAATTGTCTTTTACTTTTTAACCCAATCCCTGCACTTTGGAAACTTTAGGATGCCTGGTCTTTTACACTTTAACTCAGGCTCTGCGGCTTAGAATCAGCTTGGAAATTTTACCTTTACACATCCCTTCATTTTCTTTTCTTTCCTACCTGGCATGTGATGAGTTGAGGAGTTTTGCTCTGCCACATTATCCCTCTCCATGATGTGTTGCCTCACCTGTTCAATAAGACCAACCAATTATGGATCTGAACCTACAAAGTTGTGATTATCTCAAATATTCATTAGCGTACTGGAAAACTGACTAACACAAAGGGTGTACAAAATTTAAGAGAAATAAAATATGATTCATGTTTATTATAAATAAACAAAATTTTGTTTATGCATTAAGGCAACAAACATACATTTTCAAACTTAAAAGAAGTCAGGTATTGAAGCCAGATTTAAAATTAGGTAGTCAGTGTAGTTAGGTAAATCGGGTCTACTACCGAGTGAAATCTAAAATGGAGGCCATGCTGGGAATGACTCAGGGAAAACACAGGACAATTCAAGGAATGTTAATGAAGTCCCGAAAAGGCCCTAGGCCAAAGTCCACCTCAAAGAAGTATTAATGAATAGCCCCCAGCAGATTTGAAGATAGCCCATCACAAAGAAATGATAATGAAGTCCTTCCTGCTCAGACTACTTCTTTGGCCCACCTGTGTCCCACCCCTCAGGCCTTCCAACCTACATTCCATCACCAAAACTATAAAAAGGGGAAACAACCGCACTTCCACAGATTCCACCTCCTGGGTCCCCTTCTTCCTCTGGGAGAAGTCTTTTCTGCTGTCCTTTAATAAACTTCTAATTTCTACTCTGACCTTGCCTCGGCGTGCTTCTTTGGCTATTCTTCAACATCGGGGAAGCAAGAACTCGTCACCGGTCAACAGCGGTAACAGTATCAAAATGTACAAGAATCTTTTTTTGAAATACCATTTCATGATGAAACCTCTTCAACTAAAACACTGAGTGGAGAAATAATGGTATCAAAATGAAAGGATATTCAGCATCAGAAGAGAAGGAAGACTTACTTCATTCTCAGAATAGTTTCCTTTCTTATGAAATTCAAGCAAAACTTTTAGTTATGAAAATTTGTTTAATTTTTTTAGTTTCAGAGGTAAATGGGCAGATGCCTAGATATAAATAATAGTATCTAATATTATATCTACATAATATTGAGAATGCAGATGACTGCCTAGGGATCATGAATTTTGAATAATTTTTTGGTCTTCTTTGAACTCTTCTTTTTTCCTGGGATGTAGGGCATGGCTGCCTGCTTCCAGGTCTTGGGGCCGCACACGTGGCTGGGATGGCTCCTGAGGATCAGCCAGGAGGTGGTGCTGGGGGTGGTGACGAGGAGGCAGACCACCTCCAGGAGAGGTCCAGTACTCTTCTGCCCTTGTGGACAGCTCTTGCCTTCCCTTACAGACTATGGGGTGGGTGTACACGTGAACTTGCTCCACCCCTCTGACCTTTATTCTGATTGGCTCCTGTGCAGTATATAAGCTGTGTGTACATCCTTATTAAAAGAGATCCTGCTTTGACTGTTCCCCTGGGCACGTCTGATTGTCCTCCCGGGAGGGAGGGCTGGGGTGGGCGGCCAGTCGACCTTTACCTCTCTTGGCTCGTCTTAGTCAGGGCGTGCTTTCCCGCTTCTCCCACCAGTCAGGAGGAGACAGGGGGAGGGGGGGGCGCTAAAAAACCGGACACTGGGATGGGGAGTACCAGTCACTCAGCCACTGAGCCACATCTGTGAACATCTATGAACATTTTTATATTAAAAAATATACAAGGTAAAAGTTATAAGAAATACAAGAAAATTCTGGTAGAAATATATGTGTAGTAAAAGATATAAATTCCAGCCCATAAAATTAATAAAAATTAAGAAACAACTACTTATGTATCACGAACCATCCCCGGGCTGTGTATGTGAGCTCTACGCATTTGAGCATATGAGGGGAATGGTCTGGCATTACGTGCTTTTTGGGCTGTGTGACACATGTGTGTATTTTCTCTTGCTCTGCCTGGAATCCCACACAGCACTTGAAATGGACATGACTTGCCAAGATGTCAGTCAATCTGCTAACCACAAGACATCACCAAGCAAGACTCCACCCTTCGAAACCCAATCCCTTGACTTATTTGGGTGGAACTTTCTATCAAATGTCTTTCCCCTAAATAAATAGAAGGGTTCAGGGTGTGCTCTCTCTCTTGCCTCTTGCCTCCCTTGTACTCCTTGCCCTCCAACGTGAGAGCTGACACATGAAGTCTCAGAGTCATTCCTGACCCCCCAAAAAAGAATTTCTGTGTTTGTGTGGTTTTTTAGTTGTCAGCCCAGCCAGCTGGTGACACTTATGCATTATTTAATTAACATGGCTGTCTTAGTCTGTTTGTTTTCTGTTGCTACACCAAAATATATATAGTTTAGTACTTACAAAGAAAAGAGTTTTACTGAGCTCCTAATTCTGGAGATTCAAAAGCATGGTGCTGAGATCTTCTTATACTTCTGGTGAGGGCCTCACAGCAGAAGGCTTCACAATGTTAGGAGCACATGTGGCAGAAGAATTCAGAGGAGGTACCAGCCTTGCTTATATCATCAAGAGGACTGATCCAGTTACACAAGACCTGACCCACTTCCATGAGACAGCATGAATTCACCCACGAGTGGGGAGCCTCACGACCTAATTGCCTTCAAGGAAGCCCTACCTCTCACAGGTCCCACCACCTCAGCTCTCCATGCTGGGGACCAAGCCTCCATCACACGAGCCTTGTGGAGGACAAACAATACTCAAATCATAGCAATGGCTACACTAAAATAGTGATTTACATTAAGTTATATGCCCTTGAAAGATATTTTCTTTCTACATGCTCTGAAAATATGTGTAATATCTATTGAGAAAGAGATTAAGCTGCTGAAAATAGAACTAGAACAGAGCATATTATCTTATAACAATGCAATAAACTATCAAGTAATTACAAAATTAGAAACCTAAACTACATTGGAAAATTTAAATCTAGCTGTTAACTCTTGACTCGAGAACAAAATAAGAATCAAAACTGAAAGGAAATAAATCACAAAAATTGTTAAAATTAAATTTTAATTTATCAAAACCCATGGGTCAAAGATAAAGAAAGTCTCAGAAGAGGATTAGTTTTTAATACTTTCTAATCAAAATTACAAATTTAAGATCCAATTGGCTTTTATTTGCAATTCTGAAATCAGAAAATGTCTCATTGTATAAAACACAATGAATGTTTTGATGAGCCCAACAGAAAAGATTGGCTTCATAGGCAAGAAAAGGCTGAGAAAAGTAGGAATAGAACAAAAAGTGGGTGAGCTGTTAAAGTTATTTTTTAAGTGGAAACTTCCTTATTAATCTGATTCAAGTTGATTGTAATATCCTGGTTTTTTTTTTTTTTTTTTTTTTTTAGGAAACTGTCTTGATTTAATTATATAATACTCAGCACAATGACCCCATTCTAGTTGGTCTCATCTGCTGGGGCCTAGTGAAGAAGACTCATCCACAACAATGGCCTCCTGATAATTTTGTTTAATATTAGATTTCTGGATAATAACTAATTAAATAAATTAAGCTTCCAAACTAAAATTTAAAAAATCAACCCCAAATTACACAAAAAGAATGTTGTCACATGCAAAAATTGAAATTTTAAGACAGAAAAAAAATAGAATTAATAAATGAACTCCAAAGATTTTTTAAAAATATACTTTCTAGAAAATCTAGAAATTGAAAAGCTCAAATACAGAAAATTAGAGTGCAGTAAAGGTAAATAAACATAGGTAAAAAATGAAGTAAATCACTAAAAGGGCACACTTCTTGCTTGAAATATGATTTCCTTGCTTGGAAGTTTTAATGCTTAAGCAAAAGAAATTATCTTTTAGGAAAACACATATTATCACGCACAGAGAAAACTGGGTAGACCAATAACCATGGAAGAAATTGAGAAAGTTGTCAAAAACCTAGCCATGCAAAAAAAATACTAAACCCAGATTATTTCACAGTTGAATTATTCTAAACCTTCTGGAAAAAAGATAATTCCAAAGCTTTTATATTCCAACAGTATAGGGAGAAAAGTAGAAATATTTCTAATCCTCTTTACACAGCCTACATAACTCTGATTCTAAAACCTGCCAATGCATACGTGCATACACACACACATACATGCATCCCACAACTATAGCATCTTTATTTTAGGTATTAATTCAATATTTAATTTATATATTTATACTTTCTTGAAAATTATAAATATTATTTTTAAAAAACTAAAATGTTTACAACTGTAATCCAGAAATAAGGTTTTTAAGCTACCTGTAATTACCAAATTAAATTAGTCAAGAATTGAAAAGACAATACAACAAGAGTTTTTCTAGAAAACCTTTTCCCTGTAAGAGGTCAATAGAGCAAAATGATATGATCAGCTGGATTGTTGGTAAAGTGCATCAGAAAACACAAGCAATGACCAATGATAAACTCTGGGGGATAACAGAGATGGAAACTCTCTGTGGCAGAGTTTGCCAACCCCAACCCCTTCTTTCTAATGGGCACAATTGGTTCAGCTCTTTACCCTTTCCCAGACTCAAGAGCATGTGACCACACCTTCCCTTGCCTGAGATGAATCAGGACTGCTCTCTGTCTGTCACAGTGGTAGTTTTCCTTTTTCCTGAATGAATTTTTATGTGGCCTTGTAACAATAACCAGGCCAACGGAAAGCAAAGGAAAAGCTTCTAGAGGGATTTAGAGAAAGATTTTTTCTTACTCATTACAAAAAATAATGCACAGAAGAAAACACATCTTTGCTTATTACCAGATGTGCCTGAACCTATATGTGATACTAGAAAATGTAAAAACCACCATCACCATAAAGCATGATTATCTGAGGATGGCAGAACAAAAAGATAGATGGTACTTAGGTATTTTATGATAAAGTTGAATCACCAGATTAACTCTGGAATTCTGCCTCTCAGGTGTTATGTGAGATAATAGCTTCTCATCTTAAAGCTACTTTTAGTTGAACTTTTGCTGTTTCTGGTCACTGCCATAACTGACACATTCTCTTAATACAGTGAAGTAAAAACATGAAGCCAAAATTCCAAACACTAAGAGCATTCCCATTAAATTTGGAGGCAAGAAAAGATAGCTGATACTTAATAGTATTTAACATTATTTTGAAAGAACTAGCCAAAGGAAATAGAAAATCATTATTACGGGAAATGAGTGGACAACTGAGATATTCAAAATTCTGGACTATGAAACTGTTGGGGAAAAGTGAGTGTTAATATATTTAGTTAAATAAAATAAAAATGTACACATATAATAAATAATTTGAAGATTATTTAAGACAAGATCCTGTTTTTTCCTATCTGTAGAAAACTATCAAGTTGCAAAACAAGTCACAATAGGAGATTTAAATAAAGGGTCATGTATACTTCTTGTTCTTAATTTGGAAGTTCAGTTTCATGAATGTTAGATAATCCCCATCAAAACACCAATAGAAATTTTTAAATGATAAAATTATTCTAAAGATTAGGTGAAAGAATAAACGTTAAAATGTATGAATAAATTTTGAAAAAAGAAAAAGGAAGGCATTTCCTACTCCATGTTAAAACAGATTTTAAAGCTACAGTTTAAAGAGTATGGTAAGAGCACAGAAATGGACATATAATTTACACAGAAAAAATTCCCTAATTATACCAAAATGTTTATGAGAAAAGAATGCATAATAAGGTTGGCATGGATGTGGGAGAGCGGACCCAACGAATGACTTTTGGCTAATAGTGTACCATTCTATGGGGGACCCCCCCAGAATTTCTATACTGCATATAAAAACATGTCCTAGTGAATCATAGATTTAAAGGTAAATATCAAAAATATTTCCAATTTAAGGTGCCAGTGATAATTTACAACACTTAAGCCCTCTTACAAAAAGAAAGCATAGAATCATTATTTCAAAAATGGAGCAGTTATTCTAAAAACCACTGAGGCTAGGCTAGCAATGAATTCTTACTAACTCATAAAGCTAGACCAAATGCTTGGAGTAAATCTGAGGCCTCCCAGCCTGTGCTCAGATGAAATGGTACCAACACTGAATGAGTGAAGCCAGGGAGAGGAGCAACCACCCAGTAGTGAATGAATGTGAGCCAAGTTGAATGGAACTGCTTGCCTTCAGAAAAAAACCTTCTTCTTCAATAATCAGAAATTACAGAGCCAGGCGCTGTGGCGTACTGCTGTAATCCCAGCAGATCAGGAGGCTGAGGCAGGAGGATTGTGAGTTCAAAGTCAGCCTCAGCAACAGCAAGGCACTAAGCTACTCAGTGAGACCTTATCTCTAAATAAAACACAAAATAGGGCTGGGGATGTGGCTTAGTAGTTGAGCACCCCTGAGTTCAATCCCCAGAACCAAAAAAGAAAGAAAAAAGAGTACAAAATGACAAGTCAGAAACCCAGCCAGCTCCCACTGAAGTCAAGACTCCTCCAAATTCTAGATACATTTACAAACCACAAAAATACTGCTATATAAGTCATATATTTATAAAGGAAATCAAAATAGAAAATTGCAAAAGACTTAGAAGAGAATGACAATAAAATTACTATGTGTCAATGCTGTGAGATGCAACTAAAATGGTACTTATAGCCATAAAGATATTTATTAGAAAGCAAGAAAGATTGAAAATAAACAATCTAGGTTTTCATTCAATATGAAGGGAAATATTGACATACACTCGAGAAAACCAAAGAATGTAACAAGGATAAAATTCAAAGAGGAAAAATAAAGAATTAAAAATAAACAAAAACAATAGAAATGGTTAACAAAATCGAAAACTGGCTCTTTAAGAAGCCAAATAACGTACGTAAATCTCTGGTAAAATGGATCAAGGGCTTGACTGGGGTTGTGGCTCAGTAGTAGAGCACTCACCTAGCACGTGTGAGGCTCTGGGTTCAATCCTCAGCACTACATATAAATAAATAAAACAAAGGTATTGTATCCAGCTACAACTAAAAAATAAATATTAAAAAATACATCAAGAGAAAAAGATGCAAATAAGTAAGCAACATTAGGAATAGGAAAACTGAAAATAACTACAGGTGAAGTACAACTTTTACAAATCCTTAAAAATGCTGTGACAAGTTTGATAAAACAGAATGTCTTACATGATGTGATTTTACATTCTATAAAAGGAAACCATACCTCTGCATGAGGAGTAACATTCTTTCTATTTAAAAATCTTTATATTTCTCATGAAATAATGTTCTGATTTTACTGTGCTAATTTTCCCCTTCCCATCCTGAGTTGCATCATCATTTTGTGTCTAACTATACCTGGCACTGAAATGCACCAGCCTGTTTCTATTTTTCAGTCTCTAGGAAATAGAGGAGTCTGACTCTCCATAGACTAAAATATTAGGCACCAGGAACTCTGTTTTATTTACCTTCATCTGACTGGGGATTAGTAGAGTGTGGTGCATAGAGATTTCTGTCAATGTTTGATGGAGGCATGAATGCAGACTACCGTCCTCCCAAAGCCTGCCTCACAGAAACTGCTGTGCCAGTGCCTTTCCTGTTCTGCGGCATCTTAGGACTATTACAAGAGTCCTTGGAAGAAAATCTAGTTTGTGCCTCTCCTTTGCCAACCTGAGTTAAAATCAGCAAGAGACTTGGGAGCAAACAGAGATGAAGAAAGATTTGTACCTTCTTATCAACCACAGAAAACTTAGAGACCTATTTATGAGCTCTTTGACCAATACATGTAACTGCTCTTTGCAAACACCTCTATCTCAAAGCAATATCCTATATTTGAAAAAATAAATAAATAAAGCATCTAGAGGTCTGGTTTGAATTTTAAGGCTCACATGGAACATTCCTGATGGTTCAGATGCAGATCAGCTAGAATAGAATGAAAATCCTGAACATAGTGTGGGAGAATCATTTTGAAGATGTCAATGGAAGCTATTTCTAGAAGAGAGTGCTTGTGATGAACTTGAGTCACTGAGGCTCCCTTGCAGTGGAAGGAGAGCTGAGATAACAGCAGTAGAATGGTCAGGCATTAATGCTGTCTTCAGTGGGAACCACCACAGCGGTATTCTAACTCAGAGTGGGGAATTAGACTGGGAGTATCTATCATTGGTGAGGAATTCAACCTCACAAAAGGTGCCATTGAATTTATACAGAGATTTACTGCATAATATTTAAGCCCTACACTGGCAATGAAATAATCCTTGGATTTCATATTTTCAAAGACCATAACCCACACACTAGCTTTAAACAACTCTAATTTAATCTCAGTTTGTAGATCACTAATATTAGGAAGTCAAGTTTCTTACAGAGAAAAACATTCCATCATTGGTCAGATCTAATTGGATTTCTAAACTAGGTATTACTTTTTAATAGGTCACACTCCTATTGTTATGGTTTGGATGTGAGATGTTCCCCAAAAGCTCAAATGTGAGACAATGCAAGAAGGTTCAGTGGCGAAATGATTGGGTGGTGAGAGTCTTAACCCAATCAGTGAATGAATCCCCTGATATGGATTAAATGAGTGGTAACTGAATTGATAGGGTGTGGCTGGAGGATGTAGAAATTGGGGGCGTGGCTTTGGGGTATGTATTTATATCTGGCAAGTGAGAACCTCTCTCTCTGCTGACTGATTATCATATGAGCTGCTTCTCTCAGCCACACTTTTCCTCCACGATGTTCAGCCTCATCTGGAGCTCTGATGAAAGGAGCTGGAGTTCTATGGATTGAGACCTCTGAAACTATAAGCCCTCAAATAAACTTTTCCTCCTTTATAATTGTTCTGGATGGGTTCTTTAGTCACAGTGGCAAAAAGCTGACTAAAACACTTATGGAGCTATGTATGGTACTTCTGAGTAGTTTATCTATCATTGCGTTGCTACTTTATTTGCTTGACTTTCCTACCAAACTTTAAAATCTTAGAAGTTGGAATCATATTCATCTATGTATCTCCAGGTACAGCAGAACACCTGACATACGGTTACCACTTAGTAAATGTTTTCTAAATTAACTTACATTGAATTTATGCACACATAACTATTCTTATTCTGAATTACACATAACCTTCTTCCACATAACCTTCCCAAACGGCATAGGTTCCAGAGTCTTCTATAGAAACTGAAATACTATGAAGACACAGAAGACCAGAAGGGGCATGGATTTCTATGCAAAAAAAAAAAAAAGACATAAAACATAAACCAAAAGATAATGATTCCTCACATCTTCCCAATGTACACTGAATTATTTAGGCCCCTCTGCTGATTGGTAGAAGATTGAAAAAGAAGAGTTAAAGCGTATCTTCAGAACATTCTAGACTTTATTTTATTTTAGAAACAGAAATTAAAAGGTTGAAAATACCATAAGAAGCATTCTCTTTGCTTTCTTCTCCCTGGAGTAAAACTAGGACTATATTTGTATAGGTGAAGTAAATAAATGAAAGGTATGGAGACTCATTCAACAACCTAGCTGGGCCTAGCTGGGTTGCTAGATCAATCATATCACCAGTCTAATAAACTGACTTTTTGGATAAATAAGTTGACTCGAATGACTAATCAGATTGATTCTCCTGGAGAGGTAGCAGTCAGTAATGGTGACACTTTGAGCCATGATCATTATTCTCCTGACAAACCAAGTACGTGGAGAGCTTTCCATCTAAGGAGGGGGGTCCTTCAGAGTCAGTCTGCATATCAGCGACCATACCATTGGCCTCTTTGAGAAACCTCCTGAGACAAGTACTTATGAAATGACATTCAGAAGGACAGCAAACTGCCTCATCTCACACATACCAAAGGTCAAAGGAAACATGGTCTCAGAGGTAATTTTATATTTCTCAGAAAAATTCTGCCACAGCTAAACTAGTGGGAGAGTCCCACAGGATACACAGAAACTCTGTAACTTTTATCTTGAAATAACAATTTCTCCATAGCTATTTCAGAAAATATAAATTCAAAAAACTCTAACTTCCCATCATCTAGTCCTGACCTGTTTTTAATATATTTGAGGAAATAACTACATGCCAGATGAATTTAATTCAATGATTATATTCATCTTATTCCACAAACAGCTGTTTAATCCACTTAACCTACTTACAGGACCATCTTATATTCCAAATACTGATTTCTCCTAAGAGTCCAAATTCTGCACTGACTTACAAACCTCTAATCTTCTCTAATTTCCAGGTAAACATTAGAACACAGACAGAATTTGAGTTTTGACCCAATGAGACACCCAATGAGAAAATACTCAAGGCATTTTCATGAAACAAATAAAAGATGTTTCTCCTTTCTTTTTGAAGAAGCTCCAAAAGAAGCTAATAATGAAAGTACTCGATCCCAACTTTCCTGTAATATTTCCTGTCTCAGGATATTTTATCATTTTTTAAATTTTAATTGTATGCCAAATTGTCAATCCCTTCTTGAAAGTGTGGGTAAACTGGGCAGAGCCTACTACATTATATTTATTCTCTTATTCAAAATGTTTTCTAGAAAACTACTCTGGGTTGTAAGATATGCTGTATAATGAAAAATGCCAAGATAAATAAAAAAAAAAACCCTCAAAACCCAGGGGAAGACACATGCATGAAAACATATTTGGATACAATATGGTAACTTTGCATATGGTAGGGGGAAGTTTCTCCCTACTGTGCCCTTGGGAAATCTAAGAAGTGTACCCAGTTGTACTCTCCATCTTTCTTCTCTGTTAGAAATCAATGTAAAGCAAAATGACATTTCTAGTCCAAATGCATGAATAAAGTATCTGTTGACTAGATATTCCATACATATGTCAAACTCCACAGGCCTTCAGATGTGCAAAACTGAACTTAATTTTACTTTCTTTCTATATTTTAGATTGTTCTTGTTTTAGCTTGGTGTCTTCATCTTTTGCCTGTGAGATTGTAATAGCTTCATAACTGGCTGCTGTGTCACCAGTCTTTGCCATTAATCTATTCTATACATTGAAGCCAAAATTTATTTCTGCAATGCACAACTGACTGTATCCTTTCCTTATATAAAAATCTTCTTTTAAACTCTCAATGTGTATAGAATGAAGTGATGGAATATGTCAGGTGTTGAGTAGATGTTCAATAACTTGGGTGAATAAATAACAACCTTCATTGTGTCCTATAAATAGATTAGAGGAAGGTAGGTAGTAATGGCCCCCAAAGATGTCTTTGTCTAATCCCCAGACCCATGGAATATGTCCTTTTACATGTCAAGTATAAATTAGGGGTGCAGACTGACCATATGACAAAGCTACTGTCCTGGATTAGAGACTAAGGGCCACTGATGAATTCTCACAAATGAAAGAGGAAGGCAAGAGGTAGGCCCAGAGGTCCTTATTCATAGAACTGGAAGGCAGGACAGCCACTGTCAGAGTAATGCAGCGTGAGGAAGAGTCAACAAGCCATTGCTGGCTTTGAGGAGGAAAAGGGGCCAAGGGCTGAGAAATGCAGGTTGTCTCTAGAAGCGGGAAAAGATTAAGAAAGGGATTCTCCCTGAGAACCTCCAGGGGAACCTGAAAGGCCTACCTACACTCAGATACCCATTCCAGACTTGTGAACAGTAAGACAATTGATTTGTGCTGTTTTAAGTCACTACATTTCTAGTAATTTATTAAAACAGCCATAGAAAGCTCTACACTTCCTCTCCGAGTATGAGACATTGTATTGTCCTGAAGCGCTTTTGTCCCTGACTTCCCTGTCAGGGACGCAGTCATGCTCATTGCCATATACTCACAACAGAGTCAGACCTACTGTAGAACCTCAGTAAATGTTTGCTAAATTACAAACCCTGTTTCAGAGGTCCCCCTTTCAGAATTTTTTAAGGATTTGATATCAACTAACTTTTCATAAATAATTGAAAATCTGTTTCTTATTAGCAAATTGTTACAGTTGTCACTTCAATTTGCCATAATTTTTATGTATTTTATATTTTTGATCTGTGTGATTTTTTTTTTTTTTTGGTACATTTGTAGAATGTTGTGTTTCTCCTCTTCCAGAGAGTCCAGATTTCCAAAATGGAATATTGCTGATCCTCATTCTGTCCTTACTCTTTGGTCCATAGTTTTTCTACTTTACTTTATCTGTTCCATCTCTGTCCTACATAAGCCTGTTCAGCTAGTTCTGTCCCTTTTCATTTGGGCTCATGCAGAGAGTATGCCTTGCTGTTCCCTCTGGCCTAAGATATTCTCTTGTGAAGCACTGTCTCTCTCCTGCCCTGGATTTTGGCCTTGACCTTTATTAAGTGCATTTGTATTAGACGTTCTATGTGGCACTCCTTTCTCCTAGATCGATTCCCGGACAATTCCTTAAAGATCTTTCTTCCTCCCGGTGCTACCATTTGTCTTCTCCTAAGTGTGTTTCTTTGGTAGTATCTTTCTATTTGACCTATCATTGGCCTGAACCTCACCCCTGTATTCTCCCGCTTTCTCTACAACCATCTGCAAGTTTTCCTTTTTGATTTTCCTCCCCTTTGAGGAGGAAAAGGGGCCAAGGGCTGAGAAATGCAGGTTGTCTCTAGAAGCGGGAAAAGACGAGGAAAGGGATTCTCCCTGAGAGTCTGGGTATCTGGGTGTAGGTAGGGCTCCCAGATTCCCCTGGAGACTCTCAAAGAAAAGCATTCCTTTCTCATAATATTTCGATGGGAGGAGTTAACATTCAAAGTTGTTTATTTTTTTTTATTTGAACTGCTCTTTATATTAAACGTGAAAAGCACAAGTCACAACGAGACAGAGAGTAGCTCCCACCTCCTTCTCAGGGACTGAAGAGTGATCTCCCTCCAAGTTTTCACTGTTTTTCTGTGAAAAATGCCTCCCTCGGTGAGATGATGTATCTATGGGGGGAGCCATGCATCACAGTTACATAAGGAAATTGGCAAAAGAATCTGATTGATAAGCCTTGTCTATTTTCCTATGATAGATAAACTTCCACACATACCCATTTCATTTTTCCTCCTATTTCCCAGCGGCTTTTTTTTTTTTTTTTTTTTTACCTTTTGAAGCAAATACTAATCATTCTCATAGACTCATTCTCCTCTTTTATGTCTTCAGTGCCATTCTCTCTTTTTCTTTCAACCTTTTCTTCCTCTATCTTATATGATTTTGCACTTTATTGTTTCCTGTTCCAAGCATAATCTTCACATTTTTGAGACTGCAGGTTTAAGAAGATATCAGCATGGCAACACAGCAATAGCAGAGCAGAAAGATGAGAACACAGAGCAGCAAGGCTGATTGATGATTTTTTTTTAATCTCTTAGAAATGAAGAACCAGAGGAACTACTTTTAAATGATGAAGAGCCCAGTGTGGTGGCACACACTTATAATCCCAGCAGCTTGGGAGGCTGAGGCAGGAAGATTGCATGTTCACAGGAAGCCTCAGCAAAAGCAAGGCACTAAGCAACTCAGTGAGACCCTGTCTCTAAATAAAGTACAAAATAGGGCCGGGGATGTGGCTCAGTGGTTGAGTGTCCCTGAGTTCAATCCAATTTTGCCATATATATTTTTTTCTTTTTTTTTTTTTTACACAAACCTGAAAGATACATGAGTAATGGTGAAACATGAACACTTTCCTTTTGAGATCAATAATAAGTCAAGAATGTTCCTTATTGCATCTGCTATTCAAAATGTCCTGGAGTTCCTAAGCACACAAGCTATTTCACAAAATGTTTATAAGTCTTTTCCATGAGTGTCACGGATTTGCTCCAAAGCTCCAGATGTCTATTCTGTGACCCTTCTGTGGGAGTTTCCCACCAATTTTTCAATACCAGGCTGCCTCTAGAAGCCAAAAATATCCAAGAAACCAAAAATATCCATGAAGCCCAGTACTTCCAGTGGCCTGGTAGTAGTAAAACACCTGACTATGGAAGACCAGGTGACCATGTGGCTAAAATTAACTACCCTAAACTGGATCCTGTCACGCTGTCCAATGTACAAATGTTGAGCAAACCCTAAATCAACCTTAATGTGGAAAAGGTCTATCTAAGATTGAGCAAGAACACCAGCAGTGGTGCATACCCCCATAACACCCATCACTACTTCAGCACTGCTCTCTCAGCTCATTCCTATGAATATGTGGGGCATCCTAGATAAGCAATAGATGAAACAGCAAAATGTATAAAACTGGCTTACAGATATATGGATATACAGATTCATATTAGAGCTTCACTCAAGTGGATTCAAAAGGCAGTGGTGAAGAAAATTATCCTACTGGGTAAAGCCTTCAGTGGTGTATCTGGTCATCTACTTTGTGTAGAAGGAGAAATGGTTCACAGCTAGAATATGTACTCATTAACACCAGCAAATATCTTCCTGCTGGTAAGGGATTGAAAAGGAAACAGAATCTAGATATGGGACATGAAGGTCTGAGGTAGACACATGTGAATGGACATATAGAACTAGACATACTAGAAAATATAAAGGTCTTTATACCCTACATTAATATCTGTTGAGTATTGACGATGGAAGAGTCACATAATAACTAAGTAGACAATCAGTTTTAGCCAGCTGATGTCCAACAGCCTCTATCATTGGCCACACTATGGCTGGCACAGCAAACACAAGAAGAAGTGGCCGTGGCAACCAAGATGGGTATCACATATGGACTCCACAGCATGAACTTCTGCTAACTCAATCTATCTGCT
The DNA here is from genome assembly GCF_052094955.1 of Ictidomys tridecemlineatus. Classification (NCBI taxonomy): domain Eukaryota; kingdom Metazoa; phylum Chordata; class Mammalia; order Rodentia; family Sciuridae; genus Ictidomys; species Ictidomys tridecemlineatus. Next base: position 90,589,619 of record NC_135480.1, on the reverse strand, counting down.
TTCTGTAGCTGCCTGAGTTTCAACCTGTAAGCAAGAGACATCAACCAAGAGTTCTTAGCATGGCTCCATTCCTTAAAGATGCCAATTAGTCACTTCATTGCCCATTCCATGCTTGGAAATGCTAGTAGTTCATCCTCTCAGGAAAAGAATAGCTTTTTGTTAGGTATGGATTTCTTTTCTGCCCTCTGGACCAGTCAGTGCCACAGTCCTAAAGCTTATAAAATGCTTAATCCACTGACTTGTCATCCCAAATAGCATTTCATCAATATGTATCTACCACTGTAGTATGCTGGTTTTAGTTCTTCTGAATAAATACTAAGGAGTGGAATAGCTGGATTGTATGGTATTTTCATTCCTAGTCTTTTAAGGAATCCTCATACTGATTTCAGAGTGTTTATACTAATTTGAAGTTCTACCAACAATGTATGAGTGTACCTTGTCCTCCACATCCTCACCAGCATTTGTTATTGTGCTCTTTTTTTAAAAAAAAATTAGATGCTTATGGACCTTTATTTTATTCATTTATTTATATGTGGTGCTGAGAATCGAACACAGTGCCTCTCACATGCCAGGCAAGTGGTACATCACTGAGCCACAACTCCAACCCCTGTTATTGTGTTCTTGATGATTGCCATTGAACTGGAGGGGGATGAACTCTCAGTGTAGTTTTTGTTTTGTGTTTCTCTGATTGCTAAGGATGTTGAACATTTGACGGTTTGCAAATGTATTCTTTTGAGAAATGTCTGTTTAGTTCATTTGCCTACTTATTGATTGGGTTATTTGGTGTTTGGGGGTGTTATGGGTTTTTTTTTTTTTGACTTCTATGTATAGTTTGGATATTAATCTCTTGTTGGAAGAGTAACTGACAAAGATGTTTCTCCCATGTTGTAGGCTCTCTCTTGACATGTTTGTTTCCTTTTTTGTGCAGAAGCTTTTTAATTTGAAACCATCCCACTTATTGATTCTTGATTTTATTTGTTGATCTTGAAGAGTCTTATTAAGGAAGTCAATGCCTGTACCAATATGTTGGAGTATTGAACCTGTGTTTTCTTCTAACAGTTGCAATGTTTCTGTTCTAATTCCTAGGTCTTTGATCTACTGTGAGTTAATTTTTATGCAAGATGAGAGGTATCTACTTTCATTTGTCTTTATATAAATTTGTTAAAATTGCAAAATTGAATTAAACTAAAAGACAAATATAACATTTTTTGTTGACTATTGATCCTCCCTGTTACACTGCGTTAGGTAAAGTGAGAAACAACTCCTTCACTCAATGCCAAAATCAAGAAGCTCTAAGTTAAAGAAGACAGCTAATATGTTTTTCAGAGTCATTAGTGATGTTCCAAAGATAAAAATGTAAAAATATATCACTTCTGTGCTAAGTTTGTCTGGACCTTTCATCTCCAAGAAAGCACCTTATGAGGCCATTTGAAATATTAAGAATTTCACTCATCTAGAACCAGGCACATGATTTCACTATATTTATGTTTGTCTTTCTCATTTTTCTTCAAGAACTGATAGGAACAACAACATATATAAAGTAGTCGGGACCAAATTAGAGAAGCAGAAAACTGGTGTGTGTGTGTGTATGAGAAATATATGTGTGTGCATATAGAAATATATATATTTCTATATTGCTGCCCCTCTGTCTAACAGCCCTTCCACCAACACTTTTAGAGCTCTCCCACACCCTGCCTATTATAGTCATTGTGTGGCTCTGTTGGGTATTATATTTGTAGTAAGACATGTACTGAGATATTCTTGTTCTGCTAACATGATATATAATGATCACTAGGCGCATAGCATACTAGCTTTGGAGTCCAACAGCCTTATTATTGGCTCTGCCATTTTACTTGGACTACATTGGATATGAACTTCCATTTAAAATGGGCTAGCACCACACATCTCTTGGAGTTCATAGAGGTTCTGATTGGTATGATTTGGTACTTGAGGAAATAAAACATGTGTAGGAGTTCCTAGCACAGTGTCTAAATGTAGCAAATATCAAGACATTGATAGTACTATTGATCCACATCTAGTGAAAAGTTAAGTCTCCTAATGATATCAAAAAAACAAAAAGTATCAGAAAGCTTGTAATGCTAAATTTCAAGATAATTCTGTTCAGTTTCACACAAACTCTTACTTTAAACAAATACTCCTAAAAAGTCTTAAATATAGTAATCATTTCAAATTTGAATAGATAGTATAACAAATGTCCATATGTCTTCTACTTATCATCAAAAACTATCATTTGACATATTTAGTTTATCTTTGTATCTATTCCTATGCATTTTTGCTCAATGAAACATTTGAAAATATGAAATATGTGAACTTTGTAATTATAAACAGTACCATGACAGGTTTCTCTAAATAAGTATTTGAGTATAAAATCAAGCCATCAATAAGGAGGTAAACAGGACTTCTCCTCCCCCACTCAGAAACACATATTTTTCTGAACCACACGTGTTGAGGGTCAGACTGTGCATCTCCTCAGAGAATGAATGAATCCCCAGGACGATTTTATAAGCTTTACTCCAAGGGCTTCATTAACACTTAACTTCAGATTAGCATGAATGTGAAACTGGCTGCAGCAGCAGATGCCTGTTGATTATCTAGCATGAATTCATGAGACAACAAGGATGGGGTGTTCATCAGAGTGCTGTTGTTTTTCTCCCTCAACCAAGCACATTATTGATTGAATGTACTTAGTGAGATTGAGAGACTGCATGAGACTCTTGAGCTGCACAGAGGCTCTTCTCCCTAAACAGAACACAGGGCTGCCCACTGTTCCTAGCATTACTTTTGCTACCTAGCCAGAGAAGAGCATCCATTTTTTTTACATTTTTAAGTAAAGGTGGGTAAAATAAATCTGCATATTCACTGAGCACACTTTTTTTTTTTTTTTGCTAACTTCATCCTAGGTTTGATGGAAATTTTTGTGATTCATTTTGTTGTTATACAAGTAACATAAATAAATTTCAGGCCACAAACTCCAGTACATATAAGTCTTTATTTTTCCTGTATATCTCAAGTTAATATCTGCATTGAGACCCTATTCTCTGGGAATGACAGAATTATAGTGTCAGATGGTTTGAGGTTTTCCTTCCTTTCCCTACCCTGGGGAAATAATTTTCCTGACTAGCAGCATGAAAGAAAGATAAATTCAACTCTCTCTTTCTCAAGACACTTCTTCCAAATATTTTTTCTGCTGGAATTTTGTAGTTACCTTCCAAAAGGTCACCAGCCTTTGGAGGCCAGAAATTGTCCTTTTTATGTTCTTCTTTATTTTGATCCTATCATAGTTTTCCCCAGAAGAGAGGTATACAATAACATAGATGCCTGAATGTGGAATAGAGCAAATGGGAGAAAATGTCTAATATTTAAAAAATTAATTATATATATATATATATATATATATATATATATATATATATATATATATGTATATCAAACTTCTTTGATAGAAGAATCTTGGCTAACTTAAATTTTACATTATTTTAGATGATACAGGAGGCTAACAAAATCTCCTGGAAGAACTAGACCTATAATATAGAACTAAGTTAGAAATAGCATCTAAAATTGCAAAGCAAAATTTGTTTATGCCATGAAGATCCTTCCACCCCTGGGCACAGATGGGCAAGTGTGTCTTAATATTACTGATACTGCATATTTGGTGTTAAAATCTCCAGATACTGATGTAACTTTTCCTGTTGCCTCTTTTTTACCAGAAGAGATTTTGAATGGTCCCTGTTTCTTGTCCCCACTAGTTCCCGGGTCAAAATCCAGAGTGGAAGTATCTGATTAAGTATGGCTCAGCCTAGAATATAACTTTGCTGTCCTAACAGCAGGAAATTCTAATGAAGGGTTTTCTCCTTCAATGGTGGAAGTCAGTACCACTTTCCACCACGACTCCTACAATGGATAATTCCACCCCCTCAGATACAGTGTATTTGACCCAGTGTGCACCACACGTAGCCTTTTGGGCCCTAGCCAAGCACCCCACTTTCCTTTCAGAGTATTCCAATAATGGTTCAAATGTTTCCTGTGATTATTAAGCCAGACTATCAATGTGAATGTCACCCCACCTCCCACCATCACTGTTTCTTTACACCAACCCCACTTCAGAGGTGGGAGTTGTGCTTTGGCATTATCTCTCAAATGTCCATCAAGGGAGAAAACCCAGAATTTTCTTTCTTCTTCTTCTTCTTTTTTTAAAGATAAGCTTTATTGAGATATAATTCATATTCTATAATTCAATTACTAAAAGCTCATAATTCAGTGGATTTTAATATATTCAACAGAGTTGTACAAACATTACAGAAACCCAGGATTTGGGGTGGGGGGGGCAAGTTCCACCTGAGCTTCTCCAGGAGCTAACTAGAAGGACAATATCACACATTCTTGCCATATGGGGCAGACTCCTAGGGCCAACTTCAACCAGTAAGTGACAGTAGTAGAGAAATCAGGTGGTAAACTGTTTGCCATCCTTCTCCTGAATGAACAGCTCTGAAGTTCAGATTCCACAGGGTCTGTCTAGAAATGTTCTCCAGGGCTGAACCTACCCAGCAAGGAGCTTGCAAGTTTCACAAAATACCTTTTTTTTTTTTTTTAATTTCCCTCCTCCCCTCACTCCCCTTCACTCCCACCCCTGCATTCCTGAGTTTTCAGTAGTGTTGACAGGTGTCTCAGTGCTGTTGTAAAAAAGCACTATAGACTAGGTGGCTTATACACAACATAAATTCATTTCTCACAGTTCTAGATTCTGGAACATTCAAGATCAAGCAACAGTAGAATCAGTGTCTGGTGAGGGTGCACTTTCTGGTTCACCAATGGTGACTTTGTTGAGTCTTCACATGGTGGAAGAGATGAATGAGCTCCCTTGGATCTATTTTATAAGGGCATTGATCCCATTATCTCTTCACAGACCCCTCTTCCTAACACCATCACCTAGGGGGTCAGCTTTCAACCTATGATCATTCAGATCATAGCAGCAGGTCAGCTCTTCCAGGGAACAGGCCAACGTGGGGGAGTGAGGAGATCAAAATAATACACTGTGTACCACATCACCATAACTGCTAAAATTAGGTTCTTTCTACATACCAGAAAACTGAGGCTCAGAAGAGAGAAAGCAAGTAATGGAACCAGAATTAGGAATCAAAGCAGAATGACTGCAGCTTGCCTTCCTCTCCCCCTGCACTTCATCCATTGCACATGTTCCACACACTGCACAGCTCCATGAAAAAATAAATGCAGAAATATAAAAATGCTGTCTGTATTCTTCTCTGGTAAAGCATCTCAAATTGAATTCTCTTGACACCAAAGTGGTTTTCTTCACACCTTTAGCTACTAGGGCCCAGATAAGTCTGGGTGCTTATCTGACCCATTTCCCAAACCCACCCACTTTTTATCTTCTCTTCTGCAGAGTAATGGGGCTGGCAGAGCTACTGGGTGAGCTTGGCTTTGACTAAAATGCATTAGCGGAAGGTTGATAAGCCATGACACTTAGCAGCTCTTAGAGAAAAATTTAAGAAAGGAAACATGGTTTACACATCATGGAAGAGGTCAGTTTGGTTGTTGTTTGTTGGTTTATTTGTTTATTTTGTACCAAGAATTGAACCTAGGGATGCTTAACCACTGTGCCACATCCCCAGCCCTTTTTGAGACAAAGTCTTGCTAAGTTGCTCAGGGCCCTGCTAAGTTGCAGAGGCTGCCTTTGAACTTTCTAACCTCTTGCCTCAGCTTCCCAAGCCACTGGGATTACAGGAGTGCACCACCACATCTGGCAAGAGTTTAGATTTTTGAGGTGGAATTATATAATGATATCTCTCACCCAGAGTTTGGAGTCAGATTTTAGAAATCCAAATTCTAGCTCTGCCACTTACCAACCAAAGGCAAACTATTTAATCCCATTATGACTCTATTTGTTCATCTGCATAGAAGGAATAATTGTAGTTTCACTTAATCCATTGCTCGGTATTTAGTAGCTTTTAAAAGAGATCATGTTGCTATTATTAGAACTAAGGAAACACAGTATGAAAGAACCTAGTATCTTTTGTCTACCCTTCATACATTTTGGTAATAGCCACTCTGAACTACCTACCTTCTTAAAATAGAATCCAAAACATTTTTATCCTTAATATCCTCACAGAATGAGGTCATGGGGCTTATTTCCTGCCTATCATAAATATCTATACAGAACCTCAATTTGGAAATGAGTAACCTAAAGAAAGAAAGAGACTCTGCTTCAGACATCATTTTGCTGACACTGGTGGCAGCCCAGGGAAACTGCTTTGAGGAGCAGAAAAGTTGATGTGTCTACAATTGCAGCAAAATCAAGTTCTCACATGCAGGGAACAGGTACTAGCAGCAATGCAGGGCAATTTCATCATCATAAGTGTTCAGGGATGTGGTACTGGGCATAAATTATGAAAGCTCAGCTTAGCTTCAACCTATTTCTTTAAACTTTCATTTTATTCCATAATTACTGAATATCCTTAAAATCCTTTTTTTAAAAAATTTGTGAAGACAGAATATATTCTTTGTTTGCAACTAACAGCACTTATGGAGATACAGAAGCTAGCATATATTATACTATGTTCAAGATACTGTTCTATCATTATAATTTTAATCTTACAGATAAGGAAACCAAGGCTTAGAAAGGTTAAATGATGGTGACCTTGATTTAAACCATGTCCCATGTCTTTAAATTTGACCTCTTTCCAGGGGAAAAGACTCTTGCAGGTGTGTGTTGGTCTTAGATACCATGTGGCCTTCCAGGGAAACTACCAAGTCCAAAACTTTACTGGGAATTTGTTCATCTCCAAGGTGGCCACAGAACCAGGTTATAGCAGAAGGACAGAAAGTCTGATTGAAGTAAGTTGGAAAATGCAGATTGGATATGAGTATTAAAGGGAGTCATCAAAAAAGATTATAGTAATATCTGTAAGAAGACTAGAAACATTTGTATGTTAGGGGCTAGGACAAGTGTCACACATTGCTATCTGATAACTTACAAAAAACAAATACTTGGGTGGTCCAGTAATTAATATAGAAGCACAGAGATTCAAAGGATTAGAAATAACTTTGTTTGAATTCCCACGAAATCTCTTTCTGAAGGTAAGTTTTAAAACTCCAGACAGCAAACTTCTTAAGCAACAGTGTCACCAGATCAGTGTGTTCACAGAGGCTAGAAATTAAACATGGATAACAAAGAGGGGGTTAATAAGAATTATTTATTGTATTAATACACATGTATTGTATTGCTATACAAGATTTTGGTAGCTCCATAGTCAAAATAGCAAGAAAACCAAAGGGGTCAACAGTTTATACATTTGGGAGCTAGAAAGCAACATATTAATAAGCTACATTGCAATGTCTCAGTGGTCCTGTGCCAATTGGTAAGGGTCCAAAATTTGCCTAAAATTGTGTTAGGTCTCCCAGCTGCATATGTCTTTTATCATGTAAATGAATCTAAACAGGGTGTTCCTCTTGCTCTTAGCACAAGCAGTTGTGGTCAGATGTTCCTGCACTAGTTCCATCTTCTCCTGGTGCTTGTTTTGAACAATGAATGTGGTTGGGGAAGGTTTTCCTGCCGTTCATCTTCAGCATAGAGCAGTCAACGTAAACTCAACCATGTATTCCTGCCACATCAGGACACTGTTGATACTTAAGATTTATTTTTGCCATGAAATTTTACTTTTATGTTCAAAACTTGCTTGGTGTCATAAAGTCTGCTTATTTTACAATATCATGCCAAATATTCTGCTTAGTTGATACTTCATAGAGAAACCACCAAAATAGGGCTAGGTGGCCTTTCTGAGCAACTTTTACTAACAAAGGATTGAAAGCAAATGAACAGAAACCCATCTTTCAGCAGGTCTAAAACCCATAGGAAATACGAAATTAATTTTCTAGAGAAAATTCCTATTTTTGACTTTGCTTCACGGTAGAAAATGCACATATTCACCCAGAACCACATTGCTTCTAGGCAGAAAAAAACCTGATATCCTAACATTAAACAGCATGCATTTTTTGTCTCTTTCTTAGTAGCCCTTGAATAATTAAGAACAACTGATTACTTTTTATCCAGTTGTAGTGTGTACCCTCTTTCCCTCTCCCTTTTATAGACTCCATATGGGCAGAGTATTGTATCATAAGAAGAATGGTAATGTTTATTAGCTGTGTGTGGTGGTCACTCCTGTAATCCCAGTGACTCAAGAGGCTGAGGCAGGAGGATCACAAGTTCAAGGACAGCCTCAGTAACTTAGCAAGGCCAGAAGCAACTTAGTAAAATAAAACTTTAAGAATTTTTAAAAGGGCTGGGAATGTGACTCAGTGGTAAAGTGCCTCTGGGTTCAAACATTAGTATCAAAAAATAAAAAGGAGTTTTTATTACATCCTTACTATCCCTCAGTTACTGTCAGAGCAAGTGTCTTCATATTTGATTACAACAAACATTCTATAAACTAGGCACTGTTATGTGTGATCCAAATATGATTTTTTATATTGACTCGTAAGTTGTTTTTTTATTAATTTTTTTTTATTCCAGAGTGATGCCAGTTAGCTCAAAGGCCTATTGGCACCAAACCAAAATGTTTACACTCCCAACTATTTTCAAAACCATCTCTCATACAGGCGTTAACCATTTAGAGACTGCCTGCCTTACGTAGCCTGTGAAACTTCACCCAGTGCCTAAAACCAACAGAGATGATAAAATCCAAGCCATAAAAACCTTATCCTGCTGCTGCCCTGGAGAGCTCTCTGTCCCAGGAAGGGACTTGCCGTGCTGCCTGCTGCTGAGGGATATTACCTATATCACCTGAACGACATCACCTTCATTACCTCACACATAAACTCCCTCTCTGACCCCCGAGTTCCCTTACCCTCTCCTCTTCTGTGGATCAACCCCAGCTATAGCCTCCATTTCCAGCTGTGAGAGATCCCCTGGTGCAAGCAAGCCCTTTGCCAGCTTATCCACTGGAGCTTGCAGGTGCTACTGCCACCTCATGGTCATAATAAAGAATCAGCCTGTAGATTTTTCAAACTAATTTCCTACAATTGGTGATAAGAATGAGATTTCGGTGATCAGGAAATAAGATTATAAAATAAGATATTATGATGCAATAATACATCAGAAGCACAATCAGTTGGCAAAGGAATCCTGAAAAACTTCAGGTGGGTTGGGACTCCATCTTATAGTGCCTCTGAATCAGCTGGGGATGCATAGCTCTGAACTCTCTTATGCTCTATATTTTTCCTGTTCTCACCACGTGCCTCATTAGCCTGGCCAAGTGGTAGCACCATGCTATTCGAACTAACTTTGGACATCACTGGCACCCAGATGTCTGGGGAAGAGGGTCATACTGCCCACCTGTGTCCCCACTAGACAGGCCTTAGACAGCATTAAGACCTGTGAGCTGAGTAGACAGAAGGGAGAAGTGCATACCTGAGAGCAAGGGAGGGCTCTCTGACCCTATCAGGGGCCATCACTGAAGGAGCTGCCTCTGATGTTTTGGTGATTTGTGGTACTTTGAGAAGAGAGGAAGCTCCTATCTCTGGGGAGGACTGTGACAGATAAATGAGCCTATAAGTTCTTGACAGGAAGCCAAGGACAGCTCTCAGGTACAGATGGGGAAGGCGCCTTTGTAAACAGCAGGCATGGCTCTGCTGCTGTCTTACTTGGATCTACCCTGGGGGAGGTTGGCATTTGATCTTTTCCCAAACCCTTGGGCTGAGCTAGCTGCATCATTACTTAAAGTGACTAATGACAAAAAAAAAGTTTATGTTCTTACCTCTTCTAAGACTCTCAAGGAGCTGTTGATCACACTGAAGGAGCTTTTTAAATCTCAAGATGCAGTTGGGACCCCATTCACCACAGCTTCTTAGGAGGATAACACTCTGGATGGAGGAACAAGGTCATGCTCCCAGGGGAGACCAACAAGGGGTGGGCATGTCCTGTCTTGCTTGAGACCCAGTTTCTCCTTAAGCATTGGTTCCAAGGACCAAAAAAGAAAAAAAAATCGTGCATTTGTATACATATTTGATTGAATGTAGCAAGATAAAGACTCAGTAAAATTTTTAGACAGTCAGAGGCATGCTCCAAAGGGGCTATAATATCAGTCTCCTGAAAAAAAAATAGATTTCATTAAGCAAAATCATCTCCTTTACTTATCAATTCTTCTGGATTTCACTAAATAGGAGTCCAACAAAGAATAGGCTTTGAATTCTTAATTATTCTTCTATAGGATTCTGGTTCTTAAAGAGGATTTACTGCTGGCTCCAAACTCAGGCACAAGAAGGAAAGAATATCTATTTTTAAGTACATTCATATATATACACATATATACATACACACACTGTATATATACATGTGAAAAACCAGCCTCTACCTCAGAGCAAAGCCTGTCCAAGGAAGGGGCATGACCTTTGTCCTTGGAAAGACCCACAGAGCACTCCTAGGCACATACCCACCCTGCTGAGTTGTTTATCTATAAATAACAGGAGAGATCTGCTGACTCAGTCAGGCTAGGTAGGGACCCACAGCAACCCCCTAGCAGCCACCAATCAGCATGAGACAGGGAAATACCTGGGATGCCAGATGACCCTCCCAGTAGTTTATGGTGGTTGATAACGTGTTGGGAAACCATGTAGTTCTACAGTACACCCCTCATGGATTAAACCAATCAGTTCAAACAAATCCCCCTCTTGTACTAACCAATCACCCTTACCCAACTTGTTCCCGCCAGTGAATGTGCTAATCATGTTTTAGAGTTATTTTATGATTTTCCTGCGGTGTGTGATGATTTGCTAAGAGATGCTATGAAGTATGTGAAGTCCCTGCCTTCTCCAAAGAGTGTATAAAACTGCGGCAAACCCTGGGCTCGGGGCCTCTCAGCGTCACCAGTTGCTGTGTGCGCACGGAGGACTGAGCTACTTGCAATAAACACCTCTTTGCTGCTTACATCGATCTTGGTCTCTGGTGGTCTTTTGGGGGTCCTGAATTCGAGCATAACACATGCATATACATACACTTAATATGCGTATGAAGCAATATTATATAGAGTAATGAGAGAGACAGAGACAAAGATAGAGAGAGCACACCTGCAAAGTTCTAAGTCAACCACAATTAGAAAATAAGGAATTTCTATGGAGAACAAGGTGATTATTGTTTTTCTAATCTCCATTTTGCCCCATTTCTGAAATCTGGACTTACTTAATGGTGGAGCTAAGAGGGCTGCCCAATCTTCTGAAATGGCTGCTGCAGCACCATGCTTCAGGCTCTTGAATCTCTCCAACTACTACGTTTATTTCTAGTCTTTAGGGAAGTTCTCAACTCTTCGCAAGAAGGAAAGCTCAAGAGGTAAAATTAGATAGATGATGGATGGCTAGATAGACAGACAGATAGGACAGGCAATAGTATGTCTTTGGGAATTTCAATTTAAAGTCATTTTTCCACTTTCATCTATAAATACCACTCCCTGTTTACTAGCCCTGGAGAATTCTTTGCACTAGATAGTGATCTCGCAAAAACAGATTGATCATTCTTTAGTTGGCAGAGATTGAACTTTAACAGAGACAAAACTAGACCCAAGCAACTTAAATAAAGGCTAAGAAAACTGGCAAGTTTGAGAGTTAATGGTTGGTTCCTGGGAAAAGGGATGATTATCCCTAAGGGATTCTAGTGCCATGATGGTCCATTGGTCAGAATGGGAGTTATAGGTATTGAGTGAGAGATTTTTGGTCCCAAACCATTAAACAGTAGGCACAGTGACTGCCATAAACATGTTTCCTGATTATTGCGCATTTCATGAGTGCACAGTTGTATTAATATTGGCTTACTGGCAAAATTTCCACAGATGGTCTCTAACCCCAGAGAATGATGTTTATATTAGAAGAGACAGTGGACACCCTGGAATCTTTCCTCCTTACCACATGATAAACCAAAGGTAACATCTCATCCACAGACTCAATGAGATTAGAGCCACCATCTAAGATTTGAAAGATGAGATGCTGAGATCTATCACATCCCCATTTCACTTGCCTGTCTGGGTAATGAAGAGCAGGATGGGCGTTTCAGAATGACACTGGATTTCCATACACCATCAGATATTCCAGATGTGGTCTCTCTCCTAGAACAAACTAATACATTTCCCAGCCCCTGCAATATGCTAGCATTCTATTACATGCTTTTTCTCTATCCCAAAAATCAAAATGCTATCAAAAACAGATATCACTTTTATATCCTTTTTACTTGTTAGCATAAGGAGTACAGTTCCTACCAACACACAGGGTACCATGCTAGTCCACAATGTTGAGCATACCTTGAAGAAAGAAGCTGGTGAAGAGGAAGTATCAGGTCCCCTAGGAACCCTGATATGACACTAGCATTCCAGAAATCATAAGAAAGTTCCATAAAAATTCATAGTTATCAAAAGCCTAGATATGTTAGGATACTCATTCAAGCACTCAGTGCCATTAAGAAAGAGATACAACCTGTTCCTGGACTTCTAGGATCTAGAGTATGACATGATATCCCTGCTAAAGAAGCCATTCCCACTAACAACATCACATAGCACCTTTAAACCCTTGTGAATTTGGAAGGAAAGATACCCAAGTGGATTTGCTGCTCAAAATCTAACAAGCTATTCTTCCCTGCCTTATTAGGGATTAGTATCCACATATTAGAGAAAACATTCAGCGTTTGTTTTTGTTGTTGTTGTTTTTGTTTTTTGTTTTTTGAATTGGCTTACTTCGCTTAGAATGATGTTCTCCAATTCCATCTATTTATTGGCAAATGCCACAAGGATGGGGCTGTCTCTGGGGAGGGAAAGAGGAAGATGAAATTGCACTGAATTGCAAAGGGGCCTTTATCTGTATCAGGGATATTTTATTTCTCTAAAAAACAATTTGAAGGAACATGGCAAATGTTAACATTCATCCATTCTAAATAAAAAGGACATCCATATTTGTTTATAATATGAAAAAAACAAATATAACAAGCAATCCAAGCCAATGCCAGCTTGGAGTAAGGCCAAGAGCAAGATATGGCAGAGACGATAGTACAAGCAGTTTTTCAACTTGGCCCCTAGGACACAGGAGATACAAAGACAGCTAAAAAGAGTCTGCAGTGGATCCCAATCAACTGGAGACTGTGACAGGCCCCATTGGCAGAATCACAGTGGAAATTCCCAGTGTTCTGAAATGAACAAGGCTTTAATTTTGGTATCAGATCCAGTTAGAGGCGAAATAGTTGACCATAACACATCAATTGACACCATGAATTGATTCATGAATTTAATGTTGGATGATATGCCAACTCTTAAAATAGGTTGTTCTGTACCTGTCAAGTTTCAATGCACAGAAACTCCTTGTAGGTAATTATTCAGGGTAGAATCTACCACAGGAAATGACTCGTTCTGAAATTATTAGAAATATTGGAAGAAAGAGTTCTAAGTTATACCTCCAAAATAATTGGTAGAACACTATAAAATTAATCACCAAGAGCAATTTCCTCTAAGACTACCACTCCACAATGAGATCATGAACACATTTTTGAGAGAGGGCTGTGCATTGGGGGAGACAGAGAATGTATGGGAAATCTCTGTACCTTCCTTTGGATTTTTCTGTGAACCTAAAACTGCTCTTTAAAAAGTAGTCTTAGAGTAGTTTTGATTTGCATTTCTCTAATTGCTAGAAATGTTGAAATTTTTTTTCATATATTTGTTGACTGATTGAATATCATCTTCTGAGAAGTATCTTTTCAGTTCTTTGGCCCCTTTACTTATTGGGTTATTTATTTTTTTAGTGTTAAGATTTTTGAGTTCTTTATATATCCTAGAGATGAGTGCTCTATCTGATATTCGTGTGGTAAAAATTTGCTCCCATTCTTTAGGCTCTGTATTCACTTCACTGATTGTTTCTTTTGCTGAGAAGAAGCTTTTTAGCTTTAATCCATCCCCAATCTCACTCCAGTTAGAATGGCAACTATTAAGAATACCATACAACAGGGGCTGGGGCTGGGGCTGTAGCTCTGTGGTAGAGAAACTGCCTTGCACCTGTGAGGCACTGGATTTGATCCTCAGTACTGCATAAAAAATAAACAAAGAAGATATTGTGGCCATCTACAACTAAAAAAAATTTTTAAAAAAATAATACACACAACAATAAGTGTTGGTGATGATGTGGGGGGAAAGGCACACTCATACATTGCTGGTGGGACTGTAAATTGGTATAGCCACTATAGAAAGCAGTGTGGAGATTCCTTGGAAAACTGGGAATGGAACCACCATTTGACCCAGCTATCCTACTCCTTGATCTATGCCTAAAGGACTTAAAAACAGCATACTACAGGGACACAGCCACATCAATGTTTATAACAACACAATTCACAATAGCTAAACCGTGAAATCGACCTAGATGCCCTTCAGTAGATGAATGGATAAATAAAATGTGGATATATATACAATGGAATATTACTCAGCATTATAGGAGAATAAAATCATGGCATTTGCTGGTAAATGAATGGAATTGGAGGATACTATGCTAAGTGAAGCAAGCCAATCCCCCAAACCCAAATGCCAAATGTTTTCTCTGATATAAGGATGCTGATTCATAATGGGGATGGGGTGAGGAAGCAGGAGAGAAATAGACAAACTCTAGAGAGAGCAAAGGGGAGGGAGGGGAAAGAATGGGGTAGGAGGCTAAGAAAGGCAGTGGAAGGAGATGAACATCATTACTCTACATGTATGAAGACATGAATGGTGTGACTATATTGTGTACAACTAGAGATATGAAAAATTGGGCTATATATGTGTAATATGGATTGGAAATCGTTCTGCTGTCATATAGAACAAATTAACATAAATTAAAAATAAGTAAAATAAAAGCTTTTAAAGTATTAATGTTTTTAAAAAGTAGTCTTAAAGAAAACTACTCTATAGTAACTACAATTCAGGCCCCAGAGAACCAAATCGCAGCAACCACCACCACAAACTCCTTGTAACACATAGAGACTGAAGATAAAATACTACAGAGCTCCTGGTAGAAGAATTTATGTCTCTACCAAGTTGATTCCTAGCAGAAAACAGCAAAAGGGGACTGAAAATGGCCTTTGTCTGTCTTCATCCCAACTCTTGTGTGACTATATCTAAAAGATTATGGTAAAGTAATCTGGGTTAAGTGGATTTTTACCTTTCTGCAAGTCAGGAAGTTACTGTTGAAGGAGGGCAAAACAGTGTCTGAATGAGCACACCAACCTCAGCAGCACTCCATGACCAAGGGAAATTGCTACCTTTTAAGATTCTGAAGGTAAAACTAAATTGCATGAGCAGATGGTTTATACCCCCAGTGACCTATTTCACAGAACTGCTAGCCCTCTATCAATCCACACCTATGGCTTCATGGAGAGCTCCCGCAGGTATAGACTGCTCACACCTTGCTGCAGAACTGAGTATTCACCTGAATAAGTTAAGGTAGCCATTTGCATAAAGCCACTACATTCTAGGAGAAAGTTGGCCAGACTTCACTGAGATGAACAAGCTAAACTTTTGCTTACTGATGGATGAATATGAATCTTTTGTTTCATTGATAATCAATGTAGGATTTTTACTTTGGGTGTATAGGTTGACTCATAGTGGTATCCTTCTCTGCCTGATTTTATTCTGTTTAGAACTTATTATTTCATTATACATGTGGATTCTGTTTCTCTGGAGAACTATTGTTAATACACTTTCATATCCTCTAAGATTTCAGTTCTTATATTCTCATAAAACTGTGTGCTATTGTTTTGATGAGTGTCCCTCAAATGTCCATGTGTTAAAAGTTTTGTTCTCCAGGGTGGTACTCTTGGGAGAGAGTGAATTGGTAAGGAGGTCCTTAGATTATTGGGGCCATGTCCTCAAATAGATTGTGGGACCTAGTCTTTTTCTACTCCCCTCTTGCTTTGTTGCCTGGTTAATGATGTAAATAGTTTTCTCTGCCATGTGTTGCTGACCATTGGCATCTAGTGCCCCAACTAGAGGCCCAAAGCAATGGGTAACCTGATCATAGACTGGAACTTCCAGAACCATAAGTCAAAATAACACTTTCCTCTTCATAAGTTACTTATCTTAGGTATTTTATTATCTAAGCTAACTAACATACATAGCATGGTTCCTTTCCCATCTGTGCTCCTCAGTGCTCCAATACAATCACAATCCCATTACTACTCAGTGCTTTCCCCAATAAAGACAGCCAGGAGATCCAGCTTATAAATATAAGTACGTGCACAAACTCATACACACATGCATAGACATATTCAAGCATGTGCATGCTCCATATAGTTTGACTAAGACTACAGATAGATTTCCTACTTTTGTCAAAGTTGACCAAGCTAGGAATCAAAAACCTAGACCTGGGCTGGGGGTGTGGCTCAAGCAGTAGCGTGCTCGCCTGGCATGCGTGCGGCCCGGGTTCGATCTTCAGCACCACATACAGACAAAGATGTTGTGTCCACCAAATACTAAAAAATAAATATTAAAATTCTCTCTTTCTCCTCTCTCTCTCTCTCTTTCTTTAAAAAAAAAAAACCTAGACCTGATTGATTCTGAAGAATACCTCTTCACTGCTGTTCTAGTAGATTCTTCCAATGCTTGCATTTTAGTTCAAGCTGTCCAAGCTAAATCCAATCCATCCTCCTCAAAATAAATAGGACATTTGAAAAAATTAAACATACACACACACACACACACATACACACACACACACACATATATATATATAATCTCCACACACACATTTACATAACATACACACACACACACACACATATATATATATAATCTCCACACACACATTTACATAACATACACACACACACACACATATATATATATAATCTCCACACACACATTTACATAACATACACACACACACACACATATATATATATAATCTCCACACACACATTTACATAACATATACATACACACACACACACACACACACACATATATATATAAAACACAGAAGATATATATATATGTGTGTACATATATGTATATCAAATTTTCTATTTTTTCCTCCAATTTTTTCAATATCTATAAGCAGTTTGAGGGCAGGAAAAGAGTATTATTTACCAATTTAGCTAGTGATCAGCACAATCGATATTTATGAAGTAAATGAGTCAGTTGAAAAAAATTAGCCTAAATAAATGAAAGAACAGAGTGTAGAAATAGAAGAAAGAAATACCTAAGATCTGTTTCAACATTGTATTCATTCAATAAATATTTTGACTATGTGGTGAATGAATGATTATATCTTATAGTTAATATATAGTCACTTGCATATAAGATTATTCAAATAACTCCTATAAAGCAAATTGAACTAAGAAGCTACAAGCAGAGCAGGCTTTTAAAAAGCATAATGCTCCACTAAAGAATAATACGAAGCAATCTTGATTAATCAAATGATTAATCCTTGTGCTGATTTTTTTCTACTATGAAAGGAAACACAATCTTGGTTCAAAAAATTTCTATGAATCACTGAGAAATAAGAAGATCTGAATATTAACACGGGGCCATTTGGTTTGATTTGGTTTGGTTTTTTGTTTTAGGAATATGTGTGCTATTGTTTTGGTTTTGTTTGTTTTCCATCCAAAAGGAAAGAGAAGACAGGAGTTCAGATAGCATGCATCTGCTATGAGCCAAACATAGTGCCAGTTGGCTCTCTCCAAAGCAACTCTGTTGATCTGTATTATTGTAATACATTTTAAAAATCAAGAAAAAAATGAGACTCTGATGGCAAGAGATTTGCTCCAGGTTGGAAAGCTGCCATCAAAGTCTGTGTTCTTTCTTGACACTGCTCTGCACTTCTCTCAGTCCCAGCCACTTTTCATCTCCCATTTGAGGATAACATCAACATGTTCAGTATTAGCACTTGGTGTCTCCTAAGTGCCCCCCTGGAGTTCAAATAGTACTGGGCAAAGCCTTACTGAAATAGATATCCATCTCTGCACTTCCTGTGAGCTTCCTTGCTAACAACACATTAATACCATAACAAGTATATACTAAAACAGGAACAGAATTAATATGATACAGTGCAAAACTAAAGAATGAAGAAATATAAGGCCATGAGTGGAGTTCAGAAGGAAAGCAATTGAATTCCAAGATCATGTTAGTCTTTTCAAGGTACACAGATCTGTACATACATATTAAAGTTTTTTCCAATAACCTTTAATATGGAAGTATTAGAATTCTAAGCCAATCAGCATGTGAGTAATAATGCTTTAGCAAAAATCAGCATGCCAACCATTTACTCACAGAGCAGAATTGTTTTATCTTCAATGAAATTACAATAGAAATAAAGTCCTTTTAACTGAATGGGTTTCCTACCATTTCTGTTTCCAAAAATATTTCAACACAGAATACGATTACCCTCAAAATTGTTCTTCCCCAGTGATGTCACTGTTTAATCATAGCCAAGCTAAAGTGGGCTCTGCTGTGCTCAAAAAGTATTTGGCTGATAATCAGGCTCTACTCTGTATTAATTCTCTATCACTGAATTGAAATGTAGATGTTTCTATTTTCAGAATGGTTTTGTTAAATCAAAGAAAATTTTTATCTTTCTTCTACCTCCAAAGCACCTAGAAAATGTTCACTTATTCATGCAATGATATGAAGGGGGCGCTATTTTATTTACGTCATTTCTGGCTCTCACCAAATCTAGTAGCTATTATGATCATTTTCATTTGCCCAAAGTCACACAGTCTCTAATTGGCATGGTCAAGATTTGAATCAAATTTGTCTGAATACCAAACTATCACACTACATATTCCTTCCCGACAACTGACCTAATATCAAAAGATGATGTACAGGAATTTTTAAACTGGAAACAAGAAACTAAAAGCAATGCCAAATCAGTAAATGAAGAGATTAAAACAGATTCAAATACAGGACCAAAATAAATTGTATAAAATAATTTTTAAAATTACAGTCTCTATTTTCCAACAGTTATCTTATTCATTCCACTATTTACTTATCATATTTTTATGGAAATGCCTAGATGACAAGCACAGTAAATATAATCCTGGGCAGATTTTAAGATTCTGATATCCTGATGACAATAGAAAGGAATAAGCTAGAAGAAAACAGAATTATTGATTTTTTTATTTTTATTTGTTCTTTTTAACTATTCATAGCATTAAGAAAACATAATTATAAAAGCATGAAATATAATTTTCTCCAATTCTGTTTCCAGTATTATCCCTTTTCCTCTCTTCTATTATTCCTTTCTTCTCTCCCTTCTACTCTACTGATATTTCTCCTATTTATTTATAGTTTTTTAAATTATGTCTTGTGAATGTACATGATTGTGAGATTCATATATATTCATATATACATAGGAATGTTAGGTCAGATTCATTCCACTGTTTTTCTCTATCCCATTCTCTCTCCCTTTACTTTATTGCCCTTTCTACCCCACTGGTCTTTCTTCTATTCTTTTTTTATGTCCCCCCCCCCTTATTTTGGAGTAGCTTCCACATATCAGAGAAAACATTTGACCTTTGACTTTTGGGGACTGGTTTATTTCACTTAGCATAATCCTCCAGATCCATTCATTCACCAGCAAATGCCATAAAGTCATTCTTGTTTATGCCTGAGTAATATTCCATTGCATATAAATACCATATTTTCTTTATCAGTTCATTTGTTGAAGGGCACCTATATTGCTTCCATAGCTTGGCTATTGTGAATTGTGCTGCTATAAACATTCATGTGGCTGCATCCCTGTAGTATGTTGGTTTTAGATCTTTGGGATATATACCAAGGAATGGGATACCTGTGTCATATGGTGGCTCCATTCCTAGTTTTTTGAGGAATCTCCATGATGCTTTCCAGAGTGGTTGCACTAATTTGCAGTTCCACCAACAATGTATGAGTGTACCCTTTCCCCCACATCCTCACTAACATTTATTGTTCCTTATATTCTTGATAATTGCCAGTCTGATTAGAATAAGATGAAATTTCAATGTTGTTTTAATTTGCACTTCTCTAATTGCTAGAGATGTTGAAAATTTTTTTCCACATCTTTGTGGACCATTTGTATTTTTTCTTTTGAAAAGCATCTGTCTCACTCCTTTGCCCATTTATTGATTGGGTTATTTGGGTTTTTTGTTTGTTTGCTTGCTTTTGGTATTAATTTTTTTGAGTTCTTTGTATAGCCTGGATATTTGTGTCCTATCTGAGGAATAGTGGCAAGGATTTTCTCCCATTCAAGACAGCATCATTCTTTAAGCATATTCAGAAAAGTAGCTTTCTAATACATAAAAAAAAATTTTTTCCTCAGTGATGATTAAATCTTCACTTTACTTTACTTTCCCACCAATCTAAAAAGAGTAAAGCACTTCAACCCCTCTTTGGGATTTACACATAATCTTGACCTTGGCTGGTGTTTGCCAAGAGCAGCAGACACCAAATGTAAGGACTAAAAGGTAAAAGGTTCCTGAAGATCATCTTGTATAGAAAAATTGATTGTGTCTCCAAAGCCAGTGGATAAGTGGCTGCCTAGAAGCTAGCTGTATTGAGAAGTCTGGGTTTTGTTGGAGCTCTGTAAATAGCAATGTCTCGCATGGGACCACGTAGAATGACTGTAGTCTGGACATGGGTCATGCACTGAATGGTGGCCCCCAGAAAGACTTATCCATATCCTAAATCAGAACCAGTGAATATAACCTTATATGGTGAAAGTGAAAAGTACTTAATATGGAAATAGTTGTGTAAAAATTAAGGATTTTGAGGGCTTCTACACCCATTCGCTGATGTCCTTATAAGACTGAGGCAGAGGGAGATTCAACAGAATAGGAGTAGAAAATATGAGCACAGAAGCAGAGACTGGAGTGCGGTGGCACTACTTGAAGAGGCCAAGAACAGATTTACTCCTGGGGCCTCTGATGGAATACCCCTCTGCCAACATCTTGACTTCAGATTTCTGGTTTCTCTAAGTGAGAGAACAAATTTCTGTTGTTTTAAGCCATTCCCATTGTGTGGTAATTTATTGCAGCATCCACAACAATTAATTCCACAGCAATCATCTGTGTAATTCAGGTTCTGTCGAGTTAAAAAGAGCAGAGACTTGCCCAGGCACTATAACTCACTGATAAGGTGAGCTGTTGGCTCTCCATGGGTTTCTGTGTACATAAGCCGTATCTCTGTCCCTTAAAGATGGAACTGCAGCTACGTACTGAGGCCAGAGAGCAGAAGAGGATGGCAGGTAACCAGGACTGGCATGTGCTCTAAATGGCAATTCATAGGTAAGCTAACCAAAAGGACAAGGCTTAGACAAAGGGGAAATAACATGCTGCCAATGACAACAAAATCTTGTAATAGAGTCAAATCTAATCACAGAAACCAAGAAAAAAATGATAGCAACCCAAAAGGCTAGCACCATTCAGGGAGACAGTATAGCATGGATAGGTTCTAGATGTACATGTCTTAGGTCTAAATCTTAATTACTAGGAACTTTACTTGAGGCAAAATCATGAAACCTCTGTCTCTCAATTCCCTCAATCTCTAAACCAGGCCTAAAACACCTATTACACGGGACTATTGTGAGAATTCACTGAGATCATACCTATAAGGCACTCAGAAGAATACATGGCACCTGGTTCTTATTTCATAGTTTTAGTAGTTACTGTCATTAGTGTTATTGCCAGGAATTCTTACAGAAGTATGAGACAGGAAACCCGACAGAAACTCAGATAATAAGTACAAGCTATGGATAGAATCTTCTGTGTGTGCCTCCAGCTGTCTATTATTCATATTTATTTTATTCCTACCCCCTTAAAAGGGTCGAATAGCTTCTGAAAACTTTGGCAAGCCACTGGGAGAGAATTTTGCATGGGCTTTTCAAAAGACACCTGTGGTTGCCTTCTGTCAACCTGGAGGTTGGCAGTTTCTATCTGAAGCTGGCTATGTGCCCAGCCCTGTGTACAGAGGAATGGCTTGGGAGATGCCTGTATGGATTCTGTGCCTCAGCTTCCCAGACAGCCCTCTATGTTGCCAGCTCCCTGTGAAGCCCAGCTGTAGCTGCTACTTCAAGGATGATTAAGTGTTAATACTTAAAACCATCAACTTCTCACTGAATGATGAGGGAGAAGGCATTGCAGACATGAGGCCACCCAAATCCAGCAAGAATATGATTAGCCCAAATTCCACACCTAGGACTGACAGCTACAGATTCCCCACTAATTACAGAACTGCAAAGTCTTTAGGAAGGGATGACAGAATATTCTTCTTTGGAGAAGCATATTAACTTCCCTTCTCACTTTCAGCAAGGATACATGGCAGTGGCCTCATCTCCATACTTGGCTACGCATCCACTCTTAGCAGAGCTGCAAAAGATATCTACACAAGTGAAAATTATTTCTAGGGCTAATGCTTCAGAGCTAATTATTTTAACTTAGATCCCTCTAGCATAATGTTCACCAAATACCCAGACAGTAGTAATACTGCTCTGTCTCAGACTCAGTGAATATAAATAGAAAAGAAAAAAAAAACAACTTGTATTACATTTTGACCAAGAATTTTTGAAGAAGATCATACTTGCTGGAGGCATTTGCGTCACTTGGTTGAGCTGGTTTTCACAATACAATGAATTGCATTGCTGGGATCTTCAATTTATATCAAAGGAAGGGGAGGACCCTGCGATTCACGATTCACATATAGTTGCACTGTGGTCATCAGCAGGAAAAGGATTCAAATTAAAAGCTGCCTCATGTTAGTCACTAAACCATGTTGCTTTTTTTTTTTTATTACTGTGCTGTCAGATCTTCTTTAATATGCAGAGCTTTCTACAAGATGTTTAATAATTCCCAAGTCTAAAGGTCTCTCTATTTGACTTAGAACACTGAAACAGTAACTGAAATGACAACATGAACCACTATCCAGAGTTAAAATAACAACATGCTCAAGCTAGCCAAAATTTCTAAGAGAGATGCAAATGCCTGGAATATCGGGGACAAGGATATGTAAATTCAAAGTAGAGGAAATTGGAATTCTACTCCACAGACATTTATTACAAAGCATAAAGTGTCTGGCACTTTGCTAGGAGGGTGGTGCAAGATGAATGATAACGTGCTTCCTGTCCCCAGGAGGTTTGCTTGTGCTGGAGGGAGACAGACACATAAAAGATGATTTCACTCTTTGTGGAAAGTCAGAGAGAAGTGAACAGGTTACCATGAGAACACAGAGGCAGAACCCCAACCCAGAGAGAGGGAATCATAAATGGTTAAGGACGGAGGGAACTACTGTCCTAAGATTTTCAAAATGATTTGGAGTTAGTCAGCTGAAGAAAATGGAATAGAGGTAAGGAGGGGGAAAGGGCTGGAAGGGGATTCTATGGAGCTAATGTCTTTTAAGACAAAAGACAGGGAAGTGGATGTGAGAGATTCTGTGAGTAACTCTGTAGTATCAAAGCATAAAGTTCTCAGCAGGAGATAGCTGGAAGTGAGACAAAAGAAGTAGGCAGAACTCATTGCCACGGACAGCCTTGTAGACCATTAAAGATGCTGGATTTTATCCAGTGGGTGGTAGGCTATAAAATTCAAGAGGGTTCAAAAAAGTCAAGCATGATGAGAATCAAAACAAAAAAACAACAAGTAACATCCTATAGAATCAAAACAGGGAGAATGGAAAAAATATTGGGAAGCTAGTGAAATCATTCTTAAGTAATTAAGTACATCAATAAAACAGACAGTCATAGGAGGAGAACTCCTGCTGTTTGATAAATAAGATTAAATCAGAGTAATTATCTTCATAGTAGGAAAATGTATGCTTAAGTGTTAACATGATTTGCCTCGCTAAGAACAATCTGAAGATTTTTCATGGCAATACCTTAACAACACATTTTACTACTAATTCCACAAGCCACCAGGGCCATTTTATTGCCCTTTATGTTCAACAGGTCAAATATGCCTTTTTGTTAATTTCTATTAACTTAATAACTCAATTCTCATTATTAAAATAGACTAGTATACCAAGAAATAACTTCTTTGGTAAAAATAAAGATTTCAAAGTGTTTTGGTTTTGTCCTTTCCACAAATGGATAGCTTTTTATGAATAGGTGAGAGAGATAACGAATTATGTAATCAAAGTTATGGTTATCAACAAGGGTAACTAAGAGATAAAGTTTGGAAATAAAAGCTCACACCAAGGCTGGGGATGTGACTCAAGCAGTAGCACGCTTGCCTGATATGCATGGGGTGCTGGGTTCGATCCTCAGCACCACAAAAAATAAAATAAAGATGTTGTATCCACCGAAAACTAAAAAAAAAAAAAAAAAAAAAAAAAAAAAAAATTAAAAATATTTTAAAATTCTTTCTTTCTCTTTAAAAAATAAAAAATAAAAACGCATGCCAATTCTAAGTGTAATAATTTGTCCTTGCTCCTTTTTGGCCAAGTCCATTGCCTGCCTTATTTCTGTTATGTCACTGAAGCCCAGAGAGCTCATAGTTGGTCTCCATTTATCTATCTAAATTAATAAAATGAATTCTGTGACTTTTCCACAAACTTCATGGTGAAGTATATAGGGCAAGAAGGAAGTAATTTTAAAGTGACTCGGATTCTTCTGTATTTGCTGTCTTGCTTCCTAACATTCCCAACTAAAATGCAAAGAATAATGGAGGCCTGGAGTCCACCTTGTTCGAAACCCAGTGGCAGCTGTGAAGGAATTCCTGCCACTGCAAAAGACTTCTTTCCTGAGACAATCATGTTTTTAAGATACCTTCAAGTGTTTATCATTTTACACTTTAAAAATAGAAGAAAAATAGTTGTCTCTAAAAATCCATTAAGATCCTTCCTATTTTAGAAGCTGAATTTTCCCAAACTACGAATTCTCATCTTAAAAATTCTATAATGAGAAACACCCATCTATGCAAACCTCTTTATTGTCTCAGCTTCCCAAGGTACACAGAGCAATTGAGTTCAGAAAAAGAAGCCAGAGTCAAAGCCTCACAATTTACAGATACTTCCTCTTTCAAATAGCAGAGGGATTGGGACCCCTTGCCTTCCATCTCTTCTCTAGACTGAGGAGCTGAGCCAACGCCTCCTAAAACTAAACTGTATCACAGACCTCCTGTCCTAGACGCACACGGTCCAGGCATCTTGGCCCAAGTTTCTGAATGTAAGTCTAGCTGTCCACTTTGAAAATGAGTTAATTTCAATTAAACAAATGGGACAAGATGAAGTTCTTTTATCCTTTTACTTTATTGCTCCCTTTGTCTACTGCTACAAGTGCACGGTTGCCAAGAAGTCAGGTGGTGTAACAGCTATGGAGATAGATATACCAGTCAGACTGTCTTCAGAAAAGACTGTTGAACCGAGCCTAGTTGGCTGACTGCCCACGTCAGCTGCATTTGAGCTCTGAAGCCGCATTGCTTCCAGGGTGTTTGCAGCCAGACTGAGCATGGCAGAGTAACTAATTCTGTCCCATTCCTGCTCAATTTGGGACTCTACCTCAGCAGCTTTGACTCCAGGGTTCTCCATCAGCCTAGCTGAAACTTTCTCAGAAAGGCCCCACAAATCAAGACTCTTCCTACCCATTTCTCTTTCATCACAGTTTCCAACCCAGATCATAGCCTGAAGGCTCTCTGCCTACTTTCCCTTCTTCCCTCCTCATTATTCAAAGAAACTTCCCCAGTAAATCTCCTATCTATGCAGTGCTATCTAGTCATTTGCTTTTCTAAAAGATGTGAATAAATTCACTTTTTGTGAATTTGTTTGCATCATAACCCACCAATATTATATTCTGATGAGGGCAAACCATGGAAATATTTTCTTTTGAAGACTATAAAAGGACATAAGAATGATATATCACATATCACTTAAGAATATATTGCCTCTACGAGGGCTTGGAAGACTGAAGGGGATCAGAGGTTTTAAAAAACTCTTTTTTTTTTTTAAACAAAAAGGCGGGGGGGGGGGGGTGCATGGAAAGGGAGGCTAGACAGGAATTTACCAAATTTTGTTTCTGTAAGAAATGTAGGTCTGAAGTGTAGTTGTATAAGTGGGGACCCAGTCTTAGAAAATGAAAAGCAATCTTTCCATTGACACAAACGCTAATCTGGCCCTTACTATGTGATGCATTCTACCAAAAACTTGTTTTAAAAGACTGGGGAAAAGAAAATTAACGAAAACACTAATGAGCAAGGATTTTCATTTTAGAAGAAAAATGGAAGGCAGCTTTCCAGCGATTCTCAAAGCAAGTAGCAGGATGTGGACACTAAGAAAAAAAGATGACGGTTCCAGGCTAGGGAAGCAACAGACTGGTGTCACAGCTGTTTCTGTCACTCACTCTGGGTGAGTTGTTTAACTTCTCTGATCCTCAGTGTCCTCATCTGATGGATAACAAGGATAGCAACATGCTATTGTGAACAGTCAGTGGATGACAAGAACAGAGAACAACTGCTCATCTGGATTTATGCAAAAGACTTTATACAGAATATCTAAAGTAATTTAATGTGATTATCGCCCTAAGATATGAGGTATCACGAAGGGGTTACATGTAAGTTATGAAACTAAATCTAGAGATTTTTTCAATGCTAATTAAAATCTATGCAAAAGATAAATTACATCACTGTAAAAGAAAATTTGATCTTATTCAAATGGCTACCTTCTATAAAAAGTCTTTCATGATCTGATTCTTCCAGATTACAAATAACTTGTATTACAATAGTCATTCTAATAGAACCTGACACATAGGTGACATTCAATAAATAATAAAATCACTACAAGTTTAAAGGTAAAAATCTGCATTTCCCCTCTTCTTTCTTGGAAATCATTCAACACCAACAAGGAAAATAATATCACTAGCCCAGTTTTTGTGAAAACAAGAAAAAAGTTGAAACCTCAAAATATAAAAAGAAAGTACAAGCTGTCAAAAAAGTAAAAATAGGGCACAAATTTGAGTAGTCAAAAACAGAGAAGGCCTTAGAAGTAGAGAAAGGACAAGCAAAATAAGCTTCTCAAAAGATAGGGAGAGGAAGAAGCAGAACTTCCCCTGAAGCGAAAACCTGACTTGTGTGGTAGGGTGAGGAAAACAAGATAAAGAGCTGACAGCAGGACCTTCCCTGGACCCATGTAGTTCCAAGAAGCAGAGGAATGAGAACACAGGAAGATTCACAGGGAAGCTGCTAACTTTGCAGGAATTCATATGACTGCTTCAGACACAGAAGGGAAGAAAAGACTTCTTATTGTGCAAAAAAAAAAAAAAAAAAAAAAATCACAGACCTTGCATCTGTTGACTGGGAAGAAGTAAAGGACAAGTGAACTCACATGGAAAATCATCTTTAAAAATTATTTCTGCTAATAAGCCAGGTCCAAAGAACCAAAGGCCGAATGTTTTCTCTGATATGCAAATGATAATTCCCAATAAGGTGGATGTGTAGGAGGGAGAACAAAG